>NC_089493.1:90538235-92037401 GCF_036850765.1 Saccopteryx bilineata
CTTAAGTTCTGTGACAGAAATATTTGTAGAGTGTTTTGGGGGTACAGAGGAGGAGTATCTAAGCCAGTTTGTGTTAGAAGTGATGATCAGGAAAAAGTTATAGAAAATAATGCTTTGAATTGACTTTTTAAAAATCTTAAATACACATTTTATTTAAGCCAATATATACAAGATAGCATCATTTCAACACATAATCAATGTTAAAATATATTAATGATACATATTGTTCATCTATTGTCTTTAAAATCCATTGTATATATTGTACTACACATACAACACACCCCAATTTTAACCAGTCTTGCTCAAGTGCCCCATAGCCACATGTGGTGTAGCTAAGTGGCTACCAAACTGGACACTACAGCTCTAAAGTATTGCTTCTCCATGACACATGTTGTGGCCAACTTAAATCAAATATCTATATTAAATAATGTTAAATGAATGGCAGTGCTAGAAAATGGTGCCATTGGCATGTCAGATTTCTGAGACTTTGTGGGAAAGCTTAGAGTAACTAACTCTCACATAACACAGCAATGAAGAGGATCACCTAGAAAATAAATGGCCCATTTCTCCCAGAAACAGTCGAAAACTCCCAAATTCAGAGAAGAAAAATTGGGTCACAGGGCCATTTAAGGGTGCAAGGGAGTGAAAACAATTGACTCTGAGGACTACATTAAGAGTCCCAGATTTGTAAAGATATGAAGACTTTTTCACAACCCAATTCTAGGTGTCATCCCAGGCACGTTTGGTATATTAGGTAAACTGGAAACTTTCCTGAGGCGGGTTCCTAATGAAGCCAGTGGAGCCAGACACAGAAGGAATACAGCCAAGGTCTGCTCACCATAGCAAACACAGCAGTCAAGTCCCCTAAACTGATCCTCCCCACAGTGCTCCTGCTCCATCACTAGAGGCCAGGGAGCAGTGAGGAACAAGCTACCAGAATCCAAGAGCTACCAGAATTCCTTCTGTAGTGTGCAAAACCAAGTGGGGGCTCTGCCACCACACAGCCATCAGTCCTGACATCCTTCTGGCTAATCTGCTCCCAAATACTCTTACTCCAAAGAAAGCCCGTCTACCTGTCTACCCACCCAGTTGATCACACCCCTTCAGCTGCCCACTTCAGAGCATATGGGGAAGGTGATGATGAGCGCAACGCTGCTTGGAGCCCATGTTCCACATCTGCCTCAGTCTGGGGCTGTTGAGAACCACAGGGGTTGATCACACTGCACAATGATATGAAGGTCTGAGTCGCTGAAGTAATATTAGAAGGCAGTAGAGGTTCTCTCACAGTCTACAGGCGTTAAACCCCATCCCTCAAAGCTTTGGATCCAGTTTCTGACATTGTAACTACTGGGAATATAGCTCCTTCACTTTGATTCTTTGTTACTTAAATAAAAATCTTTTCTCTTTTCTCTTTCAAGGCTTTCTTGACCTAGGGAACGTTAATAAGGAAGTAAGAGTTAGCTGGGAATAGAATTTAGATGAACATTCTGGTGCCACCGAGGGAAACAGCTGAGATTGGGAAGACCCTGGTGCAACACACACAGTATTTAAGTGCAAGTCAGCCTTGGATTACCTTACTACACCCATACCAACTTCAAGACTGTGGCCAAGGAACTTAACCTCCCTTAAAATGAAATCTTTCATCAGCTTAATAGGAATACAAGTATCTAATTTATCATACTAAAGGAAGGAAAAAAATTAAACAATGCACGTATGAAACTTGCCATATGTGAGGCAAAGAGTGCCATTAATAAGACTTGATATTGTCATCGTTGCATTCTCTGATAAGGATGCACTATTTTCCCATGTGCTCCTCCCAAATCGCACCCTTCAGTGAGCCCAGCACCTTGACACTAGTAGAGACAGAAGATGTGGAGGAGCACTATGGGATGGAAGAAGCTATTGGCCCAGAAAGAACAGACTAGAACTCAAATTGTGAGGATTTCCTCTCAAGTTATGAGTTGAATCTATTCCTAGGTGAAGATATTATTACGACAGCTTGATGGAGGGTGAGGAAAACTGGCTTCATAGAAAGGGGTCCCCAGGATAGTCCTTTATATTCTGTGTACCTCGCTCCCAAGCAAAACATTCAGGAGCCAAGAAGAATCAGTTTACTGGCTTGTGGCCTTGGCAAATTGCTGAAGTTTTCCAACTTCACACTCAACCATAAACAAATCTTACACACCTCACAAAAATGTGGGTTTAGAATGAGAAAAAGTATAAAGTACTCCACAAATATATAATTTATTAGTTCTATTAATAGCTCTGTGATTCTCAATTACATTTGAAGATGGGAATCGCTGCTGAGAGTGGAAAATAGTGAAGAGGATGACTTTAAAATCATCCTGCAGGAGTTATATAATAAAATTAAGGAGTCCTAATATCTTAAAGGGGACTTTAGAATAACTACCTCTTCTGAATTCCCTTCTAGCTTATCTAACTTGTCTGATTATGGCTTCAGAGTCTGCTTTCTCTTTGCTACTTCCATGTCATGTATATATTTCCAGCCAGAGTCTCTGCCATTGTGAGGGTTTTTTTTTTCTCCTTTTCTTAAGTGTCTACCATCCAAAGTCAAATTATCTTCCATCATCATATATTTGACTCTCTTTTCTATCCTCTTCCCTCTGGTAATGACCATATTATTGGATGTAAGTTTCAGTTTTATATCTCACATATGAGTGAAATCATGTTTCTTAGCTTTTTCTGACTGACTTATTTTGCTTATCATAATATTCTCAAGGTCCATCCATGTTGTCACAAATAGCAACATTTCATCATTTCTTATGGCTGAGTAGTACTCCACTGTATATAAGTACCACATCTTCTTTATCCAATCCTTTATCAATGGACACTTGGTTGTCTACACATCTTGGCCACTGTGAATAATTCTGCAATGATCATAAGGGTGTATATATCTTTGCAAATGAATGTTTTCAAATTTTGGGGTAGATACCGAAAAGAGGGATTGTTGGGTTGTATGCTAACTCTACTTTTAATTTTTTGAGGAACCACCATACTTTCTTCCATAATGGTTGTGCTAATTTACATTCCCACCACCAGTGAATGAGGATTTCTCTTTCTCTGCAGCCTCTCCAACACTTGTTATTACCTGTTTTGCTGATAATAGTCATTCTAACAAGTATTAGGTAGTATTTCATTGTTGTTTTGACTTGCGTTTCCTTAATAGCTAGTGAGGTTGAACATTTTTTCATATATCTGTTGAACATTTGTATGTGATCTTAGGATAGGTGTCTGTTCAGGTCCTTTGCCAATTTTTTAATCGAATTGTTGTTTGTTTTGTGTTGAGTTGTATGAGTTATTTATATATTTGGATATTAACACCTTGTTAGAACTGTTGTTTGCCAACATCATCTCCCATTCAGCTGGTTGCCTTATTGTTTTGCTGTGGGTTCCTTTTGCTGTGTAGAAGCTTTTTAGTTTAATATAGTCTCATTCATTTATTTTTGCCTTTACTTCCCTTGCCTTTGGGATCAAATTTATAAAATGTTCTCTACGGCCATGATCCATAAGTTTAGTACCTATGTTTTCTTCTATGTGATTTATTGTTTCAGATCTTATATTTAGATCTAGGATCAATTTTGAATTAATATTTGTACATGGGGACAAACTGTACTCTAGTTTTATTCCTTTGCATGTGGTTTTCCAATTTCCCCAGCACCATTTATTGAAGAGTCTTTCATTTCTCCATTGTGTATTTTTGGCTCCTTTGTCAAAAATTATTTGCCCATATACATGTGATTTTATTTCTGGGCTCTCAATTCTGTTCCTTTGGTCTGTATGTCTGTTTTTTCTGCCAATACCATGTTGTTTTGATTATTGTGGTTCTATAGTATAATCTGAAGTCAGGTAGTGTTATACCTCTGGCTTTGTTCTTTGTTCTCAGAATTGCTTTGGCTATTCGGGGTCTTTTGTGATTCCATACAAATCTGGTGATTTTTTTTGTTCTATTTCTTTAAAAAATGATACTGGGATTTTCATTGAGATTGCATTTAAATACACATATTGCTTTGTGTAATATGGCCATTTTAATTATGTTGATACTGCCAATCCATTAACACAAATATCTTTCCATTTCATTGTGTCTTTTTCAATACCTTTCAATGATGCTTTGTAGTTTTCAGTATATAGGCCCTTCACATACTTTGTTAAGTTTATTTCCAGGTATTTTATTTTTTTGTTTGCAATTGCAAAAGGAATTTTTTTGTTTGTTTCATTGTGTATAGGAAAGCACTGAGTTTTTGTACATTGATTTTGTCTCTTCCAACTTTATTTGTTTATTGTTTCTAATAATGTTTTGGTGGAAACTTTGGCATTTTTCTATATACAGAATCATGTCATCTGCAAAAGGTGATACTTTTACTTCTTCCTTTCCAATTATAGATGCCTTTTATTTCTTTCTCTTGCCTGATTGCTCTGGCTGGAACTTCTCGTACCATGTTAAATAAGGGTGGAGAGATTGGGCATCCTTGTCTTGTTCCTGATTTTAGAAAAAAAGCTTTCAGTTTTTCACCATTGAGTATATATTGGCTGAGGGTTTGTCATATATGGCCTTTATTATATTGAGGTACTTTCTTTCTATACCAATTTTATTGAGTGTTTTAATCATAAATGGATGTTGTATATTAGCAAATGCTTTTTCTACATCTACTAATAAGATCATATAAGTTTTATTCTTTGTTTTGTTGATGTGGTGTATTACACTGACCTATATGGATATGTTGAACCATCCTTGTGCCCCTGGAATGAATCCTACTTGATCGTGATGCATTATTTTTTTAATGTATTATTGTATTTAATTTGTTAGTATTTTACTTAGGATTTTTGCATCTGTATTCATTAGAGATATTAGTTTGTAGTTTTCTTTTTTGTGTGTGTTATACTTACCAGGTTTTGTGGGCCTCATAAAATTTGTTAGAAAGTATTGCCTCTTCTTCAAATTTTTGGAAAAGCTTAAGAAGGATTGATATAAAATATTCTTTGAATGTTTGAATGTTTGATAGTCTTCACTAGCAAAGCCATCTGGTCTTGGACTTTTATTTTTGGGGAGATTTTTGATAGTTATTTCAATTTCCTCACTGTTTATTGGTCTATTTAGATTTTCCAATTCTTCATGATTCATTCTAAGAAGGTTATATATTTCTAGGAAGTTACTTATTTTTTCTAAGTTATTGAATTTGGTAGCATATAATCTTTCATAGTATTTTAGTAGATCTTTTATATTTCTGTGGTGTCTATGGTAGCTTCTGCTCTTTCATTTCTAATTTTGTTTGTATGAATATTTTCTCTTTTTTGCCTTAGTGAGTCTAGCCAGGGGTTTGTCAATTTTATTAATCTTCAAAGAACCAGCTCTTTGTTGTGTTAACTTTTTCTATAGTTTTTTTTTTTTGTTTTCTATTTCATTCAGCTTTGCTCTGTTAATTATTATTTTTCTTCTGTTGCCTTGACTTAGGGTTACTTTTGTTTTTATTTTTTTAGTTCTGTAAGATGTAATGTTAGGTTGTTCACTTGGGATTTCTCTTGTTTCTTGAAATAGGCCTGTAATGATATAAAGTTCTCTCTTATTTCTGCTTTCACTGCATCACTGAAATTTTGATATTTTGTATTGTCAGTCTCATTTGTCTCTATATATCTTTTGATCTCTCCTTTTATTTCTTCTTTGACCTAGACATTTTTTAGTAGTATATTGTTTAATCTGCACATATTTGTGGGTTTCTTTACTTTCTTTTTGCAATTGATTTCTAATTTCAAAGCATTGTGGTCAGAAAATATGTTTGGTATAATTTTAATTTTCTTGAATTTGTTGAGATTGTTTTATGACTCAACATATAGCTTATCCTTGAGAATGTTGCATGTGCCTTGGAGAAGAATGTATAATCTGATGTTCTGGGATGAAAGGCTCTGTAAATGTCAATTATGTCCATTTGGTCTTACGTGTTATTTAAGGCGTATATATTTATATATTTTTAATTGATTTTCTGTTTGGATGATCTAGCTAGCCTGTCAATGGAGTATTAATGACCCCTACTAGATTGTGTTTTTGTCTGTTTCTCCCTTTAGTTCTGTTAGTAGTTGCTTTATATAGTTAGGTGCTCTCTGATTGGATGCACATATATTGAGAAGTGTTATGTATTCTCAATATAGTGTTCCCTTTATCCCTATAAAAGTGTCTATCTTTTTTTTTTTAAAGGTCAAGTCAGTGGTTTTTTATTTATTTATTTATTTATTTATTTGCATTTTTCTGAAGCTGGAAACAGGGAGAGACAGTCAGACTCCCGCATGGGCCCGACCGGGATCCACCTGGCACGCCCACCATGGGGTGAGGCTCTGCCCACCAGGGGGCGATGCTCTGCCCATCCTGGGCGTCGCCATGTTGCGGCCAGAGCTACTCTAGTGCCTGAGTCAGAGGGCACAGAGCCATCCCCAGGGCCTGGGCCATCCTTGCTCCAATGGAGCCTTGGCTGCGGGAGGGGAAGAGAGAGACAGAGAGGAAGGCGCTGCGGAGGGGTGGAGAAGCAAATGGGCGCTTCTCCTGTGTGCCCTGGCCGGGAATCGAACTCGGGTCCTCCGCACGCTAGGCCGACGCTCTACCGCTGAGCCAACCGGCCAGGGCCTAAAATGTCTATCTTTGTCTCTTGATATCTTTGTTATCTTTAAGTGTGTTTTACCAGACGTAAGTATGGCTACATCTGCTTTTCTGTGGGTGTTATTTGTCTGTGGAATCATTTTCCACCTTTTCACTTTGGATCTAACCTTGTCTTTACAACATAGTTGTGTTTCCTGAAGGCAGCAGCATATGATTGGGTTTTATTTTTTGATCCAAAAATTAACTCTGTGCCTCTCTATTGGTGAATTCACTTACATTTTGGGTAACTCTTGATGTATGAGGATTTTTTATAGTCATTTTATCTTTTGTTTTCTGGTAGCTCTATGTTTTCATTGATTTTTTTCTTTGTGTTTCTGTCACTTGTTTTTGTTTGGTGGTATTCTATACTTCTGTTTCCTTTTTTTATTTTTTTTTTCATTTTTCTGAAGCTGGAAACGGGGAGAGACAGCCAGCAGACAGACTCCCGCATGCGCCCGACCGGGATCCACCCGGCAGGCCCACCATGGGGCGACGCCCTGCCCACCAGGGGGCGACGCTCTGCCCATCCTGGGCGTTGCCACGTTGCGACCAGAGCCACTCCAGCGCCTGAGGCAGAGGCCACAGAGCCATCCCCAGCGCCCGGGCCATCTTTGCTCCAATGGAGCCTCGGCTGCGGGAGGGGAAGAGAGAGACAGAGAGGAAAGCGCGGCGGAGGGGTGGAGAAGCAAATGGGCGCCTCTCCTGTGTGCCCTGGCCGGGAATCGAACCCGGGTCCTCCGCACGCCAGGCCGACGCTCTACCGCTGAGCCAACCGGCCAGGGCCTTTTTTTAAGAAACATATTATAGTTTGAGGTTTCTTTGTGGTTTATATGAAGAAAAAGTTTCACATATATAATGGTCCTTTTTCTTTTGAATGTATCTGACCACCATTGTCCTTTGCAACTTCAGGTCATTACCTTCTCCCTTTTTATGTTTTTGTTTGTTTGTTTTTTTTATAATTACTATGTCTTTTTTAAGATTTTATTTATTTACTTATTTATTTATTACAGAGTCAGAGAGAGGGATAGATAGGGACAGACAGACAGGAACAGAGAGAGATGAGAAGCATCAATCATTAGTTTTTTGTTATGACACCTTAGTTGTTCATTGATTGCTCTCTCATATGTGCCTTGACTATGAGCTTTCAGCAGACCGAGTAACCCCTTGCTCAAGCCAGCAACCTTGGGTTCAAGCTGGTGAGCTTTTGCTCAAACCATATGAGCCTGCGCTCAAGCTGGCAACCTCGGGATCTCGAACCTGGGTCCTTCTGCATCCCAGTCCGATGCTCTATCCACTGTGCCACCACCTGCTTAGGCACCCTTTTATGTTTTTATGCCATTGAGATTTAATGGGTTTTTTTGTTTGTTTTTTTGTTCTGTTTTATTTTTTATTCATGTTTTAGAGAGGCGAGGGAGAGACGGAGAAAAGAGACAGAGAAAAGAGACAGAGAGAGGAGCTGGAAGCATGTGCCTTGACCCGGCAAGCCCAGGGTTTCGAACCGGCAACCTCAGCATTTCCAGGTCAACGCTTTATCCACTGCACCACGTCAGGTCAGGTCAGGCCCCTTTTATGTTTTTATTGGCACAATTTATCCCTGTTTATATTGTAAGTTTGTTAGTGATCTTACTCATAGTTCTGTGAATTTTTGTTCTTTGTTTCAGGTAGAATAACCCCTTGAGTAATTCCTGTAATGGAGCTCTTTTGGTGATAAATTCCCTCAGCTTCTGTATGTCTTGAAAAGTTTTTATTTCTCCTTCGTATTTTAAGGATAACTTTGTAGTATATATTATTCTTGGATGGTAATTTCTCTATCTCAGTAGTTTGAATATTTGGTTCCACTCTCTTTTGGCTGATAGAGTTTCTACTGAGAAGTCCATGATACCCTAATGGGCTTTCTTATATAGTTTACTTTCTCCTTTTCCATGGCTACATTGAGAGTTCTTTCTTTGTCATTAATTCTTGACATTTTAATACAATGTGTCTTGGATAAGGCCTCTTTGGATTGGGGTAACTAGGTGTTCTGTTTGCTTTTTGGATTCAATATTTTAGCTCCTTCCATAGGTTTGGGCAGCTCTCATCAATTATTGATGAATGTGGTCTCCATTCCTTTCTCCTCTTCTTCCGGTATGCTTATTATTCTTATATTGCTCTTTCTGATGGGGTCAGATAGTTCTTGTAGAATTATTTCATATTGTTTTATGCTCAAGTCTCTTCTTTCCTCTGCATTATTTCTAGATTTCTATCTTAGATAACATTAACCCTTTCCTTGATCATGTCAGCTCTATGTCCTATGCTTGCTAGTTTATTCTTGATCTGTTCTATTGAGTTCTTCATCTCCAGAATTTCTGTTTGGTTCTACTTTAAAGTTTTAATATCTTTGGTAAAGTATTTGTTTCATTTGTTGATTTGTTTTCTGAGTGCATTAAATTGCCTGTCTGTAGTTTCTCACATCTTATTGACTATTTTCAGAACAACAATATTGAATTCTCTGTCCTTTATATCACATAGTTTCCATGTCTTTAACTTCCTTTTCTAGATATTTTTTTCTGAGCTGGCTTGCTAGTTGGTTATTCATGGTACTTGGTGGATTCCTTCTCTGTCTAGGCATCTATGTATAAGTGACACTTCTCTAGCAGATTAACAAGTGACCTTTCATTTTTTAGTGGATGGTGCCGAATCACAAGTTTTTATAGCTCTGTGAAATCCCAATGCTATTTCCCTGCAGACTGCTACCTGCTGTCAGTATAACCAAGATATGTGGGGGTGGGGTGGACAGGGGGAACTGGCCAGCTTCTTTGTTGTTTTGCCTTTCTGGTAACGGTAACCTCAGACCTCCACAGGGTTCCCCCTGCAACCAGACCCTGGGACCAAGTCTTAGAGTAAAACCTTTGTTCAGGGGAAAAAGTGATTCTGTAGTACCAGTTTTCAGATAATATGCTCTGAAACCTGGCACCAAGGGCAAAGGGAAGCAAGTTCTGGGAGGCTCCATGGCTTTGTTTCTCTGCTTGGAATGCCAATGATTCGACAACTGACAACCATCGCTGAGCCCCCTTGCTGTGTCTTTCCCAGGTCTTTGAACTCAGCTGCAGCTCATACTGCTCACTGCTGCAGGAATGCCCACCAAATCTCCTTGTTCTTCCTAAGTGAAGGGAGCATCATCCACAACTGGATTTCTCCCCTCTCTGAGCTGAACCCCACCATGAGCTCCTGACTGCAGGGCTGTGTCAGTGGCTCCTCTGAGCCTTTCTCCCTTCTTGCCTCCCCATTTTGTTTTCACTTACCCACCTTTAGAGGTTTCAATGCATGGATCTCTCAGACATGCTTTGAATTGAGTAGGGAATCCTTTGTTGAGCCATAGCTGTTTAAATTGAAACTTCAAGTGGAGAGACCAAAAGGCTTTCTCATGTTGTCTTTCTTCTGAATTGACTTTTTCTTGTTACTTACCATTATAAAAAATCTAACTGAACTGAAATAATTGTGATGTAGTTTAGTGGATTTTGACAAATGCATACATTCATGTAAATATCACCTCAATCAAGATATAACTCTTTCTGTGCTCCAGTACCCCACCCCATCCTACCACCTCCATGAACTGTTTTTGGTCTAGCTAGACATTTACAATAAAAAGAAGGTGGGGAGGCGGTTCCATGGAGGGAACAGTGTGCAAAGGTATGGACACGTGAGAAATTAAAAAACTATATGGTGGTAAAATCTGGGGAAGAGGTGAGGAGAGATTTGCTATGATTTTGTCCTTTCTAAATTCAGAGCCCAAACCCATGAGTTTGCTTTTTTGGAATTAATGCATCTCTCTCAAAGGTCCAGGGATAGTAACAAGCAGGAAAAAGTTGTATTTGGGAGGAAGAGTTTAATCCTTCCTTAAGATATATATTTACATATATCTTTGGTCTGAGATATTTTTTTTAAATGATTTGTTTTTACTTTTTAGAAATCTTGTTTATATAAGGTAATAAACAAAAACTAAAAAATTATTTAAATAAGGGCCCTGGCCGGTTGGCTCAGCGGTAGAGCGTCGGCCTAGCGTGCGGAGGACCCGGGTTCGATTCCAGCCAGGGCACACAGGAGAAGCGCCCATTTGCTTCTCCACTCCTCCGCCGCGCCTTCCTCTCCGTCTCTGTCTTCCCCTCCCGCAGCCGGGGCTCCATTGGAGCAAAGATGGCCCGGGCGCTGGGGATGGCTCTGTGGCCTCTGCCTCAGGCGCTAGAGTGGCTCTGGTCGCAACATGGCGACGCCCAGGATGGGCAGAGCATCGCCCCCTGGTGGGCAGAGCGTCGCCCCATGGTGGGCGTGCTGGGTGGATCCCGGTCGGGCGCGTGCGGGAGTCTGTCTGACTGTCTCTCCCTGTTTCCAGCTTCAGAAAAAATGCAAAAAAAAAAATTTAAATAAGGAAGATCTTATAACTGTTTCTTAATGCAAATATAGCCACAGATGAAAACATTGGGAAAAAGTAGATCCATGAAATTCCAAAAAGTGAACCAATTCTGCTGAGTAGATTCAGACACTCTGATCACACCCCTGCTCTTGTACTCAAGATTTTCAAATACTTTTATATTGTATAAATATAAAATGTGACCACTGACCTTATATAGTTTTAAGCAAGAGAAAGTTTCTATTTTGATAAGCAAAGTAAATCACTCATAGCAGATATTTTTGGTTTAGAAGAAGAGCCAAAAGAAGCCATGGCTATGGAGAAGCCTTACAATGTTGTCATAAGGGGAGATGAAAATGTACAACTAAGAGCCCAGGGCAATGAATGTAACAGGATTTTTTATGGCTTGACAAGAACCGCCTTTCCCAATACTCCCTTGGTATTCACTCTTCATTCTTTGTATACCAGCAATACCCTCCAAGCTCCAAAGAAAAACTATAAGACTTTGTTTTAACTGACCGCTCTTGCATGCCAGCAGAATTGGATCTCTGTACCCCGTTTGTTTACACAAAGCATTTCACTGGAGGAAATCTTCAAGGTGATCAGCTTGGTAATCTCTTTGGACCTACAGACAGGTATCATAATTCTTGAGGAAGTGTCAAGTTGCCTGGCTTTTTTTCTGGGACAGGAAAATCTAATCAAAACAAATCATAGGTGTGATCAGTTTGAATCATAGGTAATGTTATGTTGGTGTGTGTAGACATTGAATATGTAGTGTAGTGGTTAGAAAATTTGAGTCAGTTATTTAACCTTGCAGAGTCGCAGTGACTTAGTTTGGCAAATTAGGGTTTGTTATTATCATTATTATTATAATCTTTATTATTGTTATTACTTTCAGGGAGACAGGTTTAGGCAAAATTGCTATGTGGTAAAAAACTGTCTCTCCAGCAGCTTTCTCATCCCCTCTTCCCTTGGTGTTTATCTTATTCTCTTGTTATTCCCTGTTTATATTCTTAGCTCCTCTTACCTTTTTCTAGAATCTGTTTCCTTATCCTTACTCTTTCACAATTCAGCAAGCCCACTTCTATTCCCTATATGGACTGATTTATTCTATTTTAACCATAGACAGCTTGTTAAATGCTGAAAAGAAAAATTCCAAGAATTGAAGCCAAGGCAAAAATCCTGGGTATAATATTTTTTGTCTCTTCTCTCAGAGATAAAGATTGGACTTCTGAGGCTGCGTCATTATTCCTCTATTATGTCAAATAAACCTTAGTCTAATAAACCTTACCAACATTCCACCTCTGTCATACCCGTATCCCAGGATGTTATGTCAATCTTTCTCATTGTCCCAGCCACAAACTACCACAGGGCACTTTGGTTGACCTCTGCCTCCTGGAAGTTCCAAAAGCCCTTTTCACTACAGTAGACCCTTGAACAGCACAGAGGTTAAGGGTGCAGACCTTCATGCAGTCAAAAATTCATGTGTAACTTTTGACTCCCACAAAACTTAACTACGGATAGCCTACTATTCACTAGAAAACTTACCAAATAACATAAACAGTCATTTAACACACAGTTTATGCTACATGATTTATATACTGTATTCTTACAATAAAATAAGCTAGAGGAAAGAAAAAGTTATTAAGAAAATCATAAGGAAGGGAAAATACATTTACAATATTTATTGGAAAAAAATTTTATGTATAAGTGGACTAGCACAGTTCAAATCTTTGTGGCTCAGAGGTCAATTGAAATTTATTAGACCCAGTAAGCAACATTAAAAACAGGCATGTTCCTGTTTTTTACATACAAAATTTTTATGTAATGTGGAAATAAATTAATACAAACTAAAGGAGAATAGGCAATGGTTATTTATTTAGAGCTTGCTATAACAAGGGAGTTGGTCATGATCACTTGACTTTTGGTAACCACTCATAGGCAGACAGAGGAGTGGAATAGCTTTAGAGTGGGGAAAAAAGGAAAATCTTCAACTAATTGGAGACTGTTGGCTTAAGGAAGCTATAAGAGGGCAAATAAGAAACTAGGCAGCCTATGTCATCGGTTAGGGATGGATATTTGACTTTCTTTGGTTGGCTCTAAGTAGGAAATATTTACTAATCAAGTACTGGTCACGTGGGGGTGGTTGCTAAAGTTGGACTTCTCTTCCTGGCACTGGAACCCTGGGCTCAGCGGCCTGGTGTGGGGCTGGGACGCCTTGCTCCTCAGGGGGATCTCTGCAGTCAAGATATCTCTCTCAATTTTAAATGCCACATGTGGGAGTGGGACAAGCCTTTTCTACATTTTCATCCCTACTACCAGTCTCAATGTGACTTCTTCTTTAATTCCTTAGGACTTCTGTTCAGCCAGACTTCAGGTGGCTCTAAATCAGGGGTCCCCAAAATACGGCCCGCGGGCCACATGCGGCCCCCTGAGGCCATTTATCCGGCCCCCGCCGCACTTCCGGAAGGGGCACCTCTTTCATTGGTGGTCAGTGAGAGGAGCACATTGACCATCTCATTAGCCAAAAGCAGGCCCATAGTTCCCATTGAAATACTGGTCAGTTTGTTGATTTAAATTTACTTGTTCTTCATTTTAAATATTGTATTTGTTCCCGTTTTGTTTTTTTACTTTAAAATAAGATATGTGCAGTGTGCATAGGTATTTGTTCATAGTTTTTTTTATAGTCCGGCCCTCCAACGGTCTGAGGGACAGTGAACTGGCCCCCTGTGTAAAAAGTTTGGGGACCCCTGCTCTAAATGATGGTTGTTCTGTAGTTTAGTTGTAATTTTGCTGTGGTTGTGGGAGGATTTCAGTACTGCATTTACCTATGGCAGCATCTTGACCGGAAGTCCTCAAACAATGTTTCTCATTGCATTTTTTAAAATGTCTTTTAAGTCTCTTTTAATCTGGAAATTTCCCTCTTCTTAGCCCTTCTTTTTTCATGGAAGTTGTCTTTATAAGAAGTCTCACATTCTGCCTGACCAGGCAGTGGCACAATGGATAGAGCGTCGGACTTGAATGCAGAAGACCCAGGTTCGAGACCCCGAGGTCGCCAGCTTGAGCACGAATTCATCTGGTTTGAGCAAAAGCCCACCAGCTTGAACCCAAGGTCGCTGGCTCCAGCAAGGGTTTGCTGAAGGCCCACGGTCAAGGCACATATGAGAAAGCAATCAATGAACAACTAAGGTGTTGCAACACGCAATGAAAAACTAATGATTGATGCTTCTCATCTCTCTCTGTCCCTGTCTATCCATCCCTCTCTCTGACTCACTCTCTGTCTCTGTAAAAAACAAAAACAAACAAAAAAAGAAGTCTCACATTCTAAATTTGTCTGTTTCCTCATATTAGATTCATTTGGTTATTTTCAGCCTAAATATTTTTCATAGTGTGAGGAATCTAATAATTTTCCAGGATAGATTGTCTAGGCTTCTGGTAAGATTGAATTTCTAGTAACCCAAGAAGAAAGTATGAAGTTCATAAGGGTCTTCTATCTATTTGCATGAAAGAACACTATTTACTATTCAAGGAGCTTTTATTCACAGGGGAGACTTTCCTAATCTCCTTTGGTGGAGACCTCATAATTTTCAATTTCATTGACTATAAAGTAACTTAAAAGGTCAGGGATTTATATCTCAGAAGAGTAGGCACAATTTCCAGAGTTCAATCAATTGTTTGTTTTAACAATATTCAAAGACACCTATGGATAGTCAGACTAGTTTCTAAGTTACATGAATTATTCACCTAGAATATCAAGAAATATAGTTTTGCAAAACTTTAGCCAAAAAAAAATTTGTTGTACTTGCCTAATTTGTGCCTTCTCAAATTGAGTTTCTTCAGTTTCTACAGATTTCCCACCTTTGGGATATAAGGTTTTACTTACTCTGGTATTGATCATTTGCTACGTGTGTTACCCCTTAACCATATTGTGCATGTTTACGGGTGTGTGTTCATTCTTCTGGGCTTATTGTATATTGTGTGTATTACAAAAGGAGATTATTTTCTTTTACTCAACTGCAAGCTCCCGATGAGCAGGGATAACAACCTTGTTTATTTTCTCCCCAAGCATGACTAAATGGTGAGTGCAGATTTAATTGGTGGATGTAAAGTTGGTTGTGTGTTATCTTGTAGAGGCAAAAGAAGATTCTATTTTGTAGTCTCAAAAGGTCTCTTGACAGATGTTCCCCACTAACCTAAACTTAATGCCTAAATCCATTATAAACATTTTTCTGTGTTCATTGAGAAGCTGACCAAGAATTGAACCAGGAAATGTTCATTGAATATTTCCTTTAGAAAATTTGTAAGTATTAATAGATCACAATACTTTGAATTACTGTGATGATCAATGACAAAAACATATAAGATAATATGGGAGCCAAATTTTTAAGTGGGGGCTCAATAAATGCTGAAAGGACTATCTGATACATCCATCAGAAGGAATGCATTACTTACTAGTATTTAATTTTCAATCAAATTTTTATAACACATGTAGAAAGGGGCCTTTGGTCAATACCTTGATGGCTGCCTACTGGAGCCAGGAACAGAGGTTTACATTGCAACACAGTACAAGTCTTCTGTTGATCCAGTAAGATTCTGATAGGAACTTTCCAATACTCTAATTGAGCACAGAGGATTGGAAGACCTTGTTAAGATTTAGTTCAACAGACCTGCATTTCTAATAAGTTACCAGCAGTGGTGGGATTCAAATAATTTAACAATCAGTTCTCTGCCCTAATGACTGTTTTAAGTATAAAAAAAAAGATATACCAAAAAGTAGTTCATTATTTCATGCATTTTGATACTTAAATAAGAACAATAAAAGAGGTACACAAAATTAAACTGTTATAAGAAAGTTTTAAAATATTAGTGAAAAATATTAAATAATATCTGACAAAAAAACAGTAAAACTGTTATTTAAGATATTTCCAAGGACAGCTTGTCATCCCCTTGTTGTTGGGCACTTTTTCTCTGTACATTATATCAGCGGTTATCAAACATTTTGAAGTTGGGGCACATTTAAAATCCTACAAATAATTGTAGGTGCACTATATATAAATTTCTGAAAAATGTTATAATAATTAAGTCAGATATTAAAGAAAAAATATATAAAGTCCAAGCATGCTTATATGGTAATTAAACAAAATAAATACTACAAAATTAAATTTACTCTGACATTAAAAACATTTTTATGTTATATGTTTTGAGTTATACTTTTTAGAATTCATAAAAAAAGGGTTAAAAATTTTAAAAAATCTGTCTTTTTATATATAGAGATACATTCTTAGTAAGATTTAGTAAATTCAGCAGATCTTGGCACAAATGTGTTAAGTTTTTTCATTCTTGTGTTTATGAGAAATATAAACCTGATGTGTCCTAGAGAGTTCTTCAATATTTGGGCATATATTTAAAAGGCAAACTCTCATTTCCTCGTCAATACATTGAAGAATTCCTCTCTTTTTACTCTTAATTGTATTGAGGGTAGAAAATCTTAATTCACATAAATAGGATTTTAAAAATTGTAGTAAAATATTTAAAGCTTTTTTAGATATTGCCACATATTCTTCTTTTATAGAAATCCAGAAGGCTTCAAGAGACAATTCCTTATGTTTAATCATCAATCCAAAACCCCCACCATACATATCATCTTAACTTTACACCAAACAAAGGATAGAAGAAACTTGCCTCCAGTCTTTACCGGGAACATGGGGGGTAGTGTAAACAATCCAGCACCACAGCTTAACAGCCTTTTGCAACCTAATCAGGTAAGTGAGGTGGGGGGTTGGGCAAACTGTCAGCTTACAGCCAATTCCCCACACCTCTGTCCCCCAAAAATCTAAACTCCAAAAATCCTATTGGTTATTTGGTCCCCAACAGGCACATATTTCTCTGGAATACCATAGGGCACACCTGGAAATTTTCTAGGGTGCACCAGTGCACCCTGGCACACACTTTGAGAACCACTGCTTATATGTTTGTTTACTGAAGTAACAAATGTGAGGGAATTAAAATGTAGTATTTCATCAAAGGTATAATGAGTTTTATGAAATGAATAAGTAAATATTACATGTATAGTTCCGTCAAATATTTTTCACCAACGGAGGAATGAACATTACTATGGGCACTTAGAATACGCTGTTGCACAGATGAACGTTAAAAAAGAGTAAGGAATGTAAACTTGTGATTTTCACATTGGGCAGCTCTCCAGGCGCCCACCTTAGAGAGAATCCTGATTATAAATGCCATTTTAACAACTGGTTTGTCAAACTCAACAAAAAATTAGCTATCTGCTATTTTATGCTCCTTGAAGTTCCTTTTAAGTAAATAAAAGCTCTTTTTTATATAAATATTTGGTAATGGCACTCTGTTTTGTTTTCCTGTGTTGTTATATACTTATCCTCCTGTGTGTTTCTCTGTGTTTCTGTATTGCTCCAACCCCTTTGGGATCAGAGAGCAGGTTGTTGTTGAGAAGGTTGAATTCCTCTTGGAGTCAGTAGTTCATAATAGTTTTACATTTCCTGCCTCTGAGTAGCCCACATGGTATTTGTCATTCCCCAGTGGCTGGTTAGTTACTTTTGTGAACTGGAGTTGCCATCTTTAGGGAAGTATTCTGATATTCATTAAATTTTACTGAAGCGATCATGTATTCCTCAAGCCTTAGAGTCTAAATAGATACCTAATTACCACCACATACTGAGGCTTTATTATGAAAAATTTCAAATATACTAAAAATAAAATAGTATAATGAAATCAAAGCATAGTTTGATGAATTAACAATTCATACCAAAGCCAATTTGTTCTATACCTCTACTCATTCTATTTTAAATTAAATTTCAGATATCATCCTTTTCTACAACTTGTTTTATTTACAGATTTTGATAAATATTGGATGTGATTTCTACCACAATACAATAGGATTTTTACTGATAGTGACTGACTTTATTTTTTATTTAGTTATTTTTTTGAGAGAGAGAGACATCAACTTGTTGTTGCACTTATTCCTCCACTTCTATTTAGATGATGTTTGAAGTTAGGGCTTCTAGAGCACAATCTATAGAACAGAATGGAAATGTAAAGGAAGGTAGTTACCATCAGAAAGAAGAGGCAAGGAAAAATGCATACAGATATCTGGGATCATTAGCATGGCCCAGATGTCCAAGGTGATAGATTAAAACTCCAGTCTCCTTTGGGGCATGGGTTCAAATCCCAGCACAGCTAAAGTTTTCTTCTTACCAATTGCTGAGGTCAAAGATGATGAATTTAGTTGAGAGCCAAAGCCAGCAACTGGATTAGGGCAGACATGAGTGGGTGAGTGGGAAAGTTACCTGCCATTGCACTGAGGAAAATGTTATTAAGTTGCTTGACCAGCAGGGTACAGTAGATAGAGCATCAACCCAGGACACTGAGGTCCCGGTTGGAAACCCCGAGGTCACAGGCTATAGTGTAGGCTAGTGGGCTTGACAGTGGGCTTGACAGCTTGAGCACAGGGTCACCGGCTTGAACACAGGATCAAGGACATGATCCCAAGGTCTCTGGCTTGAAGCCCAAGGTTGCTGTCTTGGGCCTTTTAGGTCAGGTGCCAAGAGGAACCAGGCTGGAGAGATTTTTTTTTTTTTTTTACAGGGACAGAGAGAGAGAGAGTCAGAGAGAGGGATAGACAGGGACAGACAGACAGGAACAGAGAGAGATGAGAAGCATCAATCATCAGTTTTTCATTGTAAGACCTTAGTTGTTCATTGATTGCTTTCTCATATGTGCCTTGACTGCGGTCCTTCAGCAGAACAAGTAACCCCTTGCTCGAGCCAGCGACCTTGGGCCCAAGCTGGTGAGCTTTGCTCAAACCAGATGAGCCCGCACTCAGGCTAGCGACCTTGGGGTCTTGAATCTGGGTCCTCTGCCTCCCAGTCCGACGCTCTATCCACTGTGCCACCATCTGGTCAGGTCAGAGAGTTTTTTAAGTAGAGAGTTGATTAAAGCATCTGCCAGCAGATGGGCTGAGACCAGAAAAGTGTCAGCAGCAAGCAAGGGGTGGGGATATCTTTTATGGGGTCGGTGGTCAGGTCCAGTCTGGTATAGTGAGTTAGTTTGTCACACACCCAGGGTGGGATAGTCTGTTCTCTACAGTTGGTTTATTGCCTCTGGTTGAGCAACAGTTTACCTGTTAGCAGTGGCAATTTGTGGCCCCAGCCACAGGATCATGCCCCAGAGATATCATATATGTCAACAGTAAAGGAATAATGCATCTATAGAAGTTAAGGCAACTGTATGGAAAAACACTGACAAAAGATATTTAACATAGCAGGGACTTACAAATTTGTCCTAACAAGGCCCGAGGTCACTGACTTGAGCAAGGGGTCACTGGCTTAGCTTGAGCCCCACTGTCAAGGCACACATGAGAAGCAATCAATAAAAACAACTTAAGTGTAGGCCACGGCCGGTTGGCTCAGCAGTGGAACATCGGCCGGCGTGTGGAAGTCCTGGGTTCAATTTCCGGTCAGGGCACACAGGGGAGGTACCCATCTGCTTTTCCACCCTTCCCCTCTCCTTCTCTGTCTCTCTCTTCCCCTCTCACAGCCAGGGCTCCACTGGATCAGGGTTGGCCCCGGGCACTGAGAATGGCTCCATGGCCTCTGCCTCAGGCCCTACAATGGCTCTGGCTGCAGCCTAGCGATGCTCCAGATAGGCGGAGCATTGCCCCGTAGTGGCCAAGCAGGGTGAATCCTGGTCAGGCACATGCAGGAGTCTGTCTGACTGCCTCCCTGCTTCTAACTTCAGAAACATACAGAAAAAAACAAAAAGAAAAACAACTCAAGTGTAGTAACTACAAGTTGATGCTTCTCATTTCTCTCCTCCTCCTTTCTCTCCCTTCCTGTCTGTCTCTCTCTAAAATCAATAAATTAAAAAAAATTCTAATTTACTTTCTACACATCCTCATGAAATTATTAGATAATCTAAACAAAGAAAGAGAAAGGAAACAAAGGGATAGTACATTCCACTATATGAAAGAGATAAAGCAAATCCCTATCACTATGATGAAACAGATTTCTACATGTATTGAGGGCTCTATCACCCAAGATGTCTTCTGTCATCATATCTTCTTAACTAATTAGGAAGATAATTCATATTTAGAGAAAAAAATAACTTTGGATAATAAAATCAGCACTTTAAAAATAAATGAAAGCTTTATGTATCAAAATGAAATATTGGCCCTGGCCGGTTGGCTCAGTGGTAGAGTGTCAGCCTGGCATGCAGGAGTCCCGGGTTTGATTCCTGGCCAGGGCACACAGGAGAAGCGGCCATCTGCTTCTCCACCCCTCCCCCTCTCCTTCCTCTCCTTCCTCTTTGTCTCTTTCTTCCCCTCCCACAGCCGATGCTCCATTGGAGCAAAGTTGGCCCGGGTGCTGAGGACGGCTCTGTGGCCTCTGCCTCAGGCACTAGAATGGCTCTGGTCACAACAGAGCAACACCCCAGATGGGCAGAGTATCCCCCCTGGTGGGCATGCCAGGTGGATCCCAGTCGGGCGTATGTGGGAGTCTGTCTGACTGCCTCCCTGTTTCCAACTTCAGAAAAATACAAAAAAAAAAAAAAAAAAAAAAGATATATTTTGTCTTCATATTTGGAATAAAAAAAGTCCATCTTGAGGCAAATTTCTTGGTATCTGTAATGACGGTGTCCTTTCCAGTGTGTCCCAGGTAAGGCTTGGTCTCTTATATGATATATATATATATTATATATTTTAAAAACCTAACATTTTAGAACATACTGTTTTCTTCTAGAGAGGTCCTAGGGTCAGAAGCTGGAAGGAAGAAATGTAGAAAGTTCTGGATAATGCTAAGAATTGATTAACGTTACCAAAAATCAGTACACTTGAGAAAATTTTTAAATTGTGTGAAAACCTAGATGAAGAGCATGTAAATGTCTTGTCATATGTAAATCTTGTAGTTTAGTGAAGTCTTAACACCATTTGAACAAAAAAATGAATTGTGATAGCGAGTTCCAGAAAATACTGTCAGAATTTGCCGTGTGATTGGATAATGAAGACAGATGCAGAAAAGAAAGAAAAAGAAGCAAAACCCTATATAGCAGATAATTTTTTATCTAATGAATTAGTGGGACAACTCTGGAATACCTTAAAGAAAATGTGTTAATTCATATAATAAAATTCTTGAATTTAAAAGGAAATTAAATACTTCGAAAAATCACGTTTAAGAGGACATCTTTAAATGTTTCCACTGCAGCTTGGTCTTGAGATTGAGTAAGAATATCATCATTTATTGGAAACCATCTGGAGCAGTGGTAGTCAACCTGGTCCCTACCGCCCACTAGTGGGCATTCCAGCTTTCATGGTGGGTGGTAGTGGAGCAACCAAAGTATAAATAAAAAGATAGATTTAACTATTATAAGTTGTTTTATAAAGATTTATTCTGCCAAACTTAGTGAAAATCCGACATAAAGTACTTGGTAAGTAATTATATTATATGCTTTAACTTGCTGTAACTCTGCTTTATAAATTTTATAAAGTAAAGTTACTTCCCTACTTTATAAATCACCATTACTGTGGAACCAGTGGGCTGTTAGAAAATTTTACTACTAACAGAGATACAAAAGTGGGCGGTAGGTATAAAAAGGTTGACTACCCCTGATATGGATGAACTCCAGGAAAAATTCAACAGTCTTTCTTTCTGTTTTAATCAAGTGTTTGAATGAGGGAGCCTTTCTTTGAATTTTCTATTCACTCTAAGAATTGAACTTAGAGCTACTGTCTTATTGTCCACACAAGACAAAATTTATTGATCTGCCCCTAAGACAGTTCTCAATTTCTCATATATAGAGAAAATTCATCAATATTTTGTTGTACTTATCAACTTCTTACATGTGTAAATAGTATAACATTATTTGGTTTAACAAGTATAAATGGCAATGACAAAAAAATTCAGTTAAAAATGAGATTTTTATGCATATATCAAGTTTGACTCATAATTGAGTGTCTACGTAGCAAACTCAAGTACAGGGTTTACATTGGTGGATGCTAGATGGAGGCGGGGAGAGGGAGAGGGAAAGAGACTTTGCTTCGGACAACAATGCATGATGCACTGCGACGATAATATTTTGTTGAGTTGTATACTTGAAACCTGTATGGTTTTATGAGCAAATGTCACTCCCTTAAAATTTAAATAAATAAATAAATAAATAAATAAATAAATAAATAAAATTTACCTTCAAAACATACATGTTGCAAAAAAACAACACGTATTTGGTAATTTTGTAATTGTAAGAGCTGTATTTGAAACAAATTGTGTCATTCAGTAAGATATTTTCAAAGTGTACAAAATTATGTCAGTTAAAATGTATTAATTAAGGATTATGGAGTAGATAACTCTTATTTGAATTTTCGATTTTCACTGTATTTCTGATTTTTTCAATTCAATTCTATCTGGTATTTTTTCTCCTAGAAATCCCCTTTATATGAAGATTTGGTAATGGCATCCTGTCTTGTTTTCCTATGCTGTTATATACTTAACCTTTGAAAATATTAAAAGGATAAAAAGGATGAGAAAAAAAATTATCATTTTGAGGAATTTATCATAATGAAAAAGGCTTTTGTACTCTGCATTAGTTTAATCCCATTTCCTTATTTTGAACTGTGATTCTCTGTGTTTGTATGTGTTTCTGTATTACCACCACTTCTACAGGATCAGAAAGCAGGTTATGCTGAGCGGGTTGGATTCCTCTTGGAGTCAATAGTTCATTATAGTTTTACATTTCTTGCCTCTGAGTAGCCCACATGATATTTGTCATTCCCCAGTGGCTGGTTAGTTAATTTTATGGAATTAGAGTTGCCATCCTTAGGGATGTATTCTGATAATTTATTCAATTTTACTAAAGCAGTCATGTATTTCTAAAACCTCCGAGTCTTTTACTAGGTACCTTATTGTCACCACATATTTCTGAGGCTTTTTTATTATAAAAAATTCAAATAGAATAAAAATAGAATAGTATAATGAATCACAGCATAATCAATGCATAGTTTGATAAATTACCAATTCATAACCAAGCTAATTTGATCTGTAACCCCACTCACTTACTTTGAAGCAACTCCCAGATACCACATTTTCCTATAATTTGTTTTAATTACAAATCAATAATTAAATATTTGATGTGATTTCTACCACAATAGAATTTTTATTAATGACAAATACTGAAGTTAAAGAGATATCAAACAATGATTAAATCAAAAGTATAATTCAAGTATGTTACAATTCATTCAACAGATTTGTCAAGCAAATCTTATTTTCCTTATTTTAAATACTTTTCTTCTGCTCTCTATGTACAGAAAGGAAAGTTTTCTAGGCTATCCTGAAAACAAGAAACAAGGCGCACAACATCATAAGAAAGTCATGGGAAAATAAGTATTTTGCCATTTACCTATATACACACTAAAAAATCACTGGGAAGATTCACAATGAAATAATAAAAATGGTTAATTAGGAAAGGGTTGTAGAATGGATGGAACAGAGGACTAGGACTTTAAATCTATAACTTGTTATATTTTTATTTTTGAGCCATGTGAATATGTTTTATATTTTGAAAATTAATATTTTCTTCTAATATGCTCTCTTTTATACAAAAATTAGAATACTCTTATTATCAAATCTATTAGAATGTATTATAAACTCACATCCCCCCTCCAAATTAATGTCAGTTGAACAAATAGCTATGTAATTTTTAAAAATCACCTGACTTTGATCTCATCTATTTCTGGACAGCCTTAATCCTTATATTTCAATTAAAAGATTTTTTTTTAAGTGAGGGGAGGGAAAATAGTGAGACAAACCCCCACATGCACTCTGACTGAGATCCACCAGGCAACAACTGTCTGGGACCGATGGTCAATCAACTGAGCTATTTTTAGCACCTGAGGCTGATGCTTTGGACCAACCGAGCCATCCTCAGTTCCCAGGCAATGCTCAAACCAATTGAGCCACTGGCTATAGAAGGGGAAGAGGAAGAAAAGAGATAGAGGAAGGGGGAGAGAAGCAGATGGTCATTTCTCTTGTGTGCCCTGACTGGGAATCAAACCCAGAATGTCCATACACTGGGCCCACACTTTATCCACTAAGCAAACCAGCCAGGGCCTCAATTAAAATTTTTTTAAGGCAAGTTTTTTATTTTATTTATTTTTATTTTTATTTATTTTTTGTGACAGAGACACAGAGAGGGACAGATAGGGACAGACAGACAGGAAGGGAGAGAAATGAGAAGCATAAATTCTTTGTTGTGGCACTTTAGATGTTCATTGATTTCTTTCTTATATGTGCCTTGACAGCAGACCAAGTAACCCTTTGCTCAAGCCAGTGACGTTGGGTTCAAGCTGGTGAGCCTTGCTCAAACCAGATGAGTTCAGGCTCAAGCTGGCGACCTTAGGGTCTCAAACCTGGGTCCTCCGTGTCTCAATCCGATGCTCTATCTACTGTTCCACTGCTTGGTCAGGCCTCAATTAAATTTTTAAAAAATATTTTTATTTTCAAAAATTTGAACTATAAACAAAAGCACTTTACCCATTTTTCCTCACACTCCCCAACCCCTGCTTTTGGTAACCAGTAATCTGTTGTTTATATATGAGATAGACTATTTATTTATTTGTTTTTTTATTTTAGATTTTACATATTAGAAAGAATATCTTTTTAGCCGTCTTTCTATTTCTAACTTATTTCACTTAACATAAACCCCTTAAGTTTTATTCTTATTGTCACAAATGGAAAGATTTTATGGCTGAATAATATTCCAGTGTATATATATGCCACATCTTTATACATTCATCCATTGAGGGACACTTACATTGTTTCTATATCTTGGTCAATTTAAATAATTCTGCAATAAAAAATAGATGTATATATATTTTAGTTACGTTTTTGTTTTCTTCAGGAAAGTAGCCAGAAGTAGAATTGCTAGCTCATACAGTAGTTCTCGTTTTAAATTTTTGAGAAATCCCCATACTGTTTTTCACAGTGGCCACATCAGTTCAACTCCCAACAACAGTGCACAAGGGTTCTCTTTTCTCCAAACCCTCACCAACACTTGCTAGTTCTCTCTCTCTTTTTAAAATATAACAGTCATTCTAACAGGTATAAGGTGATATCTCATTTGGGTTTCCATTTGCATTTCCCAGGTGATTAATGATATAGATTATCTTTACATGTACATGTTGTCATCTGTATGTCTTCTATTGGCAAATGTTCAGATTTTGCCCATTTTTTTTAAAATGAGAGGAGAGGAGATAGTGAGGCAAACTCCCACATGCACCCCAAGTGGGATCCACCCATCAACTCCTGTCTGGGGCTGATGCTCAAATCAACCAAGCTATTTTTAGTACCTAAGGCTGATGTGCTTGGACCAACCAAGCCATCTTCAGTGCCTGGGGCCAACACTCAAACCAATTGAGTCACTGACTGTGGGAGAGGTAGAGAGAGAGAAAGGGAAGAGAGATGAGAGAGAAGCAGATTTTTGCCTCTCCTGTGTGCCCTGACGAAGAATCAAACTCAGAACATCCATACACCAGGCTGACGCTCTATCCACTGAGAAAACTGGCCAGGGTTCCATTTTTAATTTCATGGTTAGTCTGTTTGTTATTGAGTTCTTTATCTTTATATATATATATATATTTTTTATTTTTTGTTTGTTTGTATTTTTCTAAAGTTGGAAACGGGGAGGCAGTCAGACAGACTCCCACATGCACCCAACCGGGATCCACCTGGCATGCCCACCAGGGGGCGATGCTCTGCCCATCTGGGGATGTCGTTCTGTTGCAACCAGAGCCATTCTAGCACCTGAGGCAGAGGCCATGGAGCCATCCTCAGCGCCCGGGCCAACTTTGCTCCAATGGAGCCTTGGCTGCAGGAGGGGAAGAGAGAAACAGAGAGGAAAGAAGGAGAGGGGGAAGGGTGGAGAAGCAGATGGGCACTTCTCCTGTGTACCCTGGCCGGGAATCGAACCTGGGACTCCCACACGCCAGGCCGACGCTCTACCACTGAGCCAACCGGCCAGGGCCTATATTTTTGTTTTTTTGTTGTTGTTTTGTTTTTTGTTTGTTTTTTTTGTTTTCTTCTTTATATATTTTTGGACATTAACCCCTTATTAGGTATATGACTTGAAAATATATTCTCCCATTCAATCAGTTGCCTTTTCATTTTGTTGATAGTTTTCTTTGTTATGCAAAAGCTTTTTAGTTTGATATAGTCCCATTTGTTGATTTTTGCTTTTGTTGTTTTTGTAGCTTTTGTTTTGGTGTCAGATTCAAAAATTATCATCAGGACTTATGTCAAGAAGCTTACCACCTAGTTGTTTTGTTTTTTTTTTAGGAGTTTTATGGTTTTAGTTCTTCAAGTTTTTAATCCATTTTGAGTTAATTTTTGTGTGTGGTCCACTTTTATTCTTTTGCATGTGGCTGTCCAGTTTTCCCAATACCATTTATTCAAAAGATTGTTCTTTCTCCATTATATATTCTTGGCTTCTTTGTCATAAATTACTTCCTTACATGTATATATTTTTAAAATTTATTTCTGGGCTCTTAATTCTGTTCTTTTGGTATTTGTGTCTGTCTGTATTTCAATGCCATACTGTCTTAATTATTATAGCTTTGCAGCATAGTTTAAAATCAGGGAGTGTGATTCCTCCTGATTTGTTTTTATTTCTTAAAATTGCTTTAACTATTCAGGGTCTTTTGTGCTTTCATTTAAATTTTAGAATTCTTTATTCTATTTTTGTAAAAAATGACATTGGAATTTTGGAAGGGATAGTATGGAATCTGTATATTACTTTGAGTAGTAAGAACTTTTAATAATATTAATTCTTCCTGACCAAGAGAACCTCTCAGTAGGGGGTCCCAGTAATGTTGTCCTCTCAACCTCAGTTGCCCTAACCTATCAACCTTGCAACCTATGGAGGGGTTGGTAGGATGAGTACAGTCTGAGCCCATTCTATATAGTCTTTCTACAGAAGACTCTTGGGAAGACCTGGTAGCTGTAAGAGGAGGTGGACTATCTGAAAAGTGGAGGCAAATCTTAAGGAGCTTATGCCCTTTTATAAAGCTGCCTTCAGCTATAGGCAGAAGGAAGTTGATCTGGTGTGTCATTTAAGGCTGCTGTTTCTTTGTTGATTTTTTTGTCTGAAGGATCTATCCATGGTTGTCAGTGGGGTGTTAAAATCCCCTACTATTATTGTATTGCTGTCAATCTCTCTCTTTATATGTTCATCAAAATCTGCTTTATATATTTAGGTAACCTTATATTGGGTGCATAAATATTTACAATGATTATATCCTCTTGTTGGATTGCTTCCTTTATCATTATGTAGTGACCTTCTTTGTTCCTTATTATATCCTTTATTTTAAAGACTATTTGATAGATATAAGTATTGCTACCCCCTACCCTTTTTTTTTGTATTTTTTTTTTCTGAAGCTGGAAATGGGGAGAGACAGTCAGACAGACTCCCGCATGCGCCCGACCGGGATCCACCCGGCACGCCCACCATGGGGCGACGCTCTGCCCACCAGATGGCGATGCTCTGCCCCTCTGGGGCGTCGCTCTGCCGTGACCAGAGCCACTCTAGCGCCTGGGGCATAGGCCAAGGAGCCATCCCCAGCGCCCGGGCCATCTCTGCTCCAATGGAGCCTTGGCTGCGGGAGGGGAAGAGAGAGACAGAGAGGAAGAAGGGGGGGTGGAGAAGCAAATGGGTGCTTCTCCTTTGTGCCCTGGCCGGGAATTGAACCCGCGTCCCCCGCACGCCAGGCCGACGCTCTACCACTGAGCCAACCGGCCAGGGCCTACCCCCTACCCTTTTTAAATTTCTATTTGCATGGAATACTTTTTCCATCCCTTCAATTTTGGTCTGTGTGTATTTTTTGTTCGGATGTAGGTCTCTTGTAGACAGCATATATACAGTTCATGTTTTCTTATCTATTCAGCTACACTTACATTTAAGGTTACTATTGATATGTAGTTATTTATTGCCATTTTTTTTAAAACTTATAATCCTCTTTCTCTTGATTTTTTAAATTCTTTTTTCTTTTTATAGCAGGCTTTTTAACATTTCTTGCAATACTGGTTTGGTGGTAATGAACTCCTTGAGCCTTTGTTTGTCTGGGTAGCTCTTTATTTCTCATTCAATTTTAAATGAACACTTTGCTGGGTAGAGTAGTCTTAGTTGTAGGTTCTTATTTTGCATCACTTTGAATATTTCTTGCCTGTCCTGAAGTGTTTCTGATGAGAAGTCAGATGACAGCCTTATCGGGGCTCCTTTGTAGGTAATTAATTGCTTTTCTCTTGCACCTTTTAGGATTTTTTCTTTGTTTTTATCTTTGGCATTTTAATTACAATGTGTCTTGGTGTAGGCCTCTTTGGGTTTATCTTGAATGGGACTCTCTGTGCTTCTTGAACTTGTGTGACTTTTTCCTTCACCAGATTAGGGAAGTTTTCAGGTATGATTTCTTTAAACAGGCTCTCTATCCCTTGTTCATTCTCTTCTCCTTCAGGAACCCCTATGATATGCACATCAGGTTTTGCTTGATGTTGCAGAGGTCTCTTAGAGTTTCCTCATCCTTCTTGAGTCTCTTTTCTCTTTGATGCTCTGCTGCTGTGCTCACTATTATCTTGTCCCCTAAATCGCTGATTTGATCCTCTGTTTCACCCAACCTGCTGTTGATTCCTTCTAGTACAGTCTTCGTTTTTGATATTACACTCACAATTTCTGACTGGTTCTTTGTTATGGTTTCAATGTACTTTTTTTTTTTTTTTTTTTTGTATTTTTCTGAAGCTGGAAACGGGGAGAGACAGTCAGACAGACTCCCACATGCACCTGACTGGGATCCACCCGGCACGCCCACCAGGGGGCGATGCTCTGCCCCTCTGGGGCTTGCTCTGTTGCGACCAGAGCCACTCCAGAGCCTGGGGCAGAGGCCAAGGAGCCATCCCCAGCGCCCGGGCCATCTTTGCTCCAATGGAGCCTCGGCTGCGGGAGGGGAAAAGAGAGACAGAGAGGAAGGAGAGGGGGAGGGGTGGAGAAGCAGATGGGCGCTTCTCCTGTGTGCCCTGGCCGGGAATCGAACCCGGGACTTCTGCACGCCAGGCCGACACTCTACCACTGAGCCAACCGGCCAAGGCCTCAATGTACTTTTTAATGCTTACTAGTTATTTGTTTAAGTTCTCACTGATATTATCCATTCTTACTCTAAGATCCTTGAGTATCCTAATATCCATTGTTTTAAACACTGTGTCTGAGAATTTTGTTGCTTCCTTTCTTTTAATTATTTTTCAGGGGATTTCTTTTGTTGATTCATTTGGAGTATATTTCTTTGTCTGCCCATTTTATTCTGTGTACTAGGTAGCTCTGTTCTAACTCCTAAATTTGTTGTGATGTCTTTAGTAGGAAGGTTGGCTTAGTGGTACAAACCTCGAGGCCACCTGAGCTCCTTGCTCTAGGAATGTTTCTTGAGGGTTATATGTATTCTCTTGTTGTCTGTGAGTCTTGAATGCTGTTGGTCCTTTTGTGGGTAGATTTAATCCTTCAGGCTGGCTGGCTCTAAGGGTTAACCTTGATCACATGTATTAGACGTTGTGTAGTGGCTGTCACTTGGGGCATAGTTATTCTCAGCAGGTTCTGGTGCCTGCTGGGCTCCCCCTTTGGGCATGCCACTTGGCTAGCTGGGTCTAGTTGTGGTCTGCAACTCACTACTGTGTATGCTGGTTCTCTTGGGCAGGGTAGGTACAGGTTGATGTCAGATGTTATTTGCAACCAGCAGTGGGCTGTCTAGAGCTACCACTCTGTTCACTGTTTATGTATGCATTTTCTGTTCCTGTGAGCTTGTGTATAAGGGTCAACTCCTAGACATCTCTCATAGCAATATTTTTGTTGATATATCTCCTCAGGCAACTGAAATAAAGGACAAAATAAAGAGACTATATAAAACTAAAAAGTTTTTGCACAGTAAAAGACACTATTAACAAAATAAAAAGACAACCTACTCTATGGGAGAACATATTTGCTGATATATCCAATAAGGGGTAGATAACCGAAATTTATAAAGAACTTCTAAAACTCAACACCAGGAAGGTAAACAATCCAATTAAAAAATGGAAAAAAAATGGGTAAAGGAACTAAATAGACAATTCTCCAAAGAGGACATGCACATGGCCAATAGCATGTGAAAAAATGCTCAATGTCACTAATTGTTAGAGAAGTCTAAATTAAAACCACAATGAGATATCACCTCACATCTGCCAGAATGGCTTTTATTAACAAATCAACAAACAAGTGCTGGAGAAAAGGGAACCCTTAGGCACTGCTGGTAGGAATGCAGATTTGTGCAGCCACTGTGGAAAATCATGTGGCATTTCCTCAAAAAATTAAAAATGGAACTGCTTTATAACCCAGCTATCTTACTCCTAGGAATATATCCTAAGAATCCCAAAACACTGATTCAAAAGAAGATATGCACCTCCATGTTTATTGCATCATTGTTTATAATAGCCAAGATCTGGAAACAGCCCAAGTGTTCATCAGCATGTTGACGAGCAGATAAAAAAGCTGTGATACATGACCTGTGGTGGAGCAGTGGGTAAAGCGTTGACCTGGAACGCTGAGGTTGCTGGTTCAAATCCCTGGGCTTGCCTGGTCAAGGCACATATGGGAATTGATGCTTCCTGCTCCTCCCCCTTCTCTAATCTTTAAAAAACAAACTAAGCAAAAAAGCTGTGATACATATACACAATGGAATACTATCTGGCCATGAAAAAGAAAGAAATCTTACCTTTTGCGATGGCATGGATGCACCTGGAGATTATTATGCTAAGTGAAATAAACCAGGAAGAGTAAGAAAAATAGCATATGATTATAAGGTTTGGGTTCAGGATGCCTTCAAATCCAGAAGCCCCCCTTTAAAACTCAAATTCCCCTCACCCAACTTCTCATCTGGGCTCAAAATAGAACATTCTCATCCCCCACTGCGAGGCTGTAGTTGATTGGCTTGTTATTCTCTCACTTAATGGCTTCCTGGCCTTCACTTTGAAATATATCAAAAAGTTTATCTTTGCAGGAATGTCAGGGAAAGCTTACATTGGGAAAGGACCTGACAATTAGAGGAGTTTAAATCACAATTGTCGTTTGTAAAAGCCTAGCCATGGGCCCAAAGATGCTGTCTTCTGATAGATCAGCACGTGGGAGGAGGGGGGACTGGCTTGATTGAAGGCCTGGAACCTTTTAAACTAGTGGTAGTCAACCTGGTCCCTACTGCCCACTAGTGGGTGTTCCAGCTTTCATGGTTAATGGTAGCGGAGCAACCAAAGTATAAATAAAAAGATAGATTTAACTATAGTAAGTTGTTTTTATAAAGATTTATTCTGCCAAACTTAGCAAAAATCTGACATAAAGTACTTGGAAAGTAATTATTATTATATGCTTTAACTTGCTATAACTCTGCTTTATAAATTTTATAAAGTAAAGTTACATCCCACCTGACCAGGTGGTGGCACAGTGGATAGAGCATCAGACTGGGATGCCGAGGACCCAGGTTCGAGACCCTGAGGTTGCCAGTTTGAGCGCGGGCTCATCTGGTTTGAGCAAAAGCTCACCAGCTTGGACCCGAGGTCGCTGGCTCAAGCAAGGGGTTACTCGGTCTGCAGTAACCCCATGGTCAAGGCACATATGAGAAAGCAATCAATGAACAACTAAGGTGTCACAACGAAAAACTGATGATTGATGCTTCTCATCTCTCTCCATTCCTGTCTGTCTGTCCCTCTCTCTGACTCTGTCTCTGTAAAAAAAAAAAAAAAAAGAAATAAAGTTACTTCCCTACTTTATAAATCACCATTACTGTGGAACTGGTGGGTGGTTATAAAATTTTACTACTAACAGAAATACAAAAGTGGGCAGTAGGTATAAAAAGGTTGACTACCCCTGTTTTAAACTAACCCAGGATTCCTTTCGATTGGTGTTTCCCAACGTGGGGCCCACGCCCCACAGGGGGCAATTCGATAGTTAGGGGGGGCAATTTGAAAATGGACTTGACACGACTTTAACTCTTTTGCCCCGGGCCATTTAAATGCAATGCTAGATATCAGTGCCAAATTTAACAAAAAATGCAATTCTTAAATAATTGCGGTAAATAATTATTAAGTATAATTTCATTTGACGAGACCAAAATATCAACTGGGTGATTGGCGTCGTCAAGTAAACTTCGTCCTGGGTTCACCGCGGAGCATGCCGTCTGCCGCGGGGAACCCCGGACATTTTAAAAACTCGCTAAACAATGCAGTTATTCTCACCTAATTGGCCCATCGCAACTTCTGTAGTGTTTCACATCATTCAGTTGGTGTTAATTTAAAATAAGTGTCAGTCAAAACTGTTGTAAAAGCTCGTTGATTTAATAAATATACATATATATATTGCATAGATATAATTGGTAAGTATTTGATTTTATTTTTATCAATATTAAACTCTTTATTAAGTACTTCTTGCATTGGGGCTAGAAAGTACTAATATTTTATAAATATTATTGGGGCTATAATAGTGCATGCACAATGCCCTGGCCGGTTGGCTCAGCGGTAGAGCGTTGGCCTGGCGTGCGGGGGACCCGGGTTCGATACCCGGCCAGGGCACATAGGAGAAGCGCCCATTTGCTTCTCCACCCCCTCCTTCCTCTCTGTCTCTCTCTTCCCCTCCCGCAGCCAAGGCTCCATTGGAGCAAAGATGGCCCAGGCGCTGGGGATGGCTCCTTGGCCTCTGCCCCAGGCGCTAGAATGGCTCTGGTCTCAGAGCGACGCCCCAGAGGGGCAGAGCATCGCCCCCTGGTGGGCAGAGCGTCGCCCCTGGTGGGCGTGCTGGGTGGATCCCAGTCGGCCGCATGCGGGAGTCTGTCTGTCTCTCCCCGTTTCCAGCTTTACAAAAAAATAAAAGAAAAAAAAATAGTGTATGCACGACAATTTTAATTTTAGAAGCATAACTTTCCAGAAAATTTTGTCAAGTGGAAAAAATATAGATACCTTTTGATTTGCGGTGGTAGTGTAGTAAATGTGTTATATACATTTAAATAAATATGAATTTTTAGTATACGTTTACTCTATGTCACATTGAATATATTTTAACACATATTTTAATATTAGTTTTTAATTGATCTTATTTTTATTATAGCCCATAGTAAAATGAGTGGTGCAAGCAAGAAAAAAACTCATCAATATTTGGAGGAATATTTAAAATTTGGGTTCATACCCGCTGTTCACGATGAGCGGATTCCTTTTTGTCTTTTATGCCAGCAATGCTTGACTAATGAATCAATGAAACGAGGTCGTCTTGAGGCGCATTTGAAGGCGAAACATAGTGCTCATATTAATTCAGATTTGAGTTACTTTAAAACTTTAAAGAAAAATTTTGAAAAAAGAACAACATTAAAGCCTCTATTTACTGCTCATACTTCAACTAATAATCGTGTTCTTGAGGCTAGTTATCAAATTTCTTTATTCATCGCTAAAACTGGAGAAAATCACACTATAGGAGAGAATTTAATAAAACTGTCAATATCAGCATTTCTTAAAACAGTTCTTGAAAAAGATGACAAAGATGTAAAAACTATGCCACTCAGTGACAATACTGTTAGCAGAAGAATAGACGAAATGAGTGAGGATATTGAAAAACAACTTATTGAAAAGCTGAAAACAAGAAAATTCTCCTTGCAAATGGATGAATCAACTTTGAGAGAGAGTGAGGCAGTATTGATAACTTATGTAAGATATATTGATAAAGGACATTTTGCTGAAGAAATGTTGTTCTGTAAAAGATTAGAAAGCACCACTACCTCCAAAGATATATATAATAAGCTAAAAAACTACTTAGATGTCAATGATATACCAATGAAAAATATAACATCTTGTGCTGCAGATGGTGCTCCCAATATGATAGGCAAGAAAAATGGCTGCTTAAAATTGATGAAAGATGTGAATCCAGAAATGATTCTTGTGCATTGTGTTATTCATAGGGAAAACTTGGTAGCTAAAAACATCTCGCCTGTTCTGAATGAAGTATTACATACAGTAATAAAGTGTGTTGATGCTATTAAAGTTAGTGCCAAATGTGAGCGTCTTTTCAAGCTATTTTGTGAAGAACAAAATGAAGACCATGTGAGACTTTTACTTCATACTGAAGTAAGATGGCTATCTAAAGGAAACTGTTTGAAAAGATTTATGGAACTGTTTGATACTCTTAGTGATTTTTTAAGCGACAAACCTGAAATGAAGTATCTGTTAACAATAGATGGTAAAGCATTTGTGAGTTATTTAGACAATATCTTTGAAAAACTAAATATATTAAATAAGCAACTTCAAGGAACAAATAAAACTCTTGTCAATGCAAAAGCAAAGATATTTGGTTTCATTACCAATATTGAGTTATGTCAGAAACATTAACAACAAAAACTTTAAACAGTTTCATTGGCTCCAAAAATGTGAAGTAACTGATACCACTTTACTTGTTATTGTCAATCATTTGAATATTCTATCGGCTGATTTAAAAGAAAGATTTTCTGATTTAAAACAAATTGATTTCCCAACATGGATGATGCAGCCAATGTTAGTGGATTTGTCTGATATATCAAATATGCAGTATCAAGAAGAACTCCCAGAATTGCAAAATGATGAGTCAGTTAAAGCTTTATTTAATATCAAAGGAGTGATGGCATGGCTTTGTGAGGAAACAGAAATCAAATACCCAAATTCAACCAAATGTGCAAGAAAACTATTGCTACCGTTTCCATCTTCATTTTTAGCTGAATGTGGATTTAGTGCTGTAAATGATTTACTGGTAAAAAAAAGAAATCGGCTGGATATAACACAACGTGGAGACTTGAGACTAAAGCTAACCAAATTGGAACCTAATATAAAATCTCTGTGCAGCAAGCATCAAGCGCAAGGATCACACTAAATTAAAATAATAAATTAATATTGAAAAATCTGTATTAAAATTATTTGGAATTTAAATTTCTGTTTTTCATTATATGTTTTGAAATTTTACTTACTGTGTTTTGTTAACAATTTCATAGTGATTTCTTCCTAGAACCTATCATTTATGTTTATTAAGTGAACAAATCAATTTTTTAATGTTAAAAATTATGTATGTTACATAGGGGGGGACATAAAAATTTTAGAAAGGTTAAGGTGGGGCATGGCACAAAAAAGGTTGGGAAACACTGCTTTAGATAGTCAAGCCAGAAGATAAACAATTTGGAGAAGCTGTGGCACCACTCCAATCCACGTATGAAAAATATGACCTTGTACCTACAGGGGCAATGACATCAGCCACTTTTTCCAAGACCCCAACTAACCAGTATATATCCTGCTCCCTCCCTCCCTAGTCCTTGACACGGCTTGGTTTGTCTGGTCACCTGCATCCAGGATTTTTAAATAAATTTTCTTTTTGGAGCACACTAGCCTCATGTTTTATTTTGGTTCATCTCGTGGTTTTTACCTTTCAATGATCTCCCTTATATGTGAAATCAAATGAACAAGGTGAACTGAGGAATGGAATAGAGGCTGAGGCGGGGTCACAGGGAGCAGAGGGACAGCTGTCAGAGGGAAGGGGGATGAGGGCTGGGATCAGAGAAGGTGAAGGGATTAGTGAAACTACATATACATAACACATAGATACAGATAACAGGACAGCAAATCCCAGAAGGAAGGGGGGTGGGAGTTGGGGAATAGGGACAAATGGGGTATAATGGGGGCATGTGGTTGGGGGTGAGGGTGTTATATTGAGTGGGACACTTGAATCATGTTAACACAATAAATGTAAAAAATTAATAAAAAAAGAAAAGAAAAAAGAAATGATGACATAGTATCATTTACAACAACATGGATGGATCTTGAGAACATAATACTGAGTGAAATAAGTAAATCAGAAAAAGCTAAAAACTATATAATTTCACACATAGGTGAAATATAAAAACTGTGACTCATGGACATAGATAAAAGTGCAGTGGTTATGGGGAGGAGGCGTGTAGGTAGAGCACAGAGCGCATTCCTAGCAGTTGTGGCTGATGAATGCTGTGAGAACACTCCAGCACCTGAAACCCTCCTAGGCACACCCAGGACGGAGCTCGCCCGCTGTAAGGAAGTAACTCGGCATCAACCAGGCAGCTCCCTGACCTTTTCAGCCATTGGCTGTGAAGGACATGCTGTAACACCCTATAGGCTGAACCTGTGTATATAAGCTAACTTACTTCCTGAATAAATCAGATCTGCGTCACTGAACCTGGTCTCTGGAGTTGGGTCTCTCTGCATCTCTGTTGTCCTCACCCCTGGGTGGGCCTTGTCCACAACTGGCACCTGGACAGGGACCCAACCAGCATCCAAGGGATGGGTGAGTGTCCCTCTGCAATAGGAAACCTTCTCCCTCACTCCCAAGGCCCGCAAGCTCGAGCCCTCCATGCCCTATTGCAGAGTAGGCGAGTTAAAATTAATGAAAAGGATCTTTGTACCTACTGGGAAATCCTCTCAGGTTTCAACTCTTGGCTTCGGGAGACACCTCCTTGGGACCCCGATACTTGGGCCCGAGCTCTCCTTTGCATCCGTTCAGTGAAGTACACGAAGGGCAAACCTTCCCCCTCGGTCTCACTCCTGCCCTACTAGCCATCTCCCGCCAAGGCTACCCCTCTCGCTGAGGAGGCCCTACCTCCCTATTCGCTCCTCTCCACTGAGGAGGAAAGTGGCTTAGCCTCTGAGTTTAACACTCTCATGGCTGAGCATGCAAAAATGGAACCAATTGAATTGCTAACTGCGCCATCGGCTCCACCAGCCAAAGAAGCGGAAGTTGCCACTCCCAAACCCTTTTACCGTTGGTACGTTGGAAGGACCCAGCCACGGCACAGTGGCAGAGGCCACACTCCCTTCTAATGCAAGGGAGAGGTTATGCTTATGTCTTTCCAGAGAACAGCCCTTGGCCAATTTGAATCCCAGGACGAAACAGAAGGCCAGTCCGGGTGTCCCAAGATGACCCCTCCAAATGAATCCCCCAACCCAGAAGATGGAGAGTCTCCAGAAGAAGACCTCACAGCCAATGTGTGCACCCCATCACCTGGGGGGATATGAAGGCTTTAGTGGAGCAACACCAGAGAATGGCCCCTGATAGGCCCCTAAGCCTTGGTACTCTTCCTGCTTATGTGTGCTATAATAACCGCTAACTCCCAGATGTGGGCAGACCCCCCACATCTGGGTTGCTTTTCCCTACCCTGGCATTATCCTACCCGTAGAGACAACAACAGCAAACTATCATTCATCAAGTCCAACTGGCCCTAATTAAAAGAGAAGGGGGATTGCCCTGGCTGGTTGACTCAGTGGTAGAGCATCGACCTGGTGTGCAGGAGTCCCGGGTTTGATTCCCGGCCAGGGCACACAGGAGAAGCACCCATCTGCTTCTCCACTCCTCCCCCTCTCCTTCCTCTCTGTCTCTCTCTTCCCCTCCAGCAGCCGAGGCTCCATTGGAGCAAAGTTGGCCTGGGTGCTAAGGATGGCTCCATGGCCTCTGCCTCAGGTGCTAGAATGGCTCTGGTTGCAACAGAGCAACACCCCAGATAGGCAGAGCATTGCCTCCTGGTGGACATGCTGGATGGATTCCAGTCGGGCACATGTGGGAGTCTGTCTGACTGCCTCTCCATTTCCAACTTCAGAAAAATACAAAAAAAATAAAAATAAAAAATAAATAAATAAATAAAAGAGAAGGGCGAAATGTAGGTAGAGTGCAGAGTGCATTCCTAGCAGCTGTGGCTGATGAATGCTGTGAGAACACTCCAGCACCTGAAACCCTCCTAGGCACACCCAGGACGGAGCTCGCCCGCTGTAAGGAAGTAACTCGGCACCAACCAGGCAGCTCCCTGACCTTTTCAGCCATTGGCCGTGAAGGACATGCTGTAACACCCTATAGGCTGAACCTGTGTATATAAGCTAGCTTACTTCCTGAATAAATTGGATCTGCATCACTGAACCTGTTCCCCAGAGTCAGGTCTTTGCGTCTCCATTGTCCTCACCCTTGGCAGACCTTGTCCACAGAGGTGGAGAGAGGGGAGGGAGAAGGGACTGGGGGAAGGGCATAAAGAGGGACAAATGTAAGGTGACAGAAAATGATTTGACTTTGGGTGATGGGTATACAACATAATTGACTGTGCAAATGCCGTGGAGATGTTTACCTGAAATGTATGTATTCTTGTTGATAAATGTCATCCTGTTAAATTTAACTTTCTAAATAAAATAATTACAATTTATAATTACAGTTGACTCAGTGGGTAGATTTAACATCTGACTAATGGATTATGAGTAAGAACATGTAATTCAGAATGCAACATGGAAAGACAAAAAGACAGAAAATATAGGAGAGGTTATAAATAGAGAAGAGATGGTGAATGTCTAATATGTTTAATTATAGTTTTATAAATGGAGAAAAAAGTAGAGTAAAAACAATATTTGAAAAGATAATAGCTGAGAATTTTTCAAAACTAAAGAAAGACAACAATTTACAGATTTAAGAAATCCCATACCCAAGAATCTAACACTTAACCATTGGAAAAACATGATATTTCCCTTAAGACCATTTACTCCTTTTTTGCAGTTCTAAATTGAAATCTTCCCTGGATGCATTTGATTGGTGGAACTTAGATCACATGCCTACTCCCAGGTGCCAGTTGGGAAAGCAAATTTTCCAGAAGAGACTTACTTATAATATATGAAATTACCAAATGTAAGGAGAATATTTTTAAAATGTTAGAAACCCACTCATATGACAATTGTGGGCAGCTGGGTTATTCAAAATGCCAGGCCTCTGCTGTTCTCCCTTTGAATGTTCTTCCTGCAAAACCACATAACTTTTGGCCCTGGCCAGTTAGCTCAATCAGTTAGAGTGTCTGGAAACACCAAGGTTGCTAGTTGGATCCAGATCAGGGCACAGAGGAGAAACCACCAATGAACACCCCCTAAGTGGAACAACAAATAGAATGCTTCTCTTTCTCTCTCTCTCTCTCCTTTCTCTCTCTCTAAAATCAATTAAAAAGAAAAAAGAGCACAAAACACCTCTAATTCAATGAATGATCTATGTCAGGGGTTTTCAAACCCAGTGTTGCAAGATTTTTTAAAATATGTAATACCTGACTATTTAGTAAGGGACACTGACTTCTTTTCCCGTAGATTGTCAAATAAAAAAAATAACAGCCAACACAATTGTTAATGTTCAGGGTTTCATGAAGAGGAGCCACAAAGGAATGAGGCAGCAACAACAATACTGCAAGTGGAAGACCCCAATCTCATCAGGATTGAGGTGCCTTGGAGAGATCAGTTATCCAATTTATCAAGCAGAAATATGTCATCTTGCATAAGAAACTAACAAGCAGAATGCAGTGTACAATTTTATTATTTAGTTTTGCAAAACTGATTAAATTTCTCTTGCCCTTTCTGAGACATAACACCACACTATCTGCTGTCTGATTCCTGACCTGCAGAAAGCTCCAGTTGGGCCAAGCACCCACATCCTCCGGACTTCCCTGAATGCGAGTGCTTTCAGTCACGAGTGCTTGGCCTTGACCTTCACTTCCTCGGGATGGGAACAGAAAGTCACTTGGTGCTTTGGCTTTGCTCCAACACACAATAGCTGTAAATAAATAAAAATTATACCTATTTTTTGTCAGATCGGCAAAAAATATAATACATTGTATTCTAGATATTGTACAATTCCCACAAACTCCTCCATCCTCACCTCAAATTCAGCCCACCTGAATCCTAGCACCCCTCTGCCCTTTCCAGATAGCTATGTCTCCCATAGACATTTTTTTCCTGCAGCTATCATCTTCCTTCTTTAAGGTATATTTGAGAGTTTTCCCTCTTTCCTCTATATAGTCTCTTATTCAGAGGTGGATTTACCGGCCTGGCGTACAAGGTGCACGTGCCCTGACCCTCGACTTCTTAAGGGCCCCCCGCAAAACCCCAACTTTACACTTTTTTATTTATTTATTTTTATTTTTTTATTATTTTTTTCTTTTTTGTATTTTTCTGAAGCTGGAAATGGGGAGAGACAGACAGACTCCTGCATGCGCTGGGATCCACCCAGCACGCCCACCAGGGGGCGATGCTCTGCACCTCTGGGGAGTCACTCTGCCTCGACTAGAGCTACTCTAGCGCCTGGGGCAGAAGCCAAGGAGCCATCCCCAGCGACCGGGCCATCTTTGCTCCAATGGAGCCTTGGCTGCGGGAGGGGAAGAGAGAGACAGAGAGGAAGGGGGGGGGGTGGAGAAGCAAATGGGCGCTTCTCCTATGTGCCCTGGCCGGGAATCAAACCCGGGTTCCCCGCACGCCAGGCCGACGCTCTACCGCTGAGCCAACCCGCCAGGGCCTACATTATTTTCTAATGACACCAAGTTTAGTTTCATATGTGCAATTTTAACATTAATAGTACATAATATTCTTTATTTATTTAAAAATATGATTAACATGTATTTTTATTTTCCCTGTCTCTTTTTTTTAAAGGGCCCAGTATTTTCTTCTGCGCCTGGGGCCTCAACCGACCTTAATCTGCCTCTGCTCTTATTTCCTCTTTATTCACATCTAACTTCAGCAGAATATGTCTTCCCTGTATCTCTTTTAGTCATTTTTTCCGCTTTCTAATCCATAACTGTTATTCTCTTGTAGCTTTGAGCATTTGCATAAGGGCCAATCTCTAGTGTTCCCTTGACTCTGGTTTCTCTTCCCTTCCATTCATTCTGCATATCTCTGCCTGCTGAGTTTTCATTTTTAAAATTTCAAAGGGCATAACTTCATTCCAGAAATATCTCTGTCTCTACTAATCTGTTTTCTTACCTTTCCTCACTTTCAGGAGACTGGATATCTGCCCCAGCAGTGGTCTGCCTTGACTGCTTGTACATCTCAGTCTTTATCTCAGACTTTGCTCCTCACTTTTCTTCTACCAGAGATCATCATGCCTGAAAACTTGTATCTTTACTTCTCTTCAAAGTGCTGCTCAAGCCCATCCCCTCCAGTAGGCTTGTATCTGTGATGGCTCTCTCTGTAAATTTGCCAACCGTGGCAGTCTCCACCACCCCTTCACATCTAGCACAGCTACATATTTTTTTATTGTACTCTTTCATGAAGGCTAAAGTTTCTTTATTCCACAAAATTATGACAGTGACTTCAACGTAAAGACCATATCTGGATGCCTTGCTCCTAGTCCAGAGGCGAGCCCAAAATTGGGATTCGGTATCTGTTGAATAAAAGAACGAATTAAGTAGCGAGTTAACAAATGCCCGCTCTGGTGCTGAGACTCGACTGCGAGAATGTTCCCCACACCTGAGGAACTTCAAGTCGGGCGGTTGCAGGTCGGTAGATGTCCTGAGTCAAATAGAAAACCGGTGCAGATTTCCCAGTTTTAGTTGACAGACCTGTGAGAGGATTTCCTCTATGCGGGGTTTTACTTCTTAATTTTGACAGTCTGCCGCTGGAGACAAAAAAAAGAAAAGAAAAAAAGGCGCTTTGTTACAGTTGAGTTGAGCATATTTTTCTAGTCTTGAAATAGCGGCGGTCTCTATCACTGACCCCCATATTGCGCCATTCCCACCAAGAGTCTGCAGGTTGCATTCCAATAATTGGGAAACATTGAAATGCCGTTCAGGATTTGTTTACTTCCAACACTCAGATACTGTAATAAAAGTACAGTCTAAAAATTTTCTTTACCACAAAGAACAACACCTTTGCAGCGTGAGGCCCTATAGCTCAGGGGTTAGAGCACTGGTCTTGTAAACCAGGGGTCGCGAGTTCAAATCTCGCTGGGGCCTTCCAAGTGGCTATCCCACTGTTTTTAATTCTTCTCGCCATTCACCCCACACCCTCCCTTCGATAACTTTACCTTCTTCAGACACTCCACACTTTGTATCTTCTCGCCACAGCCCAGACCTCCGGAATAAACAATGCCGAACCGAAGCGCTCCCTCGGATTTCTGAGCCAGTGCGCAAGTGCCGCTTTGCTTCCTGGATTGTGGCGGAGTCTATGGCAAGCTGCGGAAAGTGCTGCGGCCCGGGCGGACGCGCGGCCAGAACCTGGAGAGTAGCCCAACCCGAGCGGGGATGACGGCCGTGGAGAAAGATTGGGATCGAGCCCTCAACACCCGCCTCAGGCAGGCTTGGAGCCCAGAACCAGGTCCTCTCGCTGACCGGAGCCGTCAGCGTTCTGCAGGCAGCTGGGCAAGATTTCACGTTTCAGTAGGTTTTCGAACACTTCAGTACCTCAGATGGGGATATTCAAGTCCAGACTTGGATCACCAAATCTGTTATTGACTCAAAGAGATTGTGGCTTGGAAAACCTCAAAATCGCTTCACCAAAAGTCAGTTCTCACAGAAACACTGGGCTTACCCATATATTCTCTATTCCACACCTTCTCCGTCCCCGAGCCTGCGGACGTGTGAGCAGCAAAGAGCAGCAACTGGCCTGTGCCCACGCGCCGGGGGTCGGAGGCGAGCGCAGGGCGTAAGGAAAGGAGGAGGGCCGCGCCTCTCTCCCTGGCTCGGAGTTAAACGCTAAAAATTCTGTGTCCAAGCATCTCAGTCCCTAGTTCTCCGACGCCGGGGTGGCCGCGCCCACTCTAGACACACATCATGCCGCCTGCGGCCGGCGCGCTGGGTGAAAACAACAGCCTCTGGGGCGAGCAGGCCCCCCCAACCCTCCACGAAAGGCCTTGGGATGCACGGGTTCAAGCAGCCCCTGTTAAGAGCACGGGTTGGCCCTGCTTAGAAGCCCCTCAGCGAAGAGAATCCAGCTATAGAAGGGTCCCCAAAACTGCATGTAGATGCAAGACGTTTGCACAAGGTGGTTACTCTGCGAGGTGCACTTGCCGGTAACCAAACGACCATTTTGTACCTCCTCTGCTTCTCTCTTTCTTGAATAGGGAATTCTAGAAAACACATCTCTGTGCTTCCTTCGATAGCTCAGCTGGTAGAGCGGAGGACTGTAGTAGTTTCCTACCTAGTTATCCTTAGGTCGCTGGTTCGATTCCGGCTCGAAGGAGAAGCTGCCATTTTGGGCTAGCCTCTGCTCTGAAGTCGTTTTCTGAGGACCCTCCCCTTCTCCCAAGAAAAAATTGGTCTTGAGAAAATGTATCTTGTCTGGTGTGATTGTTAAATAGTGAGAAAAAGAGTATATACTAATTAAACTGGCCAACTAGAAAGATTCTGAGTTATCTTTTAGATGTGCTTTCTTTCGGCTCCTGGGTGGTCCTAGATTGCTGCTTGAGGACTAAATGTCAGACTCAAGACCACTCGTTGATATAGAATATTGTATAATGTACGGAAGTGCTCTGCGACCTTCGGGGCATTAATTTGCAGAACAATCCCCGTAAATGTGACCTTCAGCCCGAGTGTATGACTCCACTACTACATACACACATCCATGCAGAAAGAGGACCTTTGAATTTATTTAACTGTTTATATACATATTTAGAGCCGGAGAAGGAAGGAGGAATAGGATTTGACATGAATCAGGATGAGACTAGGAGAGAGTTCCAAAGCGAGAAAACAATTTAAGCAAAGGTGGGGAGAACTTGACTCTCATTCTGGGAAACTGCGAGGGATCTGGAATGTCCCAACATTCTCCAGACTGGCTCACCACCAACCGGCTCCAGCTCCCGGTATTTTGATACGCGCCTGTTCTGTCCTAGGATTTTATGGTCCCGCGAAGCGGACAGCGCGACAGATAGAGTTCCCGCGCGTCTGTCCTGGGGCTGAGAAGCCTACACCCTTGCAATCGAGTTCGGCCCGGGCTCACGGGCTCCAACCCGCGCTCCTCCAGACTCCAGCTCGCGGTTACACCCCTTCAGGCCAAACTCGGAGGAACTAGGAAATGTGGCCTGAGTCTGAAGCCTTTCACCCCACCTGGCATCTGGAAGGGTCCAGAACGTGGATTGGGGAGAAGAAGCGAGGCTAGTTCCAGAGTCAGACAGGAGACTTCATGGAGATGGGGGGCGGGGTTAAGCCAGGCAAAACGTAATGGTCACAACTAGGAACAGAACTCTGGAGCAGCCTGGCGGAAAAATGAACTCAGAACAAACAGTGGCATACCTACGTTTGTTGTGGCTCGTTGGTCTAGGGGTATGATTCTCGCTTTGGGTGCGAGAGGTCCCGGGTTCAAATCCCGGACGAGCCCAAAGTTTTTGATAATTTGTTTTCTCTCCTTTAGGAACTATTGAAAAAAGTTATATTCCATACAGATTTTTCTCGTGTTCCAAACTGTTCTGCAAAAGAGAGGTTCAATGAAGGAACGTGAGGCCGATATGGGCTGATGACCTGTGAGGGACAAAATTGCCTGCCTTTCTGGACTCTAGGGTTCCCTTGCTCCTGGGAGCAGCGGCATGCGGCCTGCTTTGCTTTGGGGAGCAGGGGCGGGTACCCGGCGTTCAGCCGTCCCAGCAGACCGCACCCTCGCTGAATCTGTGTCTTGAACTGAGATCTCCAGAGTCGCTCCAGGGCGAGGCAGGGACTCTCCCGCTCCGCCTGGGGTGGGCTCTGATGTGACGCCTGTTCCCGAGTGGGTCCGCCTCCGGGAAACAGGGTGCGGTCCCAAGTACCCAAGGGCTCGCGCACCGCCTCTCCCCTACTCGCTACAACCCCATCACTCTGACCCGACTGTGATCCAAAACAGCAGTCAAAACATCTTGCGTTTTCTACCAGCTCCCCAACATCATAAAAAGGAAGAAGAAGCGGTAAGAAACAAAAACTTCTCTTTCCACTTTCCTGCCCTTTTCTACAGCTTTGTTCCAAGGCCAAGATGGGTTCACACTTCTCTTCCTCGGTGTCCTCACAGTTACCAGGGGCGCTTTGGCCAGGGAGTCCCTGCTTCGCAGGGGCAGTGTGCGTGGGGCTCCTTCAGGAGTAGTTCGCAGGACCAAATTGAGGAATGGGAAGGTTAAAATGCAGTTTTTGTAAAGATAGCGGCTGTAAGGCTAGTAGCCATGACCACCATCACAGCGGCCTGGTCCTTGCAAGTTTGCATTTGATTCGTTCAGAAGGTAATGAAACAAGGAAGCCAAGAACTGGTGGGCCATTACCTTTATTAAAAGTGTAAAGCTTACACCTGGTGGGCAAGAAATACACACAGTGGGAAAACACTTCCCTTTCCATTCAGGGCTCCCAAAGCCACTGATTCATCCGAGTTGCCTAGAATAAAGGTTTCTACCTCACCAGCCTTATTCACCTCTGTTCCCCATCTCCTTCTCTCTGCACAAACTGGCTTCTCCTTCAGCATTCTGCCATCTTGGCTGCTACTCCTTGCAATGCTAATTTCAGAAACCCAGAGAGAGAAAGCCCCTGGTCTGTCTCTTTTTATAGTGTAGAAATCAAAATCTTTAAGCCAAGATACAAATAAGGAAGTCTTTGATACAAAGTTACTTATCTGAGGCATAAATTGGATTCCTCATAAGAGTGCACCACCCCACATCATGCAACAAGCAAGGGTGTGGGGAAAAGCTTAGTGTTGAGAAGATTTTAGGATTAAGAGGGTGGAAAAGGCTTAGTTTTAAAACTAAGCTTTACGCTATAAGGACCCTGCCTCCTTACAGCCTGTCCCTCACACCCAATGCAAACTATAAGCGAGCAAACATATACACCATATTTGCAAACTTATTTGACCCACAGCGACTCTACATTCCCACCCCATATTTATCTTCCACGACTGGACAGCAATGGCAGCATGAACGTCTATTGCCTAGAATTCAAGGGAGTCACAGAGTGGGCAAAAGAATTCAAAGGCGTAGAATTCAAGGGAGGTCCGCGCCTTCTCAAACTAAGAATTCTTTGCTTGGGTTATCGCCAGATTCATGGAGTAGGCCTTTTCCAGTTTTTGCAAGTGGGAACAACATTTGGAAACTGTTGTTTTCATTTTCTGTTTGCTTACCTCCCTCTCCTCACCCTTAACCCACCCTGATCCAGTGCTCTGAAATTCATGGAGACACTGCCAATAGCCTCTTCTTTAAGCCTTCTTCCTGGAACACTGGGATCCTCAGCTTTCTTACTCAGAAACAACACATCAAAGGATAACAACACATGGGTATAACAGGACATCTTTGCTTCCTGAGGATAGTAAAAACAGTTTCAGCACCTAGTGGATATCTTAAATTAGCCAAGATCCTCTCTTAATAATCCAGTCATAGTGTCATCTCTAGAAACCCAATTATTTGAACAACAGGTGGCCAACTTCCCAGAAGCAGCCTCAGTTATTCAAAGAACTACTTAACTACACTGCTATTCACTAGTTAGTGCAGAATGATAATTATGTTACTTTGTTTCTTTTTTTTTTCCTTTTTAATGAATTCACCTTCACACAACTCTAGTCTGCTTTGCTTTCCCTCCATCAAAAATGGGACCCAGGTGGGGAGGGGATGTGAAGGAAATTTTGTGTTGGCCCTTTAAGAGGATGCCTGTGTCTCTAGTAGACTCCCCTCTCTACCTGGTGTATAGAAACCCGGTTGCTTTTCACAGCCAGATGTGTGGACACCTCTTCCTAGCTCTGGTGCTTTGGGCTGGGGAGCCCTGCTTGGTGTTTAGACTCCACACTTCTCAGGGGGAACACCAGCAGCTGAGATATTTCTCCAGAACTTTGGCCGCTGCCTATGGGAGTGGGGCAGCCCTTTTGTGTCTCCACCCTTCCTACCAGTTTCAATGTGACTTCTTCTGTAAATCCTTGGTTATAAAACCTCCTCAGGCTCTGGCCGGTTGGCTCAGCGGTGGAGCGTCGGCCTGGCGTGCTGGGGACCCGGGTTCAATTCCCGGCCAGGGCACATAGGAGAAGTGCCCATTTGCTTCTCCACCCCCACCCCCTCCTTCCTCTCTGTCTCTCTCTTCCCCTCCCGCAGCCAGGGCTCCATTGGAGCAAAGATGGCCCGGGCACTGGGGATGGCTCCTTGGCCTCTGCCCCAGGCGCTAGAGTGGCTCTGGTCTCGGCAGAGCGACCCCCCGGAGGGGCAGAGCATCGCCCCTGGTGGGCGTGCTGGGTGGATCCCGGTCGGGCGCATGCGGGAGTCTGTCTGACTGTCTCTCCCCGTTTCCAGCTTCAGAAAAGTACAAAAAGAAAAGAAAAAAAAAAAACCTTCTCAGCTAGTCCTCAGTTAATCAGGATGATTGCTTAATAATTTAGTTAGAATTCCAGTTTGGTCTTCAGAGAGAGTGAGTGTAGCGTCCACCTACTCCATCACCATCTTGGCTGTCTAAGCATGTTATACTTTATTTCAAGCAACTTTTTTTTTTATATAGGTAAAAGGGGGTAACCTATTTTGGGAAATCTTGAAAATATTCAAAATGTATTCAAAATATTCAAGTTACTTACACTGTAACTTCCCAGGCACCTTTAAAATTAGCTTTGATTTTCTATAAACTACTAGTGCAGAATATGAAAGCTTTGTGATGCATTGGAAAGTTTCTAGTCCTATGAATGCTAGATATATTCCTTGGGCCACACATGCTTTCTTTTTCTGTTCTTCAGTTTCCTCATCTGTAATTGAGGAGTGAACAGATGGCCTCTGAGTTCCCTCTTTTTCTTATTCTACAACTGCATGGAGTGGCCAGGTATTGTAACAGGACTCATAAAAAAGAAGGTACTCCAGGAAAGAGGAGAACTATCATTTGGCGAAGAGGATAGGAATTCCAGGATAGCTTTGGTGACAGAGCAGAGAGACAGCTAGGGAAAGACAGGGAGGGAGAGATGTGGAGCATCAGTTCTTTGTTGCATTACCTTAGTTTAGTGGTTCTCAAACTTTTTGAAGTCGGGGTGCATTTAAAATCCTACAAATAATTATAGGTGCACTATATACAAATTTCTGAGAAATATGTTATAATAATTAAGTCAAATATTAAAGAAAAAATATAAAGTCCAAGCATGCTTTTATGGTAATTAAATGAAATAAATACAACAAAATTAAATTTATTCTGACATAAAAAACATTTTTATATTACATTTTTTGAGTTATGCTTTCCTGAATTTGTAAAAAAGAGGGGTTGAAAAATTAAAAAACAACAAAAAAGTTATTTTTTTTATATACATAAATACATTCTTAGTAAGACTTAGTAAATTCGGCAGGTCCCTGCACAAATGTGTTTTTTCATTCTTGTGTTTATGAGAAACATGAACCTGATGTGTCCTAGCGATTTCTTCAATGTTTGGTCATATATTTGAAAGGCAAACTCTCATTTCCTCATCAATACATTGAAGAATTCCTTTCTTTTTACTCTTAATTGTGTTGAGTGCAGAAAACCCCCACCATACATATCTTAACTTTACACCGAACAAAGGATAGAAGAAACTTGCCTCCAGTCTTTCCAGGGAACATGGAGGGTAATGTAAACAATCCAGCACCACAGCTTAACAGCCTTTTGCAACCTAATCAGACAAGTGAGGTGGGGGTTGGGCAGACTGTCAGCTTACAGCCAATTCCCCACACCTCTGTCCCCCAAAAATCTAAACTCCAAAAACCCTGTTGGTTTTTTGGTCTCCAACAGGCACATATTTCTCTGGAATAACCTTGAAATCTTCTAGGACACACCAGTGTGCCTTGGTGCACACTTTGAGAAACACTGCCTTAGTTATTCATTGACTGCTTTCTCATATGTGCCTTGACCCTGGGGGGCTGAAGGGGCTACAGCAGCATGAGTGACCCCTTGCTCAAGCCAGCAATCTTAGGCTCAAGCCAGAGGCCAGAGACCAGTGGTGTCATGTCTATGATCCCACGCTCAAGCCAGTGACCCCACACTCAAGCTGGTGAGCCTGTGCTCAAGCCAGCAACCTTGGGGTTTTGAATCTGGGTTCTCTGCATCCCAGTCCAAGGCTCTATCCACCATGCCATTGCCTATTTAGCCAATTTGTCTCTTGTCAAAAGTGCAAATGTCGGATTATAAGCAGGCAAAGGGGAGAAGTTTGTTAAGTATTGTTGGAAGAATTTACCATTGTGATTCATAAATTAAAGTAGATGGCTAAGAAAGTAGAGCAAAGTAGGCTGGCAAAACTCCTCTCTAGGAGTTTTTGTTATATTACTGTATTAGAGCAAAAAGCAATCTCTAAATGGTTATTCTCAGAAGAAATGCCTGGAAAATACCTTGGAAAGAGAGAATGGGCTCAAAGCCGAGAGTTTGTTGAAAAGTGAATGATTAATTTTTGCCTTTTTGGAAATTGAGCTGTGTCAGCAGGCCTTTGTCCCCGTTCTTCCTCTATCAATACCGTGTCCCCTTCCTGGAAGTGAAGACATGATCCTTCTTTTCGCATGAGCTTCATCTTCTTTTAACCATTATTTCTATTACTAAATAAGTCTTGTGCCTCTAGAACAAAACTATGTAAGAAGTTTTGTTATAAAGAAATTATAACAAAAGAAATTTTTGTTATAAAGAAATTAATTTCTTTCCTTTATCAAACAATTTTATAATTAGTCTTTTTTTTTTTAGAGAAGAGAGAGAGAGAGAGAGAGAGAAGGGGGAGGGGAGAAGCAGGAAGCATCAACTCATAGTAGTTGTTTTCTGCATATGCCTTGACTAGGCAAACCCTGGGTTTTGAACTGGCGACCTCAGCATTCCAGGTCACCTCAGCATTCCACTGTGCCACCACAGGTCAGGCTATAATTAATCTTAAAGACAGAATTAAACATAGGTACTCTGTATAAAGGGGAAAGTACACTAGCACTAGAGTCCTTAGGAGAATCCAAGTTTCCCATTACGATGTGCAGGGAAACTATTAACTTGAAGAAGAGACATAGAAAAACATTTTAGAAAAAAGGGAGTAACTTCCAAGTTCAAGCTGTCAGAAAAAAATTAAATATATGAATATTTTTCAGCCTGACCAGGCGGTGGTGTAGTGGATAGAGCATTGGACTGGGATGCAGAGGACCCAGGTTCGAGACCCCGAGGTCGCCAGATTGAGCGTGGGCTCATCTGGTTTGAGCAAAAAGCCCACCAGTTTGAACCCAAGGTCACTGGCTCCAGCAAGGGGTTACTCGGTCTGCTGAAGGCCTGCGGTCAAGGCACATATGAGAAAGCAATCAATGAACAACTAAGGTGTTGCAACGTGCAATGAAAAACTAATGATTGATGCTTCTCATCTCTCTCTGTTCCTGTCTGTCTGTCCCTGTCTATCCCCCTCCCTCTCTCTGAAAAAAAAAAAAAGAATATTTTTCAATTGGCAATTGCTTCACACCTATTAAATTACTGACAAAAATATAATAATCATTAATCATAGACTAATTTCTTGTATTTTGAAACTCAAATGGGTAAGCACTTAGATTTATTTTAAGAAAATTGTAAACTTTTCTTTCTCCAAAACTTTATTTCTGTTTCATCTTAGCTTTATTGTGCCAAACTGAAAATAAAAACAATTAGAATGAAATCACCTGACTCTTTGCATTGTCAACTGTTGGTCAACTAAGTTTGTAAATATGATGTATATGTTTGCTCACTTATGGTTTGCATTGGGTGTGGGGGACAGGCTGTAAGCAGGTCAGGTCGTTATAGCCCAAGGCTTAGTTTTAAGACTAAGCTTTTCCCCACACCCTTGACTGATTGCATGATGTGGGGTGGTGCACTCTCACGAGGAATCCCATTATGCCTCAGATAAGTGACTTTGTATCAGAGACTTCCTTGTTTGTATATTGGATTAAAGGTTTTGATTTCTACACTATAAAGTGGGGCAGACCAGGAGCTTGCTCTCTCGGTTTCTGAGATTAGCATTAGAGAGGAGAGCAGAGAAAGGCCATGTGAAGGAGGCCAGGAGAAGCAGCCAAGATGGTGGAGTGCTGAGGGAAAAGCCAGTTTGTGCAGAGTTTGTGCAGGGAGAAGGAAGGAGATGAGGAACAGAGGTGAATAAGTCTAGTGAACTAGAAACCTTTGATTCTAGGAAACTCGGATAAGTCAGTAGCTTTGTAAGCACTGAGTGAGTGAGTTTTGGAGCCCAGTGTGTGTTTTTACTTGCCCGCTGGGAACAAGCTAGGATTAAAGCTAATGGCCCACCAGTTTTTGGCTCCCATTGTTTCATTACTGTCTGTTTGAATCTAATGCAAACCTGAATGGGCCAGGTGGCTGTGATGGTGGCCACGGCTACTGGCCTTACATCAACCATGTAGGCAGGTTGTGAATTCTCCCAAGGTTGTTCAGTGAAGTCCTAGAGGCAGAGAAGGAATGTGGCTGTGTTCAGAGGCTGGAGGCTGCTCCCCAGAATCACTGCATAACTCTAAAATCAGAGGCTGATCTGTTGTGTGTGAGTTGGTGTTTGAACTGGTGTTTCAGATATGTATATGACATTGGAATGGAGTACCTTATCACTGTTGTTAGGCGATTTATCAAAGAAGGGTCATACTGATCAAGTGGTCTTGATTCCCAAAGGCTGTGGGAATTGACTGCTGCTTCAGTCTTCCCAGACTGCTGAGTTTATCAAGGCCTGACAACCATCTTCCCTAATAAATGACTGTTTGATAGCTTTTTAGAACTCATTTCTTCAGTATCTCTGTAAAAAGTGATATGCCCGGCCAGTTGGCTCAGTGGATAGAGTGTTATCGCGGGTTCAATCCCAGGTCAGCGCACACATAAGAAGCGACAACCTGCTTCTCTTTTCTTCCCTCCCCTCTTCTCTTTCTTCTCCTCTGGCAGCCAGCGGCTCCATTGTTCAAGCGTTGGTCCTGGCCCCTTGCTGTGTTGCTGAGGATAGCTCAGACGGTTGGAGCATCAGCCTCGGGGGCTGAGGATACCTCAGTTGATTCAAGCATGCCCAGACAGGGGTTGCCTGGTGGATCCCAGTTGAGGCGCATGCGGGAGTCTTGTCTCTCTATCTCCCTTCCTCTCATTAAAAAAAAGGGGGAGGGGTATATATTATTAACTTAGAATAGGCACCACTCTTAAATAGCTATCTGCCCAAGAAAGAAAAGTGAGTGAGCATTCCGCTACTCTGCTAGATTCCAGTAGAGGTCCCACTCTATGGACCCCATGTCCTGTTATTTCTCTTTATTCCTAAAAAAACATTGAATTTTGGTGTTCAGCAGAACAAATGCACTGAAACATGCCTTTACTTTCCTTTCCAAAGAGTTCAGTAACCCTGAGGCACCAGGTACTGAGGGAAAGGCAGTTTATGGCAGTTTTCTTGATCCTCATCTCACTACCCTCAACTTTATTCCTTTTAGCACAGGATTTGGTTGGAAATGCAGAGAAGAAAGGAGAAGATGGGGAAAAGTAAAACTCAGGCAAGACTGTGTCCCACTATAACTGAAAAGCAAGTAAAGTTAGTCCTTTTCTGGGTTTTTTTTTTTCTTTCTTTCTTTCTTTTTTGTATTTCTCTAAAGCTGGAAACCGGGAGAGACAGTCAGACAGACTCCCGCATGCGCCCGACCCGGATCCACCCGGCACGCCCACCAGGGGCAATGCTCTGCCCACCAGGGGGCGATGTTCTGCCCCTCCGGGGCGTCGCTCTGCCGCGACCAGAGCCACTCTAGCGCCTGGGGCAGCGGCCAAGGAGCCATCCCCAGCGCCCGGGCCATCTTTACTCCAATGGAGCCTTGGCTGCGGGAGGGGAAGAGAGAGACAGAGAGGAAGGAGGGGGGTGGAGAAGCAAATGGGCGGTTCTCTTATGTGCCCTGGCCGGGAATCAAACCCGGGTCCCCTGTACGCCAGGCCGATGCTCTACCGCTGAACCAACTGGCCAGGGCCTGTTGTTTTTTTTCTCTCTCTCTTTCTTTTTTTTCTTTTTTTTTTTTTTTGCACCTCTCTGAAGTTGGAAACGGGGACGCAGCCAGACAGACTTCCACATGCGCCCGACCAGGATCCACCCAGTATGCCCACCAGGGGGCGATGCTCTGCCCATCTGGGGCGTTGTCCTATTGCAACCAGGGCCATTCTAGCACCTGAGGCAGAAGCCATGGAGCCATCCCCAGTACCTGGGCCAACCCTGCTCCAATGGAGCCCCGGCTGCAGGAGGGGAAGAGAGAGACAGAGAGGAAGGAGAAGGGGAGGGGTGGAGAAGCAGATGGGTGCTTCTCCTGTGTGCCCTGGCCAGGAATCGAACTCGGGACTCCCGCACGCCAGGCCGACGCCCCACCACTGAGCCAACTGGCCAGGGCCAAGTTAGTCCTTTTCTGAATTCTTCTTGCTGCCTATGTCCCCAGAAAGGGACTAGAACTGGGCCAAGGCAGGTCTGCCCCAGCAGTCTGGGGTGTGTGGGTTCTTGACTTCATGCAGGAAAGAATTCAAGATACAAGTCCAGGTGATTATGAGAGTTTGTTTATTAAAACTTGGAATAGAAGAAGCAAAATCACAGTAACAGAAGTCAGCCTCGGCTGGGCTGCCTAGGCCCAGGAACGGAAGTCGCAGCAATAGAAGTGACCCTAGGCGGGCTGCTAGATTAACATAGAAGTAAAAGTCACAGTGACAGAAATGAGCAAAGGCCAGGCTGCTTTTGGCTCTCTGAAAAATTAGGCAAGAAGAGGGCCCGAGGAGTTTAGGAGAAAGAAAGTAAAATCACATGCCTGAGGAAGGGTAGCAGGGTTGTGCTCCAGGGAGAGTAGGCACTGGTTCCTTTGTTTTGAGAGTTTATCTGTTTTCTGTAGGCAGGAATTTTAGGGGTCTCAGTCAGAATTTCATCAGCTTTTTAGGTTTTTGTTGTTTTTTTTTTAACATGCTGATGTATCAAAATGAGTATAAAATGGGGTTGGGTATCATTCTCTGGTCATCTTTATACCTATCTTGGATTTGTCTGGCTCTAATTGGGTTTTTAGTTATTTATTACCTTGACTTTATCTGTTCTTGGGTTTGGCTGGATCTCCATCACCTATCTCCCTGACTAGGGTGGTTTAAGCTAGTCACTCTGGTTGGGGAGGAGAGATGTAAATCATCTGTTCCTAACTGTCTTTGGTTAGAAATAGGGTCTTGTGATTTCGTAGCTGGCTGTTAACAATTAATTGCTCAGTCCTTTGTTTAATTATTTTGTCTCAGTTTTCCTCATTTTACTTGCCAGGGAATTTTTCTAGCTTTTTACTAACCTGCCTCACCCATTTTTCTTCTTCCTTAAATCCTCAGGCCCAACCAAAACCTTAAGGCTCTAGAGCACATGCCCAAGCACATGTAACTCACTGACAGCTGTTTAAAGAGTCAATCTTTTCTAGGAGAGATTGCATTGCAATGGGGACCAAGACCTCAAAATTGAAGGTATTATCAGTGGGGTTTTAAGGTTTAGCAATACACTAGAAGCAGAGCTTCCCTGGGAATCTTAGAAAGCTTTCTACTCTGCCTGCCTGTTTGATAACCACTACCAAACCCAAATATTTTGGTGAGCCTTAAGAGGAGCCAAGAGCCTGAATAGGCAGTGGCGCAGTGGATAGAGCATTGGACTGGGACAGAGGACCCGGGTTCGAAACCCTGAACTTGCTGGGTTGAGAGTGGGCTCAAGGCCTCTAGCAAAGGGTCACTCGTGGGCTCAAGGCCTCTGGCTTGAGCAGAGGCTCAAAGGGTCACTCGGTCCGCTGTAGCCCCCCAGTCAAAGCACATATAAGAAAGCAATCAATGAACAGCTAAGGTGCTGCAATGAATAATTGATGCTTCTCATCTCTCTCCCTTCCCCTCTCTCTCTCTCTCTCTCTCTCTCTCTGTCTTTGCTGTCTTTGTCACAAGGAAAAGACAAACAAATAAGCCAGGAAAGTTTGCATGGGATCTCCAAAGTGAGATCAATGTATTCCTAGAAAATTTGGGACCTAAGTGTCAGTCACTGTCTTAGAAACTAAGACTGTAAAGATGAACAAGACAATTATTCTTTTCTCAAGGTGTTTATAATTTGATAATGAGATCAATTAACTATCAAAGGAGTGATGGTTATGAGAGTTGCAATGATAGTGGAGACAATCAGTTTTACAATGGTGCTACAAGGAACAGAAAATTGAGTGTTCAGGGTTAGTCTCTTATGAGCACCTGAGGATAAAGTAAGGGGAAGCCCAGCAAATAATGCAAGGGTACTTCTGAAGGTTAGAGGCTGGGAGGTCGAGATCAGGATACCAATACCTCTCACATAACTATCTCTAGAAGTGCTTTCCTGGTTCTGTGAAATGTAAGGAATAACCTACTTATTGGCATGGCGTCCTTTCATGAAACCAAATTCTGTGGGTAAAAAGAAGGTACAGGGGAAGAGTATCCTGCTGACAGACCACACTTACTCTGCAGGATTCTTTCAAAGCAGTTCTTGGAGTTGGCCCACAGGTCAGAAACAATGTCTTCTAGATTCAGATCATAGGATGTGAACAATGAAACTTCAGTCCTGTCATGGGCAAGAGTAAGAACCACGGACATCAGAAAAAGGGCAACTTTGGGACCAAGGGCCATGCTGATCAATATCAAACTTTGCCTCCCAGAACAAATCTCTAATGCATCCCAGTGGGTTAATATTTAACCCAGTAGTGCCCAGGGAAAAGGTGAATGACTCTTCTTTATTTGCCCAAGAGCAGTGTCCTTGCTTTCCATGTGTCTGCCAGGATTAGGGATCTTTGGAACTAGTCTCCCTACCCAGTTCACTTGAAAACTATATAATCAGAACCAGAGAGGATCTCTGGGTTCACACAGCTGGAAGCCATCTCCAGGAACAAACAGCGGAAGTCATCTTCAGTTGGAGGGAAACTTCCAGATTTTTGTAAGATTCTTACCCCTGGTAATCTATTGCTCTATTTGTTTATATCTACACACACACACACACACACACACTATTTCTAGCCATCTAGCCATTTTAATGAAACCATTTTTTCCCCTTTAAAGCCTCTGTGCCCAAGCTTATGAATTAAAGGGGGAGGGCGGGGAAGTGAATCAGATTCTAAAGTGTAAAATAAAAATATTTATTTGGAGGTAGCCTATATGTGGATGAAGGGGAATTAGTGAAAGCGGGAGCAAGTGAAAGTTCAGGAGGGATTCCTCAATGGTGATAAAATCCCCAAACACTTGGAGAAGCCATTTGCTGAAGGGCATCTGAGCACAGACATTAAATGTGGCGGAACAAAGAAAGAAACAAAGGCATGCTTTTAGCTCTGTTTTCCTCTAACCGTCTCTACTAATTTTTTTCCTTGAAAATGTTTGATTGCTCTTTAAGAGTTAAGTGGAACACATTCTAAGATCAAAAGAAGTTACACTGGCAAGTTGAAGGGAGGAAAGAAGGAAAAGAGATAAAAGAAAGACTATGCATTGGCTGTTATGCTTTTGCTTTGAGGGATAGTGCCCTGAAATATATAAAAGCATGAAGCTGCGTTTATGGAAATTATAACCATCATTACTCATCAAAGACTATCAAGTTAACTCCCTGGTGTGTAAAATTAGGTGGATCTTTTGAATACGAAACAATGTCTTGTGGAAAGAGGACGAGAATATTAATTCTGGTGCAGACTAAAGAATTGTTTTGAAACAGATAATAAGAACAAATTTTACAGTGACAAAAAGCTGACTGACAGTTATGTGCTTGAATATGGAAGGATATGTGTGAATGAGTTTGATCACAGGAGGTCATACTCTGCATCCCTGGTCTAGGCAGATTCACTTCTGTACCACTAATAATCTCTTATACTTGTTTTCTCCCAAATTTAATTTATCTCTTTTTGGGAAATTTAGGATTAAATAGTTGAGTGAGGAAGTTGTGAGTGGGAAGCAGTTGTTAGATACTGGTGGTCACAGTGTATACTGGCTGGGATTTGGATTCTGGATGTCTTTGATCAAGATTACAATAAACCTGAGCAAAATTAAAAGGGGTTATTACAGAATGAATGTGCAAATTAAAAACAAAGATTCTCCTTTACCTTTACAGACTGGGATGGGAGGCCTTCAACCTCCAACCAGCAAGTGGATTTGTAGGATGTGAAGACCCTGTATAGCAGGGGTCCGCAAACTACGGCCCACGGGCCAGGCCGCATGCAGCCCCCTGAGGCCATTTATCCACACTTCCGGAAGGGACACCTCTTTCATTGGTGGTCAGTGAGAGGAGCACAGGATGCGACGCATCCTGGAGTACTGTATGTGGTGGCGCCGCAAAGTGCAGCGTCGCTCACGTACAATACTACTTCTGGTGACGCAGGATGCACGGTCATGGCTCCAGAAGCACGGCATATCACTTGTTACGGCTAGCAGTGACAAATATGGAACTGGACATTGACCATCTCATTAGCCAAAAGCAGGCCCATAGTTCCCATTGAAATACTGGTCAGTTTGTTGATTTAAATTTACTTGTTTTTTATTTTAAATATTGTATTTGTTCCCGTTTTATTTTTTTACTTTAAAATAAGATATGTGCAGTGTGCATAGGGATTTGTTCATAGTTTTTTTTTATAGTCCGGCCCTCCAATGGTCTGAGGGACAGTGAACTGGCCCCCTGTGTAAAAAGTTTGGGGACCCCTGCTGTATAGCTTCAGTTCAGTGCTTTAACTAGAGGTGGGGTTTGGCTTATACACTGAGCCTTTTTTTTTTTTTTTTTTACAGAGACAGTGAATCAGAGAGAGGGATAGACAGGGACAGACAGACAGGAACGGAGAGATGAGAAGCATCAATCATTAGTTTTTCATTGCGCATTACAATACCTTAGTTGTTCATTGATTGCTTTCTCATATGTGCCTTGACAGTGGGCCTTCAGCAGGCTGAGTAACCCTTTGCTGGAGCCAGTGACCTTGGGTTCAAGCTGGTGGGCTTTTTGCTCAAACCAGATGAGCCCGCGCTCAAGCTGGCGAGCTTGGGGTCTCGAACCTGGGTCCTCTGCATCCCAGTTCCACACCCCATCCACTGCGCCACCGCCTGGTCAGGCATACAATGAGCCTTAAGAAACGATGTACATCTGTGAAACTGGGTCACAGGTCTTCTTCTCATCTATTTCTTTTACGTAATGCCTTCTGCCACCAACTAAACTTATACAAACTTGTCTCCGTAATCACACTTGACTTTTGCTAGTAAAACTGGAAGAGATTTTCTTATGCTTAATGAGAACCATGGAATTTCAGATGTTAGAGTTAGCAACTCTCTCATTTTATAGATCAGGAGTCCCCAAACTATGGCCCGCAGGCCACATGCGGCCCCCTGAGGCCATTTATCCGGCCCCTGCCGCACTTCTGGAAGGGGCACCTCTTTCATTGGTGGTCAGTGAGAGGAGCATAGTTCCCATTTAAATACTGGTCAGTTTGTTGATTTAAATTTACTTGTTCTGGCCCTGGCCGGTTGGCTCAGCGGTAGAGCGTCGGCCTAGCGTGCGGAGGACCCGGGTTCGATTCCCGGCCAGGGCACATAGGAGAAGCGCCCATTTGCTTCTCCACCCCTCCGCCGCGCCTTCCTCTCTGTCTCTCTCTTCCCCTCCCGCAGCCAAGGCTCCATTGGAGCAAAGATGGCCCGGGCGCTGGGGATGGCTCTGTGGCCTCTGCCCCAGGCGCTAGAGTGGCTCTGGTCGCAACATGGCGACACCCAGGAGGGTCGCAACATGGCGACGCCCAGGATGGGCAGAGCGTCGCCCCCTGGTGGGCGTGCCGGGTGGATCCCGGTCGGGCGCATGCGGGAGTCTGTCTGACTGTCTCTCCCTGTTTCCAGCTTCAGAAAAATGCAAAAAAAAAAAAAAAAAAAAAAGTAAATTTACTTGTTCTTTATTTTAAATATTGTATTTGTTCCCGTTTTGTTTTTTTTTTTACTTTAAAATAAGATATGTGCAGTGTGCATAGGGATTTGTTCATAGTTTTTTTTATAGTCCGGCCCTCCAATGGTCTGAGGGACAGTGAACTGGCCCCCTGTGTAAAAATTTTGGGGACCCCTGTTATAGATGAACAAGGTATACCTACAGAAGAAAATGAAGTCTATCACTAAAAAATAAGTGACTGAATGAATAAAATATTAAGGGTCTAATGCAGGGGTTGGGGACCTATGGCTCGCGAGCCAGATGTGGCTCTTTTGATGGCTGCATCTGGCTCGCAGACAAATCTTTAATAAAAAAAATAATAATGTAAAAAATATAAAACATTCTCATGTATTACAATCCATTTCCTTTCCGCTCATGTTCATGGTTGCAGGTGACTGGAGCCAATCACAGCTGTCCTCCAGGACAACAACAAATTTTTATTGGATAATGCGTAATGTACATGGGTCATTGTATGGCTCTCAAGGAATTACATTTTAAAATATGTGGCATTCATGGCTCTCTCAGCTCAAAAGGTTCCCGACCCCTGGTGTAATGTGAGGCAGGCACTGTGATTCAGGGTGAATAATATGGGCTCTGCCCTCCTACAGCTTATACACCAGCAGGAAACACTGACAAGTAAACAGGTAATTGTTTGCCCAAGAGTACGTGGATAAAGGATTGAAAATGGCACCCATAAAAACTGACAAGAGGTATTACTTTATTTTGCAATATACCTTTGTGCAATATCCTGAACTTCATGACTTTTGATGCTTGTGTCTAGTGGGCTGTCTTTGGTCTTAATATCTAAAGCATAGACTGTAGGCAGGCCTGCCAGCCAGACTCTTTTCTGTGAACAACAGTATCCCCACAACCTGTACAGCACTGGTATCTCCTATATGGACTCAGGGTCTCCTACAGCACGGAAGACCTTGACAACATTTCTATCCACCACTGCCACCTAATGGCTCTTTTGGCAACTCCTGCCTCTGAGTCTACTTCCTGATTTTGAACTTCTGAGATCCTGGTCTCAGAGAGGTGTTGACTCTATGATGGTAACCTCTACGGTCCTGTTTTGTCTTGGGAGCCTGTGATTTTATAATTGCCTTTGACATTAGAAGGCAATATTTGTCCATTGAAGAAGAGCAAGAGACCTAATTGAATCCAAATCAATAAAACTTTGATGAGGTCTTTTAAAAAACTAGAAAGAGAAAACATCCTGAAGACTAAAAAAGCACAATATAAATGTAAAGAGCTTGGCAAATGGGAGCTTGGCAGGCCAACAGCTCCATGAACATGGCCATGTATGAACGCAGTACTTGTTTTTCTTGTAGGGGTGACTCTTCCCTCTGTGGTCATGTACCACTTTCTTGCTAAACTCTCAAGAACATGCTTTCACTGGATTCTATTATAAATTAAAATGCATGTTCTTATTGGAAAATTTTTTCAGCTGTTATTTATCTCAGAATTGTAGAATGACCAAAAATGTTCTTAGTGTGTGATTTGGTATTCTTTAGCAGCATGTCAAATTTGAAACAGACAAGGTGGATCAATGCCAAATGGTCATGAGAAAGAGTGCTCACTTTGCTCACTCTGTCACATGCCTTCCCATGAACCATCAGAACGCTGAATTTCCTGGTCTTTTTAGATTCACAGTCATAATCCTGGGGCTGTTCAGTAATACTACAGGCTCATTGCAGGAACCTGTGGTGTCTTTAAGGGCTATACAAACATTTGACATGAAAATAAAGTTTATTGACTTACAAACAAGAAAAACACAAACTAAAAATTAATAGTTAATTTAATATCTATGAAAATATACCATTTGTTTTTAAATTTAGGATTTATATAAAATACATTATACTTAAGAATAACTTGCAGGTAAAAAAAATTTTTTTTAAGAGAAAGAGAGAGAAGAAGGGGGAGAGATGAGAAGTAGTTGCGTCATTTTAGTTGTTCAGTGATTGCTTATCATATGTGCCTTGACTGGGTGGCTCAAGCTGAGCTAGTGACTTCTTGCTCAAGCCAGCAATCGTTGGACTCAAACCAGCGACTATGGGATCATTTTGATGATCCTATGCTCAAGCCAGCGACCTCGGGGTTTCAAACCTGGGACCTCAGCCTCCAACATTTTATCCCCTGTGCCACCACCAGTCAATCAACTTGCAGGTCTAATTTATCTACCATTTTAAGAACTTCTCAATATATGCAATGATTGCTAAAAAATCATAGCCAAACATAAATTATTTACTTACAGACAAACAAACTGAAAAACAATATTATAAAAATCAGTTTCAAATTTAGAGTGAAGTCATTTTTATCATTGGGTGTGGGAGCATTCACATATATTTGATATAATATATATAATGTGATAGTATTTAAAGGCTCTGAATGTTCTTTCAAATTTTCTCCAAAGAAGTAAAAGTATAGTCAGAAACTATCTGCTGCAAGCGCCAAATATTTCTCAATTCTCAAACCTTTAAATTTCTTAAGACATAAAGGTTTTAAAGTTCATAAGAAATGTGTTTTTTATTTTGTTATTTATACTTAATTTTATTTTTAATTAGCTGTCATTGAGTTAAAATCATACTCCAGGAAGAAGCATTATATTTACTTTATGGGTGTGTTTGAGTGTCTGTGACACACTACCACTGGGAAGCGTGAGTTCTACAGTTCAGACTAAAAGTTCTTGAGAGGATGGCAGCAATCCTCTTCTTCCTTTTCTTCTTCTTCTGTTAAGGGTAATGTTAAGAAATCATTACAGCAAATTATAAGGACTTTGACAATGAAAATATCTAAGGAGATTTATTTTGTTGATTTTTTTAAATTTTTTTTTAAAATTTATTTATTCATTTTTAGAGAGGAGAGAGAGAGGGAGAGAGAGAGACAGAGAGAGAGAGAAGGGGGAGGAGCTGGAAGCATCAACTCCCATATGTGCCTTGACCAGGCAAGCCCAGGGTTTTGAACCAGTGACCTCAGCATTTCCAGGTCGATGCTTTATCCACTGCGCCACCACAGGTCAGGCCTATTTTGTTTGTTTTTAAAAAGTTTGGAACACATTTATTTGTACACAGCACATACAATGAGCATCAGCATATCTGCTAAAATGAAATATACCATTAAACAAATATCTTAGGGGGATGTTATACATGATATAAACTCCACTGTGCAGGGGGTGCAGCTGACCTCCTTGTTCTGGATTTCTGCAGAAACTAAAAAAATCTAATTTTAGCAAAAAAAAAAAAGTCAAGAAATGTCAGTACATTTTTTAAAGCTTGAAATGGGCCAAATTACAATTACATACAGAAAAATGGCATGGGAATTGATTTCACAAAAATACTAACAAAAAATATCATAGCTAATGAAAAATATCTTGGGCTTATCTATTAAGAGAAATGAGGTGCCCTGAGTGGTTGGCTCACTGGTAGAGTGTCGGCCTGGTGTGTGGAAGTCCCGGGCTTGATTTCTGGCCAGGGCACACAGGAGAAGCGCCCATCTGCTTCTCCACCCCTTTCCCTCTCCTTTTGCTCTCTCTCTTCCTCTCCCGCAACTAAGGCTCCATTTGATCAAAGTTGGCCCAGGCGCTGAGGATGGCCTAAGGCACAAGAATGGCTCCGATTTCAACGCCCCAGCTGGGCAGAGCATGGACCCCTAGTGGGCATGCTGGGTGGATCCCGGTCGGGAGCATGTGGGAGTCTGTCTCTCTGCCTCTCTGCTTCTTACTTCAGAAAAATAAAAAAATAAAAAAATAAATTTAAAAAGAGAGAGAGAGAGAAAGAAACAAGGTTTGATGCTTGGCTTGAAATGAGGGGAAATAAAAATTTTGTGTGAGTTCTACCCTAAAAGACAACCTATTAATTTTGGGTTCTGCAAGAAGACTATGCAACACCCACCTTATCTTAGTCTACAGAATGCTTTAGCACAACTTTATTAAAACTTTATATGCTTTAATTTAAGTCATAGGCATTTGAGATGACATATTGCTTTTTAAAAGAGTGAAATCTAGGGTAAAAGCCAACCCTCAAAATCTACAAATTCTGACAGTTTGTATCCATAATCATATCTTCTGAAAACAGCACCAATCATTAAGATATTAGAAAATTATTCTTTTACTTGAGCAGCAAATCCTATCAATTTATGACTAGTAAAATCTCTAAAATTCAAAGTGGCTAAACTGTCTTAATATCTGAAATTCAAAGTCTCTCTGCATCATACAACATCTAACAAGTTATATATGTTATTATCTAGCTTCTGGATGGGGTAACCTCTGTTAGACAAGGGGATATTGCAGTTTTCTTATGAGATAGCGTGAATGTTATAGCCTCAGCCTAAAATATTAAATTTCAATAAACCATAGAATTTTAAATTTGGAAAGGACCTTGACAATCAGTCCTACCAAGTCTTTTCAGATGAGTAAAATGAGGCCAGTGAAGGGGAGATGGCTTGTCGAAAGTCACACAATGGCAGAGCCATCTCCATCCCCACCATATTACTGGTACTCTCTGCAGAGCCATCTTCCCACATTTCTCTGGTTTTATTTGGTTTCATTTTATTATATAACAAAGAAATACCCGGTACAGAGCAATACAATAAACATAGATTATTTATTCCACTTTTAAAATCAGAATATCAAAGTGATTCCTAAGCCTTTACCTACCTTCATTTTATTGAGAATTTAGTCAACAGTAAGTTGTGACTAGTGAGCGTGACTATTTTCCAATATTTACACGGACACTGAAGACTCCTTTTGGAACTGCTCCTTAAAGACACTTTCACAAATGTCTATCTAATGCCAAGACACTTTTCACTTTTTTTTTTTTGTATTTTTCTGAAGTTGGAAACGGGGAGGCAGTCAGACAGACTCCCCGCATGTGCCTGACCAGGATCCACCCGGCATGCCCACCAGGGGGCGATGCTCTGCCCATCTGGGGCGTTGCTCTGTCACACACAGAGCCATTCTAGCGCCTGAGGCACCCGGGCCAACTTTGCTCCAATGGAGCCTTGGCTGCAGGAGGGGAAGAGAGAGACAGAGAGGAAGGAGAGGGGGGAGAGGGGGAGGGGTGGAGAAGCAGATGGGCGCTTCTTCTGTGTGCCCTGGCCGGGAATCGAACCCGGGACTCCTGCATGCCAGGCTGACGCTCTACCACTGAGCCAACCAGCCAGGGCTATGCCAAGACACTTTTCATGGAATGTAATGCAGCTGTGGTGAATGGAAGTGAGGTCTTTAGTCTTTCAAAGCACAGTCATGAGTTTTTCTCCACACATCACACTCTGCATTCCTCCTAAGTTCTTCTGGTTTGGGTTGTGGACATAATCAAAATAGTTGTCATCTCCACTAGCTGATGCTTTCCCACATAGCCTGTCATCCTGGAAGGATGGCCATACATTCGGAGAATGAGGGTGCCACCCAGGCTGGAGAGAGTGGATATTAGGATGATACCGAGGCTGGTAATTATGGACTTCAGGATTTGTTTTAGAGCAGAGCTGAGCTATCACTGATTTGCTTGGTTTGAATGTTAAATGTCCTTGTTATGGATAGCGTTTACTAGGCTTCCTCTCAAAGGTGCTGGTTTTTGGCAATGGGGCCCCATGTGTAGCTATTCTGTCTGCCTACTGAATTTGAAGCGAAACCCCAGCCTGATAAAGTCTGATCTATTCGATTTGCTATTTCCTCGAGTCTGCAGTGGGAAGGATGCGTGACACTACACTGCGAATTTCTAGAGGTGCTTGCCGGTCCTGCTGGTGCTGTCCAAGCTGAATACAAACGCACGCTTCTGCTCCTGCCCCTGAACATCCTCCTCCACCACCACTTGTGTCAATTTGCTTTTTAAAATCCATTTTGGTAACTCTAGGCCAGTGGTAGTCAACCTGGTCCCTACCGCCCACCAGTGGGCATTCCAGCTTTCATGGTGGGTGATAGCGGAGCAACCAAAGTATAAATAAAAAGATAGATTTAACTATAGTAAGTTTTTTTTTTAATTTTTTTTTATTCATTTTTAGAGAGGAGAGAGAGAGGGAGAGAGAGAGAAACAGAGAGAAGGAGGGAGGAGCTGGAAGCATCAACACCCATATGTGCCTTGACCAGGCAAGCCCAGGTTTTCGAACCGGCGACCTCAGCATTTCCAGGTCGACACTTGATCCACTGTGCCACCACAGGTCAGGCTATAGTAAGTTTTTTTACAAGATTTATTCTGCCAAACTTAGTGAAAATTCGACATAAAGTACTTGGTAAGTAATTATTTATTATATGCTTTTACTTGCTGTAACTCTGCTTTATAAATTTTATAAAGTAAAGTTACTTCCCTACTTTATAAATCACCATTACTGTGGAACTGGTGGGCGGTTAGAAAATTTTACTACTAACAGAGATACAAAAGTGGGCGGTAGGTATAAAAAGGTTGACTACCTCTGCTCTAGGCCAAAAGACTAAGCCTATTTTATTAGCTCCTTCAAAGATTAATATGCCTGTCTGGGTGGGCCCAGGAGAATGTTCACAGCAATCTCTTCCCCTGACAACATGCATGTCTACCATACACTGCCAGTCACTCTGCTTCACTCAGACAGGAGAGTCCTACTTGGGCAGGGCTCTTCCCTACACTCTTCATTTCTGGAAAATATCAAATTCCATTGCTTCTGTCTGAGAGTGAACTGAAACTCAGACATAAGCTCTGGTGTGTGTTCTGGAAGCTCACATTCCCCAAGCTTCACTTGTGGACAGAGAGTAACCAATTCCACAGCCATTTCATATGGGCATTTCAGGTTTTCTGAATGTCATGCCTGAGCTGTAAAGCAGGTACCTTATAAACCCTCCACGAAGGTTGTTCAGTTCTGAGGAATAATACACTGCTCACAAAAATTAAGGGATATTTCAAAATGAATATGAAGCACCAAAAAAAAAGCATTTGATTTTTTTTATTAAACAAGAACATCAGAAAAGCAAATGACAAGTCAATGAAGGTTGTTCGATTATGCGAATGAGATGCAAAACCAACTTTTATTTCATTGGTGAAAATACACTATAGAAAAGGCTGGAAAAGTACTGGAATATCTGCGTGATCCCTGATCCCCTAATTTTTGTGACAGTGTATTTAATTTGAAAGTGCAAAGCATAAGCAGGTCTAATTTTCATCTGCTTTTTTATGGGTTTGGAATGATCCAGCCGTTGTGCGACCTGGGCAGAGTCAAGGACCTGGACGCCAAAGTAATCTGTTTCCACGAGGTCTCAGGGGTACACAAGCTGATCAAACAAATCCTGGCCTTTGGCATGTTTGAGCAGGTCCACATTCTCTTCAGTGGGTCCCGCAGAAAGGCACAGCAGGCGCTGCCCCCTTGAGCTAGGGTTCTCCTTTGCGCTGTCTCCCTGCCCCATCCCCCACCCTCAGCCTGACACCCCATGCCTAGAGCTGCATTGAGCGACAATGGCCAAAGGTCTAGCCAGGGGTCAGGAACCTTTTTGGCCAAGAGAACCATGAACGCCACATATTTTAAAATGTAATTCTGTGAAAGCCATACAACGACCTGTGTACATTACACATTATCCAATAAAAATTTGGTGTTGTCCTGGAGGACAGCTGTGATTGGCTCCAGCCACCCACAACTAGGAACATGAGCGGTAGGAAATGAATGGATTGTAATACATGAGAATGTTTTATATTTTTAACGTTATTATTTTTTTTATTAAAGATTTGTCTGCAAGCCAGATGCAGCCATCAAAAGAGCTGCCACATCTGGCTCCTGAGCCATAGGTTCCCACCCCTGGTCTAGCCTGTTTGTTTTCTGTCACATAGTAACAGCATTTGCTGGTTGTGTAACAGCCTGCGTAGGGGAAACTAGAAAATTCTCTCTGAGAATAGTCCACATCGTTCCCAATATGAGAAGCTCGTAAATATAAGCTTGGATTCTTATTCTTCCAGTCCTCTATAAAAGACCCCAGACCCACTTCCAAGCATTACAGCGATTCTAACATGCTCCTCTCTGTTTTTTCTAAGTAGTACATAATTCCACCCTCGGCCACAAACCACCTAATTCTTGGGGAATTGGGTCTGTCTACCTAGGCTCAGGGTTCCTTAAGAGTCACTCTTCTTCATAGCTCTCTCTTCCTATCTTACTGTTTCATCTTAGTTAACTGGAGTTCCTATTCTACCCCATGGATGTTACATCTCTTTAGGGAAGCATTTGGTGTGTCTTTTTATTTTTAATGGAATTTAATAGGGTGACACTGGCTAACAAAATTTTTTGGTTTTGTTTTTGTATTTTTTTTCCGAAGTTGGAAACGGGGAGGCAGTCAGACAGACTCCCGCATGTGCTCAACCGGGATCCACCCGGCATGCCCACCAGGGGGCGATGCTCTGCCCATCTTGGGGCGTCGTTCTGCTGCAATCAGTGGCTAACAAAATTATACAGGTTTCAGGTGCACAAATCTACAACACATCTTCTATACACCATATTGTGTGTTCACACTCCCCACCACCAAGTCAAGTCTTAATGGTCTATGTGTCCCAGGACCTAGTACAGTGCCTGGTACCCAGTAGGAACTTATGTAATTTTGTCATTAAATTAATTAATAAATCCCTGTATGGGCCACCAAAAAAAAAAACCCCAAAAAAAACAAACAACAAAAAAAATAATTAATAAATGAATTAAAGAGCTTGAATGAATATTGCAATGCTATGACTCAATGTGTCTTAAAGGATAAGAAAGAGCCTGACTAGGCAGTGGCGCAGTGGATAGAGCATTAGACTGGGATGCAGAAGGACCCAGGTTCGAGACCCCGAGCTCGCCAGCTTGAGTGCAGGCTCATTTGGTTTGAGAAGAAGCTCACCAGCTTGGACCCAAGGTCGCTGGCTCGAGCGCAATGAAAAACTGATAATTGATGCTTCTCATCTCTCTCCGTTCCTGACTGTCCCTCTCTCTGACTCTCTCTCTGTCTCTGTTAAAAAAAAAAAAAAAAAAGGATAAGAAAGAATGGTTGGGGCTAGGAGTTGTGTTCAGGAAACTTATATTGATTTTCCGAAGGAATGATTGACAAGAAATGTGAGTTTAATGAGGAAGAGAAAAGAAAAGATATAATTAGGTGACTGAGGATAACTGATTCAGGGATGCCCAGTTAGAGAGAAAAGTCCCTGTCCTTTTAGCCTAATTTGCCCACCACACTGCTTTTTGCCCTTGGCAAGGAGCCTTTGTTGGAAGAAATAATGTTGAGCTTGGCTCCTCTATTTCTGGTCTTCGTGCTGGGTCAAACCTATTGAGACCCTGGCTCAGAATGACTACAGGTACAGACACTTCCTGACCCAGCTCTATAATGCCAAACCAAGTGGCCAGGATAACAGATACTGTGAAACCATGATGGCAGTGGTCCCCAAGCCCCTGGGCCGCGGACCAGTACCAGTCCATGGGCCATTTGGTACTGGTCTGCAGAGAAAGAATAAATAACTTACATTATTTCTGTTTTATTTATATTTAAGTCTGAACAATGTTTTATTTTTTTTTAATGACCAGATTCCCTCTGTTACATCCATCTAAGACTCACTCTTGATGCTTGTAAGTTCAACAACTGTATTTAAAAATACCACAGTTTTTACGCCAGTCGCATAGTTTTATTTTGTGCATTTATCCATCCCACCCTAAAGGCCGGTCCGTGAAAATATTTTCTGACATTAAACCGGTCCGTGGCCCAAAAAAGGTTGGGGATCACTGTCTTAGGGGACATATACTTTTTGCTGTAAATATCAAGGCTTTATTTCTCTGTTATCAGGGCTAAAAGACAGAGTTTCAAGGTTCCTCTTTGTAGTTTTTTTTGTAACTGTTGGGACATCTGGTTATCTTGTTTTGTCCAGTGTCAGGACTGCTGACTTCCTCATTCAGTGGGTGAAATAAACCCCCATTTTCCCCCACTTCCCCCTCTTCCCTTTTCCTGCCCTAACAACTGTCTACCCTGCCTAACAGCTCTTCTCTCTATAAAAGAGAAAGTCTCTTGCTTTCAGAGAAGATCGTGTTTGCTGACTTTTCCCTGTGGGGAAAGCAGTAGTGAGAAAAGTTGTGAGCAGAGAAGAGGGGGGAGGAAAGAGAAGACTATAGAGTTGAGGAGCTATCAGTTTACCATTCTCAATTTGGTGCCCATTTGTTACCTTCCTTTCTCCTGATCCTTGGTTTTTCTCCAGGCAACTCCGGGGTAGTGATGGCTCTCCAGAAGACCCTTGCATGGCTCTTGCTGCTGACCCTGCTGAGTCTGGAGCTGGTGCAGCCCTCCTATGGCCAGCCTCACATGTACCAACGATTCCTGCGGCAACATGTGGACCCCATAAAGACAGTTAACAGCAATAGCTACTGCAATGTGATGATGCAAAGACGAAGGATGACTGCAAATCATTGCAAGCACTTCAACACCTTCGTCCATGAAAACATCTGGAACATTCGCAGTATCTGCAGCGCCCCCACTGTCCGGTGCAAGAATGGCCAGATGAACTGCCATGAGGGTTTAGTGAGTGTCACAGACTGCAAGGAGACAGGAAGTTCCATGTTCCCCAACTGCAGATATCAGCCCATGGCCAGCACTAGGATTATTGCCATTGCCTGTAACGGTAACCCACCGGTGCCTGTGCACTTTGACAGATAGGTGCTACCCTGTGGGTCTTGTGGCCCTGTGGTTGACATCTAACTTACTGCTTGAACAGCAATGAGTAATGCATTTGAGCTGTCCCAGGCTCTGTCCCCTCTGCTTATGTCTACTTTTTCTCCATATAGTCCATGCTATTAAATGCATCAAAGAGAAATGAAAGCATAAACCTGTATTGGCACTGGGCTTTTCTGTAACAAACTTTTTGGTAAACTCTTCTGCTTCCTTTTATAATACTGGTCAGCTTAGCTCTCTCAGATCTTATCTGCTGGAATTTAGTCATTATATGTTTTCACATAGCATTTCAAGTATTTCAAGGTACTTTTATCTCAGTTATGTCATTTTAATACCACAGCACCTCTCTGAGGCTCGTGTTATGTGTAGGAGCCCAGAGTTAAGGGATTTGCTGAAGAACGTGAAGTTAACTGAAGCAAAAAATCCATTTCAGCTGGCAACTGATCCAGGGTTTTTTTCTATTTCATCACAAAAGTATTTTGAAAGTACTGCATTTTTGATATTTCCAAAAGTCAGTTGTTAGGGGAAGCATTAAAAATTTGGAAATATGTACTGACAAAATGAGAGCTCTAGCAGTATAATTTGGCAACCTTGTTATGTTTGGGTCTGCTAAGATCAAGAAATGATACAAGGAATTTTCTTCCTCTCTTTCCAAACTTTTGAATTACTGTAATAAGTCAGAGTATTAACAATAAACTAGATCATTAAGACTCATTTACTCTTCCTGACTGAAAGATTTTTCATGTTTTCCTTGTAATAAAAAAACTCAAACTGCAGTTATCTGTGAAGACTGTGTTATGGTTCTTATGTGTGTGATTTTCTTTCTCCTATTCCTATTGATAGGGGAGCCCAAAAGGGAGAAATTTGGCTTTAGTAATAGTAGCTTTTGGCCCTGGCCAGTTGGCTCAGTGGTAGAGTGTCAGCCCAGTGTGTGGATGTCCCAGTTGATTCCCTGACAAGGCACACAAGAGAAGCAACCATCTGCTTCTCCACTCCTCACCTCCCCCCACCCCCTGCAACCATGGCTCAATTGGAGCAAGTTGGCCCCAGGCACTGAGGATGGCTTCATGGTTTCCGCTTCAGGTGCTAAGAAGAGCTTGGTTGCTGAGCGATGGAGCAGTGCCCTAGATGGGCAAGGCATCACCCCTTAGTGGGATTGCCAGGTGGGTCCCGGTCAGGGCACATGCCAGAGTCTGTCTCTCTGCCCCCCCTCCTCTCACTGAATTAAAAAAAAAATAGTAGCTTTTAGTTGTGATGAATAGGAGCTATGTAAAGGTTAATAAATAGTTAATTTACTCACTATTCTCTTTTTTTTTTTTAATTTTATTTATTTATTTATTCATTTTAGAGAGGAAAGGGAGAGACAGAGGGAGAGAGAGAGGAGAGATAGAGAGAAGGGGGGAGGAGCTGGAAGCATCAACTCCCATATGTGCCTTGACCAGGCAAACCCAGGGTTTCGAACTGGCGACCTCAGCATTTCCAGGTCGACGCTTTTATCCACTGCGCCACCACAGGTCAGGCCTCACTATTCTCTCTTAATGGCTCTCTGGTTTTTACTTTGAAATGTAGCAAAAAGTTTACCTTTGCAGGAATGTTGGGAAAAGCTTACATTGGGGAAGGACTTGACAATTAGGGAGTTCAAATCACAATAGTTGTTTATAAAAGCCTAGCCACGGGCTTTACTGTGAAAAGTCAAGGCCTATAAATTAATTAGAAACTTAGTTCACCAATCTTAAATCTTTGCTTTGTATCCTAAGAAAACAGGGAGTCTTTTTACAGACAGTTCAGAGGCTCCAGGTCCCGGCTGTTCCTGGGAGACTCCTGCCCCTTTTGCCTTAAAGATTTACCAAGGACACCAGCTAGGACTATACTGATTAGGCCTGTGCTACATCAGAAGAACTTGGAGAAGAGATGTTCCTGCAATTGAACCTCCATCTCTTGCACATTGTTACATGACTAACTACATGGACTTTTACCTTTTTTTCTTTTTCCCTCGAACCCTATAAAAACCTACAGCCCCAGGAGAATGTGAAGGCAGCTTTGTGGACAGAATTCCCCTGCCTTCTCAGGGCTACCGGTTTCTCTGACAAAAGACACACCTTGTACCTACTCGGTGCTCTCTTTCTTTAAATTGGCAAAAGGGGTGATGGGTAACCCTGAGTCCAGCTTTGTTTCTGGTTACATTATCTTCTTTTAATTCTTCTCTGGTTTCTAAACATGCAACAACACCTTAAAATCCTCATAAATTCTGGTCCATGAACTAAAGCCTATTGGATCAATGACCACAATAAAGTTCATTCTCACACCCCTCCCTTCTCCTTTGAATATTTCAAAACAAATTGGGAAACAGATGTTGGGCAGATAAAATATATTATGCTCACTTTGTTTTTTCTTTTGCTTCTTTTTTTTTAAAAAATTTATTTATTTTAGAGAGGAGAGACAAAAAGAGAGAAGGGGGGAGGAGCTGGAAGCATCAACTCCCATATGTGCCTCGACCAGACAAGCCCAGGGTTTTGAACCTGCGACCTCAGCATTTCCAGGTTGACGCTTTATCCACTGCGCCACCACAGGTCAGGCCTATGCTCACTTTGTTAAAGATGGTACTGCCCACGTGGAAGCCTGTCGCCCAGGTGATATTAATGTGTGTTGACAGGCTGTGGGCAGGCAGGATTTTTGTAGCCTGGGGCTTGGTGTTAGGACTAAGCCTTGCCCACCCTTTTTGATGTGGGGTGGACTTTGTATCAGAGACTTCCCTATTTTGTATATTGGATTAAAGGTTTTGATTTTTGCACTATAAAGTGGGGCAGACCGGGAGCCTGCTCTCTCGGTTCCTGAGATTAGCATTAGAGAGCAGAGCAGAGAGAGGCCATGTGGAGGAGGCCAGGAGAAGCAGCCAAGATGGCGGAGTGTTGAGTGAGAAGCCAGTTTGTGCAGAGTTTGTGCAGGGAGAAGGAAGGAGATGGGGAACAGAGGTGAATAAGGCTGGTGAGCTAGAAACCTTTGATTCTAGGAAACTCGGATAAGTCAGTGGCTTTGGGAACCCTAAATAGAAAGGGAAGTGTTTTCCCACTGTGTGTATTTCTTGCCCACCTGGTGCAAGCTAGGATTAAAGCTAATGGCCCACCAGTTTTTTAGCTCCATTGTTTCTTTATCGACTGTCCGAATCCAATGCGAACCTGCATGGGCCAGGTGGCAGTGATGGTGGCTGTGGCTACTGGCTTTACAACAGAGATGTTTGAAGATACCAACGCTAAAGAAGTGTGTGTGTGTGTGTGTGTGTGTGTGTGTGTGTGTGTGTGTAAGAGAAAGAACTAAACTGAAAACATTTGAATTATGGCAGATATATATTGTTTGTATTTAAGGTGTGCAACCTGATTCAATATACATATGCATTGTTAAATAATCACCATAATCAAGCAAATTTACACATTTATTATCTCACATGGTCACCAAAAGTGACTCTATTTTGGACTGTTTTGAACTAACACTACTGAACATCATAGCTTAGCCCAGCCAGTGTCTACTGAAAGCACATTGCTTTAACAACATTGTAAAGTAAAAAAATCATAAGCATGAAATATCATAAGTAAAATTGTGAGTCACTTTTGCTAAGTTATGTCACCAAACTAAAACCTAATAACTCAGCAAATTTCAGTTTCATTCTCTTCCAGAGGTGGAATTTTAAACTAATCAATCCAGAATTTCCTGTACAGCACTAATCTGCCTGATAACCCCCCCTGCCTTCCCCTAAATGAAGGTGTCTTTGCTTAAAATAATCTACACTTTTAACTTTTAGTCCCACTTTTTTTCAGTCTATAAAAACCTTCCAGGCCCTGGCTGGTTGGCTCAGCGGTAGAGTGTCGGCTTGGCGTGCGGGGGACCCGGGTTCGATTCCCGGCCAGGGCACACAGGAGAAGCGCCCATTTGCTTCTCCACCCCCCCTCCTTTCTGTCTCTCTCTTCCCCTCCCGCAGCCAAGGCTTCATTGGAGCAAAGATGGCCTGGGCGCTGGGGATGGCTCCTTGGCCTCTGCCCCAGGCGCTAGAGTGGCTCTGGTCACGGCAGAGCGACTCCCCGGAGGGGCAGAGCATCGCCCCCTGGTGGGCAGAGCGTCGCCCCTGGTGGACGTGCCGGGTGGATCCCGGTCGGGCACATGCGGGAGTCTGTCTGACTGTCTCTCCCCGTTTCCAGCTTCAGAAAAATACAAAAAAAAAAACAACTTCCATTTTGTAGAACTCATCAAAGCGCCTTTCTAGTTGCTAGATGATGACTCCTGCTCAACTGCTGAATTGCTTAAAAAAGCCAATCGGATCTTCAAATTTACTTGGTTGATTTTGTTCCTAACACTTACCCTCAGGGCCTAGCCATTCCTTTGTACCCAGAAGATTGCTTTTGATGTATGACACCTTTGCTCTGGGCTATTCTCAGAGTGAACCCAAGTGTTCTAGATAAGAAGATAGAGAAACAGATTCACAGAGTAAGGCTGTCCACTCTCCCTCACCACCACCGCCACCAGTCAGTTGGAACACCACACCTCCCACATCTATTTTTTTTCTTCAGGGCTAGAAGACCTTGGCTCTAAGAAAAAGGAAAAGGCACAGACTCCACACTCTTTAGATTCGCATACTGATCCCCGCTACGACCAGTGACGTGAGTATTGAATCTGAATAGGATAAGTTATAATTCGAAGGGTTGGTACTGAAGATGGTTGGGTGGTGTAAAGCCAGTAGCCACGGCTACCATCATAGCCGCCTGGCTGTGCAGGTTTGCATTTGATTTGGACAGACGGTAATGAAACAATGGAGCCAAGAACTGGTGGGCCATTAGCTTTAATCCTAGCTTGCACCCGGCGGGCAAGAAATACACACAGTGGGAAAACACTTCCCTTTCCATTCAGGGCTCCCAAAGCCACTGACTTATTAGAGTTTTCCTAGGATCAATGGTTTGTACCTCACCAGCCTTATTCACCTCTGTTCCCCATCTCCTTCTCTCTGTACAAACTCGCTTCTCCTTCAGCACTCTGCCATCTTGGCTGCTTCTCCTCTCCCCCATGTGGCCTTTCTCTGTTCTCCTCCAGCATGGGCTCTTCTGCCCCATTTTATAGTGTAGAAATCCAAACCTTTAATCCAATATACAAACAAGGAAGTCTCTGATACAAAGTCACTTATCTGAGGCATAATGGGATTCCTCATGAGAGTGCACCACTCCCTATCATGCAACAGTCAAGGGTGTGGGGAAAAGTTTAGGCTTAAAACTAAGCCTTAGGCTATAATGACCCTGCCTGCTTACAGCCTGTCCCTCATACCCAATGCAAACTATAAGCGAGCAAACATATACATATTTGCAAACTTATTTGACCAACAGGGAGAAAGGCCCAGGAACACCAGAAGGAGCTTGATTGAACTTCTGGATGGTAGAGTTGAGAATGCAAAGTGATCCAAGTTATAAGAAGCAAAAACCTGAATTCAACTCAGCATTAATCTCACTGATACACACTCCCCTTCTTCCCTGATCTTTTCGAAAATAATATATCAAAGCAGCTTGAATCCTGGTCTTCTCGTCCTGTTTAAGCTATGCGAGTTAGAGATAGGGTGCCACAAATGAGAATGTGCCTATTCCTTGCTCTGTGCCTGAAAAGCACTTGAGACCCTCAAAAGTGCTCTCACACAAATCTCCCAGGTCTGTAAGAGAGCTATTACTAGGCTCATTTGAGGACACCAATTCTGAGAGAGTTGTGAATCAGGTTAGAGTTTCTGTAAAGGCCACATAACTCCTCATGGTAACTGAGGACAGAGCCAGGGAGGCTTTTTAAAATATCTCTAGGCCCTGATTTTGATCAGAATAGCTCTTGTGAAGACTACTTTGTACTTGGTTGGTTAGAACAATATTTCAAAACTGATGTTCCTTTATGATGATATTCTTAATGATAAATCAAGATCATACATTATGATAATAATTAGGGAAATGGACTCTGAGAAGGGAAGTGGGAAGTCAGGAGTGATGACATGTTGCAAACAGGTTTTGAGGAAGTGTTATAAGGAAGTCAAGATTAGATAAGCACCATCTGCAGAATCGGTTTAATTGTAGCCTGGGATTTCAGGGAACAAACAACAAAGCCACCCTACTTGGAAAATGTCTCCCAAGTCTTAACTCATCTTAAAAGGTGATAACCCTTTCTACTTCACAGACATAAAACTTAAAATATCATTCTCTTTCAGACACATTCTCTTACGAGAACCAATCTGGACTGTAAAACTGCTAGGTAGAGTACTACCTGGTTTGGGTAGAAGAGAGGGTAGAAAGGAACTGTTTGGAATTCTCAAAATAAACATCATCTATTATTTTACAATTTTGTACTTGTCTCACTCTGACTCTAACATATTATCAGTTATTATAAATTTTATTGTTTAATGAAACTTATTATCTTATAGTCTGAAAACAAATGGTAAAATTGGGCTTAAAGGTCCACAATGGCAGCAAAGGAAATTTAAGGTGGAGCTCAACTCTTATGACATTGCTGCAATAATGCTTTCCTCTCTTTTCCACGTGGACCCACAGGTGAACCTGGTAACTGAAATGTCATCTTCTCTAAAGATCCTATGTCCTCTCTTGTTCCTGATGTTCCCCTTATGTGGGCTTCTTGTCCACAGCTGGAATCTTTCCTGGAGGGAATTTATGAAACAGCACCACCTGAGCACAAACTTGGAATTCAGTGAATACAGATGCAATGATCTCATAAGGGAGAGAGAAGCTCCGAAAGACAAGAGCTACCACATCTTCATCTATACCTTATGGCAGAAAATTGAGCATATATGCATCAGGAACTGGAGAGATCACTACAGAAATGTATATATATGGGCCTACTATCCTTTCAAAATACTCAGGTGCTACCCAGGGAATAACAAAAAGCACTACAAAGAGCACAGGAGCTACAGCTACATTGAATTCCATTGTGGCACGAATGGGTTTGTTGATAGCATAGAAGACATCCGATTGTTAAAGGTTATCAATAACTAGAAAGTTGACCTATACCTCCGGGTTCTAGTAAAGTGGTTATGTTGTAAAGTACCAAAAAGCTGCAAATTAATATTGATATTCTAGGAAGAAAAGGTCAGGCTTTCCTGTCCTTTCCTTGGAAAATGGAGGAAAAGGAATGTAGAAGTCTCCTGACTTACAAGGACAACTAGGGTCATTTGGTCTTAAATTCTCTGAAAGGATTAAAGTTAACCTAGAAACTTTTTCCCATTCAATAAGAGACAGAATTTACATACCACCTTGCATTGATTGTAGTGCCTTCCCTTCCTGGAATCTTGAGAGTAAAATACCTCTAGGCTAGTGAGGGAAGAGGAACCCTGAAAGATTTGTAAATATCTTTGATTGTGTTACCTTGAAAGTCTTAATATTTCTGTGTATCCCTGGCCTAGACAAATGTTATAATCTTGTTAATGGTTGTGCCATAATGTCATGCTCTCCCCTGCCCACATGTGATCAACGGTATATGAGCAGCACCTGAACTATTTGGGGGCCTGCACAATTTAGGCCTGCAGATGCCCCGTGTCAGCCACATGTGGCTGGCATATTAAAATCTCCTCCTTTAATAAAACTCTTCAAAATTTATCTGGACTGGGTGTCTCTATGTGGACTTGACGAAGTGAGGTATGGTGCCTTTCAGAATCTGGGGTACAGTACTTTATAACAGTGTTCCCCAAGTGGTAGGCCCTGCCTACATCAATAGACCTAGCTAATCCCTGCTTTCCATGTCTGTGTCAATATTTTCCTACTACTTAGGGTTATGTATCACATGTTTTCTTGATATCATAACTTCGCTTATGTGGTTCTCTGCCCGTAATACCCTTCAGTCCTCATTTACCTGCTTTCTCCTATATTATTTTGTTGGTCAAATAAGTTTCTAAATATGATATATATGTTTGCTCGCTTATAGTTTGCACTGGGTGTGGGGACAGGCTATAAGCAGGCAGGGTGGTTATGGCCTAAGGCTTAGTTTTAAGACTAAACTTTTCCCCACTCCCTTGACTGATTGCATGATGTGGGGTGGTGCACTCTCATGAGGAATCCCATTATGCCTCAGATAAGTGACTTTGTATCAGAGACTTCCTTATTTGTATATTGGATTAAAGGTTTTGAATTCTACACTATAAAGTGGGGCAGATTGGGAGCTTGCTCTCTCTTGGTTCCTGAGATTAACATTAGAGAGGAGAGAAGAGAAGGCCATGTGGAGGAGGCCAGGAGAAGCAGCCAAGATGGTGGAGTGATGAGTGAGAAGCCAGTTTGTATAGAGTTTGTGCAGGAAGAAGGAAGGAGATGGGGAACTGAGGAGAATAAGGCTGGTGAGCTAGAAACCTTTGATTCTAGGAAACTCGGATAAGTCAGTAGCTTTGCAAGCACTGAATGACTGGGTTTTGGAGCCCAATGTGTGTTTTACTTGCCCGGTGGGTGCAAGCTAGTATTAAAGATAATGGCCCATCAGTTCTTGGCTCCATTGTTTTATTACCAATTGTCTGAATCCAACGTGAGCCTGCATGGGCCAGGCAGCTGTGATGGTGGCCGCGGCTACTGGCCTTACATGTTTTTTAAAGATTTTATTTATTTATTTTAGAGAAGGGGAGAGAGAGGGAGAGGAGGAGCAGGAAGCTTCAACTCCCATATGTGCCTTGACTGGGCAAGCCCAGGGTTTCGAACCAGCGACCTCAGGGTTCCAGGTTGACGCTTTATCCACTGCGCCACCACAGGTCAGGCCGCCTTACATGTTTTTTATATGATTCAGCTCACATGGCATCTCTTTTTGACTAATATAAGAATTTTTCTGATATTGACTCCTTATACTTACCCAAGCTGAATGATCTTTCTGTTTCTAAGTAAATTATATCATTCCAATGTGTGTGACATTTTTACTTTATACGTGCAGAGTACATGTTGTGATTGGTATAAGTTTAGAGGTGTGTGTGCTTGAATGTGATTTGTTCTGTGTGTAGGCTTAAGATGAGTGTTATATGTGTGTAATATGCTTATGTGTATGGTGAAAATGTAAATGTTTATGTGCTAAGCTGGGGAAAAGTTGTGACCAAGGTATTGATTGTGTTGACATGCTGAATGTTACTCAGATTGGGGAGTGTGGGCAAAGCTGATTGAGTATAACATGTAGTATGGTCCTGGCCCATAGTATGTGCTCAGTCAACATTGCTTTTCTTCCTTTCCCATCCTTTGGCTTGTTACTTTAATTTTGACTTTGATAAAACCAACATCACATCATCTCTTCTTCCTGGTTTCAGAAGATAAATATTTCTACTATAAAAATACAGTAGGCTGTCATCTGTATGAAAGCTATCAGTTCCCAGGATTATAAAGAACCTTCTCCATCAGCTTTAGAATTACGGTTTCTTGCTGAACTCATTTGTGGAGAATATATCTAAGGAGGCTAATGCATTTTAGTTGGGTCATGGCATTATATTTCCTGAGGAATAATACATTATGTTGTAGATATTAGCACAATTAAGTTTATCTGATAATAATCATTTTCACTTGGCAGAGAAATAGGATGGTGTTGGAGAACTTGAAAATGCAACTCTTTTCAAAAATGAGACCCGAGACTTAAATTTTGTTGGAAAAAAAAGGAAGTAAATTAGGGAAGAAAGTGTTGAGGACACAAGCAAGTTCACTAGAATTCTGTCTTCTAAATAAGGGAGAGAGATACAGAGTAAGAGAGATATTCACTTCATATAATTTTGCCTAAGGCAGGTATAGGGAGTAGAAATACCAAACATTAAAGTACAATACCTTGTGGTCTTCAGCAGCCTGCATTGAAATAATTAGAGAAAAGGCCATAGTATTCACATTATCAATTAGGTGACTGAACACCTTCCTAGAACTCAGGCCTTAATGAGTAGCCAATGAATGTAGCATGATCACCATGTTCCAAGGGCAGCTAGCTCCTCAGCTCTCCATTTTTTTAGTGTACCTGGAGATGAGCAAACACTTGGGAAATGATGACTTATACCAATCAAACTCACAAGAGATTAGTGTTAACCTGCCCTGGCCAGTTGGTTCAGTGGTAGAGCACTGGTCCTGTGTGTGGATGTCTCGGGTTCAATTTCCAGTCAGGGCACACAGGAGAAACTACCATCTGCTTCTCCACCCCTCCCCCTTCTCTCTATCTCTCTCTTTCCCTCAACCACAGCCATGGCTTATTTGGAGAAAGTTGGCCCCAGGCACTGAGGATGGCTCCATGACCTCACCTCAGGTGCTAAAATAGCTCGGTTGCCCAGCAACAGAGTAACAGCCTCAGATGGGCAGAACATCCCCCAGTAGGGGGGCTTGCTGGGTGAATCCCAGTTGGGGCACATGCAGGAGTCTGTCTCTCTGCCTCCTCTTTTTCACTTAAGAAAAATAATAAAAATAGATTAGTGTTAACCCAGTAGTTCTTTGTCAATGATCAATTTATATATTGTGAGTACTGATTGTTTTTCTCACTTGATAAGCGCTGCTTCAAAATATGTAGCACATATTGGGGTGACATATTCTGATCTCTTACAGTTAGTTATATTTAGCACGGTCTATGCTGGTCTCTTTCAGTATGTTTTCATAAATTTCAAAAACTCTTTAAAATTGCTTTGCCTGACAGGTGGTGGCACAGTGGATAGAGCATCCACCAAGGACACTGAGGGTCCATGTTCAAAACCCTGAGGTCACCAGCTAGAGCGCAGGCTCATTGGTTTGAGCGCAAGATCATTGACGCGATCCCTAGGTCACTTGCTTGACGCCTGTAATGCTGGTGGTTGAGGCCATGCTAGTTCACATTGAATTCAGGCAGATAGTAGAGGAACTGTGGAGCAGGACAGCATCAGGCCATTACCCATTTTTTGGAGGCTCACAAAGACAGGTAAGCAAATAAACAAAGGAAAACCTGCTTTTTGCAGTGAAGGGCAAGGGATCAGGAAAACCACACCATGCAGTGGCGGAAGAGTGATCTGGGAGAATCACCATGGAGGGAAATCATCCGTAACCTTACATAGACTCACTCGTCAGGTAAAGTGCTCGCAGCCGGAAAAACAGCGAGCAAGCCTAACAGAAGCTGTTTTCCCCACATCCCACCCCTTTAGGGTGGTTCACCTCACAATCTACATAACAAGTATCTGTGTGAGAAGTGAGGTACATTACATAAACATAAACAGTACAGACTACTGCGACAGAATTACAAAATACAAATTATGGGTGAAACAAGAGAGTGGTTAGCAGCACCAGGAGTGGCAAATCTTTCCCTTCTGGCAGAATACAAGCCAGAGTTTTGTCCACAGACAGGACAGTAGCTGGTACCAAAGGCCACCCTGGGTGGGCATACCAAACCTTATTGGCCTATACACCAGGATCTGCTGGTTCTATGTGTAATAAGATAGGAGAACTCATTACTTGGCATAAAGAAATTATAAAGGTGCCCTTTGTAATGTTGTCTCCCTGAGCACTCAAGGAATAAATCACTTCTATCTTATGCAGCCAGGTACCTGTTGCCCAGGGAGTTAACTGGAGGTCCACCTTTAGTCCCTTACCCCATGGTGCCAACAAGGCCACCCAACATAGGTAGGGGGCCTACACAGTACAAGGCCATGTCCATTGAAACCATTGGCCTTGGCCTGACCTGTGGTGGCGCAGTGGGATAAAGCGTCGACCTGGAACACTGAGGTTGCCGCTTCAAAACCCTGGGCTTGCCTGGTCAAGGCACATATGGAAGTTGATGCTTCCTGCTCCTCCCCTTTCTCTCTCTTTTTCTCCCCTCTCTCTAAAAATCAATAAATAAAATATTAAAAAAAAAAAAAAAGAAACCATTGGCCTTTAAGGAGGGCTGTTGGGGCAGGCAGGAGCACATTGCCATCCAAATAGTCTCAGCAGCCAGATAGAAGGCTATGGCCATCCACTTGGCAGATTGGCCTATGGTTCATCCTCAGGGATGGTGGTCCACTTCTTCTGGTAAAGATTGACTTCAGGTTCTGCCTCCTGAGCCCCAGCTATACCTGACTCTAAGGTCACATAGGTGACTAGACCCAGGACTTCTGCAGTTCTGCCAATGGGCTGATGCTAAGAGCACGGCATTGTTGCAGGTAGGCACTCCACTTGGCCAGGGTGGAGGTTTGGGCCGTACCACTATGTGGTTCGGTTGCCCAGCCTCTCACCCATCCTGCAATGGGCACATTGTCTTGACCATAACTGGAGTTGTGGTCATAATACTCTCAGTGGCTGGGAGGGCAGCATACATGTTGCCAACTGTTTTTCCACTGATGAGTAACAGACTTCAACATCTTTCCATAATTGGGACCAAAACCCAATATGTTGCCGTAGGAGCTCTGTCCATTACCATAAGCCCCACCCAAACCCCTCAGAGGTTACATGGACATCAAGCTCACAGGCCTGGCAGGATCAAACACACTCAAAGCCTATGCCACCTTCACAGCTCTTAGCTGCTGCAAATGCACCTTATGCCTGCTCAGTCCGATCCCAGAGAACCTCCTTCCAAATAAGGTTATATAAGGGGCACAGTAACTGATCCAAATGGGGTATAAATACTCTCCAATGCCCCAACAGACCTAGCAATTCCTATAACTGCTTTACTGTAAGGGGCACGGGGAACACTTGGATAACTTTTGTCTTAACCGACCAGACAAGCCCCAGGAACTTAACAGATAACCCAGGTCCTTGTAATTTGGCCTCATTGACTGCCCACCCACACACTTTCAAATAGGATAGCAGGGTAGAGACTGCTTGCTTCAATTCTGGAATAGAGTCACTGGTTAACATTACATCACTGATATAATGGTACATACAAACCACCTCTGGCTGTTTCCAGTTAGCCAAGTCAGCAGCTACCATCCCATGACACAAGGTGGGGCTATGCAAATATCCCTGTGATAATACTGTAAAGCTCTATTGTCACCATTCCCAAGTGAAGGCAAATTGGTCTTAACTCTCTGCAGCTATATCAACAAGAAAAATGCATTAGCCAATTCTGCCACAAAGTGGTATGTCCCTAACTCATGGCTTAGCCAATCCATCAGATTAGCTATCAAAGGAACAGCAGCATGCAAAGGGGGAACAACTTTATTAAATTCTCTGTAATCTACTGGCATTTGCCAGGTTCCATTTCCATATGGTTTGCACACAGGCCATACTGGGGAGTTGTAAGGCCTATGCACCGGCTGGATGATCCCCACCTTTTCTAGGTCAAGAATCCCTGTAATTTCTTCATAACTGCCTAGAAGGCAGTACTGTTTTGTGCTAGTCACATGCCAGGGATCAGGTAATTCCCCCTTGCAAGGGGGAATGGGTAACTGCAAGGGGTGTGTTGTGTGTCCCCACAACACTGCCTTCACAACCCGGACCCGCAGGTGGAACTCCCCAGCTGTAGTTTCCAACCACAGTCCTTGTAAGACATCTACCCCCAAAATATATTCAGAAATAAGAGATACATATATCTTGTATGGCTTAGGAGGCAGTCTTCCTATCCCCAATGAAATAGTTATTGGCTTCACTTGAACAGTTTGGCCTCCATAACTGTCGATGGCCACTGGGGTCCCAGCAAACCGCTCTGGGTTTCCATAGAGAAGGGAACATTCTGCACCTGTATCCACCAAGGCCATCACCTGTTGTACATTAGGAGGGGACTGGTGGATTGAAAGTTCCACCTGAGGCCTCCAGTCCCCACCCATCCCTGTTAGACAGGTCCCTCGGCCTTCCCCCTATTCAAACTGGGACAGCAGGTCTTGGGGATCCTCTTACCCTTCAGCTCTCTCCATCATATAATCTTGTAACCATGTTACCCACACACCAAAAGTTTTATTGGTAGCTGCTGGGGCCTTTTGTCTCAGCGGCTGGAATCTCTGTTCTGGTTTAAGCTGCTGCCAAAGCTCCAAAAGAAATTTATTAGGCTTGCCATCTAATTTCTTCCTATCCACCCCAGCCGCAATCAAATCTACCCACATCTGTGTTCGAGTAAACTTTACAGGCCCGTTTCTCTTGTTAGTTGGGGGAGCAGCATGGGCAGCAGCCTGCACAGCTTTATGATTCCGTGCTCCCTCCAGCTCCATCAAATCTGCTACCATCTGTGTAACTGTGTTGATGGACTGCCCCACATAGGGGCTTACTATAGCCACGAGTAATCTAAAAAGGACTGACGAGGTGCTACGCTACAGAGAATGAGGTCCCTCACCCCTGCCATAAACACTTCCTCATCTGGCCCACAGGACCTCGGGTTGAAAGCAGCATTCTTCATACCTAGTTCCAGAAGGGCCTGGGGCAGCTCACTATAAGACTTCAACTGACTCACTGAGCCTGGCAAGTCCTCAGCATTCTGTCAGACAGTATGAATGCCAGCCATCACCCATTCTGATAAGGTATGCTTCCCTGGGTTGTCATGGCAGTTCTGAAGATGCTGCCTCAAGGAAGAGTGTGTGGCAATGGCAGCCAATTTCTCAATCTCTGTTCCATAGAATATGATGCCATCCACCTCTATGTCCTGCAACTGCAGCAAATGGGCTGCCAGGGGTTCAGCGAGTTTCTGCCTAAATGTCATCCCCAACTCCATCAGCTCTGCCTGGGCGTAGGGCTAGACTGTTGGGGACCGAAAGCCAATATGGTCTTTGCAGTTTAGATTTCTGGGGACAGAGGTGTGGGGAACTGGCAGTAAGCTGACAGTCTGCCCAACACCCCACCTCACTTGTTCTGTGAAGCTGCTAAAGGCTGTTAAGCTGTGGTGCTGGATTGTTTATACTCATCCTACCTCCCATGCCCCCCAGAAAGACTGGAAGTAAGTTTTTTTTATCCTTTGTTTTGTGAAGTTAAGATGTTATGTATGGTGGGGGTTTTCTGCACTTGGTAAAATTCTTGGTTTGCCTTGAAAATGTGATCGGAAACCTCTTTGATTTGCTAATGACCCACTTTGCCCTATAAATAAAGCAAGAAGCAAGTGTGGAGCGCTCTCTGTTCTTGCCATCAGCATTGCAGAGGCCTCCCAAGCCCATCCTTTATCTCTAAACCTATTTTCTAATTCCACGCGTACTGACTCAGGACCTAAAATTACTAGCGCACTGGTTTGTGGCACCAGACCACAGAGTGCTCCACTACCTGCTGTGAGGGTTGTGCCTGTCTGTGGGAGACTGCAAGTTGGCAAAGCCTTGCAGTTTAAGGCTTAGCCAAAGGCTAAGTACTTCCCCCACACCTCCTTATTGGCAATGAAGCTGAGTATTTACACTCATCCCAGCTCCCCACCTCACTTGCTTGGTTAAGTTGCTAAAGGCTAAGTTTTTCTCCACACCTCCATGTTGTGATGTTGGATTGTTTCTATTCATTCTATCCCCCATGTCCCTTGGAGAGACTGGAGGCAGTTTTCTTTTTATCCTTTGTTTTGTAAAGTTAAGATGTTATGCAGAGGCCTTGGCCAGTTGGCTCAGTGGTAGAATGTTGGCTCAGCATGTGGAAGTCCCAGGTTTGATTCCTGGTCAGGGCACTCAGGAGAAGAGCCCATCTGCTTCTCCACCCTTCCCCCTCTCCTTCTTTTCTGTCACTCTCTTCCTCCTGCAGCCAAGGCTTCATTGGAGCAAAGTTGGCCCAGGTGCAGATGATGGCTCCATGGCCTCCACCTCAGGTGCTAGAATGGCTCTGGCCACAATAAGCAACGCCCTTGATGAGCAGAGCATCATCCCCTGGTGGGCACGCTGGGTGGATCCTAGTTGGACGCATGTGGGAGTCTGTCTGACTGCTTCCTCACTTCTAACTTTGGAAAAATACAAAAAAAAAAAATGTTATGCAGGGTGGAGGGTTTTCTGCACTTGGGAGAATTCTTGGGTTGCCTTGGAAATGTGGCCTTGTTTTAATGACCTCTTTGATTTGCTAATGACTTTACTCTGCCTTATAAATAAAGCAGGTATGGAGGTGGAGATGCTTTTCGCAAGCTACCTTTGTGCTGCAAAGAGACCTACCAATACCATCATTTTTCTAAGTTTATTTCTTTATTCCACGCTGCTCCCTCTCAGGACCTAGAATCACTAGCTGTGCTGGTTCACAGTACCTGCCCTTGAGACACTCTTGGCTGCTGGGTTTTCACCTGGATGACCACCAGCCAGGTTCTGAGTCTGCAGATGGCAGTTTTAACCCAAGCCTTCTCCTCAGAGGAGTTGAAAATGCTTGCTCCCACCAACTCAGAACCATTCCATCAACATGGATGTTGCTCCTTCCTTGGCGACCATTTCGGCTCCTGTGGCTGCTGGCTCTCAGCCTGAAGTTGAAACTCGAGCTCTTGAACCCACAGTTGTTTCTCCAACAACTATTGCTACCAATGTTTAGCTTCTAGAGAAAACTGCAGCTCAGGAACATGTAATTCCTTCTCCAGAGACCATTCCAGTTCCAGGCACCATTGGTGCTCAGCCTGCATCTCACACTGCAGCTCTCAAACCCAGTCAGCCTCCTTCTCCAGCACTCATTCCAGTTCACACTGCTGCTGGTTCTCGGCCTGTAGCCTGACCTGCAGTTCTAAAATCTGCAACTCTTTCTCCAATGACCATTCCAACTCCTGCCATTGTGGGCAATTGGTCTGTAGCTCATCCTAGAACTTGACCTTGAGAAGCCTCTTGCACAGAGATCTTGGTTTCTTTTCTCAGGGCTGTAAAAAACATTCAGTCCATGGCCCCCAAAAAGACAGCCATGGGGAACCATATGCTGGAGAACAATGACCACCCCTCTACCGCAACCTTGAAGGGTGTTAGTGCCTCCATACCAATCTGCTCCAAATCCTGCCCCCTATGCCAGATGTAATGCTGGTGGTTGAAGCCATGCAAGTTCACACTGAATTCAGACAGACAGTGGAGGAACTGTGGAGCCTGACAACGTCGGACCGTTACTCGTTTATTGAAGGCTCACAAAGGCAGGCAAGTGAATAAACAAAGGAAAATTTGCTTTTTGCAGTGAAGGGCAAGGGATCAAGAAACACAAACCTTGCAGTGGCAGGAGGGCAATCTGAGAGAACTGCCCCCAAAGGGAAGCACCTGTAGCCTTACATAGATGCACTCATCATGCAAAGTGCTTGCAGCCTCTAAACCAGCGAGCAAGCCTAACACAGCTGTTTTCTCCCACAAAGCCCAAGGTCACTGGCTTGAGTCCAAAGTTGCTGGCTTAAGCAAGCAGTCACTAGCTTAGCTTGAGCCCCCCCTCCCCATCAAGGCACATATGAGACGCAATCAATAAACAACTAAAGTGAAGCAACTACAAGTTCATGTTTCTCATCTCTTTCCTTCCCCTCTATTTCTTTCTTCCTGTATCTCTCTAAAAAAAAAAAAAAAAATTCCTGACCCTTAGTGGCACAGTAGATAGAGTATCAACCAGGGATGCTGATGACTCTCAGGTTCAAAACCCCAAGGTCACCAACTTGAGTGCAGGCTCACCAGCTTGAGCACAAAGTCACCAGCTTGAGCATGGGATCATAGACATGATCCCAAAGTCACTGGCTTGAGCAAGGGGGTTGATGACTCTGCTGGAGCCCCCCAGTCAAGGCACATATCAGAAACCATCAATGAGCAACTAAAGTGACACAACTATAAGTTGATGCTTCTTATCTCTCTCCCTTCCTATCTGTTGGTCTCTCCCTAGCTCTCCCTTACTAAAAAACAAATAAACAAACAAACAAACCCAACTTTTAAATGTTCCTTTTATTTATGGATTAAAAGATAATGGCTCAAAACAGTATAGAAGGAAAATGGATGTAAGTGTATTTAATATAAATAGCCTGTGTTGTTGCTTGAGCTTTCTCATATCCACTTGCCCCATTTGGATAGCTGCATATTTACTTTCCTTGGGAACTATCCTTTCCCTTTTCATGTACAGTTTGGTGAAGCTGTCTATCAAGGTTCCCAATCTCTTTTACAAAGATAAGTAATGGTCATGACAGTCAAATTAAGCTAACTGGACACTCTTGTAGGAGACCCAAATATACCATCCTAAAGTATGCCTCTTGGCCTAAGAATTATTTTAAGAAACAGCAGACAATGAAAAAACTCTGAAAGCAGAATATAAATTACGCTTTTGTGGATGAAAAAAAGGGTTTATGTAATGTAACTTTATAGGGTGATCTGATCATAAATTCCTAACTGGGCAGGTCACAGTGGTCAGTCGGCCCCCAGGCATTAATATTTTAGTTTTTTGGGGGTTTTTTTTATTCATCTTTAGAGAGGAGAGGGAGAGACAGAGAGAGAAGGGGGGAGGAGCTGGAAGCATCAACTCCCATATGTGCCTTGACCAGGCAAGTCCAGGGTTTTGAACCGGCGACCTCAGCATTTCCAGGTCGACGCTTTATTCACTGCACCACCACAGGTCAGGCAGGCATTAATATTTTAGTAAAAAGTCACTTAAGTAAGCCCTGTCTGTTCTTTTTCTCTTTCTTTTTTTAAAAAAAATTTACCTTTGAAATAAGCATTAACCACCCTCAAGAGGGCACATTATAATCCAATGCCTGCCTTGTTTTCTTCCACCTCTTCCTTAATTTTTTTCTTTTTATTTTAGTGAGAAGAGGGGAGGCAGAGACAGACTACTGCATGCACCTCGACTGAGATCCACCCAACAAGCCCATTAGGAGACAATGTTCTGCCCATCTGGGGCCCTTGTCCTGTTGCAACTATAGTCATTTTTTAGCACCTGAAATGGAGGCGATGGCACTATCCTCAGTACCTGGGGCCAACTCACTCTAATTGAGCCATGGTTGCAGGAGAGGAGGAGAACAGAGAGAGAAGTGAGAGGGGGGAGGGTGGAGAAGCAGATAAGCACTTTTCCTGTGTGCCCTGACTGAGAATTGAACCCGGAACATCCACAAACCAGGCCAACACTCTACCACTGAGCCAATCATCCAGGGCCTTGTTTTTAAATGCATAAAGCAGGGGTCGGGAACCTATGGCTCGCGAGCCAGGTATGGCTCTTCCCCCCCCCAGATGTGGCTCTTTTGATGGCTGCATCTGGCTTGCAGACAAATCTTTAATAAAAATAAATAAATAAATAAATAGCCTGACCAGGTGGTGGCGCAGTGGATAGAGCATCAGACTGGGATGCTGAGGACCCAAGTTTGACACCCCCAGTTCGCCAGCTTGAGCACAGGCTCATCTGGTTTGAGCAAAGCTCACCAGCTTGGACCCAAGGTCGCTGGCTCAAGAAAGGGGTTACTCAGCCTGCTGAAGGCCCGCAGTCAAGGCACATATGAGAAAGCAATCAATGAACAACTAAGGTGTCACAATGCACACAAAAAACTAATAATCGTGGCTTGCCTGTCTTGGTGAGACACCAATAAACAGAATGGCCCCCCCCATCCTCTGATTCTTCAATTTCTTTACCATCATGATGCTTCTCATCTCTCCATTCCTTTCTGTCTGTCCCTGTCTATCCCTCTCTCTGACTCTCTGTCTCTGTAAAATAATAGTAATAATAATAATAATAACATTAAAAATATAAAACATTCTCATGTATTACAATCCATTTATTTCCTACTGCTCATGTTTATGGTTGTGGGTGGCTGGAGCCAATCACAGCTGTCCTCCGGGACAATACCAAATTTTTATTGGATAATGCAAACGTACATGGGTTGTTGTATGGCTCTCACAGAATTACATTTTAAAATGTGGTGTTCATGGCTCTCTCAGCCAAAAAGTTTCCCGACCCTGTCCTACACTCTTCCTTTGTTTTAGCTGAAGATAATATGTAAGTCCAGATTCTAGCCTCTTTTCTAAGTTACTCATCTCTGAATTTTTCTTATGTGTGTATGAGATATTCATGCTAATAACTTCTGTTTGTTTTTTTCTTGTTAATCTACCTCTTGTTACAGAAGCCTTTGCTAAGAACCTAGAAGGACAGACGATAAAGATCTTTTTCTCCCCTATACTGATCTCACAGCCTGAATTTCAAGTACCTGTAGTGATGCAGTATTTAGAAAAAACTTTTTTGAAGTGGATTTGTGCCCATTTGGCCCTGATTTCCAGCTCACCTCAGTTTATCGAGTTCAGCTATTTACAAATGATAGTCCTTCTGCTATATTTTTTCATGTTGTAATCTCTCCCCAATTCTTTCAATAAATCCCCACCTGTAAGGCCAAGGGCCGCCGCCACCATCGTGGCCATTCACATGCAGGTTCTCATTAAATTCGGGCAGATGGTAAAGAAATTGAAGAATCAGAGGATGGAGGGGTCATTCTGTTTATTGGTGTCTCACCAAGACAGGCAAGCCACAAGAAAAGCCAAGGGAAAAGCAGAAAACCTGCTTTTCCCATGAAGGGCAAGGGATTGGGGAGGAGAGAAAAAAGAAATCCTCCCGCACCTCTCCGTGGAGGGGGCAGAATCTCCCTTCCAGTAAACATTAGCAAGACAATGGCTCCTCCCAATCAGGAAGGCGGCCTGCAACCTCACAGATTGCTGGGGTCCAGTCCCGGGTGGAATCCAGGGTCCCACAGGAAGAGACAGCGTCTGTGCTAATTGAGCGAGAGCCGAATTCTTTTTTAGCATTCACTGCCAGGCATCTCTGCCAATGGCTAGTCTAGCTTTATTTTTATACACACACACTAAGTTACAATCACATGGTATTCAGAATACATTGATTGATAATTGTTTTTGTTTCACTATGGTTACATATTTTAGGCAACAGTTAATTCATTTCTATAAGCTATAAATCAGGTGGTAAGTCATTCTAAGTATAGTTATACAATAACTTGAACAGCAATAACAATATTGGTACTGAGGAGCCCTGAGGAGCCATTGCACCACCTCACCTGCAGGTGTTGTAAAGTACCAAAAGCTACAGAATCGATATTAATATTTTAAGAGGCTTAAAGAACATTTTATTAATTTGGGTTAAAGTGTGCAGAGAAATTGTGAGAATAGTCTCTGTACTGTGTGATTGGCATAAAACCAGGATGACCCTTGGCATTGTATTGTAAATGCAAAGGGAAGGAAAACATGGATTCCCTGACATTACCACACCTGTGGGGAAAGGGGTGAATGGGTAGCCGGGTGCAGGAAGAGAAAAGCCAAAATAAACCTTTTCTTATAGTAATGAGCTGTTTGTGGGCATTTGTCCCCAAGGAAACTACCTCTCCCATATGAATGCATATAGTTAATGTGTGTGACTCTGGACAAAGAGATGGCGGATAAACATTAGAAAATATAGGAATGATTTTTAGTATGTAAAGAGACATCTTTTTATCATTGTGTTGACTTGTAAATTTTGTTTTCTCCAAAATGATGTATGGCTTGCAAATTGAACGTGGTCCTATCATGATAAAGGGCATATGACTATAACCAATAGTGGTAAAGGGCTCCTAATTGCAATTTTTGCTTCTATACTTCCTGCTTGCAAAACTATAAAAACTAAGTAGAACAAAGGGCCGGCGCGCTCTCCCTCAGATTTCTGTCAGAGTTGCCGCAGCTTGGCCAAGCTAGACAATAAAGCTTTGGTGTGGAATTGACGGATTTTGTTCGTGTCTTCAATGTTTCGAGTCCCTCCGGATTAGGCTTAACAGGCACAAATTTCTAAAAGGTCAATGTAAGGTATTTTTCCCTTTCTTCTTCTTTAGGGAGGGAGATTCCTGTGCCCCCACAGCCACCCTCAGTCCTCGGAGTGGTCAGTATTGAGTATTAGCATCCTAAAAACTCAAGGTCTGGCCATGGATGGAAAAGGTAAAGTGGATGTGCTTGGGGACAAGCACATGCACTCGGATGGATGGAAAAGACTTCCCTGACATAGCTACGGTTTCGGACAGGTAGTCTTGGAGGAAAAAACTGAGAGGAAGGCTGGAGGCAGGGGACTTACTACACCGTGCGCCGAAATGGGTGGGTGGAAGGTCGGAGATCCTGGTTCTTTCTCCTGGTTCTTTCTCGGAGGGGATGAGGAAGAGGAGCGGTCCTTGTGGACTTCTACTCATCCCGGGTTTCGGCACCAAAATGTAAGGTATTTTTCCCCACCAAGAAGGAAGTAACAGGGCTGGGAGCCACCAAATAAGGTATAGTAAAAGGCTTTATTGAGTACAGAGCACGCATCCCACCTGGCAAGGTTCCCTGGCCCCGAGGTAAGATGGAGGCCAGGGAAGTTGCACGGATTAAACCACATGGGAGATATTTAAAGGGCTCCCTCTAGGGAAGTCGAGCTAACATGACGTGGTGAAATCTCACTGGCTGGTAGACAGTCGCTTTTTTCTAAATGGTTCCTGTGAAGCCTCCTTTGGCACGCTTGGTTGTGGGCAGTCCTAGCCAAAGTTCGTGGGTCTGAGTTCCCCACGTGACCATCCCCCATTATCCACTGACCTTACAGTCAGTACTGATTAATAACTCTATTTTATCTAAGGGTCTATTGTCTAGTCAAATTTTATTTGTCTACTATATTCATACACTAGTTAAGTTCTAACTTTATTTTTCTCAGAGTGTTCCATCACCTGCAGGTCAGGTATGCAAGAAGAAAGGAAAGTTTCTCTACTGTACCACATGAAAAGGTTAGGGAGGTAAAGTAATGGAATAAGTGAAGGCTGAAAGGTGCTTCTGTGTATAGTTACTGTTTCCTACCTATTCATAAGTCACAATCTATTTTTTCTAACATGATTAATAAGAAGGAATTCTCCTACAAACTTAACCCTTTTCAAGGGATATCATAGCCAGCCTCTTATGTCCATGAGCCCAGTTCAAGGGGCTTACAGGCTTTTCTATGGAACTCACACCCTCTGTCTCATTTCCAAAGAAATTAGTACGAATCTACAGGGAAAGCATGGTACTATTATACCTGTGCCATAAATGATAACACACACACTCAGAAAAGGGGAGATAAAAGGCCAAATTAATTCAAAAAGTTAAAGGGGGAAGTATTGTTGCGCCTTTTCTTTGCTGTGACTTTGTCAACCAGCAGCCACTGATCTTCTCTGCTGTGACTTTGTCAACCAGCAGCCGTTGATCGGCTTCCAACAACAGACCACTATATTTGGCGTCGCCCAACCCCCAATGAAAACTACAAGCCAGCAAACATATACATCATATTCACAAATTTATTTGACCAACACCACCCTACTCCCACCACCATTTGCAATTTTCCCCCTTACATTAGCTCAAACTGGTTTGGGTTGCCTGCAACCAAAAGCTCTAATGAATAAACTCTACCTGCAACATTTATGATCTTCATGATCACCAGCATGATTATGCCATCCAAATTATGGATTTTGCCATATAAACTGTATGTATATCCTACAAGAAACAGAGACAAATTAAGGTCGGTTGAGGCCTCGGCACAGAATAAAATATTGGGCCCCTTACATTAGAAAAGTGTGTAAAGTTGGGGTTTTGTGGAGCCCTTCAGAAGTCAGGGCCCAGGGCATGCGCCTGGTGCGCCTGCCTTTAAATACACCTCTGACAAGAAATATCAATTTTCTTTAGTACAGCACATAATCTCCTCCATAATCTGACTTCTGCCCACCTCTCTAGCCTCATTTCCTATCATTCACTTCACTTTTCTTTCAACAGCAGTGTTACCTAGCCACTTAACGGTCCAGGAATATACCATACACATTTCAGTCACATGACACTTATTTTCATTTGTTGCTATTGTCTTATGTTTATATCCTAGTTTAGTTCCATGACCACTGAGAAGCTTGTACACTCCAATTAATAATGATCCCTCCCATTTATTAAAAAGTGAAATGCAACTGAATAAATTTGAAAACCTAATCGGCTTTATTAAGTGATCCATGAATTGAGGAACAACCCATTTAACAACTAGAAGGGTACTCTGAGGGGTTGTATAAAATGGAATATTTTATAGGACACGGGTGGGGCAAGAAAGCTATTAAAAAAGAAAAGAAAGGATTATTTGGAGCTGGAACATCTTTTCTTTGGGGGAAGAAAAGGGAAAGGGTTTTATTATGTAGATTGCCTCTTCTTTCTATGAGGGATATAGAGAACCTGCTGGACAGACTAACTTACTGGGGCTTGACCAGAAAATTCTATACGAGTTGATTAGGATCATGTTTATGGGAAAAGTTAAAATTGCAAATTGATCAGGTATTAAACCTATGTTTAATTTCTTTTTTAAGGCCCAAAATGGCATCATTTATGCTAAAGCCTATATGCTATCAAACTTAGATTCTTCTTATGAATTGTACAAGAAGAATGTTGTTTTTTTTTTACTTTCTTTAGGTCACAGGCTGTTTCTAAAAATTTAACTGACAAAAACAAATCAATAGAAAAAAAGTACAAATTTCTTAGATTTTACATGTATGTGTGACCCTCTATAGAGAATGAAAGTCCAAAGAAGCGACATGAGCAAGAAACTTTTATGCCTTTTAGAAAAAAACATAAACAAAAAACAACAATAAATTTGTGAAGAAATGACAAAATAAAGGGATTTGGTATATGGGTTGTAGATGGTAACAGTAATGGTTAGTTTGCAGATTTCTCTGGTGCCCTCTCTGGCCTAATAAAGAGTCTGTCTTCAGTAAAAGAATTATTTCCTGTCCTTAAGTTGAAAAGAAGGTAGAGGGGGGAATTTTCTACATTTACGGATTCTTAATTGCCTTCAGTACAAAATAGTTTTATGTCAAAGAGCCACATTTTAGGGTGACATATTCCAGTTTCCTTCAGCAAAGACACAAAATATCTTGTGATAAGGTGCCAAGAAATTGCAAAAATTGTTAAAATTAGTATTTTAAAAAGGAAAAGTCAGGCCTCCTTACTCCTCCTTTCTGTAGAGAATGGAAAGAGAAGATGCAGGAACTTCCTGGCTTACAAGGACAACTAGGTCACCTAGTCGTAGTTTAGCTAATTCCTAGAATTCTCTGAAAGGGTGCATGGGGCCACTTGCCTACAGAGCAAAGAAAATAGAACATTGGTATTCAACCTGGTCCCTACTGCCCAATAGTGGGCGTTCTAGCATTCATGGTGGGCAGTAGTGGAGCAACCAAAGTAGAAATAAAAAGATAGATTTAACTATAGTAAGTTGTTTTATAAAGATTTATTCTGCCAAACTTAGCAAAAATCCGACATAAAGTACTAGATGCCTGACCAGGTGGTGCCACAGTGGATGGAGTGTCAGACTGGGACGTGGAAGACCTGGGTTCGAGACCCCGAGGTCTCCAGCTTGAGCAAAGGCTCATCTGGTTTGAGCAAAAGCTCACCAGCTTGAGCCCAAGGTCACTGGCTCAAGCAAGGGGTTACCTGGTCTGCTGAAGGCCCACGGTCAAAGCACATATGAGAAAGCAATCAATGAACAATTAAGGTGTTGTAATGAGCAACAAAAACTAATGATTGATGCTTCTTATCTCTCCATTCCTGTCTGTCTGTCCCTGTCTATCCCTCTCTCTGACTCTCTCTCTGTCTCTGTAAAAAAAAAAAAAAAAGTACTTGGTAAGTAATTATTATTATATGCTTTAACTTGCTGTAACTCTGCTTTATAAATTTTATAAAGTAAAGTTACTTCCTTACTTTATAAATCACCATTACTGTGGAACCAGTGGGAGGTTAGAAAATTTTACTAACAGAGATACAAAAGTGGGCGGTAGCTATGAAAAGGTTGACTACCCCTGCCAGGGGTCCCCAAACTACGGCCCGTGGGCCGCATGCGGCCCCCTGAGGCCATTTATCTGGCCCCCACCGCACTTCCGGAGGGACACCTGTAAAGCCAGGAGCCAAGGCCAGGGCCACGGCTGCCACTATCAAAGCAGTCCAGCCCATGCAGGTTCGCATTGGATTCGGACAGTCGGTAAAGAAACAATGGAGCCAAAAACTGGTGGGCCATAGTCTTTAATTCTAGCTTGCACCCGGCGGGCAAGTAAAAACATACACTGGGCTCCAAAACCCAATCACATTCAGTGCTCACAAAGCCACTGACTTATCCAAGTTTCCTAGAATCAAAGGTTTCTAGCTCACCAGCCTTATTCTCCTCAGTTCCCCATCTCCTTCCTTATCCCAGATACAAACTCTACACAAACTGGCATCTCACTCAGCACTCCGCCATCTTGGCTGCTTTTCCTGGCCTCCTCCACCTGGCCTCCTTCCGCTGCTGGCTCTACTCTCTCATGCTAATCTCAGGAACCAAGAGCGCAAGCTCCCGCTCCGACCCCATTTTATAGTGTAGAAATCCAAAATCCCTTAATCCAATATACAAACAAGGAAGTCTCTAATACAAAGTCACTTTCTGAGGCATGATTGGATTGTACCACCCCACATCAAAAAGGGTGGGAAAGGCTTAATCCTAAAACCAAGCCCCAGGCTACAAGGATTCTGCCTGCCTTTAGCCCACCCCAACACACATTAATATCACCTGGGCAACAGCCTCCTCGTGTTATCTTTAACAAAGTAAGCATAATACATTTTATCTGCCCAACAACACCTCTTTCATTGGCGATCAGTGAGAGGAGCATAGTTCTCATTGAAATACTGGTCGGTTTGTTGATTTAAATTTACTTGTTCTTTATTTTAAATACTGTATTTGTTCCCGTTTTGTTTTTTTACTTTAAAATAAGATATGTGCAGTGCGCATAGGGATTTGTTCATAGTTTTTTTTATAGTCCGGCCCTCCAACGGTCTGAGGGACAGTGAACTGGCCCCCTGTGTAAAAAGTTTGGGGACCCCTGCCCTAGGGGATACACAGAAACATTAAGACTTTCAAGGTAGCCCTGGCTGGTTGGCTCAGCGGTAGAGCGTCGCCTAGCGTGCGGAGGACCCGGGTTCGATTCCCGGCCAGGGCACACAGGAGAAGCGCCCATTTGCTTCTCCACCCCTCCGCCGCGCTTTCCCTCTCTGTCTCTCTCTTCCCTTCCCGCAGCCAAGGCTCCATTGGAGCAAAGATGGCCCGGGCGCTGGGGATGGCTCTGTGGCCTCTGCCCCAGGTGCTAGAGTGGCTCTGGTCGCAACATGGCGACGCCCAGGATGGGCAGAGCATCGCCCCCTGGTGGGCAGAGCATCACCCCTGGTGGGCGTGCCGGGTGGATCCCGGTTGGGCGCATGCGGGGAGTCTGTCTGACTGTCTCTCCCGGTTTCCAGCTTCAGAAAAAAAAAAAAAGACTTTCAAGGTAACACAATCAAAGATATTTATAAATCTTTCAGGGTTCCTCTTTCCTCACTAGCCTAGAGGTATTTTACTCTCAAGATTCCAGGAAAGGGAGGAACTACAATCAAAGCAAGGTGGTATGTAAATTCTGCCTCCTATTGAAAAGGAAGAAGTTTCTTAGTTAACCTTAATCCTTTCAGAGAACTTAAGACCAAATGACCCTAGTCGTCCTTGTAAGTCAGGAAACTTTTACATTTCTTTTCCTCCATTTTCCAAGGAAAGGACAGGAAAGCCTGACTTTTCTTCATAGAATATCAATATTAATTTGCAATTTTTTGGTACCTTACAACAGTTTATGTACCTTAATCAAGAATTCCTATACTTGACTCAGCCTTTCATCCTAAAGTCATAAGAGTGACTTATAACTCTGGACAAAGAAAGGGCTCACAGCCCCTCCTTACCTACCCCAATCAGTACTTGATTTTGTATATAAGTAGGCTCAGAACTGTATGAGGCCTTACATGATTTCAGATTGTGCCCCATGTAGCTAGCCAGCTAATTAATAAACTCAAAAAGTTCTTCTGTAACCTGCCTTGGTGTCTCTTTGTAACCCACAGACTAAAGTACAGTACTTTACAATCATCTCTTCATTTATTTCAATATATTTTGATTTCTTCTATCAGAATTTTATAGCTTTTCTCACAGTCATCTTGTACATATTTTATTCGATTTATGCCTTAGAATTTTATTTTTCTTTGGTGCTAATGTAAATGCTTTTTTATTATTATTTCAAATTCTAGTTGTTCACTGCATATATCAAAGCAATTGATTTTGGTAAATTAACATTGTCTCTTGCAACTTTATTATAAGCAAATATCATTTTTTATCCTGTAGATAATTGGAGCCATTAAAAGCATTAGGCAAGAGTGTTCCACTATTATATTTATGCTTAAGGGATACTAATCTGCAAGTAACACGTAAAATGGGATGGAAGGAAAAGAGGATAGGGGTAGGGAGTCCATGTAGGAGGCTGTCCTGTGAGACCTCCATGAGACAATTAGGTTCTGAATAAGAATATTATAGCACCAGTGGAACGATAAGAACAGTCAAATAGGCAATGTTGGGAAAACAAGTGTGTTAGGCTTGCTTGCTTGTACTCTGCACAGGGCAGCGCCATGAGTGTACAGTCTATGTAAGGCTGCAGGTGCTTGCCCTCAGGGTGGCAGATTGTAGGTTGCAGATTGCCTGCTGCCTTTGAAAGGGGCCATTTTTGCTACTGTTTGCTGGAGAAGGGGTTCCCCTCTCTGTTGGGCAGATAAAATGTATTATGCTCACTTTGTTAAAGATAACACGAGGAAGCCATCGCCCAGGTGATATTAATGTGTGTTGAGAATCCTTGTAGCTTGGGGCTTGGTTTTGGGATTAAACCTTTCCCACCCTTTTTGATGTGGGGTGGTACAATCCTATCATGCCTTAGAAGGTGGCTTTGTAGTAGAGGCTTCCCTATTTTATATATTGGATTAAAGGTTTTGAATCTACACTATAAAATAGGGGCAGAACGGGAGCTTGCTCTTGGCTCCTGAGATTAACATTAGAGGAGAGAGCAGAGCAGAGAGCAGAGGAAGGCCACGTGGAGTAGGCCAGGAGAAGCAGCCAAGATGGCAGAGTGTTGAATGAGAAGCCAGTTTATACAGAGTTTGTGCGGGGAGAAGGAAGGAGTTGGGGAACAGAGGTGAAAAGTCTGGTGAGCTAGAAACCTTTGATTCTAGGAAACTCAGATAAATCAGTAGCTTTGTGAGCACTGAATGTGAGTGGGTTTTGGAGCCCAGTGTGTATTTTTTACTTGCCCGCCGGGTGCAAGCTAGGATTAAAAATGATGGCCCACCAGTTTGTGGCTCCGTTGTTTCTTTACTGACTGTCCGAATCCAATGCAAACCTGCATGGGCCGGCCTGCTGTATTGGTGGCCGTGGCTCCTGGCTTTACATACCCTAAACTTCTCCTTCTCCTTCTCAAAACTCAGTTCAGGCATTGTGCCTTGTAAAGCCAGAAGCTACGGCCAGGGCTACCATCACAGCAGCCTCCTGTGAGGTATATTTTATAGTGTAGAAATCCAAACCCTTAACCCAATATACATAATAGGGAAGTCTCTAATACAAAGTCACTTCTCTGAGGCATGTTGTACCACCTCACACCAAAAAGGGTGGGACAGGCTTAATCCCAAAACCAAGGCTACGAGGATTCTGCCTGCCTACAGCCCGCCCCCAACACATTGATATCACCTGGGCGACGGCCTCCACATGGGCAACACCATTTTTAACAAAGTGAGCATAATACATTTTATCTACCCAACATGCCTTCCCATGAACCTCCCTTCTGACTGTCTCCTCACACTCCCTCATTGTTTCCTCCATCAGTGCTGTAAGTGCTATTTATGTTTATTAATGTAAAATGTATTTGTCTGTTTATCTGTATCTTTCATTAGATTATGAGCTTCTGAATTTGAGTATCGCAGTATCTAGTCTAATAAATGAATAATTTATTAAAGTCTGTTGTTGGAATTCACAGCATTACCAAGTAGGTAGCAGCTATTATATCAGATTTTTGGTATATTTTCTCTTTAAAACTGAAATCATGTAACTTAAAAAAAAAAACCCTGAAGTTTCAAATCAGGAAGGAAGGACTCCTCCCCTATCAGGAAGTGATCAGTGTAGGGACCCGCCTTACCCTGAAGGTTGCATGAGAGGTTGCATAAGGAACAAGGAACTTAGAGCTGACCCAGCCCCCATATCCTGTTTATCTAGATTTGTAACAGTTTTAACAGTTTTAAAACTTTTCCACTGCCTGCCCTATGTTACTATGCCATGTGACTTCTCCCCCCCCAATAGCTAATAGCCAAGTCTGCTTTTGGAAACTGCTTGCTTGCTCAGCCTATATAAGACCTAGTTTGTAAGCGTTTGGGCGCGGCTCTCATCTGCGACTTTTAAGAGTATAGTGTCCCTGAAACACCCGAGAGTCCGCCCCTGCGCAGGTTAAAAGCTTGGCCAATAAATTTTCCATCTAAATTCCTGAAAGTCTCCGACATCTGTTTTGTACCCCAGTGGATGCTACAATCAGTTCCCCAAAACTGTGAGTTTGAGTCACACTGTTTAAGCTTACTCTTCCTGTCTCTAATAGTGATATTGATACTATTTTAAACAGCAATTTTGAAGGTCTAAGCATCTCACCCACACTGCACAAGAAGTTTATCTTCCAAGCTCTACTGTTCCTCTTTCCTAAGGGCTCAGAACTCTGCCCTTGCCACAGGCAGGCAGTTCTGGCGTGCCTGAGGAAGAAACAGACTACCCAAAGCCTCTGAGCCTGGGACTAACTACGGCTTCTGTTCTCAGCAGCAGTCCCAGTGTGGAGACCTGGTAAGAGAAGCCTCAGGGTTGGGGAGACTAGAACAGTAAAGATGGTTGGGAGGTCCAAGTCAAATAGATGGAGGGTAGAGACAAGGTTTCTGGCATGGGGGCCATCAAATATGAGTATAAGACAAAGAGTAGAGACAGAGGTGGGATCAAAGGATCCAGAGGGAAAGCAGACAAAGGGAAAGGGGATGATAGGGTGATAGGATGGTGTTGGGCAGATAAAATATATTATGCTCACTTTGTTAAAGATGGCGCTGCGCACATGGAAGCCCGTGGCCCAGGTGATATTAATGTGTGTTGGGGGCGAGCTGTAGGCAGGCAGGATTTTTGTAGCCTGGGGCTTGGTGTTAGGACTAAGCCTTTCCCACCCTTTTTGATGTGGGGTGGACTTTGTATCAGAGACTTCCCTATTTTGTATATTGGATTAAAGGTTTTGATTTTTGCACTATAAAGTGGGGAAGACTGGGAGCTTGCTCTCTCAGTTCCTGAGATTAGCATTAGAGAGCAGAGCAGAGAGAGGCCACGTGGAGGAGGCCAGGAGAAGCAGCCAAGATGGCGGAGTGTTGAGTGAGAAGCCAGTTTGTGCAGAGTTTGTGCAGGGAGAAGGAAGGAGATGGGGAACAGAGGTGAATAAATTTGGTGAGCTAGAAACCTTTTTTTTTTTAACATTTATTTATTTATTTTATTTATTCATTTTTTAGAGAGGAGAGAGAGACAGAGAGGGAGAGAGAGGAGAGAGAGACGGGAGGAGGAACTGGAAGCATCAACTCCCATATGTGCCTTGACCAGGCAAGCCCAGGGTTTCGAACCGGCGACTTCAGCATTTCCAGGTCGACGTTTTATCCACTGCGCCACCACAGGTCAGAAAACCTTTGATTCTAGGAAACTCGGATAAGTCAGTAGCTTTGTGAGCACAGAATGTGAGTGGGTTTTGAAGCCCAGTGTGTGTTTTTACTTACCACCGGGTACAAGCTAGGATTAAAGATGATGGCCCGCCAGTTTTTGGCTCCATTGTTTCTTTACCAACTGTCCGAATCCAATGCGAACCTGCATGGGCCGGGCTGCTCTGATAGTGGCCCTGGCTACTGGCTTTACAGATGGGATGACAGCAGAAAAGCAAATCCTGGAGGGAAGGGGGGGGGCGTTATGGGGAGGGAGACGGGGGATATACTGGGGAACACGGGTGACATTAGAATCTATGTAAACACAATAAATTAATAATAATAAAAAGACTCAAGTGAGAGAGAAAATGGTTAGAAATAAAGAGCTATGAAATCTTAAAAGGCACCTGACCTGTGGTGGCACAGTGGTTACAGGGTCAACCTGGGGGGCAGAGGTGACTGAGGTTGTTGGTGCGAAACCCTGGGCTTGCCTGGCGAAGGCACAGCTGCTAAAGTGAGGCAGCTATGAGTTGATACTTCTTGCTCCCCTGCTCTTCTCTGTAAAATCCTTAAGTAAAATCTGGAAAAAATAAAATAACAAAAGGAAAGAAAGAAAAGACGTAAAAGGCACAATAAAAATCTAAATGGTTATAAATAATAATTTTGCTCTTATTGTTTCTACTACTTACCTTTGTCTTCCTTCTTCCTACACAGAAAAAGATGGTGCTGGATCTCCTGGAACGCTTTCCTCTTTTCCTATTAGTGCTGGGACTATGGGGGCCAGTGTGTCCACTTTATGCTGTGCCTCCGGGTCTCACCAAGGCTCAATGGTTTAATATTCAGCATATACAGATAAGTCCTCTCCAGTGCGACATAGCAATGCGTAAAGTCAATAGTTATATTAAGCGGTGTAAGGATCAAAACACCTTTCTGCACGACTCCTTTCAGAATGTGGCTACCACCTGTACGACGCCTGCGATTCGCTGCAAGTATGGCCAGAACAATTGCCATCAGAGCCCAAAGCCTATTAAAATGACTCATTGCAATAGCACTGGAGGGACGTATCCTGGCTGCACCTACAAAGATGCTGCCCACAACAAGCTCTTCATTATTGCCTGTGACCCTCCTCAGAGAGACGACCCCCCCTATCCGTTGGTTCCCGTACACTTCGATAAGATTGTTTAAAGTTTTCATCACTTTTCCTCTCACTTGGTACAGGCTCTCTTATAATATCTTCTGCCTTTTCTTTTGTTGATTTCCCTAGTTCCCATAAAAAAAAGGCATTGGGAGAATTAGAGTGCCAAGGACACCAGACCAGAGTTGGGACAAAAAGAAATAGCATTCTTCTCTGCTTTGGAGCTCTGTGTATTTCAAAGGAAGGCAATAAGGAAGAGGGCAAAGAAAGGTCCCGGCTTCCATATTTTTAACTTTGAAACTTCTGCCAAGCTTTGTTGCACTGCATTAACAGCAATAAAACCATTTTCTACTGCATTTTAATGAGTGTCTGAGAAACTTTTTGTTACCAGAGGAAGACCAGGACTGAAGTGGATCTGCCCAGGCACAATCTGAAAATAGGCACTTCTATAGTGTTATGGGAAAAGAATTTCAGGGACACTCATGTAGGAGTTTAGTGATAGTGGCAAATTTATTACAGCAAAAACTGACAAGTGACAGTACACTCTCAGAGAGGCAGAGAAAGCAGGCAGACTACAGGACAGCAGCTGTGCGAACTCAGAAAAGGAAGTTACAGAGGCAAAAGGAGAGTCCTCTGCCGCTGCTCATTGCTCCTTTGGTTGCAAGTCTCATGGAGACCCTTAGAGTGTAGGAGAAAAGAAGGCAGAAAGTGCATGCCCAAGAGAAGGAGGCGTGCTCCAACGGGGGACATGCACAAGGTTCTTTGTCTAGTTTCCATATATTTCCATGAGTTCGAGGAAAAAGCAGTCTTTCTTTCAGAATACTGTAGCCAGTAGCCACGGCCATGCCGCCTGGCCCATGCAGGTTTGCATTTGATTTGGACAGATACCTCACCAGCCTTATTCACCTCTGTTCCCCATCTCCTTCTCTCTGCACAAATTCTGCACAAACTGGCTTCTCCTTAGGCACTCTGTCATCTTGACTGCTTCTCCTCTCCTCCACGTGGCCTTTCTCTGCTCTTCTCCAGTATGGGCTCCTCTGCCCCATTTGATAGTGTAGAAATCAAAATCTTTAATCCAATATACAAACAAGGAAGTCTCTGATACAAAGTCACTTATCTGAGGCATAATGGGATTCCTCATAAGAGTGCACCACCTCCTATCATGCAACAGTCAAGGGTGTGGGGAAGGCTTAGTCTTAAAACTAAGCCTTAGGCTATAACAACCCTGCCTGCTTACAGCCTGTCCCCCACACCCAATGCACACTATAAGAGAGCAAACATATATATCATATTTACAAACTTATTTGACCAACAAATACCCAATCTCTTTCCAGACTTTTCTCAGGCTTGTGCTTGTGCCCTTCCCCTATCCAACGTCTCCAGGGCCTGTGCCTTTCCTCAATCCGATCCTTTCCCGGACTTTGCCAGGTTAGTGCCCTTCACCTTGTATGGTCACCATTTTTGCTCTTACTGTACTTGCCTCATAGTTCTGCTTTGTCATTTGGTTTCTACTGCCCATGCACTTAGTAAAAGGAATTCTCCTCCACCGTCCCCCCCACCACCACCTCGTTAATCCAACAGAACAATGCCAGTTACCCCCAAGGGTGGCTGTAATAGCTGTCTTTTCTGCCTATTCAACAAAGCAGCATATTTTGCTCCATTTTGCAAAATGATGCTGATCACTTCTCAAAGTGACTGTTCCATTCATTCTCTCCTCTTTTGTTAACTATCTAACTGCCTGATCTAACAGTTTTACACCACTGCCAGCCTAGAGAGATCTAAGCTTGTATTTGCCCATTTCCCAAGAACTATTTTGGCCCTAAGTGTAGGAAAGGAAAGTATTTTCTTCTCTATTCCTCTAGGTTCTTGGCTGAGAATCCTCTGTAATAAAAAAAAATTAATAAGAGAAAACAATTTTAATTACATATATACATATGGAAGCCTCACAATAATACAGGACTTAAAATGTGGCAGAGGATTGAGCCTTATATACCATCCTGAGCTAAGGAAATGAATAGGGGTCTGGAACTTCAAAGGGGTGGGAGGTAATTCAGAGGAAGATGAAAAGAGTAAATGTTTGGTAAACAAAGTTTGCCCTGCCATGTTGATAATGAAACTGAAACATGACCTGCATGTCTGGCTGCCTGTCACCATAAAAACCAACGCAAGAAATAAGTGCTAATGAGGAAAAAAGAGGTTTATTCAAGAGTCAGTAGCAGGAGAACAGGGGGTCTCCTGTCCTCAAACACCCATCTTACTTTTTTGGTGCACGCAGGGGAAGAAAAAAGAGGGGTAATTAACAAAACAGAAAAAAGGAATTGAAAGGAGGGGGTTGAGAGTTTTTTGCTAAGGGGAGCAACATGCAAGCCAGCTCAGCGTGTTCAGATAGCTGATTGAAAGTCAGCAAATCTCCCAGATCAGCTTGATTCTTTGGAACTGAAGCTAGCAAGTAACCTGTTCTTTTTTTCTTTTTTCTTTTTTTTAAGCAAGAGACAAACAGACAGGAAAGGAGACATGAGAAGCATCAACTCATAGTTGCGGCACTTTAGTTGTTCATTGATTGCTGTCTCATATGATATGTCCCTTGACCAGAGGGCTCCAGCCAACTCACTGACCCCTTGCTCAACTTTTGGGTTATGTCTATGATCCCAGACTCAAGCCAATGACCCTGTACTCAAGTTGTGAGCCCATGCTCATGCTTTTAAACCTGGTCCTAGCATCCCAGGCCGATGCTCTACCCATTGCACCACTGCCTGGTGGATAGAGCGTCGGACTGGGATGCTAGGACCAGGTTTAAAAGCATGAGCATGGGCTCACAATTTGAGTATGCCAAGGACCCAGGTTTGAGACCCTGAGGTCGCCAGCTTGAGTGCGGGCTCATCTGATTTGAGCAAAAGCTTACCAGCTTGGACCCAAGGTCGCTGGCTCGAGCAAGGGGTTACTCGGTCTGCTGAAGGCTCGCAGTCAAGGCACATATGAGAAAGCAATCAATGAACAACTAAGGTGTCACAATGTGCAACGAAAAACTAACGATTGATGCTTCTCATCTCTCTGTTCCTGTCTGTCTGTCCCTGTCTATCCCTCTCTCTGACTCTCTGTCTCTGTAAAAAAAAAAAAAAAAAAAAAAAGAACATCTGCCTTAAGCCCTCTTATTTACCACACTTAATTCCAATAGGCTAAGAAAAATAGTAAGATCTCCTTCCTGAAGCAGGTTTCTCTTTATGAATCTCTTGGGCAGGAAGGGTGGGAGAATCAAAGCCTCCTTCTGAGTCTTTTGCTTTTTAATAAGGTGACCAACTTTTTTATGATGAAAAGGAGGACAAAAGTAAATTGAAGAAAACAATATAATAAATAAAAGAAACATTTTATTCATTGCAACAATAATACACTATAATATGATAAATGCATAATAAAAACATTGTAATATTTTATATTATAATTATGCTTACATGCCTATTAATTTTTAATAATAACTGTAAGAAATGAATGAATATTTTTGTCAATATATCATCTTGTAACAATATATTGGAAATATCTGAACAAGAAATATCTTTAATATTGAATTTTACGGCATGTGCTGCAGCTAGAGTATCAACATTCAATCTCGATTTCTCACGTGTCCAAAAGTCATTTGCAATTGAAAAAACTCTTTCAACTGCTGCATTAGTTCCAGGGCAGCACAATGTAAATTGGACAAGAATAAATAAATTTTCACATGGAATATGTTCATTTTTGAAAAGGCCGAATACTTCCACTCATCTTTTATCAATTTCGATGTGTTCATTTTTCCATTGTATTAATTATTCAGAATTAAAATATACATTCAGTCTTCTAATTTCTTTTTTTATTTTATTTATTTATTTATTTATTTATTTTTAACAGAGGCAGAGATAGACAGGAACGGAGAGAGATGAGAAGCATCAATCATCAGTTTCTCGTTGCGCGTTGCGACTTCTTAGTTGTTCATTGATTGCTTTCTCACATGTGCCTTGACTGTGGGCCTTCAGCAGACCGAGCAACCCCCCGCTGGAGCCAGCGACCTTGGGTCCAAGCTGGTGAGCTCTTTGTTCAAGCCAGATGAGCCCGCGCTCAAGCTGGAGACCTCGGGGTCTCGAACCTGGGTCCTTCCGCATCCCAGTCCGATGCTCTATCCACTGCACCACCACCTGGTCAGGCTCTTCTAATTTCTTCAAAGAGACAATTGTCTATTTTGATGTCTGGCATTTCTTTAGATAAAAAGTCAAGACAAAAAAAAAGTCAAGACAAGATTCAATATCTGTCCAATATGCTTGTGATGAAGTAAAAATACACCACTGAAAACTGTTATTTCCCATGGCTTGTGTTGTAAAGTACCCAATCCACAATTCCGTGGGTTTTTGTAGAGGTACATAGTCCAAATAAGTTTTTGAAAAGTTTTATTAAAGGAGGAAATTTATTAAATATGCCAGCCACATATATCTTACACGGGGCCCCAATTCTAAAACGTGTGTCATTAATATTTGAGGGGTTGGTTATATACCGTTAATTATACATGGGCAGGGAAAAAACCTAATATCACAGTGTAAGCCTATACCTTTTGTTTTCTCCTATACAGGTGTGGAGAAAGGATGAAGGGAGGGGGATGGGACACAATTCATTAGCAAGTTTATAACATCTGTCTATAGGATTCATAAAAAGACCCTTTTACATTAAAACTTACAAGACAACACAATGGCAAAAATGTCACTTTACATACTAAAAGACATTCCCATAATTTCTAGTGTTCATTTGCTATTTCTTTGTCCAGAAGTATATACATTAACTACATGCTTTTAGGAGGGAGAGGTAGTTTCCATGGGGACAAATGCCTGTAAATGGTCCATTAGTATAAAAAAAGGTTTAATTTAATCTTTTTCTTCCTACACCTGGATAGCTATTGACCCATTTCCCCACAGGTGTCAGAGAATACAAGCCTCCTTTCCCTTTGCATATATATCACAATGTCATTGGTCATCTTTTATGCTAATCACACAAGTACAGAGATCATCCACAAAATCTCTCTGTACACCCAGCCCAAATCAATAAAATGCTCTTTAAGCTTCCTAAAATATTAATATTAATTCTGTAACCTTTGTTACCTTACAACATTTGTTTCAGACTATTCTTCGATATATTGAAAATATGTCTGGTAAAAATTCTGCACTTCTTTGATAAACTTTTCTGTTATGCCTGGATTTGATTCCTTTAAGTCTGACAATTTTTTTTTTTAATTAAAGAAAGAAAATTTTCTTCAAAACGAGATTTATATTGAAGGATAAAGTCATTCAAAATAAGACTAACTTCTGTAGCTGAAATGTGTTCACCTTCAATCTTTTGAATCGTTTTGTGAAAGATAGATGCTTGATTATGTACAAAATACATTAATATCTGAGATATTTTATTATTGAAAAACGATTCCAGGATTTTAGGACATTTGTCTAAACTTAAAAAATATGAATGGAGAGGTTCAAATAATTGTAGAACATACTCTATTGCAGGTGTTAGAGCAAGCCATCTAACTTTAGAATATCCTAAAAGTTTTTTGTGTTCAACATTTGCTTCTTCACAAAATTGTTTTAAAGTAACAACATGAATGGTAAAATGACTAAAATGCAAATAAATTGTAGTTATTATTACTTCTACATCAATTGGCATGGCACATGATGCTGTGTTGATTGCATTTGACAAAGTATGTGCATTACAACCTATTTCTAGTATTTTCTTTTGGAATAACTCTCCTAATTTTATATACATATTATTCACCCTTTTGCATCTTTGCCCACCAAAATTTGTATTTGTATTATCAGTTATTAGTGCAACAACTCTGGATTTCAAATTGTTTTCATTTATTACTCTGTATAGATCAGGGGTCGGGAACTTTTTTGGCTGAGAGAGCTATGAACACCACATATTTTAAAATGTAATTCCATGAGAGCCATACAATGACCCATGTACGTTACACATTATCCAATAAAAATTTGGTGTTGTCCCAGAGGACAGCTATGATTGGCTCTAGCCACCCACAACCATGAACATGAGCGGTAGGAAATGAATAGATTGTAATACATGAGAATGTTTTATATTTTTAATGTTATTTTTTTTAATTAAAGATTTGTCTGCGAGCCAGATGCAGCCATCAAAAGAGCCACATCTGGATCACGAGCCATAGGTTCCTGACCCCTGGTATAGATGGTTTGACAAAATTTCAAAAGTCTGGCTCTCAATGCATTCTAAATTTAAAATTTTTACTTGGATATCCTTGGTAACATTAAAATATCTTACTATTATTGGATACAATTTAATTTCATTATGATTTGATGCATCAGATAAAATGGTTACAAATGCTGCAGTTTCCAAGTCCTCTGTAAGTATTTTGTCACAGTAATTTTTAAATACTGATTTCAAAATAACCTCACATTTTGTCCTGGCACATGAAAATTTTGCATTATGAAACTTCCTCAATAGTTCAGTTGTACAATCCATGCTACAAAACCTTTGACTGTGAATTATAGTATGAAATGCAAATGTTCCCTCCATTGCTGCCAACTCTTTCATTGCTGCCCCCAACTGCAATACAAAATTCTCTACTGCAAATATTGCAGAAAACAATGGTATCTTTCTTTGATATGAGGAATGGAAATTCCTTTTTCAATTTATTATTGAAATGGCATTTTCTTTTTTTTTATTTTTCCATCCCTTAAATGAAATTTAAAATTAAAAATAAAATATAGAGCTACATGAACGATGCAAGCACATTAGGAACTGAAAACATTACATCATGGTAGGCGAATTGTCCGGAAGCTAAATTAACAAAACTAAATATCAAACAAAACCACTACTTTGGAGTGATATTCAGGTGTATTTATCATTTTTCTAATTAAAAAACGTCTGTTTTATGCAACTATTTAATCAAAATGTGTTATTAAGAGATATGGTTTGAGGTTAGATTTCCACTTTAAAACTCAAATTTTGGGAAAATACTTATAAATAAAATAATACATATTTGGAAATTATTAAATAGATAATGAATTAATAAAACATGAATTGTGCTCACCTGTCTATGATTGAATATTCACTGAGAAAGAAATAATCGTGAGTCTACAATGTCGTATGTGCGGTGTTGTGTTTCAGTAAGAAGTACACCAAGCCATTTGCATGCTCGGTATATCACGTGCTCTCTCAAGGTCTCCCGTTTTGAGCGCATGTGTCTCATAATTGCGTCTCGCTGCACTGTACTGATTCTTGACGAATCATCATGCCAAATACAAATACGTCACATCACACACAATGGATTGACTCTGCATCGATCGAATATGGACATTTACAGATTAGTCTTTCAATATCAAAAAGGAAGACATGTAAGAGGACACTTTTCAAAGGAGGACAGAATTTACAAAAGAAGGACTGTCCTCCCTAAAAGAAGATGATTGGTCACCTTATTTTTAATAAACAGCTTAAAGTTAATATCCCAAAAGAACAGCTTCAGGATGGCAGAATGTTGGTCCCTTTGGTCACATCTTTGAAATTTTAAATAATAAAGTTTTATATTCTAGAAGCTAAATTGGTAAGTTGCACCATATTTTGATTACTTTAGTCCTGAGAATAAGTCTGTTTAGTTAAATTGTTGAGTCTCATTTCTGGAGGCAGTGAGGCAGATGAGCTTTGACAGTGAGACCTATATTATGTAAGCAAGCAATTAGATATATAACAAGAAAAGAAAGCTAATAAGAGCAAATTATTAACCAGTTTTTGGGTCTGTAAGGCTATCAGTCAAGAAGATTTCTAACCTGACCAGGTGGTGGTGCAGTGGATAGAGCGTCGAACTGGGATGGTGAAGACCCAGGTTTGAGACCCCACACTAGCCAGCTTGAGTACAAGCTCATCTGGGTTGAGCAAAAAGCTCACCAGCTTGGACCCAAGGTCGCTGGCTCAAGCAAGGGGTTACTCGGTCTGCTGAAGGCCCGCGGTCAAAGCACATATGAGAAAGCAATCAATGAACAATTAAGGTATTGCAACGCGCAACGAAAAACTAATGATTGATGCTTCTCATCTCTCTCCGTTCCTGTCTGTCTGTCCCTGTCTATCTCTGCCTCTGTAAAAAAAAAAAAAAAAAAAAAAAGATTTCTAGATGTAAGGCTCAAAGTTTATTTTGCTAAAATGAAGGCAAGCAATGACTATCTGATAGATTATTCTGATATGCAATTTGAATGCCTCTAGTGATGTCAACTAAATTCTGCACAGTTTACACACACAGCACCAGTCACTGAGATTGTTTAAGTGTGAGCTGTTGTGGTGATTTCTCAAGTTTATATAATGTCTAGCTGAAATTTTCCAAGGCTTAGTTTAAAAAAAAGTTTAACTTCTCAATAATTCCATGCCAAAAGAAAAAAGAAAAATAAAACATTAATTTGAAGGGTTGTAGCCAAATATTTAAGAAAACTAGAAAAATTCAGGATCCAGTTCACAAGTGTAAAATAAAACTTTAAAAACAACTAGAATCTAATATTTATAACTATGTTATAGTTCCTATTGAAACACAATCTTTCTCCTCAGAAACATCTTTATTTTTCTCAGATAGTCAAATTAAGAATATTTACTACATAAGTTGAGTTTTATTTATTTATTTTTATTCATTTCATAGAGGGGTGAGAGAGAGAAGTGGAGGAGGAGCAGGAAGCATCAACTCCCATATGTGCCTTAACCAGGCAAGCCCAGGGTTTCAAACTGGTGACCTCAGCATTTCCAGGTTGACACTTTATCCACTGAGCCACCACAGGTCAGGCTACATAAGTCTAGTTTTAAAAGATTTGGTCAAATTGTTTGCTTAAACACAAAAATAATAATTGACATATATGCTGTCTTAAATCTGCTTTGCTAGAATTTCATAAGGAATATCCAGATTGACTTTGATTCGCCTCCCAGGGCTAAGAAGTAAGTCACATAGTTGCCAGCTTTGCCTGCAATATCTATAAATTTAGATCAATTCCTCAGGTTCAAGGTTCCCAAAAATGTTGAGGTTCTTTCTTTGCCATCTCCCAGGAAAGCAACCTTTGTTCCTAACCTGGAAAGACTACCATGAATCATATAAGCAAGGTACCAGGCTGTTTTGCATGGAATTTTATTGGCTTCCAAAGTCAACCTTAATTCCTTAAAGCTTTAGAGTGACATCCAACTCTGTGTATGTCTCTCTTAAATATGATATTCCAGTCAAAATTTTAATTAATTAAACCAGTTTCTAATTGAATTATCTTATAAAAAGATTCTTATTGAATTTATGCAAACAATCATATTGCCATAAAAATAATGTTCATTAAGAGTTTTCAAATTCTAAAGGGATCAGATAGGGAAAAAATATATAAACACTTCAATATTGTTTACAAAAGTATACTTTATCAAATTGCCCTAAGAAAAACAAGTTTTCTTATATCTGGAAAATAAAATTTTTAAAAATGGTTTAAAATTTAGCAATATTTCAAGCCCTGGCCAGTTGGCTCAGTGGTAGAGCATCGGCCAGGCGTGTGGAGGTCCTGAGTTCGATTCCTGGCCAGGGCACACAGGAGAAGCACCCATCTGCTTCTCCACTCCTCCCCCTCTCCTTCCTCTCTGTCTCTCTCTTCCCCTCCCGCAGCCAAGGCTCCATTGGAGCAAAAGATGGCCCAGGCGCTGGGGATGGCTCCTTGGCCTCTGCCCCAGGTGCTAGAGTGGTTCTGGTCGCGACATAGCGATGCCCCGCATGGGCAGAGCAACGCCCCCTGGTGGGCGTGCCAGGTGGATCCCAGTCGGGCACATGCGGGAGTCTGTCTGACTGCCTCCCCGTTTCCAGCTTCAGAAAAATACAAAAAATAAAAAATAAATAAAAAATAAAGTTTAGCAATATTTCAAATAAAAAGTTATAAAAATTATAATCCTTCTCAGTTCTTTTCATCCTATAATCAATTATTTATCCTGATCTTCTGCCAGCGTTTTATGAATTCAGTTATTACTTAGAGTTCCATGGAACTTCCTCTAGCTTAAAAGTATGCTATGAAAATTTCTTCTCAGAAAGTCTATTTTAAAATAAATCAGAGTTCTTTTTATGGATCTTTCTCAAGATGAAACATATAATACTTGCGAAATCATTAGAGTAAAACAGTAACTGTCTGTGGCGAATCAGCGAGGCTAGTAATTCCAGGTCCTGAGTGGGAATGGCGTAAAATTAAGAAAATAGGCTTAAGAAGAAAAAAGATGGGCTCTGGAGGACTCTCTGCAATGCAGAAGATAGCTTGCAAAGAGCAAAGAGCCCCCAGCCTGCTTTATTATATAGCTATATGCAAATAAGGAAGTCTCCAATACAAAGTCACACATCTCCAAGGCAACCCAAGAATTCTCCCAAGTGAATAAACCCTCCTCCCTGCATAACTGAAATCAACCAACATCAGAACAAACAAAGGGTGAAAGAAAGGGCATATAAATTGCTTCTAGCAACTTAAGTAAGCAAGTGAAGTGGGGAGATGGGATGAGTGCAAATACTCAACTTCTTAGCCAATATGGAGGTGGTGGGAGGGGAGAACTTAGTCTTTTGCTAAGCCTCAAACTGCAAAGGGCTTTGCCACTTGCAGTCTCCCACAACTGTCTATGAATGACAAAAATGAATATAGATCTGATTATAATGTAGTAATTGACAAAGAACTTTGCTTGTCTGTAACATAACATTGCAAAATAACAATTAGAATTACAAATAAAATTATATTAGAATATTGTAGACTCTTGGAGATTTTTATGTCTCTTCAACATCCACTTTAGTAAAAAGAATATATGTATACAAATACAACATAATTATTATTTCTTTATTTGACAAAGCTTCTCAAGTAATTTAATCATATTAAATAGGCCTAAGTAGTTTAAATTTTTTCTTTTTTAAGGAGAGAGAAAACAAATTCTTGAGGTATTTCATGGGTCCACTGGAACAACCCAAAGCCATTTCCAGATTAACAAAAAGTCTCCTTCTGCCTGACCAGGCAGTGGCGCAGTGGATAGAGTGTTGGTCTGGGATGCGGAGGATCCAGGTTCGAGACCCAAGGTCGCCAGCTTGAGTGCAGGCTCATCTGGTTGAGCAAAGCTCACCAGCTTGGACCCAGGGTTGCTGGCTCGAGCAAGGGGTTACTCGGTCTGCCGAAGGCTCGCGGTCAAGGCACATATGAGAAAGCAATCAATGAACAACTGTGTTGCAACGAAAAACTGATGACTGATGCTTCTTATCTCTCTTCATTCTTGACTCTCCCTATCTATCCCTCTCTCTGACTCTCTCTCTGTCTCTGTAAATAAAAATAAAAATAAAAACTCTCCTTTTAAAATTCAAACTCTCAGAAGGTTATCAAACATACTTGACAAAAAAAATCATATTTCACTAAAACAATGTTAAATTATTCATTTATCCAAAGTGACAATAAAAAATACCAAATATAGGCTAGCAAAACTTTAGTTCTTAGGATTGAAAAGATTCTTTTCTTAAGTAATCAAGGACCTGATTAAGAAAAGATGACACAGAACTATTTTTGTAATACATAGAATCTTTGCTTTGTAGATAGAAAAATTTTTATGTCTTACCTGGAGAAGAACAATAAATACAGGAAAATTTTGTTTGTTTAACAGAGTGGGAAAAAATCAAACTCTAATTCTGCATTAGCTTACTTTTGCTATTTAAATCAACTTACTTAATTTTATTTTGCTTAATCATACATAAAATTTACAACCAAGATTTCTTTTCATGTATAAATACATTCTACAACTCCCCTTGCCCCTTTTACTTTACCTTTTCTTATTCAAAAATAACCAACTTAAGACAAAACTATTTTTCCCCTTTCTTCAAATATATCTCCATATTTTATGCTTTTTTTAACCAAAAACATACAATTCTTTACATTTTAATTAGAGTTCTTAACCCCCAGAAACTTCAATTTCTCGTGACAACTAAAAAGTAAGTAATTAGTATTCTCCAGATTGGCAAATTTATGAATACCTTTTATAACTTCTAGAAGATAAGCTTCTTTGACAAATATATTTACAATTTTTTAATAAAATACAAAACAGCCCGACCAAGCAGTGGAACAGTGGATAGAGCATCATCCCAGGATACTGAGGACCCAGGTTCAAAACCCTGAGGTCACTGACTTGAGTGCAGGCGCATCCAGATTAAGCACAGGCTCACCAGCTTGAGCACGGGGTTGCCGGCTTGAGTGTGGGATCATAGACATGACCCCATGGTCGCTGGCTTAGCCCAAAGGTTGCTGGCTTGAAGCCCAAGGTCACTGGCTTGAGTCCAAGGTCGTTGGCTTGAGCAAGGGGTCATTCACTCTGCTGGAGCCCCCTCCCACCCCATCCCATCAAGGCACATATGAGAAAGGAATCAATGAACAACTAAGGTGCCACAATGAAGAATCGACGCTTCTCATCTCTCTCCCTTCCTATCTCTCTATTCCTATCTATCCCTCTCTCACAAAATAATAAAAATAAAATAAAATGCAAAACATATTAGTTAACAGTTCTAAATTTACCTTTTCGTTTCTCTGTAATAAGAAATCAAAATAGGTCAAGTTAAGATTTATCGAGTGTAACACAGGAGATCCAGACCCAGAAAATCAATTTGATGTTGTTGCAAGATCCCAAAGAAACCACAAGGAGGACCAAATGGAGTGGCATAACCTTTATTACTTACCTACAGGGGCAACACCAATGGCAGGTCAGCAAAAGCTCTGCACCCTGTTAAGGGAGGCTGTAAGCCCTGAGCAATTGCTAAAGCAAAATTCTTTGTCTACAGGCAAGCAAGTAGGCATGTAAGCAAGCAGGCACACAGGGGTAAGGGAAAGTGTATACATCATTCTGTGCTGTTTCTCCTTGACAATATCTGGTGACTCAGTTACTTTTTCCTTAAAAACCTCGATTGCAGTTTTATTACCCTCTCTTCCATAACTTAAGCCAGAATCTGTGACCATGGCACTGGGGACTGGGGAGGGGGAAAGGCCATGTCCAGCATTGACCCTACATCTAGCAATCCATGTTTCAGTATTTCATGTCAACAATAAATAATCTAGACATTTGATGACCATCTATTATTCAATCTGGCCAAGAAAATTTTAAAGTTTCAAATTACCTAAGATATTTAGAACACTATGTCTAAATATGTGCACATTATTACTAAAAAGTTTTACCTAGCCCTGGCCAGTTGGCTCAGTGGATAGAGCTCTGGTGTGGTGTACAGCTGTTACAGGAACAAAAGAAGTGACTCACGGAGGACAAACATGCTCAGACAACTTGCTGGAGGAAGGGCATTTATTTGCCGGCGAAGCAGTGTGGCCAAATAGGCACCAAGATGCTAGCTCCCCAAAGTTAGCTTTCTTGGGTCTTATATACCTTTCACATGAAAGGTGCCTGATCCCTTTGTCTGCAGACCTAAGTGTACCTCATGTTTTACAGGAGGGGAGGGGGCGTGAGGAAGAGGTTCAGACGGGTTGTCCTGACTACTTATATATCCTGTTTTCCTTGCTTACGTTGCCAGTTGTTTCAGGAAGCTGATAAAGGAACTGCATGACTGTACTTTGTTACTTTTTAAACTGACTTAGCCTTTCATGCCCTTCCATCTCACAGATGCCATGGTTTGATTCCTGGTTAGGGCACTTAACTGGGACACTAAGATGCATTTATCTGTCCACTGAGAAAGCAAAATTATTGAAGTTTGCTTGATTTAAAGAATCTTCTGAAGATTAACATTATTCTTTATTGGATATGGTCTTTTTTGCCTTCAAGCAGATAACCATCTTAACATATTAGTACCTCCATTTTAAAGTTAATCTGCATAGTTAGTCTCTTGGTGATGGAGTAGGCAGTTATACAGGCATGAGCATACCAGGAAAGATAGGCCTGGTACAGAATGTCACCAGGACAGAATGTCCCAGGTGCCTAGCAATGGGCAAAAGTAGAGAAAACAAGATTATAGGCTAGAACCTTACCCCAGAGTGACCTTTCCTCTCCTAGCTTGTCACTAGTCATGTGATTTAGACCCTATAATCTTTTATATCATTAGTCATATGATTTAGATCCCCTTAGAAGAGAAATATGGGAACTGGAGAATAGTCTCATATGACTTTCATATAAGCTCTTGCACAACACTCTCTTAAGCATTAAACCCCCAGGATAATAAGGTTCTGATTAACATTAAATAATCTTGAGAACAAAGCTTCGGGTCTATTGACCACAGAGACAAGAGAAGAGTTCTGGTGAAACTAGAGATAATATCTAGGCCACAGTTGTGTTGTAGCTCCAGGCCTAGAAAAGCACAAACAAAACAAAAACCATATGAAGTGACACCATGGCTGACATCAGTACCAGATACAATGACTGACGATCCCCTACCCTAGCACTGACCAATCAGTGGACAACATAACCCTGAAAGAACACACCTGGAAAGCTGTTGAATATTCTATTTAAATCTTCATGTGGGACTTCCTCTAAAATCCCCAACTTTAGAAAACAAATAAAAAGGTTTTTTTTTAAAACAGATATACTCATTTATTGATTGATTGGTTGATTTCAGAGAGAGAGAGAAAAAATAAAATAAACATGGATTTGTTGTTCCACTTATTTATGCTTTTTTTTTTTTTTTTGTGACAGAGACAGCGTCAGAGAGAGGGACAGATAGGTACAGACCGACAGGAAGGGAGAGAGATGAGAAGCATCAATTCTTTGTTGCAACACCTTAGTTGTTCACTGATTAATCTCTCATATGTGCCTTGACTGGGGAGCTATAGCAGAGTGAATGACCTCTTGCTCGAGCCAGCGACCTTGGGCTCAAGCTGGTGAACTTTGCTCAAACCAGATAAGCTGCGCTCAAGCTGGCGACCTCGGGGTCTTGAACCTGAGTCGTTTGCGTCCCAGTCTGATGCTCTGTCTACTACGCCACCACCTGGTCAGGCCGCTTATTTATGCTTTTATTGATTGCTTCTTGTATGTGCCCTGACTAGGGATCAAACCTACAACTTTGGCATATTGAGATGAGATTCTAACAAACTGAGCTACTTGGTGTAAGTCTAGCAGTCGTGGCCGCCTTCACAGCCGCCTGGCTTGTGCAGGTTTGCATTTGATTCAGATAGACGGTAATGAAACAATGGAGTCATGAACTGGTAGGCCATCCTTTATTCTAGCTCGCAACTGGCGGGTGAGAAAATACACACAGTGGGAAAACACTTCCCTTTCCATTCAGGGCTCCCAAAGCCACTGACTTTCTCCAGTGTTTGTTAGAATCAAAGGCCTCACCAGCCTTATTCACCTCTGTTTCCCTTCAGCTCCCTGCCATCTTGCTCCCTGCCTCTCTACAACCGCGTAGCCTCTCTCCTCTGCAAAATGGCCTCCTAGCTCCTCCTTTTAAAACTTTTCAGCATAAAAGTGCCCCCTCCAGCACACATTAGCATAACCAAGCCCCTTTCGCATGAAGGTAACCAGCCACCCACATGGGCAGCGCCATTTTTAACAATAAAAGTGAGCAAAACCAGAAAATACAGATTTTACAAACTTATTTGCCCAACACCTGGCCAGAACCATAATATAACCTTTTAAGATGAAAGACTTAGCACATGCTCTCCCTCTCTTGAGCATGCCCATGCCTCCCCCTACTCCTTGTTACTTTAAGGCAGTGGTTCTCAAAGTGTCCGCCAGGGCGCACTGGTGCACCCTGTAAGATTTCCAGGTGCACCCTATTGTATTCCAGGGAAATATGTGCCTGTTGGGGACCAAAAAACCAACAGGGTTTTTGGACTTTAGATTTTTGGGGGACAGAGATGTGGGGAATTGGCTCTAATCTGACAGTCTGCCCAACCTCCCACCTCATTTGCCTGGATTAGGTTGCAAAAGGATGTTAAGCTGTGGTGCTGGATTGTTTACACTACCCTCCATGTTCCAGAAAGACTGGAGGCAAGTTTCTTCTATCCTTTGTTTGGTGTAGAGTTAAGATTTGCTAATGGCCTCACTTTGCCCTACTGTATAAATAAAGCAAGATGCAATTTTTGAGCGTGCTTTGTTCTTGCCAGCAGCAACTACAGGTCCCTCCCGACCTGTATTTCCTTAATTCTGCATATTTTCTTAATTCCACACCGTTCCCACTCGTGACCTGGAATTACTAGCTGCACTGGTTTGCGGCATGTGCCCAAATATAAAAATAAATATAGTTACTCTATTGTACCATTTCATTACAGAAATGCTGCTCTTTTTGTTAACATATCATTATTATATTTATTATTAACACATCATTATATTATGTTTAAATAAATACACCCAAATAAAATGGATAGATTTCTCAAAAAGAAGCATGATATTGAAAAATCCGATTGTGGAAGTGAGCAAAAATTAAGTGCAAGTAAAAAAGCAAAATTGCAGCCTACTCACAAATATAATGAAAGTTATTTATTTATTTTTTTTTACTTTTTACTTTTTTATTTATTTATTTATTCATTTTTAGAGAGGAGAGAGAGACAGAGAGGGAGAGAGAGATAGAGAGAGAGAAGGGGGGAGGAGCTGGAAGCATCAACTCCCATATGTGCCTTGACCAGGCAAGCCCAGGGTTTTGAACCGGCGACCTCAGCATTTCCAGGTCGACGCTTTGTCCACTGCGCCACCACAGGTCAGGCCATGAAAGTTATTTAAGCTTTGGTTTTATTTGGACCAGCAGTGAAGATCACCCTTTACCACTATGTTTAGTATGTGGATGTAAAATAGCAAATGAATCATTGCTTCCTAGTGAATTGAGTCAACATTTTAAAACTATACACTCTAATTTACAAGATAAATCTGTAAGTTTTTTCAAGGGATTATTTGAAAAGCAAACAAAAGCAGCAAATTCTTTTAAAACTATAATGACTGTTTCTAATAAAGCTCAAAATGCTTCTTATCAAGTATTAGAACTGATAGCAAAAAATATGAAAGCTCAGACTGTAGGTGAGTCACTTATTTTGCCTGTATGCAGAAAAATGGCCATGACAATGCTGGGAAATGAAGCAGCAATGAAAATATTCCTCTGTCCAACGATACAGTTCACAGGCATATTATAGAAATGTCTTCTGATATTGAGAAAAACGTATGCACTAATAAGCTTCAGTATTCAAAGTTTGCATTGCAAGTTGATGAGTCAACAGACATTACCGACACAGCGCAACTCCTAGCCTTCGTCTGTTTAATTAATGAAGATCAAAGAGTAAATTAGTTTCTTTTTTGCAAAGAGTTAGGTGTGTCTACAAAAGATGAAGTTGTTTTTAACATTTTGAATAACTATCTTGATAAATAGCAGTTAACATAGAAGTCATGTTTAAGCATTTGTACAGATGACGCCCCTTCCATAGTAGGCTGTGTTAAGGGTCTTACATCTTTTGTAAAAAAACAAAATGAGGTTATCATAACTCACTGCTTTCTTTATAGGGAGGCCTTGAAGGCAAAAACATTGGGAGAAAAATTAAGAGAACTTTTAGGTCACGTTGTTCAGATGGTAAACTTTATTAAAACAAGACCTGTCAAATTGCTTTTATTCTAAAAGCTTTTTATTGATATGGATTCACAACACAGACAGCTGCTTGTACACACTGAGATGAGGTGGTTGTCAAGGGGTATAGTACTTCCCCGTGTACACAAGGTACAACAAGAACTTCTTGCATTTTTTGAAGAGATGAAACAGTTACATTTTTGTAACCGCCTTTGATGCGAATTTTGGGTTGCCAGGTTACAGTATTTGGCTGATATATTTTAGCAGCTCAATATTTTGAATACTAGCACACAAGGGAAAGAAGAAAATATTCTCACATCCACTGACAAAATAAAAGCATTTCAGAGAAAACTACAGATTTGGAAAAGAAAAGCTGTTGAAGGTAATTTGGAAATGTTTCCATTGGTAAATAATACTTGCATAAATGAAACACTTCCAATAGTAGTTGAACATTTAATAAGTTTAGAAAAAAAATTGGGTCCTATTTTCCATCACTTAACACTGAACAATACGATTGGATTAGAAACCTATTCATGGAAGCTTCAAGTGATTTTGGTTTAACATTAACAGAGGAAGAAGAACTGGCAGCTATATCCACTGATCATAGATTGATGATTAAACATAAGGAATTGTCTCTTGAAGCCTTCTAGATTTCTATAAAAGAAGAATATGTGGCAATATCTTAAAAAGCTTTGAACATTTTACTACAATTTTCAACATCCTATTTATGTGAATTAGGATTTTCTACCCTCAGTACAATTAAGAGTAAAAAAAGCCTGACCAGGCAGTGGCACAGTGGATACAGTGTCAGACTGGGATGTGGAGGACCCAGGTTCAAGACCTCAAGGTCGCCAGCTTGAGCATGGGCTCATCTAGTTTGAGCAAGGCTCACCAGCTTGAGCCCAAGGTTGCTGATTCAAGCAAGGAGTCACTCAGTCTGCAGTAGTCCCCGGTCAAGGCACATATGAGAAATCAATCAGTTAACAACTAAGGAGCCACAACAAAGAATTGATGTTTCCGCCTGACCTGTGGTGGCGCAGTGGATAAAGCATCAACCTGGAAACGCTGAGGTTGCCGGTTCAAAACCCTGGGCTTGCCTGGTCAAGGCACATATGGGAGTTGATGCTTCCTGCTCCTCCCCCCTTCTCTCTCTCTCTCTCTCTCTCTCTCTCTCTCTCTCTTTCTCTCCTCTCTATAATGAATAAATAAAATCTTAAAAAAAAAGAAAAAAGAATTGATGTTTCTTATCTCTCTCCCTTCTGGTCTGTCTCTCCCTATCTGTCCCTCTCTTTGACTCTGCCACAAAAAAAAAAAAAAAAAAAAAAAAAAAAAAAAAAAGTAAAAAGACAAGAATTCTTCAATGTATTGATGAGGAAGTGAGAGTTTGCCTTTCAAATATATGCCCAAACACTGAAGAAATCACTAGGACACATCAGGCTCATGTTTCTCATAAACACAAGAATGGAAAAACTTAACACATTTGCGCCAGGACCTTCTGAATTTACTAAATCTTACTAAGAATGTATCTGTATATATAAAAATATAACTTTTTTGTCATTTTTAATTTTTTTAACTCCTCTTTTTTACGAATTCTAAAAAGCATAACTCAAAAAATGTAACATAAAAATGTTTTTTAATGTCAGAATAAATTTAGTTTTGTCATATTTATTTTATTTCATTTAATTACCATAAAAGCATGCTTGGACTTTATATATTTTTCTTTAATATTTGACTTAATTATTATAATATATTTCTCAGAAATTTGTATATAGTGTGCCTACAATTATTTGTAGGATTTTAAATGCGCCTCAACTTCAAAAAGTTTGAGAACCGCTGCTTCAGGGGAATTCTTTCTGTATCACATTCATACTTTCCCTCTCTCCTCTTCTTCCCTCCGCATGTTGTCTTTGTGGTCTTTCTCCTAAGTTCCAAGAGCCCTTCTTTTACCTCTGTAACTTATTTCCTGAGTCCATGTAGCCCAGCCGGCTCAGTTCTTTTACCTCTGTGACTTTCTAAATAAACTTTCACTTCTATTTGACTTCTAGGCTCTGAATTCTTTCTTAGCCAAACTCAAGGATCAAGGTCTAACTCTGCCCTTAACATCAGGAGAGACTAGTACTCCTTTGTTTGTGGGGTAGCAATTGTCTCCCCTACAGAACAGAGACCTCTAATTTGTCTCCATATGGCCATTTCTCTTGTTGACTGTTCCTGACCCCTCCAGGACAGGACTGTCTTTCCTCTCCCAGTCTCCTCCTATTCAGACCACTTTCATTCCCACTGTTCACTGGCTGTGCAAGTCTGAACCTGGACCATCTGTTGTCACTTATTACTTAATTTCACAGACAGAGGCACAAGAAATCCCATGACCCACTTGAAAGATAACATGAGTGGAGCCATATTAAAATAGAGTCAAAGTAGCCATTTCAGGGTAACTGCCTTGCACCTCTCATTTTTCTTTATCTTACAAACTGAACCAAACCACCATCATTTGAAGAAGGTAGTAATAACAAGAATATTCCATTTACATAACTGATGAAATTTGACTTTGCCAATGATCAAAATGCTAACCAATCAATTAAATACAATTCTAGCTGAATCTCAAGCCAATGCATGAAGTACAAATCTAACACTACCTCATCTAACACCACTGAACTCTTCTTTTTTTTTTACAGAGACGGAGAGAGAGTCAGAGAAAGGGATAGATAAAGACAGACAGACAGGAACGGAGAGAGATGAGAAGCATCAATCATCAGTTTCTCGTTGCGTGTTGCGACTTCTTAGTTGTTCGTTGATTGCTTTCTCACATGTGCCTTGACCATGGGTCTTCAGCAGACCGAGTAACCCCCTGCTGGAGCCAGCGACCTTGGGTCAAGCTGGTGAGCTCTTTGCTCAAGCCAGATGAGCCCGCGCTCAAGCTGGCGACCTCGGGGTCTCGAACCTGGGTCCTTCTGCATCCCAGTCCGACGCTCTATCCACTGCGCCACCACCTGGTCAGGCCATTGATTGCTTTCTTATCTGTGCCTTGACTGTGGGACTACAGCAGACCGAGTAACCCTTTACTTGAGCCAGTGACCTTGGGTCCAAGCTGGTGAGCTTTGCTCAAACCAGCTGAACCCACACTCAGGCTGGCGACCTTGGGGTCTCGAACCTTGGTCCTTCCTCATCCCAGCCTGACGCTCTATCCACTGCGCCACCGCCTGGTCAGGCTGAACTCTTCTTTAATACAACTTACCTCATCTTTCTTCATTTTTCTCATAAAAATCCTGAGTCCCTCTCCTGTATTGGGGGAACACTGTTTGGGTTTCTACTTGATTTTTTTTTTAATTAAGTGAGAGTAAGGTAAGGGAGGTGGAGAGACAGACTCCTGCATGTGTCCCCATCAGGATCCATCTGGCAAGCCCCCTATGGGGTGATGCTTTGCCCATTTGGGGCATTGCTTCACTGAGCTCTTCTTAGCACCTGAGGTGAAAGCCATTGAGCCATCCTCAGTGCCCAGGGCCAACTTGCTCCAATTGAGTCAGGACTGCAGGAGGGGAAGAAAGAGAGAAAGAGAGAGAAGCAAAAGGGGAAGGGGTGGAGAAGCAGGTGGTCGCTTCTCCTGTGTGCCTGGACTGTGAATCAAGCCCAGGACGTCCACAGGGGGCAACACTCCTCCGCTGAGCCAACCGCCAGAGCTTCTGCTTTAATTAGTTTCCCTGAACTGCAATCCTTTTGGATCCTAAATAAATGTTTATTGCTTCTCATTTATGCTTTTTATTTTTTAAGTTAACACCAGTGGTGGGATTCAGCAGGTTTGCACTGATTTGGTAGAACCAATACTTAATTTTTTGTTGAGTCTGGCAAACTGGTTGTTAAAATGGCACTTGTAAGCAAGGTTCTCTCTAAGGTGGGCAACCTGCCCAATGTGGAAATCACAAATTTACATTCCTTACTTTTTTAACGTTCATCTGTGCAACAGCATATTTTAAATGCCCATAGTAATGTTCATTCTGTCCATAGATGAACAATATTGCAAGTGAGGATACCAATCAAGAAGCAATATGGCCTGACCTGTGGTGGCGCAGTGGATAAAGCATCGACCTGGAACACTGAGGTCACCCGTTCAAAACCCTGGGTTTGCCTGGTCAAGGCACATATGGGAGTTGATGCTTCCTACTCCTCCCTCCCCCTTCTCTCTCTCTCTTTCTCTCTCTCTCTCACTCTCTCTCCTCTCTAAAAAAAAAGTTAATAAAAGAAAAAAATTTTTAAAAAGAACCAATATGGAAATACCTTAAATAACAGTGTTATTGTGTTTTTTGTCAGGTATTATCTAATATTTTTACTAATATTTTAAAACTCTTATAACATAATCTACTTTTATGTACTTCTTTTATTGTTCTTATTTAAGTATTAAATGCATGAAATAATAAACTACTTTTCAGCATAACTTTTTTTATATTTAAAACTGTCATGAGGGCAGAGAACTGGTCGTTAAATTATTTGAATCCCACCACTGGTTAATGCCCAGAAAGAGCAAGGAGCAGGAAGCCAGAGCTGGTGAATGTGCACACACACATGCAGCAAAACACCAAATGAGCCAAAAATACCTTTAGCCCAACCTGTGGTGGCACAGTAGATAAAACGTCGATCTGGAGCACTGAGGTCACCCATTCAAAACCCTGCACTTGCCTGGTCAAGGCACATATGGGACTTGATGCTTCCTGCTCCTCCTCCCTTTCTCTCTCCCTCTCTCTCTCTCTCCTCTCTAAAAACTGGAAAACAAACAAACAAACAAACAAACAAAAAAACAAGTGAGCATTCTTAGAAGCTCCACTGAAGTGTTAGTGCTAGCAGGAGGAAAAATGAGATCCAAGATTGAGAACAAAGGTGAGATAAACTTAGGAAAGATTCTCTCTACAGGAAACACAATGAGACTTTAGTTTTCTTTTTTCCCCTTCCTCCTGCACCCTCAATGCTGTTAAGGAATGAGATCCTCATTACCCCAGAAATGCGGGGATATCTAGTCGCTCTCACCTGCAGGCCGTTCCTCTCATACAGAAGCTCCAAGGTTATGAATGCTTTTTACATAAGAAAAATAGTTACTTCCAACATTCATGAATGTATATAGTATATAAAGACAATGATAGAACTGATAAAACAGTAGGGTCTTTCTCTTCCTATGACCTTGTCTAGAGCCAGGTGCTGCTGTAAACAGGGGGACAAATGAAATGATTAAGTGATGATGGAAGTTGAAACCAGTCTTTTCAATGGCTGTAAGGAAGGTTTGCCAATCTCTGAACAGACTCACAGGCTAGATACTCTGGGAATCTGTGAAAGCTACCAGTGAGCTGAGGAAGAGAGAGCCACAGCTCCACAGCATGTAGGGAAGCAGGAAAACTGGAAGGTTTGTTTCTTGAGTAGACTATAGTGGCAGAAAGGATGACTGGGAAGCCAGGAGACCTGGGGTCTACTTCCAGCTGTGCCACAAACCAGCAGCAGCCACAAACAAGCCGCTTCACCTTTCTGAAATTCCGGTTGCTCTTCTATAGAAAGCAGGGGTTACATTCGGTCAGGGGTGGCAAATGAGTGGCGTGTGCACATTTTCTTCTCTGACGCCTTCCAGAGGCTACAGTTCAACTACCTCGCCGTTTAGTTCTTCTACAGCAGTCTAAGCAGACACTTGCAATTAAAGTTTGTAAACATGTTGAAATATACTTATTTTCCTTCTAAAGTGCCTTCTAGCTCCTAAATGGAAGGATCCAATTTTTCAACTTAAGAGGTGACCTTTTTTCTGATCTAGTAATAGCTCACTCAAAAAGAAAAAAAAATTTAGGATCATAATTTTATATACTCTTCCTCACCGCCCTGAGGCTGAGCAGTCTTCCTGAGGTCATACTGTCCTTTCTGTGTCAGAGATTTTAGTGTTTGAGATTCTCTTTCTGCCAGTTTACCCAGTCCCCTGTATTCTCTTTTATCTAAAATAGCCCACACTTGTTAGTACATGTGGACGAGGGAAATGTCCTGAGAGTGACATTTCTCCTACTTCCTAAGAGGAGGGCAGGGAAAGACCAATGAAAGAGTCTGGTTACTCCAGTCTGGTAATAAACAGAATTCATTAAGGGCACACCTTGGGTACCTGCAACACAGAATGAATCCCCGTGGCACCTGACAGGTGCCAAAGAATTATATAGGGTAACCGGGGTGGAGTAGGAGGGTAATCAGGGGTACCAGTACCTGAATACTACCAGGTATAGAAATTATTACACATGTTTGACAAGGTCAGGATAATGGCCCATTTCAGGAAACAACAAGTCACAGGAAGCAAGGGAAGCATCCTGATTTATGTCTGAATGAACATCAGTTATGATCAGAGAGTCTCTACGCAGGGTTTGTGGGAAGCACTCTCTGTTCTGGTCTAAGTCCAGCTCACAAGTGAGACACAGGTCACAGCATGCAACAATCTTTCCTCCGCAACACTTAAAATGTTATGCTTGGCATCAAGGAATCTACTAGAAAAAGAATTATCTCTAAAAACCAAGAGTCAGAAGAGGAGGCATTTAATGATTCTATTCACTGTTCACCAAAGTTAAATAGATCTACAGTTCTCACCCTCTGGCAGGGAAATTAGCACATTAACAAACAGCCTGAATGGAAACAGCTTCAGGAATATCCAGGTAGTTGCAGCTGAGTTTTATTTAAAGAAGCAGTGAAGTGGTTAACATGGGGCCCACCTCACAACCCACTACTTACACACACACACACACACACACACACACACACACACACACACACACCATACCACTTAGGGGCAAGCGTCAGGCCAGGGAAGCATGTTTGTGTTGGATAGGAGCCTTAACTTGAGTTGAGGGGAGAGGCAGGTGACACAATCAGGTGGGACTTCTCTTCTCACTAGTGGCTCTAGTCTCATTGGAGACTTCTACGGAACCATCGAAGTGGACCGGCACATACGGGTTTCCCTCACAGGCCACAATGATCTGCCTCTCTTTCGAGCTGGTCTTGTATTGACAATTGGGGTACTTGGAACCATTCGTCAGGCGACAGTCCGTGATATTCATGCTCGAGTTGCTTTTGTGGCAGTTGGGCTGCCCATTCTTGCAGGTGATGTTTCCCTGGAGACAGATGGCCTGGACATCTACCAGAGGCTCATGCACAAAGGTGTTCACTGGCTTGCACCTTCCCTCTGTCATTTTCCGGCGCCTCATCATTTGGTTGCAGTAGATGGAGTTGCCGCTGGAGTTGCCGCCTGGGTCCATGTGCTGCCGCTGGAACTTCTTGGTCCGTGATTCCTTACCCAGGGAAGGCTGGGCCCACCCCAGCACCAACAGCACCAGGACTAGCAGTGGGAACAGAATGAGGGACTTCTCCTGAGCCATGGTGGCCTCAGTGCCCTGGAGGAACCTAGCCAGGAAAAGAAGAGGAAAAGCATCTTTAGAAAGATGACCCCAGCTCCCACCTGTGGTCTCCCTGGCTTACAGTGTCCATTCAGGTCAGCCAGAAAGACATCCCTCTTCCTGCAAGATTTTCCAAGTAATGAGACATTTGAATATACTCTTCTCCAAAAGCATTGGATCCCTACTTGTCAAAAAGACGAAGTCCTCCCCTCTGGGTTGTGTTCTCTGAAGTGACCTAAAATCCTGCAGTCCTGTTTTTGAATACTGGATTTTTTTTTTTAATCTAAAATACGTTTGTACTCAGTGCTTTCGTAGCTCAACAGAAGATCCTTTTGAATAAACCAAGGGCCAGATTATATCCCTGATACTACCATGACATCAGGGATTATGGTGGATAGAGCCCTGTTGTCCTCCAATGCAAGTGAAAGAACCCAGCGCCTGACACTGGCCTCGTAAAGAGATGCCATTGTATTCCAAAGGCAGATGCTTGCCTCGCCCCACCTTTGGCTGCTCTTTCTCCAGTTCCATGGGTTCTCTGAAGCTCAAGTGCTCCCTCCCCATCCCAGCTCTGCCCCCAGCTATGTTTGCTAGTCCAAGCTTTCTCCGTGTTAGCCTTGCTCACTCTAGCTCCCTCTTCTCCAACCCTTGAGCAGAAGCAGTTCCTGAGACCACCTCTTGGGCTGCTTACCTTGGTCGCTAGGTTGGATTCCAGGTGAGAGCAAGTGGAAGACTGTGTCTGCAGTCACTGAATCCCTGGGGTGTGGACCTTATGTAGATTACAAAGGGGCTTGGTTTCTATAATTAGAAAGGTAGGAGGAGCATGTTGGTTTCAGACCAGAGGAAAACAAGGACATTGTGAGGAAGGAGTGGGGAATTGCCCAGTCTCCTCTCTTTTCAGAGTTCCTGGGGAGAGAGAGTCTTTGCCTGTAGGAAATTTTCTTGCTCTGTGAATCTCATCTGTCTGCTGGTTCACAGAAGCAGCAGAGAAAACCACTAGGGCACTGGTGCTCAACCTCCAACCATGTCTTTGTTATCTCTCTGGAGGCCACTTCACCACATACCCTTGGAGGTTAGTAAAGGCCACATAACATGTAATCAAGGGAGATGGGAAGAAAGGGAGATCCTCTCTCTCCCCAGAAGTCCTGAAATTTGGCCGAGATTCCCTATACCTCCCCCAGATATCTAGCTGTCTCTAGCTGGAAGGCTTCCCAGCTCTGGAGAAGGAGGGGGAGATGCCTGAACAGATAAGAAGGAAGCCTCTACATCACCTCATCCAGTTCTGGTCATTTCAATACTCCGGAGATGAGTATGTGACAGTTTTTATCTACAGTGACCACTCATCCTATAGATCAGAGTTGAGAATAGAAACTAACGATAAACCAAATCTCAAATCCTTTTTGGAGAAACAATAGAGAACATCATATGTCTTATCAGCTGAATTCCCTCCTAAGAAGAGATCTTTTACTGGGTGAAAAATTTTGATATTGCTTAAGTGAGAACTATCAAAATTCCCTCCATGTTCTAGATTTCTTATTTTTTCTAGCAAAAATATTTTGTTTCGTTATAATATCAATCTCCAACAGCTTGAGATAAACATTTCCATGGTCTTAAATTGACCTGTATGTCACTTTGTTTTAGAATGTCCTGTTTGTTCCACTTTCCGTTTGACAATCAGATACAGGTTTTTGGAAAAGCCACAGGTCACCAGCTCCATGAAGTGGCAGACTGGTCTTTATTTTGGAAAAACCTCCAGATATTTATCCAGAAACATATGTTCATGAAATTCTGAACCATCATCATCAAAACCTGTTTTATTGTTAATTGGAACTCCCACAGTCTCCCCTATTGTGTCCACTGGATCATCCCTTTCAAATCATTCTGAAAAGGTTTAGCAAACCCCACATCACAAAGTGAAGGGTCTGTTTCTGTTTCAGCTGTCTCTTCAGTAACTGCCTTAACATCAAAAACATTAAGTTACTTCCCCTTGAATATAATTTTCCTAAATTTGCTAATGGACTCACTGGCTTCTAACGTCAATGCTGGGGCAGCAGCTCCAAGCACCAGGGACATACTGGAGGAACGAATTGTTTGGCTTTAAGACGAGGCTGCCCATGCTCTGGATTTAGATGTCTCAGTCCAAATTCTAGTTTAGGACCTTAAGAGCTGGGCAAGTTACAGAACTTGATTTATTTTCCTGTTCCTCAGTTTCCTGGTTTCTAAAATGGGGATAATAATATGTACCTCTTAGATCTGTTATGAGAACAAAATAAGGTAAGATGTGCAAAGCACTTAAAGTCATGTTTAGAAGGCATTTATAAATGGTACATCAGTGATAGTTCACAGGGAGTGGTGTTCAGATTCTCTGCAACTCCTCACATACCCCCCACTCCCTCCCACCCACCCCACCCCCATCCCTGCCAAAGGAAACTGTTTAAATAACAGTGGGTGACCTCTGAATTGCTTTTTACAGGGAGTGGAGTCAGCCTTGGTTTTGCTAAGAATCTGAGTTTTAAAATAGCAAGCAGTTTTGAAATCCTGGGGAAGGAAGAAAAAGAGCAGAAAAGAAAAAAATGGGAACTTGATAGGAAGAACAGAACTTCTTAAAATAAAATTTTAAAATTGTTCTGTCTCTTGATACCCAAGAAATCTTTAGTCAGGTCAACATTATTTGCTAATGTGTATGAATTTGAAAGTAGAAGTGGGGCTACGGAAGCCATGGCAGGGCATGAGCTTTTAGTTTTATGTTTCTGTTTCACCCGCCACCTCACCCTCCACTCACATTTTGTTTGTCTCTTAGTCCTTAGATAGTACTCTTATCATTTTGAGTGGTGTTGAGAGGATATTTTTTCCTACTCATTTAGGTTCTTGTTAGGGGCCTGCGAATTAACTGATGAAAGCCAGATTTACAGGAGACACTAGATAAAGCTTATTATTCATGTACATATGAAAAGGCACAAGAGGGTAGAGAGAGGATAAACTTGAGTGTTCAAGTCAGTCTCCCTAGACCACAGGACACCATGAAGTCACATCAGTGACTGGCCTGATTCCAGGTGCAGGTGGGAAAGTGAAGGGAAGTACATTTTTCTTCCCTTGACAGATACCTGGAAATTAATCTCTGAAATCCTCCTAGAGTCAAAGGCAGCCCAGGAAGATTAGAACTACAGGGTATCTGTGGGCTGTGTGTCTCAGAGTGCCTTCTTTTTTTTTTTTTTTTTTTTTTTTGTATTTTTCTGAAGCTGGAAACGGGGAGAGACAGTCAGACAGACTCCCGCATGCGCCCACCCGGGATCCACCCGGCACGCCCACCAGGGGCGATGCTCTGCCCACCAGGGGGCGATGCTCTGCCCCTCCCGGGCGTCACTCTGCCGAGACCAGAGCCACTCTAGCACCTGGGGCAGAGGCCAAGGAGCCATCCCCAGCGCCCGGGCCATCTTTGCTCCAATGGAGCCTTGGCTGCGGGAGGGGAAGAGAGAGACAGAGAGGAAGGAGGGGGGTGGGGGTGGAGAAGCAAATGGGCACTTCTCCTATGTGCCCTGGCCAGGAATCGAACCCGGATCCCCCGCACGCCAGGCCGACGCTCTACCGCTGAGCCAACCGGCCAGGGCCTCAGAGTGCCTTCTTAAAGACAGGCTATGTGGGGAGCGGAGGGTGGGTGCATGGGGAAGGGAGGTGGGGAGGATGCCTCCCCTGCTTTTCTTTCAAGAAGCATATCTGCTCTTTTCCCAAGTTATGCACAATTTTCCTGACTCTTCACTCTCACGCTCATGTTACATCCAATGTCGCGGAAAGCCAACAGCATCCTTTGAATCAGAAGTTCCTAGTTTTCTGCTTTTTTGTTGCCAAGGAAGTTCTTTGTAACTGCCACAAAAGACTGCCATGCTGCTTTATCCTCCCTAATCATCTTCCTGGCAAATTCTTCATCACGTATGAGGGTTCAAATTTGAGGTTTATCGAATACACCTGTTTTCTCTTCTCAAAAGAAAAGACAGGAAAAGCAGAAATAATATGTTGAAAGCATTCACTTTCTCTATTCAAAGCCTGAACAAACTGCTTCATTAAGCCAAGTTTGATGTGAAGTGAGGGAAAAATGATCCTGTCTCGATTAACTACAGGTTCATTCACAATATTTTGCATCCCTTCTTCCAGAGCTTCACATTTCAGCCACTCCTTCTGTGTCCAGTGTTTCTCCCGAGGTCGGCTGTCCCACAAACACAGAAAGCAAGAATACTTCATTAAACCTCTCTGTTGTCCTAGCAGGAAAGTTACCATTTTAAGATCCACGCAATTGATCCAGTTATGCTCCTCATACTTCAGAAAGTTGAGAACAATTTTTATGTCATTCTTACTAAGTCATTCAATTAGGGTTAGCTAAACTGCTGAGGGGTTAATGACTGCTTGGCACCAGAAGAAGACCCTTCAGATTCTACAACCATTTCCTCATGCATCTTATCAAAATACATTTGATCACCATGTTCACTTTCTTTGTCCTTAGAAGAAATAAAACCATTGAAAACTGAAACCGGGAGTGTCTCAGCGTGTGGGATAGGTCGTATTGCTGAAGGAATATTAGGATATGCGATCATATGCCATTTTTTCTTGCCGATGCCCTTTGTATGGATCAGATAGAAATAACAGTCACTGCTGTGGTCCTTAGGTTCACGCCAACCATGGGAACACCAAAAGGCATTTCTTTGCATTTTCCTTTTGTCCAGTCACAAAGCATTTCCTCACAACTATGACACACAATATGAGAAGCCCAATTCTTGTCTTGATCGCCAAGAGGAACTTGAAAATAGGCAGTATATGCATGTGTCACAAATGATGAAATATTGCGCCTTTGATGTTGAAGTGTGTAATAGCCACATATATAACAGAAGGTGTCAGGAATATTCTTACATTTACACCTACTCTAAGAAGACATGATTCAATCTTAAAACAAAATAAGAGGGTGTTTTTATCAGATAATAATTTTTTACATTTAAAAATGATAGATATATGAATTTACCAGAAACTTCAACTGCCCTTTTGTTGTCCCACCTGGCTGCCTGACCTCACCCTTACTTACTGGATAATCGCCCCTGAAGCAGAAGAGTTCCAGGAAGCTGGTCAACCGGCCCCAGAAGAACTTTTGACTCAGTACCCCCTCAGGCTCTTTCAAGCCCTATAAAATTCGCCCCTAGCCTGTAACTGGTGCCCTTCTCCCCAGAGAAGTGCCCAGCAGGGTTCCTTTCTTCCTTTCAATAAAGTCTGTTACTCTGGTCTTTTCAGACTCCTATGGACTCCAACAAAAAACAACTACAATTATGTAAAAGTGATGTTTGTAAAACATTAATTGCCTTGTGGTTATGTTCAATCCAAGAGTCGTTGCCTTTTAACTTCAATTTAAAAACCAATGCATGCCATTAACTGAAACAAAAAGAAATTAAAATTGCATAAAGACTAGAGCATGCACCAAAAAATGAATTTCAGATTTGGAATCAGCGATGCAGAAATATATAGAAACAGTTCTAAAACCTCATGTAACAGAAAAAGAAAAAAAATTGTTCCCCAGTGTTATCATTCCTGTTGATGATTCCCATTTTTTAAGACTTCTTATTTCTCTTTTCAAGCCTATTTCACTCCTATACATCCAGCGATGTGAACTGGGAAAGAAATGGGTTCCAACATATGAGCCCTTGTTTGAGGCTAACTAGGTACAGGTTGCACTTTCCCAGACTTGTGTGTGAACCCACCAGGTGCAGTCAATAACCTGGTCTCTAGAACACACAGAGAAGTCCCCAGTCTCCCCCCCAGCCAGCCTCCCAACACTATCAGTTTTCCTCAGCCTCAAGGACAGAGTACATTCTCCCTATGTCCTCTCCCACCCCAAGTACCAGCCCTGGGTCTTCCTAAAAGGAATTCAGCTATTGCTCAAGGAGTCTGACATAAGAAGACTTAATTATCTTTCAGCCTAGGTTGTTCAGTGATCTCCTTGGTTTCACCCATTTTAAGAGAGTGTCCCCTGCCCTTCCCATGTAGGGCAAGCACCAATGACTTCATTCTTTATTTAAGTGTAACCCACTTGTGCCAGCTCTTCTGATAGCTTATCACAGTGGCATTAATTATTGACCCCTGTGTGAAAGAAAACAGCTAATAAGAGAGGAAGGCAGGACACCCGAGGGGATCTGGGAGCCTAGAACTCGCAGTCTCCACCAGAGCCACAGCTTTTGTCTTCTTCTGAGAAAAACTAAGCAATTAATTCAAGGTCTGAGAATTCTCTCAACAGAAGCAGCCCCTGGATTTGTAATATAAACCAGACTTTGATAAAAGCTCAGTACAGGCAAGGACAGAGTTTTCAGAAAACAATGGGAGAAAAGGGGTGGGGTAGGAAAAATCAGAAGTTTCAGAGCAAAGAATACCTTGAGGAGGGCTTTCAAGGATAAATAGTTTTTTAAAATTAGGAATGGGGGAAGGGCAATTCAGACCAAAAATAAATAAATAAATAAAAGGCCAGAAAGAGAAGTAGACACACATGGTAGAGAACTGTGTGTTTAAAAATGAAAGACAGAAACTGTGGACTGAACTAAAAACATGAATCTTGTGTGTTCCAAAAGGAGAATTTATTTCAAAAGGGCCTGGATGCAGGTGGGCTGAGATTGAAGGAGGAGAAACCAGAAGAATGAAGAAGAGAGGGGCCTGCAATGTCTGGGGTCTTACACTCTAGCTTTGACCTCAGTGTTCAGGACTGAGGGAGCAAGGGCAGATAGAAAAGTTTGAAAAATAACAAACCACTGCTGTGGACCTGCTTGTTATCAGTTCCTTGAAATGAACTTGCAACTCCAGCAAGAAGAATGAGTAATATGCCTGATCTGTGTTGGCGTAGTGGATAAAGCGTCAACCTGGAAATGCTGAGGTCGCCGGTTCAAAACCCTGGGCTTGCCTGGTCAAGGCACATATGGGAGTTGACGCTTCCTGCTCCTCCCCCTTCTCTCTCTCTGTCTCTCTCTCCTCTCTCTCTCTCCTTTCTAAAATGAATAAATAAAAAAAATTAAAAAAAAAAACATATATAGCCTGACCTGTGGTGGCACAGTGGATAAAGCATTGACCTGGAAATGCTGAGGTCGCTGATTTGAAACCCTGGGCTTGCCTGGTCAAGGCACATATGGGAGTTGATGCTTCCAGCTCCTCCCCCCTTCTCTCTCTCTGTCTCTCCTCTCTCTCTCTCTGTCTCTCCCTCTCTTCTCTAAAATGAATAAATAAAAAATTTAAAAAAAAACATATAAAACTAAATTAAAATGAATTAACATTAAAAAAAAAAAGAATGAGTAATGTGATTATCAAGGGCAGACCCCCCCCCTCTCCCCTCCCCCTCCCTAAGACCCAAAAGTCACATAGGCTTGCAAACAAAAAGAAGTCATAGAAATCAGGCATTTGTCACATGAAAGCTAAAGCTGTAAAGGTATATAAAATGTAAGAAATCTAACTTCGGGGAACACGTGTTTTGTTGCCTCTTTTGGGGTCAAGCTGCTCAGCCAGCTAAATAAATCCTACTTCCTCCTTGTCTGAGCCTTATTTTGTCCTCCTCTGATTCCTGCTTCCAGACCAGCAGAGGGTGTCAGCCCCGAGGGAGGGAGGGGGCAGGCCTTATATGGATTCGTCAAAGGGCCTCGGGCAAAAGTGGTTGCAAGATAACTTCTTCTATTTGTGGTTGGGAGTGGTGCCTCAATTCCTCAAAATTGCACTCTTATCCAACTGTCCCTTATTAGCATCCAGCTGCAAGGGAAGTCTGAGCTGGATTACTGAATAAGCAAGTCCTTCTTCCTCCTTCAGGCCTGCATTGTTCTTAAGAAAGATGGTGGCTGAGTAGACATTTTATCTATCAAAAAAATAGCAAGTTCCTCAATGTGACTGGGAGTGTGATAAGGTGCCAAAGAACTGTAAAACTTAGTATTGGCAACGCCATTTTAAAGAGAAAAAAATCAGGGTTTTTTTTGCCCCCTCCTTTCTTTAGAGAATGGAGGGAGATTGATGTGGGCGCTTCATGGGTTTCATGGACAACTGGGTCATTTAGTTTAACTATAGTTCTCTGAAAGAATAAAGGTTATCTGAAGAACTAACTTTCCTTTTCAATAAGAGGCAATATTTACATATCCTCCACTGATTTTAACTCTTCCTCCTGATAGATAGATGAATTCCAAACTGCTCTCTTGATGTTCCGCTTATCTGTCAGACCTCAAACTTACTGGACTATCCCCCTGAGACAGAGGAATTTCAGAAAGCTGATCAACCTGCCCCAAGAAGGAGCATTCCAGAAAGCTGAAATCCTAAAACCGTAAAAGGGAACATACCAGGTCTTTTGACTCAGTACCCCCTCAGGCTCTCCCAAACACTATATAATTCGCCCCTAGTCTGTAACCAGCCCTCTTCTCCCCGGAGAAGTGCCTGGCAGGGTTTCTTTCTTCCTTTCTTCCTTTCAATAAAGCCTGTTACTCTGGTCTTTTTCGGACTCCCATGGATTCCAACACCTCCCTTCCTAGAGTCCACCAAGGAAGCAAGGTCTTGAGAATAGTTATTTGTGTAGAAATTTTTCGGGTCTCACATCTTCCATCTCCTGCTTTCCTCTTTGTGTTAATCATCACGATTGTTACACAGAGCACAACATTTCTTCTTTTCCCAAGGCTGGAAGATATTGTCAAGATTGAACCACATGGATGGGGAACTCTATGCAGACATACTGAGTGAAGACAGTTCAGCCTTCTCCAGCTCAGAGGAGAAGTCTCATATCACTTAAGTGGAGCCTTTTACTGAGTCACTAAGTCTAACCTCCTGACCCACTGGTTTACCTGCTTTGAATTTTGGATTAAACGGTCCTAATGCCTTCTCTCACTGGATTCTGATCTGGCAGAAGTTTTCTCTCCCTGAATATGGGTTTCACTTCTTCAGAAAGGCTAATCCTTAATCCCTCTTGGCTTTTCTGGTTTTGCCCTAAATTCAATTCTACTTTATTTTTAGCCATTTTAACTCTGATAGAGGAGCTACAAAAGCAGACCTTAGCAATGCTACGGTTATTTTATATAAGCAGGAGAGTATCCTACTGTCTGTATGCACATATGTGAGGACAAGTGTGAGTGCCAGGCAACCCAGCCCCCTCCACCAGCTGGGCCACAAGGCCTCGGTCAGCAGATCATGCAGTGACTGTGCCAAACCATGTGAGCTCTCTGAGCCTTACTATTGTTTTCTGCCAAATGAAAAAGTGAAGAAAGATGAAGTCTAAGGTCACGCTCAGTTAAAACATTTTTGCCAGTGTTCCTTCCTTTTTTTTTTTTTTTAGCAGGAGAGACAGACAGACAGGCAGGCAGAAAGGGAGAGAGATGATGTAGGCCAGAGGCCACCGCTATCGTGGCCATGCAGGTAGGTTCTCACTGAATTCGGACAGATGGTAAAGAAACAGTGCAGCCAAAAAATGATGGGCCATTCCTTTTAAAGTCTCACACTGGCCAATGAACAAATGGGCAGGAAAAACACTTGCCTTTCACTCAGGGCTCCCAAAGCCCTGACACAATCTCTGGTTCCACAACCAGGAGAATTTTCTCCAGTTCATTCTAGAATCAAAGGCCCTACTAGTCTCAGCAGAGCCTCCAAAGTTCCTCAGCTCTAGTTCCCCATCTGCACTCTTTCTTCTCTCTCTGCACAACTGGCTTCTTCTTCAGCACTCTGCATTCTCTCCTCTCTCACTGCAAAACTGGCTGGGCCTACAAAGACCTCTCCTCCAGCAAACATTAGCAAAACAATAGCCCCTCCCAAGCAGGAATGTAATTGCAATTTGCAATCAACTGCCCTGCTATGAGGGCAAGCATACATGTGGCTGCCCAGCTCCATTTTTTAATAATAAAAGTGAGCAAACTCAAAAAATACAAATTTTACAAAGTCATTTGCCCAACAGATGAGAAGCATCAACTCATTGATGATATGTGCCTTGATGAGGTAGGGTAGGGGGCCTCCAGCTGAGCCAGCAAGCCCTTGCTCAAGCTAGCAACCTTGGGCTTCAAGCCAGTGATCTCAAGGTTTCTAATCTGAGTCCTCAGCATCCCAGGATAGATGCTCTATCCCAGGGGTCCCCAAACTACGGCCCACGGGCCACATGCGGCCCCCTGAGGCCATTTATCTGGCCCCCGCCGCACTTCCAGAAGGGGCACCTCTTTCATTGGTGGTCAGTGAGAGGAGCATAGTTCCCATTGAAATACTGGTCAGTTTGTTGATTTAAATTTACTTGTTCTTTATTTTAAATATTGTATTTGTTCCCGTTTTGTTTTTTTACTTTAAAATAAGATATGTGCAGTGTGCATAGGGATTTGTTCATAGTTTCTTTTTATAGTCTGGCCCTCCAATGGTCTGAAGGACAGTGAACTGGCCCCCTGTGTAAAAAGTTTGGAGACCCCTGCTCTATCCACTACACCACCACATGGTCAAGCCAGAGTTTTCTTCTTTTATTATTATTATTTTTAATCTTTTTTTCAATTTTTCTTTTATTAATTTTTTAGAGAGGAGAGAGAGAGAGAGAGAGAGAGAGAGAGAGAGAGAGAGAGAGAAGGGGGAGGGAGGAGCAGGAAGCATCAACTCCCATATGTGCCTTGACTAGGCAAGCCCAGGGTTTTGAACCGGCGACCTCAGCATTCCAGGTTGACGCTTTATCCATTGCGCCACCACAGGTCAGGCAGAGTATATTGTCATATACTAAAATTTATTTTTCTGCATATACGTTATATTTCAACAAAAGTAATTTATTCAAAGAATGCATCCTAAATAGTTATTTCAAGTCAACAAATATCTACATTATTTTGAATGGCTCTATAGTATTTCATGTTATGGATGTGTGGACAAAAATAAAAAATTCGTTTTAGTAAATCAAGCTGTGGCCATGAACTGAAACTGACAAGCAGGGAAAGCCTACACAATTGGCCTTGTGAATTCAGGGAACTAAGGTAAACAAAGGGTGATCTAAATCAAACCTTTCTAACTAAAAGCAGTTCATAGTGGTAGTCATGTCCTAAGGAAGAACTTTCTCTAAACAAAGGTCAATGCTTGCTTTTACTCAAGCCTGTCTGCTGTCTTTTGCATCTATGATAATGTACCTGATAACATGCCTTTGGAATATAAGGGTTGTCTTTTTTCCATCAGGCCAGACATTCTACCAAAGCAGAAGCCAATAGATCCCTCAATCCCTCACTGTTGTTCTGTGAACCATTAACTGTTAACTGTCTTGTTCCTGTCCATGTAAAAGAAGTTTCAGCATATACACTTTTACTTTTTACCCAATCCCAGAGACTCCCCTGCTTTGCCTTCTCCCGCCTCCCTAATCTGTCACCAATTTTATGTAACACCCCTTACATCTTCCCCTTTGATTCTGATGTATAAAATAAGTTATGACACTGTCATTTTCTGGAGCACTTTCTCAGTTCATTGAGGCTTTGCTTCCCAGCAATTGTCAACAGTTTGGCTCAAATAAACTCACAAAAATCCTCACAGGTTTGGAAGGTTTTTTTTACGTTGATAGATGTAGCATGATTCACTCAACAAATTCCCTACTGTTAGACATTCATAACACAGGGGCGAGGGGTCCCCGAGTTACGACACAGCTCTGTTCCTATGACAGTGCTGTAAACCAAATTTTGGTGTAAGTTGAAACACAACCTAGACTAAGTCACTTACCTATCAGTTAACAGCTGTAAGATCATAATCTAGAACATAAAAACACAACTAAGCCACAGAGAAAGAACACTGCATATCTTCCACCGCACACAGCCAAACTAGTTCACCCACATGCTTGGTAATCTGACACTAAGGGCATAAGCTAAAACACTCATGTTTCAATATTTTTAAGTTTTTATGAGGGTGAGCGTCATAAACTCGAAATGTTGTATGTCAAGACTGTCATAACCCAAGTATCCCTGCATTTACAACTTTTTACATGTACTCATTCTAAAATAAAAATCTATTTAAAATTTATTTTAAAAATTATAAAATGAAATAAAAACTCACCTACATTTGCATTTGTATGCCTGTGTCATAAGTCAGGTCCCCTGGCAAAGAGATCGAGATAAAGGTTTGCTTTCAGGAAGTTTACTGGGAAGCGCTCTTAGGATCAATACCTGTAGACTGGTCCACAGTGACCTGAAGTGCAGGCAGGTGCTCACTTAAGCTGAGGTCCTGTCCTGCTACTGACACCAAACCCCACTGCATTTATTTCATCTGTGGTTTTTGCATAGGATGAAATTGTGTGGTTGGGTTAAACTCAGGACCTCTGTGAAGACAACCCATTTATTATTTTTTTTCCAAACTAGCAGCCTCCAGCCATACCCAAGTAATAGGTGTGTACTGGGTGATGCTGAGAGACAGCAAACGTTTCAGTGCCCACAATTACCATTGAGAACTGATACCTTCAGGAAGGAGGATAAAGGATGCCTTCAGAGAAAATAAGAATGTAGAAAAAGTGCTATAGAAATTCAGACTAGTGAATAAAGCCAAAGAGTCTTGGGAATGATTTGTGGATAGGTCCACATTGGTTAACTGTACTTGATTGACAAGCTCATCACTGAGAATAAGAGAAGCTCAAGATTTAAGGATGACCACCACTAACTAGCCCCCAACAGCAACCCCGGACCACCTTCAGCATTCATTCTGTGCTTGCGATGGGGTCTCCCCACAGACCATTAGTGGCCTCTTGCATCAGTTTAAAACAATAGCTTCTTGCTCAGCCTGCTCTATAGGAACTGATAAATTGAGTAAGATTTTTATTATTTTGCAGCCTTAGTGAAAAAGGGTGGCTGTCTCTCCTTGGTTCAAATGTTAGAATGAAGAGCTAGAGCTCATTTAGAATAATGCTGCACACTACTGTGCCTCCTCTCCACCTCACTCCTTATTAGCTCATCACCACTTGTATAGAGCATCTCCAGACTTGTTTCTTGGTCCTTGACAATAAATAAAAATTTCTCCCTAAAAAAAAAACCCAGAAAACAAAAACCTATAATAGAGAGTGAAGGAAGCATGACTGAGCAAAAAGAGTGTTACGGGACTCGCAAGGAATGTGACACATCAGATGAAAGTAGTATAGCAGAGGGCTGAGACTCTTAGGCGGAATCAGCCCCGAGAAACTGCGCCACTGCATCTTTATTGAGTTCCAAAAGCCACAGCTCAGCAGATAAAACTAGAAAGCTACAAAAGCCTTTTTTCCCATCCGTTTCATCTCCAACCCTGCAAGTCTATTGTTTCTTTCATGAACAGGACACGAGAAGAGTCAGAGTCTCAGAGCTCATCAATCATAAAGGACATCTGGTTCTTGGAGGCATTCCTCCAAGAATCCTGCGTACTTGCATTCAAGCAACCCCAGGCCAGTTTCCTGTTATGGGTAACACACTCCAAGATCTCTCGTCTCCAAGTAACCCCTGCTCTGAAGTTAACTGCCATTTATATTTGTGCAGGGTCTTTTCCTACAAAAGAGGAGCTAAATTTTGATGCATTCACAATGAAGGTCTAGGCCAATCTCACAGGAAGTTTTAAAGTTAGAATGACCTTTCAGAATTGTACTGAATTGAGGTAAAGGGGCCAGGGCTTTATACCCTCCCCTCTTTGTCTATTCATTAGATATGGACTGCTGGGGACAAGAACGGGGCAGGAGGGGAGAAGGCTTTACTTTAAGAGAGATGGTTGTAGGCCACGGTGTGCAATTCCCTGATAGAGACTTGACTAAAAGCTGTCTGTCACCACCTTGCCAGCAGTGGTCATGGCCAGTCCTCACAGCTGATTGGCCAAGGGCTAAATCCTTCCTATTGACATGCCAACAGCAATAAAGGCTCAACAACATGGGAAGTGTTCCTGAAGCAACCAGTTGAGTGACTGGGGAGGCTGCACCACTGGGCCTTACCGAACATCTATTACATAAGCCACTCTACCAAGACCAGGAGATGTAGCAGCTCTATCTAATAATAGAAATATACAGAATGAGGAAACATGTTCTAAATGAAAAAAAAAATACTCCATAAAAAGAACTAAATAAGATAGATGCAGAGTTCAAAACACTGGTTATAAGGATGCTCAATGAACTTAGGGAAAGTGTAATAAACTTAATAAGAATTTCAGCAGGAGATAGGAAACATAAAATGGACATAAAAAACATAATAAGAAACCAGTCAGAGATGAAGAATACAGTAACTGAAGTGAAGAATACATATGGAGAATCAAAAGATTTGATCAAGCAAAGGCTCAAATCAGGAATTTAGAAGATAGGCAGAAAACACCCAATCAGACAGAAAAAAAAAAAAGAATCCAAAGAAGGAATTGAAAACCTATTTGAAAAAATAATAATGAAAAGCTTCCTTAACCTGATGAAGGAAATAGACATACAAGTCCAGGAAGCACAAAGGGTCCCAAACAAGAGGAACCCAAAGAGGCTCACAATAAGATACATTATAATTAAAATACAAAAGATTACAGACTAAGAGAGAATCTTAAAAGCAGCAAGAGAATAGCAGTTAGGTACCTACAAGGGATCTCCCATAATACTATCAGCTGATTTTCAGCAGAAACTTTGCACACTAGAAGGTATTGGCACAAAATATTCAAAGTGATAAAAAAAAAAAAAAAGAAGTACAGTTAAGATTACTCTACTCAGCAAAGTTATCATTTAGAATCAAAAGACATAAGTTTCTCAGACAAGAAAAAGCTAAAGGAGTTTATCATCACCAAACCAGTATTACAAAAAATGTTAAAGGGTCTTCTTTAAGAAGAAGAAAGAAGGCCCTGGCCGGTTGGCTCAGCGGTAGAGTGTCAGCCTGGTGTGCGGGGGACCCGGGTTCGATTCCCAGCCAGGGCACATAGGAGAAGCGCCCATTTGCTTCTCCACCCCCCTCCTTCCTCTCTGTCTCTCTCTTCCCCTCCCACAGCAAAGGCTCCATTGGAGCAAAGATGGCCCGGGCGCTGGGGATGGCTCCTTGGCCTCTGCCCCAGGCGCTAGAGTGGCTCTGGTAGAGCGATGCCCCGGAGGGGCAGAGCATCGCCCCCTGGTGGTCGTGCCGGGTGGATCCTGGTCGGGCGCATGCGGGAGTCTGTCTGACTGTCTCCCCATTTCCAGCTTCAGAAAAATACAAAAAAAAAATTTTTAAAAAAAAGAAGAAAAAAGATTTTAAAAATATGAGTAATAAAATGGCAATATATAAAAATATTTATCAAAAATTACTTTAAATACAAATAAATTAAATGCTTCAGTCAAAAGACATGCAGTGACTGAATGGATAACAAAACAGAGCCCTTACGTATACTGTCTACAAGAGACCCATTTCAGTTTGAAAGATACACGCACAGAACATAAGTAAGGAACGGAAATAAATGCTTTATGATACAAAAATGGGGGGAAAAAAAGCTGGATAGCAGTACTTATACCAGACAAAATAGACTTTAAAACAAAAGCTATAACAAGAGACAAAGAATAACCCAGCAATTCCACTTTTGGGTATTTGTCTGAAGAAATCCAAAACACTAAATTGAAAAAAACATATATATCCATATGTTTATCACAGCATTATTTACAATAGTCATGATACAGCAGCAACCTAAGTATCCATCAATAGATGAATGAATAAAGAAGTGATACATATATACAACAGAATATGATTCAGCCATAAAAAAAAAGAGAATAAAATCTTGCCATCTGCAACAACATAGATGGACCTAGAGAATATTATGCTGAGTGAAATAAGTCAGAGAAAGACAAATGCAAGATGATTTCACTTTAAGGGAATCTAAAAAACAAAATAAATGAACAAACAGAATAAAAACAGATTCATTAACACAGAGAACTTTCTTTTTTTAGCAAAAGAGAGAAAAAGGGAGAGAGAATTGAGAAGCATCAACTTGTAGTTTCATCACTTTAGTTACTCATTGATTGCTTTTCCTACATGCCTTGGCCAAGGGGCTCAAGCCCAGCTAGTAACTTACTCAAGCCAGCAACCTTTGGCCTCAAGCTAGTGACCCTGGGATCATATCTATGATTCCACTTTCCAGCTGGTCAGGCGACATTTTGACGGTTGGCAGATGAGAGGAGTACTGGAGGATGGGTGAAAAAGATAAAGAGATTAAGAACTACAAATTGGCACAGTAGATAGAGTATCAACCTGGGATGACACTGAGAAATCAGGCTCAAAACCCAGAGGTCCTGACCTGTGGTGGCGCAGTGGATAAAGCGTCGACCTGGAAATGCTGAGGTCGCCGGTTCGAAACCCTGGGCTTGCCTGGTCAAGGCACATATGGGAGTTGATGCTTCCAGCTCCTTCCCCGTTCTTTCTCTCTCCTCTCTAAAATGAATAAATAAAATAAAAAACCCAGAGGTCGCTGACTTTATTGCAAGTTCACCAGTTTGAGCGCGAGTTGCTGGCTTGAGTGTGGGATCATAAACATGATCCCATGGTCATTGGTTTGAGCCCAGGGTTGCTGGTGTGAGCAAGAAGTCATGGCTCATTTGGAGCCCCCTGGGTGAAGGCACATATGAGAAAGCAATCAATGAACAACTAAAGTGATAAAACTACAGGTTGATGCTTCTTATCTCTCTCCCTTCTGATGTGCCTCTCTCTTTCTATCTCTCTCTCTTTCTCTCTGTCACTGTCTCTCTTGCTAAAAAAAGAACTACAAATTGGTAGTTACAGAGTAGTCATGGGAATATAAAGTATAGTGTAGGGAATATAGTCAATACATTTTTAATTATATATGGTGTGACATGGGCACTAAATTTATCAAATGATCACTTCCTAAGTTATATAAACATCTAATTACAGGGTTGTACACCTGAAACTAATATAATATTGTATGTCATCTGCAATTTAAAAATAAAAATAGTCAACCTGACCTGTGGTGATGTAATTGATAAAGCATCGACCTAGAACACTGAGGTCACCGGTTCGAAACCCTGGGCTTGCCTGGTCAAGGCACATATGAGAGTTGATGCTTCCTGCTCCTCCCCTCTTCATCTCTCTAGAAAGGAATAAATAAAAATCTTTTAAAAAAAAATAAAAATAAATAAAAAAGTAAAAATAGAAAAAGAAAGTAAAATAAAAAAGAAAGAAATGCAGGGAATATTTTGCATCTTTACTTCAGCAAAGCATTTGATAAAATCTCAATACATGGCTGCCTTACAAACTGGTTAAACCAGATTTTATAATACTGTGACAGCAGTTGCCTCCTCAGGTTTGTCCTGTTCATCATACTTACAAATGATGAACATGCAAATTTTCATCACAATAGACAGCATGCCAGACAGATGCCAGAGAGAGAAAATAGCATGGCTAATAGAATTAAGATTTTAAAACCTCTTGTCAGGCTGAAGCAGTAGATTACATCCACAAGGAAAAAAAGACAAAATTTCACAGGTATGAACTTTTTGCCCTTGGGAGCAGAAAATCAAGTGCATAAGTATTAGATGGAGCTAGAATTATAGTGAGTATCTCATCAGAAGTAACTTTGCTCATGCTATATTAACTGTGTTGTGATAAAGTGCAGAAGAATTGCAAAAATTAACTAGTATTTTAGAAGGAAGAATCAGGCTTCTTGCCACCTCCTTTCTGTGGAGAATGGAGGGAGAAGGAAGTGGGAGTTTCCTGGCTTACAAGGACATACTATGTACTGAAATAAGAAACCTCCGTTTACTAAGAGGCTTAAAAGGCATTTTATGATTTAGGCCAAGCGTTCAAAGAGATTTTGTAAATATGATTTTTATACTTGTGTGTGCTTTACACCAGCTCAAGATGGCCAATCGCATTCATGCTTAGGAAGGGCTGTTATATTGTAAATAGAGAGGTTTTTGTACTAGGTTTTGAATGGAAGGAGGAAGGAGACTTGGACCCCCTCCCTTCCCCACACCTGTGAGGAAGAAGGTAAACAGCCAGCCAGAAATGTGGGAGAGGGAAGAGAGATTTGAGTAGCCCTTTCCTCCCCTTTCTTTCTCCTTAATAGGCAATTTACAAATGCTTATCCTCTGACATCATGTAAGCCCCCTCCCATCCTGAAGTCATGTGATTGATGTATGTACCTCTAGACAAAGGGATGGGGGGTAGACAGTAGAAGATTTGGGGATGTCTTTTGATATGTAAAACGACATTTATCGGTACTGTGCTGATATGTAAAATGATATTTTTCGTTATTGTGTTACCTTGTAAGTTTTAATATGTAGGAATGTTTTTTGTTGTTTTTTTTTTGTTTTTTTTTATAATTTTATTTTTTTAATGGGGTGACATCAATAAATCAGGATACATATATTCAAAGATAACAAGTCCAGGTTATCTTGTCGTTCAATTATGTTGCATACCCACCACCCAAAGTCAGATTGTCCTCTGTCACCTTCTATCTTGTTTTCTTTGTGCCCTCCCCACCCCCTATCCCTCTCCCATTCCCCCCCCCCCCCCCGTAACCACCACACTCTTATCAATGTCTCTTAGTTTCACTATTATGTCCCACCTACGTATGGAATAATACAGTTCCTGTTTTTTTCTGATTTACTTATTTCGCTTCGTATCATGTTATCAAGATCCCACCATTTTGCTGTAAATGTTCCGATGTCATCATTTCTTATGGCTGAGTAGTATTCCATAGTGTATATGTGCCACATCTTCTTTATCCAGTCATCTATTGATGGGCTTTTTGGTTGTTTCCATGTCCTGGCCACTGTGAACAATGCTGCAATAAACATGGGGCTGCATGTGTCTTTACGTATCAATGTTTCTGAGTTTTGGGGATATATACCCAGTAGAGGGATTGCTGGGTCATAAGGTAGTTCTATTTTCAGTTTTTTGAGGAACCACCATACTTTCTTCCATAATGGTTGTACTACTTTACATTCCCACCAACAGTGGATGAGGGTTCCTTTTTCTCCACAGCCTCTCCAACATTTGCTATTACCTGACTTGCTAATAACAGCTAATCGAACAGGTGTGAGGTGGTATCTCATTGCCGTTTTGATTTGCATTTCTCTAATAGCTAAAGAAGATGAGCATCTTTTCATATATCTGTTGGCCATTTGTATCTCTTCCTGGGAGAAGTGTCTATTCATATCCTCTTCCCATTTTTTTATTGGATTGTTTGTTTGTTTGTTGTTGAGTTTTATGAGTTCTTTGTATATTTTGGATATTAGGCCCTTATCTGAGCTGTTGTTTGAAAATATCATTTCCCATTTAGTTGGCTTTCTGTTTATTTTGTTATCAGTTTCTCTTGCTGAGCAAAAACTTCTTAGTCTGATGTAGTCCCATTCATTAATTTTTGCCTTCACTTCTCTTGCCTGTGGAGTCAAATTCATAAAATGCTCTTTAAAACCCAGGTCCATGAGTTGAGTACCTATGTCTTCTTCTATGTACTTAATTGTTTCAGGTCTTATGTTTAGATCTTTGATCCATTTTGAGTTAATTTTTGTACAGGGGGAGAGACTGTAGTCCAATTTCATTCTTTTGCATGTGGCTTTCCAGTTTTCCCAGCACCATTTATTGAAGAGGCTTTCTTTTCTCCATTGTGTGTTGTTGACCCCTTTATCAAAAATTATTTGACTATATATATGTGGTTTTATTTCTGGACTTTCTATTCTGTTCCATTGGTCTGAGTATCTATTTTTCTGCCAATATCATGCTGTTTTGATTGTCGTGGCCCTATAATAGAGTTTGAAGTCAGGTATTGTAATGCCCCAGCTTCATTCTTTTTCTTTAGGATTGCTTTGGCTATTCGGGGTTTTTTATAGTTCCATATATATCTGATGATTTTTTGCTCTATTTCTTTAAAAAATGTCATTGGAAGTTTGATGGGAATTGCATTAAATTTGTATATTGCTTTGGGTAATATAGCCATCTTGCTTATATTTATTCTTCCTAGCCAAGAACAAGGTATATTCTTCCATCTCATTATATCTTTTTCGATTTCCCTTAACAATGGTTTATAGTTTTCATTATATAAGTCCTTTACATTCTTTGTTATGTTTATTCCTAAGTATTTTTTTTTGTTGTTGTTGCAATCGTGAAGGGGATTATTCTTTTGAGTTCCTTCTCAGTTGTTTCATTGTTGGCATATAGAAAGGCTATTGACTTCTGTATGTTAATTTTGTATCCTGCGACCTTACTGTATTGGCTTATTGTTTCTAGTAGTCTTTTTGTGGATTCTTTGGGGTTTTCGATGTATAGGATCATATCATCTGCAAAAAGTGATACCTTTACTTCTTCTTTTCCGATATGGATGCCTTTTATTTCTTTGTCTTGTCTGATTGCTCTGGCTAGAACCTCTAGTACCACATTAAATAAGAGTGGAGAGAGTGGACAATCCTGTCTTGTTCCTGATTTAAGGGGGAAAGCCTTCAGTTTAGTGCCATTTAATATGATGTTAGCTGATGGTTTATCATATATGGCCTTTATCATGTTGAGATATTTTCCTTCTATACCCATTTTATTGAGAGTCTTAAACATAAAATTGTGTTGTATTTTATCGAAAGCCTTTTCTGCGTCTATTGATAAGATCATGTGGTTTTTGTTCTTTGTTTTGTTGATATGGTGTATTACATTAACCGTTTTACGTATGTTGAACCATCCTTGAGATTCTGGGATGAATCTCACTTGATCATGATGTATTATTTTTTTAATATGTTGTATTCGATTTGCTAGTATTTTGTTTAGTATTTTAGCATCTGTATTCATTAGAGATATTGGTCTGTAGTTTTCTTTTTTTGTGCCATCCTTGCCTGGTTTTGGTATGAGGGTTATGTTGGCCTCATAAAATGTGTTTGGAAGTATTGCTTCTTCTTCAATTTTTTGGAAGACTTTGAGTAGAATAGGAACCAAGTCTTCTTTGAATGTTTGATAAAATTCGCTGGTATAGCCGTCAGGGCCTGGACTTTTATTTTTGGGGAGGTTTTTAATGGTTTTTTCTATTTCTTCTCTACTGATAGGTCTGTTTAGGCTTTCTGCTTCTTCTTGACTCAGTCTAGGAAGGTTGTATTGTTCTAGGAATTTATCCATTTCTTCTAGGTTGTTGAATTTAGTGGCATAAAGTTTTTCATAGTATTCTACAATAATTCTTTGTATATCTACGGTGTCCGTGGTGATTTCTCCTCTTTCATTTTGGATTTGGTTTATATGAGTTCTTTCTCTTTTTTCCTTGGTAAGTCTTGCCAAGGGTTTGTCAATTTTGTTGATCTTTTCAAAGAACCAGCTCCTTGTTCTATAAATTTTTTCTATAGTTTTTCTGTTCTCTAATTCATTTATTTCTGCTCTGATTTTTATTATCTCCTTTCTTCGGCTGGTTTTGGGTTGTCTTTGTTCTTCTTTTTCTAGTTCCTTAAGGTGGGAAGTTAAGTGGTTCACTTGGGCTCTCTCTTGTTTGTTCATATATGCCTGAAGTGATATGAACTTCCCTCTTATTACTGCTTTTGCTGCATCCCATAGATTCTGATATGTCGTATTTTCATTTTCATTAGTCTGTATATATCTTTTGATCTCTGCACTTATTTCTTCTTTGACCCATTCATTTTTTAAAAGTATGTTGTTTAGTTTCCACATTTTTGTGGGATTTTTTTCCTCTTTTTTGCAGTTGAATTCTAGTTTCAAGGCTTTATGATCAGAAAATATGCTTGGTACAACTTCAATTTTTCTGAATTTGCTGATGTTGTTTTTGTGGCCCAACATATGGTCAATTCTTGAGAATGATCCATGTACACTGGAGAAAAATGTATACTCAGTCACTTTGGGATGAAATGTCCTGTAGATGTCTATCATATCCAGGTGCTCTAGTGTTTTGTTTAAGGCCACTATGTCTTTGTTGATTCTCTGTTTGGATGACCGATCTAGAGCCGTCAGCGGTGTATTGAGGTCTCCAAGTATGATTGTATTTTTGTCAGTTTTTGTTTTAAGATCAATAAGTAGCTGTCTTATATATTTTGGTGCTCCTTGGTTTGGTGCATATATATTAAGAATTGTTATGTCTTCTTGATTCAGTGTCCCCTTAGCCATTATGAAATGGCCATTTTTGTCTCTGAGTACTTTTCCTGTCTTGTAGTCAGCATTATCCGATATGAGTATTGCTACACCTGCTTTTTTTTGGATGTTATTTGCTTGGAGTATTGTTTTCCAGCCTTTCACTTTGAATTTGTTTTTATCCTTGTTACTTAGATGAGTTTCCTGTAGGCAGCATACAGTTGGATTTTCTTTTTTAATTCATTCTGCTACTCTGTGCCTTTTTATTGGTGAGTTTAATCCGTTTACATTGAGTGTAATTATTGATACTTGTGAGTTCCCTATTGCCATTTTATATCTTGCTTTCTGTTAGTTTTGTGTCTTGTTTGATCCTTCTCTTTCGTTTTTCTATCTTTTGTTTTTATTTGGTTGTACTCCATACATCTTTCCTCTGTTGCTATCTTTTTTATCTCATGTGCTTCTGTGGTGGTTTTTTCAATGGTGGTGTTTACCTTTGAGTAATGAAAAGGGTCCCTACCCTGTTCATTGTAGCGAACTATTTTGTGAGTACTTTTGCACTCCATCGTCCTTTGCTACTGTTAATCTCCATCTTCTCCCCCTCTTTCTTTTTGTTGTTGTCACAGTTTAAATTTGGTTTTATTGTGTTCTTCTTGGAGCTTTTACTTGTGGCTCTGTTTTTTTTTGTTCTTTGTATCTGATTGGAGAACCCCCTTTAGTAATTCCTGGAGTGGGGGTTTTCTGATGATAAATTCCCTCATCTTTTCTGTATCTGTGAATGTTTTTATTTCTCCTTCATATTTGAAGGATAGCTTTGATGGGTATAGTATTCGTGGCTGAAAGTTCCTCTCTTTCAGGACTTTAAATATTGGGGTCCACTCTCTTCTAGCTTGTAGAGTTTCTGCTGAGAAATCTGATGATAATCTAATGGGCCTTCCTTTATATGTTGTATTCTTCTTTTCCCTGGCTGCCTTGAGAATTTTTTCTTTGCTGTTGGTTTGTGTCAATTTCATTATGATATGCCTTGGAGTAGGTTTGTTGGGGTTAAGAAAACTCGGAGTTTTGTTTGCTTCTTGAACTTGAGGCTTTAGTTCTTTCCACAGGCTTGGGAAGTTCTCATCTATTATTTGTTTGAGTATGTTCTCCATTCCATTTTCTCTCTCTTCTCCCTCTGATATAACTATTATTCTTATGTTATTCTTTTTGATGGAGTCAGATAATTCTTGTAGGGCTATCTCATTTTTTTTAATTTTTGAGTCTCTTTCTTCTTCTCTCTGTTGTGCCTCAAGTTGCTTGTCTTCTATTTCACTAATCCTCTCTTCTATCTGACCTGTTCTATTAGCTAAGCTGGTTACTTCGTTTTTCAGCTCGTGAATTGAGTTTTTCATCTCTGTTTGATTTGTTTTTATAGTTTCAATTTCCTTGGACATATATTCTTTGTGTTCATTGAGTTGTTTTCTGAGCTCACTAAATTGCCTTTCTGTGTTTTCTTGTATATCTCGGAGGATTTTTAGGATTTCTATCTTGAATTCTCTGTCATTTAACTCCAAGGTTTCCAATATATTAAATTTTTTCTCCATCGATTTTTCCTCATCTAGCTGTGTTACCTCTCTTTCTTTTGTATCCATGATATTCAATTTTCTCTTCCTTAATGGCATCTGAGGGTGGTTTTGTTGATAGTATTAATGAGATTTAATAAAGAATAAAAAGTAAAAAATAATAATAAAAAAAATAAAAAATCGAAGAGTTGTTTTTTTTAAAAAAATTAATAATGAAATAAAGAAAAATAAAATAAAATAAAAATTTTAAAATAAGGAAATTATTCCCCCCCCTCCTTTTTTCCTCTCCTCTCCTCTCCCCTCTTTCTTGAGAAAATCTTGTGGTGGACTGTGAATTATAACAAACAATGCCTGTGATGGAGGGCCTGAATTGGGGAAAAGTAATAAAGGGGCAAAAAAAAAAAAAAAAAAAAAAAGAGCGTATGGACACACAAAAAGCAAATAAGGAAAAAATTTGGGTCAAGAATAAAATGATTTGCTTTTAGGTGTTGGTTGTCTAAGAGTTATGATGAGAGGAATAAGAGGAAAATGGAAAAATGGGGGGACAAATTAAAAAATTACTATTGTATTTAGTGGAACAAGAACTAGATAATATGGAGAGCCAGGGATGGGAGCACTGCTAGTGAGTTAAAAAGGTGAAGTAAAAACCCCCCAAAATGCCACAAACATAAGTTTGAGTCCCAGATAAGATAATTTGTTTGTTATTGAGGTTTGAATGAGAGGAGATGTAAAGGAGAAAGGAAGAAACTAATATAGAGGGAGAAAAGAAAGAGAGAGAGAGAAAAAAAGAGGGAACCACTAAAAGAAGAAAAAAGAAAGGAGAGAGAGAGAGAGAGTTAAGGGTTTTAGAGTGCAACCCTCATAGAGAAAAAGGAAGAGAAGAGAAAAGATAATGGGAGATGTAACACTTATGGGTAGTGTAGTTCAAGGAGAGGAGAGAGTAAGACCGGTAGAGAGTTAATTGGCCAAATTGGAGGAGGAAAAAAAAGTATCAAGAATGAAGATAAGAGAAACAAACGAACAAATATAATAAAATGGGATAGGTTATAAAGTCTGCAGATTATTCTTGATTTTGAGAGGTTATCTTCTTGCTTTTTCTTTTCTCTCCCTCTTCCTGGTTGGTGACTCTGTACCCCGGGTTCTGCCCCTTTGGCACGCTCAGGTAGAGGTTTGCAGTTGATAAGTCTCTATGGCACTGTCATGTATTGTGCTTTAGTCTCGTTGGCAGTCGAAGCTCATTAGCATTGATAGGCTCCAACAGTGAGAGAGTCCGTGTTCCTGGAGCCTTTCTCCTAGTCTTTCCTTCCTCAGTTAGTAGCCTGATAATCCAGCTATGGGGTTGCTGCTGCCTCTGCCTGGATAGTAAGAGGCTCAAAGAGCTGGCAACTCCCCACTCTATTTCCACTCAGCACAGGGCTCTGGGTAAGGCTCAGTCAGTCAGAGCTGCTAGCATAATCAGGCGGGCTTTCCGCCCACTCAAAGACCTCTGGCTCTGCCACTCTGTCCGGTAACACAAGCGGGCGCCCACTTCCGGGGCGTTTGGAGGAAACTCTCACTCACTGTCTGCGACCAGGATATCCGGCCAGCAGTCTCACGCTCTGAGTGAAACCCCCAACCGCAGGGAAAAGTTGCAGCGTTGGAATTGAGTCTCGCTCCGTCCCCGTGCGCGGCTTTTGCAAGGCGCTGGGGCGGCCCGAGATTCCGCTTTGGCCCACACAAAGGCCCCTGACTCTGCCCCTCTGTGCGATAACACGGGCGCGCACTGCCAAGGCACTCGGAGGAATCGCTCACTCCTTATCTGCGCGCACAAACCAGGATATGAGGCCGGCCGCGGTTCCCTCTGAGTGAAACACCCTCCAGCACGGAAAATCTCCACCGTTGGAATTAGTTCTCACTCCCTCCCGTGCGTGGCCTTCCCAGGGCGCTGGGGTTGCCCAGAGACTCTGCCCTCAGCCCACAGAAAGGCCTCTGACCCTGCCTCTCCGTGGGGCAACATGGGCACCCACTCTCGGGGCCTAGGAAGAAATTCTCGCCCACTAACTGCACACCGACCAGGAGACCGGGTAAAATGGCTGCCCCACTTGTCTTTCTTTGTCTGGGTTTGGCGCGAGTGTTAGCTTGTATTGCCCGGGTTGCCACAGGATCGGATTTTCCTCGGCTTGGATCTCCGTGCCACAGCCTGGTTCGGCCATTTGTGGTGGTCTGGATCTATTCACCCCCTTTGCCCGCCACAGTTTCTATATTCACAGCTACCAGAGAAAGCCGCCCTGTTTAGGTTAGTGAGGAAGGCGGAGCATTTCTTACTCCCTATTTCCTTCGGGGTTTGGTTATATATTTAGCCAATTTTTCACTCAATCACACCTTTGGGTGTATTGCGAAGCATCTGGAAGCTCCAAGTATAGGTTTTTCTGTTTCTGGTTGAAGATCTTGTTGAGTTTTGGGGGAGATTTATCGGTATCGCTTCCTACCCCGCCATTACTCTGACGTCATCCTCGGAATGTTTTTTATAGATTCTATAGACGAATGTTGTAAGCTTGTTAATGATTGATTATTGTATCATGCTTCCCCTCCTTTTCCCCCAACCTATATGTGATCAAGACTATATAACTAGTTTGGGGGGCTATTTTGGACACACACAATTTGGGTTAGCTATACCCCCATGTAAGTCATATGTAGCCAGCTTATTAATAAATCTCCTCCTAAGAATTCTTTCATATCCTGCCTTGGTGTCTCTATGTAACCCGTGGAATTAAGATACACTACTTTATAACAGTATGATTGCTCAGTGTAGGGGTGGGCTAGACACTTCAGATACAGAAGTGAATCAGACAGAGTTTCTGCCCTCTGTGACCTTGCTGTCTAGTGGGAAATACAAAAAGTCAACAAGCAATTAAAGTGCTACATGACAAAGACTACGTGTGCTAAAGAACATATAATGGGAGTGCTTTGCTTTACTCTGTTACTGTGGGATGCAGAAATGTTTACCAGGGTCACAGCTGAGTGTGGGCCAAAAAAATGAGAAGGAGTAAAATAATGTTTAGGGGAAGAGTTTTCCATGCAAATGTAGCAGCGATTCTAAGATCTATAGATGAGGGAGGGCATGGTTCATTGGGCCTTGAAAGCCCTGGAGGGCTTGCACGGCTAGAGTCTAAGGTTAGTGGAACTGGAAAAGACAGCAGCGAAGGAAAAGAAGCAATTACAGTAAATAACTTGGGGAGATGATTGTGCTCTGAAATAAGTAGTAAGAAAGCAAAGCAGTAGACAATTCAAGATATGAAAGAGATAAAATTTACAGAATTTGATGATTGATTGTTTTAGGGCAATAAGAGAAAAGAAGACATCAAATAGAACACCAAAATTTATATTGTTCTCTGTAGCAATTTAGTTTTTTATTTTATTTTTATTTATCTTCCCCCCCCCCCCGAAGTTAGAAGCAGGGAGGCAGTCAGACAGACTCCCGCATGCTCTCAACTGGGATCCACCCAGTATGCCCACCAGGGGGCGATGCTCTGCCCATCTGGGGTGTTGCTCAGTTGCGCCAGAGCCATTCTAGTGCCTGAGGATGGCCATGAAGCTGTCCTCAGCACCCGGGCCAACTTTGCTCCAATGGAGCCTTGGCTGCGGGAGGGGAAGAGAGAGATAGAGAGGGAGGAAAGGGGAAGGGTGGAGAAGCAGATGGGCACTTCTCCTGCGTGCCCTTACCAGGAATTGAACCCAGGACTTCCACACGCCAGGCTAACGCTCTACCACTGAGCCAACTGGCCAGGGCTAATTTAGTTTTTTATTTAATACTTGTAACAACTCTAAGATACAGATGCTCCTACCATACCTATTTTATGGATGAGCAAACTCAGAGAAGTTAAATAACTTGGCACAGTAAAGGCTAGAAAGTAATAGATTTGATATTTAAACCCAGAGGAATAAAAATACAATAAACTGGGCATTTATTTTCACATAAGACATAAATAAGAAATATTTTTTAAAAATCAATTACTATTGTATTTAACCTTTAAATTTATGACTCTATCTTATTTTCTGAATTTTAGGTTTTTGTCATAGATGTTCATAGATGTCCAAAAGCATTGACATTTGAATGACAGGTCATATTAAAAGGACTAGTAAAGTGTCTTCCAGGTCTTTTTTTGTTACTAAAGGAGTATTCTTTAGCAAAAGAGGTTCAGAAGTCATTAGATCTGATGGCTTTTAGGATTTTCCTGGCTTAGGTGATTCACTTACACAGACAAAGATCACAAAAGTACTATCCAGGACAAATAAAAATAGCTATTTTTTGGATCTCAAATAAATGCATGTTGCCTCTCATTTTAACCTTTTATTTTTAGGTTAACACCCCCATAAAATTAGTCAAGAATTCTCTGAATAAACCCTTGGATTCCAAATATTCATTTATTAGTATCTGGAAGAGGAGTCCAAAATTCTAGGCAAGAAGGGGGGTCTTGCCTGACCAGGCAGTGGCGCAGTGGATAGAGCGTCGGACTGGGATGTGGAAGACCCAGGTTCGAGACCCTGAGGTCACCAGCTTGAATGCGGGCTCATCTGGTTTGAGCAAAAGCCCACCAGCTTGAACCCAAGGTTGCTGGCTCCAGCAAGGGGTTACTCGGTCTGCTGAAGTCCCACGGTCAAGGCACATATGAGAAAGCAATCAATGAACAACTAAGGTGTTGCAACGCGCAATGAAAAACTAATGATTGATGCTTCTCATCTCTCTCCATTCCTGTCTGTCTGTCCCTGTCTATCCCTCTCTCTGACTCACTCTCTGTCTCTGTAAAAACAAAACAAAACAAAACAAAAAAAAAGAAGGGGGGTCTTGTGCGGCTGGAAAGGACCTCAGAATGTCTGCTTTAAGAAGACAATGTTTTAAATAAAATTTTTAAAAATTTTCTAAATAAGGAACATATATTCAATACAGAAACATGATATTTAGAAAAAATGACAAATCTAAAAAAAGTAGCTATACTCTCACCAACTAGACGAGCACTCTTCTTATTTACTAATTTCTAACCTGTGTTTTTCTCTGATTATATTTAAAACTAAAAAATATAATACATATTGTTTTATGTTCTGCTTAGCGATATAAAATATGTGTTTTCCCATTCACAGAAACTTTCTCCTGAAGTGTAATTTATACTACTGGCAACAGAGTTTTGCATCCCAGATGGTGTAGTCATTGTTGAGTATTTCAGAGATATAACTGTTTAAAATTTTGCCCTGGCCGGTTGGCTCAGCGGTAGAGCGTTGGTCTAGCGTGGGGAGGACCCGGGTTCGATTCCCGGCCAGGGCACACAGGAGAAGCGCCCGTTTGCTTCTCCATCCCTCCGCCGCGCTTTCCTCTCTGTCTCTCTCTTCCCCTCCCGCAGCCAAGGCTCCATTGGACCAAAGATGGCCCGGGCACTGGGGATGGCTCTGTGGCCTCTGCCCCAGGCGCTAGAGTGGCTCTGGTCCCAACATGGCGACCAGGATGGGCAGAGCATCGCCCCCTCGTGGGCAGAGCGTCGGGCGTGCCGGGTCCCGGTCGGGCGCATGCGGGAGTCTGTCTGATTGTCTCTCCCCGTTTCCAGCTTCAGAAAAATGAAAAAGAAAAAAAAAAAAAAAGCTTTAAAATTTTGCCCTCACTGGCGGCCTTTCTTGAAGTGCTATTTCAAGAACATGTGATTCCTGGGTGAGGACTTGTTCTTGTTCTTTGTTTTAATTTAGAGGGTTAAAGACATCCCTCACTGATGGCCCCCCCCAAAAAAAAAAAATGCAGTTCTAGAGTGTAAATCTGAAGGACGCAAGTTAATACTGAAGAGCAGAGGAGAATGAAGGTTAGGGTAAACTCAGAAATCTATTCTCTGAAAGGCTCTATTAATGCTGGCTGAATTTTCTGTTTATTCACCTGTTACCCTACAGCCCTCAGTCAGTAACCAAGAAACTTCCATTCATTTCCATCTATTTTAAGGTAAGAAATTCTGGTCTACACTTGGTCCGTGGGTTTCAAGTGGCACAGCGCCCCCTGCGGGCCAATGCGGTGGCCACTGGGACCAGTGGGAGACTCACGGCTCTACCCATGTGAAGTTACCAGATTGGACACCTCTCTTCCAAGTAGTGGTTCTTTCCTGGGCTTTGCCCCGCAATCAGGGTTTGTTTCTATAAAGAAAGCGGATTTCCCTTTCTGTTGCCATGGTCCCTAATTTCCTCCACAATATTCCACTGGGGAGAAGGGAACTAAAGTTTTGGCAGCGAAGGACCCAGACACTCGAGGTTGCACAGGGCCAGTGCCACCTGAAACTATTATTAGAGCAACTCCTGAGGAAATTTCCTCATCCAGCCCGGGCTTGTGTAGCCTCTCGGTAGGTGCAGGGCTTTTCCAGAGTAGATGACTTAAGGTGGGCTCCCTCCACCCTTACTTCCCCACTCACATCATGTCCTGAACCATAAAACCTGGTCACAGTGACAACAGTGTGGGTGGACAGCAGAGTTGAGCTTAGAAGAAGAGGCTGAGAGAGAGAAGCAGGAGCTAGTGACTGGGAACAACGAGGGATCCCTATGCAAAGAAGCATCTACAAAGAAGATGGGCAAGACATCAAAGATTAGAAGGTGCAGATTGCAAGCAGCTCAGTCTCCTATGGCAGGTCTGGAGGGGGCTTAGCCACCCAGGTGAACAGATGTCCCCTCTTCACAGACCACAGAAATCAGCCTGGTGGAGTCCTTGGTATGGTAGTGGCAGTGGGGGTGTCGAGTTCCTGCACTGGCAAAGCAGTCAGTGACTCTGACATTGTGAGTACTGTTGTAGCATTTGTGAATGGAGTGACTGCTGGTGCAGGGCACAAGTAGAATTCTATAGAAGTCTGTTATGGTGGGAAAATCTGAATAAAAGTTTTGCTCTGTCTACGTTTAAACCTGAGATCAGCCAGGGTCACCTCATCATCACATCACCGTTTCGATCAAGGTTGACCTCTAGGGTCCCATGACCTGGCATTGTCTATATGGTATGTTGAGAAGGGCTGGCCTGGAGTAAAGACAGTTTGCTTTAGGACGAGGAAGAGGAGAAAGAGGGTCACATAAGATTCATGTTTTCGCCCTGGCCGGTTGGCTCAGCGGTAGAGCGTCGGCCTAGCGTGCGGAGGACCCGGGTTCGATTTCCGGCCAGGGCACACAGGAGAGGCGCCCATTTGCTTCTCCACCCCTCCGCCGCGCCTTCCTCTGTCTCTCTCTTCCCCTCCCGCAGCCAAGGCTCCATTGGAGCAAAGATGGCCCGGGCGCTGGGGATGGCTCTGTGGCCTCTGCCCCAGGCGCTAGAGTGGCTCTGGTCGCAACATGGCGACGCCCCGGAGGGGCAGAGCATCGCCCCCTGGTGGGCAGAGCATCGCCCCTGGTGGGCGTGCCGGGTGGATCCCGGTCGGGCGCATGCGGTAGTCTGTCTGACTGTCTCTCCCTGTTTCCAGCTTCAGAAAAATGAAAAATAAAAAAGAATAAAAAAAGATTCATGTTTTCTGTGAAAGCAGGTCAAGGAAAGGCAGTCTCAGAGAGCAGGTTATGGTCCCTTTCAGCAAGATATTCATTTCTAAGAACTGTTGGCCCAAATGCTTAATGTCGCAAACTATCCCCTCTTGCCCCTGTCTACAGTTATTCTCCTTGTACTGGAGCAACTACTGTTTCTACATCCTCCTGCCAGCTCACACCCCTTCTTTGGTAAGAGGTGAGAAGAGAGAAGCACTGGTCAGTAAAGGAGATACCTTCTACTCACTCGCCCTTCAATCATACAAGGTTATTTCAAACACAAATTGATTCTTTCTTCTTACTGGAACAGAACAGTTCACCTAAGACTGTTCTCTAAAGTGTTTGCATCTACCAGGCACCTGATACCACAGCCTGCGAGGGAGGTGGGTGTCATTGCCAACCCTTTTCTACTAGGTGCTAGCTTGGAAAAGAATGAACAGCTCTATAGGCCTTGCATCTTATAAAATGTTTCCACTTCCTTAAATATACATACTTATTTTAAATGCTAGGAAGAAGTGGGGGGAGAAGCAAGCATTTCGATTCTAAGGGGGTAGAATTCATGTTTCCTCCTATTTCTCACACTCACAATAAAGATTGCCAACTCTTCCATATATAGGGCCTGTCACCAGGAAACTTCCCAACTGCTACTCAGGGTTTCTGAGTAATGACAAGGTGTCAAGTTTCTGCCTCTTGGTCTAATATTCTCATTTTTGGACTACCTAGGAGTCCCAGGGAAAATTATTTGCAGAGCAGATGACATCCACAAGGACAGATGTGTCCCTCTCATTGGTGGATATTCCTCACACAAATGGAACCTGTTTTCTGTCTTTCTCTAATCCTGTGGAAATTACAATATGGCTATTTTCTTCCCAGACCTTTGGGTAGAAGCCATATGGAAAACTCTTAGGCCTGTCTATGATCTTAAACATAGTACCTAATAGAATTAAGTTAACATTTACCATTTCACATCTAGACTGTTTATCGGTATCACAAAGCGGCTACAACATCATTACAAATATGAAGAAAAACTGCTACAGTTTGGTGCCTGTCCCAGCTTGCTATTGAGAGTTTCCAAACCACCTCCTTCTCTTCCTTATCTCTAAAGTGAAGGGTATAGATTAAAGATCACTTCCAACTGTCATTCTCTGGCTTTCACTGCCTAAGTACATGCTACAATATGTATGATGAGTCCGTGTGTGATTTTGTATGTGCACATGTGTGTGTGCATACTGGTCTCTATATGTCCAGGTAAGGAGAAATATTTTGTTTGCAGATAGGGTTTTCATTTGAAAATTGTTATTCCTATGAAGGCTAATTTTCCTTAAAAGCAGTATTTAGTGACTTTAGGAAAAAAGTAATCACCTTTGTGTAAAGATCACGTTGGTTTTGTTTCCACAATTAAAATAGAGTGTTCTCATTATAAGAAACATTGCCTGAGACTTGTATCTCCGTTTAAATAAAGTAAGGCAAGGAAAGAAATTGGTACATGTGAGTTTCCAGAACTCAAAAATCAACTAGGTGAGGGAACCTGCTAATGAAGGTGGTGGGTGGTATACATATCAATCAACAAGTTGTAAAGTAAGTGGACTCTATATGTTTTGCTATGTCTCCTGGGAAGATAGGCCTTTTGTCTAACTAGACCACAGAGTAAAAGCTGACTAGAGTTAAGATCTAACACCTAGATATCCATATCTTTTAACTTTTAGCTGCTTTATGATTGACAAAGATAAGAAGAACTACCTCTCTTTGAACTTGGTTATGCTCCGTTATTTTTGTTTAATTCATACAACAGTTCTGACAAGTATATGCTAATATATATTTACAGATCTCACAATTGTATATATTCATGACCCTCTGTAACTGACCATTCAGGTTAAAGTGTCCAATCCTCTGGGGTTCCACTTGGCCAAGCTGTATGTATGGGATCTCATTACTCACAAGTAGCAGAGCTCTGATACTGGCCAATATCTTTTATCTGACCTTAATTTTCTGAAAAGACTTTGTGGCAGGAATATTTTCTTTTCAGGACAAGAAGAGATTTAGAAATTTATTCTTCATAAAAAAACTTTGTCTTTACATCAACGAGAAAGGCACATTTCTAGTGTGAGACTAGTTTAGTGCACTGAGGAGGACCAAGAGGAAAAAGCACTTACCGGAAATTGGCAGTTGTAATTGGTGGCAGTTACTGGACAATACATGGCTTAACCAATAAAACTTTACGTGAAGAAATTTAGTTTAATATAAAATGTTTGCTTATTGCCTGACCAGGCGGTGGCGCAGTGGATAGAGCATCGGACTGGGATGAGGAAAGACCCAGGTTCGAGACCCCGAGGTCGCCAGTTTGAGCGCAGGCTCATCTGGTTTGAGTAAAAGCTCACCAGTGTGGACCCAGGGTCGCTGGCTCGAGCAAGGGGTCACTCGGTCTGCTGAAGGCCCATGGTCAGGGCACATATGAGAAAGCAATCAATGAACAACTAAGATGTCGCAACGAAAAACTGATGATTGATGCTTCTCATCTCTCTCTGTTCCTGTCTGTCTGTCCCTATCTATCCCTCTCTCTGTCTCTGTAAAAAATAAAATAAAATGTTTGTTTATCTTAAAATATATTTTCACAAATTTAACACAATAATGTTTTTACAGAAAGATGGTGACTCAACATGAAGGTAGAAAATATCCGTGGTGTTGTTGACTTTCATTTTTGTCACAGACAGAAGAAGAATAGATTTTCATTTTTGTCACAGACAGAAGGATAGATTTTCATTTTTGTCACAGACAGAAGAAGGATAGATGCAGTAAAGATAGAAAAGTACAGTGAAAGAGAGATCTAGCAAAAAGCTTTCAAATGGGATCAATTAAACCCAGGAAAATTTACTAGCCCTTATCAATGATTGACACTGGTGTCAGTACCTTTACAAGGAGAAAAAATAGTCAACCACATAATTATACTTAAAAGTTTATTTTCTCATTGAAAAATAACAATAACATTATTTTTTTAAAATACCCTAATATTGTATTTAGAAATATAGACTAAAGAAGTGTAACTTTAAGATATATTCTCAGGAATGCATCTTAGGAAACCTATACTAATTGGGTCTTGGCTGCTCACCCAAGACTGCTGAGCACTAGAAGAACATCTGTTCTGGAGGACACTGTAAAATACCACAAGAACACACATTATGGGAGCCAGTTTTGTTCTTTTTTTTCTTTTTTAGTTTATTGTGTTAACATGGTTTCAAGTGTCCCACGCAGTGCGACACCCTCTGCACACTGCACCATGCCCCTCCATGCCCCATGCAAAGTCTCTTTCTACCTCCAGGACCTTCTTCCCCTGCCCTCTGACAGCTATCCTCTGTTTCTATTTTGTTCCTCAGCTTATTGTGTTCATTAGATTCTACATGCAAGTGGGATTATACGATATTTGTCTTTCTCTGGGTGACTTATTTCACTTAGCATAATAATCTTTAGGTCCATCCATGCAGATTCATCCATGCTGTTGTAAAAGGTAAAGTTTCCTTCTTTTTTATAGCTGAATAGCATTCTGTTGTGTGAATTTACCACAGCCTTTTTTTTCTTTCTTTTTTTTTGTATTTTTCTGAAGCTGGAAACGGGGAGGCAGTCAGACAGACTCCGCATGTGCCCGACCGGGATCCACCCGGCACACCCACCAGGGGGCGATGCTCTGCCCATCCGGGGCATCGCTCTGTTGAGACAGGAGCCAGTCCAGTGCCTGAGGCAGAGGCCATGGAGCCATCCCCAGCGCCCAGGCCATCTTTGCTCCAATGGAGCCTTGGCTGCGGGAGGGGAAGAGAGAGACAGAGAGGAAGGAGAGGGGGAGGGGTGGAGAAGCAGATGGGCGCTTCTCCTGTGTGCCCTGGCCGGGAATCGAACCCAGGCCTTCCTCACGCCAGGCCCACGCTCTACCACTGAGCCAACTGGCCAGGGCCACCACAGCCTTTTTAACCACTCATCCACTGATGGACACTTGGGCTGTTTCCAGATTTTGGCTATTGTAAGTAACACTGCAATAAACATTGGGGTGCATTTCTTCTTTCAAATCAGTGTCTTGGGACTCTTAGGATATATTCCCAGAAATGGGATAGCTGGGTCAAAAGGCAGATCCATTTTTAATTTTTTGAGGAATCTCCATATTGTTTTCCACAGTGGCTGTGCCAGTCTGCATTCTCACCGGGCCTGCTCTATTCTTAGCTTGGAATTGGGACAAAAAGATAACCAAGAAATAGCCCCTTACTCTCAGGAACATTCACTCTAGTAGTGCTGGTAACAGAAGGTAAGGATAGCAGGTGTAAAGTGGGTAAAGTGGTGCAGAGAGCTGTGACCCACTGAAGAAGAGTCCAAATACAAACAGCAGGGTGGGGAATATTCATTGTTCGGGGATGGGTCAATCTTCAACTATATTTCAGTTTTCTTTGAAAAACTAACCTTTCTCTTTGCCCCAGTCTGTGGTTTGAGCAGACTGGCTCTGCCACAGCTCCAGTGATGAGCTGAGCAGTGCTTGTGTCTCATTTCTCTGAACACACTGGTTGCTTTTGAGATTAACATTTGACCCAATTAGAGACATTTACTAGGACTATTAGGGGGTGAAGGTAGTATTTTCTGCTGGACTTAATCCTGAAAAAAAATGTCAGGTCTAAAGTTGCTATAGCCATAATACAGATATATGAAGAATGTCTGTCTGATGGTGGAGCTATGATAAAGAGAAAAGAGCATTTAAAAAAAAAAAGCAGATAAAATTGGTTCTGTTTTCATAATCCGAGTTCAGATAAGCTGCTCATTAAGCCATAACTATCTTTTATTGCTTACCACAGTTTAACTGTATATTCAAGTTCTTATGACATCAGAAAGACCAGGTACTTGGAGTGAAGGGGGTTTGAGTGGCTTTAAGTAGCAGAAAGAAGATTATACATTTTTTTCTTAGAAATCCATGCAGTGAAATTTATTTTTTTCTTGCAAGGGTAACATTTTTAAGTAAAATAATCAACATAGGTATCCTTAAAAAATGACTTGTTAGCAAAGACTTAGAAGGAGTGAGGCCGTTAGCATACACATAGATGGGTGGGGTGAGGCTGGGGTGACTCTAAAATGGGGATATGCCTGGTGTCTTCAAGGAATGGCAAAGAGGCCAGGGAACTAGAGAAGACCAACTGAAAGGGAGAATAGTAGAGGATTTATTCTAAACATGGGTTTGGGAAGCAAGATCCTGTTGTGAAGCTGATCTAGCACATGAGCTGTTGTAAAGATTTCAACTTTTATTCAAAATAGAATGAAGAAACTCTAGAAGAGGTTGAGTAGAGTTGCATGATCCGAGTTAAGTTTTAAAAGGATTACCCTGGCTGCTCTTGCATAGAGCATGTATTTTAAAGGAAGAAACAACAGACTTCACTGACAAACTGGATGTGAAAGAATAACTTTGCAAACTCTAACATCAAGAGGCCAGGGAGAAGGTGAAAACCTGATGAAGACTAAGAGACCAGTAATGTAGTGGGGAAAATCAGGGAATGGTGGTGTGCTATGAGCCAACACATATCCTTGACGCAACTACCTCTTTTGAGGGCACTGGGACTGATCTCATGATGCTTTTCATCCCTGTTTCTGTCACAAAAACAGCTTATCCCAGATCACTCTCATCAAGCATCATGGAGTGATTAATTCTGCCAAATGCTGTTGAGCACGGAAAATTAATCCTGTCAGGATGTAGGGGATCTTACTCCAAGAGCAAGGACCATCCCCATGACTCCTATTGATAGAGCTGAGACGTTCAGGGAATTGATTGAAATGATGTCCAAATTTTTGGGTCTAAAAAGACAGTCTTCTCCTGGTGATGAGTAGGAAGACGGTCCACATCTGAGTTGTCGCTATTCTAGAGGAGAAAATGAAGGCCCAGTGAGTAAGCATCCGCATTTATTTTTGCTGACATCGTGTTCTCTCCTTAGCCATTCCCCAGAAATCTTAGTACTTTACATTCTCTGCATTTATTCATCTCTCTTCATGCTCTAAGTATTCATCTGAGTAACTGACTGCATTACATCTACCATCACATCTTCTTTCCTTCTTCACATCCATCCCTATTTCCCCTCTTTTCCTCCCTCCTATTTTACTGCCAGAACCCAACACTTCTCTTAGAGATCTATATAGATTACAGATTGACCCATCTTATTTTTTGGATTACCACATAGTACTAACAGAATCATCAGAGCAAGAACACATGTTTTTGTTTTTGTTTTTAATTAAGTGACAGGTGAGGAGGTAGGGAGGCAGAGAGACAGACTCTTGCATGTGCCCTGATGGGGATCCACTCAGCAAGTCTCCTACAGGGTGGTGCTCTGCCCATCTGGAGCTGCTTGTTCCACTGTTCAGCAACTGAGCTATTTCAGTGCCTGAGGCAAGGCCATGGAGCCATCCTCAGCACCTGAAGCCAGCTTGCTCACAACATTCAAGCCAGGACTGTGGGAGGAGAAGAAAGAAAGAGAAGGAGGGGAGAGAAGCAGATGGTCACTTTTGTGTGCCCTGACTGGGAATCAAACCCAGGACCTCCATATGCCAGGAGAATGCTCTACTGCTGAGCCAACTGGCCAGGGCCAAGAACACGTGTTTTTAACACCCACTGTTATCATTAATTTTTAAAATGAGCTCGATATATCACATTTCCTAGACTATTTCTCAACTAGAGAAACCCTGGCAAGCCCAGGGTTTTGTTTTTTTTTTTGTTTTTTTTTTGTTTGTTTTTTTTGTTGTTGTTTTGTTTGTTTGTTTGTTTTTTACAGAGGCAGAGATAGACAGGGACAGACAGACAGGAACGGAGAGAGATGAGAAGCATCAATCATCAGTTTCTCGTTGCGACTTCTTAGTTGTTCATTGATTGCTTTCTCTCATGTGCCTTGACCGTGGGCCTTCAGCAGAACGAGTAACCCCCTGCTGGAGCCAGCGACCTTGGGTCTAAGCTGGTGAGCTCTTTGCTCAAGCCAGATGAGCCCGCGCTCAAGCTGGTGACCTTGGGGTCTCGAACCTGGGTCCTTCCTCATCCCAGTCCGACGCTCTATCCACTGCGCCACCACCTGGTCAGGCAAGCCCAGGGTTTTGAACCAGCAACCTAAGTGTTTCAGGTTGGTGCTCTATCCACTGCACCACCACAAGCCAGGCAAAACTGTTTTTATATAAAGATTGCATCATTAATTAAAGACTATGCAAACCATTTTTAAACTGGTTTTACTGTGAGGAAGATGATAATTCCTGTCACTCAGAATTGTTATTCAATTGAGCAAGAGAAAAGGTCAGCACAGAAGACTATTGGAAGATTTCAAGCCTCTGAAACTATCTGGATTATAAGACAAGTACAATAAGTATACTAAGAGACACCTCTGAATCAGCAAACATCAATGCAATGTGTAGTTTCCTTCTTGGCTATCTCTGATAAGATCTGTTCCTTTCACCTTCCTTTGGTCAATCAGGAGTCCTATCACTTACTACACCCAAAAGAAAACTTTGTTTGACAGATGCTATATATCACAAGATGCCTTGGCTTTGCTCTTTATTTATATTCTACATTATAATTTTCCATTAAGCACTGGAAATGAAGGAACTCAACGCCACATGGGTGTACGTATTGCATTCTAGACATTTATATTATGCCTTATAACAATGCAATCCTGTAGGTAAACCTCTCCTCCATTTTTCTAGAGATGATATAGATTATATCTGTGCTCAAGATCCAGAGTGACCCACCATCAGATGTATTATGTCTGTACCATAAAGAATTTTACTGTTTCCCTGCTAGAAAAAAAAAAAGGCAAGTTCCTTGCTTGAGGTCATGTGGTTGGTGAGTAGTAGAACAGAACAGTGAGTCAAACTATGATTTGTCTCTTTTTTATGAAGCCCATGCACTTTAACAGGAGACCAAACTTGATCTTCTCAAGAGAAAGTGTGAAGCAACTAGGAGACTGAAATGGAGTAAGGGATGATGCTCCATGCAAGAAAATATCCTAGTTTTGAAGGAATAACATACGTTCACAATGTAAGAGGCCAAGGATCCCTTCAAAGGAAAGGCACAATTTACTAAGAACATCAGCAGTAATAACTGCATTGGGAAATAAGTGGATTAGCACACTGATAAATTCAGAAAAATAAAATGTAGACCTAGGCCAACCCAAATGTTTATCTCAAAATTTTCTAGACATCAGGCATCCTTGATCACAGCTCCATTTCACCTATACTATTGATTAGTAGCATCAATTTTTGTCAATTCATGCTTTAACACAGCTTAGTACTAAGCAAAAATATACATGAAATTATGGACCAATGTGTAAATTACACAACACAAGAAAATGAACTCTTTTAAATATTTATCTGTGTGCCCTCTAACTTCTCATGTCCCAACTACTGTATATATATCATGATTTATTCATAGCTATATCTAGAGCTGTAACTTGAAAATACTACTTTGAAAAATGGTTTTAACAAAAAATAAAGGACCCAAGGACAGTAGAAAAAAATGAATCCCAAAGTCAGTGATTTGGCCATATTTATGAAATTCTACACAAAAGAGAGACAAAATATCAAAAGTGCTCTAATTGTTTGCTAAGACATTTCTTCAGATTTACCACTGGATTGATGAAAGATATAATTCTTGTGATAATGTTTCTATTTGCTCTGATTTCATGAGTAAAGCAAGATGTTAAAGGGTGATCTCTTCTCTTTCATTTTGGGTAAGGCTCTCTAAAAAATATGGAGTTGCCAATAAAATGTGCTGTCCATCTAAGCAGACTTGGTCAAATAAGGATGATACCCTGAGTTCTAGCCTAATGCCTTCACCTTGGGGAGTAAGGAAAACAAGCATCTTCTAGCTCATCATAAACACCACAGAGTGGATAGAAGAGTACTAAATATCATACTGACAACTTGATGAATAGGATCAATATTCCTTAGTAAGACAGTTTTTTAGCCTGTGCAATGCTCTATGCAACATATTTTACATGTGTGCCTGTATTCCATATTAAATTTCCCCTACAAAACTGTTATGTCTGTATTATTGTTATCAAAGTTTTACAGATTAGAAGACAGTCACAGAGAGGAATAGTAACTTATAGCAAAGGTCAGGACTAAAATTGGACAAGACTATTCAAAATCTGTATTTTTTCATCATTGTACTACAAAACTTATATAACCATTGTATTTACAAACATGCCAACCCACACCTGTAATTAATTAACTTCCTGTGAGCCCTGAGATCTTAGTTAATACCTCCATGTGCTTAATATGCATCAGGTCAATTTCAATTGAAGGCAACTTCCGAATTTTTTTGGAAAACACATCACTTCTCAGGCTTTTGGCTAAGATCAAATGTGGAAAACATTTTGTATCATCCTCCTCCAGATAAAAATGTCCAAAATTCTATCTGAGTTCTCTTTCCCTGAGTTTTTTCTCTACAGGGAAGGAGAAAACATCTTATAATTAAGGAAAAAAAGAAAGGCTCATTCTTTTTCTACGCCATTTCAGAAACTTGATCAAAGAGGTCAAGTTCTGCTTTTGTTCACTGGTCTTCAGAGAAGACCTATGCAAAAGAAAATAGGGCTGGGGCCACCTTGCTGACTCCAAAAAACCAGGCACAGCACATCACAGCAGATGTCTTTTGATCTTAGATTTAGAAAAATCTCACTCTGTTTACTACAATTCAATTAACCTGCACCATGTTATTAGGAGAGTATTTCAAGCGGTACCAAAATGCATGTGAATTATTTCCACATACAGTTCCTGCATTAAGAAAGACATGTGCAGGAAGGTGATAACAATTAGCATCTCCCTAACAGCAGGTTAAAAGAAGGCATTGCAAGAGTACCCCAAGCTGAAGAAATTGCAAGCAACGAACATCACATTTTTGTATATGGGCCCCTGTTAAAAGAGATATTGATTAACGCTCATGCCAATATTCTCAACACCGGTTTTCACCAAAAAAAGCAGAAGTCTTTTCCTGGAACAATATCTTAAACTGTTCCTAGACCTCAAAAAGTAACTTAATAATACTGGAGCATAATTCTAGCTATTCCTCTAAGTAGAAATATGGATCAGGTCCAGAAATGTGCACTAAATTGGTCTAGAAGAGAGGTTGTGCTAATACAAAAAAGCAAGCAAGCAAGAAAGAAAACAGAGTTTATGAAAAGTTACTTATGTCGCCTGACCAGGCGGTGGCACAGTGGATAGAGCGTCGAACTGGGATGCAGAGGACCCAGGTTCGAGACCCAGAGGTCACCAGCTTGAGCGCGGGCTCATCTGGTTTGAGCAAAAGCCCACCTGCTTGGACCCAAGGTCGCTGGCTCCAGCAAGGGGTTACTCGGTCTGCTGAAGGCCCGTGGTCAAGGCACATATGAGAAAGCAATCAATGAACAACTAAGGTGTTGCAACGGGCAATGAAAAACTAATGATTGATGCTTCTCATCTCTCTCCGTTCCTGTCTGTCTGTCCCTGTCTATCCCTCTCTCTGACTCATTCTCTGTAAAAAATATAAATAAATAAAATTAAAAAAAAAAGTTACTTATGTCTATTCAAGACAAATAACACCGAAAGTATAGTGTATTTTAATTAACATGGGCTTATTTTTTTTCTGCTTTATAATAAGAAGCTCTCTTCGAAAGATCTTAAATAACAAACTAAATCATTTGTATTAGTCTTGAAGGCGAAAAAGAACAGCTGAAAATGTATAGAGGAAAGCTATAGAGGAAACATTCAGAAAAATCTTAGAAGGCATGCTCTGAATACAGTTTTAAGGGAAAGCATGATTGTAAACTGGACAGGATGTTGTATGAGTTGCTTCTCAGAACCCTTGTAACAAGGCTGATAGGCCATAAACACATTGTCTATGGAAGCCAGGCTGGTTCTACCACCGAGTGAACAGACAGGACGTAAACCCATGGACCAGTAGGGTCAGTGGAGCAATTGCCCCCTTCAACAGAGGCAGAGGCTGAATCAGCTTTAATTGATCCTTTATGTTAGTGGAAACTCAGTGCACCAATGAACATTTCTTGATTTTAAAAAATAAGATTAAAATGCAAATTTCTATATGAAATATTTCAATTTGAAAAGTTAACATCTAAAATCCAGTATTGTAAATAACACTGAGTATGCTGATCAGAACAGGTTTTTGACCAGAGAAACCTCTTGTGACCGCAGTTTGCTTTTCCCCCCTGTAATTATTAACTTACTTTTAATTTATAAAATTAAATTTCATGGGGTTATATTGATCAATAAGAGTACATAGGTTTCAGGTAAACATCGCTATAGCATTTGAACTGATGATTGTGCGGTGTACCCATCACCCAAAGTCAAATCACTCTCCATCACCATATACATGTCCCTTTTTGCCCGCCTCCCCCACAGCTCCTTTCTCCTGGTAACTACTTCAGTTTTATCTATGTCCATGAGTCTGTTTTCTATCCCACTTATGTGTGAAATCATGTAGTTCTTTTTATATAGTTCGATTTACTTATTTCACTCAATGTAAAGTTCTCAAGGTCTATCTATGTTGTCGTAAGTGGCAATATATCATTTCTTATGACTGAGTAGTATTCTATTGTACATATGTACCTCCATCGAAGGACACTTTGGTCGGTTCCATGTCTTGGCCACTGTGAATAATGCTGCAATGAACACAGGAGTGCATATGTCTTTATGTACCAATGTTTTAAAGTTTTTTGGGTAGATACCCAGCAGAGAGATTGCTGGGTCATATGGTAGCTCTATTCTTAGTTTTTTGAGGAACCACCATACTTTCTTCCATAAATGGCTATACTAGTTTACATTCCCACCAGCAGTAAATGAGGGTTTCTTTTTCTCCACAGCCTCTCCAACACTTGTTATTACCTGTCTTGTTGATAATAGCCAATCTAACAGGTGTGAGGTGATATCTCATTGTAGTTTTGATTTGCATTTCTCTAATAGCTAGTAAAGATGAGCATTTTTTCATGTATCTGTTGGCCATTTGTATGTCTTCTTGGGAGAAGTGTCTGTTCAGGTCCTCTACCATTTTTTAAAAAAGATTTTATTTATTCATTTTAGGAAAGGAAGAGAGAGAGAGAGAGAGAGAGAGAGAGAAGGGGAAGGAGCAGGAAGCATCAACTCCCATATGTGCCTTGACCAGGCAAGCCCAGGGTTTTTGAACCAGCAACCTCAGCATTGCAGGTCAATGCTTTATCCACTGTGCCATCACAGGTCAGGTCCTCTCCCTATTTTTTAATTGGAGTATTTACTTGTTTGTTGCTGAGCTTTGTAAATTCTTGATACATTTTGAATATTAACCCTTTATTGGAGCTGTTGTTTGCAAATGTCATCTCCCATTTGGTTGACTGCCATTTTGTTTTGTTGTAGGTTTCTTTTGCTGTGCAGAAGCTTTTTAGTTTGATATATTCTCATTCATTTATTTTGCCTTTACCTCCCTTGCTTTTGGAGTCAAATTCATAAACTGTTCTCTAGGCCAAGGTTCATGAGTCTAGTACCTGTATTTCCTTCTATGTAATTTATTGTTTCAGATCTTATATCTAGGTCTTTGATCCATTTTGAATTAATTTTTATGCAGAGGGTCAAACTGTAGTCAAGTTTCATTCTTTTGTACGTGGCTTTCAAATTTTCTCAGCATAATTTATTTATTTTGTTTTTAACTTTATTTTTTTAAAGATTTTATTTATTCATTTTAGAGAGAGAGAGAGAAGTAGAGGGGGAGGGGTGGAGAAGCAAATAGATGTTTCTCCTGTGTGCCCTGACCAGGAATCGAACCCAGGACATCCACACGCCAGGTAACACTCTACCACTGAGTCAACCAGCCAGGGCCCCAGCATCATTTATTGAAGTCTGTCTTTTCTGCATTGTGTGTTTTTGGCTCCTTTGTCAAAGATTATTTGTCCATATACATGTAGTTTTATTTCTGGGCTCTCGGATTCTGTTCCATTGGTCTGTATGTCTGTTTTCCTGCCAATACCATGTTGTTTTGATAATCATGGCTCTGAAGTCAGATAGTGAGATATCTCTAGCTTCATTCTTTTTTTCTCAGGATTGCTTTGGCTATTCAGATTTTTTGTTTTGTTTTGTTTTCTTTTCTTTTTCTTTTTCTGAAGCTGGAAACGGGGAGACAGTCAGACAGACTCCCGCATGTGCCCAACCGGGATCCACCTGGCACGCCCACCAGGGGGCGACGCTCTGCCCACCAGGGAGCGATGCTCTGCCCCTCCGGGACGTTGCTCTGCTGGGACCAGAGCCACTCTAGCACCTGGGGCAGAGGCCAAGGAGTCATCCCCAGCGCCCAGGCTATCTTTGCTCCAATGGAGCCTTGGCTGCGGGAGGGGAAGAGAGAGACAGAGAGGAAGGAGGGGGTGGAGGTGGAGAAACAAATGGGCACTTCTCATATGTGCCCTGGCCGGGAATCAAACCCGGGTCCCCCGCACGCCAGGCCGATGCTCTACCGCTGAGTCAACCGGCCAGGGCCTATTCAGGTTTTTTTATGGTTCCATACAAACCATTAAAAAATGACATTGGAATTTTGATGGGAATTGCATTGAATTTATATAATGTGTTGGGTAATATGGCCATTTTAACTATGTTGATTCTTCCAATCCATGAACATTGAATTTTTTTATTTAATTGTGTCTTTTAAAATTTTTTCAATAATGCTTTGTAATTTTCAGTATATAATTCCTTCACATCTTTTCTTAAATTTATTCCTATATATATTTATATTTTTTTTAAGTGAGAGGAGGGCAGATCGTGAGGCAGACTCCTGCATGCACCCTGACCAGGATCCACCCAGCAATCTCTGTCTGGGGCTTATGCTCAAGTATCGAGCTATTTGTAGCACCTGAGGTTGAGGCTTGGACCAACTGAGCCATTCTTAGCACCTGGGGTCAGACTTGAACAAATCAATCCACTGGCTGTGGGAGAGGAAGAGGAAGAAGAGGAGGTGAAGCAGAGGGAAGGAATAGATGGCCTATTCTCCTGTGTGTCCTGACTGGGAATCGAACCCAGGATGTCCATATACCTGGCCAACACTCTATCCACTGAGCTACCAGCCAGGGCCTATGCCTAAGTATTTTATTTATTTTTTGTTGCAATTGTAAAAGAAATTGTTTTTTTAAGTTCATTTTCTGAAGTTTCATCATTTGCATATAGGAAAGCAATAGACTTTAGTATATAGATTTTATATCCTGTCACTTCACTATATTGGTTTATTGTTTCTAAGTTTTTTGGTGGAGTCTTTGGAGATTTCTATATTCAGGATCATGTCATCTTCAAAAAGTGATACCTTTACTTCTTCTTTCCCAATATGGATGCCAGTATATACTTTTACCTATAGTATAGACACTTGAGTACAGGTCTTTACCCTAAGTGGCTGTCAGCAACATAGAGAAGTATTACTACATCTAATGCAGTTTCATGCCCTCATCACTGATAAAAATGATTTCCACAAAGCACACATTTTTTTTTTTTTACAAAGGCAGAGATAGACAGGGACAGACAGACAGGAACGGAGAGAGATGAGAAGCATCAATCATCAGTTTCTCGTTGCGCGTTGCGACTTCTTAGTTGTTCATTGATTGCTTTCTCACATGTGCCTTGACCGCGGGCCTTCAGCAGACCGAGTAACCCCACGCTGGAGCCAGTGACCTTGGGTCTAAGCTGGTGAGCTCTTTGCTCAAGCCAGATGAGCCTGCGCTCAAGCTGGCGACCTCGGGGTCTCGAACCTGGGTCCTTCCGCATCCCAGTCCGACGCTCTATCCACTGTGCCACCACGCCACCACCTGGTCAGGAAAAAAAATTATCTTTTTTTTTTTAAAAGGTTTTATTTATTCATTTTAGAGAAGGGGAGGGGGGAGGAGCAGGAAGCATCAACTCCCATATGTGCCTTGACTGGGCAAGCCCAGGGTTTCGAACCGGCGACCTCAGCGTTCCAGGTCAACGCTTTATCCACTGTGCCACCACAGGTCAAAGCACATTTTTTAAAAAAATTGCTTCATGATAAAAGATAATGAATTTCAGAAAGAAGAGAATTTTAAGGCTCGGGGCTGTTAGCTCTGCCCAGGGTCCTGACCAGGTCACTGCTGTGTTCATGTTCACATAAAGCCATTAAGAGTAAAATTATTGCATTTCTAGATGACAAGAATATAGAAAAGTAGCAAAAAATGATGTAAATTATTTTTGTTTGAAGGTTATATAATACCATTTACAGGTCTAACCTAGTTTTCTATCCAAGAAGTTGGACCAGAAATTTAACATCTCTTAGGATGAGGTCTGCCCCACCAGGATATCTGATTCCTCTCTGCACAGTTATCTTTAAATAACATCATCAGGCCCTGGCCGGTTGGCTCAGGGGTAGAGCGTCGGCCTAGCATGCGGAGGACCCAGGTTCGATTCCCGGCCAGGGCACACAGGAGAAGTGCCCATTTGCTTCTCCACCCCTCTGCCGCGCCTTCCTCTCTGTCTCTCTCTTCCCCTCCCGCAGCCAAGGCTCCATTGGAGCAAAAATGGCCCGGGCGCTGGGGATGGCTCTGTGGCCTCTGCCTCAGGCGCTAGAGTGGCTCTGGTCGCAACATGGCGACGCCCAGGATGGGCAGAGCATCGCCCCCTGGTGGGCAGAGCTTCGCCCCTGGTGGGCGTGCCGGGTGGATCCCGGTCGGGCGCATGCGGGAGTCTGTCTGACTGTCTCTCCCTGTTTCCAGCTTCAGAAAAATGCAAAAAACAACAACAACAACAAAAAAACCATCATCATATGTCGCCTGACCAGGCTGTGGCTAGAGTGTCAGACTGAGACACAGAGGGCCCAGGTTCAAAACCTCAAGGTCACCGGCTTGAGCACGGGGTCACTAGCTTGAGCGTGGGATTATAGACATGACCCCCATGATCACTGGCTTGAAGCCCAAGGTCACTGACTTGAGCAAGGGGTCACTAGTCTGCAATAGACCCCGGTCAAGGCACATATGAGAAAGCAATCAGCCTGACCAGGTGGTGGCGCAGTGGGTAGAGCATCGGACTGGGATGCGGTAAACCCAGGTTCAAGACCCCGAGGTCACCAGCTTGAGCGTGGGCTCATCTGGTTTGAGCAAAAGCTTATCAACTTGGACCCAAAGTCGCTGGCTTGAGCAAGGGGTCACTTGGTCTCCTGAGCAAGGGGTTACTCAGTCTGCTGAAGGCCCGCAGTCAAGGCACATATGAGAAAGCAATCAATGAATAATTAAGGTGTCGCAACGAAAAACTAATGATTGATGCTTCTCATCTCTCTCCGTTCCTGTCTGTCCCTATCTATTGCTCTCTCTGACTCTCTCTGTCTCTGAAAAAAAAAGAAAGCAATCAATGAACAACTAAGGTGCCGCAACAAAGAATTGATGCTTCTCATCTCTCTCCCTGTCTGTCTGCCTTCATCTGTCCCTCTTCCTGTCTCTATCACACACACACACACACACACAAAGTCACATGTTTATTCTGTGGCAGAGTCTACAGAAAGAATATCCCCTGGAGGTTTTCAAGTTATACTACTTATAGAACATGAACAAAAACAAAAACTATCAAACCAATGTTAAAGCAAGTGAAAGGGAATCCAATGCAAAGAAAACAGAAGAAATAATACCTCAAGGATACGTGAAAAGCTACTATATGCCTCCAGGCAGTGAAGGGAGGCAAGGAGATGGAGAACGTTTGGCTGAGAGACAGCAGGGAAATCACTCACATTGAGAGGACCTGGGTTCCTCCTGCACAGACAGCTCCCCCACATCAGCTCTATTTGTTCTGAGAACTAGACCCTCCTTTCAGTACTCAGTCCCTCAGTGCCTGCCCAAGTTCAGTCGTAAAATCTACGGCCCTTCTCCAACCAGTGTGTGGTTCTCATAAGCAGACACCAGATCCACTAACAGAGTTCTGCCCTGAGAGGGACGCCTGTAATTAGAGTTGTCCCACAGAAGCTGCAGCCAACAGTCCTGAGGTATGTGCAGATCGACAAAGGATCAAACAAGAGGATTATTGCACAACTGGGCCATGTGCCACTCTGGGTTTCTTCACGTCTTTGACTCAGACCCCTCCTCTCACTGCCAGCCCCACCCACAGGGGCTACTCTATATATCCAGTCCACCAGCCAGGGGAGACCAGCTGCGCGTGAACCCCAGGACAACCAGCTGAATTTGTTCTCATGGCGGCCACAGGACAGAGACTGGGTAAGACTATGAGCCCCCTGGGCTAAGACAGAAGGGCCCCAGGGATGGGGCAGGAGGGCCTCAGGGGTGGGACAGGAGGGCCACAGAGATGGGACAGGAAGGCCTCAGGGGTGGGACAGGAGGGCCACAGAGATGGGACAGGAAGGCCTCAGGGGTGGGACAGGAGGACCTCAGGGGTAGGACAGAAGGGCCCCAGGGATGGGACAGGAAGGCCTCAGGGGTGGGACAGGAGGCCTCAAGGGTAGGACAGGAGGTCTTAGGGGTGGGACAGGAGGGCCTCAGTGGTGGGACAGCAACTGTGGGAGGACTGAGCTCAGGTTAGTCCCCAGGACACAAGACAGAATGGGGGAGGGGGAGTAAAGGGAAAGGAAATAGAACCTCAGTTACAGCAAGGAGCCCTGCCTGGTGAGAAATGAGGGATGTGTCACGACCGGGCAGGGATGCAGAGGATTCTTCTCTTTTCACAGGACACACGGTTCCAACACAGCGGGATTCCCAGCTTTGTCTCCTTCTGCTGCTCGGGCTCTTGGGTACAGTGATTGCGGTCCATGCCCCACCTCCTGGTCTAAATTGGGCTCAGTGGTTTGAAGTTCAACACATGAATATGACCAACAATATATGCACCATCGCAATGAGAGTGATTAACCGTCTCAATTATGTCCATTTTCAGAAGCCGTGCAAACGCCAAAATACTTTCCTCAACACAACTTCGTTAGCTGCTGTAACTAATCTTTGTAACACCCCAAATATAACCTGCAGGAATGGAATTGATACAAATTGTCATAGAAGCTCAGCTGCAGTGAATCTCACCTACTGCAACATCACAGGACCTTCACTACCTTACATGCAGTGCCAATACCAGCAGGTATTCGTACCGAGGAACTACACTATTGCCTGTAACAGAAGAGGTGTTCCGATTCACTTTGATGGACTCTAAGCTCTGGGTTAGCACTCTGTGCCAAGCTTTTGCTTCAAGCCCCACAGTTACAGCCATGGTCTCATGCCACCATCCACCCTGGGTGTCAGCATCCATCCTCATCACCAGTCCACAACCCCCTTTGAAGCTCTACCGAGCTGAAGCTTCTGTGCACCTACAATAAACTTCTTTGCAGAGTCACCTGCGAGTCTCTGTGTGTCTGTTTGTGCCCCTCTGCTGTCATATTGACGCATGTGGTCTAGATAATATTTTTCTGCCACTAATATGAGGTTTGAAGGAAATAGAGAAACATGAGTGTAAGGGCTCCTTATGAAATAAAGTGACTCAGACTTTTTTTTTCTCTCTCTCTCTGCCTCAGGATGAAAACCTGAAGCTTCAACTGATCTTTACATTTTTTTTGAGAGAGATAAGAAGCATCAACTCATAGCGGTGGCACTTTAGTTGTTCGATTGCTTCTCATACGTGCCTTGACTGGGGGGCTCTCACCCAGCCAGTGACCCCCCTTGCTCAAGCCAGCAACCTTGGGCTCAAGGAGGCCACATGAATGTCAATAGTCCCACACTCAAGTCAGCAACCCCTTCGCCCCATTCATGCCCGTGAGTCTGTGCTCAAGCCGGAGCCCGTGCTCACACCAGTAACCTCGGGGCTTCAAACCCAGGCCCTCAGCATCCTGGGTCAATGCTTTATCCACTGTACATCAGGCTGATCTACACATTTCTATCCCAAGAGGTAAACGGCCCAGTTGAGTAAATAGGAAGTCTGATTCTATCTGACTAATGCATAATAAATGTTATAAAAGGTGTAAACTTTTTGTTGTAAAAAAGAAAAGGAAGCAAAAGAAAAGTGCCATATGTGATAAAACCAAAAAAGAAAATTTAATCCCAGAGATATTTTTCTGTAAATGATTGTATCAGTTCTACTGGTGTTAATGGTTACACTAGCAGTGGATCCAGGGTGAGAGTCTAGTGTGGAATGAAATCAATTGTGCGTGTTGTACGTGGGCAGGGTCTAGTACTGCTTGGATAAAAAGTGGAGTCTTTCCTGACAGTTTCTACAATATGTTCTGAAATAGGGGGCAGCTGGTCACGTGGTAATGGAAGGGCAGGGAGGAAGCATGAAGGTGGGATGTCTCATCATCACAGGGAAATCACTCTTGCCCATTCTGGCCTTCACTGCTGTCCCCAATGGGGAATCAGTGTCTCATTCACACTGAGATCAGGAAGGGGCACAAGCTCCAGGATTAAGGGAAAGAGCCACACACAAAAAGGCTGGATAATGAGATTTTCTGCCCTGCTTCCATCACAAGGCTGCACCAAGGAATAAATGAGAAAGAGGAAGGGATGTCCCAGGTTCAATTCGTGGTCAGGGTACACAGGAGAAGCGCCCATCTGCTTCTCCACCCTTCCTTCTCTCCTTTCTCTCTCTCTCTTTCCCTCCCACAGCCAAGGCTCCATTGGAGCAAAATTGACCAGGGTGCTGAGGATGGCTCCATGGCCTCCTCCTCAGGCACTATAATGGCTCCGGTTGCAACGGGGCATCACCCCTTAGTGGGTATGCCAGGTGGATCCAGGTCAAGTGCATGCAGGAGTCCATCTCTCTGCCTCCCTGTTTCTTACTTCAGAAAAATATAAATAAATAAATAAATAAATAAATAAGGATGAGGAAAAAAGTTCCTTGCATATTGTTGTCAGCATCAGCATTCAAGTGATCCTTTGGGTGACGGGGGCTGCGGGGGGGTGTTTTTGGAATGTCTAACAGGCTAGAGGAGAGGAGGCATGTCATCAAATCTGCCCTTCTATTCTTGTCACTGGGAGTCCTGATCTCCCTTTTCAAGCCCCTCAGAGATAGTGTTTTCATTCTAAGCACGACTTCACAATGACTTACATCTTGCTCTTATTAATACTATAGGCAACAGCATTTGAGAATTTTTCCAAAGAAGCCATTGGTGGTTTGTACCTACTGGTGTGTTGTTGAATGAAACTATTGCACAAGAACCCTGAGTTTGGAAAATTGCCATGCTCAACAGAATCCATTGACTTTAGGTAAAATAAGTCATGGCATAAGTATGTTCATTCTTCATTTAGACACAGAACAACAGAAGGAGGTGATTGAACAGAACAAAGATATGATAGAATTATTATCCTATGAAGGATACGGACACTTCAGTCACCAGTGCACATGACTTTTTCCAGTCTAGGACCAGCATCTTTCACACCTCACAAGAGGGGTGATCAATTACCCACCTTTCTCAAGCTCCATTCACTTTGTATCTTCATCCCTTCTCTCAGTCATTCCTACATTCATCCAGGACATTCTATTGAGCATGTTTTGTGTTCCAGGCACTATTATAGGTGCTAATAATGCAAAGTAAACAAAGACAGTTTCTTCTCTCATGCTGTCACATTTTCCTGGGGCTAAGTACTAAAAATATAAGGTTATTTTTCATAGTGACAAGTGTCAGGAAAAAAAATAAGACAGAACAATGTGATGGAAACTGTTTGAATATGTCATGGAAGTGACAGCAGAGATAGGCAGGCAAGACCTGTCAAAAGGAACAAAATCTGAGGAAGATGAGAAGCAGTTGGTCATGCAGTGACTAGGAGGAGAAACACCCCAGCAAAGAGAAAAGCACATTCAAAATCCTTAAGACAGCCTGACCAGGTGGTGGCACAGTGGATAGAGCGTCTGACTGGGATGCAGAGGACCCAGGTTGGAGACCCTGAGGTCACCAGCTTGAGCGTGGGCTCATCTGGTGTGAGCAAAGCTCACCAGCTTGGATCCAAGGTTGCTGGCTTGAGCAAGGGGTCACTCGGTCTGCTGAAGGCCTGCAGTCAAGGCACATATGAGAAAGCAATCAATGAACAACTATGGTGTCGCAATGAAAAACTGATGATTGATGCCTCTCATCTCTCTCCACTCCTGTCTGTCTGTCCCTATCTATCCCTCTCTCTGACTCTGTAAAAAAAAAAAAATCCTTAAGACAGACACAGGTTTTGCATGTTGGAAAAATAAATGTTTAGTCTAGTAGGATTAGAGCATTAATAACTCTGAGTATTTAGAGGTGATGAGATTCAGACCTTTCCAGGCTGAGGAGACCTGGATAAAGAGGATTTTTTAATTAAGAATCAAATGAAGTGTTTAAACAGTACATTGAGTCACCTGAGATGAATTTGGCTGCTGTGCTAAAAATGATTGTTTCCTCACCCCTTACATGGAAGGTAGCTTGTGATGGAGTTCTGATCCAGATTCTATCTCCTTCTGATTTCTCTAAGGGATCTTGACCCTCATTCAATTCTTTTAATAGCATATACACTCCTAAAATATATTAATTTTCTGTCTATACCTATTAAATTCCATTTTTATCATATTGCATTTGATTAAGAAGAATTGAAACATGGTTATTAAAAGTCCTAACAGATCAATAGTACCAACATCCTCTAAATAGTGGTGGAAACCATAGAGGAAAAAAGGAGCCAAATTTCCCTAAAGAAAGATGCTCTACACCAGGGGTCCCCAAACTTTTTACACAGGGGCCAGTTCACTGTCCCTCAGACCGTTGGAGGGCTGGACTATTAAAAAAAAAACAAAAAAAAAAACAACTATGAACAAATTCCTATGCACACTGCACATATCTTATTTTAAAGTTAAAAAAACAAAACGGGAACAAATACAATATTTAAAATAAAGAACAAGTAAATTTAAATAAACAAACTGACCTGTATTTCAATAGGAACTATGGGCCTGCTTTTGGCTAATGAGATGGTCAATGTGCTCTTTTCACTGACCACCAATGAAAGAGGTGCCCCTTCCGAAGTATGGCAGGGGCTGGATAAATGGCCTCAGGAAGTCGCATTTGGCCCGGGGGCTGTAGTTTGGGGAACCCTGCTCTACACTCTCCTTTAGTGACTGTTTTTCTGTATGATTCCTGTATTCTCTGTAAGTGCTTCTCAACTCTACCATAAACTCCCTTTTATCCCTTGACATAGAACTCTCTTCCTTTTTCTAGCTGGAAGGAAAAGGTGACTTGACTAATACATATTTCTTATTTTGTGTATGTGTGTTCTCTATTCTCATGGGTTTTTTTGTTTGTTTTTTATTAAGTGAGAGGTGGGGAGGTAGTAAGACAGACTACCACATGTACCCGAACCAGGATCTACCTGGCAAACCCCTACTGGGGAATGCTCTGCCCATCTGGGGCTGCTGCTCCATTGCTCAGCAACCAAACTATTTTAGCGCCTGAGGCAAGGCCATGGAACCATCCTCAGCTCCCAGGGCCAACTTGCTTGAACCATTTGAGCCATGGTTGCAGGAGGGCAAGAGAGAGAGAGAGATAGAAGGGGGAAGGGGAAGGGGAGGGGTGGAGAAGCAGATGATTTCTTCTCCTGTGTGCCCTGATGGAAATTAAACCCAGGACTTCCACATGCTGGGCTAATCTCTACCACTGAACCAGCCTCTCTATTCTCATGTTTACATCATTACTTAAAGCTCCACAGTTGAAAGTATGAATATTTAGAGTTTGAATGAGTAAAATTTTGTCTTACCTTTTATAAGTTGGACCCAGAAAAATATTTCAAGTTCTTCCATAAGAATAATCCATCATTATACATATTTCCTGGTGCACAGTGCCCTAAATCGAATGCCTGTTCAACAAGTTTCTCATCTCTATGCCTTGATCTGGCTTCTCAGTGGTTTTACTGGTGGCCCAAAGGGAGGAAGGGAATACTGTATATACTAAGACTCACAGAGAGCTACAGATCACACCATCACTTCTGTAAACATCAGGCTTCTATTACAACCTCAGAGCACTGAGGCTTGGGAATGCAGAGATAAAGTCAAGATGGCTCCTACTGCTTCAGAAGAACTAACAATGACTGAGAATCCCAAACATTTTGAAAGGGTTGTTCCCTTAGTTATGGATACTCACAGCAGAAGTGAAACCTGAGTCTCTTATCTCCCTCTCTTATCTTGGAGAACAGACATTATAGAAAGACCCGACACAAGTAGTTGGATAGTGAGCCATAATGAACACACATGAAAAACTGATTTTCTTGGACAAATTGCTTACAAGGAATCATTTTATGACATTATTTCACAGAACACAGTGTATGTCTATATTTATGACTATGGTATTGGGCTATGACTTGTCCTCAACTAAAGAAATAGAATTCTCAGGACAAGGAGCTGTAAGATTAAGTGCAGATTTTCTACTACTTGGCCATGGGATTTTGGAAGGTCATCCCACTATGCTGTTCTTCCTCTACAAATAATGGGCTTGTAATGGTCTTTCAGCCCAGATACTTTAAAGTTCTTTGAGTATATAAGGAAGGAATAATTTTTTATGTAGATGTCTATGTTATTACAGAAGTGTATATGTGTGTTAAGTTTGAGTACATATTTGTAAACTGTTCAATGATTTAAATTGGCTTTTTCTTATAAGATCCATGAGTTTGAGAGAAGAAAAAACATGATTAATTAAAACTAAACGATTGAAAATACATAGGTTATTATTGCTTTAAGACTCCACAGTAAATTTAAATGCGTTTACAGTAGAAGGCTATTTGAGCTAACTCTCATAACTAACGCTGCATTTGGGTGAGATCAAAAACTAGTACAAAAGTTTCAGTGTTACCTGACCTGTGGTGGCACAGTGGATAAAGCATTGCCCTGGAATGCTATGGTTGCCAGTTTAAAACTCCGGGCTTGCTTGGTCAAGGCACATACTACAAGTTGATGCTTCCCACTTGCTCCCCTCTTTTTTCTCTCTCTCCTCTCTCTAAAATCAATAAATACAAACCTTTTTTAAAAGCTTAAGTATTATTTCAGGAATACCTAATAAGGAATGAGAGATGATGAGACCACCTAGGTTAATGGACTTGTGGGGAACCTGGAGAGCTCAGTCACTCATCAAGTGCAAATTTATCAAATGTCTCTGGAACAGGAAAGCCTTTTCTTCTTTCTTTAAACTGCATCTAGTCTGGTAGAAAGATAAGAGGGTAAACATTGTTTATCTTAAAAAGAAGTCATAGGTGAGTGGTGATACATAGACCCCCACATTCAGGTCACTCAGTCTGTCTCACTGGAATATTTCGGAACAGTCCCTGAGGACCAACAGCCAAACCTTCTTTCACAATAAGTTATATGATCAAACATTATTAAGAAACCCATGAGTAGCCCTTTCTGACAACATGCTTGTGGAATGCCACATGTGAAAAACTTTCTATGACTTAATAGTTTCTATTACAATCACCTGAAAAGCGCTTTTAAAAAATTTTTTTTCCCATTGATTTGAGAGAGAGAAAGATGGGAGGAAAGAAGGGAAGGGAGGGAGAAAGAGAGAAGCATCAACTCATTGTTCCACTTAGTTGTTAGTTTTATACTCATTGGTTGCTTCTCATATGTGCCCTGACCAGGGACCAAACCTGCACCTCAGTGCTCCAGGACTACATTCTATCCGCTGAGACACCCAGCCGGGGCCACCTGAGCAGGTTTCATGGGCTCCAAACCAGATATACTGACACAGAATGTCTGGATGTGGAGCTCAGGATTCAGCATTTCCAAATCTTTTTTCAGGTGGTTCTGACATAACCTGTCCCAGAGTGGTACTTTTATCTGACCCAGACTTCAAAAACCTATAATGGAAATTGGTAATGTCTAGGTATTGGGGTTATTCCAAGCTGAGAGGAAATGGAGGTACCATTTGCCTTGGGACCCATAGATAATTACAGCTACACTGATTTCTAATTGAGCATTTATATCCTTGGATAGGCCTGGGTTAACTTCACCTAATCAGCACCTGAATGCACACAACTGACCTATCTGTCCTTAAGATATTTTCCCCCTAAATGAAGGGAGAAATGGTTGAAGGTTTTGGCTAAGACCCTCTATGTGGGTAAATGTGTCCGCTTCATTGCTATGTCACCTGTGCCGAGAACACACCTGGTGGCCCTGGCAGGTTGGCTCGGTGGTAGAGTGTTGGCCTGGCATATGGATGTTCTGGGGTTCGAAACCCAGTCAGGGCAAGGTCAGGGCACACAGGAAAAGTGACCATCTGCTTCTCCACCGCTCCTCCTCCCCCTTATCTCTCTCTTCTCCTCCCTCAGCCATGACTCAGTTCCAGTGCATTCGCCCTGGTGCTGAGGATGGCTCTGTGAGCCTCTCTGTCAGCTGTTGAGAATAGCTTGGTTGCAAACATGGCCCCAGATAGCAGAGCTTCCGCCCCAGATGCTCGGTTGCTGGGTGGATCTGCCTTGAGGTGCATGCGGGAGTTTGTCTCTCTATCTCCCCTCCTCTCACTTGGAAAAGAAGAAAAAATAAATAAAAAAGGAACACACCTGGCACCAAGCAAATGCTGAATACATTTTTTTTGAATAAAGAGACATAGGTTGTGTTAAACTTTTTATTTTTGCATAGTAAATTACCACAAACTTATTAGCTTAAAAAACAACATATAAGGCCCTGGCCGGTTGGCTCAGCGGTAGAGCGTCGGCCTAGCGTGCGGAGGACCCGGGTTCGATTCCCGGCCAGGGCACACAGAAGAGGCGCCCATTTGCTTCTCCACCCCTCCACCACGCTTTCCTCTCTGTCTCTCTCTTCCCCTCCCGCAGCCGGGGCTCCATTGGAGCAAAGATGGCCCGGGTGCTGGGGATGGCTCTGTGGCCTCTGCCTCAGGCGCTAGAGTGGCTCTGGTCGCAGCATGGCGACGCCCATGATGGGCAGAGCATCGCCCCATGGTGGGCGTGCCGGGTGGATCCCGGTCGGGCACATGCAGGAGTCTGTCTGACTGTCTCTCCCTGTTTCCAGCTTCAGAAAAATGAAAAAAAAAAAAAAAACAACAACAACATACCGGCCACCCAGACTCGGTGCCTCTGTGAGGGGTTCCCTCTTGCTGCTGCCAGCCCACCAGCCATGGTGTTGGGCGCCGCTGGCTCACCTTGCCTATCTCCAAGTGCTCAAGTCAGCTTGACAATAAAAACCAAGTGCTTCCAGCTACACCCCCAAGTGATGGATACTTATCTTAGCCGTCATCAGGCGACCCTGCCAATATGGCAGGACTGATGTGCTCATTCTGGGTGTGTGGCAGTGGACTTGGCTAGAAAGCAAACACCGCTTTGTGATCTGGATCTGCTTAACCCTTTGAGTAGTACAAATGTTCATGTACGTCCTCGTGCATCCTGACCATGCAGAGGATGATCATACAAAAATTTTTATTTTAAAAATGTATGAGGCAACATTAAAAAATGGCAAATGTATGTTCTTCTTATTTCCATAAGTTGGTTATCAAACAAACATGATTTTAAGTTAATAAAACTGTAACTGGGCCTGACCAGGTGGTGGCACAGGGGATAGAACGTCGGACTGGGACGTGAGGTTACCAGCTTGAGCACGGGCTCATCTGGTTTGAGCAAGGCTCACCAGCTTGAGTCCAAGGTCACTGGCTCGAGCAAGGGGTTACTCGGTCTGCTATAACCCCCAACCCCCCATCAAGGCACATGTGAGAAATCAATCAATGAACAACTAAGGAACCGCAATGAAGAATTGATGTTTCTTGCCTCTTCAATAAATGGTGCTGGGAAAACTGGAAAGCCACATGCAAAAGAATGAAACTGGACTACAGTCTCTCCCCCTGTACAAAAATTAACTCAAAATGGATCAAAGATTTAAACATAAGACCTGAAACAATTAAGTACATAGAAGAAGACATAGGTACTCAACTCATGGACCTGGGTTTTAAAGAGCATTTTATGAATTTGACTCCACAGGCAAGAGAAGTGAAGGCAAAAATTAATGAATGGGACTACATCAGACTAAGAAGTTTTTGCTCAGCAAGAGAAACTGATAACAAAATAAACAGAAAGCCAACTAAATGGGAAATGATATTTTCAAACAACAGCTCAGATAAGGGCCTAATATCCAAAATATACAGAGAACTCATAAAACTCAACAACAAACAAACAATCCAATAAAAAAATGGGAAGAGGATATGAACAGACACTTCTCCCAGGAAGAAATACAAATGGCCAACAGATATATGAAAAGATGCTCATCTTCTTTAGCTATTAGAGAAATGCAAATCAAAACGGCAATGAGATACCACCTCACACCTGTTCGATTAGCTATTATTAGCAAGACAGGTAATAGCAAATGTTGGAGAGGCTGTGGGGAAAAAGGAACCCTCATCCACTGTTGGTGGGAATGTAAAGTAGTACAACCATTATGGAAGAAAGTATGGTGGTTCCTCAAAAAACTGAAAATAGAACTACTTTATGACCCAGCAATCCCTCTACTGGGTATATACCCCCAAAACTCAGAAACATTGATACATAAAGACACATGCAGCCCCATGTTTATTGCAGCATTGTTCACAGTGGCCAGGACATGGAAACAACCAAAAAGCCCATCAATAGATGACTGGATAAAGAAGATGTGGCACATATACTCTATGGAATACTACTCAGCCATAAGAAATGATGACATCGGAACATTTACAGCAAAATGGTGGGATCTTGATAACATGATACGAAGCGAAATAAGTAAATCAGAAAAAACCAGGAACTGCATTATTCCATACGTAGGTGGGACATAAAAGTGAAACTAAGAGACATTGATAAGAGTGTGGTGGTTACGGGGGGGGCGGGGGGAATGGGAGAGGAAAAGGGGGTGGGGAGGGGCACAAAGAAAACAAGATAGAAGGTGACAGAGGACAATCTGACTTTGGGTGGTGGGTATGCAACATAATTGAACGACAAGATAACCTGGACTTGTTATCTTTGAATATATGTATCCTGATTTATTGATGTCACCCCATTAAAAAAATAAAATTATTAAAAAAAAAATTGATGTTTCTCATCTCTCTCCCTTCCTGTCTGTCTGTCCCTATCTGTCTCTCTCTCTGACTCTGTCAATCATTCCAGGTGGGGGTTAAGCAATAGCTGTCTCTGGTAGCTTGTGGGCTGCAGCCCCCCTGGTGTTCGTCACTGTTTCCACTCCCACTGCCCCTTCCTGTGAAGTTACTTCATAAACTGAATCGGGAGTCCTACCTGGGTAAACCTGAGATCTGTGCTCGACGGCTGCAATCCATGCCTCTGCACAGTGCCCGCCTGAGAGATGGCATGGGTAAAGGTAGCAGTAATGCTGATGCTGGCTAGCAATCTGAGGCAGCACAGCAGTCTCAAAGGGTCCCAGATGTCGGCCACAGCCTCTGACTCCACTCGGTGGGTGTCTGTGACAGACAGGCTGCTGAACTTGAAGCTAACTTACCTTGTACATGTAAAGTGTACTTTTCTGATCCAAACAAGCCTCATTGTTTTCAGCTAACTGTAACTCCAGATGAGGGTTACTGCCAGGGTGGAAAATTTCAGTTCGAAACGGAAGTTCCTGATGCATAAACATGGTGCCTCCCAAAGTGAAATGCTTGATCAGGATCTGGCACTCCAACATCACAGAGACGGGAAAGGTATAGTATGTCTGAGTTTACTGAGAGAACATTCAATACAGGGCTCTGTCTGGGCTCTCTACCACAAGGGCATTAAAGGATGTTGTTTGGGGATTAAACTCTTTATTTTAAAATTTTGAAGATCCACTGACTACTGAGGCTGCAAAGCTTCGCATGAGGGACAAAGAGGATTTCTGAAATAAAGTGGAAGGTTACCATACACCGGTGATAGAAGGGGAGACTGTGGGTACGGACTGTACTGGAGAGTCATCTCCAGCCCCCGGGGGCCACCACTCCAGTCCTTGTGCTCCCTCAGTGCCACTGTGTAAGGCCAGTAGCCATGGCCACCATCACAGCCACCTGGCCATGCAGGTTCACATTTGATTCGGACAAACAGTAATGAAACAACGAAGCCAAGAACTGGTGGGCCATCATCTTTATCCTAGCTTGCACCTGGCGGGCAAGAAATATACACAGTGGGAAAACACTTCCCTTTCCATTCAGGGCTCCCAAAGCCACTGACTCATCCAAGTTTCCTAGAATCAAAGGCTCCTACCTCACCAGCCTTATTCACCTCTGTTCCCCATCTCCTTCTCTCTGCACAAATTCTGTACAAACTGGCTTCTCCTTCAGCACTCTGCCATCTTGGCTGCTTCTCCTCTCTCTCCACGTGGCCTTTCTTGCTCTCTAGCATGGGCTCCTTTGCCCCAATTTTATTTTTTCTTTTACAGAGACAGAGAGAGAGAGAGTCTGAGAGAAGGATAGATAGGGACAGATAGACAGGAATGGAGAAAGATGAGAAGCATCAATTATCAATTTTTCATTGTGACACCTTAGTTGTTCATTGATTGCTTTCTCATATGTGCCTTGACTATGGGCCTTCAGCAGATCGAGTAACCCCTTGCTCGAGCCAGCAACCTTGGGTGACCTTGGGTCCAAGCTGGTGAGCTTTTGCTCAAACCAGCTGAGCCCACACTCAAGGTGGCGACCTCGGGGTCTCAAACCTGGGTCTTCTGCATCCCAGTCTGATGCTCTATCCACTGCATCACTGCCTGGTCAGGCTGCCCCATTTTATAGTGTAGAAATCAAAACCTTTAATCCAATATACAAACAAGGAAGTCTCTGATACAAAGTCACTTAGGGTGGGAAAGGCTTAGTCTTAAAACTAAGCCTTAGACCAGAGGGGTCCCCAAACTTTTTACACAGGGGCCAGTTCACTGTCCCTCAGACCGTTGGAGGGCCAGACTATAAAAAAAAACTATGAACAAATCCCTATGCACACTGCACATATCTTATTTTAAAGTTAAAAAAAAAAAACCAGGAGCAAATACAATATTTAAAATAAAGAACAAGTAAATTTAAATCAACAAGCTGACCAGTATTTCAATGGGAACTATGGGCCTGATTTGGCTAATGAGATGGTCAATATCCCATTCCATATTTGTCACTGCTAGCCGTAACAAGTGATATGTGCTCCTCTCACTGACCACCAATGAAAAAAGTGCCCCTTCCGGAAGTGCAGCAGGGGCCGGATAAATGACCTCAGGGGGCTGCATGTGGCCCGCAGTTTGGTGACCCCTGCCTTAGTCTATAACCACCCTGCCTGCTTACAGCCTGTCCCCCACACTCAATGCAAGCTATAAGCCAGCAAACATATATATCATATTTACAAACTTATTTGACCAACACACTGGCTCTGCCAGGTCCTGTCACAGGTCCTATGAAGGAACCTGTTCACGATTGCCCATTGTAGTGTTGTAAAGTACTGTATTCCAGATTCTGCAAAGTACCGAACCTCACTTCAGTGGGTTTACATAGAGACACCAAGTCCAGATGAATTTTGAAGGGTATTACTGAAAGAGGAGATTTATTAAATATGCCGGCCACATATGGCTGACACGGGGCATTTTGCAGACCCAAATTCTGTGTGCCAAATATATCTCAGAGGTTGGTTATATACTCTTTGACCACATACAAGTTGGGGGGAGCATGACATCATGACACAATCATTAACAAGATTATAATATTTGTCTAGGGCAGGGGTAGTCAACCTTTTTATACCTACCGCCCACTTTTGTTAGTAGTAAAATTTTCTAAAACACTCTTGGAGTTGCTGTCCACTGGTTCCACAGTAATGATGATTTATAAAGTAAGGAAGTAACTGTACTTTATAAAATTTATAAAGCAGAGTTATAGCAAGTTAAAGCATATAATAATTACTTACCAAGTACTTTATGTTGGATTTTCACTAAGTTTGTGTTGGGCAGATAAAATGTATTATGCTCACTTTGTTAAAGATTACGCTGCCCACGAGGAGGCCATCACCCAGGTGATATTAATGTGTGTTGAGAATCCTTGTAGCCTGGGGCTTGGTTTTGGGATTAAGCCTTTCCCACCCTTTTTGATGTGAGGCGGTACAATCCAATCATGCCTCAGAGAAGTGACTTTGTATTAGGGACTTCCCTACTTTGTATATTGGATTAGAGGTTGTGAAGCTACAATATAAAATGGGGGCAGAACAGAGTTTGTTCTCTTGGTTCCTGGGATCATTAGCGGAGAGAGCAGAGCAGAGAGCAGAAGGAGGCCACGTGGAGTAGGCCAGGAGAAGCAGCCAAGATGGCGGAGTGCTGAGTGAGATGCCAGTTTGGGTAGAGTTTGTATCTGGGAGAAGGAAGGAGATGGGGAACTGAGGAGAATAAGGCTGGTGAGCTAGAAACCTTTAATTCTAGGAAACTCGGATAAGTCAGTGGCTTTGTGAGCACTGAATGTGAGAGGGTTTTGGAGCCCAGTGTATGTTTTTACTTGCCCACCGGGTGCAAGCTAGAATTAAAGAAAATGGCCTATCAGTTTTTGGCTCCATTGTTTCTTTACCGACTGTCCGAATCCAATGCGAACCTGCATGGGCTGGGCTGCTCTGATGGTGGCCCTGGCCTTGGCTTCTGGCTTTACAGTTTGGCAGAATAAAGCTTTATAAAACAACATATTATAGTTAAATCTATCTTTTTATTTCTACTTTGGTTGCTCTGCTACCGCCCACCATGAAAACTGGAACACCCACTAGTGGCCAGTAGGGACCAGGTTGACTACCACTGGTCTAAGGGCTTTACAAAAAAACGTTAAAACTTTCAAAGTAATACAATCAAAGACATTCATAAACCTTTTAGTATCTATCTCTCCTCCTTTGCCTAGAGGTACACATTAATCTTAGGATTCCAGGAAGGGAGGGAGAGCAAAAATCAGTGTAGGGGGATATATAAATTTTGTCTCTTATTGAAAGGGTAAGGAAGCTCTTCAGATAACCTTAATCCTTTCAGAGAACTAAAACCGAATGACCCAGTTGTCCTTGTAAGTCAGGAGATTTCTATACCTTTTCCTTCCATTTTCCAAAGAAAGGACAGGACAGAAAGCCTGACTTTTCCTCTTCAAAATGGCATCACTAATACCAAGTTTTACAATTCTATGGCACCTTACCATAGTAGATGAAGAGTTCCACATAAATACAGCAAGAAAATGTGTATGGGCTCTGAGTTGTCTGAGTACTGTAACATGTGTACTGTATATAGGCTGAGGAGATTCCTGAGAAGTTAAAATGAACTCAGAATTAAAGGAGAGCTTGCTTTTTTCCCTTTCCCCAAGTCACCTCCCCGCACAGGGATGCTAATGACCACGGGTGTCTTTGGCAGGTGGGAGTCAGAGCTCACTACAAACTGTGATTGGATGCTGTCTCTAAGCTCCTCCCACAAACAGTGGCCCTGCCTTAGCGTTGTGAAGCTTCCCAGAATGCTGTTATTCACTGTAGATCTCTTATAGAAATGCATGTTTAATTTAATGTAAGTATATTTTAGAACAGATTTGTAATCTGTACAATTTAATGCTTTAATTTTTTTCTGTAAGGTGATCAGCAATGGGAGAAGGTCACGTGAGGAACCCAGACCCAGGAACTTTGGCTAGAGCTGCCCACACCCATGCGTGCCAAAAGAAACTTCACAGGAGTCCTTGGAAAAAGAGTGACTGTCCATCAGTCAGTGAGATTTCACCATGTCAAATCAACTCAACCACCCTAAATGAGACTCTTTAAATATCCCCCATATGGGTCACTCTATGCAACTTCCCTGGCCTCTATCCCTGGGACCAGGGAACATCATTGGGCAGGATGCACTCTGTACTCAATAAAGCTTTTACTATTCCACACTCCGTGGCTATGCCCCTTCCTTCTTCCTCAGAGGGGGAAAATACCCTACATTTAGTGCCGAAACCCAGGAGGAGTTTGAAGTCTGCAAGGACTGCTCCTCTTCCCGTCCTCTCCAAGAAAGAACCAGGACTTCCGACCTTCCACCCACTTTGGCGCATGGTGCGGTAAGTCCCCTGCCTCCAGCCTCCCCTCAGTTCTTTCTGCCAAGATTTCCTGTCCGAAACAGCAGCTGTGCCAGGGACCTCTTTTCCATTCCATTCTGAGTATATGTGTGCCCACAGAGACATCCCGAGCACATCCACTTTACCTATCCATCCAGTGGCCAGAGCTTGAGTTGTGGGATGCCAATTCTCAACTCAAACAACTCCGAGAACTGAGGATGGCTGTGGGGGCACAGAAATCTAAACCTAATCCAAAAACACTCTTGGAGTTGCCTTATCCAAAATCTCTCCCTCCCTAAAGAAGAAGAAACTGTTCTTCTTCTCCACTATGGCCAGGCCACAGAGCCCACTGGATAATCGAACCAGGTAGCCTCCTAAAGGGACTTTCAGTTTTAACATCCTCACCAATTTAACTATCGCCGAAAGAACTGGGAACTGGTTGGAGATCCCTTACATTCAGGGCTTCTAGGTATTCGCACTCCCGTCCAAATCTCTGTGCCACCTGTTCTACCACGCAGGCCCTTTTTGGCCAGAGAAACCTCACCTAAACCCTCCACTCTTTATCTTTCCTCCTTTACCTGACTCCCAACTCTCTCCTCTTCCTGCCTGACCTGTAGGGGTGGCTCTCTCTCAGGACCCCTCTCTAGTCCTTCTACGGACCTCTTTTGCTCAGGTCTCTTCCCTCCAAGAGCTCCCTCCCTTCCCTTTGCAGGATCCTGTTTCTCACTCACCTGCAAGTACCAGTCTCTCTTTCTCCTCCCCTGCTGGCCAGGGGCCCCTTCCTTCTCAACTGTATTCTTAAGCCCCTCCTGTCAGGCCATTCTCATCCTGCCATTGGCCCTTACACCAGTTTGCAGGACACCCAACCCTAATCTTCTTACAGGAAGTCCTAGCTCTGTCCTGCCTCTGGCTCTGGTATTTCTGGCAGGATCTGGGTGCTGGGCTCCCCAGGAGCCCCCCTCCTCTTATTCTCAACCCCCAAACCCCTATCCAAAACCTGTGAACATGGCATTTAAAGTTTTTAATGGTCCCAATTAGTAGAAACAGGCCAAGGCTGTTCGCCAGGCCCGCATGCAGCAGAAGGCAACGCTCCAAGGCAGGGGCTTATCGCACTCTTGTGGCAGCCCTGAGACCAGCAGAGCAACAAGGAAGGGCAAGGCACAGGAAGTGCCCAACCCAAGTCCAAGCCAAAGAGGAGTCCCACCAGCAGCTTGCTTTAAGTGTGACACAGAAGGTCATTGGTCCCAGCAGTGACCCTGCCCGAGGCCACCGACTAAGCCCTGCCCTAATTGCAAGCAGCCAGGTCACTGGCAGAGTGATTGCCCCCTTTGGGCAGCAGGCTCATCCTCAGTGCCTCTACGTGGAGGACAAGCCAGCCAGGTGGGTCCATTGTTTGAACTCCTAGGCCTCATGGATGGCTGATGTGGCCTGGACTTGGAGACCCCCATCACTCTATTTGAGCCATGGGTAATGGTGCAGGAATGGGTAAGTCCATCTCATTTCTTGTGGACATGGGAGCTGTCTTCTCTATTTTGCCATCACACTCTGGACCTCTAGTTCCCTCACAGGTCTCGGTTATGGGAATGGATGGGACCCCTAGCCTTTCCCCTTTGTAAGGTATTTTTCCCCAACGAGAAGGAAGGAAGGGGCCGGAGCCACAAAGTGTGGAATAATAAAAGGCTTTATTGAGTACAGAGTGTGCATCCCACCCGACGAGGTTCCCTGGCCCCGAGGAAATATGGAGGCCAAGGAAGTCGCAAGTGGTGACCTACGTGGGGGATGTTTAAAGGGTCCCTAGGGTGGTTGAGCTAAAATGACGTGGTGAAATCTCACTGGCTGGCAGATGGTCACTTTTTTCCAAAGGGCTCCTGGGAAGTTTCTTTTGGCACACCTGGCTGTGGGCGGTCCTAGCCAAAGTTCCTGGCTAGGGAATCCATATGACCTTCCTCCATTGCCCACTGACCTTACATTCTGATCTTTTGTGTTAAATAGAATAGGGGCTCCATTTACTCGTCTGGCTACTTCCTGCTAATTAGGAGCATCGTGTGGAGGGGGAGATCAGAAGGTGGTGGTTTTGAGGGGTGTCAGGAAGAACATTTGTGTGGTTGTGAGTTAAGAAACTTCGCAGATGCGGTCCTATAAGGATTAAAAAGAAAAAGAGGAGTAATAGGGGGATTTGTAGGGTCCAAGCTTTTGGTGAGCTAGAGATGGATGGAGTCCAGTGGTTCTGACTGCCAGTGGTCCTGTATGGAGGCAAGCTTGAGGCAAAACTGCATGTCAGGAGTGGCGTAAAAAGAGGAAAAGAAGGGGTATCCCATCCATTCCCATAACCGAGACCTGTGAGGGAACTAGAGGTCCAGAGTGTGATGGCAAAACAGAGAGGGCAGCTCCTGTGTCCACAAGAAATGAGATGGACTGACTTACCCACTAGTTGCAGCATACCCTGGGTTCTCCGAGTCCAGGCCATGTCCTAGGAGTTTGAGTGATGTACCCACCTGGCTAGATTGGCCCTCCCATTTGGGAGGCTTGTCCTCCACATAGAGGTGCTGAGGAAAAGCCTATTGCCCAAAGGGGCAATCGCTCTGCCTGTGACCGGACTGCTTGCAGTCAGGGCAGGGCTCAGTGGGCAGCCACGGGAAGGGGCCCTGCCGGGACCAGTGGTCCTGCTTGCCACACTTAAAACAAGCTGCTCGTGGGATTTCTCTTTGCGGCTTGGACTTGGGTTGGGGAACCTCCTGTGCCTTGCCCCTGTTGCTGTGCCAGCCTCAGAGCCTGGGTTTGGAGCATTACCTTCTGCTGCATGCAGGCCTGGCGAACAGCCTTGGCCTGTTTCTACTAGTTGGGACCATTTAAAACTTTAAATCCATGCTCACAGGTCCTGGATAGGGGTTTGGGGGTTGAGAATAAGAGGAGGGGGGCTCCTGGGGAGCCCAGCACCCAGATCCTGCCAGAAACGCTAGAGCCAAAGGTAGGACAGGGCCAGAACTTCCTGCAAGAAAATTGGGGTTGGGCCTTGGGGTCCTGCAAACCGGTGTAAGAGCCAATAGTAGGTGGAGAATGGCCTGATGGAGGAGGGACTTAAGAACACAGTGAAGGAGGGAGGGGCCCCTGGCCAGCAGGGGAGGAGAAAGAGAGAATGGTAGTGGTGAATGAGAAACAGGATTTTGCAAAGGGAGGAGAGGGGGCTCTTAGAGGAAAGAGACCTGAGCAAAAGAGGTCCACAGAGGGACAGAGAGAAGTCTCAAGACAGGGGCGCCCCCGGGGGTCAGGCAGGAGGGGGAGAGAGTTGGGAGTCTGCGGAAAAGGAAAGATCAGGAGTGGAGGTTTTAGGTGAGGTTTCTCTGTCCAAAAAAAGGGCCTGCATGGTGGAACAGGCGGCACAGAGATTAAGGATGAGCGCGCGAATAATTAGAAGCCGTGAATGTAAGAGATCTCCAACCAGCTCCCAGCTTTTTTGGCAGGATTAAATTGGTGAGGGTGTTAAAACTGAAAGTCCCTTCAGGAGGCTAATTCAGTGGGTTCTGTAGCCTGGCCACAGTGGAGAAGAACAACTTCTTCTCTAGGGAGGGAGATTCCTGTGCCTCCATGGCCGCCTTCAGTCCTCGGAATGATCAGAATTGAGTATCGGCATCTCAAAACTCAAGCTCTGGCCATGGACGGATAAGGTAAAGTGAATGTGCTAGGGAAGTCTCCACAAGCACATGCACTTGGAATGGAAAAGACTTCCCTGACGTAGCTACAACTTCTAAACAGGGAGTCTCGGCAGAAAGAACTCAAGGGTGGCTGGAGGCAGGGGACTTACCACACCATGTGCCGAAGTGGGTGGAAGGTCAGAGATCCTGATTTTTTCTCGGAGGGGAAGAGGAGAGGAGCAGTCCTTGCAGACTTCAAACTCCTCCCAGGTTTTGGCACCAAAATGTAAGGTATTTTTCCCTGCCGAGAAAGAAGGAAGGGGGCCAGAGCCATGAAGTGTGGAATAATAAAAGGCTTTATTGAGTACAGAGCGCTTCCCACCCCACGAGGTTTTCTAGCCCCGGGACAGAGGCCAGGGAAGTTGCAAGTAGTGACCCATGTGGGGAATATTTAAAGGGTCCCTAGGGTGGTCGAGCTAATATGACGTGGTGAAATCGCACTGGTTGGCAGATGGCTGCTTTTTTCCAGAGTAGCTCCTGGGAAGTTTCTTTTGGCACGCTTGGCTTTGGGTGGTCTAGCCAAAGTTCCCAGCTAGGGAACCCATGTGACCTTTCTCCATTGCCCACCGACCTTACACCCTTCTTACACCACTCCTGACATGCAGTTTTGCCTCAAGCTTGCCCTCATACAGGACCGCTGACAGTCAGAACTACTGGGTCCTACCCATCTCTAGCTCACCAAAAAGCTGGACCCTGCAGATTCCCCTATTACTCCTCGTTTTCAAATCCTTACAGAACCACATCTGCGAAGTTTCTCAACTCACGGCCGAACAGATGTTCCTCCTGATACCCCTCAAAGCCACTACCTTCCAATCTCCCCTCCCCACGATGCCCCTAATCAGCAGGAAGTAGCCAGACAAATAAGCGGTGCCCTAATTAACACAAAAGATCGGAATGTAAGGTGGTCAGCAATGGAAGAAGGTCATGTGAGGAACCCAGACCTGGGAACTTTGGCTAGAGCCGCCCACACCCATGCGTGCCAAAAGAAACTTCCCAGGAGTCCTTGGAAAAAGAGCAACTGTTCATCAGCTAGTGAGATTTCACCACATCAAATCAACTCAACCACCCTAGACAAGACCTTTTAAATGTCCCCACACGGGTCACCCTATGCGACTTCCCTGGCCTCTGTCCCCGGGACCAGGGAACATCAGGTGGGATGTGCTCTGTACTCAATAAAACTTTTATTATTCCACACTTTGTGGCTATGCCCTTTCCTTCTTCCTCAGCAGACAAAAATACCTTACACTCTGCACAAACTGGCTTCTCTTTCACCATTCTGCCATCTTGGCTACTTCTCTCCTCCATATGGCCTTTATCTGCTCTCCTTTCTCTGATCTCTCCTCTAATGCTAATCTCAGGAACCTAATGCTAATCTCAGGAATCAAGAGAGAGCAAGCTCCCGGTCTGCCCCCATTTTATAGTGTAGAAATCAAAACTTTTAATCCAATATACAAACAAGGAAGTCTCTGATACAAAGTCACTTGTCTGAGGCATAATGGGATTCCTCATGAGAGTGCACCACCCTACATCATGTAACAGTCAAGGGTATAGGGAAAAGCTTAGTCTTAAAACTAAGCCTTAGGCCTATAACGACCCTGCCTGCTTACAGCCTGTCTGCCACACCCAATACGAACTATAAGAACTATAAGCGAGCCAACATATATATCATATTTAAAAACTTATTTGACGGACACCATTCTATTTATTAAAGTCTCGCACCAGCTAATGAGCAAACACATAGGGAAAACACTCCCCTTTCATTCAGGGCTCCCAAAGCCCTGATGCACTCTCTAGTTTCACAACCAGGAGAATTTTTTCCCGTTCCTCCTATAATCAAGGCCCCACCAGTTTCAGTGGAGCTCGCAAAGCCCCGCAGCTCCAGTTTCCCACCTGCACACCTTCTTCTCTCCTGCAAAAATGCTTCTTCTTCAGCACTCTGCATTCTCTCTGCTCTGGTGCAAAACTGGCTGGGCCCACAAAGAACCCCTCCTCCAACAAACATTAGTAAAACAATGGCCCCTCCCAAACAGGAAGGTAATCCGCAATTTGCAATCAACTGCCCTGCTCTGAGGGAAAGCACACACCTGTGGCTGCCCAGCACTATTTTTTAACAATAAAAGTGAGAAAATTCAAAAACTACAAAATTTACAAGCTTATTTGCCCCACAGACACTTTATGCATTCTGTCCAAATGCAACAAGAATTTGACTTTTAAAAACCAGCTCTTGCCTGACCTGTGGTGGCGCAGTGGATAAAGTGTCGACCTGGAAATGCTGAGGTCGCCGGTTCGAAACCCTGGGCTTGCCTGGTAAAGGCACATATGGGAGTTGATGCTTCCAGCTCCTCCCCCCCTTCTTTCTCTGTTTCTCTCTCCCTCTTTCTCTCCTCTCTAAAAATGAATAAATAAATTTTAAAAAAAACAAAACAGCTCTTGCTTTCAGGTCTGGATGGAGCAAAGAAGTTTTAGAGCCCTTTGAAACTAGATGTAGATGATTTGAAAAAACAAAAGGCAGGGATCCCTTTGTCACGTTGGCCCAGAGGAACTGGTTGGAGCCAGATGGGTGAGGCTAGGTGTTTCTGCTGAGGCCATGTGCTCCTGAGCCAATGTTCAGAGACTGTAGCTGCTTAACAGAGATCCAGACCCTTGCTCACGAGGGCCAGGAGACACCTCGAAAAGCGGCCAAACAATGTCTGATGCCACTGAGACTGCACCTGTGACCTTCTGAGTCTGCTGTGGATCGGGTCCAAGCAGGGGTGGCCTCCTGGGTGGTGGAGGGTGGAATTCAAACAGCATATAGCCATGCTCCATCAGACAGCGCACTACAGAGTCAGCACAAGGAGGACACCCCTAGACCCGTGATATCAAATGCAAATAAATGTCTGTATGGTTCCATCTGCAACAACAACAAATCCATACAATTATCACCTCACAGTTTTTGTGGCCTAGGAATTCAGGGATAGCTCATCTGGGTCCTTTGCTCGGGGTCTCACAAGGCTGCAGTCAAGGTTTTGGCCTGGCTATCTTCTCATTTACAGTCTCAAGGAAGAGCTTATTACCAAGTTTATTCATATTGTCAGCAAAATTTATTTCCTTGCAGCTGTATGATTGAGGGTCCATTCTCTTGCTGGTTGTCTGCAAGGAACCACACTCAGCTACTGAAGTCTGTCAACAAAGTCTTATCCATAATCCCTCTCACAACAAGGTAGCATAGAGGGAGAGACTACAGGCATTGATCGACTTACGACCTATGCAACTTATGACTGTTCGACTTTACAACCACGATCTCTAGCCACGACTGCTCCATGTCTGGAAGCACAGTGTTGCTCAGCTGGGCGTATAACAGTGAAGACCAGCTTCCGGCAGCACTACCATCTCCGCATGCACCATTTCAACCATTATCCCAGACTCGGTACAATAATGAAAGAAAATTATGATAAAATATGACTTAAAGATTTTTATAACATCATTTCACAGTACTGTACATATAGCCTACTCAACTTACGACCAAATCGTGTTACGACTGGTCTGTCAGAACCAATCGTGGTTGTAAGTCGAGCACTAGCTGTACCTCACCTCCTCCAAACACGCCAAGCTTATGCCCAATAGTCTAGAGCAGGAGGAGTCAAACTTTTTTGCTCTTAATTCTCCTTGACAATCTTAAAAATTAGTGAGAATTCCAAAGAGCTTTTTGGGTTATATCTGTTTATATTTACCATATTATAAATTTAACACTAAACTTTTAATATTTACTCATTAATACATTTGAAAATTAAAAATAACATAATTAAGCCATCATATATTGGCATTAATATCATATTTTATAAAAAATAATCCAATTTCTCAAAATAAAAAATTAATATGAAGAATAGCATTGTTTTACATTTTTGAAATTTTCTTTAAAGCTTAGCTTAAAAATAGAAGGATTGTCATGGCTGTTTTTCTATGCAATCTATTGTATAATGTTATTTTGTTGAATTATACAAAGAAAATTCAGCCTCTCATAGATATATAGTTGTATAGATTAGGACCTCACAGACATATCAAAAGGGTTTTGGGGACTATCAGGGTCCTTGGGCCACACTTTGACAACTGCTGTACTAGAGAACAAGTAGTCTACTACTACATAATATTGCAAACATCCAAAAGGAACACACATATTAAGAATAAGGGTTCGATTCCCGGCCAGGGCACATAGGAGAAGTGCCCATTTGCTTCTCCACCCCCCCTCCTTCCTCTCTGTCTTTCTCTTCCCCTCCTGCAGCCAAGGCTCCATTGGAGCAAAGATGGCCCGGGTGCTGGGAGGGCTCCTTGGCCTCTGCCCCAGGCGCTAGAGTGGCTCTGGTCGCAGCAGAGCGACACCCTGGAGGGGCAGAGGATCGCCCCCTGGTGGGCAGAGCGTAGCCCCTGGTGGGCATGCCAGGTGGATCCCGGTCGGGCGCATGTGGGAGTCTGTCTGACTGTCTCTCCCCATTTCCAGCTTCAGAAAAATAAAAAAAATAAAAAAATAAAAGAATAAGGGGAGGTTGCCTGACCAGGCGGTGGTGGAGTGGATAGAGCGTGGGACTGGGATGCAGAAGAACCAGGTTCGAGACCCGGAGCTCACCAGCTTGGACCCAAGGTTGCTGGCTTGAGCAAGGGGTTCCTCGGTCTGCTGAAGGCCTACGGTCAAGGTACATATGAGAAAGCAATCAATGAACAACTAAGGTGTCGCAAAGAAAAACTGATGATTGATGCTTCTCATCTCTCTCCATTCCTGTCTGTCTGTCCCTATCTATCCCTGTCTTTGACTCTCGCTCTGTCTGTGAAAAAATAAATAAATAAATATTTTTTAAAAAAGAGAATAAGGGGAGGTTAACAAGCATCAAGTATCTGTGCTGTGGTAAAACTCAGGTACTCAGAAGTATCATCTATTGATTATATATATATATATAATTAAAATGGCAGAAAATAATTTTATTACTTGTGTTTATAAACAGCTTCCACATGAAGGGAGAATGACAAGGATCCTTGTGGATGTAAAGGTAGAGAACCATTAGAATGGAGATTAGCTCATCTCTTACATTCTTTTTTTTCTTTTCTTTTTTTCTTTTTCCAAGTGAGAGGAGGGGAGATAGAAAGACAGACTATCACATGTGCCCCTACTGGGATCCACCTTGCAATCTCTCATCTGGAGCCAATGCTCTACCCATCTGAGGCCATGCTTGCAACAGAGCCATTTCTAGCACCTGAGATGGGGAGGCTCCACGGAGCTATCCTCAGTGCCCAGGGCTAATGTGTTTGAACCAATCAAACCATGGCTGCAAAAGGGGAACAGAGAGAGAGAGAAGAGGGAGAGGGAAGGGTGGAGAAGTAGGTGGTTGCTTCTCCTATGTGCTCTGACCGGGAATTGAACCCAGGACATACACATGCCAGGCCAACACTCTACCACTGAGCCAACCAGCCAGGGCCTCACATTTTAAAAATACATTTTATTAAAGAAACATTATTACCTAGGGAATAAAAAAACCCGATGTAACGCCAATAGCCATGGCTACCATCACAGATGCCTGGCCCATGCAGGTTTGCATTTGATTTGGACAGACAGTAATGAAACAATGGAGCCAAGAACTGGTGGGCCATTAGCTTTAATCCTAGTTTGCACTCGATGGGCAAGAAATACACACAATGGGAAAACACTTCCCTTTCCATTCAGGGCTCCCAAAGCCACTGATGTATCCGAGTTTCCTAGAATCAAAGGTTTCTACCTCACCAGCCTTATTCATCTCTGTTCCCCATCTCCTTCTTTCTGCACGAACTGGCCTCTCCTTCAGCACTCCGCCATTTTGGCTGCTTCTTCTCTCCTCCACATGGACTTTCTCTGCTCTCCTTCAGCATGGGCTCCTCTGCCCATTTTATAGTATAGAAATCAAAACCTCTAATCCAATATACAAATAAGGAAGTCTCTGATACAAAGCCACTTATCTGAGGCATAAATAGGATTCCTAGTAAGAGTGTACCACCCCACATCATGCAACAGTCAAGAGTGTGGGGAAAAGCTTAGTTTTGAAAAGATCTTAGTATCAAAAGGGTGGGAAAGGCTTAGTCTTAAAACTAAGCTTTAGGCCCATGATGGCGAACCTTTTTATAAAAACCGCCCACTTTTGAAGTGCTAGTCAACCTGGTCCCTCCCACCCACTAGTGGGCGTTCCAGCTTTCATGGTGGGTGGTAGTGGAGCAACCAAACGGAGGTTTTTATAAAAAGTTTCGCCATCGCAGCCCTAAGCTATAAGTACCCTGCCTGCTTACAGCCTGTCCCCCACACCCAATGCAAACTATAAGCGAGCAAACATATATATCATATTTACAAACTTATTTGACCAACACCCAATAAAGTAGGTATTTTAGCTTGGATGATATGCCCATCTTAGAGATGGGAATCAGAGGCAACCTGGGTTGACAGAACTTCCCTTAAACCTACTGTGCATTCTGCCTCCCTCTGAGAAGCAGCACACAGTGAAGGAGACCCTCAAACTTTGAGGAAAACACTCAAGGTTCTGCTATTACCTGTTATTACATCACTATCTGGGCCTCAGTATAAGCTATAAAATGCAGATAATCATACTAGCCTGATAGACTACTGTATGAGTCAAATGATTCAATTTAAATAAATTGTTTTACACATTTTCAATTTGCTCCAGAACATGCTCAATATGAATATAAAAATAAGTTAGTTGTCCATTCTGGCATCTTAGTTTTTCCACCATATATAAAAAGTTATTATTTTAACCCTCTCCAGTATTAAAAGAATAAAGCTTGATCCAATTGATACTGAATTCCAGGCTCTCATTACAAGAAAAGGAAAATGAGTAGTGCCAAAGAAAACCTTCCCCGGGCTTCATTAGGTCCAGTGACACCAGGTGACTGAAAGTTTTCTGTTGTCAACCCACAGCTCCTCCCACCCCACACTCCTGCAAGAGCTTTAGACCTCAGGTCCTAGGAAGACTGAAAGTACATGGAGTGACTTATCAAAGGTACAAACACTACTGATAAATACACGGGGCTTGATGTTGCTGCTTTCTTCCCGTATATTAATTCCAGCTTGTTTATACTGTAAGGTTGGCAGATAATAGGGAACTTTGGCTAGGACCACCCACAACCAAGCGCGCCAAAAGAAATTTCCCAAGAGCCCTTCAGAAAAAAGCAACCGTCTGCCAGCCAGTGAGATTTCACCACGTCATATTAGCTCAACCACCCTAAGAACCCTTTAAATATCTCCCATACGGGTCACCACCTACAACTTGCCTAGCCTCTGTCACCGGGGCTAGGGAACCTCGTCAGGCGGGATGTGCACTGTATTCAATAAAGCCTTTTATTATTCCACACTTTGTGGCTCGGCCCCTTCCTTCCTTCTCGGGCGGGGAAAAATACCTTACTTATACCAGTAAAAGTTTGGAAACAAACAGAGTATCCTGAATACGGGACTGGTTAAAATACAATGAGATATACTTATAACAAAAACTATGCAAGGCCCTGGCCGGTTGGCTCAGTGGTAGAGCGTCGGCCTGACGTGCAGGAATCCCAGGTTCGATTCCCGGCCAGGGCACACAGGAGAAGCGCCCATCTGCTTCTCCACCCCTCCCCTTCTCCTTCCTCTCTGTCTCTCTCTTCCCCTCCCACAGCCAAGGCTCCATTGGAGCAAAGTTGGCACAGGCGCTGAGGATGGCTCTGTGGCCTTTGCCTCAGGTGCTAGAATGGCTCTGGTTGCAACAGAGCGACACCCCAGATGGGCAGAGCATCGCCCCCTGGTAGGCGTGCCGGGTGGATCCCAGTCCACATGCGGGAGTCTGTCTGACTGCCTCCCCGTTTCCAACTTCAGAAAAATACAAAAACAAACAAACAAACAAACAAACTATGCAGCTATTAAATAGAATGAGGTACTCTTCCACTGGCATGGAATATGTCCAAAATATATTGTTAGTGGGAAAGAGGTAATGGTGTAGTGGTGTAGAGCATTGTGTATAAAATGTTACTATTGGGATGGGATGGGAAAGGGGAGGAAGATATAAACATATGTATCTATATATGTGTCAATAACTGTATGTGTGTAAAATATACAGATATATAAAGAGTATAAAAGGATATAAAAAAAACTGAATTATTGCACCTGGAAAAGAAAGTCAGGGTCTAAAAGGCAAGGACCAGAGGAAGAGATCCTTTTTATTAGACTTACTCTCTTAATGTCTGAATTTATGTCTACCATCTTCATGAACAAAGCATGAGTATATACATATGAAGGAAGAAGTTAGACTATCTCACTGTAACCCTTCTCAGTTGAGTAAGTGTTGGTCAAATAAGTTTGTAAATATAATGTATATGTTTGCCCCCTTATAGTTTGCATTGGGTGTGGGGACAGGCTGTAAGCAGGCAGGGTGGTTATAGCCTAAGGCTTAGTTTTAAGACTAAGCCTTTCCCACCCTAAGTGACTTTGTATCAGTGACTTCCTTGTTTGTATATTGGATTAAAGGTTTTGATTTCTACACTATAAAATGGGGCAGAGGAGCCCATGCTGTAGGAGAACAGGGAAAGGCCATATAGAGAAGAGGAGAAGCAGCCAAGATGGCAGAGTGCTGAAAGAGAGGCCAGTTTGTGCAGAGTTTGTGCAGAGAGAGGGAGATGGGGAACAGAGGTGAATAAGGCTGGTGAGGTACAAACCTTTGATTCTAGGAAACTCGGATAAGCCAGTGGCTTTGGGAGCCCTGAATGGAAAGGGAAGTGTTTTCCCATTGTGTGTATTTCTTGCCCACCGGATGCAAGCTAGGATTAAAGCTAATGGCCCACCAGTTCTTGGCTCCGTTGTTTCATTATCATCTGTCCAAATCAAATTCGAACCTGCATGGGTCAGGCGGCTGTGATGGTGGCCGTGGCTACTGGCTTTACAGTAAGGAAGGGTCCCTGGTAATAGAAAGTTCAAACAATGAAGTTATGAAATAAAACTTAAAATTACCCTGGAGTTTTGGCATAGAGTTGATCTCAAAACTTCACACCTCAGCTAAGAAGTGATACATAAAATGGGTATTCAGCCACCATCTTTCTTAAGAACAAAGCAGACCTGAAGTAGGAAGGACTTGCCCACTCAATAATCTGCCTCAGACCTCCCTTGCAGTTGGATGCTAATAGGGACAATTGGATCAGGGTGCAATTCTGAGGAAATGTGGCACCACTCCCAACCACAAACAGAAGAAGCTGTCTTGCAGCTGTCTTTGCCCAGGACCCTTTGATAAATGACCCCTGCCCTATCCCTCCATTGAGGCTGACACCCTTTGCTGGTCTCAGCCCACCTGCACCCAGGCGTTTTTGAAATAAACTTCCTTTTGGAACACACTAACCTCCTTGCCTGAGGTTTCTGCCTTGCAAGAAGCAGTGCTGCAGATATCACCTCCTTCCTGGCCCTGCCCTCCTTCTTAATGAGAGTTCACAGTACACAGTAAGCGTCCATTATTTGAAGCCTGTTTATTTTCCTGTGATTAAAAGAGGATTTTGAAAGTTTGAGGTCGGACCTGGAGAGTTGGCTTAGTGGCTCAGTGGTAGAGCGTCAGCCTGAGTGTGGATGTCTTGGATTAGATTCCCGGTCGGGGCACATACAAGCACACATCTGCTTCTCCACCCCTCCCCCACTCAGCTTCTGCAGCCATGGCTTGATTGCAGCAAGTGGCTGCCCACCCCCCATCCGGTGCTAATCAAGCCTCCATGGCCTCCACCTCAGGTGCTAAGAACTTGCTTGCTGAGCAACCGAGCAACCCCAGATGGGCAGAACATCCCATCTGGGCTTTCCGGGTGGATCCCAGTCGGGGCGCATGCGGGAGTCTAGTCAAGTTCTGGTTTTTGTCGGGCCGCGGGGTCCTGGCATCGCAGCGCCCCTACAGGCCGTTGAGAACTAGAGCAGGATGGCCTCGGATCCTGCGCGCAGTCTCCGCGCCCCGCCTCGTTCTGGGCTGTGCCCTCAAGTCTGGGGATTGTGGCAATGAAGAAAGCAGGAGGCCCTCCATGCCCCTCTCCCAGAGCCCTTGACCCGTGGAACGGAAAAATACCACTGTGGGCCCGGTCACTCTGCTCAGGATCAGCGCCCCCGGAGTTGTATTAGAGCGGCCCGTGAGCACATCGGCCCGTAATGCCGGAGATTAATATCCCAGGGTGGGAACACAGCTCTCCTGAATAGCCGCCTACCAGCCCATGAGCAGCGCGCACGCTCGCACCGACTCTTCCCTTATTCCTCATCCCTCCATCCTCACCCCCGCCCCGCCAACAAGAAGGCGGGAGTTTGGAGAGGATGGGGAACCCAGTCGAGAAAACTGGCTAGGCAGAAGCCCAGCGAGAGCCCAGCACGGATTCCGCGGCAGCTCCTGCCCTCTGCTGGCGGAAACATTGACACGTGGCGGCCATTTAGGGTCACCTACGGGGTTAACTCCCGCTCTGCTTTGCCACCAAAGGGCCCTCTGAGAGGCTGAGAGATAGGTAGCTAACTGGCGTCAGCGAGGGGTGAGGATTCCAGAAAGGAAGCACTAGACGAATGAACTGAAATTCCCCACAGATAAAGAGGGGTTAGATCACCAGCATTCGTCATACAGGGTAAGGGGAAGTCTATACTAGTCCCCTATGAGGCCCCCTGGAAACCAGGGTAGAGATGTCAGTAGAACAAGCAGCGGTTAAGGGCTGGCCTGGAGCTGAAATCAATGTGACCTTGACTTCTCAGGATCTTGTATAGTGGCAATTGGGACTTTGATTTGAGGAGACTTACTCAGCAAGCATTTCTTGAGTATCTTTGTTCCAGGGACTGTTAAAGGTATATGGGAGACATTAGAGAAAAAAAAAAAGAGAAAGAGCAACAGACAGATAATAGACATTATAAATATGCAAATTATAGACCATTCTGGTAATAAGCTCTGTTGGGCAGATAAAATATATTATGCTCACTTTGCTAAAGATGGCACTGCCCACATGGAAGCCTATTGCCCAGGTGATTTTTTTTTTAATTTTTTATTTATTCATTTTTTAGAAAGGAGAGAGGAAGAGAGAGGAGAGAGACAGAGAGAGATGGGGGAGGAGCTGGAAGCATCAACTCCCATATGTGCCTTGACCAGGCAAGCCCAGGGTTTCGAACCGGCAACCTCAGCATTTCCAGGTCGACGCTTTATCCACTGCGCCACCACAGGTCAGGCTTGCCCAGGTGATTTTAATGTGTGTTGGGGGCGGGCGTGGGCAAGCAGGATCCTTGTAGCCTGGGGCTTGGTTTTAGGACTAAGCTTTTCCTACCCTTTTTGATGTGGGGTGGTGCAATCCCATCATGCCCCAGATAAGCGACTTTGTATTAGAGACTTCCCTATTTTGTATATTGGATTAAAGGTTTTGGTTTCTATACTATAAAGTGGGGGCAGACCTGGAGCTTGCTCTCTCTTGGTTCCTGAGATTAACATTAGAGGAGAGAGCAGAGAGGAGAGCAGAGAAAGGCCACATGGAGGAGGCCAAGAGAAGCAGCCAAGATGGCGGAACAGTGAGAAGCCAGTTTGTGCAGAGTTTGTGCAGGGAGAAGGAAGGAGATGGGGAACAGAGGTGAATAAGTCTGGTGAGCTAGAAACCTTTGATTCTAGGAAACTCGGATAAGTCAGTAGCTTTGTGAGCACTGAATGAGTGGGTTTTGGAGCCCAGTGTGTGTTTTTACTTGCCCGCCGGGTGCAAGCTAGGGTTAAAGATGATGGCCCACCAGTTTTTGGCTCCGTTGTTTCTTTACCGACTGTCCGAAACCAATGCAAACCTGCATAGGCCGGGCGGCTGTGATGGTGGCCTTGTATACTGGCTTTACAAGCTCTATGGGAAAAATAGAGCAGGATGGGAATGGGGTGAAATTATAGGTAGCATTTTTGAATAGGATAGTTAAAGTAAGCCTCCTTGATAAGGTGATATTTAAACAAAGACTTAAAGGTGGTATGGTAGTTAGCTTTGCATGTCTAGGAGGAAATGTCTTTTGTGTGTGTGTGTGTCTGGCAGAGACAGAGAGAGTCAGAGAGAGGGACAGATAGGGGCAGACAGGAAGGGGGAGAGATGAGAAGCATCAATTTTTCGTTGCAGCTCCCTAGCTGTTCATTGATTGCTTTCTCATATGTGCCTTGACCAGGGGGCTACAGCAGACTGAGTAACCCCTTGGTCAAGCCGGCGACCTTGGGCTCAAGCTGGTGAGCTTTGCTCAAACCAGATGAGCCTGTGCTCAAGCTGGCGATCTCGGGGTCTCGAACCTGAGTCCTCCACATCCCAGTCTGACATTCTATCCACTGCGCCACCGCCTGGTCAGGCTAGGAGGCTGGTCTTAAAGCAAGAATGCATCTGTGTCTTTCAGGAATAGCAAAAAGGCCAGATACTAGAGAAGCCTGAGTGAGAGGGAAAATAAATAGCAGAAAATTTGTTCCAAAAGATAACAGTATCAGAGGACAGATAATTTAAGTCAGTGGTCCCCAAACCCCGGGCCGTGGACCGGTACCGGTTCGTGGGCCATTTGGTACCAGTCCGCAGAGAAAGAATAAATAAATAACTTACATTATTTTCATTTTATTTATATTTAAGTCTGAACAATGTTTTATTTTTTTAAATGACCAGATTCCCTCTGTTACATCCGTCTAAGACTCACTCTTGACGCTTGTCTCAGTCACATGATACATTTATCCATTCCACCCTAAAGGCCAGTCCGTGAAAATATTTTCTGACATTAAACCGGTCCGTGGCCCAAAAAAAGTTGGGGACCACTGACTTAAGTGTATAAGGACTTTTGTAAGGATTTTAGCTTTTACTTAGAGTGAAATGAAGAGGCACTAAACAGCGGTTCTCAACCTTTGGGTCGCGACCCCAGCGGGGTCGCCTAAAGCCATTGGAAAATACATAATGCATATCAGGTATTTACATTCCGAATCATAACGGTAGCAAAATTACAGTTATGAAGTAGCCACCAAAATTATTTTTTGGTTTGGAGTCACCGCAACATGAGGAACTGTATTGCGGGGTCACGGCATTAGAAAGGTTGAGAACCACTACACTAGAGGGTTCTAAGCGGAATTATATGATCTGAGATACATTTTGAAAGGATTCCTCAGCATGCTGTGTGTGAGGTCAAGGGTAAAAGTAGGGAGTCCAGGTCAAAGATTGTATGGTAATCCTGGTAGGAAGGAATGCTCCTTCAAACTAGGTGGTAGCAGTGGAGGCAGTGTGAGACAACTGGCTGCTGGGTGTTTTGAAGGTAGAAACAACTGATTTCACTGACAGGTTGAAAGTGGGACAAAAGAAGATTGACAGCCTGACCAGTTGCGGTGGCGCAATGGATAGTGTCGGACTGGGATGTAGAGGTCCCAGATTCAAGATCCCAAGGCTACCAACTTGAGCACCAGCTCATCTGATTTGAGCAAGGTTCACTAGCTTGAGCCCAAGGTCACTGGCTTGAGCAAGGGGTCACTGGCTCTGCTGTAGCCCCCCCAGTCAAGGCACATATGAGAAAACAATCAATGAACAACTAAGGTGCCGCCACGAAGCATTGATACTTCTCATCTCTCTCCCTTCCTGTCTGTCTGTCCCAATCTGTCCTTCTCACTGACTCTCTCTGTCTGTGTTACACACAAAAAAGAAGCTTGACTGATGGTGGCACAGTGGGTACAGCATCAATATGGGACACTGAAGTCTCAGGTTCGAAACTCCAAAGTTGCTGCCTGAATGCAGGATCATGTTGCTGGCTTATGCCCAAGGTTGCTGGCTTGAGCACGGGGTCATTGACTCAGCTTGAGCACCCACCACGCCCGTCAAGGCATGTATGAGAAGCAATCAATGAACAACTAAAGTGACTAGAGTGACGCAACTATGAGTTGATGCTTCTCATATCTCTCCCTTCCTGTCTCTCTTTCTCTCTCAAAAAAAAAAAAAAAAAAAAAAAGACAGGAAAAGAAAGTGGGACAAAAGAAAAAGAAAGGAACTAAGAACACTGACATTATTAATCTCAGAACAAAAAGGATGACATTACCTTCAACTGAAGTGAGCAATGCTGATGAAGAAGCAGTTTTAGGGGATGAGCAAGGGAGAAGGTAATTATTTCCACTTGGGACATGTTAAATTTGAGGTGTCTTTTAGATATCTAGTGAAGATGTCAAGTGGACAGTTGTCTGTACAAGTCTCAAGTTTGGAAGAGAATGCTGAGCTAAAGAGGTAAATGTGGGAATTAGAGACTAATGGCATGCAGACCCTTGAGACTATGTAAGATCACTAAGAGAAACAAGTTACTGACCCATGGGATTCTCCAAAGTCCAGATACCAGGAGAAGAGGAAGAACTTGTGGAGGAAGCTGAGAAGAAGAGCCCTATGTGATCCTGGAAGAAGGAGGAAAGCAACATGCAGCTTGACATGACTATCTGCCTTGAGGGCACCAGAACTGATCTCAGGATGCCTTTTATCCTTATTCTGTCACGAGAAGCATCATTCCCAAGTCATCCTCATTGAGGAGGAGAGAGTGATCAACTGTGTCTAATGCTGCTGAACACCCATAATCTCTACCAATGGAGCTGAGGAGTCTGGGGAATTGATCAAGGAGATTTACAAAGTTCTTGGCCTAGGACAGGGGTCAGGAACCTATGGCTCGTGAGCCAGATGTGGCTCTTTTGATGGCTGCATCTGGCTTGCAGACAAATCTTTAATTAAAAAAATAATAACGTTAAAAATATAAAACATTCTCATGTATTACAATCCATTCATTTCCTACTGCTCATGTTCATGGTTGCGAGTGGCTGGAGCCAATCATAGCTGTCCTCTGGGACAACACCAAATTTTTATTGGATAATGCATAACATACATGGGTTGTTGTGAGGTCAGGAAATAAACTTTCCTCCTTTTAATCAAGTAGTCAGCTAGCTAAATGCAGAAACCCTTTTGATGAAGAAGATGGCTAAAAGAAAAAAAGATGAGTATCGTACTTTTCAGCAGGAATGAACAGAGGAATTCACCTTTGTGGAGGGAGCAGGTTCTGCAGTGTGTCTAATATGCAATGATAAAATTGCATCGATGAAACGGTCAAATATAAAGCGGCACTTCGACACATGCCATACTATATTTGCATCGAAATATCCAGTGGGGACAGCAGGACGAAAGCATGTCAAGAGCTATTGTGCAGAGTGCAAGCTAGTTAGCAGCAACTCCGTGTTTGGACCCAACAAGGTGACTGGAATTCGACTAGCTTTGCTGGTGCTTTAGCAATTGTGAGAAACGGAAAGCCATTCACAGATGGGGAGTATGCCAAAACATTCATGTTTGATGTTGCCAATGAACTTTTTGACGGCTTTTCGGATAAAGACAAGATAATCAAACGAATAAAAGACATGCCTCTGTCAGCAAGAACTGTTCACGATCGTACCATCATGATGACAAATCAAATTGAGGCAACACAAGTGAAGGACATAAATGCAGCACCATTCTTTTCTCTCTCTTTGGATGAGTCAACAGGCATAAGCCATTTATCCCAGTTCAGCGTGATTGCAAGGTATGCTGTTGGTGACACACTACATGAGGAAAGTCTTGCTGTTTTGCCTATGAAAGACACAACAAAAGGGGAGGATTTATTCAAGTCTTTCACTGAGTTTGCTAAAGGAAAAAATTTACCAATAGATAAACTTATTTCAGTGTATACTGATGGTGCTCCGTGCATGATGGGGAAAAACAGAGGATTCATAGTGCTTCTTCATGAACATGAAAAAAGACTCATCCTAAGTTTTCACTGTCTCCTACATCAGGAGGCACTTTGTGCTCAGATGTGTGGCGAGCAGCTTAATGAGGTGATGTCGCTGGTCATTCGGGTGGTCAACTTTATTGTTGCCCGAGCTTTAAATGATTGCCAGTTTAAAACACTGCTGGATGAAGTTGGGAATAATAATCCTGGTCTGCTTCTGCACAACAATGTGCGTTGGTTGTTAAGAGGGAAGGTGCTCAGCTGTTTCGCGGCTTGTCTGAGTGAAATCAGGACTTTTCTTGAAATGAAAAACATCAAGCATCCTGAATTAGCTAACACTGAGTGGCTCCTGAAGTTCTACTATCTCGTGGACATGACTGAACATCTGAACCAGCTCAATGTGAAAATGCAAGGCGTTGGAAATACAGTCTTATCCCTTCAACAAGCAGTGTTTGCATTTGAAAACAAGCTGGAACTCTTCATCGGGTCATTGAAACAGGTTGTTTACTACACTTTGAAAAATGGGGAGAGTTTGAAGATGCATGCACAGCAAGTGACCCTGCTCAACATCTTGATCTCCAGCAGCTAGCGGGCTTCACATCTAATCTCCTGCAATCATTCAAAGAGCGCTTTGGAGAATTTCGTGAGCGCACTCGTCTTTTTGTTGTTGTTGTTGTCCAATTTTTTTTGGCATATAGATCTTTTTCTTTCTTTTTTTTTAAGACTTTATTCATTTTAGAGGAGAGAAGGAGGAGAGAGAAAGAGAGAGAGAAGAGGGGAGGAGCAGGAAGCATCAACTCCCCTATGTGCCTTGACCAGGTAATCCCAGGGTTTTGAACCAGTGACCTCAGCGTTCCAGGTCGACGCTTTATCCACTGCGCCACCACAGGTCAAGCGAGCACACTCATCTTTTTAAGTTCATTACCCATCCACACGAGTGTGCAGTGGACAGCGCCAACCTGAGTTACATCCTCAGTGTCTCCGTCAGAGATTTGGAGTTACAAGCTGCTGACCTGAAGGCCTCAAACATGTGGGTGAATAAGTTCAAGTTACTGAATGAAGATTTGGAAAGACTTGCATGACAGCAAACAGAGTTGGCAGCAAACACAAGTGGGGAGAAATGAAAAAACTTCAACCCGCGGACCAGCTGATTGTCAAAACTTGGAACGCGCTTCTCGTCACATATCACACACTGCAGCATGTGAGTATTGCTGTACTGACAATGTTTGGCTGTACATATGCATGTGAGCAGTCTTTCTCACATCTAAAGAATGTTAAGACCAACCTACGATCACGTTTAACGGATAGAAGTCTCAACGCCTGCATGAAGCTTAACCTCACCACGTGTCAACCAGACTACAAAGCCATCAGCAAAACCATGCAGCACCAGAAGTCACATTAATGGTATGAAGTACTTTATTCATCATTGGTTAGCAACAGCATAACAACGTTATTAAAAAGAATTCAGAGACTTATTGTACTTTAAAAGTGTTGGTCTTACATAAAATGCACACATTTACTTGTATTTAGTGTTAAACATATTGTATGGCTCTCACGGAATTACATTTTAAAATATGTGGCATTCATGGCTCTCTCAGCCAAAAAGGTTCCCGACCCCTGGCCTAGGAGAAGACAGTCTTATCTGGGAGAAATGAGAAAGAAGAAGGTCTGCATCTCAGTCATGATTTGTGTCCTGAAGGAGGGAATGAAGAAACAAAGAAAGGCACCTGTGTCTCACTTCCACTGATTTACTAGAGTCCTCCTCAGACCCCATGACCTCAGTATGTTATATTCTTTCCCTTTCTCCATTGCTCCACATTCTGAAAGTACTCACCTTTTGAACTCACTTTGTCATATCCTCCTTCCTCCTACACAACTAGTTCCAGCACCTCACACATTCTTTCCAGTTCAGACTCTCTGTAGTTCTTTAAATCCCTGAGTAGATGTGTATGCGTGTGTGGAGACGAATATCTACAGAAAATGTAATCTACATTTGTTTAATTTTTCTACTATGTAAATCCAATTTTCTTAAAATGTTATGCCTAAATCCTTATTACCTGAAATAAAATTATTGTATTACTTATTCACCTATGTATGCATATGTGATGGTAATTTTATGTGTCAACTTGATTGGGCCATGAGGTACCCAGAAATTTGGTCAAACATTATTCTGGGTGTTTTTGGTTGAGATTAGTATTTAAATCAGTAGAAAAGTAAAGCAAATTGCTCTCCCTAACGTGGATGGGCCTCATCCTATTAGCTGAAGGCCTGAAAAGAACAAAAAGGTTTACCCTTTCCCCAAGTTAGAGAAGATTCCCCTACCTGATGGCCTTCATGCTGAGACATTGGCTTTTCCCTGCCTTTGACTCAAATACAGAGGGTCCTCAGGTTACAACACAGTTCCATTCCTAAGACAATGATGTAACATGAATTTTGGTGTAAGTCAAAACATTCCCTAGCCTAAGTCACTTACCTATCCTAACACAGTTATAAAATTATAATCCAGAACATAAAAATACAACTAAGCCACAGAAAAAGGAAAAGGATGTAAATATACAGTACTGTACACTGTACTGTAGAAACAAAAAGTGACAAAAAATATTCCTTACCTTTATTTCTGTGGCTGGCTTGCACACTGGAAGGGGCATTGCAAGATGTAAGAGAGTGAGCTATTGGGAGGAGGAAGCTGGAGAGGCAGGAGAACCTGCAGAAGGTGCTGGAGATACTGGGTCAGGTGAATCAGGATTGCCTCAGGAGCATGCAGGAGATGCTAGACATGATTCTACCTGTACTGCAGGTGTTTTATCTTCTGAAGCAGTTGATGTAGAGGGCACAGGATCTGTTGCAGGCCTCTCTACCTTCTTAAAGAATTGTTCCAGGCTAGTTTGAAAGGTTTATGACTTCTCTTCCAAAAGCTGCTTTAACATTCACATATCAATTTTCTAAAGTTTTTATGGGAGTGAGCATCGTAAACTCGAAATGTCATATGTTGAGACTGTCATAACCCAAGGATCCGCTGTATCCACTCTTCATGGGTCTCAAAACTGTTAGCCTTCAGACTGGCACTATACCATTAGCTCTCCTGAGGCCCCAGCTTACCATGGAAATCCTGGGATTTGCCAGCCTCCAAAATTGCATGAACCAATTCCTTATAATAAATTTATTTATCTATTTACATATATTGTTTCTCTCTGGAGAAATCTAATAGAGTATGTATACTTACTGTTGTTACTTCAAGACTATCAAGAAAAACATATAACATATTGCAGGTAACATGCAAGTCCTTATTCCTCAAAGCTGTTTTTTCAATTGAGTGAGAGAAAAGATGAGCATAGAATACTATGGATGATCTTATGCCTCTGAGACCATCTAGGAGTGAAGACTGATTAATTGGCTAATGCACTAGGGAATATCAATCAATCAGCAAACATTAATGAAGTATCCCCTGTCCTTAGTTATCTCCAATAAGGTTCACCGACCTCTGGTTGAACAGAAATACAAGAGGCCTAAAAAGTATTATACCTAAGAGGAGGCTTTGATAGATGCTATTCAGTCTAAAATATCTCAGCATAATTAACTTTTATGCCAATGAAGTGTGGAAAATAAATGCAAAGAGTTGGAAATGAGCAAGGAACTCACCACCTCTTTGGTACACCTATTTCATACAAGGCATTTTGGATTAAGCCTCACAATAATGCCGTCCAGTCGGTAATGCTCTGCACTTTTAGCCTTTTCACCTGTGCTCAGGATTCGGCATGACCCACCATCAGACTTCTTGTCCGTGTAATGTAAAGAATTTTGCTGTTTTTCTGATAGGAAATAGAACACAAGCTATTTGCCTGAAGTCACATGGTGAATAGCAGGACTGTGAGTCAAAATTTTATCTGTCTTTTTTTAAATCCCATACACTGTAATGGACAGTCAAGCTTGTCCCTGCTAAAGGAAGGATGTGAGGCAAGTAGGAAACTGAGATAGAGTAAGGGATGATGCCCCATGCAGGAAAACATTCTAGCTTTGGACACAGAAGATATCTTAACAGTTAAGAAGTCAAAGATTCTTCAGAAAGGCATCAAAGGGAAATTCCCCAACTACTAAAAATATCAGCACTAATAACTGCTGTTGGGAAATAAGTGGAACGGCTCAAATTGAGAAACCAGACAAGTAAGGTGTAGACCCTGGTAAACCTGACTGTTTAGGGTTGCCCAGACATCAGGCATCCTGCACCATGGGTCCATCCCGTCTGCATTATTAATATTTCCTTTTTATCAACTCACTTTTTCACATAGCTTTTTAAACAATAATACACACGAAACCACAGAGTTGTTACATTGATTATTCATTAACATTAAAATAAACACGCCCTGGCCGGTTGGCTCAGTGGTAGAGCGTCGGCCTGGCGTGCAGAAGTCCCGGGTTCGATTCCCGGCCAAGGCACACAGGAGAAGCTCCCATCTGCTTCTCCACCCCTCCCCCTCTCCTTCCTCTCTGTCTCTCTCTTCCCCTCCCGCAGCGAGGCTCCGTTGGAGCAAAGATAGCCCGGGTGCTGGGGATGGCTCCTTGGCCTCTGCCACAGGCGCTAGAGTGGCTCTGGTCACAACAGAGCGACACCCCGGAGGGGCAGAGCATCGCCCCCTGGTGGGCAGAGTGTCACCCCCTGGTGGGCGTGCCGGGTGGATCCCGGTCAGCGCATGCAGGAGTCTGTCTGACTGTCTCTCCCCGTTTCCAGCTTCAGAAAAATACAAAAAAATAAAAAATAAGAAAAAAATAAACACATAACAGTAACACTTTTAATATTTATCCATGTATTTCTTAACATCAGTCATCTCACAACAGTTGTACACATTTCATACATTAGCAAACAGCTTTATCTTGAGCCTTAACTTGAAAAATTCTACTTGAAAAAGTGTTCAGAGAAGAATAAAAGACCTAAGAATAGTAGAAAAATTAAAGGCCAAATATTTGGTTATAATTATCTAATTCTGTTCAAAAGAGTCTAAACCAAGCAAGCTCTGTATTCTCATCATTGTGGAAGTGTTTCTAATTGCTTGCTAGGACAGTTTCTCGTATTTTTCATGGAGTTGATGAAAGAATTCTGTGACCATTAATTTCCATTTGCTCTGATTCCATGAGTAAAGTACTATGTTAAAAAGCCGATTCTACTATGTTGTACACCTGAAACTAATATAATACTATATGTTAGCTGTAACTGAAAAAAAATTTTTTTCTTCTTTTTCCAAGGAGAGAAGGGGAGATAGAGAGACAGACTCCCGCATGCGTCCCAACCAGTATCCACCCCACAACCCCACAACCTGACTGGGCCAATGCTCTGGCTCCATGGAGCCATTCCCAGTGCCTGGGGCCAACTCACACTAGCCATGGCTGCAGGAGGGGAAGAGAGAGAGTATGAGAGAGAGAAAGGGGAGAGATGGAGAAGCAGATGGTCATTTCTCTTGTGTGCCTTCACCAGGAATTGAACCTGGAACATCCACATGCTGGGTTGAGACTGTACCACTGAACCAACTGGCCAGGGCCCAGTTTTTTTAATATTTAAAAAGCTCAACCTGACCAGTGGTGGCGCAGTGGATAAAGCGTCAACCTGGAAACACTAAAGTTGCCAGTTCAAAACCCTGGGCTTGCCTGGTCAAGGCACATATTGGAGTTGATACTTCCGGCTCCTCTCTCCTTGTCTCTCTCTTTCCTCTCTAAAGTGAATAAATAAAATCTTTAAAACAAAAATCTCATTCCTTCTGTCTCAGTTTTAGCAAGGGTCCCTAAGAAATAGGGACCAATGACTGGCCCCTCTGAAGCCCACCTAAGTGGGACTTGGTGAAAAGGAAGCAGACGAATCCCTGTTTGGCAACTTGAGCTCACTGTCCATCCCCAGTCTATCAACAAGCTTACAAAGACCTCGAAAGAAGTAAAATTTTCCTCAATACACATGGTAGTTACATTCCCAGCAAATGTTTTTGTTTTAAGATTATGAAAAATATAAAGGAATTAGTTAAAGGCTAGAACAATTATAAGCTATTTTCTCATCTACAACCAAGAGGAGAGTCATAAGTTGTAGAACATGCACTAATTCTTCTTTATTCAGGATTTTCCTAACAGTGTTGCTGTACACTGAGTGCAACTGGCCCCTACCCACTAAATGACAATATAGGCCCCTCCTCAATCGTAGTAACCAAAAAGACCTCCAGAAATTTTGAAACCACAAAGTGACTGAAAATAACAAATTTGAAGGTATAATAAAAAAAACTGTGTTAAAATTGCTTTTCCTATGCCATTATGTGATTAAATAGGAGTAACTCAGAAGGCATTTTAACCAGATCCTCACACTCTAGCTGTGTATATTTGATTTCATACATCTTTGTTTATTCTTAAGAGACTCTAACAATATTCAACTATTCATTCATTCAATATACACATTCCAAGTTTTATAATATGCCTGGCCCTCCTGTAGGCACTGTAAATAAAAATTATAAATAAAGACAATTTGTGTCCTCCTGAGCTCCAATCACAAGACTGGAAGCTCACAGGCACTTGTGATACACAACAATAAATTGGGATCATGGAACTTTTTGAGGCCAAAATGACTAACATAAACAAAAAGGCCTGTAACACAGTGCAGTTCCTTTCCACTCCCTCTTGAATGATGAAAAACTGACAAAAGTGGTCCCTAGGAAGTCTCTGCAAAGTCTCACTGCAATAGCCCTCCTCAGTGAGGCCCAACCACTGACCCACTCCACCTTCCACATCTGTGCCAGTGGCAGGGTGATATGTACAGAGCATCCCTCAAAAAACAAGTACCTCAAATGCATCACTGCAGCCTTTCCTATACTTCCTTATTTCATTCCAGAAACTTAATCAAAGCATTAAAGACAGGGATCCCCAAACTATGGCCCGCGGGTCACAGGTGGCCCCCTGAGGCCATCTATCTGGCCCACGCCGCACTTCCGGAAGGGGCACCTCTTTCATTGGTGGTCAGTGAGAGGAGCCTAGTTCCTATTGAAATACTGGTCAGTTTGTTGATTTAAATTTACTTGGTCTTTATTTTAAATATTGTATTTGTTCCCGTTTTGTTTTGTTTTTTACTTTAAAATAAGATATGTGCAGTGTGCATAGGGATTTATTCACAGTTTTTTTTTTATAGTCCGGCCCTCCAACGGTCTGAGGGACAGTGAACTGGCTCCCTGTGTAAAAAGTTTGGGGACCCCTGATTAAAGATCTACTCTTGTTCAGTGGCCTGTAGAGGAGATATGTAGAAGTCCCCATACAAGAATAAGACAGACCTAAGAGACCAATATACCATTGTCATTTGAGCTCAGGTTATGTAGCTTCCTCCATTCATCTCAAGTAAATTAACCTGCACCATGTTATTACAACAATCATTTAACTGGTACCAACAAGCAGTGTGTGATGTCATTCCCACAGATTGCTACTGTATTAAGAAATCCATGTGAAGCAAGGTATTGACGGTTGACATCGCCTTATTAACAGGTCGAGGGCAGATACTGCAAGAGTGCCCTGGGGCTAAAGAAATTGCAAATGCAACCCTATGGCCAATGTCTTCAACAGTTGTTCTTACCACAATGCAGAAGACCTTCTCCTGGGACTATACCTAACAACGTGCCTTGATTACAAATAATGGCATAATGAAATTAGCTGATAATTCAGTGGCTGATGTGGTAATTAAATTAACAAAATAACAGTTCATATTATGCAGTCTTTTGATACTGAAGACAAAATTAGGCTGACAATTCAGTGTAATTTTAGTAACATGGATTTGTATTGATTCCTGTTTCAAATCAACAGTCCTCAGTGCAAAATTTCTCCTGTCAATTGGGTCACTTGAACTTAATTTGGAGATAATAAAGGGCAGTTTAAAATTTGAAAATGGAACCTATAGTAGAAACTATCAAAAAATGTGTTTGGGGATGTACTCTGAACACAATTTAAAGAAGAAGGATGGTCAAAGATTGATATAATCTAGACCTCCCTCAGGACACTTAACAAGCTTGATGAGTCATAACACAAATGTCCACAGGAGTCAGGCTGGTAGCATCACCAGGTAAACAGGCAGGAGGCAGAAGGAAGGAATAGAGTCAATGAAAACCTCCTCAGGCTCAGTTCTAACATTGAGATAATGGTAGTTCAATGTGGCTACTGGTTTTAGGACAGAAATCCAAATTTCTTTTCTTTTTTTTTTTTTTTAGAGACAGAAAGGGAGAGAGGTAAGAGTGAGAAGCATCAACTCATAGTTGTGGCACTTTAGTTGTTCACTGATTGCTTTTTGTATGTGCCTTGAGCCAGTGACCCCTTGCTCAAGCCAGTGACCTTGGACTTCAAGCCAGCGACCATGGGGTCATGTCTATGATACCAAGCTCAAGCCAGCGACTTCAGGGTTTTGAACCTGGGTCCTCAGCCTCTTGGGTCAATGCTCTATCCACTGCACTGCTGGCTGGTCAGGTGGGAGTCCAAATTTCTATGTAAAAATCCATTAGGAAAGCTTATCACCAACTCTAAATACTATTTTAAAACAAACAATAAATTAAAAAACCCACTGACATGCCTCATATTTTGAGGGGTTTGACTTTCAGTCTCAGTGGACTGCATGGAAGACTAGGAGCCTAGCCAAACCTCTCCACTCTCTCGGACTTCTTGTCCTCGGAGCTCCCTGACAGGTGGTGACGACTTCTATCAGGGATGACTCCCCCACATGGAGATTCTCTCCTCTTGGGACAGTGACAAAAGGTGGGGACACCCCCTCTTGCTCATCTGTCTCCACAGCTCTTAAGAGTCTAAGCCAGGGGTCCCCAAACTTTTTACACAGGGGGCCAGTTCACTGTCCCTCAGACCGTTGGAGGGCCGCCACATACAGTGCTCCTCTCACTGACCACCAATGAAAGAGGTGCCCCTTCCAGAAGTGAGACAGGGATAAATGGCCTCAAGAGGCCACATGCGGCCCACGGGCCGTAGTTTGGGGATGCCTGGTAAGCCTTCCACCCAGACCCCTCTAGGATGTCTCATAAAAAACCTCACCAAATTCGGTCTCTCAGACCTCAAACCGAAGAAATTAATCTTCTGTAACACAGCATGGCCTCAATATAGACTAGACAATGACTCCCATTGGCCTGAAAATGGGACATTCAATTACAATATCCTAAGAGATCTTGACAATTTCTGCCACTGGACAGGGAGGGCATCAGAAATTCCTTATGTGTGGGCTTTTCTTCTACCTTCTTTCCTGTCCTTAATTTCTATGCCACTTGTTCTACACACAGGCCATTTTTTGGCCAAAGAAACCTCACCTAAAACCTTCACTCCTAATCTCTCCTTCTCCACAGACTCCCAACTCTCTCTCCCTCCTGCCTGACCCCAGGGGGCACTCCTTTCTCGGGACCCCTCGCTGGTACCTCTGCAAATCTCTTCACTCCAGTCTCTTATCTCCAAGAGCCCCCTCCCTTCTCCACTGTGTTCTTCATCCCCTTCCCCCTCCTAAGAAGCTGTGGCTCTGGCTGCAGTGCGTGTCTCATCTCCGACCCCTCTTCCCTCCTTACAAACTGCAGTTCTGCCTGTCTCTTCTCCGACCCCTCTTCCCTCCTTACAAACTGACTGTGCCTCTTTCCTCCTCATCCCCTCCCCTCTCCTCAAAGCTCTAAATCTTCGGCCTGACCTGTGGTGGTGCAGTGGATAAAGCGTCGACCTGGAAATGCTGAGGTCACCGGTTTGAAACCCTGGGCTTGCCTGGTCAAGGCATATATGGGAGTTGATGCTTCCAGCTCCTCCCCTGTTGGTCAAATAAGTTTGTAAACATGATATATATGTTTGCTCGCTTGTGACTTATAATGGGTGTGGGGGACAGGCTATAAGCAGGCCAGGTTGTTGTAGCCTGAGGTTTGGTTTTGGGACTAAGCTTTTCCCCACACCCTTGACTGATTGTATGATCTGGGTGGTGCATTCTCATGAGAAATCCAATTATGCCTTGGATAAGTGACTTTGTATCGGAGACTTCCTTGTTTGTATATTGGATTAAGGGATTTTGGTTTTCTACACTATAAAGTGGGACAGACCAGGAGCTCAGACACACAGTTCCTGCTATCACAATTGCAGGGGCTCCCCTGATCCCTTGCCCTTCATGGGAAGAGCTGGTTTTCTGCTTTTCCCTTGTCTTCTTTTGTGGTTTGCCTGTCTTGGTGAGACACCAATAAATAGGATGGCCCCCCATCCTCTGACTCCGCCATTTCTTTATCGCCTGCCCGAATCCAATGGGAACCTGCATGTGAATGGTCACGATGATGGCTCCTGGCCTTACATCCCCCCTTCTCTCTCTGTCTCTCCTCTCTCTCTCTCTCTCTCTCTCTCTCTCTCTCTGTCTCTCCCTCTCCTCTTTAAAAAAAATGAATAAATAAAAATAATTTTTTAAAAAAAGCTCTAAAACTTTTTTTGACTCCTCTGACCACGTGGTGCCACACCAGTACTTTACCCTCCTCCTCCTCCTGCAGATTCTGACACTCCTTCTTTCCATCCAGCTGTTCACACTGTCCATTCGTCTGCTTTCTCTCTTCCTCCCCTCTATGCTGGCAACTCCCTGCCATCTCAAAAAATTTAAAAAGCAGAATTGTATATTAAGCTATATGAGTAAGTAATCCGTCTTGTCTCTTTGTTTGTCAGAAAATATCTCTAGTATAATTTGAATTAAAACAAGTAAATCATGCTCATTTAAATTCCTTAATTTGCCTGACCAGGAGGTGGCACAGTGGATAGAGCATCGGACTGGGATGCGGAAGACCCAGGTTCGAGACCCCGAGGTCACCAGCTTGAGCGCAGGCTCATCTGGTGTGAGCAAAAAGTTCACCAGCTTGGATCCAAGGTCATTGGCTTGAGCAAGGGGTTACTCGGTCTGCTGAAGGCCCACGGTCATGGCACATATGAGAAAGCAATCAATGAACAACTAAGGTGTTGCAACGAAAAACTGATGATTGATGCTTCTCATCTCTGTCCGTTCCTTTCTGTCCCTATCTATCCCTCTCTCTGACTCTCGTTCTGTCTCTGAAAAATTAAAAAATAAAAATAAAAATAAAATAAAAAAATAAATTCCTTAATTCATAATGTATATCTGAAGTCTTTGTTTAATGTGTAACTGTGTCTGTTTCTAAGGCTTTAAACCAATAATTATCCACCTCTTAAATCAAGGTTTACTCATCCCCATGGACTCTCCCTGCAATACCCCCACCCTTCCTGTTCGAAAACCTTCAGGGATTTATCTCCTCGTACAAGATTTACATCTAATCAATGAGGCGATAATTTCCCTCCATCTAGTAGTCCCTAATTTCTACAAGTTACTGTCATACATTCCCTCAAACACCACTCACTTCACAATCCTAAACCTCAAAAATGCCTTCTTTACCATTCCTTTACACCCTGACTCTTACTTTCTGTTTGCATTTACTTTTATTTAGACTGACCCAGACACTAATGCAGCCCAGCAACTTACATGGACTATTTTACCCCAGGGGATCAGAAACGACCCACACCTATTTGGGCAGACACTAGCTCAGGATTTAACAGCATGCAATCTCAAAACTAGTACTCTTTTACAATATATAGATAACCTACTCCTCTGCAGCCCCTCCCTGCCTGCCTCAAGGAGACACATCACCACCCTTCTTAACTTCCTCACCATAAAGGGATATCATGTTTTCTCTGCTAAGACTTAACTTCATTCTCAGTCCCTAGTCTATCTAGGCATCGCCTTAACCCCCACCACCTGAAGTCTTACCCTAAATCGAATTCAAACCCTCCACAGTCTCCAACCACCTAAGACCACATATCAAATCCTTTCTTTCCTCAGTCTAATAGGCTTCTTTAAACACTGGATTTCCAATTTTGCTCTCTTAGTCAAGCCACTCAGTGAGATCTTCTGAGTATGGCTTTTAAGGTCTATAATGGCCAAGGAAGTAACAGTAAAGGCAAATAAGGCACAAAAGAAGTCAGGAAATACCAGCTTTTGGCATACACTCTTAAAGGCTCCAACGCCCTAACAGGCTTCATAGGATTCCACCAGGGCCCTGCTCCAGAGTGGAGAGAAAGGTTATTGAACTGAAGCCTGCCAGGTTTCCCGGCCCCATCAAGGGACACATCATTGCTATGGAAAGAGGGACACGAGAAGGTAAGCTACCCCCTTGCTCCATAGGAGGAGGATTCAGTCTCTTCCAGCCCTGCTCCAGCTACCTGTGACCTGACCTTGCCCAGCATGCTGGGAATTGCCACTGAAGACCCAAGGACATTGTTCACAAGCCTAAGGTATTTCTTCCAAGTAGCAGATAAGCTTATCTCATTTCTTGTAAACACAAGGGCCATCTACTATGCCTTGCTTGAATATTTATTTGAGTTTTATTTATCCCTCAAAGATCTCTACTGTGGGTACTGACAGTCTGATTTTATTGCTTTACTTAGAGTATAATATCTCCATTATTCCTCTTATCTCAATGCCCCATGCCTATTATAGGCTAGGACTTGCTGCTAATTCCAGCTAGAAGCAGTGGTCACTGGGACTTAAACTATAACTGCAAAGTATAGAAATATAACCACCCTTTCCCCAAGTATTTGCAGGATTTACAGGTCACTCAGCAAACTGTTCAAACACTGTCCAAGAGGTGCTTCCAGCATTACATCACTCAAGAACTGACTTTCACGTGGATAGGTCCACACACCGTAATCCTGACATCTCCCACTGCTGCTAAGGGTGACTCTTTCCTCCACCCTGACCATCTGGAACTCAGAAACAGAGAAACAAAACTGAGCCCTTGTTCTTCTATTCTCTATTCACCTCTCAACCTGCCTCACCCAATCAAAGGCTTTCTACTTGTGTGGGACCAATACTTATATGTGTCTCCCTACTAATTGGACAGAAACCTGTACCCTAATCTATCTCACCCCAAATATCAACCTAATCCCACCCCATGAGCCTCTTCCAGTTCTCAGTACACTACCCGTCAATCTATGGACCAAACGAACTGTACAGGTAAACCCTCTTCTTGTTGCTTTAGAAATCTCTACAGAAGTAGTTCTAGGGGCAGGGGAACTGGCCACTGCCCTGTCTTATTCCTACTCTCTCTCTCTCTCTCTCTCTCTCTCAAGCCCAGCAAATTCATAAACATGGAATCAGTGGTTTCACACAAACTGGGTGTCTTGACTATTGCCTTTCATTGGTCCACTCACTCTCCTATTTATTTTTCTAACTTTCAGACCCTGCCTCTTACGTTTGTTCTCTAGTTTCTTACAGAACTGCATGCAGACCTTCGCCAATCAGAAAATCGGGAAAATCTACCTAACCCTACACACCAACCCTGAAACCTGCCCTTGCAAAACAGAAAAATCTGAAACACTATATCAGCAAACCTCCTAAATCCTATCTTTTAACCCCTACAGGTCCCCTAACCCTAAAGCTCTCCCATGTCCCTGAAGAAGTAGGAGAATAAATAGCATTCACCTCTTAATGCTTCTCAGTCTTTTTACCCTTCACATAGTAAGGGGACAAGATCGCTGGGTCTTCTTGGCTGAAGAAGAGCCTACAAATAGACATGAAACATTTCTTTTAGCTCAAGCTAACTGCTCTCTCCAGGGCTACCAGGAAAGAATATCTCTAACTTTACCATGGAAGAGCTTTCGCCCCTCACTATACAACCCTTCTTTTTTTTTTTTTTTATTTATTCATTTTTTTAGAGAGTAGAGGGAGAGACAGAGAGAGAGAAGGGAGGGAGGAGCTGGAAGCATCAACTCCCATATGTGCCTTGACCAGGCAAGCCCAGGGTTTTGAACTAGTGACCTCAGCATTTCCAGGTCGATGCTTTATCCACTGCACTACCACAGGTCAGGCCACTATACAACCCTTCTTATCTCTGCATTCCTGATCTCCAAATACTTGCCCCCTTCTTTACCAAGTTCATACAGGCCCGGATGAGAGAAATCTCTAGAATTACCTACAATCAAATGCTCTTACACTCCTATTCCCCAATACTCCAAGGAGAACTTCACAAGGGAAATATCAAATAGGGAGGGATGACAGCAGGAAGAAGCTGCCCCTCAGGCCGAGAAGTTCCCTCCTGAATGTTCTCCAAACCCCTTCTTTTTAAACCATACATACTCAGTCCTTCTAAAACTTACACCAACAAGTTCCCTGTCTCTAAAATTCTCCACATGTCCTCCCATTCGAGAGGAACCAGACCAGCAAGTCTCATAAGGCTCATCCAGGAGACCATGTATCACCATTTCACTCTGTCCACTCGGCACTCGCAGCAAGCAATTCACAATTATTACCTCACAAAATTTTTTTACTTCTTCACTCAGGTTTTCAAGGACATTGCCTGGTTCAGAACTTACAGCACGGAAATTGATGACCTCCTTAACTGGATGGGGGACTTGGCTTGGCAAGGTTCTTTTCTTGAGTTCTCTCCAGAAAAAGCAATAATTTTCCAATTTTTTCTCCTCTTTTTCCTCATCACCCCTCACCGTATATTATAAAATTAATAACTGCCTTTCTTTTATATATAACCACAGAGTTGAGAAATGATAGCTATGTGTATTCCAAACTGCCCTCTTGATGTTCCACTTATCTGTCAGACCTCACCCACCCATACTGAACTATTGCCCCTGAGGCAGGGGAATTCCAAGAAGCTGGCAAGCCCCCCAAGGAGGAGCATTCCATACATACCAGGACTTTTGCCTCAGTACCCCCTCAGGCTCTCCCAAACACTATATAATTCACCCCTAGTCTGTAACTGGTGCTCTTCTTCCCGGGAGAAGTGCCTGGCAGGGTTCCTTTCTTCCTTTCAATAAAGCCTGTTACTCTGGTCTTCTTGGACTCCCATGAATTCCAACATTTACAATATTTTATTATGGAAATAACATTATACCTAGAAAATGAACCTGATAATACAGATAGGTTATGCTGGATGATTGTTCCTATTTTATTTTTTTATTTTTTATTTTAATTTTTTTTCAGAGACAGAGTCAGAGAGAGGAATAGATAGGGACAGAGAGAGATAGAGACAAATGAGAAGCATCAATCATTAGTTTTTTGTTGGGACACCTTAACTGTTCATTGATTGCTTTCTCATATGTACCTTGACTGGGGGGCTACAGCAGACCAAGTGACCCCTTGCTCAAACCAGTGACGTTGGGTCCAAGCTGGTGAGCTTTGCTCAAACCAGATAAGCCCGTGCTCAAGCTGGCGAGCTCAAGGTCTCAAACCTGGGTTCTCCGTATCCCAGTCCGACGCTCTATCCACTGCACTACCGCCTGGTCAGGTAATTGTTCCTATTTTAGAGATGAAGAAACAAGAGGCAACACGGAAAAGATTTACCCTAAACATCCTGTGCACCCCAGCTCCCTCTAAGGGGCAGCTGGGGATAAGGGAGACATCCAGCTGTTAAGGGAGACATTTCTTATCTGTTAACTATGTGGGCCTCCATTTGCTCATCTATAAAATGGAAACAATAGTATCTACCTTGTGAACTGTTGTGAGGAGTCAATGAGCCAATTTAGCTAAAGTGCTTACCCCATACCAGTTGCTTGAAAATGAGAGCTTACAATTTGTTCTAAAATTTTCTAAACTAAATTAGCTGTCCTTACTTGTATCCAAGTTTATCTTGTGGTAAGGTGCCAAAGACCTGTAAAACTTAGTATTGGCAAAGCCATTTTAAAGAGGAAAAGTCAGTCTTTCTGTCCTGTCCTTTCTTTGGAAAATGAAGGGAGAAGGATATGAAAGTCTCCTGACTTACAAGGACAACTGGGTCATTCAGTTTTAGTTCTTTGAAAGGATTAAGGTTATCTGAAGAACTTCCTTTCCCTTTCAATAATAGACAAAATTTACATACCACCCTACACTGATTTTAGCTCTCTGTCCTTTCCTGCAATCCTGAGATTGACATATACCTCTAGGCGAAGAAGGAGAGATAGACACTAAAAGATTGATGAATGTATTTTGATATGTAAAATGACATCCCACTGTGTTACCTTGAAAGTTTTAACGTTTTTTAAATCCCCTATATCAGTGGTAGTCAACCTGGTCCCTACCACCCACTAGTGGGTGTTCCAGTTTTTATGGTGGGCGGTAGCAGAGCAACCAAAGTAGAAATAAAAAGATAGATTTAACTATAGTAAGTTGTTTTATAAAGATTTATTCTGGCCCTGGCCGGTTGGCTCAGCGGTAGAGCGTCGGCCTGGCGTGTGGGGGACCCGGGTTCGATTCCCGGCCAGGGCACATAGGAGAAGCACCCATTTGCTTCTCCACCCCCCCCCCCCTCCTTCCTCTCTGTCTCTCTCTTCCCCTCCCTCAGCCAAGGCTCCATTGGAGCAAAGATGGTCTGGGCGCTGGGGATGGCTCCTTGGCTTCTGCCCCAGGCGCTAGAGTGGCTCTGGTCGCAGCAGAGCTACGCCCCGGAGGGGCAGAGCATCGCCCCCTGGTGGGCAGAGCATCGCCCCTGGTGGGCGTGCCGGGTAGATCCCGGTCAGGCGCATGCAGGAGTCTGTCTGACTATCTCTCCCCGTTTCCAGCTTCAGAAAAAAAAATTTATTCTGCCAAACTTAGCGAAAATCCGACATAAAGTACTTGGTAAGTAATTATTATTATATGCTTTAACTCTGCTTTATAAATTTTATAAAGTAAAGTTACTTTCCTACTTTATAAATCACCATTACTGTGGAACCGGTGGGTGGTTAGAAAATTTTACTACTAACAGAGATACAAAAGTGGGCAGTAGGTATAAAAAGGTTGACTACCCCTGCTCTAGACAAATGTTATAATCTTGTTAATGATTGTGTCATGCTGTCATGCCCCCACCAACCTGTATGTGGTCAAAGAGTATTTTACCAGCCTCTGAGATACATTTGGGGCTGCACGATTTGGGTCAGATATGCCCCATGTTAGTCATATGCAGCCAGCATATTAATAAATCTCCTTTTAATAAAACCCTTCAAAATTCATCTGGACTTGGTGTCTCTACGTAAACCCACGGAAGTGAGGTATGGTACTTTACAACAATCTAGCACAGCGGTCTCAACCTGTGGGCTGCGACCTCCGCGGGGGTCTAACGACCAAAACACAGGGGTCGCCTAAAGCCATCGGAAATCCGCCGGGTCGCGGCCCACAGGTTGAGAACCGCTGATCTAACACATATAAACAGATATTACTTTCACTCTCTCCGGTAGTAAAAGACCAGAATTTGGAAACAATAATGCTAACTTCTATGTGCAGAAATGGTACTGGAAATGTTACAAAGAAAACATTCTGCTGGTCACGTTGTATTCTGAAAAATAATACTCCCCCAGGCTTCCTTGGGGCCAGTGACACACATGTGCGTCCGGAAGATCTGGTGTTGCCAACCCACAGCTCCGCACATGCAGGAGCTTCACAGTATGCCCGATCTATTGCTGCTATCTTGGTCCAGGATATACATTCCAGCTGGTTTACAGCAGTAAAAGATTTGAACAAACTGGAAAAGAGTGTTAATATCCCTAAGGCAACAGGGAGATTAAGGGTAGAGCTTGAGGGACCAGTTCACTGCCGAAGGATAAAAATCTTGTGCTTTAGAAGGTGATCTGTTTGAGATATTTAGATCTTATTCCTAGTTTGCTCTCCTTAGCGCTCAAAAAGGCTTTTTAAAGATAAAGCCAGTGTCAGCCTTGCTAAGTAGAACCCGGAAGGAAAGATCCGGTGCCCTCGCAGCTCACGGGAGCAAGCAGCATAGCGCCCTCTGCCGTCTACTGCAGCGGCGCCTCCGCGGGAGAAGAGGTGGGTGCAGTGGCCAAGTCACTGCAGCCAGGTCAGAATTCCGGAGTTTTATTAGAACAGCTTATAAACAAATTGGCTTCAAAACTCAGAGAGAGTCACTGTAGTGTGGAATCAGGGCCCCCGATGTAGATGCTAACCTTATTCCCATCCCACGCTCTGCGCACCTAGCAGAGATTCCCCGGGTGAAAGAGGGAATAAGGAAAAGATGGAAAACAGGCAAGGTGGCTGGCAGGGGCCCTGCACTCCTCTGGCAGGAAGGGCAATTATGCATGGAGGAGACAGAGTGGCTCTCTCCTGTCGTTCACCTCCTCTAAGGTCTAGTATGGAGACTCCATCTTATGCAAAGGATCTTTGATATCACTTGATTGCTCCTCAGTAAATGCCGTAACATACATTTGTAAAGTGCTTTAAGGATTACAAAACTCTTTTTTTTCTTTCTCACCACAGCATTGTAAGTTAAGGCAAGTGTCTTTTTTTTTCTTTTTTTTCTTTTTTTTGTAAAGAGACAGAGAGAGTGTGTCAGAGAGAGGGATAGTTAGGGACAGATAGACAGGAACGGAGAGAGATGAGAAGCATCAATCATCAGTTTTTTGTTGCGACACCTTAGTTGTTCATTGATTGCTTTCTCATATGTGCCCTGACCACGGGCCTTCAGCAGACCAAGTAACCACTTGCTCCAGCCGGCGACCTTGGGTCCAAGCTGGTGAGCTTTGCTCAAACCAGATGAGCCCATGCTCAAGCTGGCGACCTTGGGGTCTAGAACCTGTGTCCTCAGCATCCCAGTCCGATGCTCTGTCCTCTGCGCCACCACCTGGTCAGGCAAGGCAAGTGTCTTTACGATCCCATTTCATAAAAAGATAAATAACTCTAAGAGAGTTTCAACGACCTGCCCAAAGTCAGACAGCTAAGTGAGAAGCAGCCTAGAATAATGGCAAGCCCTTCAAATTCTACATAAAAATAAAGTCCCCACCACCACCTGACCAGGCGGGGTGGCTCAGTGGATAGAGCCTCCACCTGGGAGGCTGAGGACACAGGTTCAAAACCCCGAGGTCGCTGGTTTGAGCACGAGATCATAGACATGACCCCATGGTCGCTGGCTTGAGCCCAAAGTTCGCTAGCCTGAAGTCCAAGGTCGCTGGCTTGAGCCCAAGGTTGCTGGCTTAAGCAGGAGGTCACGGCTTGGCTGGAGCCCCACTTCCCTGGTCAGGACACATGTGAGAAAGCAATCGATGAACAACTCAGGTGCTGCAACAAGTTGATACTTCTCATCTCTCTCCCTTCCTGTCTGGCTGTCCCTGTCTGTCTGTCTCTCTCTCACACACACACACTAAAATAAATAAATAAAAATAATAATAAAGTCCCCCATCACTAGAAACTTGCTTTATTCTACAAACTAAGAAACCATCAGCCCCCTCTTCCCCTTCCACTCACTGTACCTAATTTATAACGGCCTCACTTGGGCCCTTACCCCCTCTTGCCTTCCCACTCTTCCTCCCAGCACCACAGAAGAGTCACCACAGCTACCTCTACCCCTCCAATGAGATTCCTCACATTCACAGTCTCGATCCCATGCATGAGACCCCTTTACTGGGTCCTGGGCTGAAGATCCCACAGAGTTAAACTTGGGGATTCCACTATTGGAGAGGTGTTGAGTGTCCCTCCTCCTTGGGTACACTAGTATAGTGTCCAGCTGTAGAGAGGAACTGGATGTGGTGGGCCTGAGGGATGAGGGTTGACATTCAAATAGACCTCAAGAAATGTGTGGGGAGACTGCAAAGCAGGAGCCCAGCCCTTAGCGAAATTAGATTCGTGCATGGCCTGAAGGATGAAGAGAAGCAGATGGAAGGCAGCCTCAACTCCTGGGCTCCCCAAATAACTGTCTGCACTCTCTAAACCTCTATTTTGCTACAGGTCATATAGGGATAGAGCCCTGTTGTTTCCCTTTATCCAGAAGAGCAGTAGCTAAAGAGGAACAGAATCTAAGTGGAAAGCGGAAGTCCTACCCCAGCCTCCACCCTGACTGTTCTCCCCATGCCCTGCTTCCTATGAGTAGCCCTGGTGTTCTCTAACCTGAAGCCATTATATCAAAGGGCTGGGGGAAATAGTATTCACAGTTTCTCAGTGAGGAAGGGGTTTCTGAAAGTTGGCTGTAAGGAAGGAAAGAGGGGCTAAGGTGGTCTTGGGTAAGGGAGTGAAGAGGAAGAACAAGAGCTGAGATCTGAGGGAAAGAATGGATGCTGTTTGGATGGCCTCTCTCATGCCCTCCCAGTTTCCATGGAGAAGCACCCTGACCCCCTAGTACTCTTCTCCTCCCACCACCAGAACTAGAGCTTTGGTCTGAAGATTCCTTGCCACAATCCACACTATGGAACAACTCTCCAAATGCCTCGCTAGCCTTATGCTCTACAGCCTGAGTCACCCCTGGGGCTCACCAGTCTGTTTTTCCTTTAGCCTGACTACTCAGCCCACCTAGCTTCTTCCCTCCTGGGTTCAGGGTTTCCTCTGTGATTCTGACCTCATTCTGATCTGTCACAAGCTCATAGACAGGAATCATTTTCTGTCATCTGAAGTAAAAAGATACATATTAGCTTATGATTCAGGGTCCATAGCATATGCTAAGTAAATCTTGATGGAGTGAAATTGGGCTTCTCATGTAAAGGGAAAGTTCCTAAAGTAGGCTTTGCATCCATCTAGCCCTTTGCAACATGGCAGGGTGGTGATAGGGTTTCTCCTATTTGTAGAGCTCTCTGGAGTCTCTCAGAACCCTGCTGTAGTGCCTACATGGTTCAGAGTGCTTTCTCACATGCACTTCTTACCTGAATGCCTTTGGTGCTATTGGGGTCAATGCAGTTGTGAACCATTCAGTTTGTTCTACTTTTGGAAGAGATGGGATGTAAAAAACAACTATATGTTGACTCTTCTTAGTGTTGCAAAACTTTTCTTTTCTCAAGACCTTTCTTTTAACTTTTCCTGTAGGTTATAATTCCTAAACTATCAGTTATGTTTTTTTATTTCATCTGACTCTTCTAAGGATCCTCCCATTTCACTCTTGGCAATGCTGGTGAGCAGGAATAAGTCCTCTCTGGAGACAATTAGAGTATGCCCCTAGCACTTCCTCCTGTACTATAACCTAACTCCCCCCTCTACCAAGGTGCCCTAGGGATGAAGAGATAAGATGCCATGGGAAAGAGAAGGGATCGTGCAGGGACTGCCTGTCCTGTGCCTATGACTCCAGCTGCCAGTCTCCCCCACCCACAAAGTGAGCTCTGCTTCTTCTTCGGGGATCAGGGTTATGGATTCCTGCATGGTGATAAGGGAACCCAGGGAACACAGCTCATGCCTGCCAGTTGCTACCACATGAGAGTGTGTGGCCAAGGTAGCTTGATTTGCCAGTGTCTATCCCAGGAAAGAAAAGAGATGACTTCTGCCTGACCAGGTGGTGGCGCAGTGGATAGAGCGTCGGACTGGGATGCAGAGGACCCAGGTTCGAGACCCCGAGGTCGCCAGCTTGAGCGCCAGCTCATCTGGCTTGAGCAAAGAGCTCACCAGCTTAGACCCAAGGTCACTGGCTCCAGCAGTGGATTACTCGGTCTGCTGAAGGCCCGCGGTCAAGGCACATGTGAGAAAGCAATCAATGAACAACTAAGAAGTCGCAACGCGCAACGAGAAACTGATGATTGATGCTTCTCATCTCTCTCCGTTCCTGTCTGTCTGTCCCTGTCTATCTCTGCCTCTGTAAAAAAAAAAAAAAAAAAAAAAAAAAAAAGAGATGACTTCTACCTTTAGACAGAAAATAAAAACCAGAATCAAGGGAAAGAAACTAAATGTGTGAAATATTTTTCTAACATCATCCTGTAGAATGGTAAAATAAGTCCCAGAAATCCCTCTAGGCCTATTATCTAGCCCTGGTGAACCATGGACAGTCACCCCCAGGTCTTGTTCTGGCTCTGCTCAAGACACTGTCCTCACTTGGTCTTCTAGGAAATTTATTATTTATCCTTTCAGATTCAATTTGGTGTCATCTCTTAGAGGAAACCTTTCCTGTCCCCTGCCACACACTCCCTAGACTTGCAGTTAGCCCCCCATTTCCCGTCTTTCTCACTTTGTATTATTATTATCTAATTATAGGTATGTTTTTCCCCAGCTGACTGTAAGTTCCTGAAGGGCACAATTTTATTTTTTTGTTAATTTTTTTTTTTTTTTGTATTTTTCTGAAGTTGGAAACGGGGAGGCAGTCAGACAGACTCCCGCATACGCCCGACTGGAATCCACCCGGCATGCCCACCAGGGGGCAATGCTCTGCCCATCTTGTGGCGTTGCTCTGCTGCAATCAGAGCCATTCTAGCGCCTGAGGCAGAGGCCACAGAGCCATCCTCAGCGCCCGGGCCAACTTTGCTCCCATGGAGCCTTGGCTGCGGGAGGGGAAGAGAGAGACAGAGAGGAAGGAGAGGGGGAGGGGTGGAGAAGCAGATGGGCACTTCTCCTGTGTGCCCTGGCCTGGAATCGAACCCGGGACTCCTGCACGCCAGGCTGACGCTCTACCACTGAGCCAACCGGCCAGGGCCTGAAGGGCACATTTTATAACATCAATCTCTGATGTCTCTGCCTAGAATGTTACTTGTCATATGGAAGGGACTCTGTAAATGTTTATAGAATAACAAAAAATGAGATCAGTGGATCAAAGGATACAAACATCCTTTTGGCTCTTGACATATTGCAAACTGCTCTCCAAAAAGTTTGCATCTACTTACAATGTCATCTGCTATGCATAGGGTATAGGTCCCGTTGCTATTTTTTAGGAGAAACTGTGTCTTAATATTTTAACATGTATTTTCTTACCAGTGAGGTTAAGTAATTCTCCCACAATTCATTTCACTAATTATAACCCTCTCTTGTGACATGGCTCTTTATATCTCAGTAATCATTTTCTGACAGCTTGCCAAGACTACAGCCAAATTTCTTTCTCCCCCTAAGAAAGTAGTTAAATGGAAGATTTCTTCCCTAAATTCTGTAAATCCATATCAATATAGCACAGAAGGCAATTTAGAACTTAAATTTGCTACAAGGCTTAAGGCACCTAAGATTCTCCACAGTACAGATGATATATTCTTGGTAGAAGCTACAGATAAGAAATATCAGATAGGTTTCAGCAGATTCCTAAATTTCTGGAAAAGTGCAAGGTTATAAAAAGGATCATTCTCTCTCATCTCTTGAAATTTTCCAAGTCTGTTCTCTAGAATTTCTTTCCTTAAACCTTTAGCTAGAAAGGGAAAGCAGGAATAGGAGGCAAATGCATAAAAATGAATACAAAGCATAGCTCAGGAGCACATCCACACTGAGAACTTTTTAGCCAGCTTTGCAGTCAGTTGGTTAAGTTGTTGTGACATAAATTTGAAGGACAAAATTTTTTTCTCTAAGAAAGGTGGCCTGAAATCCTACTCTATTCCTATACTACCTCTCTGGTATGGGCTTCCTCATTTCCTCTGATATATAGTTATGTAAAGAATGCATATTGTTTTACCACAGTGACAATGACTTTTCACAGTACATACTATATAACATTTGGGAAATTTTATAGATATAATCTCATGCCACATAATTTGGCTTGGCACAGTCTCACTCACTACTCAGGTTTTGAAGCGTACTGCAGTTCATTTCAGAGTCTACATGTACTGCCAATCCCCTTCAGGCCAGAGCTATTTATCTTTGATGTCTGAAGAAGTAGGGTTTTACAATCTGAACTCTAGACCCAGCCTTCATGGCTTACGTAGAAACTACCCTTCTTATGTACGTACAAAAACACCTTAAAATTTTATCTGTGTTTTGTTTGAAGAACAGTTGTAAATGTTGGTCTCTTCATGGTCAACAATTCTGAACTTCTCCTGCCCTGAAAGATTTTCACAAACTAGACAGCATCCAGAGAGCCATAGCTCTTTCAGGCACTCGTCCCATTCACACAAAATATATTTGATCAGATTCTTAGCAGGAACTACTATGACTGCCTGACTTTGTCTAAGTGCTGAAGATACAGCCAGAACTGCCCTCAGACCCAGGAAAGAGGGGCCCCTTTTCTGGGCCTCACATTTAAGAAAGCCCCACATGTAACTAACACAGACATATAAAATAATAAATTTATTAAAGAATACAGAGTATTCTCTATCACTTGGGATCCAGTGCAACCAATAATCCTTATCTCAGCTTTCATGACTGACATGGCTCTAAATCAAGGGAAACATGTCTCCATATCTCTTGCCCAAATCCTTAACAGATAACTACATCTAAGTGACAAAACTGCTTGTAGATGGCGCCTCTGTCAGGCCAGCAGGTAGACACTGCTTCCAAGTATTAGAAGGATCTGAACAGCAGAAGCACATAGTTAAAGAAAAGACTAACTTATCAAATTATTTCTCTCAGAAAATATGACTGTAATGCACTTTTATATTATGATGTATCATGGTGCCAAGCATCTATTTTCTTCTTTCCCTTCATGTTCCAATGCATAGTTACGAAGATACTCACAAATTAACACAATATTCCCAAAGTTGTATATGGCAGCTGAAGCATATTTTTCAATATGCAACAATTTCTTTACTCTTAAATTTGCATAAATGTAGGTTCAGACATGTGTGAAATTCAATACTAATCTTCTATAATATTCTATGTATCTAGATATTACTTTCAGAAATTGGCCTGACCAGGTGGTGGCGCAGTGAATAGAGCATCAAACTGGAACGCAGAAGACCCAGGCTCACTACCCTGGGCTCACCAGCTTGAGAAGGGTCACTCACTCTGCTGTAGCCCCCTGGTCAAAGCACATATGAGAAAGTAATCAATGAACAATTAAGGTGCTGCAACAAAGAACTGATGCTTATCTTTCTCACTTCCTGTCTGTCTGTCCCTCTCTCTGTCTCTATCACAAAAAAAGTGGTAAAATTGCAACACAAGTTATAGCACTTTATGTGATAAAATTAGAATGAGACACACTATTTAGTGTGATCATTTTAATTTAATATATTCAACCCAATTATAGTGTTAGAACATAATATGTAAAAGTCACAATTCATTTCCCAATCTAAATACCTGTATTACTTTAAGAATTGTACTAACAATACTAGTTGCTATGGCCTTAACAGCAATGTCAGCAAATTAAAATTCATTTTAAAAAAACTACTAATAACTGCAGCGATACAAGAAAAACAGGCTAATTTGACATTTATTGCTATCGGGGTACATAAATTATGTGAAAATACAGACTGTAGCAACACAGTGATTTTGCTGAAATGAATGCAAAAAAAATTAAATTTCAGCTATGCCATTAGGACAAACTGTCTGCTTCCCTTCTTTCAAACAGAAAACATCCAGCATACCATCAACTCTCTGCAGCTTTCAACTTAAGTGATTTTTCCAGGACTTCAGAAGGATGAATTGGAGGGGACACAATTATATGGACATTAGAGAGCTATTTCCGGTACAGACTATAGAAAGGCGACTTGAGGAGAAGTACATTAGGCTTCAGGTTCTTCATGTGTTTCTGGGTCACTGATGCTATCAGCATTCAGGTAAATGAGCAGAGGTCAGGAGCATGCAGGCAGAGTGAGTCATACCTTTTGCCTCCTCCCAACCCGGGAGCCCTTAGATTCCCTTGTAGCCCCCTTCACTTTCAGCCATCAATGCTTTCTTTTCTCCCCACAACCACTTCTCTTTCCCAAGACCCTTACCAACCAGGACAGGAACCATCTTTAGTTCAAACAATGTTATATCAAGAGCTGGAATAAAGCTAGCTAGAGAATGGCTCCATAAAGAGAGCATCAGGATCAGGAAGAGGAATGATCTTGATTATTTTCAAAGGATATGAATCCTCAGTAAGAAGCAAGAAAGGGCCATAAGGGAGCTGAAGACGAATTGGATTTTAAATGAGATGGAAACAAAGAAGGATGAAATAAGAACAGGCATGAGAACCACAGGACAAGAGGGAGAGCTGAGTTAGCTAGGGCAAGGTGACTGTGATTGTCTTAGGAAAGAAACTGAAAACTTGAGAAAGTTAGAAAGAATCATGCCAACCACAGGGGCCACTGTATTGACATGGGTTTGCCTGTAAGGTCTAGGACCAACAAAATAGAAAGGTCAGTCAAGAACAGCACACCCCTGTTCCTTGCTCCCAGAAGAGGGCATTTCTCCCTTTTCCTAACTCTTGGGCTTCTTATGTAGGGACATTTGTAAGAAAGAGACACGCATGGTCATCACCTCCATAGCAGGTGCATACACACACTGACATATGTACCCAGAAATGATATTTCTCTCCCTTTTCTGAAGCTTACCTTTTTCACATACAGTGTTATCTATACAGATGAATGTATTGAGAAGACCCACCTTCCCTTACATAATGCACAGCAGCAGCTATTGTTAGTCAAGGCTGCTGTTGGTTAAAGTTCTTTGCCTTTTCCTCATGTTTTGCCACAGCTTAAAAATTGAGGCTTTTACTAATACTCTCTGTCCTCATACTAAGTTCAGATGTTCTTTTTAACACCAAACTTTACCTTCATGAGGAAGAATAACAGGAGATATGGGAGAAATCAATGATGATTCATTTTGGAGAAAAATATTCTTATAGCAAAAGTAGAGGTTCCCTGCATGGTATGGTTACCAATCAGCCTTTTGAAAAACAACAAAGAGAAAATTTCTGTCATACATAAGGTGAAGCATTTGTTTTGACAGGTTCTTGAGAAAAAGAAGTAGATTGACCCTTTATAAATCATTCAAGCATTATCTCTGAGCAAACTCTAGTGTTCCAAACATTTCTCTGTCAGTATCCCCTACCTGGAGAAAGAATCCAAAACTCTGGGCAAGTGTGCGGTCTCCACTTTACAAAGAATAGGGGTCTTGTGGGTCTGGAAAGGACCTCAGAAAGTCTAAATCAAAGAGTTAACATTTTAAATAATGTTTTCATTTATTTTCTTATTAGAGAAGTAACACATATTTAATATGATAATATTATAAAACCAGAAAATTCGCCCCCAAAAAATAGTTGTAATCTGAGCAACCAAAGATCAAGTCTCCTCATATTTACAAATTTTCTGCTAGTACTTTTACTGGTTATACAGCTTCATAATATAAAGGAATGTTTTCCCATTCCCACAAACTTTCTCCCAGAATGTAACAAAGTGGCAGCATAGTTTTCCATCTTAGAGATGCACCATCACCCTTTCTTTTATTGCTAAGTATTTCTGGTATTTCCCTATAAGAGACTGAGAACTGAAAACTGTGTTTGAAATTAGGTCCTTGGTGGAGTTGGCCTTTTCTGCTAAGCTGTTTCAAGTGCATGTGGTTACCATGGTGAGGATTTGTTCTCATTTCTTGTTTGTTGTTTCTGATGCCCTCTGCCCTCCAAGGATGGTCAGGGCCCATGGTGGTCAAGCTCTCAGGTTGGTTGCCTCCAGCCAAGAGCAGCCTGTGCTTACCTCCAGTGGGCCATAAAGAAAAATTCTTATTCTTTGTTTCGATTCAAAATGTTAACAACTATATACCACTGTTGCTGAAACAAAGATGCATGCTCCTCTAACCAAAGACCCTTATTTATTAACTCACTGAAGGATACCTGGACCAGCTTAAATGGCTGTTGGTATTTTAAAAATGAAAAACTGAAAGTACAGGATGAAGCAAGAACAACCCCAGACTTATTCTATGCTTGCTTGACTTTCCTACTCAAAATTTTATTGTCCTAAAACTTTTCTCAAGATAAGCATAAAACAAAATAAATATACTGTTCCAGAAGTTTTATCTATTTTATAAAATCATTATTTTCAATGACAGCCAAGCTGACTCAGTTATGGTAGACAGTCAGGGACTGCTGGAGAGTCTTTCTTATTGGCCAAGGTGGCACAAGGGGGTCAAAAGCTAGAAAGATCAATGAACAGGGCCCAGTGTGCTAAAAGCTAGAAAGATAAATGGACAGACCCACCATCACCAAAAAAACGAACTCTTCCTTCCCTGTCCGTATGACAACCACAGGATTGAGCAGGAAACTGGGATGGTCTTTGAGATGGGCATTCACCATTCTCCCAGTCCACGACACCTGAATAAACCTCTTCTCTTTTGCACCAGCACTTTGTCTCCAGAGTTTGAACCTGTATTTGGTTACATCCTTAATTTGTTAACTTGCATTCCAAACACCAACAATGTGTAGGGCATGTTTAAAGATGAAGCTCACACTTAGACTACCTAGGTTTAAACATAGTTGTCACCTCACAAGCTAAATGATCTTGGGTGGGGTATGAGTTTCCTCAGCTGCAAATGAGGTTAAAAGCAGAATCTCACAGTATTCTGGGGACTAAATAAGATAATATTATGTAAAAGTGCTTGCCACAGTGTCTGGCACATAATGATCTGTGTGTTAGCTATTTACCTAATGAGGCTGATCTAGTATGACAAGAAACTAATATGTAAAAAAACATGAAATTTATTAACTATTCATTTTTGTTCTCTTTAGTCGCCTAAATCTGGCTTCTATCTCATCTTCCCATTGCTACATTCTCCCAGGAATATGGGGGGGCTGGGGACCAAGAGTTCAGAGTTCTCCAGAAAAAAAATCAAGGGAACTCAGGCAGCTAACATATGCAGAAAACAGCCTGTCGGTCTACCATGCGTTCCTAGAGACCCCAAACGTTCCTAGAGCCAGTTCTCTGGATCCGGAAACCCCAAACGAGGACAATCCATTTCCGTCTGGTTACGTCGAAACCGAGGTCCACGTTCCACCCACATACGCCTACCTTCCAAGGTAATTTACATATCGATTTGTTTATTGGCTACTAGCAAGCTCTCGTTCTTCTCATTGGCTGATACTGCCACTTGCGTTGTTTGGCTCAAGATTTTGCTGCGGGAAGACTGAGCGTCATAGGCACCTACATTTCCGTTTCCGGTTCGCCGCCGGAGTCATGGCGACTACCAGAGGCCAGAGGTATCTGTTGACATTAGGCAGATGGCGCCGCGGCGTTGGAGTAGCACCGCAGTCCCGGGTGAGTGCCTACCGTCCCTGCTCTCGGAGAGACTCGGGGCCCCCGGGACAGCTCCGCTCCCAACGGGAGCGCTCTCCGCAGCCCGTGCCTTAGCGCGCGCCCGCAACCTTTCCTTCTGCCCGCAAGTAGCTTTTCTTTCCCGGCTTGCAGGCTCTCGCTGTCCTTGTGCCCGGCGTGTCCCAGGTGGATAACAAGTCCGACTTTCTGGGGAAGAGGCCCCATCGCCGGCACCCCGGCATCCTGCGGCTGCCGCGCGTGCGGTTGCCTCAAGCACTGACTGACGCCGCGCAGTTACTGCTGCTCGGTGAGTAACGGTGGGAAAAGGAAGCTCTCGATGAAACGGAAACTGCCGGCATGCAACTGATGCCGTTTTTCATCTTTGACCCAAAGAGAATTCAGTGCCCAGTGTGGAGAAGCAGGTGCAAGCATTGACCAATTATCTCTGGAGCCGACATTTACCCATCGAGCCAGAGGAGCTGCAAAGACGGGCTGTACAGCTTGAGAAAAAATTTCTGGAAAACCCAGGTAGGGTTTAAGAATAATTAAAGAGTAGATCAGGCCGAATTATCAGTGAGAAACAAAGAGCAAGAAACAATTTTAGTCTCTCAAGTAGATACTGCGATTTCTTATTTGACTTTCTGAACAGAGCAGTTTTTTCAATGAAGCCTTACTAAGAGAAGATAGTTTGAAATAGAAGATAGATTAAAATAATAATAAGATTACTCTCTGGGCTTTGGTGAAGGTCAGTGAGTGCTTTAGTATCCTGTTGAAATCTAGATCTTTGTATTTTCCCTCCAAATCCACTGGATTAGGACCATTTAAGTTTTTATTCAAGTGAAAGTCTTTGTATGGTTCCCTGTGCATTGCTGAAACCTTCTTCAGGGATAGAAGAATAAGTACACTTTGTCAAGTTATTTTCGTTAGTGTGAACTTCTTCATTTTACAGATATGCCTTTTATTCATCTTGTATTTCGCACAGTACCAGGCTTATAATAGACAATAAATGGAATAGTAGTGAATTGAACACAGTCCTGAGACTTAAGATTTCCAAGTCTTGTTCATCCCTATAGGAACATTGGAGACATCACAATCTTAAGTTTTGGGGAGGTGAGGAAATCCACAAAATACTGTCCTTATCTTATCCTTTAAATCTATATTACACTTCCCTTTAATACAGATCAAAACCTGTGGGATGGGATGGATTGAGTTAAATAAACTTCTCTTAGAGACAAAATACTATCTGATACCCTCTAGCAGTGGTGATCATTATTATTCTTACCTGAAATTTATCTCTAAGTTTGGCTTCTCTCTTAAGCTTTGAGGCCTTTCCTATGTAGGAGCTGGGAAGAGTGGGCAAGCAGTATATTCAGACATTGGATTTGAGCGCTATTCTTCCTAGATTCTCACTTCTAGTCCTTTTTCTCACCCCAGACTTATCTCAGACAGAGGAGAAACTTCGTGGAGCAGTGCTGCGTGTCCTGCGTAAAACTACCTACCATTGGCAACAACTGAGGTAAGAGACTAGAGGGGCTGCAGAAGAAACTTTGACTTTTGAAGGAGAGTTGGACAAGTACAGTTACACAATTTTATGTTTTAAAAAGCAGCCTGGTTTGTAGGGCTTCCCCAGGTGTCTTCTGTGTTGTGAAGTGAAGGTGCTGACCTGGAAGAGCCCTTTCCAAAGATTTCATTTCCTAAAAATCTAGAGGTAGCTATGGGATAGAGGTTGTTTCCCAGTGGAAATGACTCTCTGGTTTTTCTGGCAGCTACACTGAGGGGCTGAGCCTGGTGTATATGGCAGCAAGACTGGATGGTGGCTTTGCAGCAGTCTCCAGGGCATTCCACGAGGTGAAAGTCCTACAACTTCTAAGTTGAACCCTTTCCCCTCAGTTCCCTTATTCATAAAGTACTCTTCTGAAGTAGAATTCTTGGGATGTTTTATGTGCATTTTTTTAAGAGGCTCTTTTTATCATTTGAAAGGATGTTGTGACCCAGGAAAGGTTTAGAATCACTATTTTAGAAGCTTCCTGTTATATTTATATTTAATACAATAATATTTAAGTATTATATTTATATTTGAATTTCAAAATACAGTCACATCTCATACCTTCTGTCTCAGTCTCCTTATTCATGTTTACCAAGACCATAAATACGTGTCTGCTTACCCTACTGTGGGGCGTTGTGTGTTTTTTCAGATCCAGACTCAAATTCCAGAGTTCCAACCACAAACCTTGATGGACTTTGGTTCAGGTACTGGTTCTGTCACCTGGTGAGTATCTTTCTCTAACCATTCTAGCTCTAGAGAGCCATGCTTACACCACTCCAATGTTAAGACACTGGAAAACCAGAGGAAAAATGGGAAAGTTGGGAATTAGAATGTTTCTTTCCTCAGAATAGGCAAGGCATGAGAAAACATATGAATTAGGGCCAGAATTTAAATGTCAAATGAAAAAAGACCCATGTTTAGTTCTGACCAGGTATCTTGGTTAGACTGTCCTTCTAATACGCCAAGGCTAGTTTGATCCCTGGTCAAGGCACATAACAAGAATCAACCAACGAATGTATAAACAAATGGAAAAACAAGTCGCTATTTCTTTCTCTCTCTCTCTCTCTCTCTCTCTCCCCCCTTCTCTTCCCCTCCCTTCCCCTTCCTTTCTCTCTCTCTAAAATCAATAAAAATAAATAAATATTTTTAAAAAGATCCATGTTTAGAAAGATAAAAAAAGGAAAGAAATTTAGTAAGGCATAAGTTTTACATATCATCCAAATTTTTTGCCTACAAGTAGTTTTTGTGAGTCTGTGTTTGTTTTTTTAAAGAGTTGTAAATTAAATAAGAAAATAACATTGTTTTTCCAACATTTTACTATAACATCCTGTTTTCCCAGGGGTGGGGTTTGGAATTGAGGGGTCACTTGTAGGAATTATTCTTTGTCATGAGATCGGTATATTTTGTCATCCTAGGGCTGCTCATAGTATTTGGGGCCAGAGCCTACGTGAATATGTGTGTGTGGACAGTTCAGCTGCTATGTTGAATTTGGCAGAAAAGCTACTGAAAGGTGAGGACAAGGTATAAGGAAGGTCTTTTCCACAGTGGAAGGAGTTAAGAAAGTAAAGGAATACCAGAAAGGGTGTTTTATTTGAGAGCAAAGGGGAGAGTTAAAAGTTAAAGATGACTCTGGTCTTGTTCCAATGTTATAGTCAAGCAGAGGGTGGTAGAGCCCTTTGCTAGACCATGGATGGGGTGAGATTAACAGGGCAGGTTATTCAGTGTACTCCCTGTCCTTCTTAACATTTGTTTACCCTGTACATCTCACTCTCACCTAGCATTTTTCTTTATTCTTAGGGCCATGTTTCTTATCAGGACTTCACTTCAGTGTATACCTATACACTAGCAATTTTCAACCTTTTTTCATCTCATGGCACACATAAACTAATTACTAAAATTCTACAGCACACTAAAAAATATATTTTTTGCTGATCTAACAAAAGAAAAAGTTATGAATTTGATTAATTTACACCAGACAGCTATATTTGTGTTGGCTGTTACCATTTTTTATTTCACACTCTAAGGTAAAAGAGGTCAGTGCCCCTGACTAAACAGTCAGATATTGCATGTTTAAAAATTCTTGCATCAGGCCTGACCAGGCGGTGGCGCAGTGGATAGAGCATCGGACTGGGATGCGGAAGGACCCAGGTTTAAGACCCCGAGGTCGCCAGCTTGAGCATGGGCTCATCTGGCTTGAGCAAAAAGCTCACCAGCTTGGACCCAAGGTAGCTGGTTCCAGCAAGGGGTTACTCGGTCTGCTGAAGGCCTGCGGTCAAGGCACATATGAGAAAGCAATCAATGAACAACTAAGAAGTCGCAATGCACAATGAAAAACTAATGATGCTTCTCATCTCTCTCTGTCCCTGTCTATCTCTGCCTCTGTAAAAAAAAAAAAAAAAAAGATTCTTGCATCGGCCCTGACTGGTTTGCTCAGTGGATAGAACATTGGGTGTGACATGCGGGCATCCCGGGTTCGATTCCTGGTCAGGGCACACATGAGAAGCGACCATCTGCTTCTCTCCCCCTTCTTTCTCTCTTTCTCTCTCACAGCCGGTGGCTCGATCGGTTTGAGCATCTGCCCCAGGCGCTAAGGATAGCTCGATTGGTCCAAGTGTTGGCCCAGGGTGCTGAGGATAGCTCAGTTGATTTGAGCATCTGCCCCAGGCAGGGATTGCAGGGTAGATCCCAGTTGGGGTACATGCAGGAGTCTGTCTCTCTATTTCCCCTCCTCTCACTTTAAAAAAAAAAAAAAAAATATTGCATCATACTGGTTGAAAATTGCTGCTATGCACTCATAGTTGCCACACCTCTGCTTTCCTTTACAGGTGGTTCAGAAAATGGGGAGCCATATATTCCAGGTGTCTTTATCAGACAGTTTCTACCTGTGTCACCCAAGGCAAGTAGCAATGTACCGAGTTTGCTAAATGTAGAGTTTGGAAGATGGAAAACCTGGCCTCAGCTTTGCAACCCAGCATTGAGTGTTAGAAGATGAAAGACAGCAGAAGAAATTTAGGGAGAGAGAACTTTATTGTGCTCTTGAAAGGAGAAGATGGCAGGTCTGTCATGTTCCCTGTCTTGGTCCTCAGGTCCAGTTCAATGTGGTGGTATCAGCCTTTTCCCTAAGTGAACTGCCGAGCAAGGCTGACCGCACTGAAGTAGTCCAAACCTTGTGGCGCAAGACAAGTGATTTTCTGGTGAGTTGAAATCCCCCCCCTTTTTTTTAAGTTTTAATGAAGCTTCATGGGGTTTTTTTTGTTTTGTTTTGTTTTGTTTTTGTCGTGGGCCATCATCTTTAATCCTAGTTTGCACCTGGTGGGTAAGTAAAAACACACACTGGGCTCCAAAACCCACTCATTCAGTGCTCACAAAGCTACTGACTTATCCGAGTTTCCTAGAATCAAAGGTTTCTAGCTCACCAGACTTATTCTCCTCTGTTCCCCATCTCCTTCCTTCTCCCTGCACAAACTCTGCACAAACTGGCTTCTCACTCAGCACTCCACCATCTTGGTTACTTCTCCTGGCCTCCTCCATGTGGCCTTTCTCTGCTATCCTCTCTAATGCTAATCTCAGGAACCGTAATCTCAGGAACCGAGAGAGAGCAAGCTCCCGGCCTGCCCCACTTTATAGTGTAGAAACCAAACCCAGCTTCATGGTTTTTATGCTTTTCCTTCTCTACATTGGAGCTTGTCTTCATTCTCAATCATTTTTTCTCCTGCATAGATTCCTTTGTCCCTCTTTTAGGGTCACCATCTGCATCTTATACATAATGCCATTTCCTTTAAGACTGCTATTCCATCTGTGAATACTTTTACAGAGCTACTGACATTTGTACTTTTATATAATTCATGGCCCTCACTCATTTCTTTTTCTCACCAGATATTGGTGGAGCATGGAACAAAAGCTGGCCACAGCCTTCTCATGGAAGCCAGGGACCTGGTCCTTAAGGTAAGTTTCTTTCTCTTTCTCATCAGCCCCCTACACCCCCCATCTGTCTGTCACCAGTTACTGGTACTCCCTTGAAAACTGAAAAGACAAAGTCATGCAAAGGTAAGGGTGGCTCTCAGGTTAGTAGGTATATAAAGCCATTGTAATGTAGAGAACTGGCTGGCAAACTAGGGCCTCCAGATCAAATCTGGCCTGCCACCTGTATTTGTATGAGCCAGGCTTATCTGAGTGTCTGTTGTGTACGGCTGCTTTCATACTAAAAATGCCAGAGATGAGTAGTTGGGACAAAAACAGATTTTGCCTACTCTCTGGGCCTTTAAAAAAGAGTTTGCTGACCCCTGACCTAGGACATGGCTGAGCCAAAAACCATCTCTCTTTGGGACTGTAGAAGCCAGTGTACAATCCCGAATTTAATGGTCTTGGAGTGGGATATTTTGAGAGTGGAGGTTGCTGACAAGGGGAGCACCATCCTATGTGCCAAGTTCCAGCCTTTTTCCCGCTGCAAAGAGAAAGTTCTTTGTTTGGAGTATTAGAGAAGCAGCCAGCTTAACTCAAAAAACACAGTTAATAATTACCAGAACCAAATGTTAGAAGAGTTCTCAATTGAGTGAGTGTAGAGATTGACTTATGGGAATAGATGCTTCAGGACCAACTTAATTTTATAAATTTTCTTTGTTTTCAGGGAAAGGAAAAGTCACCTCTAGATCCTCGACCTGGTTTTGTCTTTGCCCCAGTGAGTATTCTCCCTTTCCCAGCATGCAAAGATCTGAGCTCAACTGTGGCCAGGACAAGTGAGAGGGCAAAGCTAAACACCCTCCACTGCTCTGTGCCCCTGTCCCATTTCGTGGTGATTACCCTATTCTCCCAGCCCCCTGCCCCTGTGCTCCCTTATCCCTAGGTCTTCCTGACCGTGTCACTCAGTTTTACAGTTTTATGGTCTTTTGTTATTTTATCTTACCTCATGCCTTTTATGTGTGTTTACAGTGTCCCCATGAACTTCCCTGTCCCCAGTTGACAGCCTCTAAGCCCCTGGCCTGTAGCTTTTCCCAGGCTTACCATCCCATCCCCTTCAGCTGGGTATGTACCCGGGAATATCACAGCAGGGAGGAGAGAGCTTGGGGAAGCAGGGTGAAAAAGCCTCAGAGGTGGGAGGAGTTGGAAAATTCAGAGTAGCCTGGAGATTGCAGGGCCTGAATGTGCCTGACATAGAACATGAAAGGGCTGCAGGAATGGGGGTCAAAATTTTTTCCTATATCCTTTTCCCAAAAACAGTCTGTCTGTATCTTAGAACAAGAAGCCAAAGGAAGAAAAGTTCTCGATGGTGATCCTTGCCCGGGGGTCTCCAGAGGAAGCTCATCGCTGGCCCCGGATCACTCAGCCTGTCCTTAAACGGCCTCGCCATGTGCATTGTCACCTATGCTGTCCAGATGGGCGTGCGCAGCATGCTGTGATCACAGCCCGCCGGCATGGCAGGTACAGAGGCGGTGACCAGAATTAGTGGGAGGAGCAGGAACCTACAGCCCACACTGACCTCTTTTCCATAGGGATCTGTATCGCTGTGCCCGTGTCAGCTCCTGGGGAGATCTTTTACCCGTGACCACGCCATCTGAGCTTCCTCCATCCCCTGCTGAAGACCCCCTTGAGAGATGACAAGGATGTGTAACAAGGGTTTTCTTGTATCGTGCCTGCCAAGGCTAAAGCTACCTGGTATCCAGGATGGGAGCACTGGTACCCCTGTGTATCTGCATTTGTTAGAGTTTTTAATAATAATTAAAAGTTTTCAAAGAATGGGAATGGGTCTTGTGATTCTTACAAGGTATAGAGGTCAGCTGTCACGGCTTATCCTGTAACAAAGTGAGCCCCACACAGACGTCCAGCCCACCCTCCCCTGTGAGTGTACTGCTGCTCTGCCAGAGACCAGATGTCCCAGGGAAGTAATCTGGGGTAGTGGGGAAACTGCCCTCAGCACTCTGAGAACTGGCTCGGCAGGTCTCCGGGTTGTTAGGCCACCTGAACAGGGGACCAGCAGCTGCCTGCCTCTGTGTTCTTCTCCCTCCTTCCTTTCCTTTCATCTTGCTCAGGGCTCAGCGACTCCCCCAAGTTTGCCTCATGAGTTTCCCTGAAGAGTTCATCCCTTTGGGACTGAATTCTCCATCTCCACCCCCAAATGTCCAGGCAGGTCCTTCAGGTCACCTGGTTCATTTCTGTTTTCGTTTCAGAGCTAGCGCATTTTTATTTTTTTATTTTTTTTGTATTTTTCTGAAGCTGTAAAAGGGGAGAGACAATCAGACAGACTCCCGCATGCCCCCGACTGGGATCCACCCGGCACGCCCACCAGGGGCGATGCTCTGCCCACCAGGGGGTGATGCTCTGCCCCTCTGGGGCGTCGCTCTGCCTAGACCAGAGCCACTCTAGCGCCTGGGGCAGAGGCCAAGGAACCATCCCCAGCACCCGTGCCATCTTTGCTCCAATGGAGCCTTGGCTGCGGGAGGGGAAGAGAGAGACAGAGGAAGGAAGAGAGAGACAGAGAGGAAGGAGGAGGGGGGATGGAGAAGCCAATGGGCGCTTCTCCTATGTGCCCTGGCCGGGAATCGAACCCGGGTCCCCCGCACGCCAGGCCGACGCTCTACCGCTGAGCCAACTGGCCAGGGCGCATTTTTCTTTATATTGAAATTCTCAGTCTCTCTCCCACAATACGTATCAGGAAATAGACACCGTCAGAAGTGGCAGCAGTATCAGTGTTGAATACTAGAAATCTCAGGCCCCAGTAGACATTTCCATACCTGGAGCTATTTGGGGGGGGTTACAGGAAAGGGGAATCCCCTCATCTACTAGTTCCCAGAGTGGTGGCAGCTTCGCTTCTCAGCCCCTCCTCCCTCTCCTCCTTACGCCTACGTGGCCCCAAATCCCCTGGAAGGGAAAGTGAGTTCAGGTATCAGGTAGCAACCTATAAGACTTGGGGTGGGGTGGAGAGGGTATGGATGGCTTAGATCTCATGTCTTGAGTGAGGCAGGACCAGATTGTCCCCAACACAAAACTGAGAAGTATGTACCAGAGACCCATTTGGGATTAGACCTTCAAAGCATGAACTAAGTCCACAGCCCTTGGATTAGTCATGGAACTGAAGGGAGAAGACGGCACAGGGCTGTGCCTGGCAGGGAGTCTGGAGTTTCTGGTTTCGGTGTGAGCCAGGGGAGGAGCCTCCATGCAGGGGAGGTGGAAAGCTGGGGCCGGGCCCCAGTTAGCTATGCAAGGCTGCGCAGAGGCAGCACAAAACAGGATCCAACGGCCTCCTTAAGCTTGGGAGTGGAGACTGCAGTTTTGACCACCTGAGGCTCCACTCTTGCTCCAAAGCTTGTAACTCCATTTGCTGTTCTGAGGCCTCTGCTTATCCTGTACCCCACGGATGGAGCCACTACTAGGAGCAAAAATTGGCTGCCTGTTTGCCCTGCTGGCCCTCACCCTGGTGTGTGGCCTTATTCCCATCTGCTTCAAATGGTTCCAGATCGAGGCCGCCGGAGGTATTGCCCTTCCACATCTTTGTCCCATAACCTGAGTGACTTCAACCTGTCACCCTATCCTGACACCGGCTCTGATTCTCCTGCCACCCCCAAGCCTGGATGATGGGTGCTGCCTGTTGCTCTTTAGTCACCTTTGTCAATCTCATTTCCCACTGGATTGCAACTCCTGCTTTTCGTAGGTCGCCACCGCCGGGTCCTCAGCCTTCTGGGCTGCGTTTCTGCCGGTGTTTTCCTGGGAGCAGGGTTCATGCACATGACTGCCGAAGCCCTGGAGGAAATCGAATCAGAGATCCAGAAGTTCACGATGCTGGTGAGCAGCTGGGTTGCAGGGCTGGGGCCAGAATGCCGAGCAGAACCAAGGGGAGACAGGTGGGAAAGTGATGGAGCCAAGGACGCGCGGGGGCCGATGGGAAAGATGACGCTCGTGTGGAAGGATGGCAGGTCACGCTGGGCTTTAAGGAGAGCAGTGGACTTGAAGGGAAGCTGACTTGCTCCATCTCCCATCTGATTTCTGCTTTTTTCTTCCTAGAATAGGACAGTGAATGAGGGAAATTGTTCTGATGTTGCTAATTCAGCTCATGTAAGTATCTCCCTCCCTGATCTGCAGGATGAGGAGACCAGACTCCTCGTGCCAGACCCTTTGAGGAGATGCCATGAAGAACCCCAAGAATCCCTGTGCTCCTCAGCTCAGGCTCTACAGGGAAAGGAGGGGGCCAACCGATCCCTTGGGTTTATGGAACCCCAGCAAAGCTCTTGTTTACTCTCTCCCTCTTTCGCTGGCCCCTCAGACATGCTCTTCGTTTTTCCATATTCAGCCCTACTGACACTGCACCCCTTGGTCCCTCTGGTGTTCGTGTTGCATGTGCTCATCTCTCCCGGGCTTCTTCCCTTCCCCTTTTTAACGTTTTAGTTCCACATTCCGCATCCTCTCCAGTCTTCCATCCCGCTGCCTCCTCTGCACTTCCTCCTTCCTTTCCAGTCCCACAGCCCCCTCTCTGTTCCCAGACAGACTATCCCTACGGAGAGCTCATCATCTCCCTGGGCTTCTTCCTTGTCTTCCTCTTGGAGTCGTTCGCCCTGCAGTGTTGCCCTGGAGCCGATGGAGGATCCAAAGTGCAGGAGGAGGAAGTGGGCGGGGCTCACGCCCTTGGACTCCACAGCCATGGATCTCTACCCTCTCCCTCTCCGAGTCCCTTTCGAGCCCTCATCCTCTTGCTCTCGCTCTCCTTCCACTCGGTGTTTGAAGGGCTGGCCGTGGGGCTGCAGACAACGGTAGCAGCCACCGTGCAGCTGTGTTTTGCTGTCCTGGCTCACAAGGGGCTCGTCGTGTTTGGTGTAGGACTGCAGCTGGTGCAGACAGGCACTGGGTCGCGATGGGCTGTGTTCTCCATAGTGTCATTAGCTCTTATGTCCCCCCTGGGCCTAGCCCTCGGGCTGGCTGTGGCTGGAGGAGCCTCTTCAGGGGGGCAAGGCTTAGCCCAGGCTGTGTTAGAGGGTGTGGCAGCTGGCACCTTCCTGTATGTCACCTTCCTAGAAATTCTGCCCAGGGAGCTAGCTGGGCCTGAGGCCCCTCTGGTCAAGTTTGGCTGTGTAGCTGCTGGTTTTGCCTTCATGGCCTTTATTGCCTTGTGGGCCTGAGAGGTTACTGACTTTTCTGATGAACCCATCTAGAATGATGTCCCTACCACCAGGAGACACCTCCCAAGTGGCTTTGGCCCTCAGACATTTCTTCAGCAAGACTACATGGGATTCACTAGGCATTATCCTCATGAACTAAAGCCTGACTTTTCCTACATGGGATCCCACAGCTCATCCAGGACTGAGAAAAGATGTTTGAGATTGAGTGCCTACATTAGGAATTGATATGAAGACCATCACTCCAGATTGGACCCTTGTCCCAGTTTTGCTACTGTGGGTAATAAAGCATCCATTTTACCTTCCCTCTTCAGACATGTTATCTACCCTTCATCTCCCCAGGTTACCTAAGAGCTGCTGAGTGCAGTAGGGGTGGGAGGGTGAGTGCTGGCTGCAGTCTTCTGGAACCAGGGCCCCAGCTGTTTTGTCATTTGCAGCCATGTTCCCCAGACATGGGAGCATTGCTGAAATTCCAACACCACACTCCACCTTACCCCCAGGTGTTGAGATACTGAGCTGGTTTCCAGCATATAGAGAAGAGGTTTATAAATGGAAACCATGAGGATCTAGATTTTTTTCCTATACTAACCACACCCACTCCACTCCCAGTACCTATTATTGGTCACCTACATGTCCAACAGACTCTTTTTTGTGTGTGTGACAGAGAGACAGACAGACAGAAAGGGAAGGAAATGAGAAACATCAATTCTTCGTTGCAGCACCTTAGTTGTTCATTGATTGCTTTCTCATATGTGCCTTGATGAGGGACTACAACAGAACGAGTGACCCCTTACTCAAGCCAGCGACCTTGGGCTCAAGCTGCTGACCCTTGCTCAAATCAGATGAGCCCACACTCAAGCCAGCAACCTCGGGGTTTCGAACCTGGGTTCTCTGCATCCCAGTCCAATGCTCTGTCCACTGCACCACCGTCTGGTCAGGCATCCAGCAGACTCTTGAGATCAGGCTCAATGGAGTCTACTTCCATCTGGTTTCTATTTTTCACACTGAGCCCCATGTGGCCTTGGGGACAGGATTGCTCTTGGAGCCTCTGTCTCCTCCCAGCTGCCTCGTGCTGTGGGATTAAGAAGCAGTGTGTTTGGAAAGAGAGAAAGATGCCAGCTAGATTCCAAGGGTGATTACTTGGCTCTGCTGTGACACGTTGGCTTTCCTTCTGCCTCCCCTGCCTGCCACTATGACTCTGGCCCCTCCCCGCCTCCCACTGGACCATCATCTTTCGGGTGAGTAACCTCTACAATTTCTCTTAAAAACTGCACAAGTACAAAAACTGATTATCTGGAATGGAGGAGGAGCAGGACGAATGCTGCCCAGCCCCGACCCATGAGCTGGAGGAATATGTCAGACTGGGTGGCGAGACAGGGAGAGAGAAGGTGTGCCCTGCAAGCTCAGGCACCCTCACCAGCTCGCCCCTCTGAACACTGTCAGTGTAGAAGCTCAAGTGGCCCTAACATGGGCAAGGTCTCCTCTGAGTTTCATTCTTGGCTCATTTCATTTCCATCTTCTGTCCTTACCATTCCCCTTCCCACAAATTAAGATGTATAACCCCCTCACCAACCCAGCTTACACACCCAGGGATCCATGAGAAGCCAAGCTAAAGGCAAAGCTAAATTCAAATGTCTGATACAGGAAATAATTTCCCTGAAGCACGTCCTATTCTGCTTCCATTCAGTGTTAAATGCACACACACGTAACACACTCGGAACAGGGCCTCGTATGTAGTCACGATAATAGAGTTTCCACACTGAGCATCTGCTAGGTGCCAGGCACTGAGCTGTTGCTTCCACATACACCATCTCACCTTCCCAACCCTGCCAGATAGATATTATCCCCTTCTAAGTCTAGGGAAGTGCGCTTCAAAGTTAAATGACTTGATCACATAACTAACTGGGCTTCAAACCCATGTTTTTGAGATGATAAGAAAAGCTGAATATATAAAGTCTACCGGAAAGTTCTGTCCGTTTTTGAAATAAAACAAAATATAAATTTTTCTTACCGTCAATAAACTTTATTAAATAATATAATTGCCATTATTATTAATGATTTCTTGCCAGCGTGAGGGCAATTTGTATATCCCATTTTTGAAAAATGTTTTATCTTTTGATGTGAAAAATTGAACCAGTGCTTGTTTGATATCTTTTTCATTTTTGAATTTTTTGCCCTTCAAAAAATGTTGTAAGGACAAAAACAAGTGATAGTCGGAGGGTGCTAAGTCCGGGGAATATGGTGGATGCGACAGACATGCTTCTGTAGCATTTCTTCCTTGTTGAAATTCGTAAAAATTACAGTGGCATAAATGAACTTTATCAGTAGCCGTGAGTTACTATTGCTTCACACATAAGACTAACGTGAATCAACTTTGTTTTAGTTAATTTGCTACGTCAGTATGTATATATTAAGTGATAAAAATAGAGAGGCACACATGCACCAAATAAACATGTGCTTATGGGTCGAAACTTGTTGTGATAGAAACGGAGAGAACTTTCCGGTAGACCTTATATAAATTCTATTCTTTTTATCTTGCCTTCCCTACCTTTACCTTACCTGTATCTCCTGTCTTCTATATTAGGGTCTCAGGAGAAAGCGGAGAGCACATTGGATAATTGAGGCAAGTTTAATAAAGGGAGTGTGTAGAGGTGTGTGCAGTGTTAGCACAGACCAGCAAATGATGGTGCCACTCCCTGGGGCTGAGTAGCAGCAATGCTGGTACCTGGGCTGAAGAGAAGGAGCAGTGGCCAGAAACTCGAGAGAGCCAACCACCAGGAGCTGTGGCCTTTGGTAGAGGAACCCGAGCCCCCTGCCAGGGCTCCACGTGGTGGAAGCCGGAGGAATACTCTCACTCTCCTACTCACGGGTCTACTGCCATGGCTCGTACTGGCCATGCCCAAACAAAAGCCAAAGGACAGAAATGTCTGTTTGTGCATTGCCTGTAGATCAGCCTGGGGAAGCACGGGTCATAAAGAAACCTGAAGGGGCCACAGAAAATGTCCAGCATCAATTCTCTGCAGTTTTCAACTTAAGTGGATGTTCAGAAGGATGAATTGGAGGGGACACAATTATATGGACAATAGAGAGCTATTTCTAGTACAGACTATAGAAAGGCGACTTGAGGAGAAGTACATTAGGCTTCAGGTTCTTCATGTGTTTCTGGGTCACTGATGCTATCAGCATTCAGGTAAATGAGCAGAGGTCAGGAGCATTCAAGCAGAGTGAGTCATACCTTTTGCCTCCTCCCAACCCGGGAGCCCTTAGATTCCCTTGTAGCCCCCTTCACTTTCAGCCATCAATGCTTTCTTTCCTCCCCACAACCACTTCTCTTTCCCAAGACCCTTACCAACCAGGACAGGAACCATCTTTAGTTCAAACAATGTTATATCAAGAGCTGGAATAAAGCTAGCTAGAGAATGGCCCATAAAGAGAGCATCAGGATCAGGAAGAGGAACAATCTTGATTCTTTTCTTTTTTATATATATAAGTGAGAGGAGGAAATATAGTGAAACAGACTCCTGCATGCGCCCCAACTGGGACTGGGATCCACCTGGCAACCCTGGTCTGGGGCTGATGTTCAAATCAGCCAACCCAGCTATCCTCAGGGCCCGGGGCAACACTCAATCAGTTGAGCTCTGGCTGTGGGAGAGCAAGAGGGAGAGGAAGAGAGACAAAGGGGAGAGGGAGGGTGTTGGGCAAACCAATGTGTTTCAAAGTGTGAAACAAGTGTGTTTAGGTTTGTTTGCTTGTATTTTGCATTGGTGCGGGGCAGCGCCATGTGTGTGGTCTACAGAAGGCTGCCCTGCTTCCCCTCAAAGCGAAAGATTGCGGATTGTGGACTGCCTGCTGCTGTGGAAAGCAGAGATTGTTTGCTATTGTTTGTCTGAGAAGGGATATTTCCACCTGGCCTGTTTCGCTGGGGAGTGCTGAGGGGGTTGGCAGTCCTGCTGAGGCTGGTGGGGGCTGTGAGTCCAGAAGAGTCTGGAGAAAGAAAAGGAAGTGGTCTTCCCTGCCAGTTTGCTCCTCTGCCCACCATTTTCCTTTACCGTCTGCCCAAATCCAGTCTGAACCTGCTGGCCATGGCGGCAGCCACTGGCCTTACAGTGGACCATTCCCTTATTAAAGTCTCATATCATAAGGGCAGATGAGCAAACAGGCAGGGAAGACCACCTCCCTTTCTTTCTCCAGACTCACCCAGACTCACAGACCCCCACCAGCCTCAGCACGCCCCAGCCAGACAGACCGGCGAAATCTCAGGGCTCCCAAGCCCCTCAGCACTCCCATATTCTCTCTCTCTCTCTCTTTCTCTCTCTCTCTCTCTCTCTCTCCCCTTCTCTCTCTCTCTGGACTCAGTGAGGGGGTCCAATCAGCAATTTGCAATCTGCCGCCCTGAGGGCAAGCACCTGCAGCCTTCCATAGACTGTACACACATGGCATGGTGCTGACTCACACCAATGCAAAATGCCAATGCAAAATACTAGCGAGCAAACCTAAACAAACTTGTTTATCCAACACCCACCATTTTCTGGCTTCGCTGTTCCTTTACTGTCTGCCAGAATCCAATGGGAACCTGCATGGCCATGGTGGCAGCCACTGCCTTACAGAGGGGAAGGGAAACAGATGGTCACTTCTCTTGTGTACCCTGACCAGGAATCGAACTTGGGACATCCATACTCTGGGCTGGCTCCCTGATTCTATCCAGGGAGCCAACTGCCAAGGCCTTGATTCTTTTCTTTTCTTTTCTTTTTTAATTTTTTTTTTAAGATTTTATTTATTTATTATAGAGAGGGGAGAGGGGGGGGGAGGGGAGGAGCAAGAAGCATCAACTCCCATATGTGCCTTGACCAGGCAAGCCCAGGGTTTTGAACCAGCACCCTCAGCATTTCCAGGTTGACGCTTTATCTGCTTTATCCACTGCACCACCACAGGTCAGGCCAAGGCCTTGATTATTTTCAAAAGATATGAATTGGCCCTGGCCGGCGGTTGGCTCAGCGGTAGAGCATTGGGCCCTGCGTGTGGAAGTCCCGGGTTCAATTCCTGGCCAGGGCACACAGGAGAAGCGCCCATCTGCTTCTCCACCCCTCCCCCTCTCCCTTCTGTCTATCTCTCTCTTCCTCTCCCACAGCCAAGGCTCCACTGGAGCAAGGTTGGCCCGGGTGCTGAGGACAGCTTCATGGCCTCTGCCTCAGGTGCTAGAATGGCTCCGGCCACAGCAGAGTGACACCCCAGATGGACAGAGCATCACCTCCTGGTGGGCATGCCAGGTGGATTCCGGTCGGGTGCATGCAGGAGTCTGTCGGACTGCCTCCCTGCTTCTAACTTAAGAAAAATATAAAAGAAAAAAAAAGATATGAATTGCCAGTAAGGAACCAGAGAAAGCTACAAGGTAGCAGACGAATGTGATTTTAAATGAGATGGAAACAAGGAAGGATGGAATAAGAACCGGCATGAGAACCACAGGATAGGAGGGAGAGCTGAGTTAGCTGGGGTCCAATGACTAGAAGCCAGAATCAGGAGTGAACTTTGCCTGACCAGGTGGTGGCGCAGTAGATAAAGCGTCGGACTGGGATGCAGAGCAACCAGGTTCGAGACCCCAAGGTTGCAGCTTGCTGGCTTGAGCAAGGGGTTACTCGGTCTGCTGTAGCCCCGCCGTGAAGGCACATATGAGAAAGCAATCAATGAACAACTAAAGTGCCACAAAAACAACAACAAAAAACTGATGATTAATGCTTGTCATCTCTCTCCGTTTCTGTCTGTCTGTCCCTATCTATCCCTCTCTCTGACTCTCTCTCTGTCTCTGTAAAAAAAAAAAAGTGAATCTTGATTCAGCTTGATTCAGCCTGTGTACGTTGTAATCTGAAGAAAATTAGGATCATGAGAATTAATAAACATAGGGAAGATATGTAGAATGAGGAGAAGCTAATTGAAATATACATAGGAAAATTATGTAGAACACTTTTCAAATCTCCTCCTTATGCCCCTCCCCACCCCTCATTCTCCACCCCCACACATGCTGCGGTGGGATTCAGCAGGTTTGCACCTGTTCAGCAGAACCAATACCTAATTTTTGTTGAATTTGGTGAACTGGTTGTTAAAATGGCACTTGTAATCAGGGTTCTCTCTAAGGTGGGCACCAGGGCAGCTGCCCAATGTGGAAATCACAATTTTATATTCCTTACTCTTTTTTAATGTTCATCTGCTCAACAGCGTATTCTAAGCATCAGTAGTAATGTTCATTCCGTCCACAGGTGAAAAAATTGCAAGTGAGGACACCAATCAAGAAGCAACATGGAGCCTGAGCAGGCGGTGACTCAGTGGATAGAGCTTCGGACTGGAATGTGGAGGACCCAGATTCGAGACCCCGAGGTCGCCAGCTTGAGCACGGGCTCATCTGGTTTGAGCAAAGCTCACCAACTTGAGCCCAAGGTCGCTGGCTTGAGCAAGAGGTCACTCTGTCTGCTGTAGCCCCCCCCCCTCACCCGGTCAAGGCACATATGAGAAATCAATCAATAAACAACTAAGGAACCGCAATGAAGAATTGATGTTTCTCATCTCCCTTCCTGTCTGTCCATATCTGTCCCTCTCTTTGACTCTCTCTGTCTCTCCTACAAGAAAAAAAAAAAGAGCCTGACCAGGTGGTGGCGCAGTGGATAGAGCGTCGGACTGGGATGCGGAAGGACCCAGGTTCGAGACCCCGAGGTCGCCAGCTTGAGCGCTGGCTCATCTGGCTTGAGCAGAGAGCTCACCAGCTTGGACCCAAGGTCACTGGCTCCAGCGGGGGGTTACTCGGTCTGCTGAAGGCCCATGGTCAAGGCACATGTGAGAAAGCAATCAATGAACAACTAAGAAGTCGCAACGCGCAACGAGAAACTGATGATTGATGCTTCTCATCTCTCTCCGTTCCTGTCTGTCTGTCCCTGTCTATCTCTGCCTCTGTAAAAAAAAAAAAGATTAAAAAAAAGAAAAAGAAAAAGAAGCAACATGGAAATATCTTAAACAATAGTTTTATTGTTTTTTGTCAGGTATTATTTAATATTTTTTATTAATAATTTAAAACTCTTTCTTACAATCTAGTTTTATATACCTTTTTTATTCTTATTTAAGTATTAAATGTATCAAATAATAAATAAAACAATATACTACCTTTCAGTATATCATTTTTTTATACTTAAAATGGTCATTAGGGCAGAAAACCAATTGTTACATTATTTGAATCCCACCACTGGGGTTGGCACATGTAGTGTGCCAACCAGCGAGATACCTTCACACTCCCCTACTGACCCAAGGGAGGAACATTTGCTTCACCTTTGGAACACTACCAAAGGTGAAGCAAAAGGTGTCAAGACATTGATTACTCCCCCAGGCCCATTTGTGGGGAGGCTTAAAGACACTAGTTTTCAATAATTTCCTTTTTATTTCAATTCTGTCCTGAGTTACTATCTTTAGATTTGTTAAATGTCAAATACATAATGCATTCTATTTTTGCCATATATTTACCCATCCCTCCTGCTACAGTTTCACTGTTTGTGTACCTTCAGAGAATTACCCTTTAATATCTCTTCATGAGTTCCACACTTTTCAAGCTTACACCACACTGCTCTCATCACTGTATCCTTCAGTTTCATGCTCCTTCCCATTGAACTGTCTCTTAGCTGTCCTGGATTTCTGACCTAAAGTCAGGGAAACACATTCCTTGAGAATGAGAGGAAGAGAAGAACAGGAGTTCTAAGGCTGAAGCAAAGACAGAAGCTAAGGGGTTTGTGGTTCAGCGTCTATGACGTCACCCATCGCTCCTGCGAGCCTGGGAGCTCTGATATGGAGAATAGGCAGGAGCCCCTGGCCTTGGTATCAGGCCCTCCCTTTGTATCTACTGTGTAGAATCACAAACAATGGGAGGCTCAGGACGGGAACTGGGAACTGGGGAAAGTCAGAAAGAACCATGACAACCACAGGGGGGCACTGCTTCCCCATGGGCTTGCCTGGAATGTGTAGGACCAAACACGTAGAGAGGTCAGTCAAGGACAGCACACCCCTCTCCCTTGCTCCCCGGCAGAGAGCATCTCTCCCTATTCCTAACCCTTGGGCTTCTTATGCAGGGAGGTCTATAGGAGAGACACACATGGTCACCACCCACTTCACACACAGCCCCGTGGGAGGTGCACACACATGCACTCACATTTTACACAGAAATGAGATTATCTCCTGTAGATTACCCTGCTAACACAACAGTGTTATTTGTGCCTTCAATATGCTGAGAAAACCCGCCTCTCCCTCCCTAATGCACAGCAGCAGCTATTGCCAGAGAAGACTGATGCTGATTGGAGTCTTTGCCTTTTCCTCATGTTTTGTTTACCTGAGAGCTAGTTGGGGCAATGATTCCAATTATGCAGTTTCTTTCCTTCAGTGTGACATTTAAGCACCTGCTGCCTGCCCTGTGTGTGGTCACCCAGCACCTCACCTTCTGGTCCTGGCCTACTCCCTATAAAACAGGCACAGTCCCATGAGATGATGCCCAGGAATCAAGAGCACGCCCCACGCCACTCCCGTGCCAGTGTGTGGGCACTGGGCAGTGAGCTGCCTCAGCTCTCAGCTCAGTCCTGAGGAGGGTGTGTAACTGCCTGTGGGCTTCCATGAAGTAATCTAGCAAATGACCTTCTCTATTCCATCCACAGTACTCTGGCCAGCAATACTATAAAGTGCCTTCTCATTTTTATGGTTAGTGCCCCGAAAGCCCAAGAGTCAGCTTGCAACACTCACAAAACATCTGAAATTGTCTGAATGATGGTTGTTCATACTTGCTGAGAAGCTTCTCAGAGAACCACAGATATAGTCTCATAACTCCCTAATTTTGGATTCATGTGGGAGGAGGAATTCCTGAGAGGAAATCCTGGTTGCTTTGACTCCCCTGAAGGAGTCTTCAGATTGGGATCAACTGAGTAAACCAATAACCCCTCCAGAAACTGCATGAGGTATGATCTGCTGATTGTATCAAACCACCTAAACTGGCATCTAGGTGACCCCCCAGAGGCCTGCAGGACAGAGATGGCCTTGGACACTTCAGTTGGCTTTCTGTACTTTGTTTTTTAAGAGCATAATGTTGGTGAAATCTCTGAAATCCTATGGCATTTCTCAATAAGTCATAAGGAACTCTTCTAAGATCTAAGTAGCTCCTCTCCCAAAAGGTGAAGATACTAACAGTATCAAGGGCAATACCATTCTATTGAATAGGAGCCAATGACTATGAAGTCACATTTGTGAAGTGTCTGTTATACAAGCCCCCTCCCATGGTTTATGTCACGTGGAGAAAAGAATGTGAGAGTCGGGCAGGAAGAAGGTAGGAAAACGGCAGGATGCAGACAAACTGAGACCAAGAATAATAATGGTGCTCAGATTCCTCTACAGTTTATTGTTACAGCAGAAGTTGCAGGAGACAGGAGAGCACCCTCCACACGTAACACGCTGTGGTCAGAGCCCCGAAGTAGCCCTTCCCACCCTTATCCTAAGACCCAAGCAGCCCTGTCCCAGCTTGGCCCCCTCCCCCTCCCACTCTAGACACACACTGTCTAGACAGCTACCAAAGTTAGTGCGGCCGCTGGCCCCAGGCCCCTTCCTGTTGCCCCAGCTCCAACCTTCCCTCAAACTTATTCATCGCCTACCACCTCCCACTCCGACTTCCATTCACACACTGGATATTTCCATCACATCCTGAGGACCACTAACTCACCGCAAGCCCCCCTGACACATTCCTTTAGGCCCATATCCTTCACAGATCTGAAGGGTTAATAAGAAGCCATACCCACTTTGGTGAATGGAGACCCCGTACCAAGTCTCTTACCCTTGCAACGGGATGTGTAGGGAGAGTCTAGGGGAGGCATGTGGACAACTACAAGCACCTCTTATCCCTCATCTATAGACACCTAGATTAGGGAGAGGGGACACGTGCCCTCTCTGCCTTAACACCAGAATGAGGGAGAGGGATCATTTAGGGGTCTGGGTCCCTAAGAGATATTAGGACAGCTCTCCCAGGAGCTGAGGGGAATCACAGGTTAGAGGTCAAGGTTAGGATAGCAATCAAAGATCAAAGTCATCTCCCCACATGATCTGCCCATCTTCCCTTGCTCACTCTGGCCCAGTGCCCAGTGCACCTCCCAGGTTAGTGCTACAGAAGGTGACGGCTGGGTCCCACACCTGGGCAACATGGGCCACTCAACAGGAGACCTCCATAGTGTGCCCCGGGGGCCCTGAAGGCAGAGTCCCAGACTCGCTGCTCTGGGACAGGGTTCGAGAGCGGGACCGGCTGCCATCAATGGAGGCTGCGCTGGTCAGGGAGGCTGTGCGGGACCGAGACAGGCGAGTCATGCAGGATGAGGCCACTGTGGAGACAGAAGGATAAGCAGGCGGTCAGAGAGGAGGTGGGAAAGAGAGGCTGGCAACTCAGAGTGGGGCCTGAAAGTTACAGATGGGGCCGGGGGGTCAATGGGTTTGATTTGGCAAATGGTGGTAAGTCCAGGAATTAGCCTAGAATGGTTCCTCCCCTCAGAGGCCATCCTCATCCTTGCAGCAACCCCTTGTCCTCATGAGAACCTCCGAGCCCATACTCACTGTAACCCATGCCTTGCAGGAAGTACTTGAAGGCCTCGGTCAGCTTGCCTGGCTGAGGAAGTAAGATGAGGAGAGGGAGACACTGAGGTGAGGTTATGAGCTGAGCAGGAGCCCAGGGCTGTGGCAGGTGGGGGACAGGATGTGTGGCAAAGGGTATATAGTTCAGTGACACTAATATCCCATCCCCGGGTGGCAGGGGGTACTCACCTGAGTCAGCTGGGGTTGACCTCCCGAGTCGGCCATCTATTCAGGAGAGAGCCACACAGAAAAAGTAAAGCGCCCATGAATAAAGTGAGCCAGCCAGAGATAGAAGGGGCTCTTCCTGCTTCCCCACCCCAGGCCCTTAGGGGTTTTATTGTTTGTTTGTTTGTTTGTTTACTTCACACACCCCACTTGCTCCCAGGCAGGACCCTGGAGGCCTAGAGGCTGAATCTAGGATTCAGGATATATAACTCCGGACAGGGGGCCAGGAGTCAGGCTGGGCATGGGGTAGGGTTACTGACCTTGAGGAAAGAAGTCTGGGTGGGGTCCAGTTTTGAATTGCATTCCACCTGGAGTAATGAGTGAGGTCACACTCCCTGTGACCCCTCCCACCCAAGGGACCCAAGGACCCAGTCCTAGTTCCTTTCCTATCAGCCCCTACCCATTTCCTTCTTAAAAGGAATGGAGGGTCTTATGCACCAAAGTTGCTCTTTGTGTCCCAAAAGGACCTTGCCTCTTAGCAAGAGACTCCTCTAACCATGCCCCTGGGACTCCAACCCTCCCTCACCCAACCCCAAATTGCCTACTGACCACTGCATCTTCATGGGGTGCTTGGTCTCCTACCACCAGCATCACGGGGCACCTAGAGGCACAGTGTCAGGGAGGAGGTGGTGAGCCCCTGGCACTCCCTCACCCGACTCTTCCGGACGAGCAGCTGGAAAATGTCTGGCTCCAAAAAAGAAAGCCTTCCGAACCCCACTGACCCACCAAGAGGATTCAAAGGTAGAAGACCTAGTGGATGGTGGTTTGCTGAATGGGATGAGGTGGGAGGTAACAAAAAAATCCCCGGGCAAAAGACCCTCCTTCTAAAGGATATAAGCACCTAAGGAAGATCCAGGGAGAGAGAAAAAGCTGTATCTCTTAAAGTCTTACTTGAGGGTGACATCACCTCCACGCTCAAAGTTCAGGTCTCGGCGGCTAGAGAGGGGTTAAAAGAGGAGCAGCAATTTTAGGCAGGAAATACTATCCATCCAGATAGAAGCTATCTCCCCATAAGGAAGCTATCTTCCTCCCAAACACTACAGTCAAATACTGGCGATTAAAAGTAGGAAACAAAGGAGAAGGTGGTAGGCAGGCCCAGCATGACCCCTAGAGCCACTGTGCCTCCCCTCCGCCACCACCGCTGCCCCGGTCACTGGTCAGAGGGGAGTGAGGAGGGGAAAGGCAGGTCATCGTCTTACTTTTGGACATACAAAAAAATCTTCAAGGAAAGTAAACAGGAGGAAGGGGGACAGACAGCTCCTCACAGGGCTTCCCACTGGGTCCACTCTGCAGCTGTCCCAGCTGCACCCCAAATCCCGCCCTCCTTGCACACCGTGTGCTTTCCAGACTTCCCTCTCCTCTTTGCCTCCCCGGTGCCCCCAGGCACTGCTTCCAAATGCTCTCACATGCACACACACACGCAAACACAAACACACACTCACTTGTTGTAGCTGTTCCAGTACAGTTCAATATTATCCAGGTTGGGTGCGTGTGTAATGATATTTCTATACTTCTGTACCAACTCAGAATTTCCAGACAGCTCTTCCTGAAGGAAAGAAGAGGGAGGAAAATTAGGGTTGGGAAGAAAAACCAAGAGTTACTGGATACAAAAGGCAAACCTTCTTGGTAGTGAACACACAATATAATATACAGATGATACATTATAGAGCTGTACACCTGAAATATGTAATTTTATTAATCAATGTCACCTTAACAAATTCAATAAAAATTTTTAAAAAGACAAGCCTTCTTCCCTTCCAAGATTCTGTCCCAGCTAAGGGAATCACCTCAAGTATTCAAATCCCTGCTGGTCCCCTCTTTTTCCTCCATCTTCCACTTTTCAGCCACTTACCTGGCTGAAAAGATGTCCAAGTATCATCTCCGGAATGGAAGAGGTGAGGCCTGTTAGCTATGAGGAAAGGGCAGGTGAGAATGCTCAGATATTACGGGGAGAAGAGAGCCAAGCAAGGAGCAGCTTCTTTCCTGCTCTATGTCCCCCCCCACCCCGCCGCCTTGTATTTCATAGGCCAGTCAGTTACACTGGGAGAGCCTATCCTATCAGCCCCAGTCACTGCTTCTAATTTTCCTAATTGCACACACGCACAGACACATGCACGAACACACACTCACTTGTTGTAGCTGTTCCAGTACAGTTCAATAGTATGCAGGCTGCAAGGGAACCCCCACCCTAGAGCTCAGGACACAGACCCCACCAAACCTTGTGGGCTGCCCAGTCCATCCAACCCTTGGCATTGGGATCAATGTTGATGAGGACTAGACCCTCAACTGTATCCTGGTGGTTAAGCTGAGGGCAGCAGAAGAAAGGAGAATCAGAGGCAGGGCATGGCCTATCCCCTCCCCACTAAGTTCTACCCACTCCCAGGCTTCCATGGGGCTTCCCTCCCCACACTCAGAATCACATCCTCCTGCCAAACACACACTATACAGCCAACCATGGGCCTTGGACCTGCCTTTCCCTCATCTGGGAGTTTTTAATTCTTACAGCATATCGCGACAGGATGTAGGCTCCAGCTCCAACACCAACTCCAATTATTGTGGAAAAACTGTGAAAGTGAAATGTATGTCTACACGGTGTTCAAACTTTGGCTCTCTAAACTCCTTACCCTCCTTCCTAAGGTCATGGACACAATGGACAGAAAAAGACCTACTAAAGAACTAAAAACTGACACTGATAGGCTATGTCCCTGAAGTCTTTCCCCAGCTCCCTCTTGGACAGCTGGTGTCTTGAAAAGAAACACCCATCCACCAACCAGCCGGACACTGTTTTCCTAGGTAGCTCTTTGTCCATTTTCCATTTTCAGAAGTTAGTTCAACTTGTTCTATTTTAATTCCTAGGAACTGAGGAGAGAACTTGAAGCAAGATGTAAACAAACAAACAACAATAACAACAAAACACAACTTCAGTGAACAACAGAAAGAATACGGTTAAAAAGAGACAAAGATGTGAACCAGAGCTGTCTAGGGCCCTGGTATCCAGGAAAAGCCAAGCCAAGGACAGAGCTCAAGAGTGCATACTAAGGAGGCCTCGCCTGGCTTTCTCATCCTTCTCCCACTCTCCCTTACACACAGGGCTTCCCGTTCCCAGGTGTGTGTGTACAGGAGGGGGAGTGGGAGGAACAGAGGAACAGAGACAGGTCCATCTGGTTCCTCAAGGATTATGTCACCCCCCTTCTCTTCCTGCCTAGCTTTCTGATCCTTCCTCAGCCCGAGGCAGAGCCTCAAATAGCCCCTTCCTTTTTCTTTCCTCCATCCATTAGGTCTTCTCAGCTGACTCAAATCAATTTTCAAACCGATCCCTCTTACTCTCAAAAATCAGGCTGAGAACACGGAGGAGGAAGACTATATCTAGGCCAGAAAACAAAACGCGCCCAGGAACCATGGTGGACATAGGAGTTCTAAGGGCCACCTTGTGCTGGAAAGGAAAACCCGGTTTGGTGGGATCCCCAGGCCTCTCACTTTAAGTACTGCAGGATGCAAGGGATCGTGTCCGCAAGCTGGTCCAGAGAAGGGTACTGATATCTGGGGAAGAGAATAATGCTAAGGAAAATACCAACCTGCCCCCACTGCCCCCACCTCGGGTGTCCTAGTCATCCTCTCCCAGAATCACCACGGCCCTCCCTTTCCTCCTCCCTTGGCCAGGCATCCCTACACCTGCCTGGTACCTCACAATCTGATGAGGAGGGAGGGAACTAATTCTCACCCCAAAGGGAACACAGGAGCCCCCTCTTCCATCCCGGGGGCATCCACATGAACTCGCACGAAGTTCTGAATAATTTCCTGCATGTCCCCAAACTGAAACAGTGGCTGGAAGCAAGATTTATCTAAAGAGAATCCCCATCACCCCAACAATAGAATCAGACAGGGAAAAATGTCCCCAAGTCAGAACCCCACCCACTTTCATGCCACAGTCAGAGTAGGAGAGAACTTCTTGACATACCACATGGCTCCCTTCCCGCCCATGAGGACCTTCCCCTTACACTGGAGTTTTACCCTCCCTCGCTGCCCCAACCTCTTTCCAGAAAGGAGTGGGAGGAGAAGTAAAGGTCCTTACAGTTGAGTCCCACATCATGGTAGGTGAGTATTGCTGGGCGTTTGGGTTTGGGGGTGCCATAGACAGTAAAATTGACAGAGCCATAAGGTGTCTCCACAGAGTGAGTCTGCAGGAAAACAGGTCACCATCAGGTAAAAGTTAAGCTGAGAGGACAAGAGGCAGGAGAAAGGCCTCCACAGAAGTCAGGGAGTTCACATGGGGGAGGGGCAGAGAGGAGAAGCGAAGAAAGTATTAGAAATAAGATCAGAAAGAATTTAATTTAGGTAAATATGACACTGGAGATGATTTTGAGGGTAGAAAAGAATAATGAAAGACGGAGCATCAAGGAACTCTGAGAGGGGAGGGGAAGGGAAGGGAAGGGGAGAGATGGGGATGGGCAAGGACTGGAATAGAAGGAAAGGGAGCAGAGAGGAGAGCCAGGTAGATCAGCCTCTCTCTCCTGGGGGAGAGGAGAGCCCCTCCTCCCACCCTGGGACTGTCCCAAGCCGTTACCTGTCCCTGGTCCAGGAGGATTCGGGCAGCTAGCTCAGCCTCCTGGAGAAAGACACAGACAGACAGATCCACACAGAAACACAGAACCATGTAGAGTGGAGAGATAGATGGAGAGACAGACACAGATAAAGAGCAGTAGGAGAAGAGACCAAAGACAGAAAGAGATGACAAGGAGAAACATGGAGAGGATTAAGATTAGTATAGTGACATGACAGAGGCCTGGACTCCCAACTGTGGTATATGGGCACAGAAACATGGAGAGAGGTGGAGAAGGTAGGAATCCATGGATTAGGATGAGATTGTGGATTTGGAAAAGCAGATGAAGGGGATGCTTGGAGGTCTGGAATTTGGGCCTAGGCGTCAGAGGGTCGCTAATAACCTTGGCCACCTCGAGCATCTGCCCTGGCAACAGCGGCTTCTCCTCTGTGATCTGCACCTCCTGCAGCTCCGCCATGGTGGCCTGGCAGGGTGAGGAAACACCGAGATTGGGGAGGTTGCCTCTACATACCCCCACAGCTCCTGGAATACCTTCTCCCTCTCTCAGGACAGGGCAGGGGACCCCAGAAGCTGAAGAGGGCTCCAGGACTCAGAGAGCCTTTCCTGCCTATGTCTAGGCCACTGAGGGGAAGGGCTGTGTAAGAGGAGCCAGGACAACACTTCTCTTCTGACCGGCCATCCCCACTGCTCCCCTCAACACCATACCTGCGGACCCCCCTCCCCTGTCCTGGATGGGAATACCAGGGTGGGGCAGCAGTACAGCTCAGGTTTCCCAGGCTATATTTAGGGGCCACCCCATACTCCCAGTTAGGAAGGGGTGAAACTAGTAGCTCGGTCACTAGGTACACCAGATACTAGAGGACAGGTAGAGAAACTTCACAACTGACTGTGACCTTCAACTAAAGCTCCAATGTCAGCAGCTCAAAAGGAAGGGGGATAAAAATGACCTAAGTAACATGGCAAAGAGGGGAAAAGGGAAAGAAAAGGGGGACAAGGGACTTCTGTGTCCAACTGACCCAATATCTCCCTTCCTCCCAAGACTCTCCCTCCTCCCAACTGTGGATAAATTAACACACATTCAATATTAGTAGGGTGGGTGAGTTGCAAAGCAGCCTGCAGACTAGCACAGTAAAGAGCCTGCAGCTTGGGGGTGGGGTCACTTACTGGGCTCCTATTGGCTGGATGCAGTAGGGTCAAGGGTCAGGGTTCTCACTGCTCCTGGCTTTGGGTCTGAGAAAACAAGGCAATGAGGTGAGTGACATGGGAGGCGGGCAGACCCTGGGTCTTTTAGGGATATAAAACCTCAGCCAAGACCTAGATTACCTGAGTCACCAACCCTCCCCAGGTCACTAACCCTCCCCAATCTGTACCCCTGAGTCCAGTGAATAAGTCTTCTCTAGGTTTCAACTAGAATCAATACAGGCTGGAGAGGCCGGTGGGGCAACAGAGAGCGCAGGTATCAGTCCAGGCTAGGGGGAGGAGAGAAGGAAGTGCTGATGTGGAGGAAGGAGTGTGGTTCTTGTATCAGAACCTCTGGATTCTAGTCCCGATTCTGCCGCTACCGGTGTGACCTTGGCTCAATCAGTACTACTGGCCTTAATTTCCTATTTGCAAACTAGAAGTGGGGACTCGGGGGTCCCCAAGATTTTTGACAGCTGTCAAGTGACAGCAGGGCGTGACTGTTTCCCTCCGCCATTAATAATAATAATAATAGTAAACCCTTAAAAAGCTTCGTGCCTTCGCTTCTCTCCTCCATCCAGTCTCGATGTGGGTTCTGGAATGGAGAGAGGCGAGGAGGGTAGCCCCACAATCTCCTCCCAATCTCCCCCGACGGACAACCCGAAAGAGCCGAGAGCCAGCTGGGAGGATGGATGGGAGGGTTGGGACTGTCCCGGCCCAGCACCGAGACCTGTCCCTTCGAGTCCCTACGCTGTCCGTACGCGTGGGGACCGACACCTTCGCACGGCGGGCGCGGAGTGCCCTCGGTCCTGGACATAACCTCGCGCACGTCCCAAACACGCCCTGCAGCTCGCCGAGCCTCCGCCTTTGTGCGCAGCAGCCCAGCACCCCCTCCTTGGTGCGTCGGTGCTCCCAACCGGTCGGCTCCCAGGAATAGAGATCAAGCCGCCCACCGGCTCGGCAGACGCCGGCCAGGCCCTGCGGCCCCTCGCCTGCCCCTCCCCCTACCTGCTGCCGCTGCGGCCGCTTCCACCTTCACTTGCCTTTGACTCTCCAGCCCTCCTGGGCTCGGGTTCCCCACAGACCCGCCCCCGGCCCGCCCCAGCCCGCCCACGGGCCGACAGCTCCCCGCAGATCCGCCCCAGACCCCCAGTAAACACCCTCCCTTACCCCGCCCCAGGCTGTTTGCGGCTCGGGAAGGGCAATGCTGGGGGCCGTAGGGGAACTCTAAGGAAAGCAAACTGTGGGTGCTTCCGGGCTTCGCTTGAGCTCCCCACACAACCCCCTGCAACTGGGCGGTTGTGGGGTGTGCGGGAATCCCTTAGTCCTGCGGGGGATCCCCACTCCCGCCCTTAACACCGCCCTCACCCGTGACCTGGATCTGCCTATTGCACTGTAGCTCTGCCCTTCGCCCCCAGACTCAGTGGTGGGGACGGGTAGGGGGAGACGAACCCAGGGTGCTGACACCCCACGATTCCGACTCCGCCCGCCCGGAAACAGAGAGCCTGGTTCAGGAAGGAGGAGGTGGGCGGGGACCGCAGCTGAAGAGGCGGGGGGTCTCGCCCGCTTGGGAGAGGCAGGTGTGCCAGCACCCTGAGGGTGGTGGGCGTCGAGGGCGCTGGAGTTCCAACTCCAGGGCGCCCAGAGTCCTGGTACCTCCTCTTCCTGCTGCGTACCGATGCCTGCTGTCCCGCTGCTCCCTGTGAAGTTGGAAAACAAGGCGGAGGGGGAGGGGAATGCGGGGGGCCGCTATAAATAGAGGGAGATCGCCAGAGGGGGGGAAGAGGGTGGCCCAACGGGGACTCCCAGGTCAAGGCCCCAAGGGGGGGCGGAGGAGGGGCAAGGGACCCCCAGGCGCTCTGACTCTTGGGTAAACAGGCACGGGGGTGGAGTTAACTCTGCGGGTGGAGTGGGGGCTTGGGGAGGACGCGGTGTCCCGGGCTGGGACCCAAGAGACCCTGTGGCTTCGGCGCTAACCCCTCCTAGTCCGGCCCAGAGCTCGGGCCGGCTGAATCTCAATGGCCAGGCGACTGTTTCGCAGGGTCTCCTGCATCTCTCTCAGTGTTTGGGTGAGTTAACTGTCCTACACTCCTCACTCGGGTAGTCCTCCCTACATTTAGATGCACCCTCCCTGTATGTACCCCTAAGAGGAAGACCACCTGGAATGAGATACTTATGTGGTTAAGGGAATTCGAAGTTTACCTAGGCAAAAGGAAACTTGATAGAATTTCTTCCCACCTGCACCTCTTTAGCTCCCCTCCTCCCAGGGTCACCACCCCATCCTGTCCTTCAGCCTGATTCCTGAGTTGCCATTTAGGGGGCTGGGCGCCAGGCCAGTTAGGAACAATAGCCAATGGAACTGAAGCTGCCAAGTGCAACACCAGCACAGACTACCCCCCCAAGACCCCCAAATCGCCTTACCCCCTCCTGCCTGGGAACCACCCCCCACAACCCCCCCGCGCCACCCACAACCCCTCTTCCATCCAAGGAACATCAATGCCCCTTTCATCCCCACTTGGCAGGGTCTACTGGAAAAAAGGAGGGGCCAAGAGGGAGGAGGTGACCCAGAGTAGGAGAACTAGTCAGAATAAAACCCAGCTTTCAACATGCCCAAGTCTAAAGGACCCCCCTACATTCCCTAGTTGAAGCACCCAAGTTTTCCTCTATTCCCTTCCCCCACTTACTTCAGAACTATTTCCCCAGAAACTGGCACAGAAGCCGGGCACCCTGGCTCCTCACCTATTCCTTCTCCCCTCAGGATGTCAGTTTAACACTCTCCTGGACAAGAAAAACCTGCTGGAATTAGGATCATAGGTAAAGATGCATAGGACAAACGAGAGATCTCACCAGCCCTCCTAGAACTGGGGGAGAAAGAAAGCCTAAAGTGAGAACTTTTGCTTGCTGCCTTCTCTTATGTGTCTAAAGTAGTCTTACTTGGAGTGGGGGAGGGAAAGACCTGGAGGTTCCAGCATCTAAATTAGTCTCTGGGTCAGGATGACTCAGGGGGAACCTGATAAGGGGCCTACGCAGGGGCGTGGGGCAGACAGGAGGTGGGAAATTTCCACTGGGATCTGTTTACTTCCTAGGCCTAGGGGTCTCACTTGACTACAGACAGAAATGAGGCTGCTTGTGCCCTAAGACAAGGTTACTCTCTGTCAGAGTAGGTCCCAGCCCAGCCCTGGTGCTGGTGGCCCAACAAGGATAACCGCTCTCTCTAACTTCCTTCTCTTGGACCAGAAGCAGCTTTCAAACTGTACCTTCAACTGAGTGACAGCTTTAAGTATGTGTGCTATGTGCAAGCACTCTGCAGATGGAATTCAAAGAAATGTGTAGGCATACCCTCTCCAGAAGCTTATAATGGAATAGTTGACAGACAGTATATAGACAGAAAAAGTTTTAAAAATATGTAAAATTAGCCTGACCTGTGGTGGTACAGAGGTCACTAGTTTGAAGCCCAAGGTCACTGGCTTGAGCTCTGCCCCCCGGCACATGTGAGAAAGCAATCAATGAAGAAGTAAGGTGTCACAACAAAGAACTGACGCTTCTCATCTCTCTCCCTTTCTGTCTTTCTGTCCCTCTCAGTCCCTCTCTCTATCTCAAAAAAAAGGCACATACGACAAGCAATCAACGAACAACTAAAGTGAAGCAACTATAATCTCACTTGCTCCCTCTCTCTCTCTTCCTTCCCTCTCTAGAAATCAATAAATAAAATCTTTTTAAAAAAAAAAAAAACGGGTAAGATTGTAATTTTTTAATTTTATTTTTATTTATTCATTTTAGAGAGGAGAGAGAGAGGGAGAGAGAGACAGAGAGACGGGAGGGAGGAGCTGGAAGCATCAACTCCCATATGCACCTTGACCAGGCAAGCCCAGGGTTTCGAACCGGCGACCTCAGCATTTCCAGGTCGAGGCTCCATCCACTGTGCCACCACAGGTCAGGCCAATAAATAAAATCTTTTAAGTGTATATCTATATGATTAATTGTTCAAGTTGTGTCCCATCCTTCTCAAATGGGAGATCAGAGATGTCCATTCCCACATGATGGTTGTAGTATCCCCTGATGGAGACGAACCATGAACTCAGCTATACTTTCAAGTAAGTTTGTATAGTATTCTGATAATCACAACATCTATGTGTATAGTAATACTTACATGTGCAACGCTTATTATTTATTCAGTTGACAATAAATCTTCTGTGTACATATAGATTCCAGGGGCCCTTACAATAATTTAGAAATCTTCATTCCAGGAGGCTGCAGCCCATCAAGCTAGGAAACATTGTCTTGGTATAATACTCAGAAGGAAAAGGGTTTTATTCCTAGGGTGAAACACCCTATGAAGACTGTAACTGTGGAGTATTTGGGTAAGAGAGAGAGAGCATAAGGGAAAGTTTGAGGGCAGAAACACACAAGTTATTCTGAAGAATAGAATAATAGCTACTTTGTGCAAGGTATTTTCCATAAATTATCCCCCCAATACCATAGGGGGGATTATTATTATTATTGTCCTCACTGTACAGATGAGGAAACTGAAGCTCAAAGATGTTTAGTGACTTGCCCAAGGCCAACTGGCTAGTAAATAATATATCTAAGATTCTAGTTCCCACCCAGATTCATTCCATTCCAAAGCCATACTATTTCTACTAGGAGGTAGCCCTCTCAAGCATATACTGTAGTGATTAAGCCATTATGGCTTCAGATGAAGAATAATGATGAGAGGTTAGTGATGTTTGGTAAGGTAGATTGAGGCCAAGTGTGAAAGTCCTTGAATGACAGGGGGAAAAAGTTTGGCACCAAAGGCCCATAGAATGCTTTGGGTAGGAGTAATGTATAGTATAAAAAATAGCTTTGTGGGGGAGATAGATTATAGGGTGGGTTGGGATAAAACATTCAATTTAGGATAGTGATCATTTAAAAGCCAGGAGACTCTACTAAATAGAAAATGACAAGTACTTCAAGAAGTACAGGAATAATAGGAATGAAAAGGAATGGATATTTAAATAAAAACAAAAACACTTATAGAAATTGGTGACTTGGCCTGACCTGTGGTGGCACAGTGGATAAAGCGTCAACCTGGAAACACTGAAGTTGCCAGTTCAAAACCCTGGGCTTGCCTGGTCAAGGCACATATGGGAGTTGAAGCTTCCTGCTCCTCTCTCTCTCTCTCTCTCTCTCTCTCAATCTTTCTCTCTCTCCTCTAAAAATGAATAAATAGATAAAAATAATTTAAAAAAAAAAAAAAAGAAAGAAATTGGTGACTGATTAGACAGGAAGGGGAGGGAAGTCACCAACTTAGTTCCTCTATTTTAAGATCCCTGAAAGTTATCCACTTATATGATTTCTGCTAAAGACAAGGCCAAAGAGAAATCCCTGAGAAACATTTTTGACTTGCACAGAAATTTATCTAAAAGATTTTCAAAGTCTGAGATTCATCCTCAAATTGACTTATTTCACCCTGACCCACCCAGATCTGTTACACTCCAAGACAATATTGAGCCCAGCAAAGACACAAAGTTCCTATTGAGGTTGGTCTGTTAAACCCAATGAGATTCTCCATGTTGGCCTGGGCCTGGAGACTAGAAAGAAAGGCAAGGTTGGACTGGTGTTTGTTTGTTTGTTTGTTTGTTTGTTTGTTTGACAGAGACAGAGTCAGAGAGAGGGATAGATAGGGACAGACATACAGGAAGGAAGAGAGATGAGAAGCATCAATTCTTCGTTGCAGCACTTTAGTTGTTCATTGATTACTTTCTCATATGTGCCTTGACTGTGAGGCTACAGTAGATCAAGTGACCCCTTGCTCAAGCCAGCGACCTTGGGCTCAAGCTGGTGAGCTTTTCTCAAGCCAGATGAACCTACACTCAAGCTGGCGACCCCTGGGTTTTGAACCTAGGTCCTCCGCGTCCCAGTCCGATGCTCTATCCACTGTGCCACCACCTGGTCAGGCTGGATTGTTTTTATTAACAATGCCTATCTGTTTTATTAACCCCTTCCCTGGGCTCTCTTTGGCTTTTGTTGAGGGGTAGAGTATAAGGCAATTTGACCCGGACCCAGAAGACTGAGTCAAGTTGTGCTGGAATGATGAGGAAAGTTTGATCATCTGGAGAGATCAAAAGGTTGGCAACTTGTTCAATGCATCACCCAAGATAAGAAAACCCAAAGACCTCTCCCCCAAAGACTAGGGTTACCTCTGGGGCTGGAGGTGATGTCATATAAAAATTACTGAGGTCATAGAAGCTTTCCTCTCTTCCCCTGTCTCCTCATTGCCACACAGTCTCTCCTGCCAGCTGGCTCCCACATATGCACACACACAAAGGCTGGGAAGGGTCAGGCACCATCTATGCACTCTTAGGTACAAAGAGTGTCAGAACGTAGGCTCCACATTAGTATCCCTGGTGCTGTGAACAGTAAGTAGGAAAGAGGAGAGACAGGAACAGAAAGGAGGGTGTTTGTTCTTGTTGTTGATGCACGTTTTATCTTAATCCCTATCTTTCATACTCCTCAGTCCTCCCTTCCCCATCAACCTCACTCCCAACCCCCGATCTCCACTTCCCCTCTCTCCTCCCCCGACCTCTAGTTGATCATGGCATCAGAAGCAGAAAACACATTCCATCGGTTTGCTGTTTTCGGAGAATCATCAAGCAGTGGCACTGAAATGAACAACAAGAACTTCTCCAAGCTGTGCAAAGACTGTGGCATCATGGATGGCAAGACAGTCACATCCACTGATGTGGACATCGTGTTCAGCAAAGTCAAGTAAGGGACCAAAGATGGGAGTAGGGGTCATGAGTAGAATAAACAAAATAGTAAGACATGGAAGGGTTTATGTGATGGAACATTTGTAATGGGTCTACTGAGCACTTACTGGGTACCTTACTGTAATCTGTCCTTAAGGCACTCAGTTGCCCAGCCTGAATAAGGGGAGAGTTGGACCTTTGCAAGTGATGAGTTCATAATGCAGAGTTCCTGAATTTCTGTCTGACTGACCAGGGCCAAGAATGCCCGAACCATCACATTTGAACAGTTCCAGGAAGCGATGAAGGAACTGGGCCAGAAGCGATTCAAGGGGAAGAACCCAGTTGAAGCCCTGGAGAATGTTTATAAACTTCTGGAGGGCAAGGATCCAGCTACCACTGGTGTTACTGTGAGTGACATCCTTCATCTCTAACACTTGACCATAACTTCCTAAATCCCTGCTGCTCCATCTCCTTTTCTATGTCCAGTGACCCTAATGCTTGCCAACTAGAGATGCTATAGGGAGACAGGGCAGACAGCCTCTGGGGCACTGTTGGTACTATGAGAGACTTCAGAGGTCATCTGGTCATTTCAGAGGTGAGGAAACTGTGGCCAAGAGAAGGGTAATGATCTGCCCAAGGTACACAACTATTTCAATAGCAAAATTTAGACTCATTCTCAAATGTTTAGTATCTGAGCCAGTCAACTAGGGCCCAATGGACACTGAGTGCAGAAGACTTGGTACCTGATCTCCACTCTTCTTCCTTCTCTTTTATAAGGTCTAATCCTTGATTTTCTGCCTCTACCCACCCTCTGCTCCCTATTTTTCCCCTCTCTACTAAAAGCTCTTTCTACTCTACATTTCAAATAGGAGCTATCCAGTAGGAAGAACCTTGTTTATTGATCTGGGGTTGAAGTCTTGTGGCTATAGCTCTGTCAAATAACTCCTCCAGAAGCAGAGAAATCCTCACATAGTCCACTCATCCCCATACACCCAGACTCCTCCTCCCATATAAGGGGATAGCTCTTGCCACAGTTCCCGCTCACAGCCACATCTGGGCCCTGAGAAAGCAGCACCACTCCAGGGCAGAACAAGAGCTCTGGGCCCTAGGAGAATCAAAGACCATCTTTAGAAAAAGGGTGTAACTGTGGAGGGGAAAGGATAGGGATCACACCCATCATCCTCTGGCTTGCAGAAAGCAACAACTGTGGGTGGGGTGAGTCGGCTGACGGACACCAGCAAGTACACTGGCACCCACAAGGAGCGCTTTGACCAGAGTGGCAAGGGCAAAGGCATCGCAGGACGGGAAGAGATGACCGACAACTCAGGCTATGTGAGTGGCTACAAAGGTGCTGGCACCTATGATAAGAAGAACAGCAACTAGGGAGTAGCCTCGTTCCCAGCCTCAACTGGCAGGAGTAGCCTGCCAGTCCTTGTCCCTGCATCTTTAACACCAGGGAGTTCAGGGAGCAATAAACATCTGTGTGTGCCGCAGCTAAGAAGATCTGTCTTCAATCAGGGTAAGGGATGGATGGACCCATTGATGTAGAGAAAGAGGAGATAAGAGAAAGCCCAAGGAGTCAGTATTTCCAGCTCTCCATCTTTTGCCCTATTTAGTCTGATGCCTCTGAGCCAGGAGTTAGCGTTCTCCTCAACAACTGCTTCTAAGATCAGGGTTGAGAAATACATTTGGAGATAAGAGATGAACCAGATGTGGAGGCAAAAGTACTTGCTCTTGCATTCACACACTACTGGTATTCACCATGCCCACCTGCCAAAGGGGAGAAGCAATTCCTGATTTGACATAGGATGACCTAGATACCACCAAGAAGACCCCATCCCTCCACCTTGCTCATCTGCTGCAATCCAGGTTCTGCTGTGGAGAGAAATAGCAGCCAGCTAGGACCTACTCACCTGACTCTTTTTTTTTTTTTTTTGTATTTTTCTGAAGCTGGAAACAGGGAGAGACAGTCAGACAGACTCCCGCATGCGCCGGACCGGGATCCACCCGGCACGCCCACCAGGGGCGACGCTCTGCCCACCAGGGGGCGATGCTCTGCCCCTCTGGGGGGTCGCTCTGCTGCGACCAGAGCCACTCTAGCGCCTGGGGCAGAGGCCAAGGAGCCATCCCCAGTGCCCGGGCCATCTTTGCTCGGGAGGGGAAGAGAGAGACAGAGAGGAAGGAGGGGGGGTGGAGAAGCAAATGGGCGCTTCTCCTATGTGCCCTGGCCGGGAATCGAACCCGGGTCCCCCGCACGCCAGGCCGACGCTCTACCGCTGAGCCAACCGGCCAGGGCCCTTACCTGACTCTTATTACAAGTTTATTCTAGAGCTGAGGGAAGAGAGAATCCAGCTTCAACACTCAGCTGGAGGTGAGTTTTACCCCACCGCACCTCCATCGTGGTTCAAAGGACACAGAAGATCCCACTGACAGCTAAGGGGAGCCCAGGAAGATGGCCGGAAGTGGGTGATCTCTAGGATTTTGAGAGTAGGAGTTCTAGTGCACTAAGGAAAAAGGAATGAAATAGAACTGAGTCAGATATGTTTTTTATCTTTTTTATTTTTAAATGATTATAGGTTCACAGAAAGATGCAAGAATAGTACAGAGAGGTTCCATGTACCCTTCACCCAGGTTCGTCAATGGTTATATCTTACATAACTCAGATGTGGTTTTGAAACCTTCTGTGACTTCAGCTAGACCCACCTCACCCATCTTGTCAGCAGCAGATTCTAGAGTTTGGGGAAAAACAGGAAGAACTTTGGGAAGTAACAGGATGCAGAACTCTTTGAGGGGATAAATCAGAGAAAATAACTTGAAACTCCTGTGAGCCGAGGTGAGAATTGTGGAAAAGAGGTTGGCAAAGACGGGATGACTAAAAGAGGCCGGGAGTGTGGGGAAGAGACACTGGGCTCCATGGTAGAAGGAAGGAAGAAAGAACAGGTTACAGGTTACATGAAGAAAATGATTTCATAGAGAGGAGCAGACTGGGAACTGAGGTGGGTTCTGAGGAAGTGAGATTGAAATGAACCTAAAGGTCTCAGGGAGGTTTCTATAGCTAGAGATACCCATTGTGTGGGTGAGGGAGTGGAGACAGTCATAGGGAAATGGGGAAGAATGCAAAGAGAAGGGTGGTAGGGATGGGGAGTTGAAACATTGAGCTGAGTGCTTGTTGCCATGGTGTAAGTTGAGGCTCTGGCCCTTCATCCAGAATTGAGTATCTGGCTCAGTGGATGGACAGTCACTGCCAACTGGACACAGTCATCTTCTTGGGTGGGTATAACTGTCTGTGGGTGAGGGAGGGTGGTAGGAGAAGGAAGAGGTAAACAAATTGGAAAGGACCTAGAAGACAGTAGAACTCTGAAGGATGACCAGAGCTCTGGGTATTTTTTCTACCTCCTTGTTCTTTTGGGAGGGAACCCTGCCTACTTTCAAAATTAGGGGAAAAGTCTTCAGGGATCAGGGTTTTGGAAATAGGAACAGGCTGGTCTGTGGTGGCAGTAGGAGGTGGTTAACAAGAAAAGCTTCCCTTCCTTAGTAGAGGTCAATGATACCTATTGGTTTAGCATCATGCTTTCCAGAACAGAGCAAGTAAAGCCTTTGGTTGGTTAAGGTGCCATTGTAGTGGCAGCTGGTGGACAGCTTTTTGGTGACCAGAGAGCAGGTTGTGATGGGAAAGGAGTCCTGGGTGAGTGTACAGTATTCATTGTAATTCTCACAGAAGTTCTCACAGGTCTTGCAGGCCTTCAGAATGGCTTCCCAGGGGGCATGTATCACATAATGGTTCTTTGGGCAATACCAGTTATTCTTTTTGCCCCGTACATAGGCCACCAGACCATTGCAGTAGCCCTGAAAACCAGCTGGGTAGTTAACCTGGGGATAGTCCATGTGTATGTTGCGGAAGTTCTTGATGGCAGCCTGCAGCATGGTGTCCACTACCACAGTTGGCCCTAGAACAAGCTGGAGGAACAGGAGCCAAGCCACAGCTGGTGCCATTCTTCCTGCTGGTAGAGTTAAGGAGGTTGGAGGCCTTCTGCCCCTTCCCCGAGTCACCAGCATTCCCCCAGCCTTCCCTGTGTGCCTTCCCCTATACCCTAAGACCTGAACTGTATGTCAGAGACCATTCAGCCTTAGACCTCATGCCCCAGAGAGAGGAGACACTTACCCAAGGTCACCCAGCTGGTCAGCCACCTTCAGCCATTCCTCCCACCTACTGCCTCAGCCTTACCCAGTTCATTAGCTGTAGCACTTACAGAATAAGAGGTCCAGCTGGTCCTTGGGTGAGCAATTATTCTTGACAATCCTTGGCCCCAGTCAATACTTCTGGTAAAATAAAGATTAAAATTTAAAAATGCGGAAACAACAGAAGGAACAGGCTGAGATACGATTCTTTAATGGCTCTGGAGGAAGAACAGGAGCTGGAAGGTGAACAGGACAGCAGGCAGGGATTCTAACTGACTGAGACCAAGGACAGCCCAAAAGTGAGAGAGGCTGGGAAGGTTTCTGGATAAAGACCAGTCAGGCAGGAGGGAGTGACCCCTGAGTTTGAGGAGACCCTGTGCTGAGGGGGTTGGATGGATGGGAGGAAAGAAATATTGCGATCTGGTTTTCTCCTTTCTGGTGTCATAAGAACACTTAGTTCCAGCCTCCTTACTAGAAGTCCCTAAGTTCTTGGGCTTTCTTTGATGTCCATAGGTCCTACTCCTCCAGAAAGGTGAGAAGAAAAGTACTGTCATGTTTCTGAGGAACACAGTGCTGCTTATTGTTGACCCTTTGAGTACAGAGTGTCTGCCACTCTCTCACCCCACCCACGGGAGCCCACACACATGCAAGAGCCTCAGAGTCATGATAGAGTTAGAATCAAAGACCTCTGTGTGGGCCCCCCACAATCCCCACATCAATTTAACAACAATCTCAATGACACAATCACACCACTCCCTTACCAGTAACCTCTGGTCCTTTTGGAGTCAAAGGACACCTGGACTGACCCTGAAGCCTCAAACTTGTTGGTTGGATTAGACAGCATAGCTTGGACTTAGGAGGTGGGCCATGTGTGCCCAGCAAGTCAGATTCTTGCTATTGTCATTTCAGGAAAGGTCAGGCTCCTAACTCTCTTTTTCATGGACACCTTCTCCTTTATCAGAAGCAAAGAACCTGCCAGCCACTCAGTCCTTGACTTCCACAGACCCTTCAGCCCGGTCTGCCTACAGGATATGATCCAGGTTGTGGGCTTCCACTCCAGAGAGCCTATCCTAGTCTCCCTGGAGAGCGGGCTCAGGGAATCAGACTGCAGAACACTGAGTGCACCAAGGTCAATGCGTAGTTGGGGGGGGGGGGTGCAGAGAGAACTGCTGTTCCTCATTCATAGCACCCCTAACTTGCTTTTTCTGACAGCACAAACTACAGTCTAAAATTGAACCCGTCCTTTCCACAACTTGCTTCTCCTCCTGTGTTGCCTCTCTCAGCTTCCTCAGTTGCCTATACAAGAAATCAAAGAGTGATCTTCCACTCCACCTATGGGGAGACAGTGTCTAATCTACGTAGCAAGGCTTTTGAGTAAAACAGACCAGAAATTGAATCCTGCTTTGCTGTTTACAGGCTGTGCACTGTCAATCTAAGTTTACTAAAACACTGTAAACTTTAGTTTCTTTGTCTGTTAATGAGGATAATATTTTTTTAATAAATTTTTATTAATGGTAATGGTATGACATTAATAAATCAGGGTACATATATTCAAAGAAAACATGTCTAGGTTATTTTGTCATTAAATTATGTTGCATACCCCTCGCCCAAAGTCAGATTGTCCTCCGCCACCCTCTATCTAGTTCTCTGTGCCCCTCCCCCTCCCCCTAACTCTCTCTCTCCCTCCCTCCCATGTCTTCCCTCCCCCCACCCCTGGTAACCACCACACTCTTGTCCATGTCTCTTAGTCTCGTTTTTATGTTCCACCAATGTATGGAATCATGTAGTTCTTGTTTTTTTCTGATTTACTTATTTCACTCCGTATCATGTTATCAAGATCCCACCATTTTGCTGTAAATGATCTGATGTCATCATTTCTTATGGCTGAGTAGTATTCCATAGTGTATATGTGCCACATCTTCTTTAGAGGATAATATTTTATACCTGTGGCAGCATTGAGATTCATTAAGATGTATATCAAGAGCTTTTATCCCAGTGCTTGGCACATGTTGAGCATTCAAAAAGAGCATGAGTTCTTCAGTCACGTAGCCCTGGAAATCTTATCTAAACTTTTCCTAAGCCTGTTTCTTCTATTCCTATTTCTTCCCCTTCTCAGTCTCTTTCTTCTCCTGAACACCGCACTACTCCAACTCCAGTAAGGCTCTACCCCTCACAGGATGTAAGACTTTCCATGTCTCCAACAGCATCTCCGTGCCTGCCTGCTCTGCCATTGGGCCCCCGTCCCACCTGCAAGTCCTTGTCCATGTTGTCTCGTCCTCACGCTCTTGCCCCCATCAATTCCATTGAGCTAGCTCATAAGAAGCCTCAGGCCAGAGATCCCGTGTAAGAAGCCTCTGCTTGGAAGGCCTCTCTAGGGAAGTTTGCACAGCCAAGCAAGTGAGGGTGTAGCCCACACAGGCAAATGGCTCACCTGTGCCCTTCAGGCTGGCCTACAAGCCAACACTGAGTGGCAGCCCATGAACAGAGAGGTACCTGAGCCTGCTGACTCAAGTCTTTGTTTTGAGGAAGCTTATTATACTGTGTGGTCCCCACCTCAAAGCATGCCACCTCTTTTTTATTTGCTCAAGTCTGCAACTTCCTTGAGAAGAGAAAGGGGCCTCTCATGCCTCTTGGTCTTCTTTTCCTTTATTCACTACCCACCCACCACCACTACTCACCTCTGCACACACAATTACAGAAATGGAACAGCGCATCGTAAAGGAAGGACTGCAGGAGCTGATATTGGATAACCTACTGAGTTACTGTTTCCTTTTTTATACAATGGGATTAATACCTTCCTTGCCTCATGAAGCTATAAGAATAGAATGAGATATTCAGCATGAAAGTGCCTTTTGACCATTAAACAATATTTAAATAGGAAACTGGAGATGGTCTCTTAGGTTCTACACCAATTTACATTTTGCCCCAGTTGACTGAATGTCTGCAAAGCCTCTTTCATTCCCCAAATAAGCCAAATGACCTGCCCCCAATCCCTGCTCTGCGAGTGACAGCTAAAACTGTCTGCCAATCTAGAGCCCCGTCTAACGCCTGACTTAAAATTCATCTTCACAAAACTTTCTATTATTAGTAAAGCCTGTGTTGATTATTCTAAAACATTTTTACTTATTGATTTTTTTTAGCAAGTGAGAGAGAAAAAGTGAAGGTGGGGGGAACAGACAGACAGGAAGGGAGAAAGGTGAGAAGCATCAACTCATAGTTGCGGCACCTTAGTTGTTTATTGATAGCTTTCTCATATGTACCCTGACGAGGAGGGGTGGGTTCAACCGAGCCAGTAACCCCCTTGCTCAAACCAGCTATCTTTGGGCTCAAGCCAGTGGCTATTGGGTCATATCTATGCTCCCACACTCAAGCTGGATGAGCCTGCACTCAAGTTGGAGACCTAGGGGTTTTGAGCCCATGGTCCTCCACGTCCCAGGCTGACACTCTATCCACTCCACCACCACCTGGTCAGGCTATTGATTTTTGTTTTAGAGGACAGAGAGAGAGAGAGAAATGGTGGGGGTGAGGGTCATAGGGGTAGGAGTGGGAAGCATCAATTCATAGGAGTTACTTCTCATATGTACTTTGGGCAAGTTCAGGGCTTCAAACCAGCAACCTCAACATCCCAGGTCTATCTACATCCTATCCACTGCACCACCACAGGTCAAGCTACTCTAAAATATTTAAAAATAATAATTAAATATCATCTGAAAAGCACTATGACAAATTTGAGGGGAAATATAAAGGTAAGTAAGAGTTCCAGTCAATTAAATTTATAATTCAATAAGAAATACATATGAGCATAAAGGTATGAGCCACAGAGCCAGGAAAAGTGCTGAGTGTGAGATGGGCCTTTGGTTTTCAAACTGCCATCCTAGTGGTCTGATCTTTAAAATCCTGTCCTAGAGGTGTTGATCCATAGAATTGCTTCTTCTATTCTGACATCTTTGTTGTGGTTTCATTTGCTCCTTAAGCCTGAGATATTACACTGGACTTGGCCTAGAGATGAAGAAACTAAGTTTTAGAGAAGGATAGCAGCTGGCTCAAGGTCATAAGTCTAATTCAGTGGTCCTCAGTGGAGGACAATTTGATCATGTCTGGAGACATTTTTGGTTTTCACAACTGGGAGGTACTACTGGTGTCTAGTGAGTAGAGACCAGGGATGCTGTTAACAAGCCAACATTGCACAAGACAGCTCCCACAACAGAGAAGCATCCAAACTAAAACACAAATAGTGCTGAGGTTGAGAAATCTGGTCCAATGAGAGAATCAGATTTCCTAACAAGTGCAGACTTACACTATATATATTAAATATATATTTGTTAGATTTTGCTTATAATGGTACTGGTTTTTCTATCAGCAAATGGAGGACTGATAGTTCACCACTGAAACAATTTTAAGTTATTTTTTCTTTTAAAGTGACCCTATGCATGTAGTTACCTACACGTTTCTCTCCCCCTTCCCCTCCCCAAGGGTAAGTATTTCTAGACAACTAGCTAGAGTGACAGGTGCAAGGGTAATTTCCTGTGATTGAGGGGAACTCCCAAGACTTTTCCCAGAATGAGCGTACCTCAATCTTAATGGCATCACTTTTTGCCCCATCCAACTCAAACAGTATACTGTGTCATAGACAGTTCCTAGGTTGTTCTTGAACCCAAAGGATTGCTCCAGTCATCTTAACTTTCTGTTGTAGCTTCACCTCAACCTCAGGATTGGTGTTTAGGAGCTTCATTGTCAGTTGCTCAATCTGCTACCCAACATTAAGAATTCGTCGTGCCCTGGCCGGTTGGCTCAGCGGTAGAGCGTCGTGCGTGCAGGGGACCGGGGTTCGATTCCCGGCCAGGGCACTTAGGAGAAGCGCCCATTTGCTTCTCCACCCCCACCCCCTCCTTCCTCTCTGTCTCTCTCTTCCCCTCCCGCAGCCAAGGCTCCATTAGAGCAAGGATAGCTAGGGCGCTGGGGATGGCTCCTTGGCCTCTGCCCCAGGCGCTAGAGTGGCTCTGGTAGTGGCAGAGCGATGCCCCGGAGGGGCAGAGCATCGCCCCCTGGTGGGCAGAGCATCGCCCTGGTGGGCGTGCAGGGTGGATCCCGGTCGGGCGCATGCGGAAGTCTGTCTGACTGTCTCTCCCCGTTTCCAGCTTCAGAAAAGTACAAAAAAAAAAAAAAGAATTCGTCATGATCCCATCTGGGACTGGGATCATTCAGGGCAGAGTGATAACCCAGAAGCTGAATCAGTTTACGTCACTTATCTGGGAGGCATTATATTTATACTGTATCCTGTGGAGGATACAAAAGAAGTGTAGCTGATGGTCCTTGTCTTCTGGTAACTGACAGGCTAAATTGGAGGAAAACAATAAATCCACATGAAGAAATAACCAAAGATTCAATGCAAAAAATTATACACTTTAAAGACAGTATTTGTAGGAACTTAAAGATGAGAAAGCTCCCTCTGAATTGGGAAAATTAGAGCAACTTTTAGTGGTAAGAGTCATCCTGAAACCTTGCGATGGGTCTCAAAAAACCATTATTAGTTAAGTGGAGATTTAAAAAACTATGAAAGATATATTTGAAAAAGGAGAAATCCAACCTGGCTAGGGTTGAGGCACTCAGTGGAAGAAAGAAAAGTCAGAGAGATCAAGTTGGAAAGACAGGCTTACCACATTGTGATAGACATTGAATACTGAGCTAAGGAATTTATATTTTATTCTGTAGATAAATGGGGAGCAGACAATGGCCTCTCATAAGGGAGATCTCAAGCCCAGGTCGGGTTCCCCTCTCTTGCATCCTGGCTTGACAAAATCACTGGTCTGGGAGCCAAGGATTCCAACCCTTCTTTCAGTACTGCCTCCTCCAGACCCACAGCTGTTCCAGGAAAGGTCATGCGAATTCAAAGACCCAAGGCAAGTTTCACATCTGACCCCAACTTGCTTTTTGTTTCATTTTCCCTGCCTACACAACTGAGCCCATTACCTTTATTTACGCTAAGAGCAACAAAATTAAGATAACAGAACTCGGATCTGCTCCTGTTCGAAGGGAAACTCTTATGGGCTTTCTGTTGGTATCCAGAGGGTGTGTGGAATTCCCGGAAGAGAGACAGGCTGAGCTCTGAAGGGCGGGCACCTATCCAGGCCCAACCTTCCTCTCTCCCAGCCCCCCTCACCCCTTTTCAGCGCAGGCTAAAGGAAGCAGCAGCTGTTGTCCTGTGGGGAAGACAGGCAGAGGTCCACCTGGCAGTGCTGGGGTTTTCACAACACACGCACACACATACCAGCAACCTGAGGAGAAGTTAGGCCAAGAGCAGTGACTATGGTGATCAAATGAGAAGAAGGCTGGGGGACTGGCTCTCTCATATCTCGGACAAAGGCTGCTGTGTGAGGAGCTTTGTTCCCTCCCATCTTCTCTCCACCATTTTGTCTTCTGCATGCCTTTCTCTAAATTTTTCTGTTCACCCTCCTGCCAGACTCCCTGACCAGCCGTTGGCCTAATGCCTGACTCCTTTTGTTCTCCTTAACCTTGTCTCCCCCTTCCTCCATCTTTTCCTCTTGGCCCATACATGTAGAGAAGGAAAAATGGCAAAATTATTTTGCCAAGAGCAAAGTGAAGCAGCTCTTGGAAGCTGGATGGTTTAGGCAGATAAATAATATCATCTGCCTTATTCAAATAATTGCGGCAAAGTAAGGATTTTAGCTTGAATTGCGCAGTTGGTAGTAGGTTCAACTCCTCAAATTTTGTGCGCAAACCTAAACCTTTACTCTCTCTTCCCTTTGACCTGAGACAGTAGGGCGTGTTTATTTTACTTTCACACAGACTCAGCTTTCTGGAGAACTCAGCATAATAGAGTTGAAGAGCAAACTAGGATAATTAAAATGACAGAAAAACACAAGAACACAGGGCAGTGCAAGCCATGGCTTGGAAACATCTCAATCTAGAATAATGAGAAGTGAGAAGGCGTCTGGACAAGGAATTCAAATGAGCTCTTGGCCTCGCATCCCTTCCTGTAACCCCAGCCTCCAGGGAGGGCTGGACTAGCCTGTGCTGATCTGCATTCTAGCCACAGTCTGCTTTAAATCATGGATTTTATCTCCACACATTTGCATTTCTACAGTAGCAGAGGCATAATTCTCTATCCAGAAGTTCAAACTACAGAGATTCAGGCACCCTGACAAAGCAGTGAATGTTGTACCCAGAAGCAAGGCCTCTCTGAGGGTGAAGCAAAGGAGCCAGAGGCCCGTGTGAACTTGCTCCCGGCTCTCTGTTGCCATCTAGTGGTGTTTCCCATCTCTAACACCGCGTTTCTTTCTGAAGATCGATCTTCCTCACCAACAGCGGCGCTTTCCAAAAGGAACACCGGATCTTACTGACTTGAAATCCTGACTTCTGGACCAGAATACAAACCCTTATCAGCAAGATGTTTTACATAGCTTCTCTATGGTTAGCCAGGGGATCTTGAATCAGGCCTTTTCCTCCTCTGCTTAGAACCCTCCCAGGGTTCCTCACAGTGCACAGAGCGGAAGTCTCAGTCCTAAGGGTCTCTCAGGTTTGCAGCCATCATTCACCTACTCCAGCCACACTGGACTCCTGATTGTCCCTCCAGCAACCCGGACACATCTGGCTGCTTTGGGGCCTTTGCCGTGCTGTTCTCCCTACTTGGAGCATTTGCCCTAGGCAAGCGCAAGTCACCCTCTCACCTTCAAGTCTTTGTCCCAGAGTCACCTGCTTCAGTGGCCCTATATAAAAATCACTCCTACCAACTTCCATCCTGTTCTTTTTCCTTAGCAATTACCATTTTGAGCAAAGTCTATCTTTTTTTACTATTCTTTCCCTGAATGAGATGTAAACTCCACAAAGGTAGGGATTTTTGTCTCTCCTGTTCGCTGATATAATTCCAAGCAACATGGCACATCCTAGGGGCTCAATAAAAACCTGTTGACTACATGAATGAACCTGAACCCAGTATTCTGAGATCACCTATTCATTACAGGTCATTCCTAAAAGCAAAAATACTGTTCATCTCAGTGTCCCAAGCCTTCCCCACCACCTGCGGGGACGGTTCTCTGCCTCAGTGTCCCGGTTCTCCTGCGTGACACACGCCAAGCTCACTGGGGCCTTCCCAACCACCTGCGGGGACAGTTCTCTGCCTCAGTGTCCCGGTTCTCCTGCGTGACACACGCCAAGCTCACTGGGGCCTTCCCAACCACCTGCGGTGACGGTTCTCTGCCTCAGTGTCCCGGTTCTCCTGCGTGACACACGCCAAGCTCACTGGGGCCTTCCCAATCACCTGCGGGGACGGTTCTCTGCCTCAGTGTCCCGGTTCTCCTGCGTGACACACGCCAAGCTCACTGGGGCCTTCCCAACCACCTGCGGGGACGGTTCTCTGCCTCAGTGTCCCGGTTCTCCTGCGTGACACACGCCAAGCTCACTGGGGCCTTCCCAACCACCTGCGGGGACGGTTCTCTGCCTCAGTGTCCCGGTTCTCCTGCGTGACACACGCCAAGCTCACTGGAGCCTTCCCAACCACCTGCGGGGACGGTTCTCTGCCTCAGTGTCCCGGTTCTCCTGCGTGACACACGCCAAGCTCACCGGGGCCTCCAGAGAAGCACTGACCTAAGTTTCCCACACAGATGTCACTACCACAAGCAACGGGACATAAAAAGTAAAGGAAGGCTTAAGGCACCACCATTTTCAAATTAGGCAAGTTTAAATTTTACAAATTTTAATAAAGTAGGGAAAGGAAGAGTGAAGGGTGAGGGGTGTTGGATGCCTTCTTCACTTAGAGCTAGGGCCTTCCTTGCTCAGCACCTGGAAGTGAGGGACTGCTATGTTGGGTAAACAAATGTTTTTTAAGTTTGCTCATTTGTATTAAGGCAGTGCCCTGTGTGTACAGTCTGTGGAAGGCTGAGGTGCTTGCCCTCAGGGTGGCAGATTGTAAATTGCGAATTGCCTTCCTGCTTGGCAGGGGCCACTGTTTGCTATTGCTTGCTGGAGAAGGGGATTTTACCCCCAGCCTGTTTTGCTCAAGAGAGTGCAGAGAAAGAGAAAGAGGGTGCTAAGGCTGGTGGGGTATGTGAGTCTGGGAGAGTCCAGAGAATAAGTTGGGGCTTTGGGAGCCCTGAGTGAGAGGGAAGTGGTCTTCCCTGCCTGTTTGCTTGTCTGCTGTAAGCAGACTTTAATAAACGGAATGGCCCACCATTTTCTGGCTCCACAGTTCCTTTACTGTCTGCCCAAATCCAGTGAGAACCTGCATGGCCACGGCAGCGGCCATTGGCTCTACAGGGACCCAGAGGAACGGGGTCATTGTGGAACAGCTGGGTTGGGGTGGTGCTGGGCATCGTGTCTATGATGATTCATCCACTTCCCTGTGTTCTCTATCTCCTCTGAAACACAAGCAGCAAATCCTGATGACAGAAACCCATACAGAGCAACTTTCTAGGCTATTCTATCTGTATCTAAGGCCAGAGAAAAAGCAATTTTTTTTGTTTTGTTTTGTTTTTTGTGGTTTTTTTTGTATTTTTCCGAAGCTGGAAACGGGGAGGCAGTCAGACAGGCTCTCGCATGCGCCCGACAGGGATCCACCCGGCATGCCCACCAGGGGGCGATGCTCTGCCAATCTTGAGACGTCGCTCTGCCGCAATCAGAGCCATTCTAGCACCTGAGGCAGAGGCCACAGAGCCATCCTCAGCGCCCGGGCCAACTTTGCTCCAGTGGAGCCCTGGCTGCGAGAGGGGAAGAGAGAGACAGAGAGGAAGGAGAGGGGGAGGGGTGGAGAAGCAGATGGGTGCTTCTCCTGTGTGCCCTGGCCGGGAATCAAACCTGGGACTCCTGCACGCCAGGCCGATGCTCTACCACTGAGCCAACTGGCCAGGGCAGAAAAAGCAATTTTTAACACCAGTGATTGGTTGTTCCCAGAATCATGAACCAGTGTATATAGGAGGAGATAAATGATAACTCTCCCTGAAATTCTTTTTGGGTTGACACTTGGGTCAGGTGCTTTATTAGAATCGTTAAAATCATGTGGCCAAGGGCCAAATCTAGCCTTTGAGTGAGGATTCAAGCTTCCTCACTGTCAGACAAGTTAAGGCATGTACATTAGCTCCATACTTATTGGCTTATTAGGGACAAGTAAGCAGAGAAGCATGCACCTGAGTCACTTCCTGATGCAGGACTGCTCCCCAGCCTGCCCCCAAATAGAAGCAACAGAGCCCAGGCCAGCTCTTAAGGAGCCCGGCGGTGAGCAGAAGCCCTCAGCCAGCTGAGGCCCAGCAGTGGGAGGTGCATCTTCAGTCCACAGAGCAGGAGCGACAGAACAAAGACCCAGTGAACAGGTGAGGCTGGCAACGGGACAGGGATGAAGAGATTGAATAGAAAAGGGATGGGTCCTGACAAGGGTAAAGTACACATGAGTGAACGATAAGATGGACAAAAGAGGGACTCAATGAGGAGGGAATGGGGACACACAGGGGGGCCAGAGAAAAGTGATGCTGGGGGCTAGAGGCACAAAATGGGAATACAGAGGAGATGGGGATGCGGTGATGGAGAGGATGAGACAGAAAGGGATAAGCATATAAGGACCCAAACAAGACAGGACTTGAGAGAGAGAAGATAGAACAAAAACTGGGAGGCGAGAAGGGCTAGATGAAGGGAGATAAGGGTTACAAGATGAAGGAAATAGGAGCATAGGGTCCGGGGCTGGCTCACAGTAGGTGTGGCACAAAGACGGAAGTAGGAATGAGACCCAGAGTGAGAAGGGGGAGGGAGATGGTGATTAGCTAAAAGGAGCAGGGATAGGAAGGTTTGTTTCTCAACTAAACATCACCTGCTCTCTGTCCCCAGCGATCTCAACCCTCCATTCTGACTGTTCCCCACAAGAGAGATGGCACCAGCCAGAGCAGGATTCTGCCCTCTGCTGCTGCCTCTGCTGCTGGGGCTGTGGGTGACCGAGGACCTAGTCAGTGCCAAGCCCAAACACATGACCTCAGCTCAGTGGTTTGAAACTCAGCACGTGCAGCCCAGCCCCCAGGGATGCAGAAGGACAATGGGCCACATCAACCAGCACACAAAACACTGCAAAGGCCTCAACACCTTCCTGCATGAATCCTTCTCCAGTGTGACCACCACCTGCCAGGCCCCCAGCATAGCCTGCAAGAACGGCCATGAAAACTGCCACCAGAGCAAAGGACCTGTGTCCTTGACCACGTGTGAGCTCACCTCAGGGAGGTACCCAGACTGCAGGTACAAAGAGAAGAAACTGCACGCTTCTTACATCATAGCCTGTGACCCTCCCCAGAAAGAGGACTCTGGAAAATTCCACCTGGTTCCCGTGCACTTGGACAAAGTCCTTTAGGTTTCCAGCCTTCCTCACTCTTGGGCTGTGCTTTCATTTCCTCGCCAGACCCCTGTGCTGCTTCTCCTATGCCTAGAGGGTTCTCTTCTCTTCATTTCTTGGGGCACTTCTTAGCTCAGGCTTTTCTGAGAGGCTGAGGGGCAGTTGAGGTCTATGCCTCAGTAGGCTAAGCTCCAGAAGAGATGGTCTTTTATTTTGTTGTTGTTGTTGTTGCTGCTGCTATTTTCCCAGAAACTTATCCCCAAGAGAGTGGCTGAGCCAGTTCAAGGGTGAAGGTTCCGGGCCTTTGCCTTGCACATCTTCCCTGCGCCCCATCTTATCATGGTCGTGTGACAAGAGGAGGAAAGATGAGAGGGGTGTATGAGGTTTATGGGCAGAGCTGTTCCTGTTCCTACACTAGAAATCTTCCCCAACTCTGACAGGTAGTGAGGTGGCTTCAGTGGAGACAAAGAAGTACCACTCATGGCATTTCATGCTTTTCATAGTATAGCCACATGAGCCCCTTGTGAGATAGACTTGATGACTTGCCTTCTTCAGGGATGAGGAAATTGAGATTTCAGAAAGCTTAATTAATTGAAAAGCTTGAGAAATTGGTTAGTATCAGCACCTGGACTTGAACCAAAGTCTTCTTCCTCTACATACAGCGCACGTTCTAGCTGACCATGGTGGGGGGGGGGGGGTGGAGAAGAAAGAGACAGAGAGAGAGAAACTCCTATAGGAACAATAGGTGGACTAGGTAAGAGTTCACCTACGAAGAACGGAACCCTGAGAGCAGTGAAGAGCCAGTTACTCTGCATTGATTGCAAGAAGGTCATTACCTCTTGAGCCAAGAGACTATGAGGTGCTCCAGGGAGCTCTATTATTTCTCTCTCTGCTTCTCTAACTGTCCTCCCCCTTCCCCAGCCCACTGCTTTTCCAACCTGGGCCCTGGGCCTGTCTAGCTAGATCCCCTTGGCCTGAAGGCATAGAGTAAGGGGAGTACCCCAGCTTCATCCTCCTGCTCCAAGTCACATTTCCCTTGACCTCAAGCGACTTCCGTGGCCCAGAGCCTGCTTGTCACAATCAGGCTGGTGGAACCTGCCAGAGCTTCCTTCCTCCTGATAATCATCTCTCCTGCCTTGGTGCTTCCCTGGCTCTCTACTCTGGCTGTCAGCCCGGGCCATTGGGGTTGAGGTCTGGAAATGTCACCTCCCTGTCCCCCTGGGCTGCAGACACCATTTCTCCCTCCCTAGTGAGCAGAGCTGGAGAAGCAATGGCCCTATGTTGCCTGGTCCTAATAGCCTCTCGGGCATCGCCTGCAGTTCTGACCATTACCCGCCCCTTCTCTCTCCCTTTATCTCAATCCCAGACAAATGGCACCGCAGCTGTACCCGTCCTGCCCGTCCTCTTTTGACACCCAACTAAGTTGTTAGACCTTCCCTCCCTCCCCAGCTGGGGAATCTACTCTATTATCCCTCCTAACCATTCTAGTGCTCCTTTACTTCTCACCAGTTAGAGGAAGGTTTGGAGCCAGATACAACTGGATATAAATCTTGGCTCAGCCATTCATGGCTATGTGGCCTCAAGCCAACTACTGAACCTCTCTGTAGCTGTGTTTCCACATAGCAAAATGGGAGTAATATCACCTACCCAACAGGATTACAGGGATATTTAGAAATGACATTTAGGAAGCCTTAGTCAGCCTCAGGCACTGGTATGCATTCAGTAATGATAACCAGTAGTAGCTGTGGTAATAGTAATAGAAATATCCTTGGTCAGTTGTATCTGCCTTTGGCAAACACGCAGACCAAGATTAATACTGAACTCAGTTCTCCTTGAGTGCTTTCTTCTGCTGGTACAATGTTTATGAGTCAGCTATAGGACAAGTCTATATGCAGAGTCCTGTTAGGTGGGCTAGGTGGTTTGAGATGATGAGGAAAGAAGGTGGAAGAGATGATCAAAAGAAAGAAAAAAAGAACTTTAAACAATTGAAGCAGAGTACAGGGCCAATAAGTTGATAAGTCTTAAAGTAGAAATGGACTAAATACATCACAGAGGCTTGAAAGAAGAAGTACATGAAATAAACATTGTAGCCAAATGGCTGAGTATAAAAGCTATATATTTTGTGGTCACTATACTATGCATTTATCATTCCAAATAGTTTTTCAGCTGAGGTACAAGATAGTTGGGGGTAGCTGATTTTTCTCTTCACTTTCTTCTTTTTTTACATCTCTTTATATACTTTTCATTGATAATTTTCTCTATGGATATGATGTTTTTGAAGACATCCTGCTCACAAAATATTAAATTTGTTAAAATTATACCTTTAGCCTGACCAGGTGGTGGTGCGTAGATAAAGTGTTGACCTGGAACACTGAGGACCCAGATTCAAAACCTCAAGGTCGCTGGCTTGAGCACAGGCTCACCACCTTGAGCACAAGATTGCTGGTTTGAGCATGGGATCATAGATATAACCCCATGGTGGCTGGCATAAGCCTAAAGGTCTCTGGCTTGAGCCTAATTTTTCTGGCTTGAGCAAGGGGTCACTTGCTCTGCTGTAGCCTCCCAGTCAAGGCACATATGAGAAAGCAATCAATGAACAACTAAGTTGTTTCAACTATGAGTTGATGCTTCTCATCTCTCTCCCTTCCTGTCCCCTCTCTTTCACTTGCTAAATACACACACACACACACACACACACACACACACACATCTTTAATGCATCCTCACAAAATGAGAATTCCCAAGTAAGTTTTTTCTTCAAAGACTCCTGATCCGCCTAGCCAGGCGGTGGCACAGTGGCTACAGTATAGGACTGGGACGCAGAGGACCCAGGTTTGAAACCCCGAGGTCACCGGCTTGAGAGCAGATTCGCTGGCTTGAGCATGTGATCATAGACATGACCTCAAGGTCACTGGCTTGAGCCAAGGTTGCTTGCTTGAGCAAGGGGTTACTTGTGTTGCTGGAGCCCCTCAGTCAAGGCACATATGGGAAAGCAATCAGTGAACAACTAAGGTGCCACAAAACATTGGTGTTTCTCATCTCTCTCTCTTCCTGTCTCTCTGTTCCTATCTGTCCCTATCAGTCCCTCTCTCTGTCTCTCTCTGTGTCTCTGTCACAAAAAAGGGCTTCTGATCCAAACAGTATTAAATAACTAAAAATTAAACATAATTAAAAAGTAATCTGTGGTGACAGAGGTAAAAATCACCTTGGAGGGTAACCACTGGGAAAGTGTAAGAGGTAAGCTGGACAGGTTCTTCCCTGGTCTGGATAGGTTTACTTTGTGAAAATTCATTAAGCTATACACTTAAGATTTGTGTACTCACTGTATGTAAATTATACCTCAATAAAAAAAATCCTTGTAAAATGTATAATTTTAAGGATTATTTTATTTAACATGATGTTAATGTAGCAATCAATTCTATAAAGATTATAATATAATGAAAGTGAAATTATATATAGAATTATGATATAATCTCATTTTTATTGTTCTGCCTTACACTGTTAGTTAAATTAAAAAGTACTTGTGCTAGGCCTGACCTGTGGTGGCACAGGTGATAAAGTGTCGACCTGGAACACTGAGGTCGCTGGTTCGAAACCCTGGGCTTGCCTGGTCAAGGCATATATGGGAGTGGATGCTTCCTTCTCCGGCCCCTTCTCTCTCTCTCCATGAACCCACCCACTCCCGCCTCTCTGAAATGAATAAATAAAAAAGTTTTTTTAAAAAAGTACTTGTACTATTTATTAAGTTGTTATAAATACTTTGGCTCAAAAAGCACATAAGATTCTTCATAAATTTATCCAGCCAATATACTCTCTCTTATTATTTATATTTCAACTAATTTTTCTAATTTTTAACTATGTGAAAAATTTTGTTTTGTGTATACTTTTCATAACCATTAATTTATTATAGTATTTTTCTTTTCTTTTTTTTTTTTCCCAAAGTTAGTTGCGGGGAGGCAGTCAGACAGACTCTCACATGTGCCCAACCAACCAAAATTCACCCGGCATGCCCACCAGAGGGTGATGCTCTGCCCATCGGGACCGTTGCTCCATTGCAGCTGGAGCCATTCTAGCTCCTGAGGCAGAGGCCATAGAGCCATCCTCAGCGCCGGGGCCAACTTTGCTCCAATGGACCCTTGGCTGTGAGAGGGTAAGAGAGAGATAGAGAGGAAAGGAGGGGGAAGGGTGGAGAAGCAGATGGGCACTTCGGTGTGCCCTGACTGAGAATCGAACCTGGGACTTCCACATGCCAGGCTGTCGCTCTACCACTGAGCTAACCAGCCAGGGCCATTTTTTTATTATTTAATTATTTTTATTTATTTATTCATTTTAGAGGTGAGAGAGAGAGAGAGAGAGAGAAGAGATGAGAGGAGGAACAGGAAGCATCAACTCCCATATGTGCCTTGACCAGGAAAGCCCAGGGTTTTGAATAGGCAATCTCAGAGTTCCAGATTGACGCTTGACCCACTGCGCCACCAGAGGTCAGGCCTACAGTATTTTCCTTAAAATAATATATATTTTTTACTTAAACTGAGTGATAGAATTTCAACATTTAAAAAGTTTATAAGGAAAATCTCACTCCAACTTTCATCCAGAATATTTACCACTATTTGAAAATTACTGTTTAGATATTAATAATAAATTGAAATGACCTGCTTTGTTCTCACCACCAGTGCTTTAACTGATTAGGTTTGACAGTCACTCATTCCTTCACATGATCCTGATCACAGCCAAGTTTAGGGATGCCAGGAATAATGTTGAAATAGGCATTTCGGTATTCAGTCTTACAAAGGTCAAAGCTGAGGTCCAAAATGAATAACAGGTTTGAGCCAAACACTAAGGTTGGCTGAACCTGATGCATTACTACTTGAAAACTGAAAAATAGGAAGAGGAGACCAATTAGTTATAAGACATTTCTGTTTCTGAAGATGGGAGCTTGAAGAGGGAAAGATGGTGTCTAAGGAAGAATTGCCCAACCTTCTGTAGAAACTTTGAAGAATTATTTCACCTGGCCCTAAGGAGCAGAAATGAAATCCAGTAAAGAAATTAACCTAAGAACTAGGGCTAGAATGACTTTGTTTTCCTAGGAGTGAGACTGAAGTAGATTAGGCAGGAGACTTTTCTACTTGACACTGGTTTCCCAATGTCTCCACACTTTGAAGTAAATGAACCATAGACACTATGAAGGGGGCCAACTGAGTCAGTGTGGGAAGGGTCCTAATCTTAAGGGCAGGATATAGGAAATGCCCTTGAGATACAAGATCCTTCTCCTCACTTTGATTGTTGGCCCTCTTCGTGGTTTCTGTGGTTCTAGGGGGTAACCCTAGAGCTATGGCAGCAAAAAACATACCAGTAGCAGCAACATCCAGGATGCCTTCTCCCTGCAAGAGACTTGGCCCATTTCATCACATTTCTCCTATGTTCTCGCACACATGGGCCTCCAGTAGAGCTTCAAAGACTTCATATCCTCAGTCCTTTTTTTTTTTTTACAGAGTCAGAGAGAGGGATAGACAGGGACAGACAGACAGGAACGGAGAGATGAGAAGCATCAATCATTACTTTTTTGTTGCGTGTTGCAACACCTTAATTGTTCATTGATTGCTTTCTCATATGTGCCTTGACCGTGGGCCTTCAGCAGACCGAGTGACAACCCCTTGCTCAAGCCAGAGACCTTGGGTCCAAGCTAGTGAGCTTTGCTCAAACCAGATGAGCCTGTGTTCAAGCTGTCAACCTCGGGGGTCTCAAACCTGGGTCCTCCGCATCCCAGTCCAACACTCTATCCACTGCACCACCACCCGGTCAGGCTTTTCTTTTTTTTTTGACAGAGACAGAGAAAGAGAGAGGGACAGATAGGGACAGTCAAACTGGAAGGGAGAGAGATGAAAAGCATCAATTCTTCATTGCAGCATCTTAGTTGTTCGTTGATTGCTTGTTCATTGATTACTTTCTCATATGTGCCTTGATGGGGAGGCTACTGCAGAGTGAGTGACCCCTTGCTCAAGCTAGCAACCTTGGCCTTCAAACTAGCCACCCTTGGGCTCAAGCCAGCGACCATAGGGTCATGTCTATGATCCCACTCTTAAGCCAGCAACCCTGGTTTCAAGCTGGTGAGCCCGTGCTCAAACCGGCGACCCCGGGGTTTCGAACCTGGGTCCCAGTTTGACATTCTGTTCACTAAACCACCAGTCAGGCCAGATCCTCAGTCTTTTAAAACATTCCTCCTACCCCTATTTCACCATGAAGAGCTAGAAAGAGCCGTAATAGCTCTTACCAGGATGTTTACCTGTGCAGTCTTTGAGGCCACAGTGGCATGTGAAAGTATTGCTAATGAGGCTGCGTAGGAAGTCCACAGTTCACAAGAGGAGAGGTAAGGAAAGATTTCTGCCCATAATGAAAATACACACCATGATGGAAAGTCCTTTTGACTTAGGGAGATGGGAATTTCCTCTTGTATATAAAGGTAACCTACTTCATAGGAATATTATGTAAATTAAATGTGACAATAATTATAAAGCATTTAGGTCCTGGCCGGTTGGCCCAGCGGTAGAGTGTCGGCCTGGCGTGTGTAAGTCCTGGGTTCAATTCCTGGTCAGGACACACAGGAGAAGCGCCCATTTGCTTCTCCACCCTTTCCCCTCTTCTTCCTCTCTATCTCTCTCTTCCTCTCCCGCAGCCAAGGCTCCATAGGAGCTAAGTTGGCCCTGGCACTGAGGACGGCTCCATGGCTTCTGCCTCAGGCGCTAGAATGGCTCTTAGGCGTCCTCAAACTACGGCCCACGGGCTGCATGCGGCCCCCTGAGGCCATTTATCCGCCCCCCCCCCCCCCGCCACACTTCTGGAAGGGGCACCTCTTTTATTGGTGGTCAGTGAGAGGAGCACTGTATGTGGCGGCCCTCCAACTATCTGAGGGACAGTGAACTGGCCCCCTGTGTAAAATGTTTGGGGACCAGCCACAATGGAACAATGCTCCAGATGGGCAGAGCATTGCCCCCTGGTGGGTATGTCAAGTAGATCCTTGTCCGGCACATGCAGGAGTCTGTCTGACTGCCTCCCCACTTCTAACTTAGGAAAAATACAAAAAAAAAAAAAAAAAGAAGAAAAAGAAGAAGAAGCACTTAGTACAGTGGCTGGCATGTAGGAAAAGTTGAGAGGTGTTATCATTTATATTTATTACTCCAGTGTCAAATGTTAAGTGGCCAAACCTGTGATGGATGAAGTAGGCCTGACTTCTGTGACAGGAGAACAAAAAATTTAAGAAGACCAAACTCTTCCTCACTTCCCTTGCCAAAAAAAGTTCCTAGCTAAGAGTAGATAAAGTAAGGCAAGGTCAGACAAAACATTTTAAATTGTAAAAAAAGAAAGAAAAATGCAACTTGAATTTTTCAAAATATTCCATCACACAGTCTTATTTTACATAAAAATAATGCTTTACTCCCTCTCCCTCAAAAACACTTTTAGTAAAATTAAGAGGAATTTATCTTGTGGCTTTATGTCCTCTGAGCACACATCTGTCTTCAGCCTAGAGCAGGAGTATACCAGCCCTAATGAGGTTTTTCTTTTTTTTTTTTTTTTTTACAAAGACAGAGTCAGAGAGAGGGACAAACAGACAGGAACGGAGAGATGAGAAGCATCAATCATTAGTTTTTCATTGCACATTGCGACACCTTAGTTGTTCACTGATTGCTTTCTCATATGTGTCTTGACCGCGGGCCTTCAGCAGACTGAGTGACCCCTTGCTCGAGCCAGCGATCTTAGGTCCAAGCTGGTGAGCTTTGCTCAAAAGCAGATGAGCCCGCATTCAAGCTGGTGACCTTGGAGTCTCGAACCTGGGTCTTCCACATCCCAGTCTGAGCTCTACCCACTGCGCCACCGCCTGGTCAGGCCCTAATAAGGTTTTTCTTGACTTTCTCTCTATGAGTACATCTCTGACCAGTATTTCTCTTCAAAGATTAGGAAAATAAGATTATTATGGGGCCAGGGCAGTAAGAAAGTCGTTCACATACTTTAAAAAAATGAGAAAATACACATAGAGCACTTGGAATAGCAACTAAAACATAGAACCCTAATAAATGTTAGCTATGATTGTTTTTATTATGGTTATTGTCATTCCTGGGAAGTCTGAATGTTGCATGCAGGCTTGTAATGAGTTAAAGCCCATAAAACCTATGCGAGGAGAGTCATATGCCTCACTTCTGGTCGGGGTAAAGATTACATCTTTTCCTTGAGGACAGATCCTACATTTAAGAATAAGGGGAGATAGTCCACCCATTGAGGCGAGATCACAGTGGGACTGGGCTCCCTGAGAAGGCTTCAAAGCACTACACCATAAAGAAAAATGGACCTGGCAACAGAATGAAACTTCCCAGAAGGAGTATGGTAACTGAAGCGATAGAGCTCTGAGGCTCAGAATTCAGCAATCAGATTCCAGGATATCTCCTAGCCGTGGGCCTTCAGAGCCAGGCACCCCTCTTGGGGGAGAATCGCTCTTGGAGAGATTTCCTGTGGAAGCTTCTGACAAAGCTCCTACCTCAATGTGAGACCAAGACAGCTCTCCTGACCTAGATGTTGCCTCATTTCCAAGACCCAGGATCCCAACAAACAGACCAAGGAGGACATTCAGAGAAACTAGGACAAGGTAGCGTTACGGTTCTCCAGAGCTACCCAAGATCAGGACATTGCCCTGCAGTCCTCTCATCCTTTTTCCCCTCTGGGCCTTGCCAGCCTAAGCTCGTCTCTACCTAGCTTCCTATGGGACTTTTATTCTGTTTGCACTATTCTCTTTATTCCCCTCCTCTCTCTCTCCTGGGGATATTGCTCTATATACTCACAGAGTTAACTGGGGAGCTAAGTATTCACAAACTTGGTCTCATTTTTGAATTAGCATTGCAATAATGTTTCACAGCCGGAGCTAGTCAAACACAGGGATGTCAGGGTAATCCATTGTTAGGAGTAAGTGCTCCTTCAGGTCACCTGTCCTAGCCCCACGTGGTCCATCATGGAGATGTGAGCCATTTGGCAGAAAATTAGCTGAAAATCTTCCATGCTATAGCCAGAGAATCAATACTATCAGCAGCCACCTGTCTCCTGAAGCCAATGTTGTACCTTCATTCTGTTTTTCTCTGGGTGAATTTTACTTCAAGGCTTTCACATCCCAGCTTGGCTCAGCCTTGGCGCCTACAGAAAACAGCACCAGTAACAGTTCTTCTCACACCCTGTCATGAGTACCTTATCAGAGCAGCGTAGCTTTCAGCTCAGCACACAGATGAACCTGACCTCCAACAAAAACTCTGCCCTCTACTGAGGGGCCAGAAACCATGCTGGACAATCTTATCCAGGATCCAAGCTGAGGTTTAAAAAAATGTACACCTCATCTTCCCCTTAGCCACTTCTGGTCATTTGTAGTGGCCCGCACCCCTCCTGCAGCAGCCCCACACCTGCAGAATCAATCCCCTTTCCTAAACAGTGTCTCTCACCACCGGGAGCCTGTACGCAGGGTGGATGAAGCCTGACAACCATACTAGGGGAGGCACATGTAGTTCAAAGACTACCTCGTGGTGCTTCTGTACCTTCAGGCCAGCAGCCCAGACAGAATTCTGTGTACCCTCACCCACCCCTCCTAAAAAAAAATTGGTCTTTAGGGATCATTGCCTATTATCTACTGCCCTTCTTTTGAGCTACCTTCAGGGTCTTCCTATAGGACTTCTCTTGACATTCTAATCTGGCTACTAGCACTTTGATGTTTCTTCTTGTTTCATAGAGAGTTAAAACCAGGAGGCATTTTAGACATTATCACACTGAAATTCTTTGTGTTAATGATGTGATGACTGAGAAGGCTAGAGTGGCAATTGAGTTCAACACATGGTCACTGAGAGTCCCTGTGAGCTATAGTGTGCTAGCACTATGGCGATAGATCAGACTCTTGAACCATGAATTTCTTATCTAGTTGAGAAGGCTGGATACTCATGTAAGAGTAAAATAACAGCCTGACAGGGTGGTGGTGCAGTGGATAGAGCGTTGGACTGGGTTGCGGAAGACCCAGGTTCGAGACCCCGAGGTCGCCAGCTTGAGCAAGGGCTCATCTGGTTTGAGCAAAAGCTCACCAGCTTGAGCCCAAGATCGCTGGCTCGAGCAAGGGGTTACTCATTCTGCTGAAGGCCCACGGTCAAGGCACATATGAGAAAGCAATCAATGAACAATTAAGGTGTTGCAACGCACAACAAAAAAGTAATGATTGATGCTTCTCATCCTCTCCATTCCTGTCTGTCTGTCCCTGTCTATCCCTCTCTCTGACTCTCTCTCTGTCTCTGAAAAAAAAAAAAAGAGTAAAATAACAAAACAAGGTACCCAAATGAGTGGCACCAAGAGTTAATAATGTTCCAGAGGGATTATTAGCCTGAGGTCAAGTTGTACAGGAAGGCTCATACATATGATTAAGATAATATGGTACAACTGAGCTCTGAAGGATAGATAGTATTTGAGGGAGGGCTCTCAGGGAAGAGAAAAAAAAAACAGAACTAAAGTTGAAGTGAGCAAAACATGTACATTAGCATAGAATTTGGTCAGAAGGTAATTCCCAGCCTATAAGATAACTTAATAAACAGGAAAGCAGTGTGGCAAAGAGGATAATATAATTTTGGAGTCAGACCTACCTCATTTTCAGTCCTGGCCCTGCCGCTTACTAAATCTGTGACCTTAACCTCTCTAAGCCTCATATTCTTTTTCTGTAAAATGGGGATAATAACATGGAACACATAATATTGTTTTGTATATCAAATTGTATATAAAGTATAATGCCTTGGCATACAATAAGCATTTTTTTAAATGGTAGCTATTAACTAGCACTGTGCCAAGCACACATTATATGTTCATAAATGGTAGTCAGCACTATTCTTTTCCTTCTGTTGCTGTTGTAGAGCCCTGTGTTAACCTTACCCTTAAGTAGTGTGGAGTATATTATGTCTAGGGCTATGTTTGATACCACCAGGACTATACTAGGCACTCTAACCTTTCATCAAATTGACTAACATTACCACACTGAATATATAAAATAAATATTTTTCATTCAATATTATTTTCACAGAAATGTATCTGAAATTATTTCAATAAGTCTTCTGGCCTGACCAGGTGGTGGCGCAGTGGATAGAGCGTCGGACTGGGATGCGGAAGGACCCAGGTTCGAGACCTTGAGGTCGCCAGCTTGAGCGCTGGCTCATCTGGTTTGAGCAGAGCTCACCAGCTTGGACCCAAGGTCGCTGGCTCCAGCAAGGGGTTACTCGGTCTGCTGAAGACCCGTGGTCAAGGCACATATGAGAAAGCAATCAATGAGCAACTCAGAAGTCGCAACGAAAAACTAATGATTGATGCTTCTCATCTCTCTCCATTCCTGTCTGTCTGTCCCTGTCTATCTCTGCCTCTGTAAAAATAAATAAATAAATAAAAATAATAAGTCTTCTGAAGTGATTTGACTAGAGAAATTTATGGTTGGCACTGTTCCTTCTGCAATTGTGGTACGTGGGAATTCCTGTAAAATAAGAAAATTTAACCTAAGATTGTTTTGCAAAGTAATAAACTTCTCATATGTGCCAGATTTCAAACTAAATAAAATCGTCCTCACCTCTGCAGCACATGTACAAAATCGGAACGATACAGAGAAGATTAGCATGGTCCTCAGCAAGGAAGACATGCAAATTCGCGAGGTAGCCCATAAATAAATAAATAAATAAACAAACAAACAAACAAACAAATAAATAAATCTACTTTATGTTACTGTGGTAAAGTAAATATGTTAAATTTGATTTTTCAGTTGTCTTTTCAAGTATTGGAGCCAAGATTTTTTTCCCCTCAGTCCCAAATATTGTAGACCCCTGAAAACTTCCCAGACTCTAGGCACTGAGAGCCTCTAGTGCTTAACATCCATGAAACAGGCCTAAGACTGTGGCAGTTGAAAAAAGACTTGTGATGAATGATTAGAATCAAATACACATCAGAGGAACTCCTTCCCCAGGCCCCTTTGAGTGGGGCTGGTTAGCAGCAGGGTCAACATCTACTTGAGCTTTGCAACTTAATTGGATTCAGAGCTTGCAAAGTCTGTGGTCAATCATCTTGGTCATCACAAAATGTTTCTGCCAGCCTTGGCTCCTGCTGCCATCCCTATCCTGTCGCTACAAAGCTCGGGTGTGCAACTATTAATGAATAACGACTAGGTAAACCCTTCCATTACAATGGGAGAAGCTCAGCTGAGGATCTGAAAAAAGAAGACTTCCTGGAGATAAATATATATCCTTATGCCTGACCAGGCGGTGGCACAGTGGATAGAGCAGAGGACCCAAGTTCGAGACCCCGAGTCGCCAGCTTGAGCGTGAACTCATCTGGTTTGAGCAAAGCTCACCAGCTTGGACCCAAGGTCGCTGGTTCGAGCAAGGGGTTACTCCGTCTGCTGAAGGCCCGCAGTCAAGGCACATATGAGAAAGCAATCAATGAACAACTAAGGTGTTGCAACAAAAAACTGATGATTGATGCTTCTCATCTCTCCCTGTTCCTATCTATCTGTCCCTATCTATCCCTCTCTTTGTCTCTGTAAATAAATAAATAAATAAATAAAATATTTAAAATATATATATTCTTATAATTGTATTTTATACTATTACTGTATAGTTTGACAAAGTAGCTAACCAGAGACTTTTAATACTTTTTTTTTATTATTCAGTGAGAGGAGGGGAGGCAGAGATAGACTCCTGCATGCACCCCTACTGGGATCCACCCAGCAAGCCTACTAGGATGTGAAGCTCTGCCCATCATGGGGTGTTGCTCCTTTGCTCAGCAACCAAGCTCTTCTTAGCACCTGAGGTGAGGCCATGGAGCCATCTTCAGAGCCTGGGGCCAACTTGCTCCAATGGAGCCATTGCTGCAGAAGGGGAAGAGGGAGAGAGTGAGAGAGAGAGAGAGAGAAGTGAGAGGAGGGCTCCCTGGGGCCCAAGTCAACTGCTTGATAGGTAATGTTCTACTGGATTTGAGAATTAATGTTTTTGTTAGCTTAGCAGGAGTGCATGAAAGGATCTCCGCTGTGGAAAAGGTAAGCTCTACTGGCGAAGCAGGTTCCACCTTGGAGACAAAGGGACAATCTCAGAAGTTTCCCATCTGGCAATGCAGATGGGAATCCTATCCGCCTAAGTGTTTTTTGCCATTTTGAGGAACATTTTATCTCAAGGCAGTAAAGTCACACAGATCCCAGAGGTGGAAGTCCTGGGGTGGGTCTCACACACCAACACGGACCTGAGAGGCTGCAGCCAGAGCAAGTTCCCCAAGTTAAGTCATTCACTTGCTCCCTTGACAATTGTTGCAATACCCACTCATTGTCAGTAATATGTAAATATAATTTACTCAATATGTATGTACTCATGTAGTTCGAATAATACTTAGAAAATGAAATTGTGTAACACATTTCACTTAATAAACAGGAGTAAAAACAAATATAATGAATGTCATTCAATGTTTAAAAATCCTATCCACATTTGTTTCCAGTTGAAACAAAGGCCTGTTTCTCTATTAGAAAGGGAGGAGAAACAAAGAATTTACCTTACTACTATAATAGGAAATTTTTTTTTTTCTTAAATGCTCTCAGAAGGATTATAAGAGAATTGTTGAAGGCAATGTTCATGTGCTGCTTAAACCACAAACATAGACATACTCACTATGCTCTGCTTCCATGGAAAAAAACTTTCTCCTTCCCTTTCAGCCTGGCAATAGACCAAAGGGGTGGATTGAAAGTCAGGAAGTGGCTGGCCACAGCTCTGCCACTCATTCAATAGCCCTGGGAAGGGAACTTCCTCTTTCAGGACCTCCAGCCCCTTCATCTGTAAAATAGAGAGTTGATTAAGATGATCTCTAAGGACTCCTCCAATTCTGACCCTCTATAATTCCAAGACTTTCTCCAACAGGGCAAAACGTCAGCCATGGAAAGAACCCAACTCACCATGCTGCTTTGCTAGCTGGAGTAGTGATTCCCTTACTGGGAGTGACTGTTTATCCAGCTCCAATGGGAAACTGGGCCGCAGAACAGTCAGGAATTAATCTGACTCCACAAACTTAATATTGCTTCTTTCAGGAACACCTAAGCTAACCCGGGAGAGTGAGGCGTGGATCCATGGCCTATTTTTCTTCCAAGATTAGTTTCCTTTTGTGGTCTGACTTCTCAGAGTTTCAAACAAGAAACATGGGAGTGTGGAAAGAATAGAGGCTTTGGAAGCCGAGAAGCATTGATTAAAATCTTGTATTTGTATTTGACACACGCTAGCTGTGTAATGATGGCAAGTTCCTTAACTTTTCTGAGGCTCAGTTTGCTCATATATTAAAGAAGGTAATTATACTCACCTCATAAAATTCTTTTGAAGTATAAACAATGTAAGTATTTATTGGGAGCATAAAAAAGGACATGATCTGCTGAAATTGAATAATAAAATGTCAATGCTGTTCTTAAATATTCAAGGCTGCAGGAGCCCTGCAATTGTTGACTAAGGGTATGAAATTCTTAGAAGGGCCAGCAGGACCTCTCCCGCCCCTATGGTGACCTACTTACTCACCTACATCTTTCTCTGAGCCATCATCTCCCTTCGGAGAGAAGGCACCAGCCAGAGCAGGATTCTGCCCTCTGCTGCGGCCTCTGCTGCTGGGGCTGTGGGTGGCCGAGGACCCAGTCAGTGCCAAGCCCAAACAAATGACCTCAGCTCAGTGGTTTGAAACTCAACACGTGCAGCCCAGACCCCAGGGATAAACAAGGGTGATGGACAACATCAACAAGCACAAAAAAAAATACTGCAAAGGTCTCAACACCTTTGTGCATGAATCCTTCTCCAATGTGGAGGCCACCTGCCAGGCCCCCAGCATAGCCTGCAAAAACGGCCAAGAAAACTGCCACCAGAGCAAAGGGCCTGTGTCCCTGACCGTGTGTGAGCTCACCTCAGGGAGGTACCCAGACTGCAGGTCCAAAGACATGCAACTGCATGCACAATTCTTCATCGTGGCTCATGACCCCCCACAACAGAAGGATGACCTGAAGCACATGCTGGTCCCTGCACTCTTGGATAATGTTGTCTAAGGCCAGGTGCTCCCCTCACCCAAACTCTGCAGGCTCCTCACACTGCGGCTGCATTTCCTCCCTGGAGTTCTTCGCTAATCCTCAGCTTCTTTGCAAATACCACTTCTCTTTCACACACCCACCGCACATACTCTTAATTGCAGAGGGGATTTTACGGGTGCCAGAAACAATGGGAGAAGAGAGGTGATTCTCCTTAGCCCTTCACTGCTGCTCACATTGCTTTCTGAGTGCATGATAATGTGGGCCTTCAAGACCTAAGGATCTCAGTCAGGAGGGTAGCTCCAGGTTTTGTGGGACCTATAGCATATATAATTTTGGAGACTATCTTAAAAATATATATAAAATTACAAACACAAACTCAGGTTAGGGCCTTAGAAGGGCTGTGGTTACACAGTTCAGAGGGACTTCAGGCAGGGGAAATTTTTTTTTGAAGATCACTGTTTTAATTTGATTGATTTTAGAGAGAGAGAAAGGGAGAGAGAGAAGCATTCATTTGTTGTTCCATTTAGTTGTGCATTAATTGATTGCTTCCTGTATATGCCCTGACCGAAGATTGAACTCACAACACTGGTGTTTCAGGATGACGCTCTAACCTACTGAGCGAACCGGCCAGCGCCAGGCATAGGGAAACTATATAGGGAAGGAAGGCAGGAGAGTCTGCACTGGGTTCCGAGTGTCAAGAATGTGCCTGTTTTAGCTTCAGTAAAGACTGCTCTTCCCGATTGAGGGTGTGTTACTGTCTGGGGCAGAGTATGAAGGTTTGGAAACCCCTTCTTACCTCTGTGAGGCATCAGCTTCCCTTGCCTGGCAGACTGGAGGGAGGGCAGCACCCTGAGCATGCTCAGACTTGGAGGAGCAGCCTGCACTCTGCTCTCCATCCCCTTGAGAACTGCCTGGTGGCCCCATCTCATATGAAGGGGAAGAAGAAGAAGAGCAGGCTGAACCCCAGAATGTCAGTCAGATCTGAGGCCTAACCCCTTTGTTCATCCTCAAGACCTGACCTCAGACCTCCTTGATATGATCCAGAACAGGAATCTCAGACTTCTCATGTGAATTTCTCTGTTTTGGAAATTTCAGAATCAGAACCTTCCAAGAATCTTGATCTGGTCCTAATTAGTACTTCTCTAACTATGGTAAAGGAGTAGTTTTATATGCAATCTGCCTCAGACTAATAATTTTCTAAAATACAATAAATAAAATATTATAGACAGATATGAAAAACCTATGGCTAAATTTTATTAGATTCAATTAACATAAATGCACTCTATCAAATGGGCAGAAAAGTTTCTCAATGTCTCCTCTCAAGTTCTATATTTATCTTGATAGATACATAGAGGAAAACATACATGTAATACTCATACACACATGTGAATACCAACATAAAACATACACATATACATACATAGAAATATGTATTCACACATGTGCATGTGTGTGCACAACACACAAACACACATACACATGGTAAGGCAGCCCTCCTCCTTCCCTCTACTGACTGACTCCTCCACCCACCTCCTTTCCCATATTTAGAAAGATTTTCCTATACAAACTAGGGCTCAGAATAAGGGAAGAATGATTGGTGAAATGTGGATGTGGCAAAGAAAGCACAGAATCCAAAAATTCTGACTTCCAACCCCCTTCCCTGCCTTCTAAACAAAGAGACCTAAGGCAGAGAGATTTCCGTTACCTACCACACCCACACTACCTACCCCAAATACAGCTCCCCACAGCACTCAGGAGACCTTGCCATACTATGCTCTGCCCACCAGTATCACTATCTCCCCCACCCTGTTGCTGCTGACCAAGGAAGACAGACAGGAAGTGAGAAAAAAACAACCTTCTTCTCTCCCTCTGGCTTCACCTCGGATCGTGGGCAGGCTCCACTTCCTCTGTCTGCACCTTAAATGATGGTGTTTCTCAAGGTCCTATTCTTAGGTCCTATTCTTAGTTCATACCGCCCTCTCTTGAGGGATTTGGTATAGTTCCATGGCCCCAACTGACACTTACCTACCTCCAAAAGCATAGCTCCAGCCCCCGTCTCCCAAGTTCCAAGCATATATCTCTATCGGCCTGCTATTATCAGCCTCCGCAGCGTCATGCAGGCAACTCAAACCACTCAGAATTGAGCTCAGATATGCCTGACTTCCCAGCTTGCCCCTACTCCTGCAGTCTCTCAATCTTGGTTAGCAGAGACATCATATCTAATCATTCAAGGTCCTAATCTAAGAGATACCTGTGCCAACTCATTCCTTTTTGTCTGTTTGCTTCTCCAGTAATTTCTCATCCACCCCAGTACTGCTTTAATAGAGCACAAAAGTTCTTGGGTTTTCTTTTTTCCACATATCACTAGGTTCTTAATATGTGTCCAAAACATGTGTGGCTTTAGAGCGAGCTGTGACTGGGAACCAGGCAAATACATCTAAATTGTTGCAATTAAGGACTCACTGTCCAGCTTAGAAAGCAAATAAAAATAATGTCTTTGAAACATATCAAATATCAGAAGAGTATAAAGAACCAAATGAATGCCATAACTTTCTCTTAACCTTCCCCAGAGTTTCATTCATCCTAACCCAAAGCTGTGCTCTGTTACACATTAATCTTCCTGTTACATGTTTCTGGTGTAATACTAGGTCTGTGACCAGAGTTAAGCAACACCAGGAGAAATTCAACCATCTGTAGGTATTGTGGCCCCAGAAGCTGAAAAGAGAGTGGAAAGAATTGAGAATAAAGTGAATCTTTAAATAGATTAAGTCCAAACAAGTGGTGTAGCAACCTGGGTAGGAGTTTCTAACTTCCGTGTGTAGGTTGAAGAATTAGATGGAGTGTAACTTGAATCTAGGGGCCTTAGGCTGTGAAATTGGCTCGTTCAGAGAGTAATGACACAGCATCCATAAAACAGGGCTCAGTGGAGCACTTGAGGGTTTGTGAAGAACTTCCCGAAAGCGGAGAATTCTCCACTGGTTATATTCTCTGGGTCACTGAAGATCTATTTCCAAAAACTCATTTGGGAAGGGGCTCCTCAGCTATTTAAGATGACATAATTGTTTCCTAGTGGGTAAGTTTTCTTAATATCCAGAAAAATTTTAATTAGAATTGAATATTTAAGAGACTCAAACACATAGCACTAGTATGTTTGTATTAAGGAATTTGTGCATATTTGGTATTTTAGGTATTTGTAATGTTTAAGAGAATTTAGTCTAGTACAGCAACAAACTGGCCTATAGTTCTAATTTAAAATGTGTAGTTGGTTTATATGTATGATTTCAAACAGAACTTTCATTTAAAAACAGTTTTAGAATATTTAAGAAAACCTAAGAATTGAACCCACCATATTTATAAATTGTAAGATTTGTAAGAGGTTTTTTAGATATTCAGGAATATCTTATTGGTTAGCTCAGATAACCAAATTACTTTATAAGGCCTGACCAGGCGGTGGCGCAGTGGATAGAGCATCAAACTGGGATGCAGAAGACCCAGGTTCGAGACCCCAAGGTCGCTAGCTTGAGCGTGGGCTCATCTGGTTTGAGCAAAAATTCACCAGCTTGGACCCAAGGTCACTGGTTCAAGCAAGGGGTTACTTGGTCCGCTGAAGGCCCATGGTCAAGGCACATATGAGAAAGCAATCAATGAACAACTAAGGTGTCTCAATGCGCAACGAAAAACTAATGATTGATGCTTCTCATCTCTCCGTTCCTGTCTGTCCGTCCCTGTCTATCCCTCACTCTGACTCTCTCTGTGTCTCTGTAAAAAAATAAAAGAGTTTAAAAAAATTTACTTTATAAGGACATGAAATAAGTTAAATTAATAAAATGTATTTTAAAGTTGTTATAAAAAGTCTTATTAATAACATTTATAAATGGTAGTAAGTAGTTATCAAACATAATCCTCTAAAGAGATTAAAATGTACATGTTTGTAAATTAAATAAAAAAGCTTAAGGAAGAACCGGGTTTCTGATTTGCATCTTTAAGGCAGGAATATAAATTTTAAAAAGCCAAAGTGGCCTCTGAATATTCTTTTCTGGGCACAAAAAGGGACATATTAAAAACTCACATTGACATTGCAAAACCCGTCCATTTTCTGAATCCTTTTCACCTCTACAATGAACAGTTAGCTTTGATGATTTTATTTCTTGGCATTCCCATCTTTGTTGTTTTTACTAAGCTTTTGGAGGGAGGGTGGTTACTGATGATGCAATAGCTCAGATCCGGGCACACAGCCAGCAGTGGCAGCACGGGAATGAAACCTAGAACTGTATCTCTGCTCAGTGCCCTCCTCGTGGGCACTGTACTGCCTTCAGGAGCCAGCCTGAGGGAGGGCCTTGCATTGGATTATGGAGGAACTGAGAAAGGGAGGCGTGCTTCCCTGAAGCCAGTGTGTCGGTGACAGAGGAATTCTGCAAAAAATATACTACAGAAAGAAAAGTAAAACTCAGAGACTATGGTTGAATTTCTAGCCTCAATAGGAGCTTTTCTTCCCTCAGCAAACTGAAGTTTTGAGACTACATTTCATCAAGTAACTAAAAACAACAGATTGTCAAGCAATGGGTTCCTTTTTTATATATATATATATTTTTTGTTCTTTATTTTTCACTCTTAGAAAAATCTCACTTTTGACTGGACTCAGACTTAGAGGTAGAAGCTCTCAGGGAGGACAGCCTATGTCTCTAGGCAATCTGTTCCTGGCGATTTTCTTTGGCCTCCTTCATTCTCTTAGCCAAAAGTTTAGCATGTTCTGCGGCCTCTTCCTTATTTTTCTTCATACGCTGTTGCTTCAGAGCAATACGCCGACGTCTGTGCTGCAGGACACGCGGAGTAACAGGACGCAGGATCTTGGGTGCTCTGGTCCTAGGTTTCTTACCTTCTTTGTTTAGGGGCCTTCTCACAACATATTGGTGAACATCATCTTCTTTGGAGAGATTGGAAAGTTTGCGAATTCTGGTAGCTCTTTTGGGACCCAGGGGAAGAGGCACAGTAGTGTCAGTAAGACCAGGAATATCTTTCTCCCCTTTTTTTTCCAATGACCAAGTTGAGATCACTGAGATTGACATCCACAACGCCACCCCGGACAAATTTGTGCTTCTTCTCTCCAGTCCTCCTGGGCCTGTAGCAGGAATGCCCCTTACTCAGCAGAAGACACCCTGCTTCATGAGGAAACCTTGTTTGTCATTCTCACCACTGATCCGAACCATGTAACCCTTCCATTCTTCACCCAGAGCATCAGCAGCAACTTCTGTGGCCATACGCTTCTCATAAAAGGTTCAAAGTTTGCGTTCATCGTCCACTTCGATGACTTTCTGGCAGCCAGTGGCTGGGAAAGAGATGTTCAGCTTTATCCTGAAGCACTAGCCACCTTGGAGGCACCACGAAAAACGCAATGGGTTCCTTCAATAAAAAACAGGCTGCGTGTGTGCGTGTGTGTGTGTGTGTGCGCGCGCGCGCGCACGTTTGTAAACACACATATGTTCATGATGGGGCGGTAAAGTTATTTTAGTGGAATTAGGAATGCTATAGTATACCAATTATAGATTCTTTGAGGACCAAAACTCCTCATTTGAAATACAAATATCTTTTGGCAGAAATAAAAAACAAGATAATATAACAATTACTTGGAATCAATCACTTAGTTACTGGTTCCAACTCAGGTGCATTTGGAGGAATGCCATAGCATACTGAAAGTTTTGCAACTAGAATAGGTGGAATAGTGCCTGACCTGCAGTGGCACAGTGGGTAAAGCATCAACCTGGGATGCTGAGGTTGCCAGTTTGAAACCCCGGGCTTCCCTGGTCAAGGCACATATGGGAGTTGATGCTTCCTGCTCCTCCCTCCCTTCTCTCTCTCTGTCTCTCTCTCTCTCTCTCTCTCTCTCTCTCTCTGTCTCTCTCTCTCTCTGTCCCCTCTCTCTAAAATGAATAAATAAAATCTAAAATAAATAAATTTTAAAAAAGAATAGGTAGAATATGTGGCAGAGACCTGTAAGTGGACAATGAGTCCAGAAAAGGGGGCGCCAAGGAGCTAAAAATAATTTTGTATCTACCTGCTTAGGAGTGCTAAAGATTGGGGGGGTTGGCTTTAGAGACTTTATCCTGTCATAATTCCCAGATTGCCTACTCCTGGTGACTCTCTGGAAGCCAATGAGGGCTCAGGCTGCCACTAGATATATCTGACACATGTTAGGTCTTCATAGATATTAATTTAACAAAATTTATTTTCAGAGCAAAGGAATGGAGTTGGGAAAATGTGCAAATCATAAGTCTGAAAAGTTTATAAAAGTTTCTTCTAAAACTCTCTTATTACATTTAAAAGTCTTCAGAGAGGGAAGATCCACCACATTGAAGGAGACAGCCTGTGTAATTTTCAGGCAGCTCTAAATATTAAAAGTTTCACTGTATTGAACCTAATCTATATCTCTATCACTACAACAATTCATGATGCCCTATCACTTCGAGCAATTCAGAACAAATCCAATTCCACTTCACACTCAACCTTTTAAATATTTTAAGAGTTTCATAACCTGTGCCCTCCAAATATATTGCCTCATTAGGTAATAGCAAGAGCTATAAAATGGCTAAAACAGGCTAAATGGAAGTAACTCAAAGTGACGAGGAGTAAATTTATGCAAATCTGCCTATATTTTTCTGTGTGTAAAAAAGAAAATTTAGAAATAATAAAAATTCCAAACAGGCTCATTGATACAGAGAACATTTTTTTTGTTTGTATTTTTCCAAAGTTAGAAGCAGGGTGGCAGTCAGACAAACTCCCGCATGCATCCAACTGGATGCCCACCAAGGGGCGATGCTCTGCCCACCTGGGGCATTGCTCCATTGCAACCGGAGCAATTCTAGCACCTGAGGCAGAGGCCATGGAGCCATCCTCAGCACCCAGGCCAACTTTGCTCCAATGGAGCCTTGGCTGCAGGAGGGGAAGAGAGAAACAGAGAGGAAAGAAGGAGAGGGGGAAGGGTGGAGAAGCAGATGGGCACTTCTCCTGTGTACCCTGACCAGGAATTGAACCCAGGACTTCCATACACCGGGCTGATGCTCTACCACTGAGCCAACTAGCCAGGGCTGATAGAGAACATTTTAACGGTTGCCAGATGGGAGAAGTTTAGGGGGTTGTGTGAAGAAGATGAAGGAATAAAGAAGTGCAAATTGGTAGTCACAAAATAACCTGAGAATGTAAAGTACAGCATAGGAAACATAGTCAGTAGCATTGTAATAACTATGTATGGTGCCAGGTGGGTACTTGAATTATCGGGGGACCAGTTTGTAAAGCATATGATTGTCTAACCACCATACTGTACACCTGAAGCTAATAAAAAAGTAATAGTGAATGTAAACTGTAATTGGAAAATAAAAAATTTTAAATATACAAATTTCTCAAAATTGAGTGACTAAAAAAATGATGGGGGAACTATTTGATCCTTTAAGCGAAGCATCAACTTATCACTTTAACTGAAGACAAACGTACAAAAATTACACTGAGGCATGGAAATATATATGGGCAGTGCCACATGAAGGAAACATAACATCAAATTGTTTTTACTGGATTACAACTGTACAAAAAGGGTCTCTGGGTTTATACATCAATAAAGTACGTAAGTGAGTGTGGAGCCTTTCCAGAACTCCCTCTCCAAACCATGCTTCCTCCAGACTCTCCCAGCCCAGTGAACCTACATCTAACCTGGAAGCTATTCCACATTTGCTTTTAATTCCATCCTAGTTATCTCCCACTTGCAAAAATCAACCAACAGACAAAAAAAAAAAAAAAGAAGAAGAAGAAGAAGAACTTGTGAGGGCTAAAGAAAGCTAAGTAGCTGACCCCAAGTCTCAGCCTCCCTACTCCCTCCCATTTCTCACTTGTTCCCATTCTTGATCTGTGGGGCTTTCTGCTCCTGTTACAGTCTTTACTTGAAGGGGTGATATCTCTTGGGACCAAGTCAGATACTATCTAGGGTACAGCAGTGACAAAATAGACAATATCCCCGAGTTCATAGAGCTTATTTTAAAATATGTAACAGTGAAGGTGGGATTATTATGAGACATGAAATAACCAAACAAATACATAATCATATAGAGATAAATACTGTGAAGAAAACAAAACAAAATAACATTATTGAGAGGCACAATAGAAACACTAGACCAGGTGATCAGGGAAGACATTTGTGAATGCAACACTTTAGTTAAGACTGAAGGATGAGCCTGACCAGGCGGTGGTGCAGTGGATAGAGTGTCGGACTGGGATGTGGAGGACCCAGGTTTGAGACTTGAGGTGGCCAGCTTGAGCGCGGGCTCATCTGGTTTGAGCAAAGCTCACCAGCTTGGACCCAAGGTCGCTGGCTCGAGCAAGGAGTTACGCAGTCTGCTGTAGCCCCACGGTCAAGGCACATATGAGAAAGTAATCAATGAACAACTAAGGTGTCACAACAAAAACTAATGATTGATGCTTCTCATCTCTCTCCGTTCCTGTCTGTCTGTCCCTATCTATCCCTCTCTCTGACTCTCTCTCTGTCTCTGGAAAAAAAAAAAAAAAAGAAGAGGAAAAAGAAGAAAAAGAAAGACTGAAGGATTAGAGCCAGCCATTAGAATTTTGAAAAGAGGTCTCCAGGCAGAAGGAAAAGAGAGCAAAAAGGCCTCAACAGGAATATGCAAGGCATATTTAAAGAACTAAAAGGCCACTATGGCTGGAGGGTCACTAGTAGCTTCCTACTCTAGGTAGTGTAAGAGATGAGGCTGGAGAAACAGGAGTCATGATACAAACGGGAAGCCATTGGAAGGGATTGATGTAATCTGATTGAAGTTTTTGGTAGATCACTCTGGCGAGGGTGCAGCGAATGGCTCATTAGGGGTAAGAGTGGCACATGCAGGCCACTGTGGAAACTAATGTGCTAACACAGGCAAGATGTTGGTGACATCTAGTTCAGAGAAGAAAAATTGTAAATTTTCAAAAGAATATTGCCAATAAAATAAAAATCAAAACTGGCCCTGGACGGTTGGCTCAGTGGTAGAGCGTCGGCCTGGAGTGTGGGGGACCCGGGTTCGATTCCCGGCCAGGGCACATAGGAGAAGTGCCCATTTGCTTCTCCACCCCCCCCCCCTCCTTCCCCTCTGTCTCTCTCTTCCCCTCCCGCAGCCAAGGCTTCATTGGAGCAAAGATGGCCCGGGCACTGGGGATGGCTCCTTGGCCTTTGCCCCAGGCGCTAGAATGGCTCTGGTCGCAGCAGAGCTACGCCCCGGAGGGGCAGAGCATCGCCCCCTGGTGGGCAGAGCATCGCCCCTGGTGGGCGTGCCGGGTGGATCCCGATCAGGCGCATGCAGGAGTCTGTCTGTCTCTCCCCGTTTCCAGCTTCAGAAAAACACAAAAATACAAAAATCATAATAATAAAATAAAATAAAATAAAATCAAAACTAAGGGGAAATTAAAAATAGAATTAAATAAATACACTACATAGATTTCTTATCCTAAGATAACTAAGGTTTGGCCCTCAGTTTGCTTGGGAGCACAGGTAACAAGATGATGTTCTCAAGTCTTTCCTTTCCTGTCCCTAAAACTCCCCTTTGTGGTCCTTCAATAATTTTCCCTTACCTTGAGGCATGGGACTGAAGCAGAGCCCAACTTACTGTTACTCTCCAAGTGGACAAATAGTAAGCAGCCTAAAGCCCCAATCCTATGTACAATAGTAGTTATATCTCTTGGTGCACATAAACCAGGTAATAAACATTACAGACAAAAATGTTTCTTCCACCTGCTCTTCCCCATAAGAACCATATTACAAATTTCTTGGGGACTGTTTTAACTATAACACTCTAGAGCAGCGGTTCTCAACCTGTGGGTTGCGACCCCGGCGGGGGTCGAACGACCAAAACACAGGGGTCGCCTAAAGCCATCGGAAATACATATTTTATTTTAAAATGTATTGTATAATAAATATATATTTTCCGATGGCTTTAGGCAACCCCTGTGTTTTGGTCGTTCGACCCCCACCGGGGTCGCGACCCACAGGTTGAGAACCACTGCTCTAGAACAAGTCTAAAGGAAAAATATATAGCTTTTATTCTCTGGTCCACAGGCATATATCTATCACTTTTAAGACTCTTTCAGGACTGGTTGTTATAAAAGTCAAGTTAACACTTTTTAACATGGTGGCTATGTGGTGAAAGAGGTGGTGTGTTCAGAGTGCTTCTTTATGGACTTGGACAGCTAAGATGAAACTTAGTGGTGAGAGTGAAGGCTCTAGAGTCAAACTGCTTGAGTTCAAATCCTGGCTTCTCCACCTACTATGTAGCTTATAGCAAGTTATTTAACTTCAATAAACCAGAATTTCATCTGTAAAATGGGATCTTACTAAGCCCCCCAAAATCTGAAATTGATGAAATATAGTGAGAACTGTTTGTGAATGCAAGAGGGAGCTTCTGAATCTTGTCTATTCCCTGCCTCCAAATATTCCATTATAATCTTTTCCCTTCACATCTCCCAAAAGCATATACATATATCAACACACACTCTGATGTATATATACACATATACCACATACCTACACACTCTTAGGTAAGAGCTTGCATTCTTGGAGAAAGTAGTATTTAACCACTATAAGCATAGTATATGTCATCTTACTTAATAAAATAAACCTATCTGATTTAGCACAGATTAAAACAACCCCTGGAAAGGAGTAACTAGACCCTGCATCCAAACTCCCTCATGCTACAAACTCAAAAACTTTCAATGGCTCTTCTTTTTCCATGAGAAAAAAAAATGATCGATTCCTTTTTTTCCTCCAAGAGTTCCTGGACTCCCACACCAGCTTAATTTATATTCCACTTTCTAGTTGTGGGAACCTTGGGCTCTATAGTAAGTCTCTGAGTTACAAACATCCAATTTCTGTACAACTCATACTTACAAATGGAGTGCCATTAGGCCAACTGGTAATCAACTGCAGTTTGACATCAGTGAAAATAATATCATAGAGTTACTCAACTCCCATAGCAAAAAACTAACCAATAAAGACCTTATGGAACTAGAGCAGCAGATGATAGCATTTAGGGAAGAATGGGGACCTAGAAAGTCCAGAATTGAAAAAGTTTTCTACAAAAGACTTAGCTGATGCTTTTGTTTCATTGAAGCAGGAATGGCAAAATTAGAAAAGCAAAATCCTGATACAGAGAGGTTCACCAAAGTTTACTGTACAGTTTCCAAAAGTCTGAGATGTTTCAGGGCCATTTATGATGAAAAAAAGAAAGTCTCTGTACGAAGACTGTACCTTGGATGCCGACTTCAAGAAACTGACTCCAGCAGCAGAATCCAACCCTGACTCTCTAACTCCAGTCCTAGCCTCTCCAACTTCTTATCTTCTGCATCATCCAAGATTGTTTAAGGTTGTGTTTGAAAATAGTTAAGTATTTATATGCACAGAAAAGTAAAACTAAATACTATGTTAAGGCAAATATCTAAGTTGCTTTTAATAAGTAAATGTAACTGTTCCAAATTACATACAAATTTAACTTAAGAACACACCTACAGAATCCATCTTTTTTCGTAACCCAGGGACTGCCTGAACTAACTGTTTCCCAAAGAATTTGCCTGAGTATAAGGAATTTAAGACTAGGTAAGGGAAGGTTCAGACTGTGTCAACACTGGGGAGGCTGACCTGTGATGGCGCAGTGGATAAAGTGTCGACCTGGAAATGCTGAGGTCGCTGGTTTGAAACCCTGGGCTTGCCTGGTCAAGGCACATATGGGAGTGGACGCTTCCAGCTCCTCCCCCCTTCTCTCTCTCTGTCTCTCTTTCTATCTCCCCCTCTCTCTCTCCTCTCTAAAAATGAATAAATAAATAAATAATTTTTTAAAATAAATTTTTTTTTAAAAAAAACCACATTTAAAAAAAATGGCATTGCTAACACTGGGAAGGATGAGTGGATTTGAAACAAGAGAATAAGGTTTATAATACAGTTGACTCAAGCAACACAGGTTTGAACTGCCCGTATCCACTTATACTTGGATTTTCCCCCATAAATACCTGTACTGTTTTCAATCCGTGGTTGGGAGTTCAAGGATGTGTAAGGCCAAATGCCTTGTTCTGCCATTTTATATAGGGGACTTTAGCATCCACAGATTTTGGTCTTTTTCTGGGTTCCTGAGCCAATCTCCCTCCAATACTGGAAACAGCTTGAATTTGGGGGGAATCAAAAGTTGTACATGGATTTTCAACTGCACCAGCATTCCGTTCTTGTTTTTCAGGGGTCAACTGCGTATGCTTTAAGAAAGTTTCCTAAGTGTTAGCCTCTGTAACCAGCTACTGGGCAGCATTTACCCAGTGGACACCAGGGGGTAGCAAAATCACACATTCCCAGTTCCCAGACACTAATCCTAAGGAAGCTGAAGAAGTCTTTCTGACTCAGGGCCCAACAACCCCTTGACAGAAAAGAGCTCACACTCCTTACCTGTACTGTTTCCCAAAGAATTTGCCTGAGTATAAGGAATTTAAGACTAGGTAAGGGAAGGTTCAGACTGAGTCAACACTAGTAATGGGTGAGCTGGATTTGAAACAAGTGAATAAGGTTCATAATATAGTTGACTCAAGCAACACAGGCCGGAAAGCTGGTCACTAGGGTTTGCTGCCCCAGATTAATCTTTTGACACTGAAGAGCTAAGGGATCTTATCTCCAAAAAACAACGAACATTTTCTCTCTTCTTTTTTTCCAGACCAAATGGAGTGGAGAAAGAGTGGAGTTTAACTTTCTGAGGAGGTAAGAGAAGAGCCATCATATCTGAGCAATGCCCTCCTCTCTCGCTGTTCCAACAACTGCCCAGAAGCTCTGGCCTCCGGGCTTTATAGCAGCTGTATCCCCTGGCAGGACGTTTTCCAAGCCTCTTAGCCGTAGTGGCACATGCCTTCAAACCCCTTTCTGGGAACTATTTGGCTTTCTGGTCTCCTCTCAAATGCCCTACCGAGCCCTCCAGAGCCGGCTCACAGGAGGGACAGGAATCTTCCTGCTATGCCTAAGCCTCCCCTAGCCCTACTGGGGACCCTCGCTGGGCCTTCATTTCCTATCCAGGCTCGAGGGAGGATGGATGAGGCTAGAACTTTCTTCATTAGCCTACCCCTGCTTTGTCTCCTGTCAGATAACCATCGCTGTCCTAAGCCTTAGCTGCTCTGGGAGACAGACTATCGCCACTCCACATGGAGGAGGGGTCTAGCATCCAGTATCAAACCATGGGGTCTGATTGGGGTCTTGGTGCCTTCCCAAGAAGGGAAGCTAGCAGAAACAGGAGAGATAGAGGGTGAGGAGGGGATAGGACGGCGACTAAGGGACTCAGAAAATGTTCGCTGCAGTGCACACACCCTTACAGGAGGATCCGATCCCGGGACCTGCCCCCTTCAGCCACGATGCCCACTCCAAGCCTTCGCAGCTCCCTAACTGCCCCCCACCCCCGCCCTCCCCAGGCCACACAGAGGAACCCATTGTCAGAGCCTGAATATTCGAGGACGGAGAAAAGAGGAAAAAGGGGAGGGCGGGCAGGCCCTGGAGAGTGGAAGGGACCCCCTGATTTCCCTGGCCGCGGCTCCTGAAGGGTCTCTTCTGAGCCCCAGGTTCTGCTCAAGTCTGGCAACCGACGGGAGAAGAGGTTCCCAGGCGAGTTAGAGACGGAAGGTTTCTGGCCGCCAAAGGACCTCAGTCCCAGGCTGGGATCCCCAGAGGATTCACGGACGCCCGGCCTCCGGAGTGTCCCTTGCGGGGACTCAACAAACCCCGCAGAGAGTGAGGCAGTGGCGGTGAAAGGGCATCTCTGGCTCAGCGGGACTCCGAGGGTTCCCTTCTAGAGGACGGGGCGGGGGAGAGAGGGAGCGGGAGAGCGGGGCAGAGCCGCGGAGGGAGTCGGGGGAACAGCAGACTCGGCGCGGGCGAGGGAGTCGGCGCAGGGGAAGTCCCGGCAGGGGGTCCGGCGCCGAGCCGGAGGCGGGCGCTGAAGGGCGGGGCGGGGCGGGGCGGCCGTCTCGGCCCTCCCTGGCGGGGCCCCGCGGCCCGGGAGCCCCCGCGAGCGCAGCCGGAGCCGCCGCGGCGGCCGGAGCTGTGCCCCGGCCAGACCCGGCGAGGCGCGCGCGGCGGGAGGGAGGCCGCGGCGCGCGCGGCCCCGCCCGCCCGCCCGAGCGTCGGACGCGACCCCGCGCTGAGCCATGGTGAGTCCCGCGGCGCCACCTCGGGGCCCCCTCCGCCTTAGCGCAGCCCGCTTTGGGCAGCCTGTCCCCAGTTCGATGCCTCTCACGCCCGCTTTGGATTGTTGAGCGCTCCCGAGACTCTCCTCCCTCCCATCCCCCCTTTCTTTTCTTTGATCTGTCTGCCCCGCTGTCTGGCCCGGTCCCTACCGGGTATTGCCTTCACCCTTTCTTTCTTCCTCCTCCCCGCCCCTTCCCCCATTCTCCCGCTGGTGTCTCCCCTAATCCACACACCTCCCCTCGCCCTACTTTGTCCAGACTCGTGCCTTCCTCGGCAAGGTCCTCCCTCCCCCTCCTGGTCCCTCCTGCGGGTTGGGTGCTGCAGCGGCCCTGGAAGGGGCCCGGCCTCAGGTCATGAGAACCGACCAGCCTGGAACTACCATTTTCCATCCTAGTCCCCAGTCCGGTGAGCCGGGTCCACCCATCCGGCCCTGGGGGACCCGCCACAGCTGAGGCTGGGCTGGGGCCAGGGACAGAGTCAAAGAGGGAAATTCCCGCGGAGAAGCGAGGTTGCCTCAGGATAGTGGACAGAATGGGGAGGGGGCTCACAGTGCCGGGGGGCGTGACGCTGCCAGAGCAGACCAGAGATGGGGGGCGGGGGTTGGGGAAGAGGGAGAGTGTCCCAGAGCTCACGCTGCAGGGAGCAGAAGCGTCTGAAGGCATTCCCGCTTCGGAGAGGAGGGAGCACTAGTGGGAGCTCCTTACAGGGGCTAGGGCACCCTGGCAGCAGCTTCTCAGGGCACAGAAAGCAGGAGGGCACAGTGAAGGGGAAGCCCATACCAACAAGAATGGACACTATCCTGCGAACTTTCACTCCAGAAGTATTCTCTGAAGAACCACTGCAGGAGAGGGCACTACCAGGGAGCGTCCACTGCGGGGATGGGGTTGGGGGACAAGAACTAGGGGGCGCTCACTGCAAAGTGGAGGAGGGGGAGAGGCCCTACCAGGGGGCGCTCCCCTGCGGGGATTGGAGAAGGAGGAGGAGCACTACGGGGCTGCTCTTCTACTGAGGAAAGACATCCCCTGGTAGGGAAGCTGGAGCAAAAAAGAAAAAGGAACTGGGCCAGGGAGAGCTGACTCAGTCTCTCTGGTCTCATCTTTGGTCCCGGCCGACTGCAGGCCTGATCTCTGTGCTCCTGCTGCCGCCTCCCACCCCAGACCCCTCCTCCCCTCCTGCCGGTGCCGTTTCCTGTGGCTGAGACTCTCGCTCAGCCATGAGCTCACCGCCCCTAATGGGTTGCAGCTGCCTCGCTGCTCCAGCTCTGGCTCCCCGCTCCTGGCCTCAGAGCGGACGGCCCACTCTGCCTCCCCCTCCACCGCGCCCATCCCCACCCTCCCCCACCGACGCTCACTGCGCTGGCTGGGTCCCCGGAACACTGAGGGTCTGTCTGCTCGCCCACACACCTTGGGGCCGGGTCTCTGTGTGACGCAATGAATGATCCTCTCTGGAGTTGCTGCCCCAGCTTCTCACAGTCGGGACAGGCGAGCAACTGGCTGGAGTCACTCAAAGTCAAATGGTATGCAGCTTTGTCTTCAGGGCAATGCAGGGCTAGGGGGTGGGTAGGTAAAGAACTAGAAAAACGCTGCAGTGAGCATCCCCTTGCCCATTTACAGCAAATAAATCTGATAAAAAGAACTTCAAAGCCATCTTGAAGGAGAAATAAGTTTGCCAAGGAACAGCCTGAGGGGTGATTGTTTAGAATGTGGAATGAAGAAAGATAACTCATTGATTCACTTAGGGAGGTGAGTTTGGATAAAGTAGGTCTGTCTTGAGAGGTGCCTCCAGGTGGAGATTGGCAGACAGGTCCTGCTGGCATTAGAAAAGATTTCAGCTCCAATAAGTACCATCAAGTATACCTTCAAGGCCTGCTCCTCCCTTCCCACATGTTCCTTTTGTGACTTTTTCCTCTTTCAACTGTCCCCACCCAGTTCTTTGTAAGCCAGTTCCCCGGGTGCTCTAGGAATGGTGATTGCTTCCAAAGCCACTCTGGAAAGATTGAAAGATTCAAGATAGACAGCCCTCCAGTCCTCCTTTGCACACAACAGCCATCTCTAGCATATGATTATGGGTGGTGGTACCACCTCTTAAGATAGTGGGTCTCTGGACGGTAGGTCCTGTGAGGATGAACTTGCAGTATGCTCCCAGCCGCGCTGTTTCTTTTCTCCCAGGGAGGGCCTATGCAATCATCCTGATTCACAGGAATCAGGAAATGCCTGATCAGAGACATTCACAACAAATTCTTCCTAGATCTCTAAAGCCAAGGTGTCAGAGCTCTTTCATGGAATGCACTCTAAGGCCTATGGGCTCTGACTAGCCCAGCCACACTTCCATCTGAGGTTCATTCAGCCAGCATATCCTGGGTGCCCTCTCTATGCACACAAGGGGCCCCCAGGGTGACAAAGCCAGCCCCATACCAGCCCAGATCCCAAGCAGCCATGCTTGGGTGATCTCTAGGGATCTGCAGCCTGGTCTTGTCTCTCCCAGGAGCCTGAACCAGTGGAAGACTGTGTCCAGAGCACGCTCGCTGCTCTGTACCCACCATTCGAGGCAACAGCCCCCACACTGTTGGGCCAGGTGTTCCAGGTGGTGGAAAGGACATACCGGGAAGATGCGCTGAGGTACACACTGGACTTCCTGGTGCCCGCCAAGCATCTGCTTGCCAAGGTCCAACAGGAAGCCTGTGTGAGTGGCCGTACATCTCTGTTCTATGTCCCTTGAGATCCTCTGCCTCACTCCAGAAACTAGCCAGACCAACTAATTTCCCCCCACCCAGAGACACTGCCTCCCTGATATTACACAGATACTCATCTTCCCCCCAAATTAATCCCTAAGAAACATCAACTCCCAAGCACCCTGACCCTCCAGACCCAATTCCAGACATTTTTTCCCTCGTATCATTTCTCAAGCTACTAACTCCCCCAGATGTAGCTCAACAGAGATCCTTCACTTCTATAGTTATAAAGACCTCGTGAGAGTCTCTGATTCCTCCAAGACAACGGCATCTGCTGACCATGTCTTTGTAATGACTCATTTCTTTCTCCCTCCCACACATGAAACTAGCTTTCTGCCACCAGAAAACTGACCAGTCCCAAGCCCTTACTCTGTCACAGGAACACCCCAAAATATCCCCTTCTGCTCCCCTGAGGTTATAACCCACCAGGCATAAGGCCACTTCCTAGGATGGTCCCATTCTAACTGCCCTCTCCTGTTAGTTTCATCAGCAGGGGCCTGAGCACAACCTCCCGTCTTTCTCCCCAGGCCCAATACAGCGGTTTCCTCTTCTTCCATGAGGGCTGGCCCCTCTGCTTGCATGAGCAAGTGGTGGTACAGCTAGCAGCACTGCCCTGGCAGCTGCTGTGCCCAGGGGACTTCTACCTGCAAGTGGTACCCGCAGCAGCCCAAGCACCCCGCCTGGTACTTAAGTGCCTGGCCCCAGGGGGTGGGCGTGTGCAGGAGCTGCCTGTGTCCAATGAAGCCTGTGCCTACCTGTTCACACCTGAGTGGCTACAAGGCATCAATAAGGACCGGCCAACAGGTCGCCTCAGTACCTGCCTCCTCTCTGCGCCCTCTGGGATTCAACGGCTTCCCTGGGCTGAGCTCATCTGCCCCCGATTTGTGCATAAAGGAGGGCTCATGGTAGGACATCGGCCAAACACGCTGCCCACAGAACTGCCTTCTGGACCCCCAGGGCTCCCCAGCCCTCCACTCCCTGAGGAGGCCCTGGGCACCAGGAGTCCTGGGGATGGGCACAATGCCCCCGCTGAAGGACCTGAGGGTGAGTACGTGGAGCTATTAGAGGTGACACTGCCCACGAGGGGGAGCCCTATGGATGCTGAAGGCTCCTTAGGCCTCTCCAGGACCCGGACAGTACCCACCCGAAAGGGTGCTGGAGGGAAGGGCCGGCACCGAAGACACAGAGCATGGATGCACCAGAAGGGTCTGGGGCCTCGGGACCAAGATGGGGCACGCCCACCTGGTGAGGGGAGCAGCAGTGGAGCTTCCCCAGGGTCTCCCCCTGGAGCTGAGGCTCTCCCAGAGGCAGCAGCCCTGGAGGTATCTGAGCCCCCAGCAGAGGTGCTGGGGGAAGCCTCTGAATCTTGCCTGCTGAGGCCAGGGGAGGTTGGGGGAGGAGCAGGCCAGGGAGCTGAAGGACCACCTGGTACCCCTCGGAGAACAGGCAAAGGAAACAGGAGAAAGAAGCGAGCTGCAGGCAAAGGGGCTCTTAGCAGAGGAGAGGACAGTGTTCCTGTCCCGCTGAGCCCTGGGGATAAGGAAGAGACCAGCCAACAAGAACCTCTCATCAATCTGCCCTCACCAAATGAGCATGAGTTTCCAGGAGGCAGTCTGGTTCAGGAGAAGCATGAAGGTTCAGAGAAGCCAGAGTCTGAGCCGAAAGAGGAACTTAAAGCAGCAGACGAAAAAGATCCTCGACCCCTGGAAGCCTGTGGGCCTATAGAAGAGAGGTCCAGAGAGAGAGAGCAGAAGGGCTCGAGCCTGGTGTGCGTAGCAGGTGAGATGATGAGGCCCACGGGGCAAGGGCCAGTATAGGTCAGGCCTCAGAAAGGGGGCTGGGAGCAGAGCAGCCGTATCAGGTCTCACATCAGGTCCATAGCTCTGTCTTTGTCTGCTCAGGGCCCATAGGTCCCGAAAGGCTCCCCTCTGACCCCCCAACATCACTCCTGAAGACTGTACAGGAAATGAAAGAGGACAGGATCCCAGAAGAGGTGCCTCCAGTCTCCAACTCTGATGACCCTGACATAGCTTGGGACTTAATGGCATCTGGATTCCTCGTGCTGACTGGTCAGTAGACACCAGTGGTTAAAGGGAAATGGGTCAAAGAAAGAGAAGCAATTAGGGTGTGCTGCGGAGGGAAGCAAGGTGGATGGGAGGTAGCCAAAGCCTGCCCCAGTCAGGACAACCTGGCCATTTTGTGTCCTCAGGAGGGGTTGACCAGAGTGGGCGAGCTCTGCTGACCATTACCCCACCGTGCCCTCCTGAGGAGCCCCCACCCTCCCGAGACATGCTGAGCACTGCTCTTCATTACCTGCACTCACTGCTCAGGTAACAGAAGCCCATTGCTGGCACCCTGGACACTAACCTCCTGGGTCATGAAGATGTTGACCTCCTCTCTCCTCAGGACACTGCCCTCCTGACACCTAGGACACCTACTTCTTCAACCCTCAGATTTTCAAGTCACTGACTTCTGACTTTATTGGCCCCCAACTACCAGGATATCTATATCGATCCTTCAAATCAACGCCTCTGACTTTCAGTATCCTAAGACACAACCTACATTATCAGGACACTGATAATTCAATACTACTTACTTAGCACCAAGAACCTATTAGGGATCATGCTAATTGAATTTATTCCCTCCAGAGCATAAAATTCTTAATTTTCTAGACCCTGATTCTGTGATCCAATAGCCATGTGAACACAGACTGCTGTCTGCTAGGTCACACTGCCTCTTCGACACATACCGCATGCTCTGGCCCTTTGCCCACTGCCTTTCAGACATACCAGGAACTAACTTCTGAGAACTAGTAACACTAAAGCCAGAACCTGTGCCGCCATTCCCCCTGCACACGCGCACACACTGCCTCCCTGGCCTTTCCTGCCCACACAGGCCTGAGCTACAGATACTGGGGCTGTCTGTCCTGCTGGACCTTCGCAAGGCACCCCCCCTGCCTCCAGCACTCGGTCCTGTCCTGAGTCAACTTCAGGTAACCTACCCTTTGAGACAGGTATTCTCCTGACCCTAAGTCTTCCAAGACACCCAGTTTTCCACAATTTAGAATTATTCTTCCCTTCTTCAGGACTCGGGAGACCCTCCCCTCATTCAGCGGCTGCTGCTTCTCAGTCAGAATGGCTCTCCGACTGACCTCCATGGATTTCAGGTTTGAGCCCCTCATGCCCACCTTGTGCCCCTCAGTAGTGGGGAGAGCAAAGGCTGGCTGGAACCTCAGCGTGGTGCTCAGGTAAGAAACCCCCTGCCTTTATATGTCTACAGGATGCTGAGTTGCTGTCAGAGAATGAGCTGAAAAGAGTGGCCAAGCCGGAGGAGCTGCAGTGGGACTTGGGAGGTCACAGGGAGCCTTCTCCCAGCCACTGGGTAGAGGTACACCAGGTAAGCCACGCCTCTTCCACCCAGGACACTGGGAGCCAGAAGTGACCCAGCTGAGAACACTCTGGAAGACCAGACAGATCTGAGTCATGATCATCCTCGGGAAAAAGTGGTTTGCCTTTCATTCAATTCAACAAGCATATATGGTTCACAAACCATGAGCAAAACACTGTGTATATAACATGCGTGGGCTACTGAGATGGGATGAGTATGTTAAATAAATTCTTTTATTTTTTTTGTATTTTTTTTCTGAAGTTGGAAACGAGGAGGCAGTCAGACAGACTCCCGCGTGCGCCCGACCGGGATCCACCCGGCATGCCCAGCAGGGGGCGATACTCTGCCCATCTGAGGCGTCGCTCTGTTGCAACCAGAGCCATTCTAGTGCCTGAGGCAGAGGCCATGGAGCCATCCTCAGCGCCCGGGCCAACTTTGCTCCAATGGAGCCTTGGCTGCAGGAGGGGAAGAGAGAGAGAGGAAGGAGAGGGGGAAGGGTGGAGAAGCAGATGGGCGCTTCTCCTGTGTGCCCTGGCCGGGAATCGAACCCAGGATTCCTGCACACCAGGCCGATGCTCTACCACTGAGCCAACTGGCCAGGGCCTTAAATAAATTCTTAATATGGCATTAAACTGCATGTGATTTTAGTGGGAGATAAGTCAGAAACAACTAGAGAGAAGTGCAAAATAGCACCACTGGGTTTCCAGAAGGAGCTCCCAGAGTCAGAAAGTCTGGTTCTGGCTACATGTGACCTTGGACATGTTACTGTACCCCACTTCCTGAGATGGTACCCTTCTGTACCTGCTCCCTGCAACCAATATCCTGGCCTCAGGATTTTCACCCACAGAGGACATCAATAGTGATATAACCTCTGATTCTATGGATCTAAATGCTGTGAGTACTCAAAAAAAAAGAGGTGTAAACATGATTTGAGGCAAGTATTAAAGGAGGTCTGTAACATGGTCTGTAAGTTGTATATGTGGGACCTAGGTCTAAATACGCCAAGAACAGGGTTTTAATAAGGTGAGGACCCAGTGCAGACAGAGGAAAGGATACTCATGTGTCCTAAGCTGTACAATGTGCCAGGCCCATACTGGGTGGTTCCGTAACAGTCTCATTAAACCGCGCAAAATCCCATATGTCTTATCTGGACTTTACAGTTGAGGAAACTGAGATTCAGGGAGGTTTCTGGACCTGCCCAAAGTCATACAATTAGTAAGCAACACAGGACCTGAAGCCAGCACTACTTCCTTAAAAGTCTCTGAGGCTACCCCATATCCACCCTAGAGCAGAGGTTCCTTATCCTTCCCTGTCCCTGGACTCCATCCCTGTGTGCATGTTTCAGGAAGTGGCAAGGCTGTGCCGGCTGTGCCAAGGTGTGCTGGGCTCTGTACAGCAAGCCATTGCAGAGCTACAGGGAGTGGTAGAGCCAGACGGAGAGGTATGAAATGAGGTGGGAAAAAAGGACACGGGGTGGGGACTCTGGTGGAATGCCAAGTGACAACTGCTCCCTGCTCCCAGGAGGCGGTAGGAATGCCTGAGCCCCTACAGAAGGTGTTGGCAGATCCCCGGCTGACGGAGCTGCAAAGGGATGGGGGAGCCATCCTGATGAGGCTGCGCTCCACCCACAGCAGCAAGTATGAGGGACGGGTGTGCTGGGCAGGTTCATGTGGTGGGGGAGACACACAGGGCTGCAGTAATAAACCTTAGCTGCTAGACTATTCTTACTGAGCACGTAGCTGGAAAAGATACCATGCTTTCCCACATACCATCTCATAACCCTCACAAGGCTTCTACGTGCTAGTTACTGTTACAGATGGGGCTTTGGAGGATTGAAAATGTTAAGTGTCTTGGCTAAGGTTAGTCAGTAAATGAGTCAGGATCCAAAGCCAGGCCCATACAAGGACCCACAATGCTGTGCCACTTCTTCTTGTTGGGGTGCTAGGATGGATGGGGGTAGTGGGGGCTTGACAAGAAAGGGAGTTGGTTCATTCTGCCCCACACCTTCCCCAGGTTGGAGGGCCCAGGCCCAGCTACACTATATCAGGAGGTGGACGAAGCCATTCACCAGCTGGTGCGCCTCTCCAACATGCACGTGCATCAGCAGGAGCAGAGACAACGGCGACGCCAACTCCAGCAGGTGAACCGGGATCCCCGGACCTCTCTAACTTAGCCTGGGGCCTGGCCTTCAGCACCCCCTGCTCACTGACACAGTTGATGGTGTTCTCCTAACCTGACTTGGTTGACTGGCCCTCCCTCTCTCTTCACCTCCCCTGGAGGTTGGTCATGGTCCGTGTGAGATTCAACAAGAGGGAGACAGCATCGCAGGACCAGCAAAGAAAAGAAGCAGATCTCTTCTTCCCCACTGTTTAGGTTTGATCAAGGATCCTTAAAGATTGTGAGAGATCCTCAGTATCCTAGGGGGTTCTGGGAAGAGCTGATGGATCCTTAGCTTAAAAATAAAAAATTGATACCAGCTCTTTATACTGCCGCCCATACTCCCTCAACTGGATGGATTTATACAATATCATCCTCCAAACCTGAGGCTGGAAAGGCCCCTTGGAAAAGAGGGCAATGGGACCCCTAAATGCCTTGGTAACCAAGGCCTCTTTGTGGGGAAGATTCAGGGATAAGGCTGATTTCTTCACTCAACTTTGATACTTCTCTCCTATGGTTAAGAGCCCCATAGGATTTGCTTTCTACCCTACCATGTAGGGTAGAGGGGCTTTGAAATCTGACTGCTGCTCCCCAGCCCCAAGCATAGTGAATGAATTCACCTCACAGACCTACATGTGGGCCTCAGGGGAAGGGTCAATTCAGGGCCAATGTCGAAAGGTGGGGGGGGTGAGGAGAGAGTGGCAGGGCTTTCTGTTTCCTGCAATTTTTGCATATTGGCTCCCCAGTATCCAAGGTTTGTATATTTTACTGTTTGTTTGTTTGCTTATTAGCTGTTTTCTCCCAGTGTTTAAAAACTGTTAGCACACAGAATTTGACGTCTAAAGTGCTCAGCTAGAGTTCTAGCTCTGCTAGGAATGAGATGATAGACAAGTTTTTGTTTTTGTTTTTTATAGAGACAGAGAGTGAGTCAGAGAGAGGGATACACAGGGACAGACAGACAGTAACGAAGAGAGATGAGAAGCATCAATCATTAGTTTTTCATTGTGCGTTGCAACACCTTAGTTGTTCATTGATTGCTTTCTCACATGTGCCTTGACCGCGGGCCTTCAGCAGACCGAGTAACCCCTTGCTGGAGCCAGCGACCTTGGGTTCAAGCTGGTGAGCTTTGCTCAAACCAGATGAGCATGCGCTCAAGCTGGCGACCTCAGGGTCTCGAACCTGGGTCCTCTACATCCCAGTCCGACACTCTATCCACTGCGCCACCGCCTGGTCAGGCGATAGACAAGTCTTAAAGCATCTCTGAGTTCCCAAGTCTTCATCTGTATAATAGGGATGGTAATTACACTTACAGGGGTGATAGGAAGACTAAATGAATTCATCAAAGGACTATGGAAGTGTTCATTGTTGGCCCTGTGTGTGCAAGCGTGGGAGAGCAGGGCTGTGAGGGAGAAACAGACCTTGCCGAGGGAAGGTCTCTCTCTCTCTCTCTCTCTCTCTCTCTCTCTCTCTCTCTCACACACACACACACACACACACACACACACAAGTGCAAAACCGCCTCCTGAGTCATCTCTCCAAGCCTGGTCCCTGGGGATTGATAAATGTGAAATTTCTCCTGGTTCCATTTTGATCCTCATCCTCTCATCTTGCCTTGGGCTCACACCAGCTTCCTTGATTTCTTGAGGCCGAGTCCTGGAACCCTAACCCCCTGCCTCAGTGCTTCCTGCCAGCCCAGCTTCCTCTTCATCTGGTGCTTTACAGCATCTCTTACTTTCTCCCTTGGGCTTGTGGAAACCACCATCCACTGTTAGCATTTCCACTTTACAGCTGAGATGGAACAGTTTGCCCACGATTCTGCCTTTTGGGGGCATTGGAGCTGGGTCTCAGCTTTCCTTTTCCTTCCCTCTGCAAGGTCTGGTTCTCCCTCACAGCCCTGCTCTCCCACCTCGTTTGTCCCAGGTGCTGCAGTGGCTCTCAGGCCCAGGGGAGGAGCAGCTGACGAGCTTTGCTGCACCTGGAGAGGACCTCTCTGCCCTGCAGGAGACTGAGCTCCGGTTCCGGGCTTTCAGTGCTGAGGTTCAGGTGAGAAGGGAGAGAGGGGCAGGCGAGAGGAGACATTCGGAGGAAGGGGGAGACTGAGGAGGAATGAGGACCAGGTCTGAGCGCAGCCTCTCTTCCCTAGGAACGCCTGGCTCAGGCACGGGAGGCCCTGGCCCTGGAGGAGAACACAGCTGCCCAGAAGGTTCTGGATATCTTCGAGCAGCGGCTGGAACAGGTTGAAAGTGGCCTGCACCGGGCCCTGCGGCTACAGCGCTTCTTCCAGCAGGTGTGTGTGCAGCCTCGTCCTTCTATGCCTGCCATTGTCTGTCTTCTACCCTGGGAGGCGGGGAGGGCTGACCGAACAGTTGTTAAAGCAGAGACTCAGGTGGCCATCCCCCTGTCTTTAACTATTGGCTCTGCCACCTATTTGCTAAATGGCCTGGGACCAGATGCCAAACCACAGTGTGCCTCCATAGGCACCTGTCTTGCAGGGCTACTGTGAGGATTATATAAGCCATATATAAAATGCATTTAGTTCAGAGCCTGCCACTGATCAATTCTGTGTAAGCATTGGTTATTCTTTCATCTAGGCTGCTGTCTCCATGCCAGCTTAGAGTGGCATGGGCAGGCAGTGATGCTGGAATAGTGAGGGGACATGTGATGAGAGGACTGGGAGGATGGTGGGCATTGGGAACCCATTGTGAAAGAGGCCAAGAACTGTCATCAGGCGACGTGTTGAAGCAGCACAGGAACTTACTCCTCTTCTCCCTATTCCCAACCCCTTTGGTCTTGTAGGCACATGAATGGGTAGATGAAGGCTCTGCCAAGCTGGCAGGAGCGGGTCCGGGTCGGGAGGCAGTGCTGGCAGCCCTGGCCCTGCGGCGGGCCCCAGAGCCCAGTGCTGGCACCTTCCAAGAGATGCGGGCCCTGGCCCTGGACCTGGGTAGCCCAGCAGCCCTGCGAGAATGGGGCCGCTGCCGGGCCCGCTGCCAAGAGCTGGAGAGGAGGATTCAGCAACAGCTGGGAGAGGAGGCCAGTCCACGAGGCCACCGGCGACGGCGGGCAGATAGTGCCAGCAGTGGAGGGGCCCAGCGGGGCCCCCACAGCCCCTCGCCCAGCCTCAGCTCCCTGCTGCTCCCTAGCAGCCCTGGACCACTGGCAGCCCCCTCCCACTGCTCCCTGGCTCCCTGTGGGGAGGACTACAGGGAGGAGGGCCCTGAACTGGCTTCAGAAGCAGAGAGCAGACCACCAAGGACTGTGCTCATCCGAGGCCTGGAGGTCACCAGTACCGAGGTGGTCGATAGGACATGCTCACCCCGGGAACATGTGCTGCTGGGCCGGGCGGGGGGTCCAGACGGACCCTGGGGAGTAGGTACCCCCCGGATGGAGCGCAAGCGAAGCATCAGGTGAGAGCCCAGCCCAATTAGTGCCCAAGAAGCAGGCCCAACTGCCCAGCTTGAAAAGACATTGTTGGGAGTGGTGACCCGTCCCATGCCTCAGTCTCCTCTGCCCTCTCTGTTGCACCTGCAGTGCTCAGCAGCGGCTGGTGTCTGAGCTGATTGCCTGTGAGCAGGAGTATGTGGCCACTTTGAATGAGCCCGTGCCACCTCCTGGGTCTGAGCTGACCCCTGAACTGCGGGGCACCTGGGCCGCTGCCCTGAGTGTCCGGGAGAGACTTCGCAGCTTCCATCGAACACACTTTCTGCGGGAGCTTCAGGGTTGTGCCACCCACCCCCTGCGAATTGGGGCCTGCTTCCTTCGCCATGTGAGTGATCCTATGAAACTTCTTCCTGGTCATGTTTCAGCCCCACCCACTTGATCCTCCTCAGTCCCCCAACCCCATTCCCACCAAAATATGTGGCCCAAGACTTGGGGGCCTACTGCTATTCGCCAGGCCCCCCTGGACCTACTCAGCCTCTGTGTCCCTGTCTATAAGTGCTGCCTGGCCTTCACTCTCTCCATGGGAGCCCATCATTCCGTTAGCAGTCTGAGTGCTTCTGGTGACCCCGCCCCTCCTTTGGGCTAGACCAGGGGTAGTCAACCTTTTTATACCTACCGCCCACTTTTGTATCTCTGTTAGTAGTAAAATTTTCTAACCACCCACTGGTTCCACAGTAATAGTGATTTATAAAGTAGGGAAGTAACTTTACTTTATAAAATTTATAAAGCAGAGTTACAGCAAGTTAAAGCATATAATAATAATTACTTACCAAGTACTTTATGTCGGATTTTTGCTGTTTGGCAGACTAAATCTTTTTTTTTTTTTTTTTTTTACAGACAGAGAGAGAGTCAGAGGAAGGGATAGACAGGGACAGACAGACAGGAATAAAGAGAGATGAGAAGCATCAATCATTAGTTTTTCATTGCATGTTGCATCACCTTAGTTGTTCATTGATTGCTTTCTCATATGTGCCCTGACCACAGGCCTTCAGCAGACCGAGTAACCCCTTGCTGGAGCCAGCGACCTTGGGCTCAAGCTGGTGTAATTTTGCTCAAACCAGATGAGCCCGCGCTCAAGCTGGCAACCTCAGGGTCTCGAACCTGGGTCCTCTGCATCCCAGTCTGACACTCTATCCACTGCACCACTGCCTTTTCAGGCAGAATAAATCTTTATAAAACAACTTACTATAGTTAAATCTATCTTTTTATTTATACTTTGGTTGCTCCACTACCGCCCACCATGAAAGCTGGAACGCCCACTAGTGAGTGGTAGGGACCAGGTTGACCAGCACTGGGATAGAGGATGTAGAGGATGAGAGGAAGGGGCTAGTCTGCAGAGATGGCTTACTTCTTCCTTACTGGCACAGGGAGACCAGTTCAGCCTTTACGCTCAGTACGTGAAGCACCGACACAAACTGGAGAATGCTCTGGCTATCCTCGGCCCCGCGACCAAGGTAACCTTTTCTCCAACCCTCATGAGAAGGGGAGGGACCAGGAAGACCTAAAACCCACCCAAGCTTAAAACCTCTCAGGGAATAAAAGCTTTCCTGGGTGGGCCCAGGAATGTCACCCACCAGAATCTCCTAGAACCTAGGTTCTTCTCTAGTCCACCTCAGGGGCTACTGGGCAAGACTCGGCTCCTCTGAGCCTGTTTCTACGTTAGTAAATGGGGGCAATACTCACTATATCTCACAGAATACTCTGAGGATCAAAAGACCTCACAACAAGAGATGTGAAAGTGACTTCAAAAGCTAAAAGCCAGAGAATATAAGGGATTATTTGTATCCTTCCTCTACTCCCCATCAAGATACAGAGGGTGAATCTCCTGTAGCCCCCAACTGCTTTCTTCTGGGGAAAGGTGCTTCGCTTTACCTTGAGTGTAGCTGGGCTTCATCTATCAGCAAAAGCCCGGAGTACCACCCACTCGCCCCAAGGAGCTCAGTCCCCACCAGCTCCAGCCCCTCTTCTAACCCTGTCTTCTCTACATCCTAGGGCTCCACAGACAGTGGTTCTCACCTGCCCAGGGCCCTGCAGCAGCCCCTGGAGCAGCTGGCTCGGTATGGGCGGCTCCTGGAAGAGCTCCTAAGAGAAGCTGGGCCTGAACTGAGTTCTGAACGCCAGGCCCTTGGGGCTGCAGTGCAACTGCTTCGGGAACAAGAGGTCCGTGGCAGAGACCTGCTGGCTGTGGAGGCGGTGCGTGGCTGCGAGGTGAGGCCAGGCTTCAGCCGCTCCAGCTGCCCCGCCCTGTGACCCCAAAGCAGTGCGGGCTGCATAGCTGTAGTCAAGTCACTGAGCTTCACTGGGCTTCAGTTTCCTCATCTGTATTAAAAGAAGCTATCTTCTGCCCAGCATCCCATGATCCTACATCTGCCTGTGCTTACCTATTCCGTTTCTAATTCTTATCTTTCCTTATCTACTTTGTACTTCTTCTGCATCTAACACTCAACACATACCTTAGTCTCTGCTACCTAATCTCTTTCCAGCCCTGAGGTTCCAGAACAGGTTGAAAACCCGTTTCCTCATCAATTCTTTGCTGACTCTCTTTGCTTTGGTCTCCAACATTCAAAGACTTCCCCATAGGCTGTAAACCCTACTATGCAATGTGCCTTCTGTCTTCAGAGGCAGGCAGTGCTGCTAGGCCAAGTGTGCTGTGCACAGTGACCTGTAGGTGGATTCTAGGCCAAGGGCTTCCCTGATTTCCTGATTCTGTCTAAGAATTAGTGATTAAGCCCTGGCCCTAGACATCCCATTTTTATTCCCCATAAAATATACACAAAGGGCTCCAGGACCAATAACCTTTCCTTTTCCTTTCTGCAGACAGATCTGAAGGAACAGGGACAGCTCCTCCACCGGGACCCCTTCACCGTCATCTGTGGCCGGAAGAAGTGCCTTCGCCATGTCTTTCTCTTTGAGCATCTCCTCCTGTTCAGCAAGCTCAAGGGCTCTGAGGGAGGGTCAGAGACCTTTGTGTACAAGCAGGCCTTTAAGGTACAATGCCTGCAGGAAGGAGGGGTGGCAAGGAATGGGTCAGGAAGTCATACTCTTCTTGAGAACTTAGGATGTTCTGTAAATTCAACCCTAACCCTGGTTCAGAATCTGTATCATCTATAATAGAACAGGTTTTGGCCTGTAACCATCAGTTAGGGTTTTGAGGTGATAGAAGTCCACCATCAGTCTACTCCTTGGGGTTTTCCTTATCATTCATGCAGACTTATGAGGTATTCCAAGCCAGAAAGGAGAAGGACCCTTCCCATTAAGAATACATGTGACTTTTGAGTCAGAAATGATCCCTCGGGGATGAGAAGAAAGGACACTATATATAGCCTAACATGATGGGACTGAAGAAGCCAAGAGGAGGAAGGCCTTGCTTTGGGGAAATGGCCCTGGTATCTACACAGATAAACATCAGTAGCAACCTATGGCTATATGGCATGATTCTAAGTGTTTCTAGACTTTGTCCCTATACACCAGTTCTAGGTCTCTGGGGAGTTGTGTGTGTGTCCCTATAGTTCTAGGTTTCTGGGGAATTGTGTGTGTGTGTCCCTATAGTTCTAGGTTTCTGGGGAGTTGTGTGTGGGGGAGAGAATAGCATAGAGAAAAAAACCTAGGTTTGGGAAAGCAGTGACATGGGTTTGAACCTTCCTTCAGTAAGCTATGATAAACCCTTGTGCAAGTTGCTTCATGTCTCAGGGCATTCCCCTTCTATAAATTATAGTTGCTATGGAGACTAAATGTAGAGCACTTGGCCCATGACAGGTGTTGAGCAAACATTTACTGAACATCTACCAGATGCCAGGCTAAGTGTAATGCTTTTCCCTGTAGTACCATCTAGCGAAGACTTACTCCATCCTTACCCAGTCTCCTCCGCTTTCTCAGACAGCTGACATGGGGCTAACAGAAAACATTGGGGACAGTGGACTCTGCTTCGAGCTGTGGTTTCGTCGGCGGCGTGCACGGGAGGCATATACTCTGCAGGCAGCTTCACCAGAGATCAAACTCAAGTGGACAAGTTCTATCGCCCAGCTGCTGTGGAGACAGGCGGCCCATAACAAGGGTAACGGGCAGAGCTAGGGGAGGGTGTGCTTAGGGTCAAGATTAGCTGGAAAGTGGAGAGACTACTTGGGAAAACAGGGTGTAGGATGGAGAAATAATGACTTATAAGCAGATTCAAGATATTATTTGAGAAACTGATGAGATATAAATTAGTCTACAGTATACCAAAAGGAAAGAGGAATCTAGCAACTTTTAGGGAAGCAAGAGCAAATGGCTGGGCAAGACAGTGAGAAAGTATGCGCTGGACCTGGGCTCCAGAACGCACTTGCTGTGTGACCTGAACTCATTTTTTTTTTTTTTTGTTTTGGGGTTTTTGCTGGGTTTTGTCTTGTTTTGAATTCTCTGAACTGCATTCTTCTCATCTGAAAAAAAAAAAAAGGAAAGTAGTATCTACATCTTAGTGTGACAGGGAGAATTAAATAAGGTGATATATATGGAAGTATTTGATAAACTGTAAAGGTATGTAAAAATGTGAGTATTGCTCTTAACACCCAAGATGAAGGGAAGAACAGGAGTATTAGAAGAAAAGTTTGGACAGCTGGAATGGTAAATGGGTAGAATGCAACAAAAAGCATAAGAGACAGATGTCTGAGGAGGAAGTTGAGGACCACCGTCACGGCCATCCATGTTGCGACAGTCACCAGGAAGAGTAACAAGAGACACCAGAGGAATGAGGAGGGGAATAAGCGTTGGGAAGGAGCAAAAGGGAGAGTTAACAAAAACAATGCTAGGGCCCTGGCTGGTTGGCTCAGTGGTAGAGCGTCGGCCTGGTGTGAAGAAGTCCTGGGTTCGATTCCCGGCCAGGGCACACAGGAGAAGCACCCATCTGCTTCTCCACCCCTCCCCTTCTCCTTCCTCTCTGTCTCTCTCTTCCCCTCCCGCAGCCGAGGCTCCATTGGAGCAAAGATGGCCCCAGTGCCGGGGATGGCTCCTTGGCCTCTGCCCCAGGCGCTAGAGTGGCTCTGGTCGCAACAGAGCGACACCCCAGAGGGGCAGAGCATTGCCCCCTGGTGGGCGTGCCGGGTGGATCCCGGTCGGCACATGCGGGAGTCTGTCTGCTCTCCCAGTTTCTAGCTTCAGAAAAATACAAAAAAAACCCAATGCTAGGGCTGGAGCAGAGAAGGGGCAGGCAAAGGAGGTTGGTAACTGGGTCTTTGTTCCCTAGAGCTCCGAGTACAGCAGATGGTATCCATGGGCATTGGGAATAAACCTTTCCTGGACATCAAGGCCCTTGGGGAGCGGACACTGAGTGCCCTGCTCACTGGAAGAGGTGAGAGCCATAGTGCTGGGGGGCGGCCCCCGGAAGTCAAGACCTTGAAAGTGAGGATACAGAGGGGAGGCATGACAGAAAGTGAGAGGAAGAATAATGAGTGGATGTCTTCCCAGAAATTGTGGGACTGACTGGGGAGCCCTCTATGAAACTTAGGGTCTTTTTAGGAAGCCAGAAGGGCTTTCCCACACCAGCACCCCCCCAACCCCAACTCTCTGCAGCCGCCCGCACTCGGGCCTCCGTGGCCGTGTCATCCTTTGAGCATGCCGGCCCCTCCCTCCCTGGCCTCTCACCGGGAGCCTGCTCCCTGCCTGCCCGCGTCGAGGAGGAGGCCTGGGATCTGGACGTCAAGCAAATTTCCCTGGGTGAGGCACCTCTCAGGGGGTGGCTCCCCGCAACAGCTGGGTCATCGTTGTGATGTTCAGGCTGCTGGCTGCTGAGCAATTCCTTTTTCTAGCCAAGTAACCCAGTTGCCATGACAACTATTTACAGCTTCCCCATTGCTAAGAGAGCCTTCCATCTGGTTGCTAGGGTAACAGTACAGCAGCCTGTTGCTAAAAAGCACTTCCTCTGTATCTCTCTAGCTTTCCTTGGGTTTCTATGGAAAGTGCCTCAGCTTCCTGTTGTACCCTCCTGGTTTACCATAGCAATCCTTACTGTTTCCTGTTGCTTCTTCCCTGGTTGCTCTAATGATGCTGCTGACAATTTTCTGCCTCTTGATGTGTGTGTGTTGGAGGGGGGGTATCTTTTGCAAGTTGCTATGGTGACTCACAGCTTCCTCTTGCTATAGAGCTTTTTCTTCCCTGATGGAGCAACTTGGTTGCTAAGGTACTCTAGAGGAGTTCTATACCCTGCTCTCACCCTTGCTTCCCATCCAGCCACAGAAATACTTGACTCTTCTGGAGATGTGTCCCCAGGACCAAGAAGCAGCCCCAGCCTGCAACCCTCCCACCCTGGGAGCAGCACTCCCACTGGAGGGATCTTAGGGTTATCCCGGCAGGTAAGTCCCTACAGTAGGGCTGGAAATGTGACCTCTTCAGCCACTCTCTGGGTGGGCTCTTCTGATCTTTCAGCCTCTGGGGGCAGAGGCAACCAGTGAGCCTGTGCTGCCAGCAAGGCTACAGACTGGATATATCGTCCAGTTTGCCTTTCTCCTCTCCCTCACCCTGGCTGAGAGTCACTAAAGTCAGAAGGGAAAAGGAATCTTTAGTAAAGGGCATACATAGCACAGGAGTAAATGGAAAAGGGAGATGCCAACAGCCTGGTTTAGACTTGGATTTAATCAGCAAATTCATAAATTCTAGGGAGGAAAAAGATGCAAACTGACAGCCTTGGGTGAGAGAGAATGAGAGAGGGGGGAGAGAGAATGAGATACAGGGAAGAGTAATTTCTTATCTTTTAAAAAAAATTTTTTTAATTTCTTATCCTTTTAATTCACTATGTTCTCTCTCCTAAGAGTCATGCCCGAGCCTTAAGCGACCCCACCACACCTCTGTGACCTGGGTGAGTCAGTACCCCCTTTCTACCACACCCGACACTCCTTCCCTCCTGCATGCACTGTCCTTCCTCCCCGCAGCTGCATAGAAGTTAGCCTCTTCCCTCTCCCAACCCACCTCCTTCTTCTCTCCTGGCTTCTAGAGAAATTCCAGAATTTGGCTACAGCCCTTCCCTTCAGCATTTTGAGCTAGGATGGCAGTGGGACATAGTGAAGGACTGGAAGAGCACTGACTTCCTTCCCTCTGCTTTCTGGAGAGAGGTCAAAGTACCAGCGCATTTCCCTGCTACTGCTCTCTGTAGCTCCCCCAGCTGAGCACCTTCCTTCCTTCAGGAACCAAAGTAGCCATACTCGTTTGCCTTCACACCCCGGAGACAGGGAACTATCCCTGGCCAGTCCTTCTCGATCCTAGGCCACTGCATATTTCAAGGGCACGGCCCCTGTGTCAGGCCTCCCCAGACAAGCGGTGTTTTCCCCGTCTTCCTATCCCCTAACTCTCCCTGAGAAGACTCATCTCTGCCAGGTTGACCGTAATTCCTGGGGACTCCATTCTGAGGTGTCATAGGAAATGGCACTATGCAAACCAATATATGAGGGTGGGGTGGGGAACTGAAACTTTATATATGTAATTACTGTTATTATAATACTATTGTTATATTAAATGTATTTACTCACACTTTGTGTCTAAAGAGCTAGAGCAGTCCTCTGGGGTTGAGGTGATACTACTAACTTGAACACGTCCCCCTCAACCATTAACTACAGCACAGAAAATACACCCAAGGCTACAAAGTGCTTGTATCCCTTCCTGTCCCAAAGCTGGGTGTGAGCAGGGCCTGGGAGAATGTGCCTCCTCCACAGTGGCTCCCAGAGGCTCAATGCACCCTTTGAAGCTCCTCCTCTCACACTGTTCCCACTTCTTGAGGCAGAGCTAGTCACAGCTGAGGTGGGATTTAGTACAGTCCAGAAAATTTCAAAATGAGAGGTCTTTAGACTACAATGAGTGAGAATCCCCTAGGCCACTTGCTAAATGCCAATTCCTGGGCCCCACCCCAGAGCTACTAAAAACCAAACCTTGGGAGTCAAACCCACAATTCTATATTTCATATCAGTGTTCTCTGGGTGACCTACTGAGGTGCCTCTTCCCTGGATAGAATGGCCCAAGGAGGAAGACAGGACACAGGCAGACAGACACAGGGTCCTGTGCCTCAAGACACCTGTTTATTGGGGACACAACTCTGCGACAGGGATGACAGGAATCGTACCAAAAATAGCGACGTCTACAGGGCCCCTGAAGGGGCTTAGAAGAGTACAGTGCCCCCCACCCCCACCCATTGTACAAAAATAAACTCTCATGCCTATGGACCAGCAAGGACTGGCAGAGCATCTCAACAGGGGCACAACCCTCTCTGCCAGTCCTGGGACCCCGTTCTTTGATCCTCACCCCTGCCACTTCTAAGGCACTGTGACTCCTCTGGGCTGGGTAGGTACTGCCCACCTACCCCCCTTATGCCCTCACAACCTTTATCTCTGGTCCACTTGGGGCTGGGTTACGGGTCCCACACCGCCCCCTGCTGGCTGCTCTACCCAACTACCTCTAGCGCTCCCCCGCTCCGGCGGGGTAAGCTCACTAAACTAAAGGCCCCTAAGAGGGCTTCCTACCGTTCTTGCCCCCCCAGCCCCACCTCTGCTCTGGGCAACCCGGGACTCTCCTCCCCTTCCTGCAGAGGAGGACTGGGAGGGGTCTCTCCTGACGATGCTCGGACATAGGGCAGGGACGCATCAGCCTGGGGCGGTCGGCGACCTCGAGCCCTGCGACTGTGGTGCACTTGCAGGTGCAAGGCCATGAGCTCGGGGGCTCCAGTGGCGAAGGGGCAAAAGAGGCAACGGTGGAGGGCACCCCCGGGCCCAGCCTCGCCTCCCGGCCCTGCCCGCAGGGACAGATCCAGGGGTTCGGCCTCACCGCCTCGCCCGTTGCGCAGGGTCCTCCCGGGACTGGCGGGCTTCCTACGGGACCCCGGCATGGTGCCACTGGAAGGCCGGGGGCTCGTGGTGCCCTCCACCCAAGTTGCAGGCTGCTGAGCCGCCTTGGTTCCAGGTGTGTGGGCCGAACCACGCTGGGAAGGGGGCGGCGGCTCCGGTGGTGGTCCGGGGCCGGCCCCGCTCCTCTGTTCCCGATGGTGGCGTTGCAGGTGATACTTGAGTGATCCGGATTGGGTGCCTGCGTAATCGCAGTGCGGACACTTGTAGGGGCGCTCGCCTGCGGAGAGGGGGGTGCAGTAGGGTCAGAGTAAGGATCACTGCCTGCCCCTACCTGCATTTCCCTCAACATTCAGATCTCTGGACCAGGAAAAAACACTGTCTCTCCCACCCCCTTGTATTTATTAAAGGAGAATTTCCCAACTCTCATTTCACCAGTCTGAAGGCTGCCAAAAGTCATCTGCAGCCCTCTCACCTCTCTTCCTGCCCTCCAGTACCCTCCCCACCCGGGAAGCAGCCCCCTCACCTGTGTGCACTCGCAGGTGCACTTTGAGGTGATGCGCTGAGCGGAAAGATTTTCCGCAGAAAGGACAATCCTTGCCGGTGGCCCCCCGGCTCCCTTCAGACCGGCTCCCTTCAGACCGACTCCCTCCAACTAACAGCCCATTCTCTTCTGCAATACACACATTAGGGTAGTCAGAGGAGCCCATTGCCCTAACCCTATCAGAGGCATGCACCCCACACCCGTCCACTTTCCCTGAGGGTCCAGGAGGAAGCAGCATGCTTGGGGAAATGAGGGGTTGGGTTTGCTGTGAGTTGAGCTGGTGCTGAAGTCCTTTTTAAAAGGAAAGGATAGGAAAAGAGTGGTGGAGTCAGACTGGGGCCAAGATGCAGAATGCCCTTGGAGACAGATCTCTTACGTACCCTGCGTGGCGGTGGGCCTTGCCTGGGCCCCTGAAGCAGGTGCAGAGTGCCCGGGCCCCTCCCCTGGGCGCGGGTGCAGTGAAGCCAGAGGGCCCACTGCCCTGTTACGGGCCCAGGTCTCCTCCTCTGCCTCCACCACCTCCTCCTCTTCCTCAGGCTCCTCAGCGCGGTGCCGGCGAGCCCGGGCTGGGAGAGGAGAGGGCAAGGGGCGGAAGCCTCCGAAGCTGCGGCCAGCCCCAGACTCAGCACCTTCACCATTGGGCCGGGTTTCGCCAGCTCGCAGGCTAAGGTAGCCCAGAAGGCTTGCAGGCTCACGGCGCTCAGCTGGGGTGGGTGCTGGGGCCAAGAGAAGCGTGGGGCCCAGGGGCTCATAGGCCAGCAGGCCCAGGTCGGGAGGCTGGGGGGCCCGGGCAGGCCCTGGGGCCCGCAGTGGGCCCAGCTTGCTAGCGTGCACCTTCATGTGGTTCTTAAGGAACCAAGGCTCCTTGAAGCAACGGCCACACACAGGGCACGCATGATCGAAAGAGGCCTTGTGCTTGCGCATGTGGCCCTTGAGAAACCAGGACTGCGTGAAGCTCTGACCACACACTTGACAACGGAACTCTGGAGGCGCAGGCGGCTCCTCAGGAGCGGCAGGAGCAGGAGCAGGAGCCGGGATTGCCTCACGTTCGGGCTCTGGTTTCGGCTCCGGCTCTGGCTCCGGGTCCTGCTCAGCGGCTGATCTGGGTTCTGCTTGGGGTGCGGGCTGAGGCTGAGGCTGAGGCTGAGGCTGGGGGGCAGCCGAGGCGGTCGCCAGAGGGCGCTCAGGAGCTCCATGGGCCGTCAAGCTGTGGTGCAGCAGCTCCTCCTCCTGGCTGGAGCCGAAACTGCATAGGCCGCACTTCCATGGCCTATGCAGGATGTGCAGGTGGCGTTCGCGCTCTGCTGCAGTGCGAAACTTGCCTTTGCAAAAGGGGCAACGGAAGGCGGATGACGAAGAAGCCTGGGGCCGCACCAGCCCCTCAGTGGCTGTAGTGGCCTGCAGGCCCCCTGAACTTCGGACTCTCCCTAACCGGGCCTCGCGCAGTAGCGCGCGCTCCTCCAACTCAAGCAACAGGCGTGCAGCGGGGCTGCGCGGGCGCTCAGGCTGGTGCGTGCGCAGGTGCGAGCGCAACAGGGCCCGCTGCGCTGCACGGTGGCCGCAGTGCGGGCACTGGAAGGCCTGGGCGCCTGGGTGCGCCCGCAGGTGCAGAGCCAGGATGGAGTTAAAGCGGAAGCGCTTCCCGCACACAGGGCAGGGAAAGCGCCGTTCGCCAGCACGACTCTCAGACCAGCCCACCGCTCCCATTCCTGGAGACCCTGCGCTCAGGCCTGGCCCGTTGGAGTAGCGCTGCAGATCCAGTTCGCCGTCGAAGGTCGGCGGTGACGGCGCTAAACGGCCGCCCAGGGCGCGGGGACGTGAGCCCTGTGGAGAAAGATGTATATAGGACAACGGGTGGAGAAAGGAGAGCTGTGTGGGGTAAGAAGGGCATGGAGAGTAAGAGAAACCCAAGGGAGGGTGGGTTGCGGCCTGAACAAGGTACAGCGGGTACCCTTCCCACTCACCATGGGGAAATTGGAGCTGTTGGGGCCACGGAGATAACTTATAACAACGGCAGGTCAAAAGGAGAGGTAAGGAGGGGAGGGAGTATAGTTGTAGGTACTTGCAGGTTCATACCAAGCTTCACTCACCTCCATGGACCCCCTTCACATTCTTTGGTTCTGGGGAGAGCAGGGAAGAGGAGGAGGAAAAGCTGCTAGTGAAGGCAACAGGTGCTGAAGAGCTAAAGCAAGAGAGATAGATTTGTAGGAAAAGATAAGTCCTGATTTTCAGCAGTGGAAAAGTCACCCCCAACCCAAGACTCTTCATCACCCTCTATTCCTGAAACCTATCCTTTCTCCCTCCTTGCATCCTGAGGCAGGAGGGTGCTGCTGTCTTCAAAATTTGTACTACTTGAGTTGCCAACCCCCCAAGAACACAGATTTCCCCAAAATAAGTTTTAAATGCCTGGTCCAAAACAACTACCACCACCACCACCACCACCACCACCACCACCACCACCTGGTGGTGGGGGAGACCATCACAATATAGCCCTCTCTCGTTTAGATTGGACTGTGCAGCTTGATGACAAAATGGGGTGGGCTCGCCATGATCCACGGTTATCCAAGTGGGACCAGTTGCTCTCAAGACACCTAACTGCCCAGCCAGCCAAACATCCGTCCAGGCTCCTCAGTCCTCCTTTGCTCTTACTCTTTCTGTCTTTCCCCCTCATTCTCCCTCCCTCTGCCTGGATTCCTGATCCATTCATTTCCATTCATTACAGAGACTCATTCATGCATGGGAGAGAAACACCTCCCAGCAGCAGCAGTCTGGAGACAGACAGAGGGGGAGGGGCACGAAGGGGGAGAGAGCAAGAGGGAGAGGGAATGAAGAGAGAGTTGGGGGAGGAGTGGAAGTTAAAGGGGGCTGCTGGCCTGGGGAAGGGGTTAAAAACTGCAAATACCGGATAGGATTCATCCCCGTGTTTCAAACCTTGGAGCCTGCAGTTTGATGGGGCATCTCAGCCCCTTTGTCCAGGGCTCTTCCGAAGCAGGCTTTCCTCCTCTCTGCAGGGGAGAGGCTCCCTCACACAAGAGGAGGATTACACTGGCCCTGAGCTCAAGAGGCTGGAGTGAGGGACGGGGGGTGGGGCTGGGCCATCTGCACAGACAGGGGCTCAGCACAGGCTCTGAGCAAGAAAGGGTTAAAATTCTCCAGGCTAAAATTCCCTGGGCCTGGGATGTGCAGAGCTCCAGTTCTGAGGAAGGAGAAGAGCACTGAGAGGAAGAGGATTGGGAGGGAGTGCTGGAGTGCTCCTGATTCTAAGCTGCCGAGAACGTTAGCATTAGGACTTAGAAGCAATCCCAGCATTAAGATTCATGGAAATAGGCCTGGGAGGATGACCAGAAGTCGGTCAATATACCTTCCTGCTTACATATAGAATTTTATCTGGTCAAGGCTAGATGAAGATGGACTTTTTTTTTTTCTTGAGAGAGAATATTTGAGATAATAGGCATGAAATGGGTTACTGAGAAAGAAAAGGACTCAAGCATTACTTTGCTTTAGGATCTAATAAATGGACGAGAATTGGGCCAGAAGTCAAACCTGTTTATCAGCAAAGAAAATAAGCTCTGGAGGTCCAAGGCTTCTTTAATTTTTGGTATTTAGTGGATGTGATAAGACTCCATGAACAGGAAGGTACCTGTTACATGTGGAATCTCAATTATGGAAATTTTATTAACAGGAGGTTAATTAAGATAGTGTCCTTGTTCAAGGGTCACTAAACATCTCCACTATACTTTTAATATTTGTATTTCTGTAGCTCCAAATTAGGGCATCTACCCTCATCTTCTGGATTCTCCAACTACATCCCTTTCCTGGGACCAATAGCCTTGCCAGGTTCACTGAGTAGTATCAAGAAAGATGTAGAATAGGACTGAAGGGTACAGGTTATTGTGGGCCCAATCCGAACATTAATAGTCTTGCAACCTTCAGTAAATCACTCATCGTCCCAGTTTGCTCATTTGTAAAATAAGGGGGTTGGACTAATTTATATTTATGGTCCTTTCCAGCTGGAAAGTTTTGTAGTTCTGAGGCACAGGAGTCTTCTGGACCCCAGAGAGAAGTTAAAAATAAATGGTCATCCCTTCAGTACCATGGAGAGTGCAGTGGGCTACCAGAGGAGCCACTGTGGCCACCTCACTACCATAAATAGAGTTTTGAAGGGCTAGAGGGGCCACATTTGACATTTTAGCACCACAGTTAAGGCACTGAGAAAAGCTGGAGAATTTTTACAAATTCCTCTCTGGGAACCATGGCAGGGGGTGGGAAGGAAACAGTGGTAACAGAAGGGTTATTTTTGTCTTTTGGATGACACTGAAAATAGATAGATGTAACAGAAAATAGATGTAACTAGAAGAATTTTAATTAGCTATAAGGAGTGTCCTGACAGTTACAGTTTGTACATCCTGGAATGAGTGAGTGAGGCATCGTATTTGGGTCCATCACATTCTGTTGCTCTCCTGGGGATTCCCGGAACATCCTGGTGTACAGCCAATCTGGTATATTCAGAGGAAGCAGATGGTGGGGGAGGAGGGGGAAGACTGGGAATACTGCATGGTCATAGCTGACTAACCTATGGTACATAGTCTGATTCTGAGAAGATTCTAGGGCCCCTGAAACTGCCTGTACAATAGTAAGCAAAATATTTCAGGGGAAGTTGACCTCCTATCTGAGGCAAGTAGAGTAGGAAGAGAACAAAGCTTACCCTCCCCTCCAAAAAAACCCTGCTTGGCACATAGCAGTTTCTAGGATAGAAATACAGTGATATAGGAGACCCAAATTGAAGCTATATATTTCCCAAGCAGGGAAACTTTCCCCAAAGGGTGGCTCGAATCAATAAAACCCACTATGAGACCCTCTAGGTACAACCAAGATCTTCTGAATCACCTCCACACCAGACCAGGTCCCAGGCACCTAGTCCTGTGAGTTTTTCTCAAAAGCAGAAAGCACTGACAGGGCCCAGGATTCTATAAACTGGCTTAGAACCCAGGTCATGCTTGGATTGCCTGTGAGCAATAATCAGCTGAGTTTTCTATAGTCAGGCCCTAAACGAGCCTTGGCCAGATAGTAGCAATGACCTACTTTCCTCCCCTACTGGGAATCAGGAGTTATCTTGCCCTTATTTGGGTTCTATAGGGTTGCAAGGCCAGGGATAGGGACCAGAAATCTTTCTAAAGCAACAGGCCAGCTACTTTTATGTGCTGAGAGCTGTTGGGAAAGGGGGTGTGGACCACCAAACCTTACTGAGTAGGAACGGATGGAAGGCTTGGTGAGAAGACCCAGGAGCAACAGGGACAGGTACACGGAAACATCTGATGACTAGAGAATCATAATATTGTCCCTCAAGCCTTGTGGTTCAAAAGTGTTTAAGGTCAAAGTGTAAGGGACAAGGGTTCAGGACTTGACGTGTAGTTGTGACTAGACATCTGTCATTTATTATTTCTAATATTTAATGTTTTTCCCTCTGTTGAGAATCCTACACTTCCACAAGTCATCTAACAATTATGATTAACACTGCACTAGATAGGGTTAAAAAGAAAAGGAATGTTTTAGGTGACCTAGTCAAGACTACCTTTATCACACACACATCCCAGCAGTTCACTTTTAAGGTCTTCTCTCCGTGGCCCTCTGAACGTGACTGTTCAGGTAGCTCCTTCAAACTGACCCCAGACCACAGCTTATCCACCTTTTACATTGAGTTCTTGATAAAGCCTCTGTCCCTCAATTCTCACTGTCCTAAATTGGGGGCATGGAATCTCAGTCACGGACCAAACATACAGCAGGAGGCAACCTCCTCACTTACTGCCACCCCACCAGGGTGAATCTTATTGGAGAGGCATGTCCCAACTTGACCCCTCTGCTCAAAGTTCTAGATTTGTGGGAGGGGACATATAGCTAGCCCTAAGGCCCCTTAACTGGAACTGACCCTAGAAAGGTCCGTCTTAGCACCTATATGAGCCTCAGTCCTGGGATTGGAGGTGGAGGGACGGAGGGAGGTGGGCAGGAGAGACTATGGGAAAATCCACCTCCACAAGTAGGTTGGCAAGTAGGGCACGACCTGTGATCCTGCACCAGAGGTTCTTCCAGCAGCACCCCAGACCCCTCCCCAGGAAGATAAGCCAGAAGGATGATGGGGGGCAGGGTTGGGAGATTGTAAGGCCAGGGCTCAGCTACCCAGGCCGGGAGAACAAAAGCTGAGTTGCAGCCGCCTCTGCTGCTGCCGCGGGCCGAGCTCTTTGTGACACTTTGTTTGGGACGCAGAGGGAAGCACCCCCCCATCCTCTCCCCTCCCCCACCAGTTCCCAGAGAGTTTGGGTCCCTTTCCCCTCCTCCATCAGCCCTACCTGGGCCGGGGGGCGCTCATCCACTGTGGCTCCCGGCTCCGCCGCCCTGCACCCCCAAGGCCCCTCGCGCCCTGCGTTCGGGCCCCTACAAAGACGCCGGTCCCCGTCCGCCCCCCGTTGCTGGCCTTTCCCCTTTGGTGCCCCCTTTCCCGGCTCCCCCACCTGGCCCCCCTCCCTCGGGCCCCCCCTAGCTCTCCAGGCTTATGAGGCCGCCGCCCCCAGCCCGCCCCCCCAGGAGCTCTGGGCGAAGTTTGCTTGGGGCCGAGCCGGCGCCCCTCCCCCGCCCCCGCCCCCTGCACCTGCTCCGAGCCGGGCGCGCGGAGTGGGCCCCCCCTCCGGGAGGGGGGGAGGGGGCCGGGGGCGGGGGCCGGGTGGCGGAGGGGGGGCCGGGAGTGGGGGGAGCGGCTACTCACGAGCCCCGGGCGGGCGGCGGCGGAGCGGGCGGCGGCGGCAGCGGCGGGCGGCGGGCCGGCGGCGCGGGCGTCAGCGTTACGTGGGGCCGGGGGAGATGCGCCGGGCCCCGGCCCCCCCGCCCCCGGCCCGGCCCCCGCCCCCTCCCCGGTCCCCCGCCCCCGGCCCTGGCCCGCATTGTGTGCGGCGGGAGGCGGCCCGGCCATTAGCATGCGGGGGGCGGCGCGGCGGCACTAGGAGCCGCGCGGGAGCGGGGCTCTGGCTCCGGGGACTGGGAGCTGGGGACCCCGGGAGCCGCGAGAGGCGGCCGCCAGGAGCGGGGTGCGGGCAGTTTGGAGACTGGGGGCGCTGTCGGAGGGAGGGAGGGAGGGGGTGGGGCACACAGACGATTCCTACTGAAGACTGGAAGAGATTTTGAAAGGTCATCTCGTCCTTCCCCCAGCTTCCAAGCAGCGCTGCCCCTCCCACCCTAAACCCGGACATACCAGGGAAGGAGTTGGCTCTGCCGCTTTTTCTGCCCCAACATGCACAGACTCGGGAAGTTCTTCCTGGTGTTTTATCTCAAAGCCTCTCCCTACAATTTCTGTCTCTCTTTTGGGGGAGGGGGAGGGGCGATTATAGAGATAGTTAATGTCTGCCGTATAAGAAACATTATTAAAGTTACTCTTCGGTCCTTTCTGTTCTTGATAAACAATTCCTACGCCTTCCTCTCGAATTATATTTTCCATTCCTTAAGTCACTTTAATAGCTCTTCAATACAACAAATATTTACTGAGTGCTTACTAAGTACCAAGCACTATGCTCAGCGCTGTGGGGGATGAACAGATGAAGGGGATTGTGGTACCCCTCCTCCAGGAGATAATCTAGACAGGGGCACAAATTTGCAAGTAGTATACTGAGATTTAATCAGTATTTACTGAATGCCTGTTCACATATTTAATAGTATAGAGTCCTTACGATAACACTCTGAAATATAATTAGTCTGCATTTATAGGTCAAGAAATTAGTCTAGAGTCTCTTTCCACTGGTCTGCCAGCTCAGGATCCTCAGTGCAAGCCCAACATCTCACATTCTGTTAGGCCATTGCCACCAAATAAAGTTAATACACATGAGGATGGAGGACAGAGTAGATGCACATTTCTCATGCCTTTAAGTGTGATTCCCACCCCCCAGGAAAAAAAAAGAGTTCCTGAACACTACTCCAATGAGTACTGGCCCAGTATTGAGCAGGGCAGAAGCGGCTTGCAAAGAAGGCCACTTTCCTCCCAGGACCAGCCTCCTGGTACTAGTTCTCAGGGGTCTTCTGGCTCAGTCTTCTTTCACCATCACTAATAATATGTAATCATAAAAGCCACTAACATTTATTGAGTATTTATGTGCCAGGTGTCAGGCTGAGCTGGTTCATATGCATTTTCCCTTTTAAAAGGCAACTCTGTGGTATTATTAAATTCTCTTTAGAGGTCAGGAAACAGAGATTAAGCAACTTGCACCAGGTCACTCAAGTAGATCTGGGATTCAAACATAGGTTTAGTTGCGTCCAGGCCTCAGGCTCTGCATCAAGATGGACTTTTCCTATTTTTGCTCTCTAGACTGTATATTTGGGCCCAGCAGGTTCCGCTTCTTACTGTAGAAATAAATATCCCCAGCTTAGTGTCTGAATAAGCCCTTTAGTATATGGGCATCAGGCACAACAGTATGACCTCATCAGCACCACTAATGGTTACTAAGCACCCACCATGAGTCAACAACCATTCACAGTCATATTATTAGCCCCCGTTTTATCACTCAGTTTGAACAAACAGTGGTTCAAATAGGTAGAACAATGTATTCAAGGTCACACAGCGAGGAAAGTGGCACAACTGAGATTTTAGTCCAGGTCAGCCAGGATGCAAGGCAGCTTGTATCTCTCAAAAATATTGTTGCATCCTCCCCAAGACTGATCATCTGGGAGCTATCTTCTATACATGTCTAGCTGCAGGTTATCCAAGTAAAAAATAATCCCCACTATAAAAAAAAAGGGCACACAATCCACTTTGTCAGTGTCCCATCTGGAGTAAATCCTTCAAGAATGGAAGGAGACAGGGTAAACCATTGAGAAAGTGACAGACAGGAAGCCAGAGGAATTAAACCTTGCCTGGTCTTGGGACAAAGCTGCAAGTGGTAATGACATGGGGACAATCCAGACAGTAATGTGGGATTTCCCTAGAGAACAGTAAGTAATTTGAGGAGGAAGCCAAAAAAAGGAGATTGGATGGAAATGTAGAAGGAAGGTTGGGGCCCAGGGTGCTAGTGTCCATGATCCACGGGTGAGTGATCAGAAGAGGAACCAAGGATGGGCAGTGATGGGGGCAACAGGAACAGAGCAAGGCGGGCTGGGCATCTTGTGGAGTGCACTGAGGCTGGTATCTACCTACAGCCACTCCCTGGATTCTTAGGCCCTCATAGTGACCTTTGCCCCACCACACCCGGCCAAGACAGCCTGTCTCTGCCAGGACAAGTTTGTTGCCTGCTCTGAGTTACCAGGCCCTGTCAGGAACACCAGGCCCAGCTGCGTCCCATCCCTTTGGAATAGCTGCTTCAGAGTAGGTAGGTGAGAGGCCCTGAGCCTCAGCTCCCTGGATATTAGAGGTGTGCAGGGGCAGCTGAAAGAGGTTCCTGTACAACCTAGCTCCTGATAGGTGCCATAATGTATTTTTCCCAGGAAATCACCGAGCTTCAGTGATCAAGGGAGGCATGGAGGACGGAACTGGTCAGCAAGAGCTGGAGAGACCAAGCCCACGTCTGGAAAAGCTACAGCACTGGGCAAGGCACAGGCAGAGTGGGCACCTCCTGGTGCTGGCGGTGAGGCCAGGAAGCCCTGCCCCAAGATTCATCATATTCACTGTACCCCAATTCAATTCCATCCATGTTTTGTGAACACCTACCATGTGCATGAAACTGCTAGAATCTGAAAGGGAGGAGGGTGGAGGATGAGTAGAATAAATAAAGCAAAACCTTTCATCTCCAAGTAGCTCTCATCATGTGGAGAAAGCACACAGGTAAGTAACTGAACTACAACATATGGCAGAACAAATTAAATGACATCCCCTTTCTTCACTGCCCGGGGTTGACTACTTTCTACCACCAGGCATTCCTGCCCATTGCTGATGTCTGAAAAAGGCAGGGGTTGGAAGAAGGGAAGGGAATCCCTGACATCTCCCCTTTAACTACCCTGCATCCCGCCTCCAGGTGAGCCAACTATGGCTAGCAGTGGCTCTGGTGCCCTTTGCTGTCTCAGTTGCCTGCCTGAACTCTGCTTGTCACATGGCCACAGCACTGCCCCTTGGACCTGGAGCATTGGTAAGACCCAACACAACAAAGGATGGGAGGAAGACCTTGGGGACCCTTCACTAATGGGACCAGAGCTCATCACTTGCCTTTCTCACCATTCAGGGTCTCCTCACTGGAATTGTTACCCTTGAGCTGCGCAGAGCACCTCGTGTTTGGAAGGTGAGAGGGGAAGAGAATGCAATACTATCCTCCAACCCCCAACACACACACACACACACACACACACACACACACACACCCCGCTTCGCCCAGAAAGTGGCTCTCTAAGCTAACCCTATCAGCTCTCTGCCTCTGATTGTATAAAGGACTGAGGACAAAAACAAAAAACTTGGCCCTGGCCGGATAGCTCTGCTGGTTAGAGCATCATCCCAACACACAAAGGTTGTGGGTTAGATCCCCAGTCACGGCCCACATAGAAACAGATTGATGTTTCTCTCTCCCCACCCCGTTCCTCTCTCTCAAATCAGTAATAAAAAATAAAAAATAAAAAAAAGCAAAAACCTTGGAGGGCGGATGACCCTGTTAGGAGATGGAAGTATAAGAACTGAGTTTTGTTTCTGGGTAGGTGTAGTGGGGCTTGGGGTTGCAGTGAGTCCCCTAGGCTAGGCAGGGCTGAACTGGCTCACCCGCAGGTACGAGCCATGATGGTATTCAACACCTTCAATCTGATCTTTGGCTTCATCGTGGTGGTGGTTGAGGTGATGAAGACAGCCTTGGGGCCTGCCACAACTGCCTCCTCCAAAGTACAGGTGAGTAAAGGAGAAGGTAGGAAGATGAGGAGGCAAAAGGAGATCGAGAGGGATGAGGATTGGGGCAAACAGATGCTGGGGTTCCCAGCAGCATCCTCAGCCCTGTCTACCTGCAGCTGGATGGCTTGCTGGTGCTGGAGCTCAGTGCTGAGGCCTTCACCCTTGGCGGAGTGCTGGTCTCAGCATATTCTCTATTCCTGCTGAGCCAGAGGAAGCCAGGATGCTGCAGGAGGCAGAGTCTGCACTACCAGGAGCTACGGGAGGTACTGAGGGCAGGGTGGAAAGTATGGAGCAGCCACCTAGAAGCTCATGTTTTTCCTACGGCTATTCTGGCCAGTGTCACTTAAGGGAAAACAGTGGGGCAGGGAAAAAGGAAAGGGTCCTAGACTCAAGCTAATTAGTTTTGTAACTTTGGACATTTCTCCCTTAGTGGTGGGTAAGAGGGCATTGGGTATCAAAATGGTAGTTGCTAGAAATGTGGGAGAGCATTAGGAACCTGCCTAAACACTGGAGGGGCTATGGGAACACAAGAAAAAAATGAGAGAGGAGGAGGTTGCTTCTGTCTGGGATTCCTCCTTTCTCACGCCTCACACCTCTCTATGGTTTCCAGGGTCTCTCTGAGTTGCAGGAAGTTACTGATTTGGAGACTGGTCCTACAATGGCTAGTACAGCAAACAGAACAACGGAATGAGCTGGCAAGGGAAGCAGACAGGTGCTGCTCTCCTACGCTGTGGGAGTGTTCTCCAGACCCTCCTGCACCCCACCCCACCAAACTCAGAAGCTAGACGGAGTCATTGAGACCTACACGAAGTCCGGTGGAATGCCTTCAATTTCCACTCAGACTAGGACCCTTTCTCTTCGAGGGAAAGCTATATATACCTAGACCAGAGTCTCCCCTCACCTCACCGCCCTGAAAAGCTGATCCCCTGGGGATCCTTAAACCAACTTTCAGCTTCTTACCCACCCTTCCATCCTTACCCACCTCCTCCCCATACAGCCTCATATCTTCCTCATCTCACTATTTCTCTTCTTTCCACCTTTCTTAATCCCATCCACTCCAACCCCCGGGTTCCGCACACACCGACTCTATGAAATCAATTCATGGGTGCTTTAGCTCTCTTCCGCCGATCCGGTTCCTTTCTTAACTCCAGTGGAGACTACACGTCCCAGGATGCCCCGCTACCCCGTGGCCTGCTGGGAAATAAAAGAGCCTTTTCTTCGCGGTGAGAACGCTGTGCATCTGCTGAGTGACGCGAGGCACTTAAACTCCGGGCCTAGCCGAGTTTCCTCGGACGCGACCACTGGCCCGGCGTTCAGGGAGGAGCCGGGTGGGTTATTCTGAAAGGGGGCGCCGCTACCCCAACCACGGCAACTAAGGGCTGGCTTTGGGTCCATATTCCTCTCTCTGGCAGCTTCAAAATCCGGCAGGGGTGGAGGCAGGCCCTCGGCAAAGCTGGGGTTCACCAGACGCTGTCGCCGCGCCCCCTCCCATAGTGCCCGGGTCCAAGGTCCTGAGACTTGGAGCGCGCGCGAGAAAGGGGTTGGAGATGATGAGTCAGAAGCGCAGGGCCGTTCATGTCCTCCCCCGAGGCCTGGACGCCTGAGGAGGACCGGCTCGCTGGACAGATGGGTGAACCGGGCAGGAACGGGGAGGGACGCGGCAACCCAACCTAAGACTTTCCCGCCTCTGCGAGCACGCGGCGTAATGAGCCCGCGTCGCCGCCGCCACCCCTTCTCTCCAAGGCGGGAGCTGGACTGCGCAGGCTCAGCCTTTCGGCAGCCCCGCCGACCTTTGATCCCGGCAGTGGTCTGGTTGCTGTAGCTTTCGTTGCGTTCAACCCCCACCGTTTAGGACCTCTGCAAGTGTGCAAAGATGACACGCATATGTGAGCTTGAGAAAAGCCCAGGACAACTGAGAGGCCCAGTAGTACTAAACAAGGCAGCTCTATAACCGCTAGAGAAACTATAAATTGATCAGAGCTGGAGTACTAAAAGAACTCACCCCAAATTCACATAGTGCCCAGGATGGGTGTGCGCCTCACACTCAATTTTGTTCCCACTTGAGAAGGCTTCTTTTCCTTAAGAGAATGTTGCTTCTCCGGACTTAGCCAAGCCCAGACACCAATGAGGAAAGAGCGCAGCCTGGCTGCCTTGCCCTAACATTACAGTGGTGCCAGCGGCAACTCCTTTCAGTTTGTGACACCTTGGGAGTGGTAATAGTCGCCCTATGACAAGGTTATGTGAATACTAGTGGGTGGGGATAGTTCTGGGATTAGGTTTTGGAACGGAGAAAACGAGATCTGGGCCTCCCTCTTTCCCCTCCTCCCAATCTATCAGCCATAATGCGAGCTCATGTGTGAAGAATTCTGAGAATAATTGTCTTCCAACTCAGAAAGTGGAGATAGATGAGAAAGCTGGGGGTTAAAAAAGAATGCATTCTCACTGTTTTCCAGATAGGAACTACAGCGTTTAGTGACATGGTCAAAAGTCTAGGAATTGTATTCTAGTTGTTGGAGAAATTTAATGACCATGCAAATTCTTGTATCAGTCAGTTTGGGCTAGGTTATGCTATGCTAATATTGCCAAGATAGCAATGGCTTAAAACCATAACAGTTTATCTCTCACGCTACATGTCTAGAGTAGTCCAGCAGGGGCCTCTGCTCATTATGTTATTCAGGTACCCATGCAGGTGAAGCTCCACCATTTTGAGATCCTGCTATGTCACCATGAAGCTTAGAGTACCCCCTCCCCAAAGCATGAAAAAATGTTCATGAGCTCTTAAATGCTTCTGTCCCAAAGGGACAAATATCACTTCCACTCAGACTTTATTGCCCAAGGCAAGTCATATAGCCACACCCAACTTCAAAACAGGTAGAAGGCCTGACCAGGTGGTGGTGCAGTAGATAGAGCTGTCTGGGATGCTGAGGACCCAGGTTTAAAACTCCAAGGTCACCAGCCTGAGCACAGGCTCACCATCTTGAGTATGGAATCGCTGGCTTGAGCGTGGGATCATAGACATGACCCCATGGTCGCTGGCTTGAGCCCAAAGGTCACTGGCTTGAAGTGCAAGATCTCTGGCTTGAGATCAAGGTCTCTGGCTTGAGTAAGGGGGTCACTGGTTTAGTTGGAGCCCCCCAGTCAAGGCACATATGAAAAAGCAACCAGTGAACAACTAAAGTGCCACAACTAGTTGATGCTTCTTGTCTCTTTCCCTGTCTGGCCCTACCACCCCCCCTCTGACTCTCACTCTGGGGGAGGGAGGAGACAGCTAGAAGAACAGTCTTTTTTTAATCTTTTTCACTCTTTAAAATTTTTTCATTGATTTGAGAGTGAAAGAGAGAAGCATCAACTCACTGTTACCACTTTTATGTGCACTCATTGATTACTTCTTCTACATACCCCAACCAATAATAAAACGCTTAACTTTAGTGCACTGGGATGATGCTCTAACCACTTCGCAGCCCAGCCAGAGCTGAAAGAGCAGTCATCTTTTTATATTCCTGTAAGGACAAGGGAAGCAGAAATACTTACTAAAAGAAGAGTTAATAATTTGCAATGATTCTTGGAACAGCTTAACAGTTGGAGCTCATTTATTCTAGCAGTCATGCCCATATCTATTGCTTTGGTTTTGTTCCTTGAGCCACTAAATGAAGTTATTAATAGAAATTTTCTCCCCCAAATTAAGAGAAGGCCCTGGCCAGTTGGCTCAGTGGTAGAGTATTGGCCTGGGAGTGTAGAAGTTCAGGGTTCGATTCCTGGCCAGGGCACACAAAAGAAGCGCCCATCTGCTTCTCCACCCTTCCCCCTCTCCTTTCTATCTCTCTCTTCCCCTCCTGCAGCCAAGGCTCCACTGGAGCAAAGTTGTCCCAGGTACTGAGGATGGCTCCATGGCCTCCACCTAAAGTATTACAATGGAGCAATTCCCCAGATGGGCAGAGCATCGCCCACTAGTGGGCTTGCTGGGTGGATCCTGGTCAGGAGCATGCAGGAGTCTGTCTCTCTGCCTCCCTGCTTCTCACTTCAGAAAAATACAACAACAACAAAAATTTAACAGAACTCAGAGGAAATCTAGATCCTGGTTTTGTTGTGTAAGATTAGGCAAGTAAAATCTCTAAACTACATTTTGCTTACATCAATATAGTAATCATAGTATTTAACTTCCCTACCTTATTGGAATATCAAGGCTAAAATAAAATCACACATAGAAAATAATTTAAAACTATGAAGCACTTCAGAAGTTGAATATATATTGCCCATAGAGATGAGTGGTAGTGGAAATGAGTGAAGCAGCCAGGGTATAAGGATATGTATTACCTAATGGGGAGTGGTGGGTACTATGGCAAACCAGAAAGCACACATTCTGTTTAACAACCTTAACCCCACTCAACTCCATCCAAACATGTCATGTGGAACTGTGGGTCTGGTATTGTAATAGTTCCAATTTTCTTATAAATTAGAAATTTTGAATTTTTTAAACTTTTTTTTTTTAAGTTTATTGATTTTAGTGAGAGGAAGAGGGAGAGAGAGAGACAGGAACACCCATCTGTTTCTATATGTGTCTTGATGGGATCAAACCAGCAACCTCTGCACTTTGGGATAATGCTCTAACCAACCAAGCTATCCAGCTAGATATAAAGCCTTCTGATTTTAAAATGTTAATAACTAATTTTTTTAAAATTGACCAGATTCAGTCATCAGTTATAGTCTCTCCATTATACAAACATATGGTAGGACTTGAGGTTTCAGATGTACAGTGCAGTTTTTGTAGGCCATGTAGGCCTCTTCTGAAATTCATATCTTGGAATGGTAACATTATGTTCTTAAAACTTTTTAAAATCAAATCCCTCTGTGGCATTTGAACAAAATACAAGGAGTATTTTGTTCCCCCAGGGGTTATTTGACAATGTCTAGAGAAATTTTTGGTAGTAACTGGGGGAGGGGCAAAATATGTAACAAAAGGAGCATTAAATAAGTCAGATTAGAGATTTAGTCCCCTTTCCTGTGCATTATCCTCTGCCAGCTGCAAGTGAAGACTGAGGCTTGCCCTGTGATCCTCATTATTTCCCCCTCCACACACATACTGCCTAATGCCTGAGTCCCTGGCTGCTCCCTGAAAGCATTCTTTTTTGCTGCAGTGCTTCCTGGCAAAGTACCCCTTCATCGGTTTGGCAGCTTCTGCGGAAGTCACATTTTACTTAAATTGCTGTCCATTGGAACCTCACAGGAAAAAGTTACTGTGACAGGGTTCCCGTGATGTCAGTTTTTAAAGGCCTTGACCCATATACCTAGCTTTAAGCATCGGAGAAATGTCCTATTCATAATGGCTTCATATGCAGCTGAATTCTGTGGTGGTGGGTGGGAAATTCTCGTTGTTGAATTTTACGTTCTTTTTTTAAAATTGATTTTAGAGAGAGGGAGAGAGAATCGTCAATTTGTTGTTAACCTGCAACCTTGACTAGCAAGGAAGCTCCAGCCATCTGAACTACTTGGCTAGGGCATTACCCTCATTTCTTTAAAATTTAGACATTTATTCTGGCCTAGAACGCATGGTTATAGACAGCTAATGTTATTTCCCAAATGAAATTATCTGCTTTTGCAGATGGTTCAGGTTTTGTGACCGGCGCCATGTCCTCTGCTGCCATCTCGTGGCCTCTCGGCTGCCTGGATTGAGATCTCACAAAGAGCCTTCCGCAAGATAATGGCGTTTTGCAGTGACTTAGTTGGAGAAAGAATTTGCACGCTGCGGCGTGCTCACCAAATCCCTTCCCTGCAGTGAATCCACCAGAGCAGGAGCACACTCGGCCTGGCGCAGAACCTGGACGTCGCGAGCAGCCCGGAAGCCGAAGGCCCTTTTGGGTCTTCCTCAACCCTTTGGGCCTCTGTATCTGTTATGCAATCCTGGAGATGAGCCACGGAAATCAGGAAACTCAACCTCCCAGGAGTAATTGGAGCCGATCTCGCCTGCTCGGCCTGATGATTGCTTGGTAGCCAGTCACCACTTTCCACCTGGGAATGGGACGTTCTTAGTCTCAGGGAGAAAAATTGACTCCGTCGGGTGTCTGGATTCTTGTCTAGGCCCATTTTGTGTTGCTTTGTGTCCACACCCTTCATCTTGGCTTGCCCAGCTGGTGCTGCCTCAAGTTTGATATTTGAATGATGAGTTAAGCAGAACAGTGGCACTGTGGTCACTATGAGATAGTGTTTCCTATAAATATGACAGGGTCTGTGCAGTGAAGTTATTAGAGGTCCCTCTCCAGGGCACAGGGAATCTGGAAGACTGCCCTGAGCCGAATTGAACTACTGGTGACTGAGCAGTGACTCAGCACACGAGTGAAGGCTGGAAACATTTTTACTTGGTGCTAATTTTTTTTTCATTATAATAATGTGTTAAACATTTTACAGTTGCTAAAGCAAGTTTGTAGAACTGTTCCTCCTGTTAGCCCCTCCAGTACACTGTACGTTTGTTTTTTCGTGGAGAGCCCTGACTCTACCTACCTCTAACCCCAGAAGAGGAGAGGGAGGATGACCAGGAGGAGGGGATGAGGACTGGAAACCACTGCCTTTGGTGTTTAAAGGCAGTGGTTTAAAATAATTTAAAAATTATTTTTATTTTTTTTTAAGTTTTTATTTATTGATTTTTACAGAGAAAGAGAGAAACACCTACCGTATTTTTCGCTCCATAAGACGCACTTTTGCCCTCCAAAAGTGGAGGGGGAAATGCCCATGCGTCTTATGGAGTGAAAAATATGGTATTTTATTAAATATTTTAACATACCATTTGGTTCAGAATATTTTTTTTCTTATTTTCCTCCTTAGAAATCTTAGGCGTGTCTTATGGTCAGGTGCATCTTATGGAGTGAAAAAGACGGTACTTGTTCCATTTATCCATGCATTCATTGATTGATTCCTGTTTGTGCCCTGACCAGGAATCTAACCCACAACCTTGGTGTATGCGGTTATTTCTTTGGTATTTTAACCTGTTTTCCCCTGTATAAAGATTCAGAGGGAAGGACCTCAGGACAGAAATAGCCTGCTACTAAACTGTTGTGTGTTGCTTCTCTTTAAAATTCAGATGCCATTTACTTAATGGGAGTTTTCAGTTTCTTTTGTTTTTCCTTCTTTACCTGTTTTTTTTTTCTGCCCTGTTTCATTTATATTTTATGTTCATGTTATTCTTGATTCTACTTATTATCTTAAGCTTTGTTTTATTTTTCTTATCAGAAACTTTTCCTGTGTTCTGTCTAGAGTTGTCTTTGTTGATTCTTGTCTATTTACCTTGCCTTTATAAAGTTTTCTTGTTTAAAATGTTTTTCCCCAAGTCCCAGATCTCAAGATACAATTTAACTTGTTTTGCTTTTTATAATTAGGTGTTTCCTTTATGTATAAAGAAAATACTATGCACTTACTCTTATACTTTAGGTAAAGCAAAGAGGACTCAAAGAAAGTCATGGAATAGAAGAAACAGGACTGATGTCTATAAATCTCAAAGATAATTATGATGAAGAGAAACTGTTTTTTGTTAACCCAAGAAGTTATGCTGTGTCTAATGATCATTTGTTATAAAGAGGCCAACAAAGAGAAGAAACTGTACACTTTTCCAAAGATAAGCTGTTTTGAAATTGGACTCTAACCTCTATATATGTTAGAAGAATTTCATGCAATGCACTTTTTCTGCACTGAAAGGTTATTGAAGCAAGTATCAAATATCAGCTGAATGGTTGTAATACGTAGATGACCTTTAATTTCTTCTCCAACACAAAGATTTAGTTTCTCAGCAGCAATGATGTTTTTAATTGACCCATCTATACTCTGTAAAATGAATCACTGGCCCTCAGCAAAATTCTAAAGTAAGGTGTACAGTATTCCACTAGTCTCTAGAACAAAGTTTATTTTCTATGGCACTACTGACATTTGGGCCAGATAATTCTTTGTTGTGGAAGGCTGTCCTGTGCATTGTAGAATGTTGAGCGGCATCCCTGGCCTCAAACCACTAGATACCAGTAGCACTTCTCCCCAGTTGTGACGATCAAAAATCTCCAGACATTGCTAAATGTCCCTTGTGGAGCTAAATAGCCCCTTTCCTTGAAAACCAGTGCTTTAGAGAGATATAATCAAGATTTCAAGAACTTAATGTCTAACTTCTCCAAGGTTCTTGTATTTAAAAAGAGAGAAGTACAAGAACCGTATTACACATCCAAAACCTGAATCCTGCCCTTGTGTCTACCCCCTACTTCCCTTCTGAATTTTGTCTTAACTGGTGTTATCATTTGGTCACACAAGATGACCTCTTCCTCAAATAGTCAATAATATTGTAATAACTATGTATGGTGCAAGGTGGGCATTAGACTTAGGGGGAAACACTTTGTAAGTTTTATAAATGTCTAGCCACTATGCTGGAAAAATTTTTTTCGAGTAAATAAACTCATCTTCCTTATTTTCTATAGCCAATTACTCACTATATTCTATAGATTTTTTTCCTGCTCTTGACTCAGTCCTCTTCCCCTCATCATCACCTTTCACCTAGACCAGTGGTCGGCAAACTCATTAGTCCACAGAGCCAAGTATCAACAGTGCAACGATTGAAATTTCTTTTGAGAGCCAAATTTTTTAAACTTAAACTATATAGGTAAGTACATTCCTTATCGAGGTGGTGCCCACATGTGGTATTTTGTGGAAGAGCCACACTCAAGGAACCAAAGAGCCGCTTGTGGCTCACGAGCCGCAGTTTGCTGACCAGGGACCTAGACCACAGAATAAGCTTCCTAAACTCTTTCTATGCCTCCAGGCTTGCCCTGCTCAAATACATCTTTCACATTAGCCACATAAATGTGATCACTAGCTTCCTTGCTTAACAGTCCTCAGTTTTCCCCAACACCTATAAGATCAAGTCCAAGCTTCTTAAAGTGGTATAATGACCCCTGTGATCTGGACCCTGCCTCTCTTTCCAATTTCTCCCACATTCCCTTTCTTGCACTTAACTCTTCAGGGACAGCAATCTGAGGAAAGTGACATACAGCCTTAAAATTTTTGTTTTAATTAGTAATATATATGATAAAGACTTCCACCACATCTTTAAGCTGCACACTCTTCCTTTCTCTCTCTTTTTTTTCTTTTTGATTAGCCTGAGGATGCTTATAACAGCCCTGACTCGGTGATGAGCTGGATGGGGGTCAGGGTTGTTTATTACAAAAGTAGTGAGAAGTTAAACCAATTAATACACTAACAAGAAGGCCTTGGCTGAGTGGCTCAGTTGGTTAGAGTGTGTTCCTCCTGATATGCCAGGGTTGTGGGTTCAATACCTGGTCAGGGTACATACAAGAACCAGCCAATGAGTGCATAAATAAATGGAACAACAAATTGATGTCTCTCTCTCTCTATCTCTCAAATCGATAAATAAAAAAAAATTTAAAAAACACTAATGGGCTCTTGGTTGGTTAGCTCGGTCGGTTAAAACATCATCCTGAAACGACAAGGTTGTGGGTTCAATCCCTGACCAGGGCACACTTCAGAAGCAACCAATGAATACACAACCAAGTGAAACAACAAATGAATGCTTCTCTTTCCCTTCCACTCTCTCTCCCTTCCTCTCTGTCTCTCTAAATTAAGCCCTCACCAGATAGCTCAGTTGGTTGGAGCATAATTCTTGAAGCACAGAGGTTGCCAGTTCAATCCCCGGTCAGGACATGTACAGGAACAGCTCAATGTTCCTGCCTCTCTCTGTGCTTCTCTAAAATGCAGAACACTAAGGGGGAGTCAAAGCCATATCATGTCAAAACATCTCTCTTGGCACATGTGTTTTTTACTTCCATGCCTAATTTAAGCTGTGCTATCTAGTGCTAGCTCCATACCAGCATCACTATCTGCTACTGATCCTTGCAGACTCAGCTCAGTCCTCGTCTACTTTGGAACCTTCTCTGAGATCATTCCCCTCTTCTTTCCCACAGCAGGAGGAAGGAAAACGATCATTATTACAGAAAAGTCAGCACTTTCATAGTAAGGGTCTGCAAAAAAAAACGTTACTAAAACAACCGTTTTCTTCAATTTCCCCCATATATTTACTGCCCCACAATTTACCACCCCTAGAAGCCCAAATCCTTTTCCCTTTGTTTTGTCACTTTTTCACAATTTCTCACCCTTTATTAAAATAGTATATAATCCCTTGTGTCTCATCACCTCTTGAGTCTTCATTTCTTTTCCATGAAGGCCTGTCATATAAAAATTAAAATATTAACAGCAAATAAAACTTTATGCCTTTTCTCCTGTTAATTTGGCTTCTGTCAATTTTCAAGCTCCAGATACTAAACCTGAGAGGATAGAGAAAAGTTCTTTTCTACTCTACAATTGAAATTATTATTTATGTGTCCACCTTTGAAGCAAGAACTGTATCTTACACATCTTTATAACCCCAGAATCTAGCCAAGTGAATGATATATGGGAAACATTCAGTAAGTGTTTACTGAGTGAATAAATAGACTAAGTCAGAAGGAACCTTAGAAGGCATTCTACTCAATATAGGTACTCCTGTGCAACATTTAACAGTCATTCAGTCTCTGCTGAAACATCAGCAGTAGGCCCTGGCCAGCTGGTTCAGTGGGTCAAGCATCAGCCCAAAGTATGGACATTCTGAGTTCGATTCCTGGTCAGGAAACACAAGAGAAGCAACCATCTGCTTCTCTCCCCCTCTTCCTCCCCCTTCTTTCTCTCTTCACCTCTCACCAGTGGCACTGATAGCTCAGTTCATCCAAGCATCGGCCTCAAGCACTGAGGATAGCTCGGTTGATTTGAGCATCGGACCCAGACATGGGTTGCCAGGTGGATCCCGGTCAGGGTGCATACAAGAGTCTGTCTCACTATCTCCCCTCCTCTCACTTAAAAAAATAATAATAATAATAATAAAATTACTCATGGCAGCTGGTGCCACACCAAATTCATGATCTCAAACTACAACTAAATCCTAAATGCTACATCATAATACTACTCATGGCAGCTCTCCATTTCCATAGCTGCTACTTCAAGTTTTTTTTACCCTGTTCTCAATAGTTATTCTAAAATGCATTTTGAAGAATAACCAAATGATAACAAATAAGAGAGAAAGAAACAGAAAGGAAAAGAAAGTTCCTCTAACAAGAATAATAATAAGGTGAGACTTGGCCTGTCAGCTAGTAATATATATTATCAAGATATCTGTTATATAAAGAAATTAAAACAATGTAGTGTTGGCACCAGAATAGGCAGATAGATGAATGGAACAGAATAGAGAGTAAAAAAAAAGAGCTCAAATATATACAAAGATTTAATATATTTTATTTATTTATTTTATTATTTTTTTTTACAGAGACAGAGAGAGGGATAGACAGGGACAGACAGAAATGGAGAGATGAGAAGCAACAATCATTAGGTTTTCACTGCACGTTGCAACACCTTAGTTGTTCATTGATTGCTTTCTCATATGTGCCTTGACCGTGGGCCTTCAGCAGACTGAGTACCCCTTGCTCGAGCCAGCAACCTTGGGTCCAAGCTGGTGAGCTTTGCCTCAAACCAGATGAGCCCGTGCTCAAGCTGGTGACCTCGGGGTCTCGAACCTGAGTCCTCGGCATCCCAGTCCGATGCTCTATCCACTGTGCCACCGCCTGGTCAGGCGATTTAATATATATATATATATATATATATATATATATATATATATATATTTTTTTTTTTTTTTTTTTTTTTTTTTTTTTTCCCTGAAGCTGGAAACAGGAAGGTAGACAGACTCCCGCATGCGCCCGACCGGGATCCACCCGGCACGCCCACCAGGAGGCGATGCTCTGCCCATCCGGGGTGTCGCTGTGTCACCACCAGAGCCATCCCCAGCGCCTGGGCCATCTTTTTGCTCCAATGGAGCCTCGGCTGTGGGAGGGGAAGAGAGAGACAGAGAGGAAGGAGGGGGGGTGGAGAAGCAGATGAGCGCCTCTCCTGTGTGCCCTGGCCGGGAATCGAACCCAGGACTCCTGCACGCCAGGCCGACGCTCTACCACTGAGCCAACCGGCCAGGGCCCAATTTAATATATTTTAATAGCACTATTTCTTTTATCAGTAGGTTCATTATAAACTGATTTTTTCCTTTTAAACTTTTTTATTTTTAATTACAGTTGACATACAATATTATATTAGTTTCAGGTGTACAATGTAGTTATTACACATTTATATAACTTACCAAGTAATAACCCCAATAAGTCTACTACCTATATGACACCATATATAGTTATTATATTATTGACTATGTTCTGTGTATTGTGCTTCACATCCCTATGATGATTTTGTAACTGCCAACTTGTACTTCTTAATCTCTTCACCTTTTTCACCCATTTCGCCAACCCACTTTCTATCTGGTGACCATTAATTTGTTCTTTTTATCTATGAGCTTGTTTCTGATTTTTTAGTTTATTCAATTTGTTTTTTAGATTCTACATGTAAGTGAAATAATATTGCATTTGTCTTTTCTCATCTGACTTACTTCACTTAGTGTAATACCCTTTAGGTCTATCGATATTGTTGCAAATGGCAAGATGCCATTTTTTTATGGCTGAGTAATATTCTATTATATATTTTTGGATTTTTAAAGAAAAATAAATGATGTTAGAACAATTGCATAACAGTTTGCAAGTAGATTAAGTTATAGTTCTGTCATATACCAAACCCAAAATAAATTCTACACAATTAAAGACTTAAATAGAAAAAATTAAAACCATCAACGTATGAGAAGAAATATAGGTGTGTGTGTGTGTGTGTGTGTGTGTGTGTATTTTTTTTTTTTTTTTTTTTTTAGTGAGAGAAATAGAGACAAAGAGAGGGACAGACAGGCAGGAAAGGGGAAAGATGAGAAGCATCAATTCTTTGTTGCAGCACCTTAGTTGTTCATTGATTGCTTTCTCATATGTGCCTCTACTGGGTGGGGTAGGGGGGAGCTCCAGCAGAGCAAGTGATCCCTTGCTCAAGCCAGCAACCTTGGGCTTCAAGCCAGCAACCTCTGGGACCAAGCTGGTGACCTTGAGGTCATGTCTATGATCCCATGTTCAAGCCAGTAACCCCACACTCACCAGCACTCAAGCAGGCGACCTCAGGGCTCGAACCTAGGTCCTCTGCATCCCAGTCCAATGCTCTATCCACTGTGCCACTGCCTGGCCAGGCAGTAAATATTTATATACTTTATATACTCTGTGGCAGATGAGATTTTTCTAAGTATAACACTGGCAAAGACTAAAAAAGAAAGATTGATTTTACACTAAAAATTTTAAACTTTATATCCAAAAATATCACAATAAATAAAGGTAAAGTTTAAGTGGAAAATTAAGGAAGGATGACAGAGAGCAACATAAAGCTAAAATATTGTTAGTATCCATATTGAAAAGAATAGAAAAATTGATAGACAAAGACAATATACTAAAAATAAATAAATTTTCAAAGCTAATAAATATATGAAGGATGATTTCTATTTATAGTAGTTAGGTAAATGCAATTTAAAAAAATTTTAAATGTCATTTAAGGATAAGTACATTATTAACATTTCTGAATGCATAAAATTAATTGTTGAGTATACAAAAAAGTAGGCACTTTCTTATACCTCTGACAGGACTGTAAATTGATACACCAAAATGGGAAGGCATTTAATATCTTATATCTGCAGGTTAAGACTGGCCTACCCTTGGCCCAGCAATTCTGCTTCTAGGAGTTTTTCTCAGGAATACTTTTAGATATGTGTAAAGGGTTACCTATTTTTTTTGTTTTGTTTTGTTTTTTTGTTTTTTTGCATTTTTCTGAAGCTGGAAACAGGGAGAGACAGTCAGACAGACTCCCGCATGCGCCCGACCGGGATCCACCCGGCACGCCCACCAGGGGGCGACGCTCTGCCCACCAGGGGGCGATGCTCTGCCCATCCTGGTCGTCGCCATGTTGCGACCCTCCTGGGCGTCGCCATGTTGCGACCAGAGCCACTCTAGCGCCTGGGGCAGAGGCCACAGAGCCATCCCCAGCCCCCGGGCCATCTTTGCTCCAATGGAGCCTTGGCTGCGGGAGGGGAAGAGAGAGACAGAGAGGAAGGCGCGGCGGAGGGGTGGAGAAGCAAATGGGCGCTTCTCCTATGTGCCCTGGCCGGGAATCGAACCCGGGTCCTCCGCACGCTAGGCCGACGCTCTTTCGCTGAGCCAACCGGCCAGGGCGGGTTACCTATTTTTTAATTGATTGATTTTAGAGAGAAAGAGAAAGAAACATCAATTTGTTGTTCCACTTATTTATGTATTCACTAGTTGATTCTTGGATGCATCCTGACCAGGGATCAAACCCACAACGCTGGTTCAACACTAACCAACTGAGCTACCCACCCAAAGCTGGGAATTACCTATTAAAACATTTATTACAGCATAAATTTTAGAAATTTAAAAGTGCAGCCTGACCAGTGGTGGTACAGTGGATAGAACATTGACTAAGAATGCCAAGGTCACCAGTTTGAAACTCAAGGTCACTGGCTTGAGCCCAGTGTTGCCAGCCTGAGCACAGGGTCACCAACTTAGCTCTGGGATCACCAACACAATCCTGGGGTCTCTGGCTTGAGCCCAAGGTCATTAGTTTGATCCCCAGTCAAGGCACATATAAGAAGCCATGTACAACTGAGTGGAGCAACAAGTTGATGCTTCTCTCTCTCTCTCTCTCAAAAATAATTTCGCCTGACCTGTAGTGGCACAGTGAATAAAGCACCGACCTGGATTGCTGAGGTCGCTAGTTCAAAGCCCTGGGCTTGCCTGGTCAAGGTACATATGACAAGCAATTGATAAACAACTAAAGTGAAACAGCTATGAGTTAATACTTCTTGCTCCCAACCGCTCTCTTTACTCTTTTGTAAAATAAATAGATTTTTTAAATCTTTTAAAAAAACAATAATTTATAAGTGCAGTCTAAATAACAGTAAGGTAATTGATTTTTAAAATATAATAAGCCTAGAGAATGAAATATTATACTGGCATATGAGGGATAACCAGCAGCAGGCGCATGTATGGCTGTGAGGAAGCAAAAAAGAGGAGCAGAAGAAATTCAAGGAGCTAAAAGTAAAGGTGGCAGTTAAAGGCTCTTTGGCCACAGGTAGAATTAAGAAATCTGGCAAAAAGTGAGCTGTTCCTTGTGCCTGGGGTAATGGCGATCCTTCATTCCATTGATGTCTTAATATCTGGATTCTCTCCTACAACATCTATGTCCACCTACAACTAGAATGAAGTGTTGTCTTGGAACTTGTTGTACATTTAAGGATAAACATTTTTTTAAATTTTATTGGTTGATTTTAGAGAGAAATGAAAGAAGAGAGAGAGAGAAGCATTCATTTGTTGTTCCATTTAGTTGTGCATCCATTGGTTGCCTCCCATATGTGCCCTGACTAGGATTGGACCTGCAACCCTGGTGTTTCAGGATGACGCTCTAACAAATTGAGCTAACTGGCCAGGTCTAAGAATAAAATTTTTTTTTTTTTTTTTTTTTTTTTTTTTTTTTTAGTGAGGGGAGGAGAAGCAGAGACAGACTCCCGCATGTGCCCTGACCAGGATCCACACAGCTTACTCACTAGGGAGCGATGCTCTGCCCATCTGGGGCCTTAGCTCAGTTGCAACTGGAGCCATTTTTTAGTGCCTGAGGCACAGACCATGGAGCCATCCTCAGAGCGTAGGGCCAACTTGCTCCAATTGAGTCATGGCTGCAGGAGGGCAGGAGAAGAGAGAGAGAGAGAAAAGTGAGAGGGGAAGGGGTGGAGAAGCAGATGGGCGCTTCTCCTGTGTGCGCTGGCCAGGAATTGAACCCAGGACATCCATAAACTGGGCCAATGCTCTACCATGGAGCCAACCAGACAGGGCCAAGAATAAACTTTTCTTTCTATTTTTTTTTATAGACTATTTTTTTTCAGAGTGGGGGGAGAGGAAGAGAGAGAGAGAGAAAGAGAAAGAGAGAGACGGGGGAGGAGCAGGAAGCATCAACTCCCATGGTTTTGAACCGGTGACCTCAGTATTCCAGGTTGATGCTTTATCCCACTGCACCACCACAGGTCAGGCAATAAACTTTTCTTAAAAAAAAAAAAAGCAATTAGCCTGACCAGGCAGGCGGTGGCACAGTGGATAGAGCGTCAGACTGGGATGCGGAGGACCCAGGTTCGAAACCCCGAGGTCGCACGCTTGAGCATGGACTCACCAGCTTGAGCTCAGGGTCGCTGGCTTGAGCGCAAGGTCACTGGCTTGAAGCCCAAGGTCGCTGGCTTGAGCCCAAAGTCACTGACTTGAGCAAGGGGTCACTTGCTCTACTGTATCTCCCTGGTCAAGGCATATGAGAAAGCACTCATTACCTGACCTGTGGTGGCACAGTAGATAAAGTGTCAACCTGGAATACTGAGGTCACTGGTTCAAAACCCGTACTTATCTGATCAAGGCACATATGGGAGTTGATGCTTCCTGCTCCTCCCCCTTTCTCCCTCCCTTTCTCTCTCTCTCTCTCTCTCTCTCTCTCTATTTCTTTCCTCTCTAAAATGAATAAAGTATTTTTAAAAAATTTTAAAAAAAAATAGCCTGACCTGTGGTGCCACAGTAGATCAAGCTTCGACCTGGAGTGCTGAGGTCACTGGTTCAAAACCCTGGGCTTGCCTGGTCAAAGCACATATGGGACTTGAAGCTTCCTGCTTCTCCCCCCTTCTTTCTCTCTCTCTCTCCCTCCCCCCCCCTGTCTCTCTTCTATAAAATGAATAAATAAATAAAAATAATTTTTTTTAATTTTATTTATTGATTTTACAGAGATAGGAGGGAAGAAAACAAGAAGTATCAAGTGATAGTTGCTTCACTTTAGTTGTTCATTGATTCCTTGTTGTATGTGCCTTGACCGGGCAAGCCCAGGGTTTTGAACTGGCGACCTCAGCATTCCAAGTCAATGCTTTATATCCACCACGCCACCACTTGTCAGGTGAAATAAAAATAATTTTTAAAAAATTTAAAAAAAGAAAAGAAAGCAATCATTTAACAACTAAGGTGCCACAACGAAGAATTGATGCTTCTCATATCTCTCTTCCTGTCTGTTCTTATCTTTCTCTCTGACTCTCTCTGTCTCTGTCAAAAAAAAAAAAAAAGAAAGAAAGAAAGAAAATTAATAATAATAATAAGTAAGAGATGCCATGGAATATTTTTTTTCTTTCTTTTTTTTTTTTAATCAAGTGAGAAGCAGGTAGGCGGAGAGACAGACTCCCACATGCGCCCCGACCAGGATCTACCTGGCAACCCCAGTCTGGGGCTGATGTTCTGACCATCCAGGGCCACTGGCCCCTTGGTAACTGAAGCATTGCTTGGTAACTGAAGCATTTTAGCGCCTGAAGCAAGACCATGGAGCCATCCTCAGTGCTGCCAACTTGTTCATTCGAGCCATGGCTTTGGAAGGAGAAGGGAGAAGGAGAGAGACAGGGAGAGGTGGAGAAGCAGATGGTCACTTCTCCTGTGAGCCCTGACCAGGAATCAAACGTGAGACTTCCACACGCTGTGCCAACACTCTACCTCTGAGCCAACCGGCCAGGGCTGGAATATTTCTAAGTTAAAAAAAAAAAAAAAATCAATCGGCCTGACCTGTGGTGGCGCAGTGGATAAAGCGTCGACCTGGAAGTGCAGAGGTCGCCGGTTCGAAACCCTGGGCTTGCCTGGTCAAGGCACATATGGGAGTTGATGCTTCCTGCTCCTCCCCCCTTCTCTCTCTCTTCTCCCCTTCTCTCTCTCCTTTCTAAAAAATGAATAAATAAAAAAACAACAACACAACACACTGTACCTGACCAGGCAGCAGCACAGTGGATAGAGCATCAACCTAGGAGGCTGAGGACCCAGATTCAAAGCCCCAAAGTTGACAGCTTGAGTGCAGGGCCACTGGCTTGAATGTGGGATCATAGACATTACCCCCTGGTTGCTGGCTTGAGCCCAATGTCATTGACTTGAGCAAAGGGTCACTTGCTCTGCTGTAGCCCCCTGGTCAAGGCACATATGAGAAAGCAATCAATGAGCAACTAAGGTGCCGCAATGAATAATTGATGCTTCTCATCTCCCTTTCTGTCTGTCTGTTCCTATCTGTCTCTTTCTCTGTCTCTCTGTCTCTGTCTCTTTCACTAAAAAACAAAACAAAACAAAAAACAAACCGCACATCGACATTGATTCAATTTAAAAATGGGCGAAACGCTTGAATAGACATGTCTGCAAAGAAAATTTACGAATGACCAATAAGCACATGAAAGTGATGTTGAGTATCATTAGTCATTAGGGAGATGCAATTCAAAACCACAATGAGATGCCACTTTACCACTTCACATCTGCTAATACGGCTATAAAAATGACAATGAGAAATAACAAATGTTTTCTAGGATGTGGAGAAATTAGGATTCTCATGTACTGCTGGTAGGAATGCAAAATGCCGCTTCAAAATAGCTTGGTGGTTCCTCAATAGGTTAAACCTAGAATTACCACCTCATGCCCAGTGAGGAACCCAGAGAGAGAGTGGGCCACGGTGTGGTGTGGTTGACATTGTTGCCTGCTTGCCTGGGAAGCCAGCATCCTCCTCTCAAGGACAGATATCCACACCTGACCACCAATCACTGAGGTCTTCATGCATTGATTTTATTTGACATCTGGAGTAGTGGAGCTGTCATTTTGGCCTGCGAGCAGCTGAGGACACTGCACAGCAGATACTCAGTTCTGTTCTGCTGTGTGGTGTGGTTGTCTTTGTTCAAGAATGATCAGAGCCCTGGCCAGATGCTCAGTTGGTCACAGCATCATCCAGATGCACAGAAGTTGCTAGTTCAATCCCTAGTCAGGGCACATAAAGAAACAGATCTATGTTCCTGTCTCTCTCTCCTTCACCTGCTCACTCTCTGCTTCTCTCTCTCAAAAATCAATAAAATATAAAAACATTAAAAAAAAAAGAAAAAGAATGATCAGGGACAGCCAGGATTCTGACCAAGGCCAAGAGACGTGGTAGGATTCAAATAATTTAACAACTGGTTCTCTGCCCGCCCTAGTGACTGTTTTAAGTATGAAAAGATGATATACCGTCTGACCTGTGATGGTGCAATGGAGAAAGCTTCAACCTGGAACGCTGAGATTGTTGGTTTGAAACCCCAGGCTTGGTTGGTCAAGGAACATATGGGGAGCAACTATTATGAGTTGATGCTTCCTGCTCCTCCCCCACTTCTCTCTCTCTCTCTCTCTAAAAGAAATAAATAAAATCTTAAAAAAAAGATATACCGAAAGGTAGTTTCTCACTTCATGCATTTAATACTTAAGTAAGAACAATGAAAGAGGTACACAAAACTAGATAGATTGTTATGAGTTAAAATATTAATGAAAAAGTATTAAATAATACCTGACAAAACACAATAAAACTGTTATTTAAGGTATTTCCATATTGCTTCTTTTTTTTTTTTTTTTTCTGTGACAGAGACAGAAAGAGGAACAGATAGGAACAGACAGACAGGAAGGGAGAGAGATGAAAAGCATCAATTCTTCATTGTGGCACTTTAGTTGTTCATTGATTGCTTTCTCATATGTGCCATGACTGGGGGCCTACAGCAGAATGAGTGACCCCTTGCTCAAGCCAGCGACCTTGGGCTTCGAACCAATGACCTTTGGGTTCAAGCTAGGGACCATGGGGTCATGTCTATGATCTCACACTCAAGCCAGCGACCCCGCTTTCAAGCTGGTGAGCCAGCGCTCAAGCCAGTGACCTCGGGGTTTCGAACCTGGGTCCTCTGCATCCCAGTCTGATGCCCTAGCCATTGCGTCACCACCTGGTCAGGTTCCATATTGCTTCTTGATTGATGTCCTCACTTGCAATTTTCTTTACCTATGGACGGAACAAACATTACTATGGGTGCTTAGAATACGTTGTTGCGCAAATGAACATTAAAATGAGTAAAGAATATAAATTTGTGATTTCCACATTGGGCGGCTGATGGGGCACCCACCTTAGAGAGAACCCTGATTACAAGTGCCATTTTAACAACCGATTCGCTGAACTCAACAAAAATTCGTTATCGGTTCTGCTGAGCCAGTATGAACTGGCTGAATCCCACCACTGTGTGGGTACAGGGGTAACAAAGGTGGCCACGAAACCAGGAATGTCTTAAACTGCAACATTGCATCTCATCCTGACCCATCCATCCCCGCCACTGCACCCTCATATTGGTGGGTGGCGGTCCTAACTCCCACCCATAAGCTACCAGGCCCAAGAGCTGAAGGGAGCCCCACATGTCACATTACTAACTGCAATTGGTGCTTGTGTCAATCACTGTGAAATAAAGTCTGAATACATCAAAAAAGAAAAAAAAATGTAGAATTACCATATGAGCCAGCAACTCTACTCATAGGTATATACCAACCAGGTGTTCAAACAAACAAAAAACAAAAAAAATGCACTCCAAGAATGTTCATAAAAGCACTATTCTCAGTTGCCAAAAGGTAGAAACAATTCAAATGTCCATCAACTGATAAGTGGATAAACAAACTGTAGTGTATATTCATATGATGGATTATTTCTTATTCCACCGTACTACAACATGGACGAACCCAGAAAATATTATGCTAAGTGAAAGACGCCGGACACAAAAGGCCACATATTACAGTGTGTCCGTAAAGTCATGGTGCACTTTTGACCAGTCACAGGAAAGCAACAAAAGAGGATAGAAATGTGAAGTCTGCACCAAATAAAAGGAAAATCCTCTCAGTTTCTGTAGGATGATGTGACAGCATGTGCAGATGATGACATAACACCATGTATACAGCGGAGCAGCCCACGGCCATGCCAGTCGAGATGTGGACGGTACAGAGGAAAGTTTAGTGTGTTCTGTGGCTTGCTAAATTCGAATCCATGACCAAAGTGCAACGTGAATATCGGCGTGTTTATAACGAAGCGCCACCACATAGGAATAACATTACTCGGTGGGATAAGCAGTTGAAGGAAACCGGCAGTTTGGTGGAGAAACCCGCTCTGGTAGGCCATCAGTCAGTGACGAGTCTGTAGAGGCTATACGGGATAGCTACCTAAGGAGCCCTAAAAAATCTGTGCGTGAGCCCACATCGAACTGCACTGAATAGATATGAAACTGGGAGAGTTTTCCTTTTATTTGGTGCAGATTTCACATTTCTTCGTCTTTTGTTGCTTTCCTGTGACCGGTCAAAAGTGCACCATGATTTTACGGACACAATGTATATCATTCCATTTATCTGAAATATCTAAAATAGGCAATTTCATAGAAACAAAGCATATTAATGGTTGTTAGGCGCTGGGAGAAGGAAACAATGGGGATTGACTGCTTACTGGCTACGAGATTTCTTTTTGCAAAGCTAAAAACGTTCTAGAACTAGATAGTGGTGATACTTGTACAACACTGAATATACTAAATGCCACTGAACTGTGCACTTGAAAATAATTAAAATGGTAAATTTTATGTTACGTGAATTTACCACAATATTTAAAAACATATTACAAGTCAGTTGGTAAAGCTGTTTTTGATTTTCTAAAAGTATATGCCTAGAAATAAAAGTATAAAAGGATAAATATAAATTACTCTGGTTGCCCATTGAAGGGTCATTTAGGACTGTGTTCTATTTATTCTACAATAATTATGGATTACTTGAGTCCTTTTTAAAACATACTGTAGAATATTTAATGGAATAAAGTAGTATTTATCATATAGTCATATACTATTAAACAAAAGCAGTACTGTATATTTCAGGGGTAGTCAACCTTTTTATACTTAACACCCACTCTTGTAGCTCTGTTAGTAGTAAAATTTTCTAACTGCCCACTGGTTCCACAGTAATGGTGATTTATAAAGTAGGGAAGTAACTTTACTTTAAAATTTATAAAGCAGAGTTACAGCAAGTTAAAGCATATAATAATAATTACTTACCAAGTACTTTATGTCAGATTTTCACTAAGTTTGGCAGAATGAATCTTTATAAAATAACTTACTATAGTTAAATCTATCTTTTTATTTATACTTTGGTTGCTCTGCTACCGCCCACCATGAAAGCTGGAATGCCCACTAGTGAGCAGTAGGGACCAGGTTGACTACCACTGTTATATTTGAATGATCCCAATTTCATTGTAAATAATACCTATTGTATTATTTACAGAGAAAAACTTACTGGAAGTGTATATACCAACATATTAATGGTTATATTTCAGTGGGGTGATTATAGGTAAATTTTATTTACTTTTAAATACATATATTTTTTAAATTCCTCCAGTAAGGAATTTTGGGTTCTAAATGTTATTTATTTATTTATTTATTTATTTCTACAGAGAGTGAGTCAGAGAGAGGGATAGACAGGGATAGACAGGAATGGAGAGAGATGAGAAGCATCAATCATTAGTTTTTCATTGTGCGTTGCAACACCTTAGTTGTTCACTGATTGCTTTCTCATATGTGCCTTGACCGCGGGCCTTCAGCAGACCGAGTAGCCCCTTGCTGGAGCCAGCGATCTTGGGTTCAAGCTGGTGGGCTTTTGCTCAAACCAGATGAGCCCACGCTCAAGCTGGCGACCTCAGGGTCTCGAATCTGGGTCCTCGGCATCCCAGTCCGACGCTCTATCCACAGTGCCACCGCCTGGTCAGGCTCTAAATGTTTTTTAAAGGTTTTCCTTATGTTGGGCCAAAAACTTTTCTTAATTCTTTTTTTTTAATTTGTTGAGATGACATAGTTTGCCAAACCATACAAGTTTCAAATGTATAACTCAATATAACACCATCTACACACTACATCATGCACCCTCTGCCCCAAACAAAGTCTCTTTTCATCCCTATTGCCCCTCTTTGCCCTCCTCCCCTACCTCCACTGCCCTTTCCCTCTGCTTATTGTTGCCACCCTGTTGTCTGTATCTATGTGTGAGATATATATATATATATATATAGATAGATAGATAGATATAAATATATATGTTTTTTTGCCTAATCCCTTCACTTTCCTTCATCTAGTTCCCTCACTTCCCTTCCCTTTGACAGCTGTCCATCTGTACCATGTGTCCATGCCTTTGTCTCTATTTTGTTCCTCAGTTTATTGTGTTCATTATATACCACATATAAGTGCGATCATATGGTATTTGTCTTTTTCTCACTGGCTTATTTCACTTAGCATAATAATCTCCAGGTCTATCCATGCTGTCACAAAAAAAGTAAGATTCCTTCTTTTTTACAGCGGTGTAGTATTCCATTGTTTAAATGTACTGCAGTTTTTTGGGGGTTTTTTTTTTTTGTATAGAGGCAGAGATAGACAGGGACAGACAGACAGGAACAGAGAGAGATGAGAAGCATCAATCATTAGTTTTTCGTTGCGCGTTGCGACTTCCTAGTTGTTCATTGATTGCTTTCTCATATGTGCCTTGACCACGGGCCTTCAGCAGACCGAGTAACCCCTTGCTGGAGCCAGCAACCTTGGGTCCACGCTGGTGAGCTTTGCTCAAACCAGATGAGCCTGCGCTCAAGCTGGCGACCTTGGGGTCTCGAACTTGGGTCCTTCCGCATCCCAATCCAATGCTCTATCCACTGCGCCACCGCCTAGTCAGGCCCACAGTTTTTTTTTATACATTCAGTCACTGATGGACACTTAGGCCGTTTCCAGATCTTGGCTGTTAAAAGTAACACTGCAATGAACATGGGGGTGCATATATTCTTTCAAATTAGTTCAGGATTATTAAGATATAATCTGCCCTGGCCAGCTGGCTCAGTGGTAAAGCATTGTTTTGGTGTGTGGAAATCCTGGGATCAATTCCCAATCAGAGTACACAGGAGAAGCGACCATCTGCTTCTTCACTCCTCCCCATCTTTCTTCTCTCTCTCTCTCTCTTTCTCTATTGTCCCCTCAGCCATGGCTCAGTTGGAGCAAGTTGGCCTCAGGTGCTGAGGATGGCTCCATGGCCTTGCCTCAGGTGCTAAAATAGCTTGGTTGCTGAGCAACAGAGCAATGACCCCAGATGGGCAGAGCATTCCTTTGGTAGGGGGCTTGCCGGGTGGATCCTGGTTGGGGTGCATGCAGAAGTCTGTCTTTCTGCCTCTCTGCTTCTCACTTAAGAAACAAAAATTTTTAAAGGGAATCTTCCCAGAAGTGGGATCTCTGAATAAAAAGGCATGTGCATTTTAAATTTTTTGAGGAAACTCCATACTACTTTCCACAGTGACTGCACCAATCTGCATTCCCAGTAGCAGTGCACGAGGGTTCCCTTTCCTTCACATCCTCCTTGCCAGTACTTGTTTGTTGATGATAAACATTCTGATAGTGTGAGGCGATATCTCATTGTGTTTTTTTCTTTTTTCTTTTTATTCTAAATTTATGATGATGATGATGATGTCAGAAAGGAAGATAGTGAGGCAGATGCCCGCACATGCCCTGACTGGGATCTGGGCCCAATGCTTGAGTCCAGAGCTATTTTTAGCACCTGAAGCTGTTGCTCTCCAATGGAGCAATCCGCAGTGTCTGGGTACACACTCAAACCAGTCAAGACACTGGCTGTGAGAGGGGAAGAGGGAGAGAAGGGGGAAAGAAGTAGATAGTTGCTTCTCTGCGTGCCCTGACTGGGAATAGAATCCAAGATGTCCATATGCCAGGTCCGCTCTATCCACTGAGCCACCAGCCATGGACTAATTTTTTTAAGTATTTTATTTATTGATTTTAGAAAGAAGAGAGAGAGAGAGAGAGAGAGAGAGAGAGAGAGGCAGGGAGGTTGAAGGAGCAGGAAGCATCAACCCATAGTTGCTTCTCATATTTGCCTTGACCAGGCACGCCCAGGGTTTTGAATGGGCAACCTCAGTGTTCCAGGTCAATGCTTTATTCACTGTGCCATCATAGGTTAGGGTCTCATTGTGGTTTTAATTTGCATTTCTTTGATGATTAGCAATGTTGAGCATTTTCCATATGCCTATTGGCCATTTGTATGTCATCTTTGGAGAAGTGTCTACTCAAGTTCTTTGCCCATTTTTTAATTGGACTGTTTGTCTTCCTTGTGTTGAGTTTTATAAGTTCTTTACAAATTTTGGATGTTAACCCCTTATCAGCTGTATTAGTGAATATCTTCTCCCATTCAATGGGTGGTCTTTTTATTTTGTTGGTGGTTTCTTTCTGCTGTACAAAGTGTTCTTACTTCTTAAATGGAAACTTTAGTTGGGGAAAAATTGAAAGATAAAATTTTAAAGGTAAATAATACCAAAGAATCTGGAAACTATTAAAGTGAAAGAGAAAGAATTTTAGAGAGATAAGTAAGCATGTACTTGGAAAAAATCTCTTGCATGGCTAACTAAAAGAATTAAAGAAATATTGTAGGAGAGAAGTACCTTTCAAAAAAGGGAAAGGCAAGCAAAGGGAATAAGAATGCAATAAAATCATATTAAGAAGTACAAGCCCTGGCCGGTTGGCTCATTGGTAGAGTGTCGGCCCAGCATGTGGAAGTCCCAGATTTGATTCCTGACCAGGGCACACAGGAGAAGCACCCATCTGCTTCTTCACCCTTCCCCTCTCCTTTCTTCCTATCTCTCTCTTTCCCTCCCACAGCCAAGGTTCTATGGGAGCAAAGTTGGCCCTGGTGCTGAGGATGGCACCATGGCCTCCACCTCAGGTATTGCAGTAGAGCAACGCCCCAGATGGGCAAAGCATCTCCCCCTAGTGGGCTTGCTGGGTGGATCCTGGTCAAGTGCATTGGGAGTCTATCTCTCTGCCTCCCTACTTCTCACTTCAGTAAAAAAAAAAGAGGTACAGACTAGATGTTGCTTTTTTTGTGTGACAGAGACAGAGTTAGAGAGAGGGACAGATAGGGACAGACAGACAGGAAGGGAGAGAGATGAGAAGCATCAATTCTTCGTTGCCACACCTTAGTTGTTCATTGATTGCTTTTTCATATGTACCTTGACTGGGGGGCTACTGCAGACCAAGTGACCCCTTGCTCGAGCCAGCAACTTTGGGCTCAAACTGGTGAGCCTTGCTCATATCAGATGAGCCTGTGCTCAAGCTGGCAACCTCGAGGTTTCGAACCTGAGTCCTCCATGTCCCAGTCCGATGCTCTATCCACTGCACCACTGCCTGGTCAGGCTAGATGTTGCTTTTGAAATAGAGTAATAGCCTCTGCCTGACCAGGCGGTGCCGCAGTGGATAGAGCATTGGACTGGGATGTGGAAGACCTAGGTTCGAGACCCCGAGGTCACCAGCTTCAGCGCGAGCTCATCTGGCTTGAGCAAAAAAAGCTCACCAGCTTGGACCCAAGGTTGCTGGCTTGAGCAAGGGGTTACTTGGTCTGCTGAAGGCCCACGGTCAAGGCACATATGAGAAAGCAATCAATGAACAACTAAAGTGTCGCAACGAGAAACTGATAATTGATGCTTCTCATCTCTCTCCATTCCTGTCTGTCTGCCCCTATCTATCCCTCTCTCTGACTCTCTCTCTGTCTCTGTAAAAAAAAATTTTTTTAATGGATCAATAGATTTTTTTAAATTTTTATTTTATTTATTCATTTTTAGAGAGGAGAGAGACAGGAGAGAGAGAGAGACAGAGAGAGAGAAGGGGGAAGAGCTGGAAGCATCAACTCCCATATGTGCCTTGACCAGGCAAGCCCAGGGTTTCAAACCGGCAACCTCAGCATTTCCAGATTGATGCTTTATCCACTGCGCCACCACAGGTCAGGCTAGATCAATAGATTTTAACAGTGCAAAGAATTTAAAAAGAATTCAGCCCTGGCCGGTTGGCTCAGCGGTAGAGCGTCGGCCTAGCGTGCAGACGACCCGGGTTCGATTCCCGGCCAGGGCACATAGGAGAAGCGCCCATTTGCTTCTCCACCCCTCCGCCGCGCCTTCCTCTCTGTCTCTCTCTTCCCCTCCCGCAGCCAAGGCTCCATTGGAGCAAAGATGGCCCGGGCGCTGGGGATGGCTCTGTGGCCTCTGCCCCAGGCGCTAGAGTGGCTCTGGTCGCAATGTGGCGACGCCCAGGATGGGCAGAGCATCGCCCCCTGGTGGGCAGAGCGTCGCCCCCTGGTGGGCGTGCCGGGTGGATCCCGGTCGGGCGCATGCGGGAGTCTGTCTGACTGTCTCTCCCTGTTTCCAGCTTCAGAAAAATGAAAAAAAAAAAAAAAAGAATTCAGGAAAAGAATTAGAAAACTTGTCCAAACCTGTGACCCTGACTACAGCTGGATACTGGGTTGCAAGACAGATGAGCTGCAAATGTGGTTTGGTTCATAAAAACACACCTGACCAAAAGATATAAGATAAATAGTTTTATGGAAAATACAGATATATCCGTAAGAGAAGTGCAAATCAAAACCATAAAGCAGAAATACAAATTGCTTGTTATAAAATAGTCATGGGGCCTAACTTGTGGTGGCTAGTAGATAAAGTGTCAACCTGAAACACTGAGGTCTCTGATTCGAAACCCCAAGGTCTCCAGTTTAAAACAGGATCATAGACATGATACCAAGGTCACTGGCTTGAAGCCCAGGGTCATTGGCTTGAGTACAGCTGGCTTGACTGTGAGAGCATAGACATGACCCCATGGTCACTGGCTTGAGCCCAAAGGTCTCTGGCTTGATTGAGCCCAAGGTCACTGGCTTGAACAACTGGCTCAGCAGGAGCCCCCCAGTCAAGGAACGTATGATAAAACAATCCATGAACAACTAAGGTTCTGGGCTAGTTGGCTCAGTGGTAGAGTGTCAGTCTGACATGTGCATATCCCAGGTTCGATTCCCAGTCAGGGCACACAGGAGAAGTACCCATCTGCTTCTCCACCCCTTCCCCTTTTGCTTCTCTCTCTCTTCCCCTCTTGCAGCCATGGTTCAATTGGAATAAGTAAGCCCCAGGCACTGAAGATGGCTCCATGGCCTCGGCCTCAGGTGCTAAGAACATGGTTGCTGATCAATGGAACAACACCCCAGATGGGCAAAGCATCGCCCCCTAGTAGGCTTGCTGGGTGTATCCCAGTCAGGGCCCATGTGGAAGTATGTTTCTCTGCCTCCCCTTCTTTCACTGAATAATAAATAAATAAATAATAATAAAGTGAATGACTAAGGCGCCACAACTATAAGTTGATGCTTCTCATCTCTCTCCCTTCCTGTCTGTCTGTCCCTGTCTGTCCTTCTCTTTCTCTTTTACTACAAAAGAAAACATAGAGGAATATCGTTATATCTCAGTTGGGAAGCATTCTTAAGACACAAATGAAAAAAATTCAAACCAAAAGGAAAGGATTGATAAATCCACTGATATTAAATTTAAGACCTCTTCTTAACCAACACATCAAAAATAAAATAAATTACATCTTTAAAATATATAACTATGTGAAATTATTTGCCACTCATTTAACCAACAACAGATCAGTTTTTAGCATTCAAAAAAACACACCCTACAAATTAAGAACAAAATGACATGAATTATGAATAAGCACTCCTAGAAGATAGAACAAGAACGCTCCTAGTGGATTAGTAATATTGTTACTTCAGCTGGACTATTAGTGATTGCATTTATTTTAATCATTGTATGATAGATAGAAGACACAAATATGTTAAGATGTTCTTTCATAGATATTCAGTATTTAATAACAACTTGACAAAAGAAATCAAAATACATAAAAATAACACAGAAAGAAAGCATTAATAAAGAAAGACTTGAAATTAATGCAGTGGGAAATTGGTACATTATAGAAATAAGAAAAAATACAAAACAGAATGTTTTTCTTTTTTAAAAGTTTCCCATTGATTTGAGAGAGAGCGGAAGGGAGAAGGAGGGGAGGGGAAGATAAGCATCAACTTGTTCCACTTAGTTGTGTATTCATTGATTGCTTCTTGAACGTGCCCTGACCAGGGGTAAACCCATGACCTCAGTAGGCCAGGACAGTGCTTTATCCACTGAGCTACCCAGCCAGGGCCAAACCAGAATGTTTTATTTATTTATTTTTTTGACAGAGACAGAGAGAGTCAGAGAGAGGGACAGATAGAGAAAGACAGATAGAAAGGGAGAGAAATGAATCATCAATTCTTCGTTGCAGCATTTTAGTTGTTCATTGATTGCTTTCTCATATGTGCCTTGACTGAGGGCTGCAGCAGAACGAGTGACCCCTTGCTCAAGCCACCGGCCTTGGGCTTCAAGCCAGTGACCTTTGGGCTCAAGCCAGTGACCACAAGGTCATGTTTATGATCCCATGCTCAAGCCAGTGACCCTGCACTCAAGCTGGTGAGCCTGCGCTCAAACCAGTGACCTTAGGGTTTCGAACCTGGGTCCTCTGCGTCCTCGTCTGACACTCTATCCACTGCACCACCGCCTGGTCAGGCCAAAATAGAATGTTTTAAAAGGTGATAAAAATCTTCTGTCAAATATTACTAAAGAAAACAAACAAAAATATGAAGACTGTAAAAGGCAATATAACCACAGACACAAACAAAAGATATAAAAGTAGCTAATAACAGAGTTATTATGTGGCAGTCATTGTTTTAGATGCTGTCATTAAATTTTCACAAGTGTGACAAGCATTATGTCATTTACTTCATACTTGAGATAGGTTTTATTGCTATCCCTATTTCATAGATGAAGAAATCTTTTAACACAGAGAAGTAAAAGAAGGTTACAATAGCCAGTGAGTGACAGAGCTGTGACAGGCAATCTAACACTTCAGTATATGTATTGAATTATTCCTCAGCATTGCTTTTCTTCAAATGTTCATCTCATAAAATGTTGAAGTCCAAAAGACCCTTACAGACCACTTAGTCTATTTCTCTCATTTTATGGAGGAGGATTTTTTTTTTTTACATTGCCCTAAAAAATAGAATGAACTATCAGGAGAAACCTAGAGTGGTCAGTGCTAACTTGGGAAAAAATACAAAAATTGTAAGAGAATATTATGTGCAACTCATGAAAATCTAGAGGGAGGAAATTTTGAACAAAATACAAATGATTAAATAGATTTAATAAGCAGGAAAAATTAAAATAAAACCAAGAATCATATAAGTTGTACACTTGAAACCTGCTTGGTTTTCTAAACCAATGTCATCCCAATAAATTCAACTAATTTTTAATAAATTGGAAAAGTAATTAAAGATTTACCTTTTAAAAAGGCGCCAGTCTTAAATAGTTTTATAACTGAGTATAAGGCATTTAAATTTTGTTTTTAATTTATTGATTTTATTTATTTATTTATTTATTTATTTATTTATTTTATTTTTGTATTTTTCTGAAGCTGGAAACGGGGAGAGACAGTCAGACAGACTCCTGCATGTGCCTGACCAGGATCCACCTGGCACGCCCACCAAGGGGCGACGCTCTGCCCACCAGGGAGCGACGCTCTGCCCACCAGGGGGCGACGCTCTGCCCCTCCGGGGCGTCGCTCTTTTGCGACCAGAGCCACTCCAGCACCTGGCACAGAGGCCAAGGAGCCATCCCCAGCGCCTGGGCTATCTTTGCTCCACTAGAGCCTCGGCTGCAGGAGGAGAAGAGAGAGACAGAGAGAAAGGAGAGGGGGAGGGGTGGAGAAGCAGATGGGCGCCTCTCCTGTGTGCCCTGGCCGGGAATTGAACCCGGGACTTCTGCACGCCAGGCCGACGCTCTACCACTGAGCCAACCGGCCAGGGCTTATTTTATTTATTTTTTAATGGATGATTTTATATTATATTTTAAAAGATTTTATTAATTCATTTTTAGAGAGGAGACAGAAAGAAGAGAGAGAGAAAAGGGGGAGGAGCAGGAAGCATCAACTCCCATACATTGCCTTGACCAGGCAAGCCCAGGTTTTGAACCAGCAACTGCAGCCTTCCAGGTCGACTTTTTATCCACTGCGCCACCACAGGTCAGGCAATTTATTTATTAGTTTTAGAGAGAGAGAAAGTGAGAGAGAGATAAACAGACAGAAACACCAATCTCTTCCTGTATGTGCCTGGACCAGGGATTGAACCTACAACCTTGGCATATTGGGGTGATGCCAACCAAACTATTCAGCCAGGACAAGTGTGTGTGTGTGTGTGTGTGTGTGTGTGTGTGTGTGTGTATAATTTTAAAGAACAGATATTTCTATCTTATTTACATTATTTTACACTGTAGGAACAAAAAATAAAAGAACTTAAATACATTTTATAAAAGTAATTTATTCTTAATACTAAAACACAATAAAGATAATACAAAAAACCAAAGACCAACTTTATTTTTTATGTAGATGATAAGACTCTAAATAAAACTTTGCAAATCAGCCTGACCAGGCGGTGGTGCAGTGGATAGAGCATCAAACTAGGATATGGAGGACCCAGGTTCAAGACCCCGAGGTCATATGGTTTGAGCAAGGCTCACCAGCTTGAGCCCAAGGTCGCTGGCTTGAACAAGGGATCACTTGGCCTGCTGTAGCCGCCCCCTCACCCCGGCCAAGACACATATGAGAAATCAATCAATGAACAACTAAGAAACCACAATGAAGAACTGATGTTTCTCATTTCTCTCCCTTTCTGTCTGTCAGTCCCTGTCTGTTCCTCTCTCTGACTCTCTCTGTCTCTCCCACAAAAAAAAAAAAAAAAAAAAAAAAAAAAAAAAAACAAAACAAAACCTTTGCATATTAGATCCAACAGTCTATTAAAAGAAAATCATTTCATGACCAAGTAGGATTCCAGGAAACAAAATGGTTTAACATAAAACAATCTGTGTCTTTAATTTACCACAGGACATAATAAAGAGGAAGATTACGTGACTATATTGAGATATTAAAAAGGCATTTGAGCCTGACCTATGGTGGCACAGAGGATAAAACACTGATCTGGAACTACGAGGTCGCTGGTTCGAAACCCTGGGATTGCCTAATCAACGCACATACCAAAAGCAACAACTATAAATCACTGGGGAACAAAATTTTTGTTGCATCCACAAAAGCACTTGTTCTTACCTAATTCGAGTGTGCTGATTTCAAATCTGACATTAGTTTTTCTCTGTAAGCTACAGTCTTTTTGCAATTCAAGATTTTAGGTTTTCATCTTATAGTAAAATTTTCAACATTTAGTTTAACATAATGAAGTAGAATGTCTTCTTGGGAATCATCTTTGTAAAAATATAATAATTTATATAATGCAGTAAATACACTAAAAGATATAATTGCATCAGAATTTGTCTATAATTTTGAAATAGAACATATTAAAACTTATTTTAATCATAAAATTTGCACAAAACTTATTTAAATTCTATTCAGGCAAAAATTTGCTTTTGTATCTTTTGCGTTTGTGTACTTGTTGAGGACAATCTTGTTTGATGCTCCAGCAGTAGTCTGCTCATCACTAACAGCTCCAAGATTTTCAGGACATTTATCAAGGTAACTGTTCAGGAAGTGAATCTTAATGCTCATGTTACATCCAATGTCGTGGAAAGCCAACAACATCCTTTGAACCAGAAGTTCATTGTTTTCTGCTTTTTCATTGTCAAGGAAGTTCTTCGTAACTGCCACAAAAGACTGCCATGCTGCTTTCTCCTCCCTATTCAGCTTCCTGGCAAATTCTTCATCACGTATGAGGGTTCGAATTTGAGGTCCATCGAATACACCTGCTTTTATCTTCTCGAAAGACAAGGCAGGAAAAGCAGAAATAATATGTTGAAAGCATTCACTTTCTCTATTCAAAGCCTGAACAAACTGCTTCATTAAGCCAAGTTTGATGTGAAGTGGGGGGGGAAATGATCCTGTCTCCATTAACTACAGGTTCATTCACAATATTTTGCATCCCTACTTTCAGAGCTTCATGTTTTGGTCACTCCTTCTGTGTTCAGTGTTTCTCCCAAGCTCAGCTGTCCTACAAACACAGAAAGCAAGGATACTTCGTGAAACCTCTCTGTTGTTCTAGCAGGAAATTTACCATTTTAAGATTCACACAAATGATCCAGTTATGCTCTCATACTTCAGAAAGTCGAGGACAATTTTTATGTCATTATAATCTTCTTGCAGATGAATTGAATAACCAATTGGAACTGCTGCATAAACATTACTGTTGTGTAGGAGAACACAATTCAGACTCCATTTAGAGCTGTCAAGAGATAGCCGCCATTCTGTTGGACTCTAAGTGGTAACACCTAGCTGGCTGAGAAGACTACTGATATCATGACAGTAAACAAAGTGTTTGTCTTAAAAAAAAAAAGTCCACAAAAATTTGTTCACGCTTCCTGAAATGGGATACTTTAGCTGACCAGTGAAGTACATGCTCTCTTGAAGCCTGGAGGCTAATAACTCAGCTGCTTTCTTTGATAGGCCCAAATCTCTTACTAAGTCATTCAATTTGGGTTGGCTAAACTGCTGAGGGGTTAATGACTGCTTGGCATCAGAAGAAGACCCTTCAGATTGGTTCTACAACCATTTCCTCATTCATCTTATCAAAATATACTTGATTACTGCCTGACCAGGTGGTGGCACAGTAGACAGAGCGCCAAACTGGGATTCAGAGGACCCAGGTTTGAGACCCCGAGGTCGCCGGCTTGAGCGCGGGCTCATCTGGCTTGAGCAAAAAGCTCACCAGCTTGGGCTCAAGGTTGCTGGCTCAAGCAAGGGGTTACTCGGTCTGCTGAAGGCCCGCGGTCACACTCATATGTGTGATTGCTTGCACATATGAGAAAGCAATCAATGAACAACTAAGGTGTCGCAACAAAAAACTGATGATTGATGCTTCTCATCTCTCTTCGTTCCTGTCTATCTGTCCCTATCTATTCCTCTCTCTGACTCTCTCTGTCCCTGTAAAAAACAAAAACAAAAATACTTGATCATCATGTTCACTTTCTTTGTCCTTAGAAGAAATAAAATCTTTGAAAACTGGATCCAGGAGTGTCTCAGAGTGTGGGATAGGTCGTATTGCTGAAGGAATATTAGGATATGTGATCATATGCCATTTTGTATGGATCAGACAGAAATAACAGTCACTGCTGTGGTCCTTAGGTTCACACCAAACTATGGGAATATCAAAAGGAATTCCTTGCATTTTCCTTTTGTCCAGTCATGAAGCCTTTCCTCACAATATGACACACAATATGAGGAGCCCTATTCTTGTCTTGATCGCCAAGGGGAACTTGAAAATAAGCAATATATGCACGTGTCACAAATGATGAAATATTGTGCCTTTGACGTTGAAGTGTGTAACAGCCACATATATAACAGAAGGTGTCAGGACTATTCTTACATTTACGCCTACTTGAAGAAGCCATGATTCAATCTTAAAACAAAATAAGAGGATGTTTTTATCAGATAATAATTTTTTACATTTAAAAACAACTACAATTATGTAAAAGTGATGTTTGTAAAACATTAATTGCCTTGTGGTTATGTTCAATCCAAGAGTGATTGCCTTTTAACTCCAACTTAAAAATTAATGCATGCCATTAACTGTAACAAAAAAGAAATTAAAATTGCATAAAACTAGAGCATGCACCAAAAAAACAGATTTCAGATTTGGAATCAGCGATGCAGAAATAGAAACAGTTCTAAAACCTCATGCAACAGAAAATGAAAAAAAATTGTTCCCCAACTATAGTTGATGCTTCTCACTCCCTCTCCCCTCTTTTTTTCTCTCTCTCTTCTTTCTAAAATCAATCAATAAATTTTTTAAAAGAAATATTTTATAAAAAGTCACCAGTCATTTTTTTTTGTATTTTTTTAAAGTGAGAAGCAGAGAGGCAGAGAGACAGACTCCCACATGCACCTGACAAGGATCCACACAGCAAGCCCACTAGGGGGTGATGCTCAGCCCATTTAGGACATTGCTCCATTGCAACTGGAGCCATTCTAGTGCTTGAGGCGAAGGCCATGGAGCCATCTTCAGAGCCTGGGCCAACTTTGCTCCAATGGAGCCTTGGCTGCAAGAGGGGAAGAGAGAGATAGGAGAAAGGGAGGGGAAAGGGTGGAGATAGGGAGAAAGCAGATGGGCACTTCTCCTATGTGCCCTGGCTGGGAATCGAACCTATGATTTCCACATATCGGGCCAATGCTCTACTGCTGAGCTAGCCTGCCAGGGCCAGCAGCCATTTCTAAAAAGAACAATTATATGTGCCAGGCATCTATTCCAAGGGTTTTGCTTGCATTAATTTACTTAATTCTCATAACAGCAATTGTATTGCTACAATCATTATTATTCTTATTTTACAAAAAAGAAAACTGAAACTCGTAATATTAAATAAAGTCACATATTGCTCTGGCCAGTGGCTCAGTGTATAGAGCATTGTCCCAGCGTATGGACATCCCAGGTTCGATTCTGGTCAGGCACACAAAAGAAACGACCACCTGCTTCTCTCTCCTTTTTTTTTTTCTTTTTTTCTCTTTTTTTTCTTCTTTTTCCAAGTGAGAGGAGAGGAGATAGAGTCCCACATGTGCCCTGTCCAGGATCCACCCAGCAACTCCTGTCTGGGGCCAATCCTCTGCCCATCTGGGAACATGCTCCCAACCTAGCTATTTTTAGTGGCTAAAGTGGAGGCTCCAGGAGACATCCTCAGTGTCAATGTTCTGGAAACAATCAAGCCATGGCTGTGGAAGGAGAAGAGAGAGAGAGAGAGAAAGAGAAAGGGGAGGCAGAGGGGTGGAGAAGCAGGTGGTCGTTTCTGTGTGCCCTGACCAGGACTCAAATCCTGGACATCCACCTCCCAGGCCAATGCTCTACCACTAAGCAAACTGGCCAGGGCCACCCTTTCTCTCCCTCTTCCTCTCCCACAGCCAGTGGCTTGATTGTGTCAGCCCAAGGCACTGAGGATAGCTCAGTTGGTCCAAGCAGGACAGCCGTAGGTGCTAAAAATAGCTTGGTACTCACGAATCATCCCCAGATGGGGTTGCGGGGTGGATCCCGGTCAGGGCACATGTGGGAGTCTGTCTCACTATCTCCTCTCCTCTCACTTAAAAAAAAATAATGTTATACATATGGAAATAATGGAGCGATGATTTGAACCAAGATAGTGTGGCTCTAGAGCCCACATCCTTATCAGCTATACTACACTGTCTCTAATAAAATATCTAATTAGCACCCAAACAAAATTATATACTTAAATATGATCAACATTAATTATTAAAGGCTAACAATAAACCATAATAAAGGAGAAATTGCCATTAAAATTCAGGAACAAATTCAGTTTCAAGATATTTGTGTGGATGTGTCAATATATAGCACCATTCTTCCCCTTCTGATTCTGAACAATTTAGAAAAAGAGTAAAATACAATCAGATAACAATGTATCTATTGTGTTATTGTTACTCGGATTATATCTGTGGGGAAATGTTCTTTATGAAACTGAATTCCAGAGTTGGGCAGACTTTGCTGACTGAGTTATGGATTCACTGAGCTTTGTGAGTGGACTAACCAAGCATACTTAGTTTATTTTTTTCAAATTTATCAGTGATAACAGAGAGCCTAGGACTACCATGCTTGATTGAATTCTCTCTACCTGACTCTCTTTATTTTAAAACGTTTAGTTTAATTCAATTACAACTTACAAATTCCAAGAACAGAACATTAGTAGGGACAATAAGCCTTTGAGAAAGGCAGAATATGTTCTCTTCTTTCTCACTTTGTGAGAACTATTTAGGGGTGCTGGTATAAAGGAAAAGGTGTGAGACCTGACCTATAGTACTGCAGGGGATAAAGCCTTTACCTAGAATGCTAAAGTCGCCAGTTCGAAATCCTGAGTTTGCCCAGTCAAGGCACATGTGAGAAGCAACTACTATGAGTTGATGCTTCCTGCTCTTACCCATACACTTCTTTCTCTCTCTCTAGCCTCTCTCTAAAATAAATAAATAATTAAAAAATAATTGAAGGTTAGGGAACATATAAATGATTATTATATGCTGAACAATTTACCTATAATATCTGAGTACTTAGTTTCAAACACCAAGAATCTGTGACTCAGAAACTTAAGTAATTTGCCCAAGTTCATTCAGTTGAAAGTGATCTATTTGGCCAGGAAAAAGTCAACAAAGACGATGAAACATTACATCAACTTTTGCAGTTGTTATTACAGTATTATTCAAATAATTAGACAATCAAAAAAAAATTTAAACCAAGAAGCCATTTTTTACAAAGAGAAGATGATAAAGAATGGGGAGGAGTCACCCAAGCAGCCAAGGTCTTCAAAGTAGTTAAGGGGAAAACTTTATTATAAAGAATATAAATGTCCGTTTCTAATAATAGAATAAGATATTCACAAACATGGAGATATGAATGACTCACCTGAAAAAGGCATGACTAAATTTTGTCAATAGGTCCAATTATGCAACAAGCGGACACCCCCTTCTCACTTCTTTCTAGTCTCTATGACACCACCAACTCTTTTCTGTGGCAGACTGGCAAGTTGATGCAGAAACACCTGCAGACCAGAGAACATGCCCAGTATTCACTGGGCGAGCATGGGAATGTGCTTAAATTAGCACTACATAAGATGAAGTTCCCTCAGCTTCCTAAAGATATGTGGTGATGAGGTGAGAAGATCATCCCGTTAATTTCCTGCCCCAAATCTTTCTTAAAGCTTCCTTCACATCCTTGTTTCTCAAAGAGTAAATAAGTGGGTTCAGCATTAGGATCACCACCATGTAGATCACAGCAACTGTGTGGGCTTGGGCCAGGGAGTAGCTGGACCTGGGGTGCTGTTGCAGCGACAATGAACTACCCGGAGACCAGATGATATGCGCTGAGGGTCTCAGGGGATGTAACAGCCCCAGTCAGCAGACCAAAGGACTGAAGCCCTGTCCCCAGCCTTACTCAGATATTTATTAGCCAATACAAATAACTCAAGGAAGCAAATAGCAGAAGTTTTCAGCAGGCTAAGTAAAGGACAAGGAATATGCTGACTTCTAATCTCTGTTCTGAGAGCCTAAACATTTTCTGTGTTGCTGAATCTTATCCTGCTGTTTTGCTGTTTCAGTACAGGATCACAGAGGCCCCTGAACTGTCATTGCTCAGGGCCTTTGCCCTAGGGCATCTTGCTGTCTCTAATTGTTATTCTAACTCTGCATATTCTCATAGCATATTCCTACAGGGCGCAAGTACATAAAAGGTGTTGTGCGGTAGAAGAGGCACACAGCAGTGAGGAGGGAAGCACAGGTAGAAAAGGCCTTGAACCTGCCCTGGACTGAGTTCATTCTCAGGATGGTGATGAGAATTAAGAAGTAGTAAACCGGCCCTGGCCAGTTGGCTCAGTGGTAGAGCATCGACCTGGTGTGTGGAAGTCCTGGGTTCGATTCCTGGCCAGAGCACACAGGAGAAGCGCCCATCTGCTTCTCCACCCCTCCCCCTCTCCTTCCTCTCTGTCTCTCTCTTCCCCTCCCACAGCCAAGGCTCCATTGAAGCAAAGATGGCCCAGGTGCTGGGGATAGCTCTGTGGCCTCTGCCTCAGGTGCTAGAATGGCTCTGGTCGCAACAGAGCAACACTCCCAGATGGGCAGAGCATTGCCCCCTGGTGAGCATGCCGGGTGGATCCTGGTCGGGCGCATGCGGGAGTCTGTCTGACTGCCTCCCCGTTTCCAGCTTCGGAAAAATACAAAAAAAAAAAAAAAAAAAAAAAAAAGTTGTAAACCAAGATGATGAGGGTACAGAACAAAAGGTTGAAACTAGCAAAAGGAAAGAGTTGGATCTCACACAGTGAGGTATTCACACAAGACAGAGACAGGATAGGCAGTCCATCGCAGAAGAAATGAGTGACCCACAAAACTTCAGACTGAAAATACACCAGGTGTAGATAAGAGAATTGAGGAATCCTGCACTGTAGGAGCCTACAATCAGAGAGACACAGACCCCAGGAGACATGGTGACAGGGTAGAGCAGGGATTCCAAATAGCAGCATAGCAGTCACGGGCCACGGCAGCAATGAGATAGCGCTCACCAGTGGTGAAACCAGCATAGAAGAACATCTGAGCCATGCAGCCAAGATAGGAGATCACCTTCCTCTTGACCAAGAAGTTCACCAGAATCTGGGTGACAGCAGATTGGCAGATATCCAAGAAGGACAGGCTTTTCAGAAGGGAGTGTATGGGTGTACTCAGGGTGACACTCACATGAATCCAAAGGAACACGGCCAGATTCCCCAACAGAGTGATGATGTACTTGCCCAGGAACGTCATGAAGAGCAGTATCTGGACTTGGGAGGTCACTGGGGAGGCCCAAGAGCTCAAACTCAACCCCTTGGCTCAGGTTTGCTCCTTCTGTATTTCTCAAGTGCTCTGGGTGTGGAAAGAGTAGACTACCAGAAATGAGGTGGAACACCTGGGGGGTTCTCACTGGGTCTTGTTTTGCCCTGAGGAGAGCCCTCTGAAGACTAGTCTCACTGAAGAAGTCTGGTTTTGTAGGTGGGATTCTGTCATAGTCAAGGTTTTCTCTTTTATTCCTTGGTTAGTTAGGAAGGATGACTTGAGCAGCAAAGGAAAATATAAAAGAAAAAGGCATAATTTGATCTCTCAGGGATCTTTAAACAAATTTTTAAATAATAAAACAGCTTTTTACCATATACATATTGACAGTTTTTTATATGCTTAACTCTGTGTTTCCCTCACAGGAATTCAAGAATGTCTGGCCTCAGGAAGCTTATATTTTAGAGACAATATATTTCATGTTTAAACAAACAGGCTTTGGTGTCAGACTGCCAAGATTCCAAATCGGGACCATGCCACAAACTATTTGGGCCACTTTGGGAATGTTATTTGACCTTTCTGAGTTTCAGTTTTCTTATGTGTAAAATAGAGATAAAATTTTCATTTCAAAAGATTATTGTACCGACCTGTGGTGGCGCAGTGGATAAAGTGTCAACCTGGAAACGCTGAGGTTGCCAGTTCAAAACCCTGGGCTTGCCTGGTCAGGGCACATATGGGAGTTGATGCTTTCTGCTCCTTCCCCCCTTCTCTCTCTCTCTCTCTCTCTCTCTCTCTCTCTCTCTCTCTCTCTTTCCCTCCCCCTCTCTATAATGAATAAATAAAATCTTTAAAAAAAAGATTATTGTAAAAATCCAATACATTAATCCATATAAAGCACTTAAACAAAGCCTGGCACATTGAAAAATTTCAAAGAATATTATCTCTGATTATTCTTCTTGGGGAGATAAACCTAACACATAACTAAACATGATCAATAAAATGAAGCAACAACAAAATCTGGCAAACAACCTATGACAAACAATATGGACAGAGAGACAGGAACAAAGCCAGAGTGACTAAATAGACCCTCAGAGGATCCTGAGTGTTCTAGAAGAGTTGAAGGTGGTTCACTGACTAAGAAAACTACCTCTTTGAACCTGGCACAAGTCAAGCACCTCAATAGGTTCTAAAGGTGGTGAGGGCTGGGGACGTGGAGAGATGGGCATGGTGTAGGGGTGAGGGCTGGGGACGTGGAGAGATGGGCATGGTGTAGGGGTGAGGGCTGGGGACGTAGAGAGATGGGCATGGGGTAGGGGTGAGGGTTGGGGACGTGGAGAGATGGGCATGGTGTAGGGGTGAGGGCTGGGGACGTGGAGAGACGGGCATGGTGTAGAGTGAGGGCTGGGGACGTGGAGAGATGGGCATGGTGTAGGGTCAGGGCTGGGGATGTGAAGAGTTGGGCATGGTGTAGGGGTGAGGGTTGGGGACGTGGCAAGAAGGGCATGGTGTAGGGGTGAGGGCTGGGGATGTGGAGAGACGGGCATGGTGTAGGGGTGAGGGCTGGGGATGTGAGGAGTTCGGCATGCTGTAGGGTGAGGGCTGGGGATGTGAAGAGATGGGCATGGTGTAGAAGTGAGGGCTGGGGATGTGAACAGTTGGGCGTGGTGTAGAGGTGAGGGCAGGGGATGTGGAAAGATGGGCATGGTGTAGGGGTGAGGGCTGGGGATGTGAAGAGTTGGGCGTGGTGTAGAGGTGAGGACAGGGGATGTGGAGAGATGGGCATGGTGTAGGGTGAGGGCTGGGGATGTGAAGAGTTGGGCATGGTGTAGGGGTGAGGGTTGGGGATGTGGCGAGACAGGCATGGTGTAGGGGTGAGGGCTGGGGATGTGAGGAGTTGGGCATGGTGTAGGGTGAGGGCTGGGGATGTGAAGAGATGGGCATGGTGTAGAAGTGAGGGCTGGGGATGTGAAGAGTTGGGCGTGGTGTAGAGGTGAGGGCAGGGGATGTGCAGAGATGGGCATGGTGTAGGGTGAGGGCTGGGGATGTGAAGAGTTGGGCATGGTGTAGGGGTGAGGGCTTGGGATGTGGAGAGACGGACATGGTGTAGGGGTGAGGGCTGGGGATGTGGAGAGATGGGCATGGTGTAGGGTGAGGGCTGGGGATGTGAAGAGATAGGCATGGTGTAGGGGTGAGGGCTGGGGCGGTGGACAGACGGGCATGGTGTAGGGATGAGGGCTGGGGACACAGAGAGACGGGCATGCTGTAGGGGTGAGGGCTGGGGACGTAGAGAGACGGGCATGGTGTTGGGGTGAGGGCTGGGGATGTGAAGAGATAGGCATGGTGTAGGGTGAGGGCTGGGGATGTGAAGAGATAGGCATGGTGTAGGGTGAGGGCTGGGGACGTGGAGAGACGGGCATGGTGTAGGGGTGAGGGCTGGGGATGTGGAGAGATGGGCATGGTGTAGGGGTGAGGGCTGGGGATGTGAAGAGATAGGCATGGTGTAGGGGTGAGGGCTGGGGACGTGGAGAGACGGGCATGGTGTAGGGGTGAGGGCTGGGGATGTGAAGAGACGGGCATGGTGTAGGGTGAGGGCTGGGGATGTGAAGAGATGGGCATGGTGTAGAGGTGAGGGCTGGGGATGTGGAGAGACGGGCATGGTGTAGGGGTGAGGGCTGGGGATGTGAAGAGACGGGCATGGTGTAGGGGTGAGGCCTGGGGATGTGGAGAGACGGGCATGGTGTAGGGGTGAGGGCTGGGGATGTGGAGAGACGGGCATGGTGTAGGGGTGAGGGCTGGGGATGTGGAGAGACGGGCATGGTGTAGGGGTGAGGGCTGGGGATGTGGAGAGACGGGCATGGTGTAGGGGTGAGGGCTGGGGCTGTGGAGAGACGGGCATGGTGTAGGGGTGAGGGCTGGGCCTGTGGACAGACGGGCATGGTGTAGGGGTGAGGGCTGGGGCTGTGGAGAGATAGGCATGGTGTAGGGTGAAGGCTGGGGATGTGAAGAGATAGGCATGGTGTAGGGTGAGGGCTGGGGACGTGGAGAGACGGCATGGTGTAGGGGTGAGGGCTAGGGATGTGGAGAGACGGGCATGGTGTAGGGGTGAGGGCTGGGGATGTGGAGAGATGGGCATGGTGTAGGGGTGAGGGCTGGGGATGTGAAGAGACGGGCATGGTCTAGGGGTGAGGGCTGGGGATGTGAAGAGACGGGCATGGTGTAGGGGTGAGGGCTGGGGATGTGAAGAGACGGGCATGGTGTAGGAGTGAGGCCTGGGGATGTGGAGAGACGGGCATGGTGTAGGGGTGAGGGCTGGGGATGTGGAGAGACAGGCATGGTGTAGGGGTGAGGGCTGGGGCTGTGGAGTGATGGGCATGGTGTAGGGGTGAGGGCTGGGGTTGTGGACAGATGGGCATGGTGTAGGGGTGAGGGCTGGGGCTGTGGAGAGACGGGCATGGTGTAGGGGTGAGGGCTGGGGCTGTGGAGAGACGGGCATGGTGTAGGGGTGAGGGCTGGGGCTGTGGAGAGACGGGCATGGTGTAGGGGTGAAGGCTGTGGCTGTGGAGAGATGGGCATGGTGTAGGGGTGAGGGCTGGGGCTGTGGAGAGACGGCATGGTGTAGGGGTGAGGGCTGGGGATGTGGAGAGACGGGCATGGTGTAGGGGTGAGGGCTGGGAATGTGGAGAGACAGGCATGGTGTAGGAGTGAGTGCTGGGGACGTAGAGAGATGGGCATGGTGTAGGGGTGAGGGCTGGGGCTGTGGAGAGACAGGCATGGTGTAGGGGTGAGGGCTGGGGCTGTGGAGAGACGGGCATGGTGTAGGGGTGAGGGCTGGGGATGTGAAGAGATAGGCATGGTGTAGGGTGAGGGCTGGGGATGTGAAGAGACGGGCATGGTGTAGGGGTGAGGGCTGGGGATGTGAAGAGATAGGCATGGTGTAGGGTGAAGGCTGGGGATGTGAAGAGACGGGCATGGTGTAGGGGTGAGGGCTGGGGATGTGAAGAGACGGGCATGGTGTAGGGGTGGGGCTGGGGATGTGAAGAGATGGGCATGGTGTAGGGGTGAGGGCTGGGGATGTGAAGAGACGGGCATGGTGTAGGGGTGAGGGCTGGGGATGTGAAGAGACGGGCATGGTGTAGGGGTGAGGGCTGGGGACGTGAAGAGACGGCATGGTGTAGGGGTGAGTGCTGGGGATGTGAAGAGACGGGCATGGTCTAGGGGTGAGGGCTGGGGATGTGAAGAGACGGGCATGGTGTAGGGGTGAGGGCTGGGGATGTGAAGAGACGGGCATGGTGTAGGGGTGAGGGCTGGGGATGTGGAGAGACGGGCATGGTGTAGGGGTGAGGGCTGGGGATGTGGAGAGACAGGCATGGTGTAGGGTTGAGGGCTGGGGCTGTGGAGTGATGGGCATGGTGTAGGGGTGAGGGCTGGGGCTGTGGACAGATGGGCATGGTGTAGGGGTGAGGGCTGGGGCTGTGGAGAGACGGGCATGGTGTAGGGGTGAGGGCTGGGGCTGTGGAGAGACGGGCATGGTGTAGGGGTGAGGGCTGGGGATGTGGAGAGACGGGCATGGTGTAGGGGTGAAGGCTGGGGCTGTGGAGAGATGGGCATGGTGTAGGGGTGAGGGCTGGGGCTGTGGAGAGACGGCATGGTGTAGGGGTGAGGGCTGGGGATGTGGAGAGACGGGCATGGTGTAGGGGTGAGGGCTGGGAATGTGGAGAGACAGGCATGGTGTAGGAGTGAGTGCTGGGGACGTAGAGAGATGGGCATGGTGTAGGGGTGAGGGCTGGGGCTGTGGAGAGACAGGCATGGTGTAGGGGTGAGGGCTGGGGCTGTGGAGAGACGGGCATGGTGTAGGGGTGAGGGCTGGGGATGTGAAGAGATAGGCATGGTGTAGGGTGAGGGCTGGGGATGCGAAGAGATGGGCATGGTGTAGGGTGAGGGCTGGGGACGTGGAGAGACAGCATGATGTAGGGGTGAGGGCTGGGGATGTGGATAGATGGGCATGGTGTAGTGGTGAGGGCTGGGGCTGTGGAGAGATGGGCATGGTGTAGGGGTGAAGGCTGTGGCTGTGGAGAGATGGGCATGGTTTAGGGGTGAGGGCTGGGGATGTGGAGAGACGGGCATGGTGTAGGGGTGAGGGCTGGGGATGTGGAGAGACGGGCATGGTGTAGGGGTGAGGGCTGGGGCTGTGGAGCGATGGGCATGGTGTAGGGGTGAGGGCTGGGGCTGTGGAGAGACGGGCATGGTGTAGGGGTGAGGGCTGGGGATGTGAAGAGATAGGCATGGTGTAGGGTGAGGGCTGGGGATGTGGAGAGATGGGCATGGTGTAGGGTGAGGGCTGGGGACGTGGAGAGATGGCATGGTGTAGGGGTGAGGGCTGGGGATGTGGAGAGATGGGCATGGTGTAGGGGTGAGGGCTGGGGATGTGAAGAGATGGGCATGGTGTAGGGGTGAGGGCTGGGGATGTGAAGAGATGGGCATGGTGTAGGGGTGAGGGCTGGGGATGTGAAGAGATGGGCATGGTGTAGGGGTGAGGGCTGGGGATGTGGAGAGACGGGCATGGTGTAGGGGTGAGGGCTGTGGCTGTGGAGAGATGGGCATGGTTTAGGGGTGAGGGCTGGGGATGTGGAGAGACGGGCATGGTGTAGGGGTGAGGGCTGGGGATGTGGAGAGACGGGCATGGTGTAGGGGTGAGGGCTGGGGCTGTGGAGCGATGGGCATGGTGTAGGGGTGAGGGCTGGGGCGGTGGACAGACGGGCATGGTGTAGGGATGAGGGCTGGGGACATAGAGAGACGGGCATGCTGTAGGGGTGAGGGCTGGGGACGTAGAGAGACGGGCATGGTGTTGGGGTGAGGGCTGGGGATGTGAAGAGATAGGCATGGTGTAGGGTGAGGGCTGGGGATGTGAAGAGATAGGCATGGTGTAGGGTGAGGGCTGGGGACGTGGAGAGACGGGCATGGTGTAGGGGTGAGGGCTGGGGATGTGGAGAGATGGGCATGGTGTAGGGGTGAGGGCTGGGGATGTGAAGAGATAGGCATGGTGTAGGGGTGAGGGCTGGGGACGTGGAGAGACGGGCATGGTGTAGGGGTGAGGGCTGGGGATGTGAAGAGACGGGCATGGTGTAGGGTGAGGGCTGGGGATGTGAAGAGATGGGCATGGTGTAGAAGTGAGGGCTGGGGATGTGGAGAGACGGGCATGGTGTAGGGGTGAGGGCTGGGGATGTGAAGAGACGGGCATGGTGTAGGGGTGAGGCCTGGGGATGTGGAGAGACGGGCATGGTGTAGGGGTGAGGGCTGGGGATGTGGAGAGACGGGCATGGTGTAGGGGTGAGGGCTGGGGATGTGGAGAGACGGGCATGGTGTAGGGGTGAGGGCTGGGGATGTGGAGAGACGGGCATGGTGTAGGGGTGAGGGCTGGGGCTGTGGAGAGACGGGCATGGTGTAGGGGTGAGGGCTGGGCCTGTGGACAGACGGGCATGGTGTAGGGGTGAGGGCTGGGGCTGTGGAGAGATAGGCATGGTGTAGGGTGAGGGCTGGGGATGTGAAGAGATAGGCATGGTGTAGGGGTGAGGGCTGGGGATGTGAAGAGATAGGCATGGTGTAGGGTGAAGGCTGGGGATGTGAAGAGATAGGCATGGTGTAGGGTGAGGGCTGGGGACGTGGAGAGACGGCATGGTGTAGCGGTGAGGGCTAGGGATGTGGAGAGACGGGCATGGTGTAGGGGTGAGGGCTGGGGATGTGGAGAGATGGGCATGGTGTAGGGGTGAGGGCTGGGGATGTGAAGAGACGGGCATGGTCTAGGGGTGAGGGCTGGGGATGTGAAGAGACGGGCATGGTGTAGGGGTGAGGGCTGGGGATGTGAAGAGACGGGCATGGTGTAGGGGTGAGGGCTGGGGATGTGGAGAGACGGGCATGGTGTAGGGGTGAGGGCTGGGGATGTGGAGAGACAGGCATGGTGTAGGGGTGAGGGCTGGGGCTGTGGAGTGATGGGCATGGTGTAGGGGTGAGGGCTGGGGTTGTGGACAGATGGGCATGGTGTAGGGGTGAGGGCTGGGGCTGTGGAGAGACGGGCATGGTGTAGGGGTGAGGGCTGGGGACGTAGAGAGATGGGCATGGTGTAGGGGTGAGGGCTGGGGCTGTGGAGAGACAGGCATGGTGTAGGGGTGAGGGCTGGGGCTGTGGAGAGACGGGCATGGTGTAGGGGTGAGGGCTGGGGATGTGAAGAGATAGGCATGGTGTAGGGTGAGGGCTGGGGATGTGAAGAGACGGGCATGGTGTAGGGGTGAGGGCTGGGGATGTGAAGAGATAGGCATGGTGTAGGGTGAAGGCTGGGGATGTGAAGAGCGGGCATGGTGTAGGGGTGAGGGCTGGGGATGTGAAGAGACGGGCATGGTGTAGGGGTGGGGCTGGGGATGTGAAGAGATGGGCATGGTGTAGGGGTGAGGGCTGGGGATGTGAAGAGACGGGCATGGTGTAGGGGTGAGGGCTGGGGATGTGAAGAGACGGGCATGGTGTAGGGGTGAGGGCTGGGGACGTGGAGAGACGGCATGGTGTAGGGGTGAGTGCTGGGGATGTGAAGAGATGGGCATGGTGTAGGGGTGAGGGCTGGGGATGTGAAGAGACGGGCATGGTGTAGGGGTGAGGGCTGGGGATGTGAAGAGACGGGCATGGTGTAGGGGTGAGGGCTGGGGATGTGGAGAGACGGGCATGGTGTAGGGGTGAGGGCTGGGGATGTGGAGAGACAGGCATGGTGTAGGGTTGAGGGCTGGGGCTGTGGAGTGATGGGCATGGTGTAGGGGTGAGGGCTGGGGCTGTGGACAGATGGGCATGGTGTAGGGGTGAGGGCTGGGGATGTGGAGAGACGGGCATGGTGTAGGGGTGAGGGCTGGGGCTGTGGAGAGACGGGCATGGTGTAGGGGTGAGGGCTGGGGCTGTGGAGAGACGGGCATGGTGTAGGGGTGAAGGCTGTGGCTGTGGAGAGATGGGCATGGTGTAGGGGTGAGGGCTGGGGCTGTGGAGAGACGGCATGGTGTAGGGGTGAGGGCTGGGGCTGTGGAGAGACAGGCATGGTGTAGGGGTGAGGGCTGGGGCTGTGGAGAGACGGGCATGGTGTAGGGGTGAGGGCTGGGGATGTGAAGAGATAGGCATGGTGTAGGGTGAGGGCTGGGGATGTGAAGAGATGGGCATGGTGTAGGGTGAGGGCTGGGGACGTGGAGAGACAGCATGATGTAGGGGTGAGGGCTGGGGATGTGGATAGATGGGCATGGTGTAGTGGTGAGGGCTGGGGCTGTGGAGAGATGGGCATGGTGTAGGGGTGAAGGCTGTGGCTGTGGAGAGATGGGCATGGTTTAGGGGTGAGGGCTGGGGATGTGGAGAGACGGGCATGGTGTAGGGGTGAGGGCTGGGGATGTGGAGAGACGGGCATGGTGTAGGGGTGAGGGCTGGGGCTGTGGAGCGATGGGCATGGTGTAGGGGTGAGGGCTGGGGCTGTGGAGAGACGGGCATGGTGTAGGGGTGAGGGCTGGGGATGTGAAGAGATAGGCATGGTGTAGGGTGAGGGCTGGGGATGTGGAGAGATGGGCATGGTGTAGGGTGAGGGCTGGGGACGTGGAGAGATGGCATGGTGTAGGGGTGAGGGCTGGGGATGTGGAGAGATGGGCATGGTGTAGGGGTGAGGGCTGGGGATGTGAAGAGATGGGCATGGTGTAGGGGTGAGGGCTGGGGATGTGAAGAGATGGGCATGGTGTAGGGGTGAGGGCTGGGGATGTGAAGAGATGGGCATGGTGTAGGGGTGAGGGCTGGGGATGTGGAGAGACGGGCATGGTGTAGGGGTGAGGGCTGGGGCTGTGGAGAGACGGGCATGGTGTATGCGTGAGGGCTGGGGCTGTGGAGAGACGGGCATGGTGTAGGGGTGAGGGCTGGGGCTATGAAGAGACGGGCATGGTGTAGGGGTGAGGGCTGGGGATGTGAAGAGATGGGCATGGTGTAGGGGTGAGGGCTGGGGATGTGAAGAGATGGGCATGGTGTAGGGGTGAGGGCTGGGGATGTGAAGAGATGGGCATGGTGTAGGGGTGAGGGCTGGGGCTGTGGAGAGACGGGCATGGTGTAGGGGTGAGGGCTGGGGCTGTGGAGAGACGGGCATGGTGTATGCGTGAGGGCTGGGGCTGTGGAGAGACGGGCATGGTGTAGGGGTGAGGGCTGGGGCTGTGGAGAGATAGGCATGGTGTAGGGTGAGGGCTGGGGATGTGGAGAGATGGGCATGGTGTAGGGTGTGGGCTGGGGACGTGGAGAGTTGGCATGGTGTAGGGGTGAGGGCTGGGGATGTGGAGAGATGGGCATGGTGTAGGGTGTGGGCTGGGGACGTGGAGAGATGGCATGGTGTAGGGGTGAGGGCTGGGGATGTGGAGAGATGGGCATGGTGTAGGGGTGAGGGCTGGGGATGTGAAGAGATGGGCATGGTGTAGGGGTGAGGGCTGGGGATGTGAAGAGATGGGCATGGTGTAGGGGTGAGGGCTGGGGATGTGAAGAGACGGGCATGGTGTAGGGGTGAGGGCTGGGGCTGTGGAGAGACAGGCATGGTGTAGGGGTGAGGGCTGGGGCTGTGGAGAGACGGGCATGGTGTAGGGGTGAGGGCTGGGGCTGTGGAGAGACGGGCATGGTGTAGGGGTGAGGGCTGGGGCTGTGAAGAGACGGGCATGGTGTAGGGGTGAGGGCTGGGGATGTGAAGAGATGGGCATGGTGTAGGGGTGAGGGCTGGGGAGGTGAAGAGATGGGCATGGTGTAGGGGTGAGGGCTGGGGCTGTGGAGAGACGGGCATGGTGTAGGGGTGAGGGCTCGGTTGTGGAGAGACGGGCATGGTGTATGCGTGAGGGCTGGGGTTGTGGAGAGACGGGCATGGTGTAGGGGTGCGGGCTGGGGCTGTGAAGAGACGGGCATGGTGTAGGGGTGAGGGCTGGGGATGTGGAGAGATGGGCATGGTGTAGGGGTGAGGGCTGGGGATGTGAAGAGATGGGCATGGTGTAGGGGTGAGGGCTGGGGATGTGAAGAGATGGGCATGGTGTAGGGGTGAGGGCTGGGGATGTGAAGAGATGGGCATGGTGTAGGGGTGAGGGCTGGGGATGTGGAGAGACGGGCATGGTGTAGGGGTGAGGGCTGGGGCTGTGGAGAGACGGGCATGGTGTATGCGTGAGGGCTGGGGCTGTGGAGAGACGGGCATGGTGTAGGGGTGAGGGCTGGGGCTGTGAAGAGACGGGCATGGTGTAGGGGTGAGGGCTGGGGATGTGAAGAGATGGGCATGGTGTAGGGGTGAGGGCTGGAGATTTGAAGAGATGGGCATGGTGTAGGGGTGAGGGCTGGGGATGTGAAGAGATGGGCATGGTGTAGGGGTGAGGGCTGGGGATGTGAAGAGATGGGCATGGTGTAGGGGTGAGGGCTGGGGCTGTGGAGAGACGGGCATGGTGTAGGGGTGAGGGCTGGGGCTGTGGAGAGACGGGCATGGTGTATGCGTGAGGGCTGGGGCTGTGGAGAGACGGGCATGGTGTAGGGGTGAGGACTGGGGCTGTGGAGAGATAGGCATGGTGTAGGGTGAGGGCTGGGGATGTGGAGAGATGGGCATGGTGTAGGGTGAGGGCTGGGGACGTGGAGAGATGGCATGGTGTAGGGGTGAGGGCTGGGGATGTGGAGAGATGGGCATGGTGTAGGGTGTGGGCTGGGGACGTGGAGAGATGGCATGGTGTAGGGGTGAGGGCTGGGGATGTGGAGAGATGGGCATGGTGTAGGGGTGAGGGCTGGGGCTGTGGAGAGACGGGCATGGTGTATGCGTGAGGGCTGGGGCTGTGGAGAGACGGGCATGGTGTAGGGGTGAGGGCTGGGGCTGTGAAGAGACGGGCATGGTGTAGGGGTGAGGGCTGGGGATGTGAAGAGATGGGCATGGTGTAGGGGTGAGGGCTGGGGATGTGAAGAGATGGGCATGGTGTAGGGGTGAGGGCTGGGGCTGTGGAGAGACGGGCATGGTGTATGCGTGAGGGCTGGGGCTGTGGAGAGACGGGCATGGTGTAGGGGTGAGGGCTGGGGCTGTGAAGAGACGGGCATGGTGTAGGGGTGAGGGCTGGGAATGTGAAGAGACGGGCATGGTGCAGGGGTGAGGGCTGCGGATGTGGAGAGATCGGCACGGTGCAAGGCTGTAAAGTGCAAACTTAGACCTTGTTCTCAGGAACATCAGCCGCCCTTTCTTCATGCAAGCACAGTCATTTCCAGCAAAGAGAATCATGCTGAATTCAAGGGCTACTGAGGCCATAGGAAAAGGAACAGCCCCATCCCAAGACTGGGAGTTTAAAAATGCCTTTTCTGTTGAGAGAATGAAGCAGGCCAGGGTTGCATCACCTAAACACCACACTCTCCACTGTTCCATTGGCTGCGACGCCACCCGCATTCCCGAATTACCCCTGGGTTCCAGAGTCAGGTACACTGTGCTCTTTGGTGAGGACCCTTAGCTGTGAAGACTTGGAATTCAGCAGCTGTGATTGGGTTAGGATGGAAAAGGACAAAAGTGAGTCCCCTTCTCCTGCCTTGAGGAGAATACATGACACAGCTGTGAAAGGTGTTGGGAGGATTACAGAGATAAAGGAGCTATATTGAACAAAGATGATAGTTTGTCCCACTGGCAGATTTTCCAGAATCAGTGAACTGCCAGGGCAGGGAGAGAGCTGGACATGTGGATAACTACATTTAGTTGTCAAGTAGGTAACGAAGGCACGGTGGCCTGACAGAGCACTGTGAATGGTGACAAGTAAGACAGCATTGTAGTGCCCAGGGAGGTAACATGTCCTAATAAAACAGACACTCAAAATATGAGTTCAAATTTAAACACAGGGCATTGGTGACTTCTTTTAGAGCATATGGTGCATAACAGATTAATTTGATGACTCTGAGATGTAATATTTAGTCGTTTGTAACCCCACAGCTGCTAATTTATAATAAATTCCATTGCTGCAGGGATATGGCAGCTCTGGATTTGGGTTGCAAATGTCACTAACCCTATTGGTGTCAAAGGCCAACTCAGCTTCAAGGCAAATTGCAAAAACTTTAGAAAAACAGCTGTAAAAATCCCAGTATGGAATAATTTACAGCAACTGCAAGGAAGTTGAGAAATGGTTAAAAGTAAAGTAGAACTTCTTGAGACCCACTTTCACATCTTCTTTTCTCAACAGACTGTTTTGGTGTGGTTAATGGGTCTGCATGTATCTCTCTGATTAAAAGAACAGACAAAAGCAGAGAAAACAAAGAAAGTGCCCAATGCGCAAAGTAGGGTAGGTGGGGTGGGGAGGTGAGGGGGATGCGGGAGGCTGGTGGGTAATACAGTGAATAGTCAATCAGGTTCTCCAGATTACTTGCTTTAAATCCAGTCTCCCTTTCCTCTCTCGTCTCTCTTCTCCAGTTTACACTAAATTCAAAATTACTCAGAATATAGAGTTAGTCAAGCAAGAAACTATAACGAAATTGACATCTGACTGTTTTCAAAGGATGCTAGAATAAATGTTATTTCTGTTGGTTGCAGTTTGTACCTGTGAATGAAAACTAGAGAGAAAACATAAGAATGGTCTTATAGGAAATGAGTGGGGGAGTGAAGTATCTAGGAGTGAGAGCAGATGCCTAGGGCATGTAGATGAGGGAGGAGTAAGCAAGGGGTTTTCTTTATACCTGCCTTTTTGCTTCCTCCCTGGGATAGCAGAGTAGGGGCACAGACAGAGAGCAGACAGCAAGAGGAAACAGACAGTGTCCCTGAACAACAGTGATCCCAAACAATAGTTCTTAAACAATAAATTGCCTTGCCCAAAATTCACTGGAGGAGCCACAAATTCTAGTTCCAACCTCACAAACTAGATCTATTTATTCTTATAGGTCTATAGCTGGGTCCCAAAATCTAGTGATTCTGAAACAGGTGGTGTCTGAACCACAGTTTGAGAAATACCAAACCATGGGGTACCTGCAGGAGCATACATATTTCCCTCAGCCACATGTAAATGTCCTTTTTTAACTTGTTAGAATTTTCCATGTTCTGGAAAAAACAGCCTGTGGATAGCATGGTTGTCCTAGGCATTCTTTTCCTTCCAGAATATGTATCAGTAGTTAACAATTCCCAGAAATCTAAGTATTACCTGATGATAATTGTAAGAATGAGATGGCACTCAAACACCAGATGTGCAGGCTTTATTAGAGGAGAAAGACCTGCTGGGGCACTTCTCCGGGAGAAGGGCATCAGTACAGACTAGGGGGTGAATTTTTATAGGGTTCGGGAGAGCCTGAGGAGGTACTGAGTTAAAAGTTCTGGTATGTCCCCTCCTGCAGATTTATGGTTTTGGCTTTCTGGAATGCTCCTCCTTAGACCGGTTGACCAGCTTCTTGAAACTCTTCTGCCTCAGGGGCAATTATCCAGTAAGTAAGAGTGAGGTCAGGCAGTCAGGCAAAACAACCAAAGGGCAGTTGGAATTTTTGGTAAATTCATATATCTATCACTTCACAACTCTGTGGTATGATAAAAAAGGAAAAGAGGTGGGGGGAAGGAAAGGGTATGGGGTTCAGGAAGGAAGTTTGTCTCGGATCAGCCATCTTCTGGAGCTACTTCCTGCTGTTATCCCTATAGGGGGCCTCCTTCGTGAACCCCTCCCCGTGGTAGTTGGAGTAGGGGTTGTAAAAGCATTTGATTGTAGGTAATTCTGGAGATTTCTCTCATTCCAGCCTGCAGGAACTTGATAAAGAAAGGGGCAAACATTAAAATTAGGCACAAAATTAGGATTGGTTTTATAATTGGTGCTAGCATCAAGAACAAGGCATTTTTTCACCATTGTTCAAAGTAAGGGTGTATTTATAGGGTTCCAGATTTTTCTGTTTCACAAGGGCAGGTTTCAGGGTTGGTGTGTAGGGTTAGGTAGATTTTCCCAATTTTCTGATTGGCAAAGGTCTGCGTGCGGTTCTGTAAGAAACTAGTGAACAAATGTAAGAGGCAGGGTCCAAAAGTTAGAAAAATAAATAGGAGAGTGAGTGGACCAATGAAAGGCAATAGTCAAGACACCCAGTTTGTGTGAAACCACTAATTTCATGTTTATGAATTCGCTGGGCTTCAGAGAGAGAGAGAGAGAGAGAGAGAGAGAGTGGGAATAAGACAGGGCAATGGCCAGTCCCCCCGCCCCTAGACCTATTTTTATAGAAATTTTTAAAGCAATAATGAGAGGAATTACCTGTATAGCTCGTTTGGTCTTTAGATTGACGGGTAGTGTACTAGGAACTAGAAGAGGCTCATGGAGTGGGATTAGGTTGATATTTTGGGTGAGATAGATTAGGGTACAGGTTTTTGTCTAATTAATAGGGAGACACATATAGGTGTTGGTCCCACACGAGTAGAAAGCCCCTGATTGGGTGGGGCAGGCTGAGAGGTGAATAGAGACTAGAAGGAGAAGGAATCGGCTTTGTTTCTCTGTTTCTGAGCTTCAGATGGTCAGGGTGGAGGAAAGAGTTGCCCCAAAAAGTGGGGAGAGTAGAGGATTGTTAGCTAGGGTGACTAATTAAACATTCTTTGAAAACCAGTTTTCTGACTGTTTACAAATTCTTTTTTTCTCAGCACAAACCTCCTACAACCTGCACAAACCTTATAAACCTTCAACTTTCATAAACTTTCTTATCCAGAAATAACTGGCTTTCATAACAACTTGCTTTTCATTTTTCTTTCAAAAGTATTTTTATACCTTATACCTTCTATTATCAAAACCATACAATTCCTTTCTAGTCAGAACTCTTGATTTAAAAATATTTAACCTTTAGTGACAGTTAAGTTGACATTCTTTTTACCCTAGTTTCCCTCTTCCCCAAGTCTGATTAAAAGAGTCCTTAGTTTTTCATATATTCGCCATATGTAGACCAACCAGCTTCTGGTTTGTGGTTAGAGTAAGGCATGCCATTTTTCTACTTTAGCAGCAGTGGGAGTTGCCAGGATCACGGTGTGTGGACCTGTCCATGTGAAAGTCAGTCCTTGGGTGATATAATGCTGAAAGCGCCTCTTGGACAGTCTTTGAACAGTTTGCTGAGTAACCTGTAAATCCTGCAAGTACTTAGGGAAAGGGTGGTTACATTTCTACACTTTACAGTTAGAGTTTAAGTCTTAGTGACCACTGCTTCTAGCTGGAATTAACAGCAGATCCCAGCCTACAATAGGCATGGGGCATTGAGACAAAAGGAATAAAGGAGACACTATACATTAAATAAAGCAACAAAATCAGACTGTCAACACCCACAGTAGAGATCTTCAAGGGATAAATAAAACTCTAATATTCAGGCAAGGCATAGTAGATAGCCCTTGTGTTTACAAGAAATGAGATCAATTTATCTGCTACTTGGAAGAAATACCTTAGGCTCATGAATGATGTCCTTGGGCCTTCAGTGGCAATTCCCAGCATACTGGGCAAGGTCAGGTCACAGGTAGCTGGAGTAGGGCTAGAAGAGACTGAACCCTTCCTCCATGGAGCAAGGGGCAGCTTACCTTCTCGTGTCCCTTTTCCACAGCACAGATGTGTCAACTGGTGGAGCCGGGAAGCCTGGCAGGCTTCAGTTCAATGACCTTTCTTTCCACTCTTGAAGCGGGGCCCTAATGGAATCCTATGAGCCTTTAAGACTATATGCCAAAAGCTGGTGTTTCCTGACTTCCTTTGGGCCTTATTTGCCTTTTCTGTTACTCCCTTGGCCATTATAGACCTTAAAAGCCATGCTCAGAAGATCTCACTGAGGGGCTTGACTAAAAGAGCAAAATTGGAAATCCAGTGTTTAAAGAAGCCTATTAGACCAAGGAAAGAAGGAGAAGCCGATTCCTTCTCCTTCTAGTCTCTATTCACCTCTCAGCCTGCCCCACCCAATCAGGGGCTTTCTACTCGTGTGGGACCAACACCTATATGTGTCTCCCTATTAATTAGACAAAAACCTGTACCCTAATCTATCTCACCCAAAATATCAACCTAATCCCACCCCATGAGCCTCTTCTAGTTCCTAGTACACTACCCGTCAATCTAAAGACCAAACGAGCTATACAGGTAATTCCTCTCATTGTTGCTTTAAAAATTTCTATAAAAATAGGTCTAGGGGCGGGGGGACTGGCCATTGCCCTGTCTTATTCCCACTCTCTCTCTCTCTCTCTCTCTCTGAAGCCCAGCGAATTCATAAACATGAAATTAGTGGTTTCACACAAACTGGGTGTCTTGACTATTGCCTTTCATTGGTCCACTCACTCTCCTATTTATTTTTCTAACTTTTGGACCCTGCCTCTTACATTTGTTCACTAGTTTCTTACAGAACCGCACGCAGACCTTTGCCAATCAGAAAATTGGGAAAATCTACCTAACCCTACACACCAACCCTGAAACCTGCCCTTGTGAAACAGAAAAATCTGGAACCCTATAAATACACCCTTACTTTGAACAATGGTGAAAAAATGATTTGTGGTGGTAGGTGGTTGAAGACTGTGAAGGGTCTGAGTTCAATCTAGGGTGAGACCTCAGGTGGTGGGGGTTAAGGTGATGCCCAGATAGACTACGGATTGAGAGTGGAGTTGAGCCTTAGCAGAGAAGACATAATATTCCTTCATAGCGAGGAAGAAGGGTGGAGGTGTGTCTCCTTGAGGCAGGTAGGGAGAGGCTGCAGAGGAGTAGGTTATTTACATATTGTACGAGAGTACTAGTTTTGAGATTGCATGCTGCTAAATCCTGAGCTAGTGCCTGCCCAAACAGGTGTGGGCTGTTTTTGAACCCCTGGGGTAAGACAGTCCCCGTAAGTTACTGGGCTGCATTAGTGTCCAAATGTTAGAATCCAAATAAAGGCAAACAGAAAGTAAGATTCAGGGTGTAGAGGAATGGTAAAGAAGGCATTCTTGAGGTCTAAAACCATGAAGTGAGTGGTGTGTGAGGGAATGTGTGACAGTAACCTGTAGAGATTAGGGATTATTGGATGGAGGGGAACTACCACCTCATTGATTAGACATAAGTCTTGTATGAGGTGATAAGCCCCTGAAGGTTTTTGAACAGGAAGGATGGGGGTATTTCAGGGAGAGTCTGTGGGGCTTACAATGAGTAAGGATTTAAGAAGTGGGTAATTATTGGTTTAAGGCCTTAGAAACAGACAGTTACACATTAAACAAAGACTTCACATAAAAATTATAAATTAAGAAATTTAAATGAGCGTGCTTTACTTGTTCCAATTAAAATTATATTAGAGATATTTTCTGACAAAGAGACGAACAAATTACTTACTCACACAGCTTAATAAATAACTCTGCCTCTTTAAGTTTTTTGAGATGACAGACAGTTGTCAGCATAGAGGGGAGAAAGAGAGAATGCAGACGAATGGACAGTGAACAGCTGGATGGAAAGAAGGAGGGTTAGAATCTGCAGGAGGAGGCAGAGGAGATTAAATTGCTGGTGGTGGCACCATGTGGTCAGAGGAGTCAAAATAATTTGGAGCTCTGAAGAGAGGGGAGAGGACGAGGGAGAGAACGGCATAGCTGTAGCCGAAGCTGGTGGGGTGGGGGGAATGGGTCAAAGAAGAAAAAGAGACAGAGCCGCCCATCTGTAAGGAGGGAGTAGGGGTTTAAAAACACAGTGGAGAAGGGAGGAGCCCCTGGCCAGCAGGGGAGGAGAATGAGAGACTGGTATTTGCAAGTGAATGAGGAACAGGATTCTGTGAAGGGAGGGAAGGGAGCTCTTAGAGGGAAGAGACTCGAGTGGCAGAGGTCCGCAGAGGGACCAGAGAGGGGTCCAGAGAGAGGGGCGCCCCCAGGGATCAGGCAGGAGGGAGAGAGAGTTGGGAGTCTGCAGAGGAAAGATTAGGAGTGGAAGTTTTAGGTGAGGTTTCTCTGGCCAAAAATGGCCTGCGTGTAAAACAAGTGGCACAGAAATTAAGGACAGGAGCGAAGGGAGAAGAAAGCCTGCACATAAGGAATCTCTGAAACCTTCCCAGTCTGGTAGCAAAAATTATCTAGGTTCCTCAGAATATTGTAATTGAATGTCCTGTTTTCAGGCCAATGAGAGTCATTGTCTAATTTGTATTGGGGCCACGCCATGTTACAGAAGAAAATGAGGTTTTTTGGCTTAAGGTCAGAGAGGCCCAACTTAGTGAGGGTTTTTATGAGACATCCTATAGAGGTCTGGTGGGAAGGCTTAGACTCTGAAGAGCCCATAATGGAGACAGATGAGCAAGAGGGGGTGTCCCTGCCTTTTGTCACTGTCTCAGAAGGAGAAAATCTCCGTGTGGGGGAGTCATCCCTGATAGAAGTCGTCACCACCTGTCAGGGAGCTCCGAGAGAGAGAGAGGAGAGGAGAGGAGAGGAGAGGAGAGGAGAGGAGAGGAGAGGAGAGGAGAGGAGAGGAGAGGAGAGGAGAGGAGAGGAGAGGAGAGGAGAGGAGAGGAGAGGAGAGGTTTGGCTAGGCACCTAGTCTTTCTGTGCAGTCTACTGAGACTGAAAGTCAAACCCCTCAAAAGCATGTCAGAGAAAACCATCTGACCAGAGAAAATTTTGTGGAAAAGAGAAGCCGACCGGGAAAGGGGAAGGGAGAAAACTCTTTACCTTCTGGTCTGGCAGGGGTTCGGGACAGGGTCAGATTGCCGGCCAATCAACCTACAATTGCTTGTCCAGTCTTCGTTTGGACAGCAAAGAGGGATTGTCCAGGCAACCAGTACCCTGACCTGGATTTCAGCACCAGATGTAAGAATGAGATGGCACTCGAACACCAGATGTGCAGGCTTTATTAGAGGAGAAAGACCTGCTGGGGCACTTCTCCGGGAGAGGGGTACTGGTGCAGATTAGGGGGCAAATTTTTATAGGGTTTGGGAGAGCCTGAGGAGGTACTGAGTCAGAAGTTCTGGTATGTCTCCTCCTGCAGATTTATGGTTTTGGCTTTCTGGAATGCTCCTGCTTAGGGCAGTTGACCAGCTTCTTGGAACTCTTCTGCCTCAGGGGCAATTATCCAGTAAGTAAGAGTGAGGTCAGGCAGTCAGGCAGAACAACCAAAGAGCAGTTGGAATTTCTGGTAAATTCATATATCAATAATCAAATAACAAAGAATTTTCTCCTTCAAAGGTGCTTGAGATACTCTTAAGCAAGCCACTTAACTCCATTCAGCACAGCACATGACTTGATGGCAGAGCTATTGCTCTGGGGGTCAGAACACAAGCTTGCAATAGAAAAATGGAAAGATAAAGCCAGACTCATTGGGTCCACAGACAGTCTGGGGATCAGATCCTGCTACTGACTTTAACCTCTCACGTAGTAAGAGGAGTGAGGCAGCCCCACTCCTGGAAAGGCCCTCACAACTGATCCCACACTGGCAGAAGAAATCCTAGAGTCATCTTTCCCCCTGGGCAGCCCAACAGTTCACAGCTAGGCAGGATGATGTATTTTCATTGAGGAGGGTTAAAAAGGCATAATTGGCCCCATTTAGACCCATTAATGTGTTTGCAAAATTATCTGAATCTCTACTCCTGGGAATCAGGTGACTGGGAAACTGACAGTGACAGGAATGGATCCACACTAGATCCCTGCCAATATGCTGATCATTAGCCCCAAAGGGCTGCTCTACCTTAACTCCAAACTTTTTGTGTGTGTATGTGACAGAGACAGAGACAGGGACAGATATGGACAGACAGACAGGAAGGGAGAGAGATGAGAAGCATCAATTCTTCTTTGCAGCACCTTAGTTCATTGATTGTTTTCTCATATGTGCCTTGACTGGGGGGGCTATAGCAGACCGTGTGACTGACCCCTTGCTCAAACCAGATGAACCTGCATGCAAGCTGGTGACCTCAGGGTTTCAAACCTGGGTCCTCTGCGTCCCAGTTCGATGCTCTATCCACTGTGCTACGGCGTGGTCAGGCACTTAACTCCAAACTTAATTCTTAAGTAATTATCTGTATTTCCTCTACACTGGAAAACCAAGTGTTTATAGTTTTTCTTTCTTCTATGTCATTTCCCAATTTAGACTGTGACTTAGATTATAGCTGAGGACCACTCCACCTATCAAGAGCATAGTAGGATTAGAGCTATATTATTTCATTTCCAAATAATTGGGATTTTTCTAAAGATCACTCTGTTATTGATTTCTAACTTAAAAACACGTGGTCAGAGAACATATTTTGTACAATTTGAATGCTTTTAAAGTTATTGAAGTTCATTTAATGGCTCTGAACACTATCTTGGTATCTTGGTAAATGTTCCATGTCTACTTGAAAAGAATGTATAGTCTGCTGTTGTCATGTGGAGTGGTCTTTAATTGTTAATAAGGTGATAGCAGGAAGCAACCCGATAGAGCAGTGGTCCCCAACCCCCGGGCCGCGGACCGATACCGGTCCATGGGCCATTTGGTACTGGTCCACAGAGAAAGAATAAATAACTTACATTATTTCCGTTTTACTTATATTTAAGTCTGAACAATGTTTTATTTTTTAAAAATGACCAGATTTCCTCTGTTACATCTGTCTAAGACTCACTCTTGACACTTGTCTCGGTCATGTGATACATTTATCCATCCCACCCTAAAGGCCAGTCCATGAAAATATTTTCTGACATTAAACCAGTCTGTGGCCCAAAAAAGGTTGGCGATCACTGTGATAGAGAATAAGACACTCAGATAACTTAATCAGAGGAAAAGAGAGTTTATTAAAAGCCAGTGGAGCATGCAGGACTAGTAGCTCCAAAGACACATGCTCCCCGAGATTGATTTTCTTAAGTTATATACCTTTTACAGAATATATGTGTCCATGCAAGGGGCTCGTGATTTCTTTGTCCAGAGGTCTATGTCACTCTCATGACTCTAGGAGAGGAGAGTGAGTTTTGGTGGGGAAGCAAGGGGGAAAGGGTTTCAGGCCACTGGTGTCAGCTATTTACAAGTTCTGTCTTTCTTGCTTTGTGTCACAACTGGCTCCAGGCAACCTTTCAGAGAAGTAATTAATCTATAATTGGCTGACTCAGTTGCCCCTGCAGGCTCCTTTTCTTTGCATTCTTTTTGTTTCTTTCTTCTAAGCCAAGAGGGTGTCTTCCCCTTCTTCCTCATTTCACCCTTTGAGTCCTCAGATTTCTTTTATGCTGGAGTCTCACATTCTTCATCTGACCCCTGAGGGAAGGCCTGATAGTTGTAAGTAAAATATACATGTACTGTGGCTTGTTGCTGTATGGTGGTCTTTATCATACTCTTTATGCTGTTTGTCAACAGTGGCAACAAATATGGACCTATTAAGCAAATTCTTAGGAGTAGTAAGACTGCTCCTATTAGGGTTTTTAACTCACCAAAGGCTGAGAACCATCCCCCAAAAGGCTACCAGGGTTCCATCTGTGCCAGATTTGCACAGGCACGTGTGCCAGTTTTGTCATCTTTTTGACAAGGTCCTCAACTGCCTGGCCCTGGTCGACTATTTGCAAGCAACAATTAGTGAAATTGAATTTCCCACACACTCCTCCTTCTGCTGCTAACAGATAGTCTAGCACCAACCTGTTTCAGTAGATGGCATTTCTTTTTTTTTAATTTTTATTAATTTTAATGGGGTGACATCAATAAATCAGGGTACATATATTTAAAGAAAACATCTCCAGTTTATCTTGTCGTTCAATTATGTTGCATACCCATCACCCAAAGTCAAATTGTCCTCCGTCACCTTCTATCTAGTTTTCTTTGTGCCCCTCTGTAAAGCCAGGAGCCACCATCATGGCCATTCACATGCAGGTTCACATTGGATTCGGACAGTCGGCAAAGAAACAGCGGAGCCAAAAACTGGTGGGCCATAGTCTTTAATTCTAGCTTGCACCCGGCGGGCAAGTAAAAATACACACTGGGCTCCAAAACCCAGTCACATTCAGTGTTCACAAAGCCACTGACTTATCCGAGTTTCCTAGAATCAAAGGTTTCTAGCTCACCAGACTTATTCACCTCTGTTCCCCATCTCCTTCCTTATCCCAAATACAAACTCTACACAAACTGGCATCTCACTCAGCACTCCGCCATCTTGGCTGCTTTTCCTGGCCTCCTCCACGTGGCCTTTCTCTGCTCTCCTCTGCTCTCTTCTAATCTCAGGAACCAAGAGCGCAAGCTCCCGCTCCGTCCCCATTTTATAGTGTAGAAAACCAAAATCCCTTAATCCAATATACAAAACAGGGAAGTCTCTAATACAAAGTCACTTCTCTGAGGCATGATTGGATTGTACCACCCCACATCAAAAAGGGTGGGAAAGGCTTAATCCCAAAACCAAGACCCAGGCTATAAGGATTCTCAACACACATTAATATCACCTGGGCGACGGCCTCCTCGTGGGCAGCGTAATCTTCAACAAAGTGAGCATAATACATTTTATCTGCCCAACACCCTCCCACTCCCCCTGACCCCGTAACCACCACACTCTTGTCCATGTCTCTTAGTCTCGTTTTTATGTCCCACTGTAAGGCCAAGAGGCAGGGCCATGGCCAGCATCAGAGCTGCCTGGCTCATGCAGGTTCGCATTGGATTCGGACAGTCGGTAAAGAAACCATGGAGCCAAAAACTGGTGGGCCATAGTCTTTAATCTAGCTTGCACCCGGCAGGCAAGTAAAAATACACACTGGGCTCCAAAACCCCAGTCACATTCAGTGCTCACAAAGCTACTGATTTATCCGAGTTTCCTAGAATCAAAGGTTTCTAGCTCAACAGCCTTATTCTCCTCAGTTCCCCATTTCCTTCCTTATCCCAGATACAAACTCTGTACAAACTGGCATCTCACTCAGTACTCCGCCATCTTGGCTGCTTTTCCTGGCCTTCTCCACGTGGCCTCCTCCCGCTGCTGGCTCTATTCTCTCTGCTCTCTCATGCTAACCTCAGGAACCAAGAGAGCAAACTCCCGCTCCGTTCCCATTTTATAGTGTAGAAATCCAAACCCTTAATCCAATATACATAATGGGGAAGTCTCTAATACAAAATCACTTCTATGAGGCATGATAGGATTGTACCACCTCACGCCAAAAAGGGTGGGACAGGCTTAATCCCAAAACCAAGCCTCAGGCTACAACAATTCTCAACACACATTAATATCACCTGGGTAACGGCCTCTTTAACAAAGTGAGCATAATACATTTTATCTGCCCAACACCCACCATGTGTGGAATCCTGCAGTTCTTGTTTGTAAAGCCAATGGCCAGGGCTACCATCACAGCTGCCTGAACCATGCAGGTTCGCATTAGATTCGGACAGTCGGTAAAGAAACAATGGAGCCAAAAACTGGTGGGCCATCATCTTTAATCCTAGCTTTGCACCCAGTGAGCAAGTAAAAACACACACTGGGCTCCAAAACCCACTCACATTCAGTGTTTACAAAGCTACTGACTTATCCGAGTTTCCTAGGATCAAAGGTTTCTAGCTCACCAGACTTATTCACCTCTGTTCCCCATCTCCTTCCTTCTCCCTGCACAAACTGCACTAACTGGCCTCTCACTCAACACTCCACCATCTTGGCTGCTTCTCCTGGCCTCCTCCACGTGGCCTTTCTCTGCTCTCCTCTGCTCCCTCCTCTAATATTAATCTCAGGAACCAAGAGAGCAAGCTCCCAGTCTGCCCCCATTTTATAGTGTAGAAATCAAAACCTTTAATCTAATATATAAAATAAGGAAGTCTCTGATACAAAGTCACTTATCTGAGGCATAATTGGATTGTACCACCCCACATCAAAAAGGGTGGGAAAGGCTTAATTCCAAAACCAAGCCCTAGACTACAAGGATCCTACCTGCCCACAGACCGCCCCCAACACACATTAATATCACCTGGAAGATGGCTTCCACGTGGGCAGTGCCATCTTTAACAAAGTGAACATAATATATTTTATCTGCCCAACATTGTTTTTTTCTGATTTACTTATTTCACTCCGTATAATGTTATCAAGATCCCACCATTTTGTTGTAAGTGAGCCTGTAAAGCCAGGAGGCACGGCCAGGGCCAGCATCAGAGCAGCCCAGCCCATGCAGGTTCGCATTGGATTCGGACAGTCGGTAAAGAAACCATGGAGCCAAAAACTGGTGGGCCATAGCCTTTAATCCTACCTTGCACCCGGCGGGCAAGTAAAAATACACACTGGGCTCCAAAACCCAGTCACACTCAGTGCTCACAAAGCCACTGACTTATCCGAGTTTCCTAGAATCAAAGGTTTCTAGCTCACCAGCCTTATTCTCCTCAGTTCCCCATCTCCTTCCTTATCCCAGATACAAACTCTGTACAAACTGGCATCTCACTCAGCACTCCGCCATCTTGGCTGCTTTTCCTGGCCTCCTCCACGTGTCCTCCTCCCGCTGCTGGCTCTATTCTCTCTGCTGTCTCATGCTAACCTCAGGAACCAAGAGAGCAAACTCCCGCTCCGTTCCCATTTTATAGTGTAGAAATCCAAACCCTTAATCCAATATACATAATGGGGAAGTCTCTAATACAAAATCACTTCTATGAGGCATGATAGGATTGTACCACCTCACACCAAAAAGGGTGGGACAGGCTTAATCCCAAAACCAAGCCTCAGGCTACAACAATTCTCAACACACAATAATATCACCTGGGCAACGGCCTCTTCAACAAAGTGAGCATAATACATTTTATCTGCCCAACAGAGCCGATGTCATCATTTCTTATGGCTGAATAGTATACCATGGTGTATATGTGCCACATCTTCTTTATCCAGTCTTCTATTTTTTTTTTACACTGATTAAAGCCTTTAAGCAAACTCTTGGCCAATACAGCAAGAATCCATAAAAGAGTAGTGTCCTTAACAAGTTCACCAAGTCCAAGTTGGCCCCAACACCATGCCTGATAAATGCAACCCAACCCCATTTCAGTCCATTAGGAGCTGTCCCAAGGAGCAGGAGTCCAGGAAAAGTCCGCATGGCACTGGAATTGTTGCGACAATTCTATACTTTGCTGCTCACGTCCAAGTCCCAATGACCACTGCTTCTAGCTGGTAATGATTCAGGTAGACTGGAAAAGCCATCTGCAGCATGTGTGAAGATGGAGCTTCTGTTCTCCTCTGCCTGGAGAGACGAGACCAGGTTGCTTTTCCCTGGAGCTCTGCGAATGTGGCTTGGTAAAGAGAACTTTGGGATACACTAAGCTGGGTGGCAAAGGTAGATTCATAAGAGAAGTTGGCAAAAGGGGGAAAGAGAGCTCTAAATTAGGAGTAGGTCCCAGCCTGAAATATGAGTGGGGTATTGAGGTAGGAGGAATAAAGGAAACACTATATATTAAACAAAGCAGCAGAAAATAGGACTATCAACACCCAAACAGAGATCTTCGAGGGAGGAATAAAAAACATGACTATTCAGGCAAGACATAGTTAAGTGGCCCTTGTACAAATGAGATCAGTTTACCTGCTTCTTGGAAGAAATACCCTAGGCTTGTCCACAGTGTTGTAGATGGGGCCAACGGCCCTGGGCACCTTCAGCCTTCAGTGGCAAACCCCAGTTTTCTGGACAAGGTTAGGTCATAGGTGGCTGGAGCAGGGCTGGAAGAGACTGAACCCTCTCTTACAGGAGTGAGGGGGAAGCCTACCTTCCAGTGTCCCTGTTTCCTCAGAGTAGAGGCATGTAAGTGTGGCAGGCTTTAGCTCAAAGACCTTCCTTTCCACTATTGAAGCAGGACCCAGATGGCATCCTATGAGACCCCTTTGGGGTGTTGGAGCCTTTAAGGGCGTATCCTAAAAGCTGGTAGTTCCCCTGATCTCTATTGGGCTTTTTCTGCCTCTTGGTATCTTAAAAGCCATGCTCAGAAGATCTCGCTGAGGGGTTTGAGGATCCTCATCCTATAAAAATCCTATATAAATCTTTTCCATATATCTGGGGCTATTTGGAAAAAGACAAAACACTGTTATTAGCTGGATCAAATAAAGAAGGTAGTAGTTTGCAGGAGAAAAAGATTTGCTGTCTCCTGTTCATCAGCATTCAAAAGATATTTAAAATTATGTAAGTAAAAAGCATGGTATGGTAGACCCGTAGGAATTCCAGGATATGACTCCCCCCTTTTAAATTTTTTTAAATTGACCTTAAAATATTTGCTGGGTACATTTTAATAATACCTTGACTTTAAAGATGGTAAGAAATACACATAATTCAAAAGGTTTAACAATATACAGTAAATGCTTTTGCTCCATATGCAGGAGCATTGTCAGTTTAACCTGTTTACGAAATCCAATAATAGAAAAATGCATACAGACAATGAGCTATAACATGTTTAGCAGCCTCTCCTATTCTAACAGAGGTTACTATAAATCCAGAATATGTATCCACTGTAATGTGGACATAGGACTGTTTGCCAAATGAAGGTATATGAGTAACATCCATTTGCCAAAGTTGTCCTTGTAGGGGTCCTTGAGGGTTAACTCCAAATTAAGGGACAGATTGTAATATAGGACCCCTTGGACAGGATTTCCCAATCTTAGATGGCATTTCTTATCTGAGTTTGCTGATGTGCAAGGAGGGTTAGGGCTCTACCAGTCTCATTGGTAATGATTTCTTTTTTGTTGTTGTTTGTTTGTTTTTTTTGTTTTTGTTTTTTTTTTTTTTTTCATTTTTCTGAAGCTGGAAACAGGGAGAGACAGTCAGACAGACTCCCGCATGCGCCCGACCGGGATCCACCCGGCACGCCCACCAGGGGCGATGCTCTGCCCACCAGGGGGCGATGCTCTGCCCATCCTGGGCATCGCCATGTTGCGACCAGAGCCACTCTAGCACCTGAGGCAGAGGCCATAGAGCCATCCCCAGCGCTCGGGCCATCTTTGCTCCAATGGAGCCTTGGCTGCGGGAGGGGAAGAGAGAGACAGAGAGGAAAGCGCGGTGGAGGGGTGGAGAAGCAAATGGGCGCTTCTCCTGTGTGCCCTGGCCGAGAATCAAACCCGGGTCCTCCGCACGCTAGGCCGACGCTCTACCGCTGAGCCAACCGGCCAGGGCCGGTAATGATTTCTAAAACTGCCTGTAATCGAATAATCCAGTTTAACATGTACATGGGGGTACGGTATTCCCAAAATCCATCCTCTGCCAAGGTAGCAGGCCCACAATAATGGATTATCTACTCCGGGGCCACCCACTCATCATTTTTTTAGTCTCCTATCTGGAGTTCTCTTTTTACCCATTGTAAGGGCTGTGGAGCTGGGTAGCCAAGCAGTTCCCTTGATTTCAGAGGCAAGAGGAAAAAGGAAGGTTTTATCATACCTATTATACAGCTTCCTTCCCAATTCTTGGGAAGGCGGGTATAAGCCCTGTTTCCACAGGTCCAGCAAAGCCCTCATGGTGCTCTTCAAACTCGGACCCTGCCTGGGTCCTGCCAGGCTCTAATTAGCTCTGGGAATCTAGCCAATGAATCTCTTCGTCTGGTTTCCCCACCACACACATTGTTTGGAGGTGGTATTATAATACTGTTGCCCAAGGCACGTCAGTTCCCCAACTGATTCAGTCAGATCTACTCCTCTGGCTAAGCGCTATTGCCTTATGATAGCAATTTTTTTTTTTTTTTTTTGCATTTTTCTGAAGCTGGAAACAGGGAGAGACAGTCAGACAGACTCCCGCATGCGCCCGACCGGGATCCACCCGGCACGCCCACGATGGGGCGATGCTCTGCCCATCCTGGGCATCGCCATGTTGTGACCAGAGCCACTCTAGCGCCTGAGGCAGAGGCCACAGAGCCATCCCCAGTGCCCGGGCCATCTTTGCTCCAGTGAAGCCTTGGCTGTGAGAGGAGAAGAGAGAGACAGAGAGGAAGGCGCAGTGGAGGGGTGGAGAAGCAAATGGGCGCTTCTCCTATGTGCCCTGGCCGGGAATCGAACCCGGGTCCTCCGCACGCTAGGCCGACGCTCTTATGATAGCATGTTTTAAAATCCACTGGCTATCATCAGAGGTGCGGGGGGTTATTACATTTGGCATAGCCCGGTGTTTCCCAATGTGGGGCCCATGCCCCACAGGGGGGCAATTCAATAGTTAAGGGGGGCAATTTGAAAATGGACTCGACAGGACTTTAACTCTTTTGCCCCGGGCCATTTAAATGCAATGCTAGATATCGGTGCCAAATTTAACAAAAAATGCAATTCGTAAATAATTATTAAGTATAATTTCGTTTGACGAGACCAAAATATCAACTGGGTGATTGGCGTCGTCAAGTAAACTTCATCCTGGGTTCACCGCGGAGCGTGTGGTCTGCCGCGGGAAACCCTGGATATTTTAAAAACTCGCTCAACAACGCAGTTTTTCTCACCTAATTGGCCCATCACAACTTCTGTAATGTTTCACATCATTCAGTTGGTGTTAATTTGAAATAAGTGTTAGTCAAAACTGTTGTAAAAGCTCATTGATTTAATAAATATACATATATATATTGTATAGATATAATTGGTAAGTATTTGATTTTATTTTTATCAATATTAAAGTCTTTATTAAGTACTTCTTGCATGGGGCTAGAAAGCACTAATATTTTATAAATGTTATTGGGCCTATAATAGTGCATGCACAACAATTTTAATTTTAGAAGCATAACTTTCCAGAAAATTTTGTCAAGTGGAAAAAATATAGATACCTTTTGATTTGCGGTCGTAGTGTAGTAAATGTGTTATATACATTTAAATAAATATGAATTTTTAGTATACGTTTACTCTATGTCACATTGAATATATTTTAACACATATTTTAATATTAGTTTTTAATTGATCTTATTTTTATTATAGCCCATAGTAAAATGAGTGGTGCAAGCAAGAAAAAAACTCGTCAATATTCGGAGGAATATTTAAAATTTGGGTTCAAAAAAAAAATTTGGGGTTCATACCCGCTGTTCACGATGAGCGGATTCCTTTTTGTCTTTTATGCCAGCAATGTTTGACCAACAAATCAATGAAACGAGGTCGTCTTGAGGCGCATTTGAAGGTGAAACACAGTGCTCATATTAATTCAGATTTGAGTTACTTTAAAACTTTAAAGAAAAATTTTGAAAAAAGAACATTAAAGTCTCTATTTACTGCTCATACTTCAACTAGTAATCGTGTTCTTGAGGCTAGTTATCAAATTTCTTTATTCATTGCTAAAACTGGAGAAAATCACACACTATAGGAGAGAATTTAATAAAACCGTCAATATCAGCATTTTTTAAAACGGTTCTTGAAAAAGATGACAAAGATGTAAAAGCTATGCTACTCAGTGACAATACTGTTAGCAGAAGAATAGACGAAATGAGTGAGGATATTGAAAAACAACTTATTGAAAAGCTGAAAACAAGAAAATTCTCCTTGCAAATGGATGAACCAACTTTGAGAGACAGTGAGGCAGTATTGATAACTTACATAAGATATATTGATAAAGGACATTTTGCTGAAGAAATGTTGTTCTGTAAAAGATTAGAAAGCACCACTACCTCCAAAGATATATATAATAAGCTAAAAAACTACTTAGATGTCAATGATATACCAATGAAAAATATAACATCTTGTGCTGCAGATGGTGCTCCCAATATGATGGACAAGAAAAATGGCTGCTTAAAATGGATGAAAGATGCGAATCCAGAAATGATTCTTGTGCATTGTGTTATTCATAGGGAAAACTTGTTAGCTAAAAACATCTCGCCTGTTCTGAATGAAGTATTACATACAGTAATAAAGTGTGTTAATGCTATTAAAGCTAGTGCCAAATGTGAGCATCTTTTTTCAAGCTATTTTGTGAAGAACAAAATGAAGACCATGTGAGACTTTTACTTCATACTGAAGTAAGATGGCTATCTAAAGGAAACTGTTTGAAAAGATTTATGGAACTGTTTGATACTCTTAGTGATATTTTAAGCGACAAACCTGAAATGAAGTATCTGTTAACAATAGATGGTAAAGCATTTGTGAGTTATTTAGCCAATATCTTTGAAAAACTAAATATATTAAATAAGCAACTTCAAGGAACAAATAAAACTCTTGTCGATGCAAAAGCAAAGATATCTGGTTTCATTACCAATATTGAGTTATGTCAGAAACATATTAACAACAAAAACTTTAAACAGTTTCATTGGCTCCAAAAATGTGAGGTAACTGATACCGCTTTACTTGTTATTGTCAATCATTTGAATATTCTATCGGCTGATTTAAAAGAAAGATTTTCTGATTTAAAACAAATTGATTTCCCAACATGGATTATGCAGCCAATGTTAGTGGATTTGTCTGATATATCAAATATGCAGTATCAAGAAGAACTCGCAGAATTGCAAAATGATGAGTCAGTTAAAGCTTTATTTAATATCAAAGGAGCGATGGCATGGCTTTGTGAGGAAACAGAAATCAAATACCCAAATTCAACCAAATGTGCAAGAAAACTATTACTACTGTTTCCATCTTCATTTTTAGCTGAATGTGGATTTAGTACTGTAAATGATTTACTGGTAAAAAAAAGAAATCGGCTGGATATAACACAACGTGGAGACTTGAGACTAAAGCTAACCAAATTGGAACCTAATATAAAATCTCTGTGCAGCAAGCAGCAAGCGCAAGGATCACACTAAATTAAAATAATAAATTAATATAGAAAAATCTGTATTAAAATTATTTGGAATTTAAATTTCTGTTTTTCATTATATGTTTTGAAATTTTACTTACTGTGTTTTGTTAACAATTTCATAGTGATTTCTTCCTAGGACCTATCATTTATGTTTATTAAGTGAACAAATCAATTTTTTTTTTTTTTTGTATTTTTCTGAAGCTGGAAACGGGGAGAGACAGTCAGACAGACTCCCGCATGTGCCCGACCGGGATCCACCCGGCACGCCCACCAGGGGTGATGCTCTGCCCACCAGGGGGCGATGCTCTGCCCCTCCGGGGTGTTGCTCTGCCATGACCAGAGCCACTCTAGCGCCTGGGGCAGAGGCCAAGGAGCCATCCCCAGCGCCCGGGCCATCTTTGCTCCAATGGAGCCTTGGCTGTGGGAGGGGAAGAGAGAGACAGAGAGGAAGGAGGGGGGGTGGTGGAGAAGCAAATGGGCGCTTCTCCTATGTGCCCTGGTCGGGAATCGAACCCGGGTCTTCCGCATGCCAGGCCGACGCTCTACCGCTGAGCCAACCAGCCAGGGCCCAAATCAATTTTTTAATGTTAAAAATTATGTATGTTACATAGGGGGGGACATAAAAATTTTAGAAAGGTTAAGGTGGGGCATGGAACAAAAAAGGTTGGGAAACACTGGCATAGCCTCAGTGGAAACCAGTTCCTTAGCTTCCCACGGTCATCTGTCCCCCATCAGAGTTCCCCCACATACATAGCAGGAGCTGACATTTAAGGAATGGGCTATTCCCTCAGCCATCCTGAGGAACAAGTTCTTAGTCATTGGTGGGAGTTGTAGTAGGGGTCTAGTTGCTTCTTCATAAAAAGACTTATATACTTAGAAGGCTCGAACTGGATGGTTCTGTAACTGGCTTTGGATGATAAAACCATCTCCGTTAATACCAAGAGTTAATACCTCATTATTCCTCCTGAAGGGGTCCAGAGGATTGGTTATCCTTTGGGTCACACACTGAATATGGAGTCTGATTATAGGTACAGGTCCCTTTCTGAGTTCCCTTACACTTATAGAAGCTATAGAAAAGCAAGGTGGTGAAGACCTTTTGACCTTCCTTGGTGACATGGACACATAGTTCATAGTCCTCTGTCCTAGTTCCCTTTCCTCCCCAAAGTCCAATTATAAGGAGCCCCATGGCAAGGTTCCTTAGGCTTCATTCGTTCATGGACCAGCCAGCTCCCAGTTTGTGGCTGGAGCAGGGCATGTTGTCCTTCTCAGGGTCAACTTACAAGGGTTGGCAAGGTCAGTTTCTGTTGTCCATGAGGGCATTTCTGCTGGGGCAGCAGGCTTCAACCAACTGTAGTGAATCCAGGTGGGTATGCCCTCTACCTTGGCAGCAGAGGGAGTGGTCAGGAACTCAGTGTAGGGGCCCTTCCACCTGGGTCAGAGGGTAGCTGGATCACAATCTTTGACTCACACCTGGTTTCCTGGGGAAAAAGAATGGATAGTGGCAAACAAATTGACTGGAGCCCTTCTAGCACCCCCTTGGGTACGGTATTGGCTACCTTGCCTAAAGCCTCTAATTGCCTATATACATAGCTCTGTTTCTCCTAATCCTCAGGGAATCCCGAAGAACTATGCAATTTGGGGGAGGCTTATTGTATAGTTACCTCATAAGGTGAATACCCAGTGTCCTTGAAAGGGGTGCACAGAACCTCAAACCATATTAGAGGCAAAGCTCGTACCCATTTAAGACCTTCTTCTTGACATAATTTGCTAAGTCATAACTTCAGAGTCCTATTCATGCATTCCACCTTTCCTGAGCTCTGAGGTCTGTATGCCGTGTGAAGCTTCCAGGTGATGTCTAATGCTTGGGCTGTTCCTTGTACTGCCTTAGCCACAAAGGACGGGCCATTGGAGCCTATCCAAAGTGGCAGTCCAAACCTTGGAATAATTTCTCTGAGCAACACCCTTGTTACTTCTTTGGCCTTTTCAGACCAGGTGGAATAGGCTTCTACCTATCCTGAGTAGGTGCATACTAACACCAACAGGCACTGGTAACCTTGACTTTTTGGCAACTCAGTGAAGTCCACCTGTATATCCTCAAAGGAGGCTGCCCCATAGGACTGGATACTGGGGGCATTAAAGGTCCTTGTCCCAAAGTTAATTTTTCTGCCTCTTGTACTAGCATGGCAGTAGTTGCTAAGGCTCTTAAGCATGGTGGCCAGCCCTTTGCAACACTGTCTGGTTGTTTGGAGAAGTAGGCTACTGGTCTAGGCCATGACCCCAAGCCTGACTAATACACCCACTGCTGTCTTGCTCCTCTCTGAGACATACAGCACAAAAGGTTTTGCTAGATTAGGAATATCTAGCACTGGGGCAACTTGTAATTCCTTTTTGAGAGTTCAAAAAGCACAGTCCTGTTCCGGGCCCAAGTCCATGGGCTCTTTTTCTCCTCCCTTTGTGACTTTATAGAGGGGATTGGTCAGTACTGCAAAGTTGGGGATCCACATTCAGCAGAATCCTACTGCACCCAGGAACTCTCTAACTTGTCTCCTCATGGTGGGGACTTAGATGTTCTGAATGACCTGTTTCCATTCTACTTCTAGCCTCCTTTCCCCTTGTTGGAGAATGAATCTGAAGTATTTTACTTGCCTTTGGAAGATCTGGGCCTTCTTTGAAACCTTGTATTCATTTTTCTCCAGATGGCGTAGAAGCTCATCTGCTCCTTGAACACATCCTTGGAGACTCTCGTGACCTAGCAACAGGTGCATCTTAACATCCATGTAGTGAAGGAGGACCTATCTTATGTCCTGTGCAGGAAACCTCTGGAGGTCCTGAATGAGGGCCTCCCCAAAGATGGTAGGGGAATTCTTGAGCCCTTGTGGGAGCCTAGACCAGGTGTACTGCACCTTTGCCCTTGTGGCCGGGTTCTCCCATTGGAAGGCAAACAGCCCCCAGCTTTCAGGAGCCAGTCTTATAGTAAAGAAGGCATCTTTTAAGTCCAAGCAAATGAACCAGGAGACTTGAGCAGGGAGAAGGCTTAGGAGAGTGTAAGGATTTGGTACTGTTGGGTGCAGAGTCAAGTCCTATACTAGCCAATAATCATTGGTCCCCGGTTTTCTGACAGGGAGCAAAGGAGTATTCCAGGGTGACTGACATGGATAATAATGTCGTGCTCTTTGAACCTCTGTAAATGCACCTGGATTCCTTCCAAGGCCTCCCTAGAAATCCGGTAGCTTCTGGCTGACAGGTAGTGCCCCAGGCTTTAACTCTATCTGTACTGGCACTTGGTTTATTGCTAGCCTGGGGATGGGGGTGGGGTTTCTTCAGCCCAGACTCCAGGGTATTTTTGAATTAGCTTTTGGCTTGGTGGCTTCCCAGCCTAGGCAGCAAAAATCCCTCTCTGGGAATGGTTACTGTTAGAACAAGCCTGGGTTTAGGCACCTGCAAGTCCAGCAGGCCACTGTCAGCAAAAGACATACTGTATCTTCCCATGTATAAGACGTACCATTTTCCAAAAAATTTAGGGTCTAAAAACTGGGTGTGTCTTATACAGTGGTTGTAGATATTTTTACTTGTATTTCCTGCTTTTTTGTGCTTGTTTTTGCATTCATTGTTGAAGGCAGTGATTTATCATCAGACACAGATAAGGACAAGCTAATGGATGGAAATTTTGACAGTGAAGAGGAGTTATATAAATTTTATGATGAATAAAACTTGAATTCAATAACTTCATGTAATACATTTTTTTCCCCAAATTTCGGGCCCCCAAATTAAGGTGCGTCTTATACATGGGAGCATCTTTACATGGGGAAATACGGTTGTAGCCCTTAATTTGCTCAGCAGATGGCATCCCAACAAGGGCACTGGACAGTCAGACATGTATAAAAACTGGTGCGTAACTTCATGACCTCCTATTGTACGTTTATGGAGCAGACAGAACACCTGTTTGGCCTGTGTTCCCGTAGCTCTTACAATGTCCACTCTACGAATGGGGAGCAGTGCTACTGGCTGGGTCACCATTGAGTGTTCAGCCCCTGTATCAATCAGTAAGTCCCTCTGCTGGCCCCCTACCACCATGCAGACGGTAGACCCAGTGGGGGCCCTTGAGTCTGGTCACACTCAGTCCAAGAGGGACTCCCCAGCTACACTGAATAGGGTGCCTTCCCCTTGGGAGGTGGCTGGCAAGCACTCCTCCCCCTTGTCCTGGCTCGGACATTCAATTTTCCCGTGACTGGTTCCCCAGCAGATGGCATACTGATCACGTTGTAAGGGAGCTCTGCTTCACTGCCCTTTCTTTCCCTCGCCTGTTTTCTTCCCATTTTCAAATGGGGGAGATTTTCCTTTGCCCTTCTGCTGAAGGGCAGCAGCTCTGAACTCAGGCTTTTTCTTCATTCGGCGCTCATCTTCCTGCCTGCTTGTAACCTCTCTATTCACATAGACTTTATTGGCTACTTTCAGGAGTTGGGATATGTTCATTCCTGCAAAGTCTTCTAATTTCTGGAGCTTCTTTTTTATATCTCCTGCACTCTGGCTGACAGAGGCCATATTAACCATTCTTTGGTTCTCTGGACTTTCTGGATCAAAAGGGGTATAGATGCTGTAGGTCTCACACAGTCTCTCACAAAAGTCACCTGGACTTTCCTCCTTCTTCTGCAAAGCTTCTGCCACCTTATTGATATTTGTGACCTTCTGGCCTCCCTTCTGTAGGCCTGGAGGAGCGTCTCTCTGTATCTCCTGAGCCATCTCAAGCCCTCCTCTTCATTCAGGAGTAGAATCAGGAAGATTCTACTTAGAATCTTCTCCTGGAATCTGGACCCTCACATATTCCTGGGGATTCTGGTGCTCCTCAGGAGCATTCTCCTCTATCCATTTAGTTGTTGCCTATATTACCTGGCGTCCTTCCTCTGTGTTGAACAGAGTGAGGAACAACTGATGGCAATCCGCCCATGTGAGATTGTGGGTCTGGAATATGGATTGCATGAGATCTAGTAGGGCCTGAGGCTTTTCTGTATAAGAGGGGGTGTGATGTCTCTAATTGAGGAATTCAGTGGTGGTGAAAGGTTGATGCACCAGCACCCACTACAAATATTGATCGACTTATGACCTATGCAACTTATGACCATTCGAATTTACAACCACAATCGCTAGCCACACCTGCTCCACGTCTGGCAACGGAAGCGTTGCCCAGCTGGGTGTACAACAGTTGCCCAGATGGGCATACCATCTCCGCGTGCACCATTTCAACTGTTATCCCAGACTCGGTACAGCAATTTGTGTTTTGTGTCTTGGATATTTTTCATCAAACCCCTCCCAAGATGTCTACCAAGAGGAAATTGTCTTTGCAAATATTAAACCAGTGGTACTGGTAATGCAGTGTTTTACTTAAACCTGACAAATGCAAAAATAAGAAACAAAATAGTGTAGAGATGATACAAATGGCATAAAATGAACAAAGAAAATTATGATATATAACAATAATGAAAGAAAATTATGATAAAATATGACTTAAAGATTATTATAACATCATTTCACAGTACTGTACATATAGCCTACTCAACTTACGACCAAATCGTGTTACAACCAGTCTGTTGGAACCAATCGTGGTCGTAAATCGAGCACTAGCTGTATATTCCCCTGCTTGTTTATCACTGTTTCTTACTTCTCTCAGAGGCATCTGCATGCCACGCAATGTTTTGAGCATAGCCTCCCAGTTAGGGGAGGAGAGCCTGGACCTGGTTTTGGCAAGGCAGTGGGAGTCACCTCCGGCTTGCGATCCGGTGAGCTTACACTGGGACTTGATCAATCTGGCGATGATGGGCCTGAGTCAGTAGCAGTCTCTGGGGTGGACAGAGAATCAGGCATTGAAGGGCAAAACCTAAACGGCATGGGAGGTAGGGGAACCAGAGTTTCACTAGGGGTTAAATTTTCTGGCTTCAGCTGCTGCAGCAGCTCTCTGGGTCTGGTGGAATGTGTCCCTGCTTTCACTATCAATACCGTAGAAACCTGACCTCTAAGCCAAGGGAGAGGGTGCAAAACTAGTATAAGCCAAGTGTCTATGTAGGGAAACTGATCGGGGTAGCCTGGATCTCTAGTGACTACCTGCTACACCTTCTGCACAACAGACTTATCCAAGCTTCCTTCTGCAGGCCATCCTCTCCCAAAAGCAGGCCATTCTAGTTCACACAAGGTCCTCACTTTCCCTGGGGACCCAGTAACCTTGTAATCCCCTGAGAACCCTTTCTTAAAATTCTTGACTGTTGTGGCTAAAGGAGTGGGTTTTTTCTGTGAACCTCCCATACCTCCCACGCCACACGAAGGAATTGGGGAAGGGTAGGGGAAACTTGGAGGGAACGCCACTCACTTCAGTCCATCACCGGCCGCTCCCCTCGCAGGAATGGCGGGACGTCTTTTGGCTTATGGCAAGCTGATATAAACCGTCAGCACGCAATTCTGCCTCTTAGCCATACAAGGCACCTTACAGAACCATGGTTCAGGGGGACCCAACTCTCGCTTTGGCCTTGTGAGAGAGACTCGGAACCCTCTCCCAGTGTCCGTCTCATTCACTTGACACTCGCTGTCTTTCACACTGCCTCCCACACACCTATGGAGGGTGACGAGTCACCACTCCTAACCTGTCCTGTGGAGAGGAATTATTCACCACTCCGAACCTATGGAGGGTGGTTTATCACATCTCTGGAGGGTGATCAGGCCTCCCTTCTGCCCAGTGAGGCAGAACATCAGCTAGCTACCCTTGCCTGGTATGCCTTACTGTGCTTCAGATGCGCCCCCATTCCTGATCCTCCATTATCTGAATCTTGCTGGGACCAGCAGATGGGAACCTCCCTTTCTGCCCTGCGAGACGTCCACACGGGAAAATCCCCAATGTGCACTCAGTGGGCACGTTGACAGAACAGTTTGGGGACTCCCTAGTGGGGTACCCTAAGTCTAGTGAATGGGAGTGTCTTTCCTCCTTGTTTCCCGGCCAATGCACTAAAATTAGTAGCAGGAAGTGACCTGACAGAGGATAAGACAGTCAGATAATCAGAGGAAAAGAGAATTTATTAAAAGCCAGAGGAGCCTGAGGGAATAGTAGCTCCAAAGGCACATGCTCCCCGAGATTGGTTTTCTTACAGGTTACATACCTTTTACAGAATACATGTGTCCAAGCAAAGGGCTCATGATTCCTTTGTCCAGAGGTATACCTCACTCTCATGACTCCAGAAAGGGAGAATGAATTTCGGTGGGGAAGCAAGGGGGAAAGGGTTTCCAGGCCACTGGTCTCAGCTATTTATAAGTCCTGTCTTTCTGGCTTTGTGTTGCAACTGACTCCAGGCAACCTTTCAGAGAACTGTAGGAAGTAATCTATAATTGGCTGACTCAGTTGCCCCTGTAGGCTCCTTTCCTTTGCATTCTTTTTGTTTCTTTCTTCTAAGTCAAGAGGGGGCCTGCCCCTCCTTCCTCACTGTCAAGTTGCTTGATAGTGTTGTTCATGTCTGTCTTACTCTATCGCAGTGGTCCCCAACCTTTTCTGGGCCACGGACTGGTTTAATGTCAGAAAATATTTTCATGGACCGGCCTTTAGGGTGGGACGGATAAATGTATCACATGACCGAGACAAGCATCAAGAGTAAGTCTTAGACGGATGTAACAGAGGGAATCTGGTCATTTTTAAAAAATAAAACATAGTTCAAACTTAAATATAAATAAAACGGAAATAATGTAAGTTATTTATTCTTTCTCTGCGGACCGGTACCAAATGGCCCACGGACCGGTACTGGTCCACGGACCAGAGGTTGGGGACCACTGCTCTATCGTTTCTAATGTTCTAATGTTCTGTCTACTTGTTCTATCAAACACTGAGCAGGGAATATACTTAAATCTCTAACTGTAGCTTTAAAGTTGTTCATTTTTCCTCTCAGTTCTTTAGTTTTATTTTGTAGTTTTGTTGTTGTTGTGAGAGAGAGAGAAGGACAGACAGGGATAGACAGATAAAAAGAGAGATGAGAAGCATCAGCTCATAGTTGCAGCACTTTAGTTGTTCATTGATTGCTTTCTCAATGTGCCCTGACCAAGGGGGTCCAGCTGAGCCAGTGATCCTTTGCTCAAGCCAGCAACCTTGGGCTCAAGCCGGTGTCCTTGGGCTTTAAGCCAGAGACTGTGGGTCATGTCTATGATCCCACAATCAAGCCAGTGACCCTGCACTCACGCTAGTGAGTCCACACTCAAGCCGGCGACCTTGGGGTTTTGAACCTGGGTCCTAGGCATCCCAGGCTGATGCTCTATCCACTGTGCCACTGCCTGGTCATTCAGTTCTTCAGTTTTTACTTCATGTATTTTGAAATACTGTTATTAGGTACATAAACATTTAAGATTGTTAGATCCTATAAACAAAAAATTTTAACTTCCATGGCTGAAAGTCTTTTGAAAGAGTTTATTAGGTTATTCCTAGAAAAATAAATAAATAAAAAGGAGGATGAGGAGGAAGGAGAAAAGGAAGAAGAGAAAGAAGAAGAGGAAGAAGGAAGAAGAAGAAGAAGAAGAAGAAGAAGAAGAAGAAGAAGAAGAAGAAGAAGAAGAAGGAGGAGGAGGAGGAGGAGGAGGAGAAGGAGAAGAAGAAGGGAGAAGGGAGAAGAAGAAAGAAGTGTGGTAAGCAGTTAGACAGGAGCAGAGAAAGGACTATAGTCCAGAGACCAAAGGTCACCAGGACAGAAAGCCCCAGGTACCTAGCAAGGAGCAAAACTGGGAAAACAAGAACCTCACCCCAGGGTGACCTTACTTCCCTTGGCATATCACTAGTCATGTGGTTTAGATCTCCCTCCCTCAATTTCATATCACTGGTCATGAAATTTGGACCCTCCCCTGGAATATCACTAGTCATGTGGTTTTAGACCCTCTTAGAGGAGAAACAAATAGCACTTAAGCATTAACCTCTAGAGAAAACAGCTAGGTCTCAGTTGTGTTTCAGCTCCAGGCCCAGAAAAGCAGCAGCAAACCAGACAAAGGAAAGCCATGGCTGCCCTCAGGACTAGCAGCATTGACTAATGACCTCCTGCCTTGGCACCAACCAATCACTGGAGACCATGACCCTGAAAGAACACACTTGGAAAGCAGATGACTATTCTATTGAGATCCTCCTCTGGGGCCACCCCTAAAATCTTCACCCTTAATATCCTTTAGGACTGAGGTCCCAGTGTGCTCTCCTTCATGGGAGCACACCCACACCTTTCCCTTTCCCTTCCCCTCCTCCTTCTCCTCTATTTCCCCCATCTCAAGCATGTTTTCCTTACCCCTCTCTTTCTTCTAAGCTCTAAGGGACACCATGAGACTTGCAACCAGGGGAGCAGTAAGCAGTGGCAGTTTGTCCCAGACTAACCTCCTTAATCTGTCTCCAAGGTCTTCTTTCTTTTCTTTTCTTTCCTTTTTTCTTTCTCTTTCTCTTCTCTCTCTCTCTCTCTCTCTCTCTCTCTATCTATCTCTCTTTCTTTTTTTCTTTTATTAGTGAAAGAGACACAGAGAGGACAGATAGGGACAGACAGACAGGAAGGAGAGAGATGAGAAGCATCAATTCTTTATTGCAGCACCTTAGTTATTCATTGATTGCTTTCTCATATGTGCCTTGACTGAGGAGCTATAGCAGAATGAGTGACACCTTGCTCAAGGCAGCGAACTTGGGCTCAAGTCAGCAACCTTGGGCTTCAAGCCAGTGACCATGTGGTCATGTCTATGATCCCATGCTCAAGCCAGCAACTCCACACTCAAGCTGGGGAGTCCGCACTAAAGCCAGCGACCTCGGGTATTTGAACCTGGGTCCTTTGTCCCAGTCCAACACTCTATCCACTGCTCCATTGCCTAGTCAGGCAGTCCCCTTTTCTTTAACTTTACCCTTCCACAGCCAACAAAATCTTTCTTTACTTGCTGCATTTTGTCTGTTGATTAATGTTTTTCTTGCAAGCAAGACAAGAATCGAAGTTTTGTTGCTCCCCCTGTAACAGAAGGAAGGAGAAGAAGAAGAAAGAAGATGATGAAGGTGGTGAAGGAGAAGGAGAAGAAAGAGAAGAAGGAGGAGAAGGAGGATGAGGAGGAGGAAAAGGAGGAAGAGAAGAAGAAGGAGGAGGAGGAGGAGGACAGTTGGGGCATGGAGTCTAAACCACCAGCAACGTGGCCAAATAGGAAAGACATGTTCAACATCCAGGAGTTTTGCAAGTGTTTTTATACATCAAGAAGGGGGAGGGGGATGTAAGCTTTTCTGAAAAAATTTGCATTAGCTACAGACAAAGGGGATGGGAGAAGGTGAAGCGGGGCTAGTTCTGGGACGGGCTTAGCAGAGTCCCTAAAGTTAAGGTGACCAACTTTTTACAATGAAAAGGAAGACAAAAATAAATTGAAGAAATCAATATCATAAATAAAAGATGCATTTTATTCATTGCAACAATAATACACTATAATATGATAAATGCATAATAAAAACATTTGTAATATTTTATATTGTAATTATACTTACATGACTATTTATTTTTCATAATAGTTGTAAGAAAAAAGTACTCATTTAGTAAAACTAAATATTAAACAAAATCACTAATTTGGAGTGATATTCGGGTGTATTTATCATGTTCTAATTTAAAAATGTCTGTTTTATGCAACTATTTCATCAAAATGCATTATTAATAGATATGGCTTGAGGTTAGATTTCCACTTTAAAACTCAAATTTTGGGAAAATACTTGTAAATAAAATTGTACATATTTGGAAATTATTAAATAGATATGAATTAATAAAATGTGAATTGTGCTTACCTGTCTATGATTGAATATTCACTGAGAAAGAAATAATCGTGAGTCTATGTCATATGTGCCGTGTTGTGTTTCAGTAAGAAGTACACAAAGCCATTTGCGTGCTCGGTATATCGAGCGCTCTCTCAAGGTCTCCTGCGTGGAGCACACGCGTCTCATAATGGCATCTTGCCACACTGTACCGATCCTTGACGAATCGTTTGTCAAATACAAATACGTCACATCACACGCAATGGATCGACTCTGCATCAGTAGAATACGGACATTTACAGATTAGTCTTCCAATATCAAAAAGGAGGACATGTAGGAGGACACTTTTTAAGAGAGGACGGAACTTACAAAAGAAGGACAGCCCTCCCTAAAGGAGGACGATTGGTCACCTTACTAAAACTCACATGCAAATAAGAAATAGAGATTCCTGGGATCTGACAGCCCAGGCCATTCTTTACTATGAATAATCACAGAAATAGCCACCTAGAAATTAATCCTAAATTCATCACATATACAGGGACGTCAGCAGTCTTTTGTCAGAGCTGGTCTACAGCTATTAACAGGCTAACTGTTCTTTCTCCTGCTACTGTACTTTCACTTTAGAATATCTCATAATTGTTTTTCTTGTCAGTCATCTTTGATAAACTTACATATTCATCATTATAAAGTGACCTTCTTTATGCTTGCTAATATTTTTTATTCTGAAATATACTTTCTGATATTAATATTGTCACTAAAGCTTTATTTTTATTACTTTTAGCTGGTATGTCTTTTTCATCCCTACTATTAACCCTTTATTTTCAATTTACTGTGCCATTATGTTTGCAAGATTTCCCCAAACAGACCTGAAATCTAGGTTTCCAGGATAATGATATGCCTGGAATATTGATTTTATATGTACCTATCACACAATAAACATTCAGGGGCTTTATCAGAAGAGCTGGCATGGTCTAGGCAGAAATCAAACCAACCCTATGAATAGCAACTCTGAAAAAATGGAATGGGCCCTGGCCAGTTGGCACAGTAAACAGAGCATTGGTCCAGCGTATAGACATCCTGGGTTTGATTTCTGGTGAGGGCACACAAGAGAAGGGACTATCTGCTTCTCTCCTCCTCCCTCCCCCCCCTTCTCCCCCCTTTTCTCCCTCTTCCCCTCCTGTGGTCAGTGGCTCCTTTGAGCGTGGGCTCTGGGTGCTATAAATAGCTCAGTTGATTCAAACATGGGCCCCAGACAGGGGTTGCCAGGTGGATCTGGTCAAGGTGCATGTGAGAGTCTATCTCCCCTTCTTTCATTTAAAAAAGAAAAAAGAAAAGGATGAAATACCATCCTCACCCCAACCAAGTGGTTTAATAGGAAACTGAATGACTTTGTGGAGATCTGAAAGCCAGGGATAATTGTTATGTTGATAAAGTGCTACTGTGTCTTCTCTATGCAGGTACTATCTATATTTAGTTAATTTTTCATATCCTTTATGTGTGACAGTAAAGGAATTTACCGTACATCCTTAATTTGTGTCTGTTAACTCGTTTCACATTAAGATCATTTTGGGAACCAACAGTCAAGTTTCAGGTGTAGCTTTTTTAAAAAGCATATATTCTCTTTAAAAAAATTTTTAATTGATTTTAGAGAGATAAGAAGGGAGAGAGAGAGAGAGAGAGAGAGAGAGAGAGACAGAAACATTGATCTGTTTCTGTATGTGCTCTGACTAGGGATAGAACCAACAACGTTTCCATATCCACACCATGCTCTACCAACCAAGCTACCTGGCCACGGCTAGAGAATTTTCTCTTTTAACCAATTAGAATATCTATGTTTTTATATAGGTAAGATGTTTTGAGTCTTGTTCTTTCTATTATTATTCTTATTATTATTCTTATTATTATTGGCTTAAAACAACAGAAATTGCCTGACTTGGCAGTAATGCAATGGATAGAGCATTGGCCTGGGATGCTGAACACCCAGGTTCAAAACCTCCTAGGTCTTCAGCTTGAGCATGGGCTCATCCAGCTTGAGCTCAGGATCATACACATGATCCCATGATCACTGGCTTGAACCCAAAGGTCACTAGCTTGAAGCTCAAGGTCACTAGCTTGAGCTAGGGCCCACTGGCTGGGCTGGAGCCCCCCGCCCCCAGTCAAGGCACATATGAGAAAGCAATTACTGAACAACTAAGGTACTGCAACTATGAGTTGATGCTTCTCATCTCTCTCCCTTCCTGTCTGTCTGTCCTCTCTCTCTCATAAAACAAACAAACAAACAAAAAACCAAAACAATCAAACACAGAAATTTACTTCTGCATAGAAATGCATTTCTGGAAGCAACAGGTCTGAAGTCAAGGTGTCTTTAAGGCCATATTCCCTCTGAGGGCTTTAAGAGAGAATGCATCCTCTCTTGCCTCTTCTGGCTTTTAGTGTCTCCAGGTATTCCTTGGCTTGTGGCAACATGATTCCATTCTGTCTGTTTTCACATGGCCTCTCTCCTCTGTGTGTGCAGCTTCTGTTGTCTTATTGGACTTGGGGTACACCTGTGTGTTTCAGTTAAGCTCAGCTTAAGATTCTTAATTTAATTACATTTGCAAAGACTCTTTTTCTTAATAAGATAACATTCACAGGGTCTGGGTATTAGGACATGGGCTTATTTTGTACAGGACCACCTCTTTTCTTTTCTTTTCTTTTCTTTTTTCTTTTACTCTCCTCTCCTCTCCTCTCCTTTCCTTTTCTTCTTCTTCCCTTCCTCTTCCTCCTTCTCCCCAGCTCTTCTTTTTCCTCCTCCTCCTTTTTTCTTCTTCCTCTGCCTCTTCACAATTTTGTAGGCTTTCTGATATATTAAATTTATTTTTACATCTCACTTTGATTTTTCTATTTGTCATACTTTTTCCAATTTGCTTGCCTCCCCCACCTTCTGACCCTGTTTCTGTTTCATTTTGGATTAAGTTTTCTTTGCTTTTCACTGAACTTTTTTTTTCCTTCTACTGATTCCTCTCTATTAGTAGCTATCCTAAAATGTTTAATAATTATATTTTATTTAATAAAGACAATCAAATATGCTTAAATTTATGAGTTCATAATCAGATTTTTAAAAAATATTTTTTACTGATTTTTAGAAATAGGAATGAGGAGGGAGAGAGAGAGAGAAAGAGGTCAATTTTTGTTTTTTTTTGTTTTTTGGGGGGTTTTTCTGTATTTTTCTGAAGCCGGAAACGGGGAGAGACAGTCAGACAGACTCCCGCATGTGCCCGACTGGGATCCACCCGGCACGCCCACCAGGGGGTGACGCTCTGCCCACCAGGGGGCGATGCTCTACCCCTCCGGGGCGTCGCTCTGCCACGACCAGAGTCACTCTAGCGCCTGGGGCAGAGACCGAGGAGCCATCCCCAGCGCCCGGGCCATCTTTGCTGCAGTGGAGCCTCGGCTGCAGGAGGGGAATAGAGAGACAGAGAGGAAGGAGAGGGGGAGGGGTGGAGAAGCAGATGGGCGCTTCTCCTGTGTGCCCTGGCCGGGAATCGAACCTGGGACTCTACCACTGAGCCAACCGGCCAGGGCTAAAAAGGTCAATTTTGTTCCATACTTACTTATGCATTCACTGGTTGATTCTTTTATGTGCCCTGATCAGGGGGCAAACCCTTAACTCTGATGTATTGGGGCAATGCTCTGATGAGCATTGCCCCAGGGCTCAGGATGAGATTTAAATACATTACAGGGAGTCCTTGGGTTATGACAGTCTCAACATACCATGTTTCGAGTTTACGACACTCACTCTCATAAAAACTTTTAAAAATTGAGACGTGTTTTGGCTGTTATGGATGCCTTGCCATGCTATAGGCAGATTGTAGAAGAGAAGAAGTCATCAACCTTCCTGGAAAATTTTTTTAAGAAGGTAAAGAAGCCTGCGACAGATCCTGTACCTTCTACACCAGCTGCTTCTCAATATGAAACACCTGTAGTACAGGTAGAATCATCTCCTGTGTCTCCTGCATGTTCCTTAGGCAATCCTGATTCACCTCACCCAGTATCTCCAGCACCTTCTGCAGGTTATCCTGCGTCTCCAGCTTCCTCCTCCAAACTGGTCACTCTCTCCCACCTTGCAATGCCCCATCCAGTGTGCAAGCCAGCCACAGGCATTTTTTTACACTAATTTTTTGTCACTTTTTTCTGTTACTACAGTACAGTGTAAAGTACAGTATATTTATGTCCTTTTCCTTTTCCTGTGGCTTAGTTGTATTTTCATGTTCTAGATTATGATTTTACAACTGGGTTACAACAGGTAAGTGACTTAAGGGAGGGTGTGTTTCAACTTATACCAAAATGCAGGTTATATCACTGTTGTAGGAACATAACTGTGTTGTAACCCAAGGACCCTCTATAATCTGAATAGTCCTATAGCTAATAAAATTTTTAAATCCGTTTTTAATTTTTTTTTCTGCAAAACAATTTCTAGGCACTGATGGATCCATCAATAAAATTTACCAAACATTAAAAATAAATAAATAATATGTACATTACACTGAAACTTCCATGAAATGGAAAAAAAGAAAATATCCAATTCATTATAAAAAGTTAGCATAACCTTAATACCAAACCCTGGAAACACTACAAGAAAAGAACCTATAGGACAATTTCTCTCATGAACATAGATACAAAAATCCTAAATAAAATATTAGCAAAACATGCAAATCAAAATACAATGAGATACCACTTCACACCTGTTAGATTGGCTATTATCAACAAGACAGATAATTAAAAGTGTTGGAGAGGCTGTGGAGAAAAAAGAACCCTCATTCACTGTTGGTGGGAATGTAAATTAGTACAACTATTATGAAAGAAAGTATGGTGGGTCCTCAAAAATTTAAGCATAGAATTACCATGTGAGCCAGCAATCCCTCTACTGGGCATATATCCCCCAAACTCAAAAACACTGGTACGTAAAGACACATGCAGCCCCTTGTTCATCTTAGCATTGTCACAGTGGCCAAGACATGGAAACAACCAAAGTGCCCGTCGATAGAGGATTGGATAAAGAAGATATGGTACATATACACAGCGAAATACTACTCAGCCATAAGAAATGATGACATAGTATCATTTACGATTTCATGGATAGACCTTGAGAACATTATACTGAGTAAAATAAGTACATCAGAAAAAGCTAAAAACTATGATTCCACACATAGGTGAGATACAAAATTGAGACTTATGAACATAGATAAGAGTGCAGTGGTTACCAAGGAGAGAGGGGTGTGGGGGAGGGAGGAGAGGGTTGGGAGAAGAATATAAAAACGAACAAATATGAGGTGATGGAGGATGATTTGACTTTGAGTGATGGGTATACAACATAATTGACTGTCCAATTGATGTGAAGATGTTTACCCAAAATCTATCTACTCTTGTTGATCACTGGAACCTGTTAAATTTAATTTCCTAAATAAAAAATATATATTAGCAAAACAAATCTAGCAATATATACAAAGGGTAAATATTACATCAAGTTTAGTTTATTTTAAGAGTGCAAAGTTCACTTAACATTCAAAATAAAGAACAAAAAATATGATTGTCAAAATTGACGGAGAGATGCCTGACCAGGCAGTGGCGCAGTGGATAGAGTGTCAGACTGGGATGCAGAAGACCCAGGTTCGAGACCCCATGGTCACCAGCTTGAGCGTGGGCTCATCTGGTTTGAGCAAAAATTCACCAGCTTGGACCCAAGGTCGCTGGCTCAAGCAAGAGGTTACTCAGTCTGCTGAAGGTCCATGGTCAAGGCACATATGAGCAAGCAATCAATGAATAACTAAGGTGTCGCAATTCACAACAAAAAACTAATGATTGATGCTTCTCATCTCTCCGATCCTGTCTGTTCCTGTCTGTCCCTCACTCTCTCTCTCTGTCTCTGTAAAAAATTAAAATTAAATTAAAATTAAAAAAGAGTTTTAATTTTAAAAAGTTTTAAAAAATTGATGGAGAATAAGCATTTGATAAAATACCATACCCACTCAGGATTTTTTTTTTTTTTCATTTTTCTGAAGCTGGAAACAGGGAGAGACAGTCAGACAGACTCCTGCATGCACCCGACCGGGATCCACCCGGCACACCCACCAGGGGGCGACGCTCTGCCCACCAGGGGGCGATGCTCTGCCCATTCTGGGCATCACCATGTTGCGACCAGAGCCACTCTAGCGCCTGAGGCAGAGGCCACAGAGCCATCCCCAGCGCCCGGGCCATCTTTGCTCCAATGGAGCCTTGGCTGCGGGAGGGGAAGAGAGAGCAGAGAGGAAAGCTCGGCGGAGGGGTGGAGAAGCAAATGGGCGCTTCTCCTATGTGCCCTGGCCGGGAATCGAACCCGGGTCCTCTGCACGCTAGGCCGACCCTCTACCGCTGAGCCAACCGGCCAGGGCCCCACTCAGGATTTTTAAAATCTTTGCAAACTAGTGATAAAAAAGAATTCCCTTAATCTAAGAAAAGGCAACTACAAAAATCTTACAGCAAATACTATATTTATGGACTTTTTTAAAAATTTTTCTTCTGGCAATCAGGAATGAAACAATGCTGTCTTCTATCACTATTTTGATTCAACATTAAACTGAACATTTTCTATTCAATAATATGTAATAAGTCAAGAAGAAGAAATATAGAGGTGTTAAAAAAAGATATAATACTTTCCTTTTTCATAGACAACATGATTATAAACACATAAAAACCAAAGTAAATCTACAGAATTAATAAGTAAAGTTAGGAAGGACCTGAATACGAAGTCAACACATTAAAAAATAAATCACTGGAAAAGATAATTAGAATATGAAACTTCTGCCTGACCAGGTGGTGGTGCAGTGGATAGAGCATCAGACGGGAAAGTGGAGGATCTAAGTTCAAAATTCTAAGGTCACTGGTTTGAGTGTGGGCTCCCCAGCTTGAGTGCAGGGTCATTGCTTGAGCATGGGATCATAGACACAACCCATGGTCACTGGCTTGAGCCCAAAGGTCGCTGGCTTGAAGTCCAAGGTCGCTGGGTTGAACTCAATGTTGCTGGCCTGAGAAAGGGGCCACTCAGTCTGCTGTAGCCCCCTGGTCAGGACACATATGAGAAAGCAATCAATAAGCAACTATGGAGCCACAATGAAGAATTGATGCTTCTCATCTCTCTCCCTTCCTGTCTGTCCCTATCTGTCCCTCTCTCTGTCTCTCTCCCTCTGTCTCTATCACAAAATATATATATATATGAAACATCTTAAATAACAGCATTTATATCAATATCCAAAATAAATAAATTCTAAAAAAAGATGTGCAAGACTTCTATGCTGAAAGCTACTAAATAATGTTAAAACACAAAAGACATAATAAGTGGAGAGAAATATTTTCACAGATCAGAAAACTCAAAATTATAAAGATTAATTTCATTTCCATCTATAGATTCTATTCATTTCCACTCAAAATTCCAGCAGTTTGTCTTTGTAAATTGAAAGCTGATTTAAAAATTATATGACAGATTAAAAAAATAAAAAGTCCTACCCTGACCAGGTGGATCAGTAGATAAAGCATCCACCCAATGCACCAAAGGTCATGGATTTGGCCATGAGTAAGGGTGTATAGGAGAAGAAATCAATGAGTACCGAATCAAAAGGAATAACTAAGTGAAATGAATTGATGTTTTCACCTCTCTCACTCTCTCCCCCTTTTCTCTCTCTTTAAAATCAATGGAGTAAAAAAATATCCTCCATAAATCATCTCTTTAATCAAAAGACTGGCAAAATGGTGTCCTATTAGGACAGAAAATGTTTTGGCAATAGTCACACTACTCCAGCAAAACAACATGGCAAAAATTGTAGTCAGCAGAAACTGAATGGAGAGTCTAGACTTCCATCCTTGTCTAGAAGGAACAAAGCTCCCCTTCTGTGTACCTGTGGTGTCATTGGAGGCTGAATCAGGAGTCTAAATTTCTACCTCTATCCAGCAGTAATGAGGCATCTCTCCCCACGACAGCAGAGGCTTTGTGAAGAGCATGGATTTCTATCCCCACCCAGTAGTAAAAAGAAGTGTCCTCCCTTCCTCCAGTATCAAGGTGTTAGTATAGAGCTGTTAAAATACAAGATTTAAAAAAAGTTCAGTAAAGATCCATAAAATAACACCAGTATGTCCAGGATACAATAAAAATCATTTGTCATACTAAAACCCAAAGATATCCTCAACTTCAATGAGGCAACAGATATGAACACCAATATGATAAAAATGTTGAAATTATCTGACAAACACTTTAAAGCCACCCTCATAGATATCAAGATGACAGCAGAGTACACAGACATACAAACTGCCACCTCATAGAACCAAACTGGATTACAATTTAATTTAAGAACAATCATCATGAAAAACCAACTTTGGACTAAAAGAACAGGACTCAAAAACCAAGGAAACTGGAGACAGACAACACCAAGCATAGACTCAATCAACTCTACAAACAAAACACCCAAACACAGATAATGAGAAGACAAAGAAGTGCAATCCAAAGGAAATCACAAGAGAAACCTTCAAAAGATGAACTGAGTGATATGGAAATAATCAAACTTCCAGATGCAGAGTTCAAAATAATGATTGTAAGGATGCTTAGGGATCTTAGAACTACAATGGATGGTCATTACAAACACCTAAATAAAGAAATAGCAACTATAAAAAAGGATATTGAAATATTAAAAAAAGAATCAGTAGGAGATGACAAATACAATATCAGGAATGAAGACCACAACGAAAGGAATTAAAAACAGGATGGACAGAACTGAGGATCAAATTAGCGAGTTGGAGGATAAGATAAATAAAGGCATGGAAGCAGAGCAGAAAAAAGAAAAGAGACTCAAAAAGTCTGAGGAAACTCTTAGAGAGCTCTGTGACAACATGAAGAGAAATAATATCTGCATCATAGGGGTTCCTGAAGAGGAAAAGAAAGTACAAGGGATAGAGACTTTGTTCAATTATATCATAGCTGAAAACTTCCCTAAATTAATGCAGGAGAAACTCTCACAAGTTCAAGAAGCACAGAGAACTCCACTAAAGAGAAAACCAAAGAAACTTACACCAAGACACATCATAATTAAAATACCAAAGCTAAGTGATAAAGAGAAAATATTAAAAGCAGCAAGAGAAAAAAAAAGCTATCACCTACAAAGGAGTCCCCATAAGGATGACATCCAACTTCTCAACAGAAACACTTGAGGCCAGAAGGGAATGGCAAGAAATATTCAAAGTAATGCAGAACGAGAACCTACAACTAAGACTACTTTATCCAGCAAGGCTATCATTTAAAATTGAAGGAGAAATAAAAAGCTTCCCAGACAAAAAACAACTCAAGGAATTCATTACAACCAAACCAATGTTGCAGGAAATGTTAAGGGGCCTGTTGTAAACACATCAAAGTGGGAAAAGTGGGGAAAAAAAGGAATATAGCTTTAAAGAATAAAATGGCAATAAACAACTCATATCAATAATAACCTTAAATGTAAATGGATTAAATGATCCAATCAAAAGACATAGGGTAGCTGCATGGATAAGAAAACAGGACCCATACATATGCTGTCTACAAGAGACACACCTTAAAACAAACAATGCACATAGATTGAAGGTAAAAGGATGGAAAAAACATTCCATGCAAATGGAAATGAAAAAAAATTGGGGTAGCAATACTTATATCAGACAAAATGGACTTTAAAACAAAGGATATAGTAAGAGATAAAGAAGGCCACTACATAATGATAAAGGGAGTAATCCAACAGGAAGATATAACTATTGTAAATATCTGTGCACCTAATATAGGAGCACCTAAATATATAAACCAGACTTTGATGGATATAAAGGGTGAAATCAACAGCAATACTATAATAGTAGGGGATTTCAATACCCCACTAACATCACTAGATAGATCTTCAAGAAAGAAAATTAACAAAGAAACAGCAGACTTAAAGGACACACTAGATCAACTCGATTTAATAGATATCTTCAGAATCTTTTACCCTAAAGCAGCAGAATATACATTCTTTTCAAGTGCTCATGGTACATTCTCTAGGATAGACCACTTGTTAGGGCACAAAAGTGGTCACAATAAATTTAAGAAGATTGAAATCATATTAAGCACTTTCTCTGATCACAATGGCGTGAAACTAGAAATGAACCACAATAGAAAAGCTAAAAAAATTCTCAAACACATGGAAACTAAATAGCAGGTTGTTAAATAATGAATGGATTAAGAATGAGATCAAAGAAGAAATTGAAAAATTCCTAGAAATGAATGACAATGAGCATGCAACAACTCAAAATTTATGGGACACAGCAAAAGCAGTACTGAGAGGGAAGTTCATAACACTACAAGCACACCTTAAGAGATTAGAAAAAGCTCAAATAAACAACTTAACCATGCATCTAAAACAACTAGAAAAAGAACAGCAAGTAAAGCCCAAACGTAATAGAAGAAAGGAAATAATAAAGATCAGAGCAGAAATAAATGACATAGAGGCTAAAGAAACAATACAGAAGATCAATGAAACTAGGAGCTGGTTCTTTGAAAAGGTAAACAAGATTGATGAACCTTTAACTAGACTCACCAAGAAAAAATTAAAAGCAATCCCTTTAAGATCAGGAAGAAGGCAGGGGTGTCCCCTTTCACCACTCATATTCAACATAGTCCTGGAAGTCCTAGCCACAGCAATCAGACAAGAAATAAATAAAATTAGAAATGAGAGTGAAGAAATAAAAACTGACACAACAGAAATACAAAATATTGTAAGAAAATACTATGAAGAACTGTATGCCAAAAAACTAGACAACCTAGATGAAATGGACAAATTCCTTGAAACATACAATCTTCCAAAAATCAATCTGGAAAAATCAGAAAACCTAAAGAGACTGATTACACCAAATGAGATTGAAACAGTTATCAAAAAACTCCCAACAAAGAAAAGTCTGGGGCCTGCTGGCTTCACAAGTGAATTCTACCAAATATTCAAAGAAGAACTAACTCCTATCCTTCTCAAGCTAGTTCAAAAAATTCAAGAAGAAGGAAGACTCCCAAGCTCCTTTTATGAGGCAAGCATAATTCTGATTCCAAAACCAGGCAAAGACAACACAAAGAAAAAAAATTATAGGCCAATATCCCTGATGAATATAGATGCTAAAATCATCAACAAAATATTAGCAAACTGGATCCAACAATATGTGGAAAAATCATACACCATGATCAAGTGGGATTTACTCTGGGGAGGCAAGGCTGGTACAATATTTGCAAATCAATCAATGTGATTTATCACATAAACAAAAGGAAGGATAAAAACCACATGGTAATATCAATAGATGCAGAAAAAGCATTTGATAAAATCCAGCACCCGTTCATGATCAAAACTCTCAGCAAAGTGGGTATACAGGGAATATACCTCAACATGATAAAAGCCATCTATGACAAACCCACAGCCAACATCATACTCAATGGGCAAAAATTAAAAGCATTCCCCTAAGATCAGGAACAAGGCAGGGGTGTCCCCTTTCACCACTCGTATTCAACATAGTCCTGGAAGTCCTAGCCACAGCAATCAGACAAGAAGAAGAAATAAAAGGCATTCAAGTTGGAAAAGAAGAAGTAAAACTATCATTATTTGCAGATGATATGATATTGTATATAAAAAACCCTAAAGTCTCAGTCAAAAAACTACTGGACCTGATAAATGAATTCAGCAAAGTGGCAGGATATAAAATTAATACTCAGAAATCAGAGGCATTTTTATACGCCAACAATGAACGATCAAAAAAAGAAATTAAGGAAACAATCCCCTTCACTATTACAACCAAAAAAATAAAGTACCTAGGAATAAATTTAACCGGGGAGATTAAGGACTTGTACTTGGAAAATTATAAAACATTGATTAAAAAAAGTCAAGGAAGATACAAACAAATGGAAGCATATACCGTGCTCAGGGTTAGGAAGAATAAACATCATTGAAATGTCTATATTACCTAAAACAATCTATAAACTCAATGCAATACCAATTAAAATACCAATGACATACTTCAAAGATATAAATCACATATTCCAAAAATTTATATGGAACAAAAAAGAACACGAATAGCCTCAGCAATCTTAAAAAAGAATAAAGTCGGAGGTATCACACTTCCTGATATCAAGTTATACTACAAGACCACTGTACTCAAAACAGCCTGGTACTGGCATAAGAACAGGCATATGGATCAATGGAACAGAACAGAGAACCCAGAAATAAACCCACAGCTCTATGGACAACTGATATTTGACAAAGGAGGTAAGAAAATACAATGGAGTAAAGACAACCTCTTTAACAAATGGTGTTGGGAAAATTGGACAGCTACCTGCAAAAAAATGAACCTAGACCACCAGCTTATACCATTCACAAAAATAAACTCAAAATGGATAAAAGACTTAAATGTAAGCCGTGAAACCATAAGCATCTTAGAAGAAAACATAGGCAGTAAGCTCTCTGACATCTCTCGCAGCAATATATTTGCTGTTTATCTCCACGAGGAAGCAAAATAAAAGACAGGATAAAAAAATAGGACTATATCAAACTAAAAAGCTTTTGCACAGCTAAAGACAATAAGAACAGAATAAAAAGACAAACTACACAATGGGAGGACATATTTGACAATACGTCTGATAAGAGGTTAATAACCAAAATTTATAAAGAACTTGTAAAACTCAACACCAGGAAGACAAACAATTCAATCAAAAATGGGAAAAAGACATGAATAGACACTTCTCCAAAGAGGACATACAGATGGCCAATAGGCATATGAAAAAATGCTCAACATCACTAATCATTAGAGAAATGCAAATTAAAACCACAATGAGATATCACCTCACACCAGGCAGAATGGCGCTTATCAACAAAACAACACAGAATAAGTGCTGGCAAGGATGTGGAGAAAAGGGAACCCTCCTGCACTGCTGGTGGGAATGCAGACTGTTTTTTAGAGATTCCTCAAAAAATTGAAAATTGAACTGCCTTTTGACCCAGCTATCCCACTTTTAGGAATATACCCCAAGAACACTATAGAACTGTTCCAAAAGGAGAAATGCACCCCCATGTTTGTGGCAGCATTGTTCACAATAGTGAAGATCTGGAAACAGCCCAAGTGTCCGTCAGAGGACGAGTGGATTAAAAAGCTTTGGTACATATATACTATGGAATCGTACTCAGCCATAAGAAATGATGACATCGGATCATTTATGATAACATGGATGGACCTTGATAGCATTATACGGAGTGAAATAAGTAAATCAGAAAAAAACTAAGAACTATATGAATCCATACATAGATGGGACATAAAAATGAGACTCAGAGACATGGACAAGAATGTGATGGTAACAGGGGGTGTGGGGGGGATGGGTCGAGGAAGGAGAGAGGGGTGGGGGAGGGGAGGGGCACAAAGAAAACCAGATAGAAGGTGACGGAAGACAATTTGACTTTGGGTGAGGGGTATACAGCACAATCAAATGTCAAAATAATCTGGAGATGTTTTCTCTCAACATATGTACCCTGATTTATTAATGTCACTACATTAAATTCAATAAAAAATAAACAACAACCAAGGAGCTAAGAAGAAACCACACTGAGCCTGGTAAGAAGTGCAGGGATGAAGTGTGGGCTCCCCCACTCCCAGGAGTGAGGGGAGGCTGAGGATCCAGAGGGTTTCTCATTGTGGGGAGAGAGACCCTGAGAAACAGGGGTCTTTAATGCCAAGACTGGAGCCCCAGCCTAGAAACCCAGAGACTGGAGGAGATATCTTGACAGCATTGAATGGGGAGAAGAGCATAATTTCTGTCTGTGGGAAATGGCTGGCAAAGAAGTTGCAGTCTTAAAGGGTCAGTGCAGAAAATATCAATCACAGTCACTTGCCTGGGGCTCCGGGGACAAGGAGGGCTGAGAGGACTGCTCTTACAGGAGGAGAGTTAGGAGTTCGAGCCACAGGGACACAAACGGTGACAGGGAGAATACCTGAGATGAGTCATTCTCCAGTGCCCAGAAGGCCATAGCTGGGGGGAGGGTTGGTCCCTCCGTCCAGTACAAGCCTAGTGTGGAACCGGTTGACCTACCTCCAAAAAGCTCTACAGCTCCAATCAGCACAAAAGGCCATTTGGACAGGAGGAAGTAAAGTGGAGGGGCAGTGACTCAGGTTTCCGGGGAGACTTGAGCTACACCTCCCTCTTCTGATAGGGAGAACACACCACGCCCCCGGAGAGTAACAGGGCAGACCACAACTTCTGGTTCTCAGAGGTCACACCCACCGCATTCCTGGATAAAGTTTCAAGTGGGGCCAAAGAACAAGATATGCCCACTACCTCCATCCTAAACACAGAATTTGCCTGCTGTGCTCAGCAAACAAACAGCAGGAAAATTAAGACTTTTAAACTGCTCTACTAGTAAGGAGAACTAAAATCTGAGCAACTAGCAGAGGCTGAGGGATAAAGATCTGGAGGAGGAGCCGCATTCTGTATACCAACCTCAGACCCACAACTCCATCAAGCTTGCAAACCACACACAGAAAAAAATGGGAAGACAGAGAAACATAATCCATATGAATCAACAAGAGAAATCCCCAGAAAAAGAACTGACCAAGATGGAAGTAAACAAATTACCAGATGCAGAATTTAAAGTAATGATTGTTAGGATGCTTAAGGATCTCAGAGCTACAATGGATTGACTTAATGAGTACCTAAATAAAGAAATTGCAAGCATCAAAAAGGACACTGAAATTATAAAAAAAGAATCAATCAGAAATGACAATTACAATATCAGAAATGAAGACTAAACTAGAAGGAATCAACAGCAGGTTGGATGAAACAGATGATTGAATCAGTGAATTAGAGGACAAGATAAATAAAAACAAAAACAGAGCAGCAAAAAAAAGAAAAAGAGGCTCAAAAAGTCTGAGGAAACTATAAGAGAACTCTGTGACAATATGAAGAGAAATAACAACCTCATCATAGGGGTTCCTAAAGGAGAAGAGAAAGAACAAGAGATAGAGAACCTATTTGAAGAAATCATAGCTGAAAACTTTCCTAAATTGATGAAGGAAAAAGTCACACAAGTTCAAGAAGCATAGAGAGTCCCGGTAAAGAGAAATCCAATGAAGCCTACATCAAGACACATCATAATTAAATACCAAAGTTAAGAGATAAAAAAAATACTAAAAGAAGCAAGAGAAAAGAAGTCAATTACCTATAGAGGAGCACCCATAAGGATGACATCTGACTTTCCAACAGAAAAACTTGAGGCCAGAGGGAATGGAAAGAAATATTCAAAGTAATGCAAAACAAGAGCCTACAAAAAAAAACAAGAGCCTACAACCAAGACTTCTTTATCCAGCAAGATTATCATTTAAAATTGGAAGAGAAATAAAAAGCTTCTCAGACCAAAAAAAACCTCAAGGAATTCATTACAACCAAACCATTACTTCAGGAAATGTTAAGGGGCTTGCTGTAAAAAGAGCAAAGGAAAAAAGAAAACGAGAAAAAAAGGGTTATAGATTTAAAGAATAAAATGGCAATAAACGACTACATATCTATAATAACCTTAAATGTAAATGGATTAAATGCTCCAATCAAAATACATAGGGTAGCTGCATGGATACGAAAAAAATACCCATACATATGCTGTCTGCAAGAGAGCCACATCAGAACAAAAGATACACATAGACTGAGAGTAAACAGATGGAAAAAATATTTCATGCAAACGGAAAGGAAAAAAAAGCTGGAGTAGCAATACTAATATCTGACAAAATAAACTTTAAAGCAAAGGTTATAGTAAGAGATAAAGAAGGTCAATACATAGCCCTGGCCGGTTGGCTCAGCGGTAGAGCGTCGGCCTGGCGTGCGGGGGACCCGGGTTCAATTCCCGGCCAGGGCACATAGGAGAGGTGCCCATTTGCTTCTCCAACCCCCCCTCCTTCCTCTCTGTCTCTCTCTTCCCCTCCCACAGCCAAGGCTCCATTGGAGCAAGGATGGTCCGGGCGCTGGGGATGGCTTCTTGGCCTCTGCCCCAGGTGCTAGAGTGGCTCTAGTCGCGGCAGAGCGACGCCCCAGAGGGGCAGAGCATCGCCCCCTGGTGGGCAGAGTGTCACCCCTGGTGGGCGTGCTGGATGGATCCCAGTCGGGTGCATGCGGGAGTCTGTCTGACTGTCTCTCCCTGTTTCCAGCTTCAGAAAAATACAAAAAAAAATCAATACATAATGATAAAAGGAACATTACAACAGGAAGATATAACTATTATAAATATATATATGCCTAATATAGGAGCACCTAAATATATAAAACAGATTTTAATGGCCCAAAGGGTGAAATCAACAGCAATACTATAATAGTAGGGGATTTTAATGCCCCACTAACATCAATGGATAGAACCTCCAGACAGAAAATTAACAAAGAAACAGTGGCCTTAAATGACACACTAGATCAACTGGATTTAATAGATATTTTTAGAACATTTCACCCCAAAGCAGCAGAATATACATTGTTTTCAAGTGCTCACGGTACATTCTCTAGAATAGACCACATGTTAGGACACTAAACAAGTCTTAATAAACTTAAGAAGATTGAAATCATATCAAGCACTTTCTCTGATCACAACGGTATGAAACTAGAAATCAACTACAATGGAAAAACTGAAAACTACTCAAACACTTGGAGACTAAATACCATGCTATTAAATAATGACTGGGTTAACAATGAGATAAAGGAAGAAATAAAAACTTCCGTGTAACAAATAAAAATGAACATATAACAACTAAAAATTTATGGGACACAGCAAAAGCAGTTCTGAAAGGGAAGTTCATAGCATTACAGGCATACCTTAAGAAGCAAGAAAAAGCTCAAATTAACAACTTAACCCTGCATCTAAAAGAACTAGAAAAAGAACAGCAAGTAAAGCCCTGAGGAAGTAGAAGGAATGAAATAATAAAGATCAGAATGAAAATAAATGACACAAAGGCAATAAAAACAATACAGAAGGTCAATAAAATCAAGAGCGGCTTCTTTGAAAAGGTAAACAAAATTGATGAACCTTTAACCAGACTCGCCAAGAAAAAAAGAGAGAGGACTCAAATAAATAAAATTAGAAATGAGAGTGGAGAAGTAACAACTGATACAGCAGAAATTCAAAGGATTGTAAGAAAATACTATGAAGAACTGTATGCCCAAAAATGGGACAACCTAGGTGAAATGAATAAATTCCTTGAAAAATATAATCTTTCAAAAATCAATCTAAAAGAATCAGAAAACCTAAACAGGCCAATTACAACAAAAGAGATTGAAACAGTTATCAGAAAATCCCAACAAACAAAAGTCCTGGGCCTAAAGGCTTCACAGGCGAATTTTACCAAATATTTAAAGAACTAACTCCTATCCTTCTCAAGCTATTTCAAAAAATTCAAGAGGATGGAAAACTTTCAAACTCCTTTTATGAGGTGAACATAATCCTCATTCCAAAACCAGGCAAAGACACTACAAAGAAAAAAAAACTATAGGCCAATATCCCTGATGAAGTTAGATGCTAAAATTCTCAACAAAATATTAGCAAGTCAGATCGAGCAATACATGAAAACAATCATACATCATGATCAAGTGGGATTTATTCTGGGGAGGCAAGGCTGATACAATATTCACAAATCAATCAATGTGATTTATCACATAAACAAAAGGAAGGATAAAAACCACATGGTAATATCAATAGATGCAGAAAAGGCATTTGATAAAATCCAGCACCGACCTGTGGTGGCGCAGTGGATAAAGCATCGACCTGGAATGCTGAGGTTGCCGGTTCAAAACTGGGCTTGCCTGGTCAAGGCACATATGGGAGTTGATGCTTCCTGCTCCTCCCCCCTTCTCTCTCTCTCTCTCTCTTCTCTAAAAAATGAATAAATAAAATAAAATAAAAAATAAAAATAAATAAAAAAAGGCCTGACCTGTGGTGGCGCAGTGGATAAAGCATCGACCTGGAAATGCTGAGGTCGCCAGTTCGAAACCCTGGGCTTGCCTGGTCAAGGCACATATGGGAGTTGATGCTTCCTGCTCCTCCCCCCTTCTCTCTCTCTCTCTCCTTTCTAAAATGAATAAAAACAACAAAAAAAAACCCCGTAAAATCCAGCACCAGCCTGACCAGGCAGTGGCACAGTGGATAGAGTGTCAGACTGGGATGCGGAAGGACCCAGGTTCGAGACCCCAGGATAACCAGCTTGAGCATGGGCTCATCTGGCTTGAGCAAAAAAGCTCACCAGCTTGGACCCAAGGTCACAGGCTCGAGTGGGGGCTACTCAGTCTGCTGAAGGCCCGCGGTCAAGGCACATATGAGAAAGCAATCAATGAACAACTATGGTTTCGCAACAAAAAAAACCCTGATGATTGATGCTTCTCATCTCTCTCCGTTCCTGTCTGTCTGTCCCTCTCTATCCCTCTATCTGACTCTCTCTCTGTCCCTCTAAAATAAATTTTAAAAAAATCCAGCACCAATTTATGATCAAAACTCTCAGCAAAGTGGGAATACAGGGAACATACCTCAACATGATAAAGGCCATCTATGACAAACCCACAGCCAACATCATACTCAATGGGCAAAAATTAAAAACAATTCTTTTAAGAACAGGAACAAGAGTGGTGTCCCCTTTCACCACTCTTATTCAACATGGTTCTGGAAGTCCTAGCCACAGCAATCAGACAAGAAATAAAAGGCATCCAAATTGGAAAAGAAGTAAAACTATCATTATTTGCTGATGATATGATACTGTACATAGAAGACTCTAAAGTTTCAGTCAAAAAACTATTGGAACTGATAAATGAATTTAGCAAGATGGCAGGACATAAAATTAATATTCTACACCAACAGTGAACTGTCTGAAAGAGAAATTAAGGAAAAAATTCCTTTCACTATTGCAACCAAAAAAATAAAGTACCTAGGAGTAAATTTAACCAAGAAAGTTATAGACCTGTACTCGGAAAATTGTTAAAAGAAATCAAGGAAGATACAAACAAGTGAAAGCATATACCATGTTCATGGATAGGAAGAATAAATATCATTAAAATGTCTATATTACCCAAAGAAATATATAAATTTGATGCAATTCCTATTAAAATACCAATGTCATAGTTCACAGATTTAGAACAAATATTCCAAAAATTTATATGGAACCAAAAAAGAACACAAATAGCCTCAGCAATCTTGAAAAAGAAAAATAAAGCGGGGGGTATCACCCTTCCTGATATCAAGTTATACTACAAGGCCATTGTACTCAAAACAGTTTGGTACTGGCATAAGACAGGCATACAGATTAACAGAACAGAACAGAGAACCCAGAAATAAACCCGCACCGATATGGACAATTGATATTTGGCAAAGGAGGTAAAAGCATACAATAGAGTAAAAACAGTCTCTTTAACAAATGGTGCTGGGAAAATTGGACAAACACATGCAAAAAAATGAAACTAGACCACCAACCTCCACCATTCACAAAAATAAACTCAAAATGGATAAAAGACTTGAATGTAAGTTGTGAAACCATAAACATCTTGGAAGAAAACATAAGCAGTAAGCTCTCTCACATCTCTCGCTGCAATATATTTGCTGATTTAACTCCACAGCAAGTAAAATAAAGGACAGGATGAACAAATGGGAGTACATGTGTATCAAACTAAAAAGCTTTTGCACAGCAAAAGACAACATGAACAAAATAAAAAGACAACCCACGGCCCTGGCCGGTTGGCTCAGCGGTAGAGCGTCGGCCTGGTGTGCGGGGGACCCGGGTTCGATTCCCAGCCAGGGCACATAGGAGAATCGCCCATTTGCTTCCCCACCCTCCCTTCCTCTCTGTCTCTTTCTTCCCCTCCTGCAGCCAGGACTCCATTGGAGCAGGGATGGCCCGGGCGCTGAGGATGGCTCCTTGGCCTCTGCCCCGGGCGCTGGAGTGGCTCTGGTCACAGCAGAGCGACGCCCCGGAGGGGCAGAGCATCGCCCCCTGGTGGGCAGAGCGTGGCTCCTGGTGGGCGTGCCGGGTGGATCCCGGTCGGGCGCATGAAGGAGTCTGTCTGACTGTCTCTCCCCGTTACCAGCTTCAGAAAAATACAAAAAAAAAAAAAAGACAAAAAAAAAAAAGACAACCCACACAATGGGAGAACATATTTGCCAACACATCCAATAAGGGGTTAATGACCAAAATCTATAAAGAACTTGTAAAACTCAACACCAAGAAAGTAAACAATCCAATAAAATATTGGACAAAAGAACTGAATAGACACTTCTCCAAAGAAGACATACAGATGCCAATGGGCATATGAAAAAATGTTCAACATCACTAATTATTAGAGAAATACAAATTAAAACCACAATGAAATACCACCTTACACCTGTCAGAATAGCACTCATTAACAAAACAACACATAACAAGTGCTGGCGAAGGTGTGCAGAAAAGGGAACCTTCCTGCACTGCTGGTGGGAATGCAGACTGGTGCAGCCACTGTGGAAAACAATATAGAGATTCCTGAAAAAATTAAAAATCAAATTGCCTTTTGACCCAGCTACCCCACTTCTAGGAATATATCCTAAGAATAGCAAATCACTGATTCAAAAGAAGAAATGCACCCCCATGTTTATTGCAGCATTGTTTACAATAGCCAAGATCTGAAAATATCCCAAGTGTCCATCAGTAGAAGAGTGGATTAAAAAGCAATGGTACATATACACAATGGAATACAGCGCAGCTGTGAAAAAGAAGGAAATCTTACCCTTTGTGACAACATGGATGGACCTGGAATCTATTATACTAAGTGAAATAAGCCAGGCAGAGAAAGAAAAATATCATATGACCTCACTCAGTTGAGGAATCCAAGAACAATATGAACTGAAAAATGGAAGAAAGGCAGAGAAAGAGTTAAAAAGTCCAGAGGGAAAGTGGTCAGAGGGAAAGGGGATAAGAGGAGGGGATCAAAGAAAGGAAAGACATTAGGGAAAGTATATAACACAGAGAGATAGAGGGCAGGATAGTAAATCATGAAAGGAAGGAGGGAGCCAGTGGGGGAAGGGGGCAAAAAGGGGTATCAAGGAGAACACGGGGGGGGGGGGAAGGAGGGTGATATTTTCGGGGGAACACTTGTAACTATGTAAACACAACAAATTAAAAAAAGAGAGAGAGCTCAGAAGCTGTTAACATATGTTGTAAGGAAAGTTGAAAGAGATCTTGAGGAGAAGCAACCAGGGGCTTTGACCTATTTTTTTCCTTATCTCATATGTGCTTCCATTCAGGAAAGGATTCTGAGCCCTTCTGGAACCAGGTCTTAAACCTAGGTTCCTCTTAATACTAATCAACTTTAATTTACATAGTTCTGATGCTTAAATTAGAAATTAGAAATACGCCCTGGCCGGTTGGCTCAGTGGTAGAGCATTGGCCTGGCGTGCAGAGGTCCCGGGTTCGATTCCCGGCCAGGGCACACAAGAGAGGCACCCATCTGCTTCTCCACCCCTCCCCTTCTCCTTCCTCTCTGTCTCTCTCTTCCCCTCCCACAGGGAGGCTCCATTGGAGCAGAGATGGCCCGGGCGCTGGGGACGTCTCCTTAGCCTCTGCCCCAGGCGCTAGAGTGGCTCTGGTCACAACAGAGTGACGCCCCGGAGGGGCAGAGCATCGCCCCCTGGTGGGCAGAGCGTCGCCCCCTGGTGGGCGTGCCGGGTGGATCCCGGTCAGGTGCATGCGGGAGTCTGTCTGACTGTCTCTCCCCGTTTTCAGCTTCAGAAAAATACAAAAAAAAAAAAAAAAAAAGAAATAAAGTTGAAAAAATAAAGTCGCCCACATAAAATTGCTTCAACAAGCCTTTATAAATGTGCTTAAAAGAAGAGAAGGAATGGAAAAATCTCCGCAGTAAAAGGGAAGATATAAATAAGAACCAAATGAAAATTTTAGAACTTATAAATACAATGACTGAAATTTAAAACTAACTGGATGGGCTAAATAGTATAATGGTGATGACAGAGGAAAGAATATGTGAATAGAATATTCTATAGAAGAACAAAAATCACTTTATTTGGTCAGAATACAAGGAGAAAAGAGACTGAAAAAAATTTTTTCAGGTACTTGTGGGACAACAACAAAAGAGCCAACATTTGTATGGTTAGAATCCCAGGGGGAAAAACAGAAATAGAATAGGAATGAAAAAACTTTTTAAAATAATAGCTGAATTTTCCCTGAATTTGGTGACAAACAAAAACTTACAGATTGAGGCCTGACCTGTGGTGGCACAGTAAAGTATCGGCCTGCAACACTGAGGTTCCCAGTTTGAAACTCTGGGCTTGCCTGGTCAAGGCACATATGGGAGTTGATGCTTTCTGCTCCTCTCTTTTCTCTCTCTCTCTCTCTCTCTCTCTCTCTCTCTCTCTCCTCTCTAAAATAAATAAATAAAATCTTAAAAATTAAAAAGAAAACTTACAGATTGAAGAAGACAAATAAACACCTAACAGGATGTACCCAAAGAAATCTATGCCCAGAACATTATCATCAAATTTCTGAAAACTAAGAATGAAGAAAACACCTTGAAAGCAGGTAGACAGCAAAGATGCATTACCCAAGGGGAAACAATTTAATGACAGAAGATTTCTCATGAGAAATCATGGAGGCCAGAGAGAACGTGTATATTTTTCAAGTGCTGAAACATTGGTCAATCCTGAATTCTATGTACAGGGGAAATATCCTTCAGTAAGAAAAGTTAAATGAAAACATTTTCAAATGAAGGAAAACTAAGAATTTTTGCTAGCAAACCAATCCTAAAAGAATTGGCCTGTGGTAGCACAGTGGATAGAGCATTGACCTGGGATGCTGAGGATCCAGGTGTGAAACCCCAAGGTCACCGGCTACAGTGTGGGCTTACCATTTTGAGCCCAAGGTCGTTGGCTTGAGCAAAAAGTCACTGGATCAGCTGAAGCCCCCCAGTCAAAGAACATATGAGAAAGCAATCAATGAACAACTAAGATGCCACAACTATGAGTTGATGCTTCTCATCTCTCCGCCTTCCTCTCTGTCTGTCCCTCTCTCTCTTTAAATTTAAAAAAAAAAAAAAAAGCTTGTTTTTAAAAGAGCAAAGATTGTTTTTTAATGTGACACCACCACCAGAATAGCTAAAATTAAGAGAGAAAATAGCAAATAGGTGATGGCATTGGGGTAATATTCTATATTCCAGTAACTTCACTCTTAATTTTATATCCAGAAGAAATAGATACATAGTTCCTGCTGTTGATGATTCAGACCATGTCTGTGAGTTGCCCAGTGGTCCTGTGAGGGCAAAATTAATGGCGCTGTGAGAGATACCCTTGATCTCTCCCCTTGAAATTGCAACACACTAAACAGCTATAACCAGTGAAAGAGCCTCAGCTGAGCTCTCAGGCTTGCCTGAAAAGATTTGCTTGTGAGCTCAATTAAAGGTGGGAAGGGTTGAGAAAAGGACAGAAGATAAGACGAACTCATGTTTGGCTTTGAAGATGACAGAGGCCCGGACCGTCTGGGTTTTTGTTTGCTCTGGAGAAAGGAGAAACCAATACTGTCTGGGGTTTTGTCTGCTGGGGTTCAGGAGAGGAGAGAAACCTGGAGTGACTGGGTCTTCCTCTGCCAGGAGGAACACAGAGATTGAAGGGCAGTTGGGAATATATTAAAGCAAATTGGCAGCAGATTGAGGTGTCATAACCTGTGTCCACACAGTCTGCCAGCAGCCTGCACTTGGCACAGAGACCAAGTGTCGCTTCCCAAACTCCCAGTCGCTGCTGCCCTCCCCTAGCGGGGTATGGAGAGTGGCAGAGACATAGCCCACAGCTAGTTCTAAAGGGCCACTCTTTCCCCTGAGGAACAGAGATGCTCTGTGTCTGGTCCCCTGGTCTGTTGAGACATGAAGGCCCAGAGGCCTGAGATTGCCATTGCCAAAATCATAAAGCCCTCACAACACACCTCACTCATCATGAGTACTACAGCCCCACTTCCATTATCAAGACAGCAACATGTCAGTGGAAGTCAGCTCTGGAATTTCCAAGAGCTAAAACTTGTAATCCAGCGCCACCTACTGTAAGAAAATAGCAACACTTCTCAAAGCTGTAACTTCTATTTTTTCTTTTAAATTTTATTATCTTTGATTTTTATTTCTTTTATTTTTGCAGGTGTTTTTTTTTATTAGTTTTTGGTTTTTGTTTTTTTTGTGGTTTTTCTCTTTTGCTTTTCATTATTTTTAATTTTTTTCTATATTTATTGTAATTTTATTGTTTTAGGTTTTTTTGTTTGATTTCTTAACAATGCCACTTTCAAATGCCATCAAAGCAGAAGAAAAAAATGGCTATAAGAAAAAATAAATAAATAATCTAAAAATAGAAACAGAAAAAAACACAATCACACTTGAAGATCTCAATACACGTTTGATGGCTTTAGATAGATCATCCAAAGAGAAAATCAATAAATATTGGCCTTAAATGACACACTAGATCAAATGGACATAATAGATATTTACAAGACATTTCATCTCAGAACATCTGATTATACATTTTTTTCCAGTGTACATGGAACATTCTCAAGGATAAACCATATGTTGGCCATAAAACTAACCTCAGCAAATTCAAGAATATGGAAATTATACCAAGCATATTTTCTGACCATAAGGCTTTGAAAGAAGAATTCAACTGCAAAAAGGAAATAAATCCACAAAAAAATGGAAATTAAACAATATACTTGTAGGTCTGGGACACTGAGGTCCCCGGTTCAAACCCCGAGGTCACTGGCTTTAGCACAAACTCATTGGCTTGAATGCAGGCTCACCAGTTTGAGTGCAGGCTCTCCAGCTTGAGTGTTAGATCATAGTTATGAACCCATGGTTGTTGGCTCGAGCCCAAAGGTTGCTGTTTTGAAGCCCAATGTTGCTAGCTCGAGCAAGGGGTTACTTGCTCAACTGGAGCCCCCAGATCAAGGCATGTATGAGAAGTAATCAATGAACAGCTAAAGAGACACAATGACAAGTTGAGGATTCTCATCTGTCTCCTTTGCTGTCTTGTCTCTCTCTCTCAACCTCTCTCACTAAAGAAAAAAAAATCTTCTGAGATGCAGTGAAAGCAGTAATAAGAAGGAATTTTTATATCATTACAAACTTATTGTCAAGAAACAAGAGAACTTCCAGGTAGACAACATTATATCTGAAAAAACTAGAAAAAGAAGAACAAAGGCAACCCAAAGTCAGCAGAAGAAAAGAAATAGTAAAAATTAGAGCAGAACTAAATGAAAGAGAAAAAAAACTACAGAAATAATCAATACATCAAAGGGCTGGTTCTTTGAAAAGATCAATACCATTGACAAAACTCTGGCTAGATTCACTAAGGAAAAAAGAGTAATGACTGTCAGGGTCCAGCCACGATGAGTCTATTATGGGGTCTTGAACAGGAAAAGATATGGAATTGAATAAATGATAGAGACATAAAGATATATACATACAGATGGGTTCGGGAGGATGGCACAGAGAACAGTCTCTACTGTTCCTGAGCCGTAACATGGCTGCTACCACAAGCGCATCCATTTTTATTCAGGGAAAAAACGGGGTCTATTAGCAATTCAATTGTTTCCAAGACAACTCAAAGACAACCTCCACTATACCATTCAAATCTAACTTTACACCAATAAGAAACTAGCTTCCAGTCTCTTCCAGAGAACATGGGTGGGACAAGCGAGAATAAGGTATAGCTCTTTGTTAACTAGGCAGGTGAGGTGGAGTGTTGGGCCCAACACCTCTGTCCCCAAAATATCCAGATTGTAAAGACACCCTGTTTATACTTCGGTCCCCAACAAATGACTCATATAAACAGAATCTGAAATGAAAGAGGAGAAATTACCACAGATGCCATAGATATACAAAGGATCATATTAGAATACTATGAAAGATTATATGCCACCAAATTTAACAATCTAGAATAAATAAATTCCTAGAACTATACAATCTTCCTAGCCTGAATCACAAAAAGTGGGAAACCTAAACAGACCTATAAGCAGGGATAAAATAGAAACAACTATCAAAAACCTCCCCCAAAATAAAAGTCCAGAACCAGATGGCTACACTACTGAACTCTACCAAACATTCAAAGAAGATTTGGTACCTATTCTTCTCAAAGTCTTCCAAAAGATAAAAGAAGAAGCAATACTCCCTAACATATTTTATGAGGCCAACAAAATCCCAATACCAAAACCTGGCAAAGACAATACAAAAAAGAAAATGACAAATCCATATCTTTAATGAATACACATGCAAAAATTCTAGACAAAATACTAGCAAATTGAATGCAACAATACATTAAAAAACAACATCACAATCAAGTGAGATTCATTCCAGGAACACAAAGACGGTTCAACATACATAAATTGATCAATGTAATACACCACATCAACAAAACATAAAAAGCATAACCAGATGGTGGCGCAATGAATGGAGCATCAACCTAGGATGCTGAGGACCCAAGTTCGAAACCTCAAGGTCACCTGCTTGAGCATGGGCTCATGAGCTTGAGTGTGAGGTCACCAGTTAGAGTGTGGGATCATAGACATGACCCCATGGTCACTGGCTTGAGCCCAAGGTTGCTGGCTTGAGCAAGGGGTCACTGGCTCAGCAGGAGCCCCTCGGTCAAGGCACATATGAGAAAGCAATCAATGAACAACTAAGGTGCTGCAACTATGAGTTGATGCTTCTCATCTCTCTCCCTTCCTGCCTGTCCCTGTCTATCCCTCTCTCTGTCTCTCTTTATCTCTCACGCTTAAAAATAAATAAATAAAACAGAAAAAAAATCATGATTCTATCAATAGACACACAAAAAGTATTTGATAAGATACAACACCTATTCATGTTTAAAACACTTAATAGGCCCTGGTCAGTTGGCTCAGTGGTAGAGCATCAGCCCGGCATGTGGATATCCTGGGTTTGATTCCCAGTCAGGGCACACAAGAGAATCAACCATCTGCTTCTCCAAGCCTCCACTTCCCCCTTCTCTCTCTATTCCCCTCCTGCAGCCAAGTTTGATTGGTTCGAGCACATCTGCCTCGGGAGCTGAGGACGGCTCCATGGAGCCTCTGCCTCAGGCGCTAAAAATAGCTTAGTTGTGAGCATGACCCTAGATGGGCAGAGCATTGGCCCTAGGCGGGGGTTACCAAGTGGATCCCAGTCAGGGTGCATGCAAGAGTCTGTCTCTCTATCTCCCCTCCTCTCACTTGGAAAAGAAGAAAAGGAAAAAAAAACACAATAAAATGGATATAGAAAGTACCTCAACATAATCGCCATATATAATAAACCACCAGCTAATATCATCCTAAACAGCTAAAAACTGAAGGCTTTTTTTTTTTTTTTTTTTTTTTACAGAGCCAGAGAGAGGGATAGATAGGGACAGACAGACAGGAATGGAGAGAGATGAGAAGCATCAATCATCAGTTTTTCGTTGCGACACCTTAGTTGTTCATTGATTGCTTTCTCATATGTGCCTTGACCGTGGGCCTTCAGCACACCAAGTAACCCCTTCCTAAGCCAGCGACCTTAGGTCCAAGCTGGTGAGCCTTGCTCAAACCAGATGAACCTGTGCTCAAGCTGGTGACCTCAGGGTCTCGAACCTGGGTCCTCAGGATCCCAGTCCAATGCTCTATCCACTGCGCCACTGCCTGGTCAGGCTGAAGGCTTTTTTTAAAAATCAGGAGCAAGACAAGGCTGCCCACTCTCTCTACTCTTATTCAACATAGTACTGGAAATCTTAGCCAGCGTACTTAGGCAAGAGAAAGAAATAAATGGTATCTATATCGGGAAAGAAGAAATTAAGGTATTATTTTTTGCAGATGATATGATCCTGTATATAGAAAACCACAAAGACTTGACCAAAAAACTACTAGAAACAATAAACAAATACAGTAAAGTCTCAAGATACAAAATCAATATACAAAAGTCTAATGCTTTCCTATATGCCAACAATAAAACTTCAGAAAATGAACTAAAAAAAATGATTCCTTTTATAATTGCAACAACAAAAAATTAAATACCTAGGAATAAACTTAACAAAAGGTGCTGGCCCTGGCCGGTTGGCTCAGTGGTAGAGCGTTGGCCTGGCGTGCGAGAGTCCCGGTTCGATTCCCGACCAGGGCACACAGCAGAAGCGCCCATCTGCTTCTCCACCCCTCCCCTTCTCCTTCTTCTCTGTCTCTCTCTTCTCCTCCTGCAGCCAAGGCTCCATTGGAGCAAAAGATGGCCCGGGCGCTGGGGATGGCTCCTTGGCCTCTGCCCCAGGCACTAGAGTGGCTCTGTTCACGACAGAGTGATGCCCCAGATGGGCAGAGCATCGCCCCTGGTGGGTGTGCCAGGTGGATCCCGGTCGGGCGCATGTGGGAGTCTGTCTGACTGCCTCCCCGTTTCCAGCTTCGGAAAAATACAGAAAAAAAAAAAAGAAAGATGCAAAAGACCTACATACTGAAAACTACAAAGCATTATTGAAAGAAATTGAAAAAGACACAATGAAATAGAAAAATATTCCATGTTCATGGATCAGAGGAATCAACATAAAGTGGCCATATTAAAGCAATCTACAAATTTAATGCAATCCTCATTAAAACTCCAGTGTTGGGCCCTGGCCAGTTGGCTCAGTAATAGAGCATCAGTCTAGTATGTGGATGTCCCAGTTTGGATTCCCAGTCAGGTCAAATGACCATCTGCTTCTCCACCCCTCCCCCTCCCCCTCCCCCTTCCTCTCCCCCTCCCTCTCCCTCTCCCTCTCCCTCTCCCTCTTCTCTCTCTCTCTTTCTCCCACTCCCACAGCCATGGCTTGTTTGGTTCAAGTGCATCAGCCCTGGGTGCTGAGAATGGCTCCATGGAGCTTCCTCCTCAGGCACTAAAAATAGTTCTGTTGCAAGCATGGCCTCAGATGGGCAGAGCATTGGCCCTAAAAGGGGTCACTGTGTGGATCCCAGTCAAGGCACATGTGGGAGTCTGTCTATCTCACTTGGAAAAGAAGAAAAAAAGTTCCAATGTTCTTTTTTAAAGTAATAGAACAAAAAAATCACCAGATATGTATGAAACCATAAAAAAACCCTGAATAGCCAAAACAATCCTGAGAAAAAAGAATGAAGCCAGAAGTATCACACTGACTTCAAATTTTACTACAGAGCCTGACCAGGTGGTGGTGCAGTGGATAGAGCATGGGCCTGGGATGCAGAGGACCCAGAATTTGAAACCCTGAGGTAGTTGGTTTGAGTGTGGGTTCATCCAGCTTGAGCATGGGCTCACCAGCTTGAGTGAGAGGTCGCTGGTTTGAGTGTGAGAGCATGGATATGAACCCATGGTCACTGGTTTGAGCCCAAAGGTCTCTCTGACTTGAAGCCCAAAGTCGCTGGCTTGAGCAAGGGGTCACTGGTTTGGCTGGAGCTCCAAGGAAAGGCACATATGAGAAAGAAAACAATGAACAACTAAAGTGCCACACAAAGAATTAATGCTTCTCATCTCTCTCCCTTCCTGCCTGTCTGTCCATGTCTATCCCTCTCTCTTTCTCTCTCTCGCTTAAAAAAAAAAAAAGCAATCAATGAATAAGGTGCCACAACAAAATATTGATGCATCTCTCTCCCTTCCTGTCTGTCTGTCTATCCCTTACTCTTCTCGATTAAAAAAATACGTACGTATATACTACAGAGCCACAACGATCAAAACAGCATGCTATTGGCAGAAAAAGACATACAGACTGATGGAACAGGATCCAGAGCCCTAAAATAAAACCACGTATATATGGACAAATAATCTTTGACAAAGGAGCCCAAAACACATAATGGAGAAAAGAAAGCCTCTTTAATAAAGGTGCTGGGGACTGTCCAGGTGGTGGCGCAGTGGATAGAGCGTCGGACTGGAATTCAAAGGACCAGGTTCGAAACTTGCCAGTTTGAGCGCGGGCTTATCCAGCTTGAGCATGGGCTCACCAGCTTAAGCACAGGGTCGCTGGTTTGAGCTTGGGATCATAGACATGGCCCCATAGTTTCTGGCTTTAAGTACAAGGTCACTGGCTTGAGCAAAATGTCGCTGGCATGAGCAAGGGGTCACTCACTCTGCTGTAGCCCCCCAGTGAAGGCACATATGAGAAAGCAATAAATGAACAACTAAGGAGCCACGACAAAGAACTGATGCTTCTCATCTCTCCCTTCCTGTTCTGTCCCTGTCTGTCCCTCTCTCTCCGTCTCTGTTACAATAAAATAAAATAAAATGTACTGGGAAAATTGTAAAGATATATACAAAAAAATGAAACTTGACCACAGTTTGTCCTCCTGCACAAAAATCAATTCAAAATTGATCAAAGGCCTAAATATAAGATCTGAAACAATAAGTTATAGAAGAAACATAGGTACTAAACTTATAGACCTTGGTCTTAGAGAATATTTTATGAATTTGACCCCAAAATTAAGTGAAGGCAAAAATAAATGAATGGGACTGTATCAAACTAAAAAGCTTCTGCACAGCAAAAGAAACTGACAACAAAACAAAGAGGCAGGCCCTGGTCAGTTGGCTCAGTGGTAGAGCGTCGGCCTGGCGTGCAGGAGTCTTGGGTTCGATTCCCAGCCAGGGCACACAGGAGAAGCGCCCATCTGCTTCTCCACCCCTCCCCCTCTCCTTCCTCTCGGTCTCTCTCTTCCCCTTCCGCAGCCAAGGCTCCACTGGAGCAAAATTTCCCCGGGCGCTGAGGATGGCTCTGTGGCCTCTGCCTCAAGTGCTAGAATGGCTCTGATTGTGGCAGAGCGACACCCCCAGATAGGCAGAGCATCGCCCCCTGGTGGGCATGCCGGGCGGATCCCGGTCGGGCGCATGCGGGAGTCTGTCTGACTGCCTCCCCATGTCCAGCTTCAGAAAAATACAAGAAAACAAACAAACAAAACAAAACAAAAAACCAAAGAGGCAGCCAACCAAATAGGAGATGATATTTACAAACAACAGCTCTAATAAAGGGTTAATATCCAAAATACATAAAGAATTCACCAAGCTCAAAATCAAATAAGCAAACACTCCAATTAAAAAGTGGAGAAAGGACCTGAACAGACACTTTTCCAAGAAGACATACAAATGACAAATAGATATATGAAAACATGCTCATCTTCACTAGCTACTAGAGAAATAAAAATCAGAACTACAATGAGATACCACCTCACACCTGTTAGATTGGCTGTTATCAACAAGACAGGTAATAACAAGTGTTGGAGAAACTGTAGAGAAAAAGGAACTCTTGTTGATGGTGGAAATGTAAACTGGTACAGCCATTACAGAAGACAGTAATGTGGTTCCTCAACAAATTAAGTATACAACTACTATATGACCCAGCAATCCCTCTAGTGGATATCTACCAAAAAAAACCCAAAACTCAAAAACACTGGAACACAAAGGCACACTTTTATCTATAGACATAGATAAAAGTGAGGTGGTTACTAGGGGGAAAGGGGAGAAGAAGAAAGGAAAGAGGAGTAAAGAGGGACAGATATATGATGACAGGAAATGATCTGATTTTGGATCATGGGCACATAACACAATCAACAATTTAAATGCTATAGAAATGTTTACGTGAAACCTGTGTACTCTTATTGATCAATGTCAATCCATCAAATTTAATTTTCTAAATAAAAAATAAAACATTAAAAAACACATGCTCTAGAATGTTCATAGAAGCTTTATTCATAATAGTCAAAATTGAAAAGTTCAAATGCCTATTCATAGAATGAATAAACCGCAATATATTTATACATGATACTATACAATAGCATGAACAAACTACAACATGCAACAAATATGAACTGCACAGACATAATGTTTAATCAAAGAAGCCAAACACAAAAAACCTACATGTATTATTTATTCCATTTATTTGAAGTTCAAAAACAGGCCAAAAGAATTTATGGATCAGGATTACAGATGTGGTTGCTGTGGTGATACAGTGGCTGGAAGAGGGCACACATGCATGGGACGTCAGTAGTGCTGGTGATCTTCCAATTCTTGATCTCTTGCTGGCTTTTGTGTGTTTAGTGTGTGAAAAGTAACAGCTGTACACATGACTTATGTATTTTTCTGTATGTAAATTATACTGCAATAGTTTATCAAAAAGGAAATAAACACAAAATGAGATACCACTACACACCCATTTAAAAACCTAAAATTAAAAGGAGTGACATGTATAGCAACTTAAAATATCATTTACAGTTAGTCCAAACGTACATTAGTACAATGTATATTTTTGGGAAAGTGTTTGGCAATATCTATTAAAGCTGAATATATACATAACCCAACAATTCCATCTGACTATATAACAGAAATGTGTACAAGAAATGTTCAAAGAAATATTATCCCAACCCTAAAACAACTCAAATGTCTTCCAGTGCTGCCAGAGCCAACTAAGATCAGTTATAGCCCGGAATTGCAAGGAAGTTAACCTCCCTGTGGCATCCCTCCGTCAAGGGGGAACAAGAGCCAGTAGATAAATACTCCAGTCCTGCTCTACCACCCTTCAGACAGTTCTGGGAAGTATTATATATCCAATTTGAATAACAAACCCTTATATGGGCTTTTCCTCCTTACCTGTCTCACTCTTCTCACTTCCTCACACCTGTTTCCTGGAATCATTTCCCAGATAAACTACTGATCTCTCAGGGGGAGACCAAACTTCTACAATAAAATACTATTCTATGTACATATAAGTCAAAAACAGGCAAATCCTATTAATGGTGATAGAAGTCAGAGTAGAAGTGACCAGTGGGGTAATTATTAAAGGAGGTTTGGGGAGTTCTGGTCATGTTCCCTATCCTGAGCAGGTTGGTATTTATTTTTATTTTATTTTATTTTTATTTTTTAGAGAGGAGAGAGAGAGAGGAGAGAGACAGAGAGAGAGAAGGGGGGAGGAGCTGGAAGCATCAACTCCCATATGTGCCTTGACCAGGCAAGCCCAGGGTTTATAACCGGCGACCTCAGTATTTCCAGGTCGACACTTTATCCACTGCGCCACCACAGGTCAGGCGCAGGTTGGTATTTAAATAGCCATGTTCACTTTGTAAATCTTCCAAAGCTGTATGCTTAAAGTATATGCATTTTATTATACATATACTAAAATTTTAAAAATTAAAGAATGCAGGAATTGAGAGATAAGATAGCTGCTCACTAAGGAGAGACTGGGCTTTTAAGGGAAACTGGACTTAAATATATTGAAAGACAGGTGAATTGCAATGGGCAAATCCACCTGTTCTGGATAATGCCCTTTCTCTCTCACCCTTGACATCAGACACAGATTACTAAGGGATTTGTTGGAGGCTGACATTGGGAAAGAAATGTGAAGTCACATTACACTGAAATCAAGGCCATTGAAATTGACCTGTAAGAATGTACTCTCTTGGTCCTGGCCAGTGGCTCAGTGAATAGAGCATTGGCCTGGCATATAGATGCCCCAGGTTTGATTCCAGTTAAGGAACACAAGAGAAGCGACCATCTGCTTCTCTCCCCCCATTCTCTCCCCCTTCTCTCCCTCTTCCCCTCTCATAGCCAGTAGCTTGATTGATCATCAGACAAAGCAGTGAGGATAGCTCAGTTGATCTGAGCATCAGCCCCAGAGGTTGCCGGGTTGGATCCGGATCAGGGTGCATGCGAAGTCTATCTCCCCTCATCTTACTTTAAAAAAAACACCAAATAAACAAAAACACCTTGAAACAGGCACAAGGCATTACAACATTCCTCCCGGTTTGAGTCAGCGTTTCCTCAGCCTTGCTTGGCATTCCTGCTGCCTATTTCCAAGACTGCCTCGGCCAGAGCTAACCTTCCCCCACTTCTGCCTTTCCCTTTCCCATTCATTCAACATATATTTATGTTTCAGACACTATATTAACACTTGGGGATATGTTGGTGAACAGTAATAAATAAGGTTCCTGCTTATTTGGGTTCTACGCTAATAAGAAACATATCAAATAGTTATACAAATTGATGCGTATGACTGTAATTAGTGCTACAGAGATTTCTGAGTTCTTTTCCTGGAGGAAGCAACATGAGCTCAACTCTAGGGATGAACAGAAGTTAACCAGGCCTGACCTGTGGTGGCACAGTGGATGGGGCATCAACCTGGGATACTGAGGTCCCAGGTTTGAAACCTAGGCTTGCTAGGTCAAGCACATACGAGAAGTACCTACGAATTAATGCCGTCTGCTTCCCTTTCTTTTTCTCTCTTCTCTCTCTTAAATCAATAAATAAGCCTGACCAGGTGGTGGTGCAGTGGATAGAGCGTTGGACTGGGATGTGGAGGACCCAGGTTCGAGATCCCGAGGTCGCCAGCTTGAGCGCGGGCACATCTGGTTTGAGCAAGGCTCACCAGCTTGAGCACAAGGTCGCTGGCTCAAGAAAGGGGTTACTCAGTCTGCTGTAGCCCCCCCACCCCCCGTCAAGGCACATATGAGAAAGCAATCAATGAACAACTAAGGAGCAGCAACAAAGAATTGATGTTTCTCATCTCTCTCCCTTCCTGCCTGTCCCTATCTGTCCCTCTCTCTGACTCTGTCACACACACACACACATCAATAAATAAAACCTTAAAAGAAAAAAAGTTAACCAGGACATCAAATGGGCAAAGGTTGAGGGGGAGAGAACAGAGTTAAAATAGACAAAGGAAAGTCCAATCTGGTTGGAGTAGGGAAAATGAGGGCGCCTATGTTAGAGAGGCTGGATAGATAGACAAGGGGAACCATTTATGGCCGTGTAAACTGTGTTAAAGAGTTTTGTCATTACCCTAAGGGCAAGTAAAACCAGGAGGGTTTTAGGTCAATGCCATGATTATATGTATTTTGAAAAGACCAGTATGAATGATAAGTGACTAGAAAAGGATCACAGTGGATGTGGGAATACACTATTGCAGAAAGCCAGGAGCAAGATGATGACAGCTTTGATTGGGATGGTGGCAGTCAAGATGGAGAAAAATAATAGTTGAGAACAGATATTTAGGAAGCACAAGAACTTTTAACTGTACCTATAAAATGTAGTACGTCATCTTTATTTCTGATATGAGTAAATATATTCAGGTTTATAACAACTAGATACAGGAGAATGCATTTTGTTAAGCTTGGTTGTTAATCTTACTTCATTAGCATATTTTTTCTTAGAAAAAGAAGCGTGGCACATTGTAATTGGATCGTGCATACGATATTCTGAAGCTGCCAAGTACAAAAGTACTCAATCAACAAAACTGTGCCTGCCCTGTAGTGGCGCAGTGGATCAAGTATTACCTGAGCCTGACCAGGCAGTAGCGCAGTGGTTAGAGCGTCGAACTGGGATGTGGAGGACCCAGGTTTGAGACCCCGAGGTCGCCAGCTTGAGCACAGGCTCATCTGGTTTGAACAAAGCTCACCAGCTTGGACCCAAAGTCACTGGCTTGAGCAAGGGGTTACTTGGTCTGCTGAAGGCCCATGGTCAAGGCACATATGAGAAAACAATCAATGAACAACTAAGGTGTCGCAATAAAAAACTGATTATTGATGCTTCTCATCACTCTCCGTTCCTGTCTGTCCCTGTCTTTCTCTGTCTGTCCCTCTCTGACTCTCCGTCTCTGTAAAAAAAAGCATTGACCTGAAACACTGATGTGGCTGGTTTGAAACCCTGGGCTTGCCTGGTCAAGGCACACGTGGGAGTTGATGCTTCCTGCTCCTTCCCCTACCCTTTCTTTCTCTCCTCTCATACTCTAAAATGGAAAAAAAAAAAAAAAACAGAACTAAAAACTGCCATCAACTTGCAAAAAGGGTGGTGGGGGACATGGCTATGAAACCACCAGTGAAGAAAAAACACCCAAATGGCATGGAAAGGAAGGCAAAATGAAAAATGAGCACATACAGAGGGCAGGCAAGAGGCTGCCATCTTGGAAAATAAAATTAGGATTCCTCAGATACACCAAAGTATAATGCCTTCCAAGGTGTCTAGGGAAAATGAACTTTTGAGTCATTTACATGAAGATTGCAGACTCCTTGGCAAAGTAAGAGACTGCTTGTTGGGGGAGAGAATATTTTGAAGGAAAGATGTATATTCTTATACTCAAGTGAGTGTTTAAGAGGACAAGTCAGCATAAACTTCAGGAGTGCTGCCATGTGCCTGATCTACAGGTAAGGGGAAGATAGTAGGGCCCAGGGTATGTACCCAGATACTTGCTGGGCCCTACCAGGAGACTGGATCAGTACTGCACACGCAGGTAAGAGGGAATAAAAACACTAACAGCAATCACCTAGTCCTAGGCCATCTCCAGAGGATACTGCTACTTGCCCTGGGGGAAGATTCTACCAAGGGCCGCTTCTCCCTCTGCCCAAGGCAGAGAAACAGCTAGAAAATCACTGAGGGTCAATCCAGAATGGGCAAGCAAGGACAGGGCAAACCACAGCATTTCCAGTGGTTATGTAGTCAACTTTCTGGCAACTAAACCCCAGTGGCTTCTAAGGGGACCTTGCGAAAGACCTAGGGGCTGCTACAGAACAGAGCTGGGAGCTGTGAAGTTGTGGGAAAGGCGGTTTAGTGGGATGAGGAAAATAACAAAAAGTAGTAACACAGTTTCAAGTAGGAAGAGAAATACTGTGGGTGAGATTGAGCTAGCAGCTGGCTCTATTTAGCAGACCACCTGGCCCCACTACAGGCCCTCTGGTTGGGGCCATTTTCCCCAACAGGGTTGAGAGGCTTTGAAGTATCTCATTTCTCCCTGGAGTACAAATCCAAAACAGCCGCCCCCCCCCCCGGGCCCCAAAAGGCATATCAGACCTTATGATCTATAGGAAGACTTTGAAGTCTGCCTGTGAATAACTAAAGCTGTTAACCCAAGTCCCAGCTAGCTGGAAATGGGTGTGAGTTATTGAATAGATATTCAGGCTTACCTTTTTTTCTCCCACTTGTTCCAAATTCATACCAGAAATTCATTATTGTGGCTGTGTTGGTCTGCAAAGGTGACTCAGATCTGTGTCACTGTAACCCTTTCACATTAATCCTTTTGATATCTAGACCAGTATTTTTTAGGACATTCTTGCAATGATAGGTGCTTCTAATGGGCCACACAGGCATTAAGTTACAAGCCAAACTTGTGTCATTAGAGTATTGTCCTAATAAAAAGTGATTTTCACAAGATATTTGGAAAGCTTATATTTAGAAAAAATGGTTTAAAATGGGAGTTCTGGCCTGACCTGAGATGGCACACTGGATCAAGCACCAACCTGAGGTTGTAGTTCAAAGCCCTGGGCTCACTCAGTCAAGGTACATGAGAAGTATGAGTTGATGTTTCTGACCCTCCCCCCACTTCTCTCTCAAATTAATAAAATTAAAAAAAGGGGGGGGAGTTCTGTGTGCCTCAGGAAGAGCTAAGGAAAATGAGTGGAAGAGACTTATACTCTGCATTTTTTGCTAATTTCTAAAACCCAACCATGTTTCATGAAACAGCATTTCAGCTCTTAGCCAGGCAATGAAACACTCTAGCACAGAATGAAGAGGAAAATGGTGATAATATTTTTAAGTTTAATAGAGGTGCTATGGTCTTACTGCTACTTTCTAGGATTCAGGATATGGGTTCAAAGGCACCATCTCCTAAGGTCTAAAAATCCATGGATGATAAATCAGATCTTAAGTTGAAAAGTTGGGACTGGTGGTGGCACAGTGGATAGAGTTGACTTGGGATGCTAAGGTCCCAGGTTCTGAAACCCCTGAGGTCACGCCTTGAGCGTGGTGGGATTATAGCCATGATCCCATGGTTGCTGCTTAGCTAGAGCCCACAGGTCAAGGCGAATCAAGTCACGTATGAGAAGCAATGAACAAGCTGACATTTCACATCTCTACTGTCTCTGTCATTCTCTTGCTTAAAAAACAAACCAGTAGTGGGCCGAGTTTGGGCTTAAAACATGCTTTCCTAAAACCCAAGAGTAAGAATTCTGTCTCTCCTTCAACACTAGCTTTTCTCTCATCTTTACCCATACGTCTTCCTAGGTGCTTTCTAAGCTTTGGCCATTAATTTCAATGCAAATACACTCAGCCTTTTGCCAGATGTTGATTTTAAAATCATACCACCCTCCTTTCCCCTTACTGCAAGCATTTGTCTTAACCCACTGAACATATTACATGGGCATTCTTTAATTAACTCCCTTGTTAATAGTCACCCAGAGACAAACTCTGGAAGCTATCTTTCCCTAATCTTTCCCTTCTACCTTCTTTATCAAAGAAAGGGTACATTTTGCATCTTGGTGCTATGGATCCCCATGTTGGTGGCAAACTAATGATGCCAGAGTCCAAATGACTAAGATTTAATGTCTAGAGTACACATCTGGAAAACAAGATTTCAAAGTTTCTTGGTAACTTTAATGCACAATCAAGGTTGAGAACCACTTGACATCTAATTTAATAAAATACTAATAATCATTTTTCTCTTTTTTTAGTGAGAGGCATCAACTCAGTTGTGTTACTTTAGTTGTTCTTGATTGCTTCCTTGTGTGTGCCTTGACTGGGAAACTCAAGCTGAGCCAGTGACCCATTGCTCAAGCCAGCAATCTTTGGGGTCAAGCCAGTGGCCATGGGATCATGTTGATGAATCCGCTCAAGCTGGCAACCTCCTCAGGGTTTCAAACCAGGGCCCTCAGCGTCCCAGTTCCATGCCCTATCCACTGCATCACCACTCATACAATTATCATTCTAATTGTAACTTTTTTTAGTTCCTGAAAGCCCTAGAAGTGTTACTTTTGCACAAATTCCTGTCTGACCTTCAGAGCATCTTATTTCCCTCACACTTTTATTCCTGGACTTAAAAAAAAAAAAAATTCTGGCATGCTCGGCCTGGGACAGAGAGCACCGTGTTTTCTTATTCTAGTTCATCTTGGGCTGCAATCCTATTGACTACCTTACCTTCTTTTTTGGCATTCACCCATTATACTCTTCTTCCTATTATGTTTTGTACTTCTAATTTAAGCAGTAGAGGAAGTGTCCAACCCTACTTCACAACAGAACTTAAACATTCTCTAAACAGGTCCTGCTTTTCATAACCAGTGTTAAAAAAAATTTTTTTTATTAACCTTACTCATATACCCACATACTGTTCTCAGGCCTTCTTGATTTACTTAACTTCATTAGGATTAATTTGACAAAAACCAAAACTTGTAATTTTCCAACACCCCTAATTTAGCTCCTCTGAACATTTGGACTTCTTTCATTTCAATCAGGAATAAAACTATATCCAGCCTTTTCTCTACAATTGACCAAATTTGTAATTTATGCCAAACCTAAACATTAAAAGTTGGTAGTCAAATAAATACAATATAAATGATAACTGTTCTCTGTGAGGTACAGTATTGGTCAAGTGAGATACTTTTATTAAACTTATTTAGTAGACCATACTCTGCATATTACATGTAACGCATATACTGGTCACTCTCATTTGTCATAGATGTGTTCTACTGTTAACTGGTTTTCTTGAGTTAACAGCGTGCTTTTTCTTCAATCCCTCCAAATTCAACTGAATTTTCAATTTTCTTGGTCGAGGTGACTTGAACTAGGATCCAGAAATTCAAACCCCATTTGATACTGGCGTAGTGCAGCCATCTTCAACCAGTATACAGCAAGAAGCACACTGGTGTGCCACAAAAATTTTAAAACATGCAATACCTAACTGTATCAGGCGCATTAAGCTCTTTTCCCTTGGATTGTCAAATAAAAAAACAACAACAGCCAAACACAATAGCTATCTGGTATGAATGAATCAATTTTATACCTAATTTTTTTTAAAGATTGGCAAAAAATTGTATTTATGGTGTGTTGCAGAATTTTAGTAGTTTGTGTGCCATGAGATGAAAGATGAAAATCACTGGTGTAGTTTAATTTTCCTCATATTAAACAGTAAGGTCAAGCGTCAGTAGAAATGTTGATGTGGCTAAGTCCTTCATTTCCCCAGGACCGTCAATAATGGTGCTTCCTGGTTCTCTCCTGAAAATGAGTGTATCATAGGCCAGCCACATATTCTCAGAACAATGTACATCTTTCAACCAATCTCAATAAATACAGCTATTTCCTATTTCCCCAAGGATTTCTATAGTGCAGCACATCATCTCATCTATATTACCTAAATACTAGTATGTGTACAGTTTGTCATGTTCTTTTACTTTCCCTGTTATACTTTTAGGCGTGGCTGTTAAATTGTCCAATATATTCCTTTGACATTTTATGGTTACTATATGGCTCTACTCCTTCCATTGTATTCTTAATCCTCATCTTCAAGTTTATTCTCTTCCAATTACTATAATTTTATTCTTCCTGTTTGCATTATTTTTTTTGGCTGTTGCACCTGGTTTCATATCTAAGGGGCCGACGGACAATAAGTTTATCTTTGCAAGCTTCAGGGGTCGGGGTAACATCTAAACTGAAATCTACTGGTAATCCTCTTTTCAACTATGAAAACATTTAATTCATAGTAGCCTAAGATCTATAGTGTAAAATGATTCTTCCCCATCAAGACAACCAAGTCACATCTTGGTATTTTATCAATAACGTGTGTGTGTGTGTGTGTGGCTTAAGAGTATGTGATAATTTCTCTATTAAAAAGCTTTTCCTCCATTTCTTTCAATATGTGATTTCAGGTGGAATTAAAAGTGGATACTTTCTTGCCTAGACTAATTGGCCTGGCACCATTTATTTATTTATCTATCTGTCTTTCTATCTCTTTATTTAAAGTGAGAGGTGGGGGAAAGAGACAGACTCCCATATGTGCCCTGACCAGGATCCACCTGGCAACCCCCACCTGAGGCTGATGCTGGAATCGACCAAGCCATCCTCACTCAGCACTCGGGGCTGATGCTCAAACCAATCAAGCCACTGGTTGTGAGATGGGAAAAGAGAGAAAAGGGGGAAAGAGAAGAGAAGCAGATGGTTGCTTCTCATGTGTGCCCAGTCCGGAAACTGAACCCGGGACTTCTGCATGTCGGGCCTATCCTTTTATTTTTGGTCTGGTATCTTTTAAATACTGATGGCTAACATTCTAACATTCTAGTGTTAAATAGGTTTTACAAGCACTTTAAGGGCTCTGACCCTTTCTAAGTATCCAGTTTATTTTGTCATGAGTTATGTGCCAGAAGTGAGTTTGTGTAGCATATGAAATCACACGATTAGAAAACAAGTGGGCAGTATTTTTGACCAAATTAACACACAAAAGCTACATTTATACTGTGAACTGCAGATCCAAGGGCAGTCCATAGTTCAGCCTCTTTGAATTCTGCTCTGTCACCTGTTACATAAAATGACTTATGAAATCCCTATAAATAGGACATGACTTTCCATAGTATGTTGGATAGAAATGTCTTTGCTATGCTACCTGTTATAAAACAGTCATTTTCCAGGAAATCCATATTTTTTTGTCCTGCTCTGCAGGAATAAACCAAAGTATAAAATAAATAAATTTGGCCTTTCCGAACTGGTAAATATCACAAATCTGGAAGCTGTTTAATAAATCCATCATTAAGAAGTTTGAACATTAACTTGTAACAACATATACCCCAAATCATTGCAATTAATTGGTGTGGGGCACAAAAATTAGTTCCTATATAGATTGAACTAATTGAAATAAATACAAATGTATAACCCACACTATATTCTCAGCTACCTGGAAAAGAACTTTCCTATTTTCACTAACACTAAAGCAAAATCTCAAACCCCAAAGGTAACTGGGGCTATAAATAGCAATTAAAAGGATAAAATGTAAGAAAGCAAGCTTTATTCTTCAGTTAGTTCAATTTCCCTAAAATCCTGACGTCTGAACCTCTTCTATTCAAGGGTGAAACAATTTAGCACACAACAAAAATTTCAAAAAAGGGCACCAATGGACCACAAAACATTAATGAAAAAAGGCTTAATGTATTTCCCAGTATTTTTCATTATGATATAAAAGTAATTTTGCAAAACTCTCCATTCCACATCAAAGTTATTTGTCTCCTTTATGCAACAGTCACCCCAAAGAAATTTGAGTCGTGTGTGTTGGTATGCTTGATAATGGTTCAAAGAAAAATGTATCTGGTACATTCTAGGGGTTTTGTGGAGACTGCTGTGAATCAAAGTATTTGAAATAAACAACTATAAAATACAAAAATAAAATAAAAAACAGGGGTTTTTTCCCCCTCCAAATTCCTGGTTTAATAAGGACATGTTTATTTTGAGAAAAAAAGGTCCCAAACATCAGGTTGTTCACAAAAATAACCCACAGTATCAACTTTAGAAAACAAATCTTAAAACTATTACACTAATTATTTTCTTAGAGGATGCATTTGACATGCTAACTCTCATTCACAAAAATACATTGTTACATTTGTGTTGAACAGCCCCACTTCGCATTCTTATGTGGGGTATATAACACACATACCTCTAACTCAAAGCTGCTCTCAGATGCTACTCAACTAATGAGGATTGCCTTTGCAGTAAGGGAAGCAACTACTGAACTCATATGAATGAAATAACTGTACTCCCTGCATAACAAGAGATTATTTTGGAGACAGTTGATAAAAACCATACATCCTTTTTATTGTTAAGTCATAAAGAGGTATCAAAATTAAAAGCAAAAATTACAGGGTAAGACTTAACATAACTACTAGGAGCATCAAAGGAAGTGAAAATGGGACTAGGCGCAGGGCAATATGAATTAATGAACATGGGAGGGGCAAGGATGGGGAGAACAGTGAGCATGTGCTGAAGGTACTAGGGGAGAGGATCTGGTGAAAATTTTGATCTTAGACAAGCGCCTAGGTAAAGAAATAATGGGACAAGATTTCTAAACCCCACTATGTGCTTAAGAGTCATCCTCGCCATTGGCGCTGTCTCTGTCATCCTCTCCTTCCTCAGCCTCTTTTTCATCATCCTTGATCAACTCCAGCTGTGAGAAACAGACACAAATAGGATGGAGTTAGAGGCACTCCATGTGTCCCTGATCCCCCCTCCACCACCTCTTTCTTTCCTTTCCCGTGGTTTTCACCTGGTCATCCCCCCGATCTTCATTATCATCATCATCCAGTAGGTCCCCCTCCTCAGCAGAGTCATCTGCACCCCCCTCAGACTCCATCTTCACATTAGTCTCATCTTTCTTCAGGGAGCTGCTGCTCTGCTCCTCTTCTGACTTATCATTCTTCATCTCTACTGGGGATGAGAAGGACAACTCTGTCTAGGGGCAAGTAATGTCCACAAGATGTAGACGATCCCCACTAGTAATTGTGGAACTGCAGCACAAGTCTAAATCCTCCCACACAAATGCCCTTCCCAGTTCAAACTCCCCAAGTTTCATATTCAGTTGTTTTTACGTCCCACTATTCCAACATGTACTTCAACTACCTTAGGTAACTAACTCTACTCGACACCCAAAAAGCAGCAGCTCCACTTACCTACAACTACTTGTTTGCTCTGTTCCTTTTCTATTTTTTCCAGGCTTTCCAGTAGAGAATCCACTTTTTGTTTTATCTGGGTCAATTCCTTCTTAATGGCCTGAAGGTCATCTCCTTTCACTTTTAATATAAACAAAACAAACCTTAGATGAGAATCTTATACCAGAGGCTCCCAGTTATCAAACACAATTCCACCAAACTATTTCCATTACACCAGTAGCCAATAGGAGACTCTTGGGGAGAAATGGCACCAGTATCAGATCACTTCAGTAATGGGGACTCTGAATCTTTTAGTTGGTAAAGGAATACTCAACAATCTAATGTGCTTAATTCCAGTACCAACAGCATCCTAAATTTTGCAGGCCCGCTTAAGACTGCAATTCCTTTATAAAGCCTTTTCTCTGCAGTTTTACTGACTCATATACTTCATAAATTTAATAGGTGCCTCAAATCCCTGAAGTCAAATAACTTTATTCAGGTGTTAAGGATAGAAGGCAATCTAGAGTTGATCGCTTAATCACTATCTTCTGTTTTATTCTTTTGATTACACAAGGGTACTTACACAAAAACTGAATATTATTAACTGCATTAATTTCACTATTTTAACAGAGAAGAAGTATCGCAAAGCTGAAATAATAATACATACACTTGCCCTGGCCGGTTGGCTCAGTGGTAGAGCGTCGGCCTGGCGTGCAAGGGACCAGGGTTCTATTCCGGCCAGGGCACATAGGAGAAGCGCCCATTTGCTTCTTCCCCCCTCCCTTCCTCTCTGTCTCTCTCTTCCCCTCCCGCAGCCAAGGCTCCATTGGAGCAAAGATGGCCCGGGCGCTGGGGATGGCTCCTTGGCCTCTGCCCCAGGTGCTGGACACCCAGGAGGGGCAGAGCATCGCCCCCTGGTGGGCAGAGCGTTGCCCCTGGTGGGCGTGCCGGATGGATCCCGGTTGGGCGCATGCGGGAGTCTGTCTGTCTCTCCCCGTTTCCAGCTTCAGAAAAATACAAAAAAATAATAATAATAATACATACACTTTGCAGACTTGGAAGAAGATCCTCGCTGCCCACTCTTAGAATTGAAGCCACTTTTGCCCCTTCGTGAAGTGTTTCCTGATACACGCTGGCGTTTTGAAGGCACTACGGCCCGAGCAATAGGAGGAGGAGGAGGAACACGGGCTGGGTAACTGTACATCCTATTGGATAAGATAAAAACAGAATTCCTTCACACCTAAATTAAGTCAGCAAGAACCAAACAGTTAATTTATAAAATAATAAATTATTGTTTCTCAATAATTTTTTCTTTTTGCTAATCTTATTAAAAAGACCAGTAAAATTTTCCTTCTTTGATACTTTTAATACCTCAGCTACTTTTCTTCAAGAAAATACTACACATACACAAATATATCAAAAAATGTGGTTGGCTGGCCTAAGCAGTGGACATAAAAGGTTCTTCTATACCAGGGGTAGTCAACCTTTTTATACCTACCGCCCATTTTTCTATCTGTTAGTAGTAAAATTTTCGAACTGCCCACAAGTTCCACAGATTTAATGGTAATTTATAAAGTACAGAAGTAACTTTGCTTTATAAAATTTATAAAGCAAAGTTACAGCAGGTTAAAGCATATAATAACAATTACTTACCAAGTACTTTATGTTGGATTTTTGCTAAGTTTGGGAGAATAAATCTTTATAAAACAACTTACTATAGTTAAACCTATCTTTTTATTTATACGCTGGTTGGTCTACTACCGCCCACCATGAAAGCTGGAACACCCACTAGTGGGCGATAGGGACCAGGTTGACTACCACTGTTCAATACTATGGTATGGTAGTATTAATAAAGCACTATTTTTTTTTATCGTGAATAGCCTTTATCTCAACCTTATTTTTTCATATATGTTACAATACATACAATTCATATAAACCAAAGAAAGTACTCACAAAAAGAGATTGTAATTAACCGAGTCTGTAAACATAGCTATTAATTTTAGATAGATTTCTGATCTTTGAGTTCCCAAAACATACAAAATCATTACTGCTAGTGATTATTATGTTGCCAGTGTTAACCACTTTTAGTCTATAAAAACAAACAGCCATTTCATATGTGTTAGCAGGTTATAAAATAAAACTACCAATTCCTTTTATTTCCTTTTTCACAGAGACAGAGAGAGTCAGAGAGAAGAACAGACACGGAGAGAGATGAGAAGCATCAATTCTTCACTGCAGCATCTTAGCTGTTCATTGATTGCTTTCTCATATGTGCCCTGACCGGAGTGCTACAGCAGAGTGAGTGATCCCTTGGCTCAAGCCACGATCTTGGGCTCAAGCCAGATGAGCTTGGGTCTTCCACGTCCCAGTACTACACTCTATCCATTGTGCCACCGCCTGGTCAGGCTACAACTACCAATTCTAACAACATTTAAACGTAAGCTCTCATCAGAGATCCAAAACAGTAAAGAATATTGTCTATCTTGTTCACTATTCACTGGTGCCTAAATCCATTACCCAGCAAATATTTAACTCTCAAAAAAATTACTGGTTACTGAACTGCAGCTTCCATTGATAAAAGTATCCCAGTGACTCCTAAAGATACTCCAAAGTGAAGGACTGGTATATTTGGTAAAGAGAAAGTTCAAATAGAACCCAAAACTCCTCACATGAACAACAGTTTTAAGAGTCTTTACATTCCATGTTATTTTTACAAAATTCTGTGGCAGCATAAGGAGATAAGACACACCAATACAGTAAGGGGGGAGGTGGAGACACCTTATTCTAGTTTTGCACCTTTCTAGCAGCTAACTAAACTCCAAGGTAGTTCATAAAAACAGATGAAACTGCTGCTCTACCCAACCTCAAAGATTTTAAGGAACAGATGTGATACATTTTCAAAAACTTTCAAATTTTGTATTTATATATACTATGATGTAGAATCTCCCTCTTATTTATATCTCATTGATGGTTGGTTAATCTTCTCTGAATTTACAACAGTGCCCAATCCTCCTGATAGTAAAAACACCAATTTTAAAAGATTTTACTTATTGATTTTACAGAGAAAGGAGAGAGAAAGATGGGGGGGAGCGAGAAGTATCAACTTATAGTTGCTCCACTTGTTGTTCACTGATTGCTTATGCCTTGAGCAGGCAAGCCCAGAGGTCCCAATCAACGACACCTCAGCACTCCAGGTCGATGCTTTATCCACTGTGCCACCACAGGTCAGGTGAAAACACTGATTTTACAGAGAATCTTAGATAATTCTTTCTTTTCCCCAACTCAAACTAAGACGTTTCCAACCTATTTTAACTGGGTCACATTTTATCTTTCCTAGAGTGGCTGTGAAGAAACATTTCCCTAAATTAAAAAAGCCATATATACTTGACCAAGCAAGTGAGTTAATGACTTAACTAATCTTCACGCAAACAATTTTGAGGCAATGACCAATCGAATCCACTTTTCCCCTTGAAACCAAGTAGTTGTTGATTTGCCATGGGCCAAAAAATTAATGTGGTAAATTAGTAAAGCCTTCATATTATGCCTATTTTTTTTTTTTCTTCTTTTTTCTGAAGCTGGAAACAGGGAGAGACAGTCAGACAGACTCCCGCATGCGCCCGACCGGGATCCACCCGGCACGCCCACCAGGGGCGGTGCTCTGCCCCCCAGGGGGTGATGCTCTGCCCATCCTGGGCGTCGCCATGTTGCGACCAGAGCCACTCTAGCGCCTGAGGCAGAGGCCACAGAGCCATGCCCAGCGCCCGGGCCATCTTTGCTCCAATGGAGCCTTGGCTGCGGGAGGGGAAGAGAGAGAGAGGAAAGCGCGGCGGAGGGGTGGAGAAGCAAATGGGCGCTTCTCCTATGTGCCCTGGCCGGGAATCGAACCCGGGTCCTCTGCACGCTAGGCCGACGCTCTACCACTGAGCCAACCGGCCAGGGCATTATGCCTATTTTTTTATTAAAGATTTTACTTATTCATTTTAGAGAGGAGGGAGAGCGAAGAGGGGGAGGAGCAGAAAGCATCAATCCCCATATTGTACCTTGACCAGGCAAGCCCAGGGTTTCGAACCAGCAACCTCAGCATTCCAGATTGATGCTTTATCTACTGCACCACCACAGGTCAGGCTATGTCTTGTTTTAAAGCTCCAATAAGAAATAATTTTTAAGTCTGAGCCCCAGAAAATAAGAAAATTTATAAGCCTGTCCCTCTGGGTCTATCACAGTGCCTCATGACAGAGCAAACTGTGGCTCGAAACCAGTGCCTAGCTTCTGCCTATAGGCTGGCTGCAGGCACAGAACTGGGATGCATAATATAATTAAAAAAAAGAATTTATGATAAAAAGCAGGAAGATCTGGGCACTTCTACAATGACTTCTCAGTAGATACTGTCCTAATATAATGATTCAGAAACTAAAGTATCAGGGTTCAGCAACTACTTTCCTTAACGCAAAATAATCATAGGTAAGTAAAAGTGAAGATGGTTAGCCGTATCATTGGGCACGAAACAACTAATGCCCCAGCCTATCAGATTTATAGATTTCTAAACTACCTCCCAACACACTCATTTTCACTAGTACCAGTCTCTAAACCAATGAGCTAGCCATTCCAGATTCCCTACACTTCACTGCACTGGATTTTCCTTTTGAATCAACTCTTTCAATCTGATTCAGGTAAATGGCCATAATAAAAGAGGTGTGAAGTGCTGCTCAAGCAAAAATAGGACTCTCGCCTGACCTGTGGTGGCCCAGTGGATAAAGCATCGACCTGGAAATGCTGAGGTCCTGGAAATGCTGAGGTCGCTGGTTCGAAACCCTGGGCTTGCCTGGTCAAGGCACATATGGGAGTTGATGCTTCCAGCTCCTCCCCCCCTTCTCTCTCTCTGTCTCTCCTCTCCTCTCTCTCTCTCTCTCTGTCTCTCCCTCTCCTCTTTAAAATGAATTTAAAAAATTTTTTTAAAAAATAGGACTCAAAAGAGAAAGATTCCCTCATAGAAGTTTAAGTTGACCTTGTCTTGAAAAATGTCAAAGTGAAACAACTTCAAGCGTATCAAAATTTGCACCATGGGAGTGCAGGAAGGAGATGGCAGACAGCAAGAAACTAAAACCTTGAAAAAATAACAACAGAAAACTTAACCTAACATGGTGAAGGAAACAGACATGAGTCCCGGAAGCACAGAGTCCCAAACAAGGGAACCCAAAAAGGCCCACACCAAGACACAGTTTAATTACTTTTTTAAAGATTTTATTCATTTTTGAGGAGGAGGAGAAAGAGGAAAAGGAGGGGGGAGGGGAGGGAGAAAGGGAAAGGGAGAGGGAGGGAGGGAGGGAGAGGGAGAGGGAGAGAGAAGGGGGGAGGAGCAGGAAGCATCAACTCCCATGTATGCCTTGATAAGGCAAGCCCAGGCCTTCCAACTGGCAACCTTGGTGTTCCAGGTTAACACTTGATCCACTGCGCCACCAGAGGTCAGACCACAGAACACATTATAATTAAAACACAAAAGGGCCCTGGCCGGTTGGCTCACTGGTAGAGAGTGGGCCTAGCGTGCAGAGGACCCGGGTTCGATTCCCGGCCAGGGCACACAGGAGAAGCGCCCATTTGCTTCTCCACCCCTCCGCCGCGCTTTCCTCTCTGTCTCTCTCTTCCCCTCCCGCAGCCAAGGCTCCATTGGAGCAAAGATGGCCCGGGCGCTGGGGATGGCTCTGTGGCCTCTGCCTCAGGCGCTAGAGTGGCTCTGGTCACAACATGGCGACGCCCAGGATGGGCAGAACATCGCCCCCCTGGTGGGCGTGCCGGGTGGATCCCGGTCGGGCGCATGCGGGAGTCTGTCTATCTCTCCCTGTTTCCAGCTTCAGAAAAATGGGGGGGGGACACACACACAAAAAAAAAACAAAAAAAAACCCCCACAAAAGGTTAAAGACAAGAGAATCTTAAAAGCAACGAGAAAAAAGTAGTTACCTATAAGTGAGCTTCCATAAACTGCTGATTTCTCAAAAGAAACTTTGCCGGCCAGAAGGGATTGGCAAGAAATATTCAAAGTGATGAAAAGCAAGGACCTACAACCAAGATTATTCTACCCAGCAAAGCTGTCATTTAGAATCAAAGGTCTTATAAAGAGCTTCCCAGATAAGATTCATCTAAAGGAGTTCATCAACAACAAAGCTATTATATGAAATATTAAATGGTCTTTAAGAATAAAAAATAAAGATAAAATATAAATAAAATGGCAATGAATACATGGCTATAAACAATTGGAAAGAATGTGAAGTACAGCATAAGAAAAAAGAAATATTCTATTGAATAATAACTATGTAGTGTTAGATGGGTATGTAACTTATCAGGATGATCACTTGGTAAGTTATGTGATGTCTAATCACTGGGTTGTACACCTGAAACAAGTACAACATTGTATGTCAACTGTAACTGAACAATAAAATACAACCAAATTGGGCCCTGGCCGGTTGGCTCAGTGGTAGAGCGTCGGCCTGGCGTGCGGGGGACCCGGGTTCGATTCCCGACCAGGGCACACAGGAGAAGTGCCCATCTGCTTCTCCACCCCTCCCCCTCTCCTTCCTCTCTGTCTCTCTCTTCCTCTCCCGCAGCCGAGGCTCCATTGGAGCAAAGATGGCCCGGGTGCTGGGGATGGCTCTTTGGCCTCTGCCCCAGGCGCTAGAGTGGCTCTGGTTGCAACAGAGTGACGCCCCGGAGGGGCAGAGCATCGCCCCTGGTGGGCGTGTCGGGCGCATGCGGGAGTCTGTCTGTCTCTTCCCGTTTCTAGCTTCAGAAAACAAACAAACAAACAAACAAAAAACAACCAAATTGGCCTGACCAGGAATGAAGCAGTGTAGAGAGCATCAACCTAGGTTTGTCAGCTTGAGCAGGTTCATGGACATGACCCCATGGTCGCTGCTTAAGCAAGGGATCACTGGCTCAGCTGAAGCCCTCCTGTGGTCAAGGCATATAAGAGAAAGCAATCAATGAACAACTAACATGCTGTAAGGAAGAGGTGATGCTTCTTCTTCTCTCTCCCCCTCCCTCCCTTCCTGTCTGTCTCTCTAAATAAGAAAATAATAATAATAACCTAATTGCCTGACTGGTGGACAGAGAACTGACAAGGGACACTGAGGACCCAGGTTCAAAACCTCAAGGTTGCCGCCTTGAAAACGCAGGCTCACCAGCTTGAGGGTGGGATCATCAGCAAGATCTCCAAGTGTCCTCTGACTTGAGTGAAGGGTAACTGGCTCAGCTTGAGTCCCCCCCCCAACCCACCCATTATACCACAGATGTTTCCTGTCTTAAAATTTTGGATAGATTAGAAATTACTTTAGCCCTGGCTAGGTATCTCTGACAGAGCATTGCCCTACACACCAAGGTTGCAGGTACAATCCCAGGTCAGGACACATAAAAGAATCAACCAATGAATACATAAATAAATGGAACAACCAATTGACATTTCTCTTTCCTTCTTTTCTCTCTCTAAAATCAATAAAGTAAAACAAAATTTAAATTATTGTCGGTATATTATCAAGTATATAATTCAAGAAACCAACTAGTTGTCAAATACTGTTGCCTACAAGCAATCTAGATTTCTTTCCTCTCTGTACAATACTGATTTATTAAATTCAATTTCAATATGCCTTTTCATTTCATTTATGCTTGCCTTTGATTTTCCCAGAAAAGGGATTGATTTTACGGGCTACTTGGTATTTGGACTTTAGTATATCTGAGAATCCTTGAAACTGCTAAAATTATGTGAATGTACCCATCTATAAAGTTAAAAACCACCAATCCAGAAATAAAAGGAATATCGCATTCAATTTGAGCTTATCAGGACTTGCTTCTTTCTGAGAAACGTTTTACATGTAGAGGTAAAGAGAAAAATGTATAAAAATCCATGCTAAAGATTCAAAAGATGATTTTAAGAAAGTGAAGATAAACTAAACTCTAAAGAACAAGATGGCAATAATATGTAACCTATGGAACATGAAAAACAAATGTGACAATTGCAAAAATTAATGAAGTTTCAGAGTCAAAAGAATGGGTTTTTTCAACATAGCTCCAGTAATTACTTAGTAATGTAGTTAAACCCCCCACTAATGACTGATTACTGCCAAAAACTGTAGCCACAAGGACTACATGGATAAAACAAAAATTCACTTAAAGGACACAAAAAAATTCATTTAAAGAGTTTAAAATAAATGCCCTGGCCTGAGAGCTCAGTTGGTTAGAGCAGTGGTCCCCAACCTTTTTTGGGCTACGGACTGGTTTAATGTCAGAAAATATTTTCAGACTGGCCTTTAGGGTGGGACGGATAAATGCATAAAATAAAATCATGTGACCGGCGTAAAAACTGTGGTATTTTTAAATATAATTGTCGAACTTATGAGACAAGCGTCGAAATTGAGTCTTAGACGAATGTAACAGAGGGAATCTGATCATTTTTCAAAAATAAAACATCGTTCAGACTTAAATATAAATAAAACAGAAATAATGTAAGTTATTTATTCTTTCTCTGCGGACCAGTACCAAATGGCCCACGGACCGGGGGTTGGGGACCACTGGGTTAGAGCACCATCCCAAAGCACAGAGGTTGCCAGTTTGAGTCCCAGTGAGGGCACATACAGGAACAGATTGTTGTTCCTGTCTCTCTCTCCAAAATTAATAAAACAGACATTTTTTAAAGGCTTTTTAAAAAGTTTAAATTAAAATAAAGCACTGAGTGAAGATCTACTATATCTGTTTTATAAATTTGGTTTCTGCCCATACACTATAACCTGTGACAATCGACATCAATGACAGGTTTCCCAACATATCATTCAGAGCAAACCTTCAGAACACACCTTATATATTCCATTATTCTAATTTTATAGAAAAGGACTTTCAAACTTTATCTTTGGCCTTGTATGAACTGAAGCTAAGCAATTATACTGCATGAGGAGAATATCAGCTAACGATACTCATAAACACCAAAATTTCTAGATACTTGTACTGGCCAAGAGTTTGCTTAAAGGCTTTAATCACTGTAAAAAAAAAAAGAAGACTGGATAAAGAAGATGTGGCACATATACACTATGGTATACTACTCAGCCATAAGAAATGATGACATTGGATCATTTACAACAAAATGGTGGGATCTTGGTAACATTATACAGAGTGAAATAAGTAAATCAGAAAAAAACAAAAATTTCTAGAAACTGTTCAAGTATCAACATCTTTGATAACTTGTATCTTTGAACATCATAAAAATTTATTAAAAATTGTTTTCTATTGATTTAAGAGAGGAAGAGGCGAGAAAAAGAGGAAGAAAGAGAGAACCATCCACTCATTGTTCCACTTAGTTGTAGTACATGCATTGACTACTTCTCGAAAGTGCTCTGACCAGATCTAGCAGGTAGCCTCAGAGCATTGGGGCAATGCTTTACCCAGTAAGCCACCCAGTCAGGGCCAAAATTCATTCTGAATATAAACAAAAACCTAATAAAAACCAAACACTTCATAGTTACTCTAATGTAATTTTAATATTTATTCTGTTAAATCACAAAGCTTTATTTTACAAATGAGTAGACTAATGACTCTGCCTTAATTATGTAAAAGAAAAATGTGTTAAAATGACTAACATGTTTAATTCATGTTTACATTAAAATGCAAATATAAAACTGTGTGTAAAGAAATGACACCAAAAAGCCCCATTTTCACAATATAGTTGGAACTCTTCCTTTTGTGTTTAAAAATAAATACAGCCTAACTTTGGTGGCACAGTGGATAAAGGGTTGACCCGGAATGCTGGAGTGACGGGTTCAAAACACCCGCTTGCCTGGTCAAGGCACATATGGGAGTTGATGCTTCCTACTCCTCTCCCCCCTTTCTAAAATGAATAAAAAATAAAAAATTTAAATTTAAATTTAAAATAAATAAGCTACCTAAATTTTTAGGTTCCCACTCCCCTAAATTAAGAGACAATTTCTAATGTTATATGCAGGCACTCCTTCACAAACATGCTATCTTGCTGTACCTGTGGAAGCCAAACTGAATACAATTGTTAAAGTTACACAAGTTTTGCTAATATAATTTATGGATGGGTTGTCCTGGCTGGATGGCTCACTTGGCTGGAGCACTGTCTTGCAATGCAGAGGTAACTGGTTCAGTCCTTGGCTGGGGCACATACATAAACAGATTAATGCTTCTGTCTCCCCCTTACTCCCTTCCTCTCTCTCTATTCAATAAAAATAAAAAATTTAAAAAATAGGAAAAAATAAAGAATTTATGGATAGGATGCCAATTACCAAGGTAAATTCGCACAGTTGCACTTTATGTTCCTTAACTTTGTATTGCCTTTATCCAATGGTAAATTAAGGATACAAATTATCAACATGACAGCCGAACTAAAAAAAAAAAAAAAAAAAAAGGGCAAGCACTGCCTAATTAAATAATAAACTAGATATAAATAATAAACCAGTCTGATGTACAGGATCATATTCCATATACAGAAGCACTCCAACTATTAAAAAAAATGCAACAAAAATAAGTATGGAAACAGGTTGCTAATGATCAAGGTTCAGGAATATACTATATACATTCCTTGAGGAACAGGAATCAATATCCCCTACAGATGTAGAACCAATGGTGCAAACAAACAATATCTTCTGCAATCTTTTAGAAATAACAGCTGATACTAGTATTGAGGCATACCTTTGCAAATTTAAAGTCACATTTGACTGATTTAAGTATGTACTCATTTTAAGATGCACACAATTTCTATAAATCTTTAAAAAATAAAAGGTTGCATCTTGAAATTAATATATTGCTTTGCCTTGATGGAGGCACTGGGAAGCTATATTAATATGAAAATAGATATTTCATGGGAAGACTGAAAATTCAGCTTAAAAGTTTCTAAAGGAAAAATAATGTAGCCTAACCAGGTAGTGTCGCAGTGGACGCTAGAGCGTTGGACTGGGATGCAGAGGACCCAGGTTCAAAACCGAGGTCGCTGGCTTGAGTGCGGGCTCATCTGGTTTGAGAACAGCTCACCAGCTTAACAACCCAAGGTCGCTGGCTTGCACAAGGGTTCCCTCGGTCTGTTGTAGCTCCCCCAGTCAGGGCACATATGAGAAAGCAATCAATGAACTAAGGTGCCACAAAGAATTGAGGCTTCTCATCTCTCTCCTTTCCTGCATGTTTGCCCCATCTATGCCTGTCTCTGTCATAAATAGTAATAATAATAATAATAATAATCTGGGTGATGATATGCATGTTGCTTTGAGTCTTAAATCACTCCTTTCACCAGATTAGGAAATGCAACACCAGATTAGGAAATGCAATTTTTTAAATCCCTGGCTTTGCTTATGTTTACAAAGCTTTCCATCCAATTAATAATCTCTTCTAGACTCTTCAATTTCCAATGACTTTTTTTTTTTTTTTTCCTTTTCATTTTTCTGAAGCTGGAAATAGGGAGAGACAGTCAAACAGACTCCCGCATGCGCCCGACCGGGATCCACCCGGCACGCCCACCAGGGGCGAAGCTCTGCCCACCAGGGGGCGATGCTCTGCCCATCCTGGGCGTCGCCATGTTGCGACCAGAGCCACTCTAGCGCCTGGGGCAGAGGCCACAGAGCCATCCCCAGCGCCCGGGCCATCTTTGCTCCTATGGAGCCTTGGCTGCGGGAGGGGAAGAGAGAGACAGAGAGGAAAGCGCGGCGGAGGGGTGGAGAAGCAAATGGGTGCTTCTCCTGTGTGCCCTGGCCGGAAATCGAACCCGGGTCCTCCGCACGCTAGGCCGACGCTCTACCGCTGAGCCAACCGGCCAGGGCCCAATGACTTTTAACATTGCTCATTTATCATGTTCTCCACACATTCCAAAATGTTACAGTTTGGATCTTATCCAAAGATAATGTCTTAAAACAGTGTGGTCCAATTTTTATCTTTTTTTAAAGCTGAAATTATAAAACAGTATTTATGAGTAATACTGCTTATATACATTAAGAACATACAATTCCATTCATTTCTATATTCTCATTTGAACAAGCCAGATCAGTAGAGTACATTTCTCTCATTTACAGTAAAATTTCTTTTGTTTTGTTTTTGTTTTTTTGTATTTTCCTGAAGCTGGAAACAGGGGAGAGACAGTCAGACTCCCGCATGCACCCGACGGGGATCCAACCAGCACGACCACCAGGGGGCGACACTCTGCCCACCAGGGGGTTGCTCTGTTGCGACCAGAGCCACTCTAGCGCCTGGGGCAGAGGCCAAGGAGCCATCCCCGGCGCCCGGGCCATCTTTGGTCCAATGGAGCCTCTGCTGCGGGAGAGGAAGAGAGAGACAGAGAGGAAGGAGAGGGGGAGGGGTGGAGAAGCAGATAGGTGCTTCTCCTGTGTGCCCTAGTCGGAAATCGAACCCGGGACTTCTGCACGCCAGGCCGACGCTCTACCACTGAGCCAACCGGCCAGGGCCTACAGTAAAATTTCTTTAAGAGTTGTCTGTACAAACAGATTTGTGGTTGCCAGGTGATTGAGTAGAGAGAAAACTTGACAACAAAGGAGCTTCCTGATGAAGTTTTGGGATATATGGCAATACCTGTATCTTAATTGTACCAGTAGGTACATGGCTATACACATCCAAATTGTACACCAAAAGCCATGTATCTGATTGTCTATACAAAGTCTTCTACTCTGTCTCCAATTTCTACCTTTCCATTCTCCTCCAGTTTATGCCCCCACCATTATCAAGAGCTATCCTGCCCTGACTAGATATCTTGGCTGGTTCGATCCCTGGTTGGGCACATATAGAAACACATCAATGTTCTACCTTTTGCTTGCTGTCTCTTTTCCTAACATCAATAAATTAAAACAACCAAAAACCTATCCTTGCCAAAGTCACCAATGTTTTCCACATTGCTAAATCCAATAGACATTTCTAAATCTTCATATTAAACTGTCAACCACAATTGTAAATTCATCCCTCTCCTCTTTTAACACATTTCAATACGGCTTCCAGGACATTTCATGCTTCTGGTTTTCTCCATCTTTTTTCTTTGTGGCATTCTCAATCATATTTGCTCAAATTCCTCATCTGTCTCGTCTTTAAAGGTGCCGTTCTGACCCTGGCCGCTTGGCTCAGTTGCAGAGGATCAGCCCAGCATGTGGAAGTCCCAGGTTTGATTTCTGGTCAGGGCACACAGGAGAAGTGACCGTCCACCCCTCCCCCTACCCTCACCCCAAGCCATGGCTCAAGCCAGTTGGCCTTGCTCCTTGGCTTCACATGTCAGGTGTTAAAAAAATGTTTCCGGTTGAAAAGGAGCAATGGCCCCAGATGGACAGAACATTGCTCCTTAGTGGGCTTGTTGGGTCAATCCAGGTCAGGACTCCTGCCTCCCCTCCTTTCACAAAGAGAGAGAGAAGAGAGAAGAGAGAAGGGGGGGGGGGGAGGGAGGGAGGGAAAGTGCCATTCTCCAGGAATCTTTTTCCTACCTGCACAATTTTATGACCTATTTAGCAGAAGCCTGCCTAACGTTTCTCAAGAATGTCTAATAGGGAGCTTAAACTAACATGTTCACAACTGAGCTACCTCTCTCCCTAGTTCTTCTAATGTTTTTCCTCATCAGTGTCTAGTTTTCCAAAACTTTGGTGACATCTTTGATTCTTCTCTTAGACCTCATATTGATCTGTAAGCAAATCTAACTATAAAATTTAACCACTTCTTACCTCTCCTACTGTTACCTCCCTGGTCTTCTCCCAAATGATTGTTCACTTAGATAATCTTACTGGCCACTTATTCTAAGAATAGTCTTGTTAAAATATAAACAAGATCCTCACTCTTATGCTCAAAACTCTCCAATGACTTCCCATCTCATTCAGAATAAAAGCTAAAGATCCACTTTCTCTCAGGCCATCTATTTTCCACCCTGGTGAATACAATATGCCTCCTCAAAATAAGATCTTAAATATTTGTTGAGAAAATAAGTGACTTTCCTAAACTGGGTCCTAGAAAAGAATCACAAATCACATTATCAACAACAGATAACAAACCCAACCTATCCTTAAAAGCTGGAAAGCTAAGAGTACTGGTACGTGTTTTTTTTTTTTTTTTCCTAGTATAAAGACTATTGGAAACTTTACTCTTAGAAAATCAGAAAAAAAATGAATTGAATAAATAATCTACAACCCTGGCCAGATAGTTCAGCTGGTTAGAGCTTTTGTCACATACCAAGGCTGTGGGTTCAACCCCTAGTCAAGACACATACAAGAGTCAATCAATGAATGCATAAGTAAGCGGAACAACAAGGCAATGTTCCCCTATATCAGGGGTATCAAACTCGCGGCCCGCCGAACAATTTTGTGCGGCCCGTAGACTAATCCGCGAAGTTCAAAATATTTTGGATAAAATTAAGTAAGCCTAGGGGCCTACTTGTATTTTTCATTTCTCTAGCATCCTAGCTAGATATTAGCTTAGTTAACAGCAGTTGTGATGCGAACTACAGTTTCTGGTCGTTTTGTGACACTGAGTAAACTGCATGTACGATTGTGCTTGTTGTACTGATTTTTTTTTTGTTTTCAACTGCAGTGAGAAGTGTTGCGTAACAGTTGCCTTCTGTAGACCTAGTGCGGCCCGCCTAACGGCTGTGATCTTGCTCTGCGGCCCACATGCTGAGTTGAGTTTGAGACCCCTGCCCTATATCTTCAAGTCAATCAGTAAGATTTTAAAATTTAAACTGAACCAGTTTTCAAGCTATTACAAAATAAAAGTCAGAACTTGTGCCTATAATGGATATGATTTGAGACTATCATGTCATGTTTGTTGTGAGGAAATCATAAACACAAATTTCCATACATGATTTTCTCCTGCTAACTATTTTTGTACCATAATAATCTGTTCCCTTTGTTAAACTCCATTAATCTCACAGTCATAATATATAATACATGTATCACTGTTAAGAAAAAGTCTCTCTTCAGTGAATTTTGTTGCTTTTTCCTTGGATTATTAATAAAGTTTGTCAATTTATCCCTCTATTCTTTGGATACATATGAACACTTATTCTAGCCCTGGTTGGTGGTACAGTGGATAGAGTGTTGTCCCAGAGTCAGGTCAGGGCTTGACCCCTGAGGTCGCCAGTTCGAGCCCCGAACAAGGCACATATAAGAAGCAATCAATGGCACAAGTAAGTAGGAGAATGAGTTGATGCTTCTCTTTCTCTATCAAAAAAAAAAAAAAATCCTATCCTATTTATCAAAAGTGCATCTTTTTTCTTTCCCTGAAAAATAACATTAGTTTCCTAGATACTATTCCAACATTCCTTTTCAGCTTTGTTCCAAAACTGAAGTCTGGGTTCTCTAACTTCTTGTCTGAAGAGCAGTCTTTAGTCATAACAATTCTCACACTGAACACTTAAAATTGATTTAGCCCAGTAATACTAACTTTACAACATTTTAGACCTGCATTGTTGAACTGAATAGTCACTAGCCACGTGTTACTAAATTAAATTGAAAATTTGATTCTTGCCTGACCTGTGGTGGCACAGTGGATAAAGGGTCAACCTGGAATGCTGAGATTCCTGGTTCAAGATGCTGGGCTTGCCTGGTCAAGGCACATACAAGAAGAAGCTTCTCGTCCAGACCTCCCCCCCACAATCCTTTCTCTCTCTCTTCTAAATTCAATAAATGCAATCTTAAAAAAAAAAAAGAAAAAATTTAAAAATAAAAAATAAATTTCAGTTCTTAAAGTAGCCACATTTCAAGAGCTAGAGTCAAATGTGGATAAATGCCTACCATACCAACAGTACAGTAGAGATACACATCACCACAGAAAGTTCTATTGAACAGCACTGTTCTAGTTTGTTGCTTACACAAACATCTATCTAATGTCTCTACTTAAATTTCCAAAGAGAGCCCAGAAGACTATTATTTTCAGTCTATAACAAACCCAAAATCCTTACAAGCCAGCGAAATGTCCTTAGTATAAACTGCTAGTTATACATCTCCTAGGATGATAAAACAGAATAGCAAAACTAAAAAAAAAAAAAAAAAAAAAAAATTAGAAACAGTAATAAACTTAAAAACTGTATCAGATGCTATATCCAAAGAGTTACATTCAGAATATATGTAGAAGCCTTACAACTCGATGACAAAAATCAAGACATTATAAACATGGGTAAAGGATCAGAATACATTTGCCTAAAGATAAACAGCCACTGAGCACATGTATACTCAATGCCAAGTTTAAAAACAAAAACACAAATCAAAACCACAATGGCATACTAATCCTCCAACTAGAATGCTTAAATAAGAGAGATAATAAAACACATGTTGACAGGCCCTGGCCGGTTGGCTCAGCGGTGGAGCGTCGGCCTGGCGTGCGGGGGACCCGGGTTCGATTCCCGGCCAGGGCACATGGGAGAGGCGCCCATTTGCTTCTCCGCCCCCCCCCCTCCTTCCTCTCTGTCTCTCTCTTCCCCTCCGGCAGCCAGGGCTCCATTGGAGCGGGGATGGCCCAGGCACTGGGGATGGCTCCTTGGCCTCTGCCCTGGGCGCTGGAGTGGCTCTGGTCGCAGCGGAGCGACGCCTTGGAGGGGCAGAGCGTCGCCCCCTGGTGGGCGTACCGGGTGGATCACGGTCGGGCGCATGCGGGAGTCTGTCTGACTGTCTATCCCCGTTTCCAGCTTCAGAAAAATACAAAACAATACATGTTGACAATGTGAAGAAATTGAAACCCTCATACATGGCTGATGGGAGCATAAAATGGCACAGCTGCATTGAAGACAGTATGGCAGTTCCTCAAATTAATCTACTGAAAGACCCAGCAATTCTCCTAAAGCAGGGGTCGGGAACCTTTTTAGCTGAGAGAGCCATGAATGCCATATATTTTAAAATGTAATTCCGTGAGAGCCATACACTGACCGTGTATGTTATGCATTATCCAATAAAATGTTGGTGTTGTCCCAGAGGACAGCTGTGATTGGCTCCAGCCATCTGCAACCATGAACATGAGTGGTAGGAAATGGATTGTAATGAGAATGTTTTATATTTTTAACGTTATTATTTTTTTAACTAAAGATTTGTATGCGAGTCAGATGCAGCCATCAAAAGAGCCACATCTGGCTCATGAGCCATAGGTTCCCGACCCCTGTTCTAAGGTATATACCCAAGAGAAATAAAAACATATGCCCATGCAAAAATGTGTATACAATGTTCATAAGCAAAATTATTCAAACTGTGAAAACCATGGAATATAATTCAGTAATAAGAAAGAATGAAGTATGAAAAATAAGGCTGAACCATGAAATACTATTCTAAGTGGAAGAAATCAGTCGCAGAAAGACACATATTGTGTGATTCTACTGACAATAAATGTCCAAATCAGGCAAATCGACAGAGAAAGTAAACTTGTGGTTGCTGGGTATGGGGACATAAGATTACGGAATGATAACTAATAAGGTGTTTATTCTAGGGGGTGATGAAATGTTCTAAAATTAGATCATGGTCATGACTACACAACTCTGAACATACTAAATTGAATTGTGTAGTTTATAATGAATTATATAGTATGTGAATTACATTTCAATAAAGCCAAGTTTAAGAAACAGGGTGGAATAACATCAATGAGCTTCACTAAGTCTGTCTGAAAAATGTCCTGAAGTAGAGTCCTAAAATAGAAGCTAAATATGAATTAGACTATAATTATAAGAGAATATCATTTCATTTGGAGCAATATAGCAGATTCTCTGGTCCACAATCAAATGCATACATTTCAAAAAATTATCTCCCAAATACTCAAAAGTCTAGGAAACAATAAGAGAAATTAGCCCTGATAAGTGAAATTAAGAATATATTACTATCAAAATTTTAAGTTCAATAATAACCAAGTTTTTGTTGAAAGAATATTTGAAAGAATCTATGCTCTCATCCAAAATCCTCCTGGTAACAACAATATGATCAAGTTTCCACAAGAAGACACATAACCAACAAAGGGGCTCTGAGCAAATGGAAATTTTCGCCTCATGCCTAAAATGACAATTAAAATGTCATTTTAGGTGACACCTAAAGAGTCATTTCTTAGCTTTTCCAAGTAGCCAAGAACTTTCTTGCTCTTTGAATCACATATGCCTTTCTAAGCAAGCCCAGTGCTGTTCAGGAATATAAAAAAAACAAAACGGCCTGACCAGGTGGAGGCACAGTGGATAGAGCGTCGGACTGGGATGTGGAGGACCCAGGTTCGAGACCCCGAGGTCGCCAGCTTGACTGCGGGCTCATCTGGTTTGAGCAAAAGCTCACCAGCTTGGACCCAAGGTCACTGGGCTCCAGCAAGGGGTTGCTCGGTCTGCTGAAGGCCCGCGGTCAGGGCACATGTGAGAGAGCAATCAATGAACAACTAAGGTGTTGCAAAGCGCAATAAAAAACTAATGATTGATGCTTCTCATCTCTCTCCGTTCCTGTCTGTCTGTCTGTCCCTGTCTATCTCTCCGACTCACTCTCTGTCTCTGTAATAAATAAATAAATAATCAAAACGGGGAGAGGCAAGATGACAGCTCCTCTAACCCCACTCCACCCAGCAAAAACGGGTTAATCCAAAACCTAAGTTTGTGTGCCTAGAACAAAATAAGGGCTCAAGTATTAGTTTAAGGACTGTAATGGCTGGCTTCTTTTATCCATCTTGCATTTCAATGGAAATTCTCCCACTATGCACAAACTGTTTTTCTCAGTTTTTGATTAGCATACCTTCCTGGAAAAGATCTGTAGGGAAAGAATCAACAAAAGAATTGCTTCTGCCTGACCAAGTGGTGGCACAGTAGATAGAGTGTCGGACTGGGATGTGGAGGACCCAGGTTCAAAACAGAGGTTGCCAGCTTGAGCCCAAGCTTGCTGGCTTGAGCAAGGGGTCACTCGGTATGCTGTAGCCCCCTGGTCAAGGCACGTATGAGAAATCAATGAACAACTAAGGAGCTGCAATGAAGAATTGATGTTTCTCATCTCTATCCCTTCCTGTCTGTCTGTCCCTCTCTCTGACTCCCTGTCTTTGCCACACACACAAAAAGAATTGCTTCTTTCCCTTGGGGTGGTGAACACACAACACAGAGTAGAGATGCTGTGTTGGAGAATTGTGCACTTGAAAATCTGTATATATAATCTTGTTAACCAGTATCACACCAATAAATATAATAAAAGGGAAAATAAATATTTTAAACTGTGTTTCCGAAAGCTCTTAACAATACAAACCTTCAGGTAACCTTTAATGGCATGATCCTAGTCATAAAAGATAAAATCTCAGCAAGTTATACTTAACTTTTCTCTCCCAACAAAGCACCTTCTTGCATAACTTTAAACAAATCACACCAAGACCAGCCGCCTTTCCAGTTCAACAATTAAATGGTGACTATATATTTATATCTTGCCACCGCTTCCAGTTTCTTTTCTAACAATAGGGTTATTGCTAAGATATCTGCCTACAGACACAAATCCTTAATATGCCATACAAAGCCCTTTATAACCCACATTCTTTTCCAACTACAGCTATCTGCATTCCTAAATACAGAGATACTCACAACTCTGCATTGTACCCACACCCTAACTGCCTTAATTCCTCCTTCTTACTTATAACCAAAGGCAAGTTCAAATACAGTCCTTTGTGAAACTAAATGGGACTCTGAATCTTAACAAGGAAGGTTATAGCTCCAAAGGGCAACACAATTCATCTTTCTGAGACAATACTATACAATGCAGAACAAATAGCAACCCATTAATTACACAGTACTTTCTTCACCTTTTGTGATATTGCTTGTCATACATCTCATATATATATATATATATTTTTTTTTTTATTTTTTTTTTTTTTATTTTTGTACAGAGACAGAGTCAGAGTGAGGGACAGACAGACAGGAACGGAGAGATGAGAAGCTCAATCATTAGTTTTTCATTGCACATTGCAACACATTAATTGTTCATGGATTGCTCTCTCATATGTGCCTTGACCGCGGGCCTTCAGCAGACTGAATAACCCCTTGCTCGAGCCAGCGACCTTGGGTTCAAGCTGGTGAGCTTTTTGCTGAAGCCAGATGTGCCTGCGCTCAAACTGGCAACCTCGGGGTCTTGAACCTGGATCTTCCACATCCCAGTCCGACGCTCTATCTACTGCGCCACCGCCTGGTCAGGCTACATGTCTCATATTTAATCTGTGAGTTGAGGTATTTCATTCCTCTTTCTAAACATGGTGTGTGGGCATGTTTTCCTAATATTATACTACCTATAATATTACACTGCCACCTTCTTTTTTTTACAAATACTAGGACCAACGATCACTAGATGCCCAGGTACCAAAATCATGCTTCTGAAATCTCGATGTTGGTTCCACATGTAGAGAAATCAAGCTACCTACCCTACTACTGTGTGCCATTCATGGCAGATGCCCTGTTTATATACTGCCTTCTAACGATCAGTAATAAAGTGAATGAATAAAAATATTTTAAAAATTAAAGAAATTTAAGAACCTGAAAAACCACTGCAAAGCATTTCAAAAGAACTTCTCTAGCAATACCTTTTCCAGAAGCAACAAGGCTCTCAAGAAGACAAAAAAAAGGATCTTTGTCAGAAACTTATTATAGATTTACGAAATTTTCAACAAATAATGTTTTGCACACATGGTAACTTATGCAACTATCTTAGTTGTATATATAAACCCCATGAATGTTCACCCTAGAAGTCTTCTTTAGGTTTATATTCTTACCACAAAAATTGTGTTTGTTGATTTTCAACCTTTTTTTTTTCATGGCACAAACACATACTATAATTACTAAGGTCAGTGCCCCTGACTAAATACAACCATTTTCATCTTATGGCACAAATAAATTAGTTACTAAGGAAGAAGAGGTCAGGACCCCTTTTTCTTTAGTAATTAGTTTATGGGTGTGTGAGAAACAAAGGTTGAAAATCACTGTGAAGAGTTTATACGCATATCTGAAACAAAGTTGACTATGCATCTGAGCATTAAATATTAATAAATCTATTTATAGTGGTCGTTTCATAAAATGACAGTTTTTGTTAAAATTCGTAAGAACTCCCACACCAGTAACATCAGAAATTGCCTTAAGAACAACTAGAACCCAAAATTCCACTAGAACAACATGGCTCTAACAAAAGCTTGTATTAAAAATTCTTTCAGGCCCAGGCAGGTTGGCTCAGTGGTAGAGTGTTGGCCTGGCATGCAGGAGTCCCGGGTTCTATTCCCGGCCAAGGCACACAGGATAAGCGCCCATCTGCTTCTCCAACCCTACCCCTCTCCTTCCTCTGTTTCTCTCTTCCCTTCCCGCAGCAGAGACTCCATTGGAGCAAAGTTGGCCCTGGCGCTGGGAGTGGCTCTGTGGCCTCTGCCTCAGGCGCTAGAGTAGCTCTGGTTGCAACAGAGCAATGCCCCAGGTGGGCAGAGCATCGCCCCCTGGTGGGCGTGCCGGGTGGATTCCAGTCAGGCGCATGCGGGAGAGTCTGTCTGACTGCCTCCCCGTTTGCAACTTTAGAAAAATACAAAAAAAAAAAATTATTTCAGGCCTGACCTGTGGTGGCACAGTGGATAAAGCGTCAACCTGGAAACGTTGAGGTTGCCGGTTCAACACCCTGGGATTGCCTGGTCAAGGCACATGTGGGAGTTGATGCTTCCTGTTCCTCCTCCCTTCTCTCTCTCTCCCCTCTCTATAATGAATAAATAAAATCTTCCAACAAAGCATTGGACTGGGACGCAAAGGTTCCAGGTTTGAAACCTCAAGGTCATCAACTTGAGTGCAGGATCATAGGCATGGCCCCAAGGTTGCTGGCTTGAGCAAGGGGTCACTCACTCTGCTGTAGCACCCTAGTCAAGGCACATATGAGAATGCAATCAATGAACAACTAAGGTGCTGCAACAAAGAATTGATGCTTCTCATCTCTCTCCCTTCCTGCCTGTCTGTCCCTATTTGTCCCACTCTTTGTCACAAAGAAAAAAAATCTTCTAAAACTAAAGTAACTTTAATGATCGCAGGTTAACAGTTCTTAAGGCCCCCCCCTCCAAAAATTAGTAACCTTACTGCAGTGCAGTGCAGGCAACAGCATTAATGCCACAGAATCTAATTCTCTGTTGTCTCTTTCTCAGAAGACATTCTAGTAAATTTTAAGTGGCTCAGGCAAGTTTTATCATTTGATTATATTCCATTTCTAAAGGTATTTATAATATTTGGAACTTGACCTACCAACACTCATTCCTACCCAAGCAAAAATACAAATCACTGCAATTCTCCTAACAAAACATCATTAATATGTTATTTCCTGATACTTAAAATTTGTTTCTCCTTACAAAGCACCCAATATCTACATTCTTAAAGTTTTCTGTCAAAATTCAGGCTAATGTTTATAAAGTCCTAACACCTCTATGAAGTATTCTGGTCTCCTACCCCCAACTCTACCATGCCAAAACAGAGAAAAGGGGGTGAGAAAGACTTAAAAAGAATAGAACCCAAATTTGATCAAGCCTCCAAATCAAACTGCTAATTCACAAGAAATACAGGTGACAGAAAAACATTTTAAACAATACAACATACAACCTGCAATTCCAACTCTGCAACAACTGATGAAATTAAGGGATTTTATTTCTGTGGTTGCTTATAAAAGCTGTCTTGTCTTTTATTGATAAGACTGTTCTGTTATATACTATATTTGAATTGAAGTGATCCATAATACAGAGTAAAAAAAAAATAAGTTGAAATAACTTTTAAAAAAGAATGTCTACCGGCCAGGGCACACAGGAGAAGCGCCCATCTGCTTCTCCACTCCTTCCCCTCTCCTTACTCTCTGTCTCTCTCTTCCCCTCCCTCCCGCAGCCAAGGCTCCACTGGAGCAAAGTTGGCCCAGGCGCTGAGGATGGCTCCATGGCCTCTGCCTCAGGCGCTAGAATGACCCTGGTTGCAACAGAGAGACGCCCCAGATGGGCAAAGCATTGCCCCCTGGTGGGCATGCTGGGTGGATCCCGGTCGGGCGCATGCGGGAGTCTGTCTGACTGCCTCCCCGTTTCCAACTTCAGAAAAAAAAAAAAAAGAATGTCTAGGCTTTGGCTGGTCACTTCTCACTTTGGAAAAATACAAAGAATGTCTATAAGACTGGCCTGTGGTGGCACAGTGGATTAAGCATTGACCTAATAAAACACATTGAGGTTCCTTGTTCAAAACCCTGGGCTTGCCTATTCAAGGCACATGCAGGAATCAAGTACTGCGAGTTGATGCTTCCTGCTTCTACCCACCCCTCTCTAAAAATCAATCACTAAAACAATAAAGAGAGAGTCAGAGAGAGGGACGGATAGGAACAGACAAACAGGAAGGGAGAGAGATGAAAAGCATCAATCGCAGCGCCTTAATTGTTCATTGATTGCTTTCTTGTATGTGCCTTGACAGGGGTTGGGGAGGCACGACAGTAGAGAGAGTGACCCCTTGCTCACATCAGCGGCCTTGGCCTTCAAGCTAGCAACCTTTGGGCTCAAGCTAGTGACCATGGGGTCATTTCTATGATCCCATGCTCAAGTCAGCAACCCTGAGCTCAAGCTGATGACCTCAGGTTTTAAATCTGTCCTCTGTATTCCAGGCCAACGCTCTATCCACTTCAGCACCGCCTGGTCAGGTAAAGTAAAAAAAAATTTCAAAAAAAGAATAATCTCCCTAAAAAACAGGAATGTCTAAGAAACAAATACCAACTCATCTTCATTTCACTATGCATCAGTTTGAAAAACTGTTGTCACACATAAAGAACCCTAGTTATGCCAGAGATGTTAGTTTTTAGGGGAGGAATGGTAGGGTGGTCCATGATTCCCTTCATTTTGATTATTTAATTTGTGTCACCAAAATATGCAGTAGTAATAATATATTAACAAGATTAACAAAATACCAATTCAGAAGTGCAATTTTCAGTAACAGTGTAAGAATCTGTGGAGAGCTTGATAAACAAGAATTCTTATGCTTTAAAACATTGGGAATTCTTGATTGTAAATAAAATTTGGGGGTCATTTTTAATGCAATTTCTTATCTTTCATGTTTCTTTCAGCCACCATGCAACTGTATTACTACGCATAATTATTTCCATTTTAGGGATAAGAAAACAGATTACAAACACAATTTTGGTCATGATCTTTGTCGCTAAGCGACAAGTCCTTGGATTCCTCATGTTTTTTCTGGTCTACATCAGCTGCCTCCCCAAATAAAATAGGTGTTAAGACTTCATTCAAGATCCCAGAAAGCTGGATAATAAAGATATTACCTAATTAATATAATGCCAAATCTGTCTAGAAACATTTAGCATTCATCCCATTTATCTATGTATTCATGGTTGATTATGTGCCCTGACTAGAGATCCAACACGTTACAGCCTTGATCAGGACTACACTTGAAAACAACTGAGCTACCTGGACAAAGCAAACTTCATGTTCTTAAGGATCTGAGTGAAGGACTTAAGTTGTAAGTAGACAATGATTTAATTCCCATTTATAAAAGACTCAGAGCTTTTAGCATATGTTAGAGCAGGGGTCTCAAACTCAACTCAGCATGTGGGCCGCAGAGCAAGATCACAGCCGTTTGGCGGGCCGCACTAGGTCTACAAAAGGCAACTGTTACGCAACACTTTTCTCACTGCAGTTGAAAACAAAAAAAAAAATCAGTACAACAAGCACAATCGTACATACAGTTTACTCAGTGTCACAAAACGACCAGAAACTGTAGTTCGCATCACAACTGCTGTTAACTAAGCTAATATCTAGCTAGGATGCTAAAGAAATGAAAAATACAAGTAGGCCCCTAGGTTTACTTAATTTTATCCAAAATATTTTGAACTTCGCGGATTAGTCTGCGGGCCGCACAAAATTGTTCGGCAGGCCGCAAGTTTGAGACCCCTGTGTTAGAGCCAATTGCCCAACTTCTTTTAACTAAAGAAAAGTTGATTTAGGATCACTGTATTACTAAGTAGGATAATAACAGAAGTATTAATAACCTTGCGAATAAAGTACAGTCTTTTCAGAACAACTTTGGAGAGGAAACAACACCATTTTCCTGAGTAATTTTTCCATTTTTCACTAAACCTGCTCATTTTCCCACACGGACCTCAACACTATTACTTGAATCCGGTCTTTACTACCTGCTTGTTCCATTTCGTCTTCAGAAATCTTTTTCTATTGACTGAGATTAGAATAGAATGCAAAAGACATTATTTTTAATTACAATCTATATCAAGCGATACATCAGAGAATAACTAAAGGTATTCTGTTGTCTCTTAAAAAACCCAAGAGTGAGACCAACAGTGTGTGTACTGCCACCAATTCTTAGGAATAGCAGTGGTAAAAATTTTGAGGCCTTGGCCCGTTGGCTCAGAGTACAGCTTGGCCCTGTGTGTAGATGTCTCAGGTCAGGGAACAAGAGGTAAACATCTGCTTCTACACCCTCCTTCCCCCTGGGGCAGCCATGGCTCAATTGGCTCAAGCGAGTTGGCCCAAGGTGCTCAGGATGGCTCCCAGGCCTCGCTGCTGGTGCTAAAAATAGCTTGGTTGCCAAGCAACGGAAAAGAGCCCAGGTGAGCACTGCATCCGTAGCCTCTAAGGGGCTTGCCGGGTGAATCCTAGTCGGTCACATGCAGAAGTCTGTCTCTCTGCCTCCCCTGCTTTCACTTAATTGAAAAAAATATTGAAGATATTTTTGCAAACATCTAAATTTCTTCACTATTCCTTGTTGCCTGCATCTCTCTTTTTACTCTTTTGCGAAATTACTTGCTTAAAATAATTTTTTTCCAAACATATTTACAGTGAGATGACAAGTATGGACAAAGTTCTGAGGCTTTACCTAGACAACTTCCAGTGTAAAATTACACATTATTTAAATTTTTCTACACACACATTTTTTAAATTTTAATGTGTTTTTAGTTTTTATTTATTGATTTGAGAGAGAGAGAGAGGAAGGGGGAGAGAGAGCAAGGCAAGAACATTAGTCTGTTCCGGTATGTGCTCTGACCAGGGATCAGGTATCAAACCGGCAATCTCCGGGCTTTGGAACAAAGCTCTATCCAACAGAGTGATCTGTCTGGCCAGGGCTCTATAGACACATTTTAAAACAAGTTTCTCGAACCGGCGATCTCAGCATTTCCAGGTCGACGCTTTATTCACTGCGCCTGATGCTTCCAGCTCCTTCCCCCTTCTCTCTGTCTCTGTCTCTCTCTCTCTTTCTCTCTCTCTCCCCCCCCTCTCCTCTCTAAAAAATAAATTTAAAAATAAATAAAATAAAATAAAACAAGTTTCTCATGCTAGAACAGTGTTTTTCAATCACCAGTCTGGTGCCTATCATCCAGAAATTTTGTGTCGGTTGGTTCTATAATTTCCATACAACATCAGAATGGTTAAATCTTTTCACAGACCAATAGCTGAAAACCATCATGCTACAGTCTATAACATCCCATAAATTATATACAAAAAATGTGTTAAAATTCTCGTAAAAGAAGTCATGACAGAGAAATAGGGTGAGCATTACAGAAATGAAACTACTTCCTTTTCTTTGTTATTCATTATTCTCAACACTGCCTGGACTATTCCTATGGTGGCAGTGGATACAGCCTTGTCTCACTGGTTCAAAGCCCTGGGCTGGGCAGATCAGAGCGTACAGGACAAGCAATAAACAAGCAATGAACTGAAGCAACTCGCTGAGTTTCTTCCTTTTTATTTTTTATTTTATTTATTTATTTTTTTGGTATTTTTCTGAAGCTGGAAACAGGGAGAGACAGTCAGACTCCCGCATACGCCCGACCGGGATCCACCTGGCACGCCCACCAGGGGCAAAGCTCTGCCTGGACCAGAGCCACTCTAGCACCTGGGACAGAGGCCAAGGAGCCATCCCCAGCAGGAGGGGAAAAGAGAGACAGAGAGGAAGGGGGGGGCTGTGGAGAAGCAAATGGGCGCTTCTCCTATGTGCCCTGGCCGGGAATCGAACCCAGGTCCCCCGCATGCCAGGCCAACGCTCTAATGCTGAGCCAACCGGCCAGGGCCTGAGTTTTTTCCTTTTTATTTTTTAGTAAGAGAACAGACAGGGACAGACAGGAAGGGAGAGAGATGAGAAGAAGCAACTAATAGTTGCTTACTCTGAGTTGATAGTTCTTGCTCCCCACTCAGTAAAATCAATACGTAAAATCTTAAATTAAAAAAAAATTCTTTAGGGGTTAAAAAAAAAATACACTAATGAAGAGTCTACCTAGACCTGCTGTATAAAAATCTCGATGGGTGTAGTTGGCCATGAATGTCTTTTAAATGTGGCCAAGATTCCTATGTTCAGATGGTGGGAGGGGGAGGGATAAAAAACACCTGCTTCCGAGAAACTCGCTAGGGTATCAGGGCCCTCAAGTCACTCCATCAGTGACCAACTTTTCCCAGATCTATTCTCACAAATCTAAGGTCTGTCACTTTTATATTTTAATATTTTCAAAGCACAAAAATCATTATTTTTCTAACCCTGGCCAGTGGGCTCAAGGGATAGAGTGTTGGCCCTGCGTATGAACATGCCAGGTTCAATCCTCAGTCAACACACACATGAGAACTGACCATATCCTTCTCTTCCCCTACCTTACTCCCTTTCTTTCTCTTCGTCTCCCATAGCCATTGGCTCAATTATTTCAAGTGTTGACCCCAGGCACTAAGGATAGGTCAGCTGGTCCTAGCATGGGCCTCAGGTGCTAAAAATAGTTCAGCTGATTCGAGCACTGGTTCCAGTCAAGGTTACTGGGTGGATCCCGGTTGGGGTTTATGTGGAAGTCTGTCTCACTATCCCCCCTCCTCTCAATTAGTAAACAAATAATTACTTTTCAATGTGTTCAAACAAAAATCTCAAGAAATCACTAAGAATAAAACAATCATCTGATGATGCATGAAAGAGACCCAAGTCATATACAACATTATGTTATGGCATTCAAAGATTTTTACAATGCAGATCCAAACAATTTTTCCAGTTTTGGCCGTTTAATACCTAGCTACAATAGTCTACCATGATATTTCTCAAACAAACGAAAAACGCTGATTTATCAAGTCCATTGAATGAGTATGCTCAAAAGTACCATAGAACACATAATTTCAAAAGTACCAAACCAAATATAACCTAATGTTTCCTTAACATTCACGAAGGTTAGTATTACCAGAATGCCAATGTGATACCAATCCTTTCTACATATCATACTATTCTCTGATAACTAATTCCTATTATCAAATCTAAATCCATCATTCAAAGCCATCCATAACCTATCCCTACTCACACATCTTCTCAGGACTCTCCAACAAATAGCTATGCTGTTCTGAAGGCACAAAGAGAAATCATAATCATTATTCCAACCCCCTTACCTTTTAAAACTGTAATATACCATTATTTCCCCATGTATAAGATGCACTGTAATTTTGGGGCCCCAAATTTGAAAAAGAATGTATTATATGAAATTATTGAACTCAAGTTTTATTCATAAAATTCATACAACTCCTCATCACTGTCAAAATTCCCATCTACATTAGCCTGTTCTCAGCTGTGTCTAATGATGAATCATTGTCTTCCACAATGAGCACAAAACAAGTGCCAAAAAAGCAGGAAATGCAAGTAAAAAAAATCCATAACCACTGTGTAAGACACATCCAATTTTTAGACTCCAAATTTTGGGGGGAAAGGTATGTCTTATACATGGGGAAATACAGTGATCACAATTAACTCTATAATACAAAATCTTAGCACTTAAACTCCTAAAGCCATTTGTATTCTTAATTTATTATACATGCTGACAGTATGTATAATATTTTGTACTAGTTGGTCTGTTTAAACGTCACCACAGAATATTTAAGGTTAGGAATCAATTTTTAATTTTGCTGTAATACAACGTAAAGCCAAGTGGCAAGTAGAGTGGTACCTTGACACATGAGTTTAATTCATTTCATGGCTGAGCTCATGACTCAATTTGCTCATGTGTCAAATCGAATTTCCCCATTTAAATTAATGGGAGTGCAATTAAACCATTCCGGCCCCCCCAAACCACACAAGTATTTTGTTTTATATGCTTTTAAAAAAGAAAATGTACTTTATAAATAACAAGTACATATATACATAATAAGAGAATGTAAAATAAACTGGTTTATGAAATATATTTACCTTCAAGGTCAGGTAAGATGCTGGTAGAGGGGGGGAGGGTACATTAGCATAACAATGGCCCTTCCCAAACAGGAAGGTAATCCGCAATTTGCAATCAACTGCCCTGCTCTGAGGGCAAGCACACACATGGCTGCCTAGCATCATATTTAACAATGTGAGTAAACTCAAAAAACACAAATTTTACAAACTCATTTGCCCAACATTTGTGATTCAAATATCTGCTCATCTCTCAAATTGTTCATGATTTAAAGTGCTTGTATGTCAAGGCACCACTATATACAATATGGAAATGAGAACAAGAAACTGCTCTATAAACCCCACTGCATCATTAAGGCAAGTCAGTTAGTCCTTTTACTTAGCATACAAATTAAAACAAAAAGATAAATGTTATGTCCCAATATGCCCTAAAGATATAAAAATTTAAATCTTTAAAATCAATAAAAATATCACCTTACCTAGTCTACCTCTGACAATTTACAGGAAGGTATTTTTCACTTTGTCTTGGCAAAAAAAGAGAAATTCGTTTGCAAATATGTTTGTGTTGTTCATTACTACACTAAGGTTGAAGGTGTGATCCCTGGTAAGGGTACATACAGTAACCAATGAATGCATGGGTGGGTAAAGCTACAAATCAATGTTTCTCTCTCTCTCTCCTGTCCTCTCTCTCTCAAATCAGTAAGTAAACATTAAAATAAACAGAATGACAAATCAATGTTGTTCTTCCTCTCTCCCTAAAATCAATTTCTTAAAATAAGGGAACTCTCATTAATATAAAATAGAAAAATTAAATGGTTCTTACTAGGTGGCTTTTTCACCAACATAGACAAAACACCTTAACATACCTGTCATAATAATCCCGTTGAAAGTCATAGTCCAAGTCAAAAGAGGAGCTGAAAAAACAAATACCAAACAGCATTAATTTGGAGATGTTAATGTCAATTCACAACAGCAGATGGGGAAAAAAAACAAAACAAACCAACAAAAAAACTCCAAACCCACGCTAAACCAACCACAATAAATATATCAACTGATTAGCATGAAATAAACCCCAATCATTCAAATAACATCACAAAATTTCAAACACCTTAGGCCACTGAACATGCAGTGGACAAAATGCAAATTCAGGTGAAAGTATACTTAAATGTCAACATATAATTTAACAGCTAAAATAAGAACACTGAAAATTACAACAGTAAACTACACATTCTTAGGCCATATTTTCGCTTTCTTGCTCCACAGCTTCTAAGAAGCTAAACTCCTCCTGAAGAATTTTAATGTATGCTATAAATAACAAACTACTGATCAATAGTAAAAATCTCAGAGAATTCTAATAATTCTCTGGGAAACGGGCAAAAAGGAGGTATATAAACAAAAAATTAATAAAGCATTACTTTAAACAGCTAAAGCATACTACAGTTAACCCTCCCCACATCCAGAAAACAGATAGAGAAGATGCCCACTGATGGACACAATGCAGTTATAAATAATAAAGTTCCGGACCTGAGTAGAGGGGACGGAGAAGGGTGTTCTGGTACTGACCCGTACATCTCCGCTGCAGATCGTTTCACACCAGCTTTTCCTCGGTTCACTTTTGGCTCTGCAGCCAGATTAATATCTGGAAAAACAAAAACAAAAACAAAAATTTTATTGACAACTCTGTTGGCTTTTTAATGTGTACAGAGTCACATAAAAAAGGAGTGGAGGGAATCTCAAAACACAGTTTAAAAAGTGTACATAAGTCAACAAAGGTCTAACACTGTACTGCATGCATCACTGCCCATTGTAAAGAAAGAGCTTGAGTTCTTTTACAAGGCTAGGACTCAATCTTCCATTCCATTGTCCTCTGTTCTGTACCAAAAAAGTGATTTATAGACAGGATGTTTGTCTTTGGCACCTTTTACCATCAGCTTCTATTCAATACTTAAATGCACCCTTACCATTCACAGCACCTATTGTTCACTCAGTTACTATCAAAGGAAAAAAGTATTGATAATGGTGCCTTTCTAGGAATGATTTCTAGAGAAGGGATGGTAGGAGAGAGAGAGAGAGAGAGAAAGAGAGAGAAAGAGAGAGAGAGAGGAGCAGGAAGCATCAGCTCCCATATGTGCCTTGACCAGGCCAGGCCCAGGGTTTCTAACCAGCGACCTCAGCATTTCAGGTTATCACTTTAGCCACTGCACAACCACAAGTCAGGCCTTATTTACAATATTTATTTTTACTTTTTAGTTAATGATTTCAGCGAGAGGAAGAAAGGGGTAGGGGGGGAACATCAAGCTTTTCCTGTATTTGCCCTGACCAGGGAATCAAACCAGCAGCCTCTATGCTTCTGGATGATGCTCTAACCCAGTTATCAGGCCAGGGCTGATTTTGTGTCGTTTTAAATTAGCACAGACAAAATATACTGGAAATGAGTGAATGACCTCAGAGATTTTATATGGCAGTTCATGAATTAATATGGTTTAAGTGTGGTACCGTTAAATTTACCCAACGGCAAATTTTTATACTCCTTACAAAAAAAATTACTTAAGAAAAATAATGCAGACAGTGAATTGCTTAAGTGCAACCTTTACATGCACATATGTAAATGCACCCAAGAGAAGGAAAATAAAGAAACCAAGAGGGAAAAAGTCCTACTCTCCATACAACATGATTTTTAAAACACCTATTCCCTGCCACCCACTGGCTACCAAACAAGTTCGTGAGCACCCTGGTTAACAGAGGCCATTTTGATAAAAACCACTTAAGCCCAAATGCTAACTCTCCAAAACTCAGTTCATCAAACAACCAATTAAAAGACAAACTATTTGTCTATTTGCTAAACAGACAACGTATGAATAATCTTCAGTTCTTGCTTCTCTAAACTCATTTCTAATTTTCCACGTCTAATGCTTGCAACAATCTTTTAAGTTTTGACTTTGGAATAATAAATGTTTATAACATTAAAGGAAGAATTAAATTTTTAAAAGACCAATTTTAAGATATAAAAACAATGTAGCAATGTAGGCCCTGGCTGGTTGGCTCAGTGGTAAAGCGTCAACCCGGCATATGGAAGTCCAGGATTCAATTCCCAGTAGAGCACACAGAAGAAGTGTCCATCCGCTTCTCCACCCTTCCCCATCTCCTTCCTCTCTATCTTTCTCTTCTCCTCCCGCAGCCAAGGCTCCATTGGAGCAAAGCTGGCCTGGGCACTGAGGACGGCTCCATTGCCTCTGGCTCAGACGCTAGAATGGCTCAAGTCGCAATGAAGCAATGCCCCTGATGGGCAGAGCATCAGCCCCTGGTGGGCATGCCGGGTGGATCCCGGTCAGGCACATGTGGAAGTCTGACCGCCTCCCTGCTTCTAACTGGAAAAATACAAAAATAAAAAATGAAGCAATGAACTAAACTATATCAAAGTTGATTACACAATTTTAAGATAAATTATTTCATGGGATTCTAAACTGTAATACTGAGTCACTACCACCCAGAATAGAATATATATATTAATAAAACTGCACTAAGTAAGCTTAATTTTAGTAAAAATACAGCTGTGGTTATTTTAAAACTGTCACAACATACACATAAAATAATACCTTTTCTCAATGAAGTGCTAAGTACCCTCCCAAAAAAGTGTAAGTGCCCCCTATTCTGTCCACTGAATCTAGCCAGAAGCAATTAAAATTCAGTAATAATAAACACTTCTGATATACAGATAGTGGTTTCTAAATAACTCTGGCTAAATGGAGCCAAGGCTCTTAAGCAAAAGGGGCAAATTTCAGGTTTTCGTCAAAATGACACATAACATCTTGTGGAGCCAGAAAACAAGGAAACAACACTGTTCCACTAGAAAAGTCTCAAGGACACATCAAAATATATTTTAATCTCTAAAGAATGACTGGCAATGAACTAAAAACATACCCATTTAAAAAATAGGAATTCATAATGACACTAAACAATAGCAATAACTAATCTAAAGGTTGCTAGAGTATAAGTCACACCAAAATTTGCAAAGATTCCTTGCCTTGACAATGTAAACAGTACTTCAAAACAATCAAATATTAACAAGTTACTTACGTGCAGAAGGAATTAAAAAATGCACTCTTTGAAATGCTTAATGAATTACCTAAGCAATAATTACTAATAATCACCAAAAGGGGAATAATAGATGGGGAACTTCATTACAGATAAGTCAGGGTCTAAAACTTGAATCTATTGTTTTTTTGTGTGCGTGTGACAAGCAAGAGACAGAGAGGGACAGACAGGAAGGGAGAGAGATGAGAAGCATCAATTCTTCTCTGCGACTCCTTAGTTGTTTGTTCATATGTGCCTTTAGTGGGGGTGGGGGATACAGCAGAGCAAGTGACTCCTTGCTCAAGCCTGTGACCTGGGCTTCAAGCCAGGGACCATGGTGTCTATGATCCCACACTCAAGCCAGCAACCCTGCAACTCAAGCCAGATGAGCTGGTACTCAAGCCAGCGACCTTGTGGTTTTAAACCTGGGTCTACCATGTCCCAGTCTGACGCTCTATCCACTACACCACTGCCTAGCCAGGCTAATTTTCCTTAGTATCACCAAAAATAATATAGTGTAAGGCTATCTGATGTGATACAGTAAGAAGTACACCACACTACATATCCATTAAACATTTTGAGCAAAACAGAATATAAATTAAATCAAGCCTTTAGATTTGCAGATTCCCAGACAGTAAGCTGCTAGGCACAGTGGCTACTGAACATTTGAAATGTATTGTATGAATTCAGATATGTTTTAAAGTATACACACTGCATTTCAAAGACTTTGCATGAAGAGACTGTAAAATATCCCAATCATATTTTTAAATGATTACTATCAAAATGACAACATTTAGGGTACACAGGGTTAAATGAAATGAAACATTATTAAAATTAGCCCTGACTGTTGGCACAGAAGATAAGTGTCATCCGAAAGCACCAAGGTCACCTGTTTAATCCCAGGGTCCTGGTTCGAGTTCTGGTCAGACCACATATGAGAAGCAATTAGTGGTTGAAAAACTAAGTGGAAAAATGAATTGATTGCTTCTTCTTCTCTGTCCCTCCATTTCCCATCATTTCTTCTCTCTCAAATACCAATGGCAAAACATTAATATCACCTGTATTATTACTTTTAATGTAGCTATTCGTAAATTTGACAGCACTGCTCCAGATCATTATACAAAACAGGGATAGAAAAACAAATGACACAAGGATAAAATCAGTTCAGAATATGGGAAAACAGTAACGATTTCTCCAACAAATTAAATGTCATAAATTTTTTTTTCTGGGTTTTTTTTTTTTGTATTTTTTTTTCCTGAAGCTGGAAACGGGGAGAGACAGTCAGACAGACTCCTGCATGCACCCGACCGGGATCCACCCGGCATGCCCACCAGGGGTGACGCTCTGCCCACCAGGGGGCGATGCTCTGCCCCTGGGGGGGGGTCTCTCTGCCACGACCAGAGCCACTCCAGCGCCCAGGGCAGAGGCCAAGGAGCCATCCCCAGCGCCCGGGCCATCCCTGCTCCAATGGAGCCCCTGCTGCGGGAGGGGAAGAGAGAGACAGAGAGGAAAGAGGAGGTGGTGGAGAAGCAAATGGGCGCTCCTCCCATGTGCCCTGGCCGGGAATCAAACCAGGGTCCCCCACACGCCAGGCCGACGCTCCACCGCTGAGCCAACCAGCCAGGGCCTGTCATGAATTTTTTATATGACAGCCCTGGCTGGGTAGCTCAGTTTAGTTTGTTAGTGTGTACTCATACACTAAGGTTGCAAGTTCTATCCCTGATCAAAGCACATACAAGAATCAATAAATTAAAAACGTTTTTAAAATATTTTTTAAAGTGGGAAAGAACTAATTAAAAAAACTAACAGATTTAAACACATCTAAGAAACATCAAATGAACATGTGGATTTGGATTGAATTCTAAAACTTATAAATTTGAAACAAAAAAATTCTGAACACAGACTGAATATTAGATGGTGTTAAGGAATTACTATGAATATTTTTGCATGATAAGGGCAACAGAGTTTGCATTATGTTAAAGGTCCTAACTGGCTAGATATACACTAAAGTCTTAAAAATAATCAAAAAAAATTTAAGAACATACAAGAAATATTGATAAAGTAAGATTTAGTCACATGTTGGTGTCTGTTAATCTAAGTGACATGTACATAACATACAGATTCCATTGTTCTCTTGCTTTTGTGTAGAAAATTTCCAGGGACAGTTAAAAATTAACAAACCTGGCTTTAAGGCCTCTCACAAAACTTGTTTTAGTTCGTTTCTACCACAATTTTACAATTGCCAAAGTTGAGTGTTCCTGTACTTTGATTATAAAACAAATAGGTATAAAAATCTCTTGTTTATTCTTTTTTAAGTGAAAGCTGGAAAGATAAGTGAGACAGACCCCCAAATGTGCCCTGGCCTGCATACACTGGGTACCCGTCTTGGGCTCCAGTGCTGAACTATTTTTAGCGCCTGAGACTGATGTGCTCGAACCAATCGAGCCACTGGCTGCAGGAGCGGAAGGGTAGAGAGGAGCAGATAGTCACTTCTTCTGTGTGCTGGGAATCAAACCAGGGACATCCATTCGCTGGGCTGCCATTCTATCCAGCAAGTAACTGACCAGGGCTTTCTTGTTTATTCTCAATTATAATTGCCCTATCTTAAATGTTAAAGATTACAAAGTTCTCTAACTACCAGTATTTATCCCCACCCAATCCACTGGATTTGGTATTATTTAATACCAAATTAATACTACTTAAATAATTAGCATTTGCACTTGACCAGGCGGTGGCGCAGTAAATAAACTGTTGGACTGGGACACAGAGGACCCAGGTTTGAAACCCCAAGGTTGCTGGCTTGAGCACAGGCTTGCCAGCTTGAGCGCAGGATCAGACATGATGACCCCACGGTCAATAGACTAAAGCCCAACCAAGGTTGATGGCTTGAACAAGGGGTCACTTGCTCTGCTGTAGCCCTCTGCTCAAGGCACATATGAGAAAGCAATCAATGAACAACCAACCAAGGAGTTGCAAAGAACTGATGCTTCTCATCTCTCTCCCTTCCTATCTGTCTGTCCCTATCTGTCCCTCTCTCTGTCAAAATAAATAAGTTAGCATTTGAGAAATGTTCATAATAGAAACTATACAAAATTTCAACTCTAGAATGAAAGATTTATAAGTCACCAGAAAGACATAACCAAAAATCCAAACCAGAATGGTCTCAAAAGTTTTCAAAACTTTTCCCACTGTTGTAAACATTTATTAAGTTACAATCATTATAAAATACTGAGGTTTTGAGTTAAATTACAGGGAAACACCAAAATTGGAAACACTTAAGGAGAAAAACTCCAGTCAAACCTGGAGAGAGAAGGCCAAGTAGATGTTGATAAAGCTTAAAGCTGGACTTCAAATTGGTTGTACATTATTCATTTTAAAACACTAAATACAAATTCCTGAAAATGCTAAAAACAAAAATTTAACTAAGCCACCACAGGAATATTCAAAAAACTGAAAATCTCATTCAATTATGTACTGTTTATAATCTAAGGTTAATTTTTTAAATTGGTACACATATTATCAACAGAACTGGCCGTTCGTGGCTCAAGGTATCCGTTTATTCATTTTTATAATGTTTATTCATTACAAAAAGTGAAAAGAAATGGACTTGTCTTAGAAACTCTTCAGCTTTCTTAACATTCACATCCCAAGAAATATAAGCTACAATTGGTCTGGCTGGTGGCTCAGTGGACAGAGCACTGGCTCGGCATATGGACATCCCAGGTTCAATTCCCAGTCATGGCACACAGAAACGATCATCTGCTTTTTTCCCCAACCCTTCTCTTCCTCTTCCTCTCCTACAGCCTGTGGCTCAAATGGTTGGAGCATGGCCCTGGGCAATGAGGATAACTCCACCGGAGCGCATTAGCCTCAGGAACTAAAAATAGCTCAGTACTCAAGCATCTGCCCCAGATGAGGTTGCCAGATGGATCCCCATTGGGGCACATGCAGGAGTCTGCCTCACTATCGGACCTCCTCTCACCTAAAAAAAAATTTTTTTAATAAATATAAAAAAAAAATACAAAAAAAATCACATGACTGACAGCAAATACTAGAAACTGATAAGCAATTATAAAACTTTACAAGAAAATGAAATTCTTCAATCATTAGGAACTTATTCATGAGCTCTAGTCTTAATAGGGAATGAGATTTTCTGAAGTTTAGAAATATAAACCATTAAGAAGAGCTCGAATCTCGTTTCTCAACATTTGAGAATAGAAAAGACTATTGGGAGAATATCTAAAACAACACAACCAGAGTTTACAGTACTGAAACAGACGCTAAGTACTTTTTACCTACTATAATATGCTGGACTTCTACTAGAAGCTTTTTTTTTTGAGACAGAGAGAGGGATAGACAGGGACAGACAGACAGGAACGGAGAGATGAGAAGCATCAATCATTAGTTTTTCATTGCACACTGCGACACCTTAGTTGTTCATTTATTGCTTTCTCATATGTGCCTTGACTGCAGGCCTTTAGCAGACCGAGTAACCCCTTGCTCGAGCCAACGACCTTGGGTCCAAGCTGGTGAGCTTTGCTCAAACCAGATGAGCACGCACTCAAGCTGGTGACCTCGGGGTCTCGAACCTGGTTCCTCAGCATCCCAGTCCGATGCTCTATCCACTGTGCCACCGCCTGGTCAGGGTACTAGAAGCTTTTCATGAATCATTTCATCTGAATTCTCTTGAAACCTTTAAGTATTACTGCCTCAAGTAAGAATAGGCAATAAACTCTTGAGACAGAGTCAGTCTTTTCACTTTAAGTCTCAGTCAAGCTATGTAAACTACCCAAGACACAGTGTGAAGCCTCAATGCAGAGCCAAGTAATCTGACTCTGGAGTCCACGAGTGACTAAGCTATACTTTCTTCCCCCAGTCCACTGAGAGCAGTAGCACAGTCATTTATTAATGCAGCAGCTGCACCTTATGAAATTATCATTCCTACATCCTCTACCTTAACCAAGACTACCAACTAAAAATTATCTAGTCTCAACTACATAAAAAATAAAATCCATATTTAGCCTATTATGTTGATAAACCTAACGTATTTTTATTACGCTCAAGTCACTCAAATCACCCAGAAAATCCCAGACTATTAAAATGGAGAAATAAAAACCACAAACAGAAAACTTCTCAAACCTAAACTACATAATAAAAAAAATTCATTCAACCCAGATCTTACCTAAAACCTGGCCAGCAATCATTCTGCCATCCTCTCCTGCCACTGCAGCCCGGGCATTTCTCTCGTTAACATATTGAACGAAGGCAAAGCCCTTATGAACAGAGCAACCCACAATTTTGCCATATTTTGAGAAGATAGCCTCCACATCAGATTTCTTGACCACAAGAGTATTGAGATTCCCAATGAATACACGGGAGTTCATGGAGCGAGGATCTGTCTTGTTGGTGACGTTGCTGGCCATTGTCTTTAATGGTAAGGTTCGTCACAAAGCTGAAACTGAAAGGGAAAAAAATGCATTAGAGTGAAAATGCTAAAAACAAAATATTCTTGATAAAAATTTCCTACTCTTATTGAACTACTGTTGAGTAACTAGAGCCCTGGTCGGCAAACGAGCCACATGTGGCTCTTCGGCCCCTTGAGTGTGGCTCTTTCACAAAATGCCACGTGTAGGCGCTACCGATAAGGAATGTACCTACTATATAGTTGAAGTTTAAAAAATTTGACTCTCAAAAGAAATTTCAATCGTTGTAATGTTGATATTTAGCTCTGTTGACTAATGAGTTTGCCGACCACTGCCCTAAGCTCTCTATTTACCATACTAGTAATGTTAACTAACCATTGCTTACCATCTATCAATAATTCCATCTTCTGATACACTGATTTTACTAAAAAATGAGTCTTACTCATTCTACCAAAGATATACAAAAATTTGAAAATCTGCCCACAAAGCATTCTTTAGCTAAATTAATGTGGACAACTGACACTCTGTTCCCTCAAGTATAATTGACTTTATTATAAAAAGGCAATAAACAGACCCAATTCATTCACTCTGGAAACATATATTCCCATGTACTTCAATTGATATGCCAGATACCTTAAGTATATCAAGATTTTAATAGAATGTGATAACTCTTTACACTTCCTTTTTATGTGATAACCTACAATATATAGCTGGGACATTTAATATTGTGTAATGTTAACACTATAAATCAAAAGATCACAGAATTAATAAAGAATATAAATTACCTCATACTATTTCAAATAAAAAATTATGTATGTTAGGTTCAACCTTAATATTTTGGTGTTACTTTTTTTAATACATTTTTAAATCTTTATTTAATGATTTTAGTGAGAGAAAGGGGAAAAGGGGAGAGGGGGAGAGGAAGAAGGGGAGGGGTGGAGAGGTAGAGACAGAAACATCTATCTGTTCTTCCATGCTCCCAGACTGGGGACCAAACTAGCAACCTCTATGATTTCAGAATGATGTTCCAAGTGAGCTATTCAGATAGGGCAATGTTTTGACATTCTTTTACCTTCTGTGTCAGTCAGCTGCCCCTTGCCACTACAGATACCCAACCGTTATTACAATGAACCCACTTTGTACTTAAACATTCTGAAGATTAGCTACCAGTGTCTAATGTTATTTTTCCAATCCTCAAAAGAATGACAAACTAGTTTTCATAAATTAAGTTAAAATGTCCATTACATACAGATAATAAAATAGGCAGCTTACACCATTTTACACATGAAGACTACCATTCTGACCCTTAAAATACCTAGTCATTTAAAAAATAATATTGATTTTAAAAAGATGGAACAAGTGCTTTTCTCTCCTAGTCCAGTGGTCGGCAAACTCATTAGTCAACAGAGCCAAATATCAACAGTACAACGATTGAAATTTCTTTTGAGAGCCAAATTTTTTAAACTTAAACTACATAGGTAGGTACCTTGTTATTAACTTAATTAAGGTACTCCTAAGCTGGCCTTTGCGCCCACACTCAAGGGGCCAAAGAGCCGCATGTGGCTCGCAAGCCGCTGTTTGCTGACCGCTGTCCTAGTCCTTTTGAAATTCAAGACACAATCTGTCGCCTGGCCTGTAGTGGCACAGTGCATTTGGCGACGACCAAGAATGCTGATATTGCCATTTCGAAGCTCTGGCTTTGGCCGGTCAAGGCACAGAGAACAGGCAGTCAATGAACAACTAAAGTGTAGCAGCTGTGAGTTGATACTTTAGCTCCCCCACCCATCTCAGTAAAAATCAATAAAATCTTTGGATGGAGGGGTGACACAATTAGCCTACTCTATTTTGGCTTCTAAATTATTTCTAAAATAAATAATTCTTAATCACTTTTTTAGACTAAATAATGAAAATTTACCAAACAGTAGTCACTGAGAATCCTCCACAGCCTTTCAACTCATAAGTGTGAGTGCCAGAAATTCTTAGAACACACAATTAAAACAGAAACCTACTTAAGAAGGTGGTGCTACATGCCACCAGCATATTAAACATGAGGTGGAAACACTAAACAATACATTAAATTTATGTCCCTTTCATATATACTTGTCCCCTTCAGATATATTCCTTTGAACGACAGAACAGAAATGGATTTAAATGACTATTTCCTGAATTTTCACAAAGATGTTACATAGCTAATTCCAATCAAATAATATAGAACAAAATTCATCAAATACAAGGAATGCCTTAGGGAAGCAATTTTCACCTTCTTCTCTCTCATACCACATGAACTAATTACTAAAATTCTAAAAAAAGGATAATTTTTATTGATTCACACTGGACAGCTATTGCTGTATTGGTTGTTGTCACTGTTTTATTTGACAATCTTAGGGAAAACAGGTGAAATCCCCCTATTTCATGTTTTAAAAATTCTTGCGGTACCCACTCTTAAGAGTTACTACAAATTATTTTTTCATTGAACATTTCTCAAGTATCTGATAAATTACCATGCACCAAAGGCTATTTCACTGGGCAAACAAGAACAAATGAGTCTAGTGGTATTGCTATTTAAAATTTTATTGAAGGATGGGAACAGATTTCCAAATACTTTAGAAATAACCAAATAACCTTCAGGTCACATTTCCCCCTACCTCTCTGTTTGTTAAGAGGAGAAAAATGGTCAATACCCTAAGTTTAGAGACACAATGGAGAACTGGAAATACTAGAAGAAAGGAACAGCTCAGCACTGTTCTGGAATCTTTCTGAATCCTTACATAAAAGCAGCCAGACGCTGACTTGAGCAAAGGGTCACTAGTTTGACTACAGTACCCTAGAGTCAAGGCACACATGAGAAAGCAATCAATGAACAACTAAGGTACCGCAACTATGAGTTGACGCTTCTCATCCCTCTCTCTTCCTGGCCACTGTCTGTTTTTTTTTCACTAAAAACACCAAACAAAAAAAACCCCAAAAGATACTTTAGTAAAAAGGTCTAGAGGCTAGAGAGTTAAAGTCTCAAAACTGACACAGAAGCCCCCCATGTGCATCTCATTCTCAATCTTTTATCCCCCCGAAGTAACTACTACTCTAATAGTTACCACTTTCTTCTTTTTTAAGTAATTATATAACCTAAATGGATATCCCTAGACAGTATCTTGTTACCCATTAAAACAAATTTGATGTGTTATATATATTTTTTTGAGACAGAATGAGAGAACAGACAGGAAAGCAGAGAAATGAGAAGTATCAATCTGTAGTTATGGCACTTCAGTTGTTCTTTAATTGCTTCTCATACGTGGCTTGACCCAGCGAGTGACACCTTGCTCAAGCCAGCAACCATAACCATGGGATCATGTTGATGATCCCATGCTCAAGCTGGAGACCTTGGGGTTTCAAACTTGGGTGCTTAGCACCCCAGATCAACGCTCTACCCACTGCGCAACCGCCAACCTAATTATTATATTTTTGATAGAAGAGAAAAGGAAAAGGAGCTAGTTTTAGTACTAGTTCCTTCTCGTATGTGCCTTCACCTGGCAAGCCCAGGTTTCATACCAGCAACCTCAGCACTCCAGATCAACACCTTACCTACTGCACCAACACAGGTCAAGCGAAAACAAACTTGATGTCTTCCGAAGCTTTTTTTATTTTTTAAAGCTTTTTTTTAATTGCCCTGGCTGGATAGCTCAATTGGTTAGACTAGAGCAGTGGTTGGCAAACTCATTAGTCAACAGATCCAAATATCAACAGTACGATTGAAATTTCTTTTGAGAGCCAAATTTTTTAAACTTAAACTACAGTATATAGGTAGGTACACATTCCTTATCAAGGTAGGTATTTTGTGGAAGGGCCACACTCAAGGGGCCAAAGAGCCGCGTGTGGCTCGCCAGCTGCAGTTTGCCAGCCAGGGTACTACTAGAGCATTGTCCCAAAGTGCAGCGGTTGTGGGTTTGATCCCTGGTCAGGGCACATAAAAACAGGTTGATTTTCCCTCTCTCTCCCCTTCCTCTCCTTAAAATCAGTAACATTAAAAAAACAAAAAAACATCTACAGATTTAAAAATGGAGGGGAGAAGAGAATAGTTGCTTCACTCAAGCTGTTCACTGGTTGATTGTCGTATGTGTCTTGTCCTGGCAAGGCAGAGTTTCGAGCCATCAACCTCAGCATTCCAGGTCTGCACTCTAAAACTGTGCCACTAAAGGACAGGCAAAGCTCTTTTTAGGTAAGTGCCCTTTCTATCCCTTTAACTTAAAGTTTATGTGTTGAGCCCTGGTTGTATATAACTCAGTTGGGTGGAACATCGTCCTTAAGTGCAGAAGTTGCCAGTTTCATACTGGTCAGGTCTCATAAAAGAACAGTGATGTTCCTGTATCTCTCTCTACCTTCCTCTCTCACTAAAACCAATAAAAATTCAACTATGTGTGTGTTTTTTTTTTAATAATCTTGGGCACTTGACGTGCATGTCTCCAGTCTGCATTTTCTTAAATGTCACCCTCTAATACAATTCCACATATTCTTTTGTCTCCTGTTATTTCTGGAAACAGGAAACTGGGACCAAAAGCTTGATTATGGATTCATGTGTGACTCTTTGTACACTGTCATTCTGTGATGTTATTAATGTTTAAATTCTACTTTGTAGGTATTACTATAAAATGTCCAAACTTATCTCTATCTTAGAATTCATAGGTAGTTTCTGTTCTTACATGTTACTACCAGTTTGCCTGGGCTTTTTATATTTGTAAATCAGTTTTGCTGGGTATAAAATAAAATCATTGCATCACATTCTCTTTCTTCAAATGTTTTGCCATTTACTTCTGAACTGTCACAGATCATTCCAAAGTAACAGATCATTCCAAAGTAACAGATCATTCCAAAGTATAAATCTTGCTGGCAAAGTTCTATTTTTCCTCACTTGAATAGTTACAAGCATTTTGCTTTATAACTTATTAGCTGTTTTTTTTTTTAACAGACTAATAGGAATGGGATAGATCTACATGAGTATACATTAAGATGGCTTCATGGCTCATAAAGGTTTACACTTCGGAATAATCTACCCGTATAAAACATGTCAATTTCTCCCAAGTTTTAAAAGTACTAGGAAAGGAAGAAATGGAAGGAACTGCTCTTACCAACTTAAAAATCCAACCCAAAAGGTATAATCCTAAAAGAAATATATCAGATTTTTTGCCCTAGCCAGATGGCTCAGTTCGTTAAGAGCATCATTCTCAAAGCACAGAGGTAGTGAGTTTGATGCCAGTCTTGGCATATATAGGAACTGACTGATGATCAGGTCTTCTCTCTCTCTCTCTCCATTCCTATCGTGTTAAAATCAATAAATAAAAACTTTAAAAATAGTATTATAGAAATATATTAGATGTCAAGTATAAAATCAAGTTGCAGAAGGAATGGGTCAATTTTTGTTTTTACCTTACATAGGTAGGATTAAATCATAATCTATATGCCTTTAAATCATAGTATATATGCCTTTAAAAAAAATCTTTTTCTTTTTTAGCAGACACAGACTCCTACTAGTGCCCCAACCAGGATCCACCTGGCAAGCCCACTAGGGGGCCATGACCTGCCCATCTGGGGATCTCTCTGTTGCTGCTCAGCAACCTAGATTTTCTTAGAGCCTAAGGCAGAGGCCAGAGCAATTCTCAGCTGCTGGGCCAACCCACTCCAATAGGGGCCAACTCACTCCAACTGAGCTATGGCTGCAGGAGGGGATGAGAGAGAAGTGGGGGGGAAGTGGAGAATCAGATGGTCACTTCTCTTGTATGCCCTAACTGGGAATTGAACCTGGGACCTTCTACATGCTGGGCAGATGCTCTACCACTGAGCAAATCAATCAGGGCCTAAAAATAGACTTTTTAAACTCAGTATTCTAATTAACAGCAACTACAGTATTTAAAGACTTAAAAGCATTTTAAATGTGGCAATTATGATAAAATGTTTTAAGTCCAAAAGCAGCCCACACAGTTGTACAATCCATAACAGGAAGTATATATAAACTATGTGCTTAGGAGAGACACAGCAGAAATATTTTTAAATGTTCTGTAAGTATTCTGCTTTGAATAATTTTTTTTTTCGTGTGTGTGACAAAGAGACAGACACTGTAAGAGGGACAGATAGGGACAGACTGTAAGGGAGAGAGATGGGAAGCATCAATTCTTCATTGTGGCACCTTTGTTGTTCATTGATTGCTTTCCCATATGTGTCTTGACTTGGAGGTTACAGCAGAGCGAGTGACACCTTGCTCAAGCCAGCAACCTCAGAGTTTCAAACCTGGGCCCTCTGCGTCTCAGTCCAGCACTCTATCCACTGCACTACCACCAGGTCAGGCTGCTTCTGATTAATCTTTTATTAATAATCCTAATCTTAAAAATTTGTTTTATAAAACTATTCAAATGTTTTAAAAACATCAAGTGTACCAATATATGTACTAACAGCCTAATGATATTAAATAATGAAGCAACATTGATCTACAGGATTTAGTTTCAACTGTAATAATCAACAGTATAGTATCTTTTAGAATAATGTCCAGTTAATGGAACTAGTTTTAAATTACAACTTTGCCACTTTTTAAGTATCAGAAATTTCTTGTGTACTCTAAATACTCCATAATTCAAAAATGAAAGTAATCTAATTATAGCCTTTAAAAGTTTTCTCCATTTTTAAGAGAAACTCACTATTTCTTAAACTCAATAATGAATACTACAGAAAACCTAAGTAAATAAAGTATATACAATTTAAAAAGTTTCTCTCCTAAAATTGGTTTGCATAAAACCAATATGAAAAAGATTTCTGAAATTATGTTCCCTGGTTACCCTGTATCCTGATAAATTCACTTATAGAAATCAAGTGTATATGGTTTTCAAAAAATCATAATTCCATCAGCACACAAACAGAAAAAAAAAGACTGAATACTTTCTCCTAGAGGTTACTGACTGGTGCACTAAAATCTCTAATACAGCCCTGGCCAGTTGGTTCAGTGGCAGAGCATCAGCCCGGCGTATGAAGTCTCAGGTTCGATTCCTGGCCAGGACACAGGAGAAGTGCCCATCTGCTTCTCCACCCTCCACTCTCTTTCCTCCACTCCCACAAGCCAAGTTGGAGCAAAGTTGGCCCAGGCACTGAGGACGGCTCCCTGGCCTCCACCTCAGGCACTAAAATATCTCCAGTTGCAAGAGAGCAAAGCTCCATACAGGCAGAGCAAAGCTCCATACAGGCGGAGCAAAGCCCCAGATGGGCAGAGTATCACCCCGTTGGGCATGCCTGGTGGATCCCTGTAGGGCACGTGTGGGAAGTCTGTCTGACTGCCTCCCTGCTTCTAACTTTGAAAAAATACAAAAAAAAAAACAGTGAAGTCTCTAATAGATGCCATGCACACATGTGCTTGTATTAACTTTTTTCATTCCAGGTTCTTATTCCCATTATTTTTTTATTATTATTTATTCATTTTAGAAAGAGAGGGAGAGGGAGAGGGAGAGGGAGAGAGAAGGGGGGGAGGAGCAGGAAGCATCAACTCTCATATGTGCCTTGACCAGGCAAGCCCAGGGTTTCGAACCAGCGACCTCAGCATTCCAGGTCGACATTTTATCCACTATGCAACCACAGGTCAGGCCCATTATTTTTTATAAACAAAGAATCATTCTAATGCTTGTATCATGCAGGGAGTAAAGAGTAAAAGTCAAAACCAGGAATACTGAGTTTCTTTTATTAGCTTATTGCACCATACAATTGTATGTTTATGTTTGATCATATACTTTATGCCAAAGTAATAAAAGCAAAAAAATGACTTTAGTGGAAGTGTAAAAGATAAGACTAGTAGGATATAGAAATGTGATTACTATTTCCAGCATTCCAGTCATATCCTAAAAACAAAATAAATCCTACAACTGGTTGGATGCAAGCAAACTGTCAATGTATTTCCAACCGTTCATTCTAAAGTTTGAGCTATCCTGACTGCAAACCTATCCTGGATTGTCAATGTAGCTAAATATTTGGGAGATGTTTATAACAATTAGTCCATTTCTCTTTAAGTTCACACTAAATGTCAAGAAAGTTCTGCTGAGCCATAGCCAGATAGCTCAGTTGGTTAGAGTATTATCCAGAAGCATAGAGGTTGCCAGTTTGATCCCAGGCCAGGGCATATACATACAGAGATGTTCCTGTCTCTCTCTCCCTCTCACTATCTCCCTTCCTTCCTCTCTCACTAAAATCAAATAAAATTAAAATATATAATTTTTTTAATTTTAGACTGAGCACTGGCCTGGGATGCTGAAGACCCAGGTTTCAAACCCTGAGATCTCAGGCTTGAGGGCAGGCTCACCAGCTTGACATGGGATCATGGGCATGACCCACACGATCGCTGGCTTGAGCAAGGGGTCACTTGCTCTGCTGGACCCCTGGTCAAGGCACATATGAACAACAAAGATGCTACAATGAAGAAGTAATGCTTCTCATTTCTCTCCTTTCCTGTCTGTCCCTTTCTCTTTAAAAAAACCCAAAAACTAAATACATAAAAATAATTTTTTTTTTAAAAGAACGTTCTGCTGGGAAGAGGTACATAGTAAAGTAGGAAGAGAAAGGAAGATTAAGCTACCTGACAATTATGAGAAATACAAGGTCCAAATGGTCCAGAAACATATTTATAAAGGTCCTGGAATTTGCTGGAAGCCAGGCCAAACCAATTTCTAATCGCAATCAAGCCTTCAGCTCCTTTGCTGTTATGCACTATCCAATAAAACTCCATCTTGAGTAGAAAGAGAAGATAAATTCATGACAAAACAGTACTGCTCAGACAGACTATGTTCAGTTATCATATCTGGGCATATTTACTGCAAAAAGGGGAGGGGGGCAAAAGTAAACAAGCCACAAGACGTTTCCACTGGGCATTTAAGCCAATTTATCCATTCATCCTATTCATTTAGACCAACCACACTGTACTTGTAGCACGCTGTATGTTGGTTTAAAATAAGAACAATATCAAAGATGGCAAATATGGCTTATCAGATGTCAAATCATACTGTAGAGAACAAAAGTTGCCACAGGCTAAGAAATACAGAACCCTACCTTATAATTTTATTATTATCCCTTAAAAACTAAACTAGACTCGGCCCTGGTTGATGCCTCAGTGGATATACCTTTTGCCCAAAGTGTGAACAACCCAGGTTCAATTCCTGGTCAGGGAACACAGGAAAATAGACCATTTGCTTCTCTCACACTCCCTCTCCTACTTCTCCCCTTCTTCCCCTATGCCACCCAGTGGCTCAACTGGTTCAAGCGTGGCTCCAGACACTGAGAAAGCTTGGTTAGTCTGAGTGCATCAGCCTTGTATACTAAAAATAGCTCCGTACTCAAGCATCGGCCCCAGATGGGGTTGCCCCGTGGATCCCAGTCTGGGCACGTGTGGCAGTCTGCTTCACTATCTACCCTCTTCACCTAAAAAAACCCCCCAAAAAACAAACAAAAAAAACCCTAGAGTCTATATTTAATTCAAATTAGATGCAACTGCCATGTCATTCTATTTCCTATCATTCTTGAAAGAATTTTGAAGACAAAGTGTCACTAGATGGCAGCAGTGAGTTGGCAATTTTTAAAAGATGACTTGAGTTGAAAGATTTTCAGTTTCCATTCTACCTTTCACAATTTCCTGTCAACAGTTTCTCAGTGCCTTTTGGCTACTAGTTTGTCTACCAACTTAGAGCACTGTCATCTGGTCACAGCTGTTCTCCTTTGACACTTAAGAACTCCTGTTTTGTCCCTTAAGTCCTTCTTGGTACCCTTTCCCACACTACTTTCATATTATTCTACTGGCCCATTTTTTTGTCTCTTATATATCCTTTTATATTCAACTATTTCCTTCTGGGTCTTTCACAGAGGCCAACAATGAACTGCCCATGTTATCTACAAAAAGAACAGAGTACTATAATTTGCTCCATTCCAGAAGTTTATTCTTCATCAAAAGACGTTCTTTAAAAAAATTAAAGAAACAACAACAAAAAAAAACCCAACCACCATCTCAAGGTAGACTATCATGAAAGACTACTAGCATGAGAGCCTGACCTGTGGTGGTGCAATGGATAAATAATCTAGTTCAACCTGGAATGCTGAATTTGCTGGTTCAAAACCCAAGGCATGCTGGTCAAGAAACATACGAGAAATAACTACAAACTGATGTTTCCTGCTCCCCCACCCCCACCTTGCCTCTCCTTCTCTCTCAAATCTAAATAAAATTGTTTAAAAAAAGAGACTATGAGGCATGGGAAAATAGTACATGGCAGTATTTATACGACATTTTCAGGCTACAAAAAAAAAAAATCGAAGTTGGCCATTTTATACAAACTGCTAATTTCAAGAACTTACTAAGACAATACTTACCATATTATAAATAGGTAGCCCTAGCCTGATCTGTGTTAGTGCAGTGGATAAAGTGTCAACCTGGAATTCTGGGGTCACTAGTTCAAAACCCTGGGCTTGCCTGGTCAAAACAAATATAGGAATTGATGCTTCTTGCCCCCCTCCTCCCCCATTTTCTCTCTCTCCTCTTTCTTGAAAAATGAATAAATCAATCAATCCCTGGCTGGAGAGCAGTTGGTTAGAGCATCGTACCAAAGCACAGAGGTCCGGGGATGGTTCAATCCCCGGACAGGAAACATACAAGAACAGATCTATGTTTCTCTCTCTTCCCCACTTCCTCTCTCTAAAATCAATAAAGACTTTTCAAAAACATATTATAAATACGGGAATGAATAATTCTGTAAATGGTACCAGGTTGCCAAATAAAAAGGGGTGGATGGGGTTGGGACACCACTCATTCTGCACTCCTAAATCAATTAAAGACAAGCCCTAGCTAAGTAGCTCAGTTGGGAAAATAATAAACCAAGATGGCGGGTTCAATCCCTGGTCAGGATGCATACAAGAAATCAACCAATAAGTGCATAAATAAGCAGAACAACAAATACATGTTTCTCTTCCCCTCCTTTTAAAATCAAAATATGTGAGGAAAGGGGAAGCTATTTAAAAAAAAAGTATGGAACCTGACCTATGCTGGCACAATGGATAAAGTGTCAACCAGGAATGGGGAGGTGGCTGGTTAGAAACCCTGGGTTTGTCCAAATCAAAGCACATACAATAAGCAATTACCGAGTTGATGCTTCCTGCTCTTCTAAACCACTTTCTCTCTCTTTCCTCTTTAATAAATCAAGAAACAAAATCTTTTTTTTAAAAAAGTATAAACAGAAAGAAAAAGGCTGAAAATCCAAAATAAATTATAAACATGACAAATTGTTTTTTTGTTTGTTTTTTATTTTTTTATTTTTTTTGCATTTTTCTGAAGCTGGAAACAGGGAGAGACAGTCAGACAGACTCCCGCATGCGCCTGACCGGGATCCACCCAGCACGCCCACCAGGGGGCGGTGCTCTGCCCATCCTGGGGGTCGCCATGTTGCGACCAGAGCCACTCTAGCGCCTGAGGCAGAGGCCACAGAGCCATCCCCAGCGCCCGGGCCATCTTTGCTCCAATGAAGCCTTGGCTGCGGGAGGGGAAGAGAGAGACAGAGAGGAAGGCGCGGCGGAGGAGTGGAGAAGCAAATGGGCGCTTCTCCTGTGTGCCCTGGCCGGGAATCAAACCCGGGTCCTCCGCACGCTAGGCCGACGCTCTACCACTGAGCCAACCAGCCAGGGCAACAAATTGTTTTTTAAGATACTGAAATTACAAAATTTACAAGTAACGCTTTAAAAAAATGCTTAGTGCCCTGGCTGGATAGCTCAGTTGCATGGAGCATTGTTCCCATTTGCGAAGATACCCATTAGATCCAGTCATGGCACATAAAAAAAGCAGAATTTTTCTGTCAAGTCTCTCTCACTCCCTCTTCCTCTCTCTAAAATTAGTAACATTTTTTTAAAATTACTTCTGAAGGCCCTGGCCGGTTGGCTCAGTGGTAGAGCGTCGGCCTGGCGTGAGAAAGTCTCGGGTTCGATTCCCGGCCAGGGCACACAGGAGAAGCATCCATCTGCTTCTCCACTCCTCCCCCTCCTCTCTGTCTCTCTCTTCCCCTTCCGCAGCCAAGGCTCCATTGGAGCAAAGATGGCCCAGGCGCTGAGGATGGCTCTGTGGCCTCTACCTCAGGCGCTAGTGGCTCTGGTCGCAACAGAGCAATGGCCCAGATGGGCAAAGCATCGCCCCCAGGTGGGCGTGCCGGGTGGATCCTGGTCGGGCGCATGCAGGAGTCTGTCTGACTGCCTCCCTGTTTCCAACTTCGGAAAAAAAAAAAAAATTACTTGTGAAGCCCAAGCCGGCTGACTCAGTGGTAGAGCATCGGCCCAGTGTGTGGAAGTCCCGGGCTCGATTCCCAGCCAGGGCACACAGGAGACACACCCATTTGCTTTTCCACCCCTCTCTCTCTTCCCCTCCTATAGCCAAGGATCCATTGGAGCAAAGTTGGCCCTGGCACTGAGGATGGCTCCATGGCCTCCACCTCAAGTGCTAGATGGCTCTGGTTGCAATTAAGCAATGGCCCAGATGGGCAGAGCATCACCCCCTAGTGGGTGTGCCAGGTGGATCCTGGTCAGGGGCATGTGGGAGCCTGTCTCTGTCTTCCTGCTTCTCACTTCAGAAAAATAAAAAATAAATAAAAAATAGTGCCTATCTCTGCATTACAGTGATGAGAGCATCGACCTGGGACACTGAAGTTCCAAGTTCAAAACCTTAAGGTTGCTGGCTTAAGTGCAAGCTCACCAACATGAACGCTGGCACCAGATTGAGTGTGGGATCATTAACATGACCCCAGGGTTGCTAGCTTTAGCCCCTTCAGTTAAGACATGTATGAGAAGCAATCAATGGACTGAGATGCCACCACTGCAAGTTGATGCTTCTCATCTCTCTACCTTCCTCTTACTCAAAAAAAAGTGGCTAATACTGAGTGTTAAAGCTGTAAGTAAATAGGTCCTGGCCAGTTGGCTCAGTGGTAGAGCGTCAGCCTAGCGTGCAGGAATCCCGGGTTCGATTCCCGGCCAGGGCACACAGTAGAAGTGCCCATCTGCTTCTCCACCTCCCCCCCTCTCCTTCCTGTCTCTCTCTTCCCCTCCCGCAGCCAAGGCTCCACTGGAGCAAAGTTGGCCCAGGCGCTGAGGATGGCTCCATGGCCTCACCTCAGGCACTAGAATGGCTCTGGTTCCAACACAGCAACGCCCCAGATGGGCAAAGCATCGGCCTCTGGTGGGCATGCCGGGTGGATCCCGGTCGGGCGCATGTGGGAGTCTGTCTGACTACCTCCCAGTTTCCAACTTCAGAAAAAAAAAAAAAAGCTGTAAGTAAATATTTTATCTGAATGATTTGCCTTTCAATAAACATTTCTGTAATTAAGAAAAACTTCTTGTACCCTGGCCAGGTAGCTCAACTGGTCAGAGCACTATGGAGATATGCCAAGGTTGTGGGTTTGATCACTGGTCAGGAAACAAACAAGTCAATCAACAAATGCATAAATAAGGAAACAAATCCATTTTGCTCTTTCTCTCCCTCCCAACTTCTCCCTACCTCTCTCTGAAAATCAAGTTTAAAACACTGTGCTTTTTAAAGTACAAATGAGCAACATAATAGAACAAAAAGATTTTAATGAGTCTTTAAGAAAACACTACCCGCCTGACCAGGACATGGCACAGTGGACAGAGCTGGACTGGGATCCGGAGGACCAAAGTTCAAGAACCCGAGATCGCCAGCTTGAGCGCGGGCTCATCTGGTTTGAGCAAAAGCTCAACAGCTTGGACCCAAGGTCGCTGGCTCGAGCAGAGGGTTACTAGGTCTGCTGAAGGCCCACGGTCAAGGCATATACAAGAAAGCAATAAATGAACGAAGGTGTCGCAACAAAAAACTAATGACTGATGCTTCTCATCTCTCTCCATTCCTGTCTGTCTGTCCCTATCTATCCCTCTCTCTGATTCTGTCTGTGTAAAAAAAAAAAAAAATTCAATCAATAAACAAAGTGACACAACTATGAGTTGATGCTTCTCACCTCTCAAAACAAAAACAAAAACACGTATCCCACAGATTCAAGCCATGTCCACCTGATCAAAGTTGATTTAAAATCGTAATTAACCTTGAGAAGTTCCTAAGTAGAATACAAAACATCCCACTCTAAAATACACATTTATCCATAACAATTCAAGTCTTTAATACTATATATAAAAATAAAAATAGCCTGACCCTGTGGTGGTGCAGTGGATAAAGCATCAACCTGGAATGCTGAGGTCACCAGTTCAAAACTTGGGCTTGCCTGGTCAAGGCACATATGGGAGTTGTATTTCCTGCTCCTCCCCCGGTTTTCTCTCTCTCTCTCTCTCTCTCTCTCTCTCTCCTCTAATAAAATAAATAAAAATCTAACAAGAATTCTTTAAAAAAAGAAGAGTACATGAATACATCCTAATGGTTAAGGAATCAGACAGAGGCTTTGATGTCAATCAAAGCTGTTTCAATTTCAATCTCAACCACTTGAGTGTGCACATCAATCAGGAAGTCAATCTCATCAAAACCAGATCCTTCAACTGTAAAATGTGTATCACTTGTCTCACAGGATAGGTATGAGGCATAAATGAAGGTACAGAAAACAGACATGTTGCCTAGCACAGTGATTTTCAACCTTTTTTTTTCATGGCACAAACACACACTAATTACTTACAAAGTTCAGTGCCCCTGACTAAATACAACCATTTTCATCTCATGGCACAAATAAATTAGTTACTAAATAAGAAGAGGTCAGCCCTGGCAGGTTGGCTCAGTGGTAGAGCGTCGGCCTGGCGTGCAGGAGTCCTGGGTTCGATTCCCGGCCAGGGAACACAGGAGAAGCGCCCATCTGCTTCTCCACCCCTCCCCCTCTCCTTTCTCTCTGTATCTCTCTTCCCCTCCCACAGCTGAGGCTCCATTGGAGCAAAGATGGCCCAGGTGCTGAGGATGGCTCTGTGACCTCTGCCTCAGGCGCTGGAATGGCTCTGGATGCAACAGAGCAACGCTCCAGAGGAGCAGAGCATCACCCCCTGGTGGGCGTGCCGGGTGGATCCCGGTTGGAGTCAGTCTGACTGCCTCCCCGTTTCCAGCTTCGGAAAAATGAAAAAAATTAAAAAAAATTTAAAAAATAAAATTAAAAAAAAGAAGAGGAGGTCAGGACCCCTTTTTCTTTAGTAATTAGTTTATGAGTGCGTGAGAAACAAAGGTTGAAAATCACTGGCCTAGCATATCTCGAGATGCTGCTGCTGCTACACCATTTACTATTTATTATTGGTACATACCACAAAAACTAGGCAAAGGAGAAAAAAGGTAATTAACAAGTAATAAAAGTTTCTAGAGATTTTTAAAAATTCAACATCACTATAAAGAAAATATAAATTAAACCAAATACGATTACCACCTACCACATAAAACTATTTTGAATTGAAATGGTCCTTTCCATACATTATTTCTGACAGTATAAACAGGTATATTTTCAGAGATCACCTTAGTTTCTTTTGTTTTTGTTTTTTAATCAAAAGCTTTAAGAGGCCTGACCTGTGGTGGCACAGTGGAAAAATCATCAACCTGGAATGCTAAGACAGTGGGTTCAAATACTGAGCTTGCCCAGTCAAGGCATATACCAGAAGCAAATACAGCTAGTGCTCAACATACAACCACGATTGGTTCCGACAGAACGGTCATAACACAATTTGGTCTTAAGTTCAGTAGGCTGTATGTACAGTACTGTGAAATAATGTTATAAAAATCTATGAAGTCGCCTGACCAGTCAGTGGCACAGCGGACAGAGCATCGAACTGAGATTCGGAAGACCCAGGTTCGAGACCATGAGGTCGCCAGCTTGAGCACAGGCTCATCTGGTTTGAGCACAAGCTCACCGGCTTGGACACAAGGTCACGGGCTCAAGCAAGGGGTTACTCGGTCAGCTAAAGGCCCACGGTCAAGGCACATATGAAAAGGCAAAGCAATCAATGAGCAACTAAGGTGTCGCAACGAAAAACTGATGATTGATGCTTCTCATCTCTCTCGCCGTTCCTGTCTGTCCCTATCTATCCTTCTCTCTGTAAAAAAATAAAATTAAAAATTAAAAAAATCTCTAGCCATATTTTATCATAATTTTCTTTCATTATTGTTATAGATCATAATTCTCTTTGTTCATTTTATGCCATTTGTATCATCTCTACACTATTTTATTTTTACATTCATCAGGTTTAAGTAAAACACTGCATTACCAGTACAACCGGTTTAATATTTGCAAAGACAATTTCCTCTTAGTAGACATCTTGGGAGGGGTTTGATGAAAAATATTCAAGACACAAAACACAAATTGCTGAACCAAGTCCGGGTAACAGTTGAAATGGTGCATGCGGATATGGCAGTGTTGCCGGAAGCTGGTCCGCACTGTCATACGCCCAGCTGGGCACCGCTTGCGCTGCCAGACATGAAGCAGTTGTGGTTAGCGATTGTGGTCGTCAAGTCGAATGGTCACAAGCTGCATAGGTCGTAAGTCGATCAATATTTGTACTACTAGTTAATGCTTCCCTCTTCTCCACCCCACCTTTCTATATATATATTCTCTCTAAATATCAATAAATAAACCCTTAAAAAAAAAAGCCCTAATACTGCACATTCTTTAACTCAATAATCTGACTTCTGAGAACTCATCTGAAGGAAACAAGGATACGAATATAGTAATAGTAAAAAATTAGTAAACATGCATGACCATGAGATAGTTTAAATAAATTTCATAAGAGGACATTGATCCAATTGTGTAAAGCAGTAAAATTATTAATTTAAACTTTTTTTAAAGGTTTTATTTATTCATTTTAGAGAAGAGAGGGAGGGAAGGGGGGAGGAGCAGGAAGCATCAACTCCAATATGTGCCTTGACCAGGCAAGCCCAGGGTTTCAAACTGGCAACCTGAGCATTCCAGGTTGACGCTTTATCTATTACGCCACCACAGGTCAGGCAGGTCAACACCAAAATTATTTTTAAGTGACATTACAGAGCATATGCAATATACAGGTTATTTAGATAATTATTAGTGTTAGACATCATAGGATGAGATAGGATTATGAGGTTTAAGTACTCTGTTTCCCATTTTTTCTTTAATATTAATATATTGCTTTTCACCTAATCTATGCTGGTGCAGTGGATAAAGTGTTGACCTAGAATGCTGAGGTCGCCAGTTAGAAACCCCAGGCTTACCCGGTCAAGGCACATATGGGAGTTGATGCTTCCTACTCTCCTCCACCTACTTCTTTTCTCTGTTCTCTAAAATGAAGTCTTAAAAAATAAAAACAGCCTGACCAGGTGGTGGCGCAGTGAATAGAGCATCGGAATGGGATGCAGAAGACCCAGGTTCAAAACCCCAGGGTCGCCAGCTTGAGGGTGGGCTCATACGGCTTGAGCACAGAATTGTGGTCACTGGCTTGAGCAAGGGGTCCTTCCCTCTGCTGTAGACCTTAGGTCAAGGCACATGAAAAAGCAATTAAAACAACTACCGTGCCCCAAAGAAGAATTGATGCTTCTCATCTCTCCCCTCCTGTCTGTCCCTCTCTCTGTTACACACACACATACAAAACATAATGCTTTTATAATTTTTCAGTATGCAAACATCACTTAATGCTAGCTACCCTGAAATATAATGATATACAACTTAGCCTAGAGTCAGCAAAGTTTTCCTATAAACTCCTAAACAGAGCTTAGAACTAAGTTAAGCACTTCTCTTCTTCAAAAGCAATTCACAACTATGTAAAAATCAAGGAAATCAGCATCTCCAGGGAATCACAATTTCCCTGATTGTGTTCAACAACTTGGAGCCTCCCATTTTGGGAGTCCCAACAAACACATATTCCTGTCTACATTTTCCAACTTCAACTTCACAATCATCTATGCCATCACTAAACATTTTTTTCTATTTGAGTGTTGCATCAGACTCAAAAAAAGAAAAATCCCAGTATTCTAGAATCTATCATTTTTATTTTTTAATTTTTAAGAGAGAAGAAAAAGGAGGCGGGGAGCATCAACTCATAGTAGCTGCTTCTCGTATGTGCCTTTACTGGGCAAGTCCAGGGTTTTGAACCAGGGACCTCAGCATTCTAGGTCAACCCTTTATCTACTGTGCACCACAGATCAGGCCATTAATAATTTTTTTTTGACAGAGTCAGAGAAAGGGACAGATAGAGACACACAGGAAGGGAGAGAGATGAGAAGCATCAATTCGCCTGACCAGGCGGTGGCGCACTGGATACAGCATCGGACTGGGATACAGAGGACCCAGGTTCGAGACCCCGAGGTCGCCAGCTTGAGCGCGGGCTCATCTGGTTTGAGCAAAAACCTACCAGCTTGAACTCAAGGTCGCTGGGTCCAACAAGGGGTTACTTGGTCTGCTGGAGGCCTGCGGTTGGGGCACATATGAGAAAGCAATCAATGAGCAACTAAAGTGTTGCAACATGAAATGAAAAACTAATGATTGATGCTTCTCATCTCTCTCCGTTCCTGTATCTCTGTCCCTGTCTATCCCTCTCTCTGACTCACTCTCTGTCTCTGTAAAAAATAAATAAAAACCATGCATGCTTAAAAAAAAAAAAGCATCAATTCTTCATTGCAGCACTATAATTGTTCATTGATTGCTTTCTCATATGTGCCTTGACAGGGAGGCTACAGCAGAACGAGTGACACCTTGCTCAAGCCAGCAACCTTGGGGCTCAAGCCAATGACCTTTGAGCTCAAGTCTATTATCCCACACTCAAGCCAGGTTAAGTCCATGCTCAAGCCAGTGACCTCAGGGTCTTGAACCTGGGTCCTCCACATCCCAGTCCAACGCTCTAGCCACTGTGCCACAGCCTAGTAAGGCAGACCATCATATTTTTAATTACAGCAACTCCTACATAGTATAGCTCTGCACCAACATCTATTTACTCTCAAAACATATAAGCCACTGGCAAAAAAGAGGTCCCCAAATCTAAAATACCAAACATTAGAATCATGTAAAAGAATGCTTCTTAAAGGAACAAAAAAAATTAAATCAACATTTCAAAATTACTTCAGTAACATCAATAGATCTTTCTTAAAATTTTTCATTTTTAGAGAAGGGGGAAGCAGAGAGGGAAAGCGATATTGAGCGAGAGGAGGGAAGAGGGAGAGGGAGGTGGAACAGAGAGAGAGAAAAACAGACTTGTTTTTCCACTTATTTACACATTCACTGATTGATTGCTACATGTTCTCCTACCAGGGAACAAACCCGCAATATCAGGATGTATCAGGACAATGAGCTGACCAACTGAACTACCCACTCAGGGCAAGATCAATAAATCCTGACCAGAATTTTAAAAAGCAATAATTTCTAAAATTATGAACAAAAAATATCTAATAACTTTGTAATATAACTGAAAGCCGGAGAATAACAAAATGATTAGTGTATCAATGACTGGTCAAGGAAGAAAACGATCTTTAAACTTAAGAGATCCATACTTAGGAATTTAGGTTTGTCTTAAATCAGCAATTTCTTTTCAATGGAAAACACACTGAAAGAAAAGCAAACATGGCAATTTAGGTTGAAGGTACACAAGAATTCATTATACTGCTTTCGATGCTTAGATTTTCTTTAAAAAGTTAGGGAAAAGCAAAAATGGTTGTTACTAACCACTGATATACGGTACTTCCCCATGTTAAGATGCTACGATTTATAAGATGCACCTTAATTTTGGGTCCTGAAACTTGGGGGGAAAAATGTATTACATAAAGTTACTGAACTCAGGGTTTATTCATCATAAAATTTATAAAACTCCTCATCCACGCAAAACAGCGGGAAATTCAACTGTAAGGTTTTATTTTTTTCTGAAGCTGGAAACGAGGAGGCAGTCAGACTCCCGCATGCGCCGACCAGGATCCACCCGGCACGCCCACAAGGGGGCGGCGATGCTCTGCCCATCTGGGACGTCACTCTGTCGCGACCAGAGCCACTCTAGCACCTGGGGCAGAGGTCAAGGAGCCACCCCCAGCGCCCGGGCCATCTTTTGCTCCAATGGAGCCTCGGCTGCAGAACGGGAAGAGAGAGACAGAGAAGAAGGAGAGGGGGAAGGGTGGAGAAGTAGATGGGCGCCTCTCCTGTGTGCCCTGGCCGGTAATCGAACCCAGGACTTCCGCACACCAGGCTGATGCTCTACCACCGAGCCAACCGGCCAGGGCCTGTGAGGTTTAATCATAAAAAAAATCTACAACCACTATTTAAGTCGCATTCAGTTTTTAGACCACAAATTTTTCAGGGAAATGTTCATCTTATACATAGGGAAATATGGTACCTTGAATTCCAAAATTGTTTAAATGTAAATCTCTTCAGATATCATGTCACTAAGAAATAATTTATAGATTGGTCACATTACATCAGGAATACAATTTGCTGAAGAGCACATAACATTCAAAATATACCCAGCTCAAAACATGTTTTGTATTTTTTGTAAGTGAAAGGAGGAGAGAGACTCCTGCATGCACCTTGACCAGGATCCACCCAGCGGCAAAGCTCCATCTAGGGCTGATGCTCGAATCAACTCAGCACCTGGGGCGAACAGTCAAACCAACTAAGCCACTGGTTTCAAGACAGGAAAAAGCGAAGGAGGAGAGGGAGGAGAAAAGAAGCAGATGGTCACTTCTCATACATGCCCCAACTGGGAATCAAATGTCCACAAGCCAGCCTTCTAGCCACTGATCCAAATGGCCAGGGCTAGGATGACATGTATTCTTGAATATTAGTTTAAGTGGTATCACCATTTATCCAGCCTCTATGTTTGAAGTTACTTGATTTTTTGTTATTTTAGAGAAAGAAAAAGGGACAGACAGGATGGGAAAGAGATGAGAAGCATCAATTCATAGATGCGGCACCTTAGTTGTTCATAGATTGCTTTCTCGGATGTTCTTTGACTGGGGGATCCAGCTGAGACAGTGACTGAACCCTTACTCAAGCCAGCGACCATGGGGTCATGTCTATGATCCCACTCAAGCCGGCGACCCAGCGCACACGCCAGCTGAGCCTGCAGTCAAGCTAGTGACCTTGGGAGTTTCAAACCTGGTAGTCAACATCTCAGGCTGATACTCTATCCACTGTACCACTATCTTGTCAGGCGAAATTACTTAATTCTACCTGTTTGAGGAAAGGTTTTAGTTCAAATTTTGCATATAAAATGGTTACTTTGGTATATGTATTATTTCAAATTTACATAAAATATGGCTATACTGTGATCAACTTTTCAGTGAAACATCAAAAACACTCTTGCCAGAAAGTCCACCAGAATTTCTAATTCCTAAGTAAAAGCAACAATGGAGTAAAATGGTATAGACCAGTGCTTTTCTTTAAATATGCCCGTAATAATTCAATGATAGGCTGTAAAATTCTGTATTTCTGTGACACTCCCAGATGATGATGATGATGATGATGATGATGCCGCCACCTCTGGAGCACAAATCATATTCTGAATAGCAAGTCACCAATACATATTCACACTTCATTTCCTTATCATCTTATAGAAAACTTCAACTATATCAGTAAACTCATTTGAGTCTCAGCGTTCAGTCCCAACAAAGTACATACTTTTGAAAATTTACCATGATTCCTTCGAGACGTGTTCAGAAAAATCAGCATTTTTTAGATTTTACAAAGGTATGCTCTTTTGCTATATAATTCCCTAATGGGATATGAGAAGCACCCAGCTATCAAGTCAAATACATTAATATTTCCACAGTAATACATACAAAGTGACTAAATGTAACATAGACCATAAACAATCTCCTATAAACTAAAATCAGGTTTAGTCACCAAGTCTCTCAAACTAATAAAAAATTTGGTTGCCATATATTTTTAATTTTCTGAATAAAAGACTTTTCATCACCCAGACCAAAGCAGGTAAAACCTGAAACTTAGAAATCTAACAGTTACCAGTGGTGGCCCAGAAGATAGAGCATCCACCTGGCATGCCGAGGTCCCAGATTCAAAACCTAAAAGTCACCGGCTTGAGCAGGTGATCAAGATGATCCCCTGGTTGCTGGCTTGAGCAAGGGGTCACTGGCTAGGCTGAAGACAAGCCCCCCCTCCCCCAGCCATAACAGCACCTTATGAAAAGCAATCAATTATTAAAGTGACACAACTACAAATTGATGCTTCTCATTTCTCTCCCCTCGGGGCTCTTTAAAAAAATAAAAATTTAAAAGTAAAATGTGCATATTGTGGAATTCTATCTTTCATTATTCTGAACTTGATTTTATCAACCAATTTGAAGATAACTATGCCAACGTTCTCATTGCATTTTTAAAGACGTTATTGCTACTAAACAAAGTCCCTAAATTCAATTAAAGGACTAAGCAAAAACATGTAAGCAGAAAAACATTATCCATGTTACCACTCCCAGAAATAAAACACAACTGAGAATGTCTCACTTTGTCCTCAGAATAGTAGTTTAGGGTCTTAAATGTTTTTTTGTATGATGGTGATAGGTTATACTATTTTTTAAGTCCTTATCTTTTACAAACTAATATTGAAATAATGATAAAATTCATCAAATATTTACTTCAAAATAATATGAGGGGGAAGGAAGGGCGGATGGCGGATGCAGTATCATTGAAATAAGATTACCCAAGGATTGTTAAAGAATAGACACAGTTTCTCTTTTGTGTATGTACGGAAATTTATTACAAAATTAAGAGCACCAAATATATGCACACACATATCTGAGAATAAAAATTAAACGTGAAACCTCAAACTCTACATAGAAATATGCCATATTTCCCCATGTATACGATGCTCACATGTATAAGACACATCTTTAATTTTGGAACCCAAATTTGAAAAAGAAATGTATTAAAGTTATTGAACTCAAGTTTTATTCATCATAAAATTCATACAACTCCTCATCCGCGCAAGAAAAACAGAAAATGCAATTTAAAAAATCTACAACCACTGTGTAAGATGCACACAGTTTGAATCCTAATTCTTTGAAAAACAGTGCATATTATACATGGGAAAATACGGTAATCAACCCAGTAATAATTTTTCCTTAGCAAATCAGTAACACATTCTTATTTCTTTCTTAATCTTTTTTTATTTATTCATTTTAGAAGAGAGAGAAGGGGAAAGGAGCAGGAAGCATCAACTTCCATATGTGCCTCAACCAGGTAAGCCCTGGGTTTCAAACCAGTGACCTCAGCGTTCCAAGTCAACAGTTTCTTCACTGTGCCACCACATTCTTTTATACTTATCAAACACTACAGACACTGAAATTCAATGTCCAACCCTGAAATATAAGAAGATGCAGGTAATTCACAAACTAGAAATTATATTACTACTCACACTGCCAGTAAATAAACTGTTATCTTTTGGGAGAGCAACCTAGATTGAAAAATTTTAAACCATGTATGCCCTTGAACAATTAAATTTCTGGGGTTTAATCATAAAAGAAAATTAATGGGGTTTACAAACATTTAGTCCTAAGACTGTTCAACTGTCTATAAAACTTTACAAAAGGGCCCTGGCCGGTTGGCTCAGCGGTAGAGCGTCGGCCTAGCGTGCGGAGGACCCGGGTTCGATTCCTGGCCAGGGCACACAGGAGAAGCGCCCATTTGCTTCTCCACCCCTCCGCCGCGCTTTCCTCTCTGTCTCTCTCTTCCCCTCCCTTTCCTCCATTGGAGCAAAGATGGCCCGGGCACTGGGGATGGCTCTGTGGCCTCTGCCTCAGGCGCTAGAGTGGCTCTGGTTGCAACATGGCGACGCCCAGGATGGGCAGAGCATCGCCCCCTGGTGGGCAGAGCGTCGCCCCCTGGTGGGCGTGCTGGGTGGATCCCGGTCGGGGCGCATGCGGGAGTCTGTCTGACTGTCTCTCCCTGTTTCCAGCTTCAGAAAAATGAAAAAAAAAAAAAAGAACTTTACAAAAGGAAAAATTTGCCTGGCTGCATGTGGTGGCACAGTGGACAGAGCATCGACCTGGAACACTGAGGCAGCTGGTTCGAAACCCTGGGCTGGAATTTTCCAGTCAAGGCACCTACAAAAAGCAAATAATGAACTAAAGTGAAGCAACTATGAATTGAAACTTCTCATTCCCCCCATCCCTCTCTGTAAAATTAATCAATAAAATATTTTTTTAAAAAGGCTTAGTGGTATCTACTTTAAAATATGGGGAGATATTGGAGGAAACCATAAGGGCCCAACAATAGTTTTAATGAAATACTGTGTAAACAGGCAGCATAATACTTTGTAGCTATTAAAATTCTGAGATCTTATCTACTAACATTTTGTTAATATTATGTTCATGTTTAGTAAAAATATGCATATATATGTATATATATGCTACTTAAATGTATATGACATGACTTTTTTGAAAAACCTATATATATGCAAAAAACCTGAACTTCTATTTTAGGCTGGTCTGCATTTTCTAAATGTTGTATGAGTATACATCCTTACTTAACTTGGATTAAGAAAAAGTAAAGAAGGGATATCTTCTCTTAAAACCTCCCACATTAGGCCCTGGCCGGTTGGCTCAGTGGTAGAGCGTCGGCCTGGCGTGCAGGAGTCCTGGGTTCAATTCCCGGCCAGGGCACACAGGAAAGGCGTCCATCTGCCTCTCCACCCCTCCCCCTCTTCTTCCTCTCTGTCTCTCTCTTCCCCTCCCACAGCGAGGCTCCATTGGAGCAAAGATGGCCTGGGCGCTGAGGATGGCTCTTGGCCTCTGCCTCAGGCACTAGGATGGCTCTGGATGCGACAAAGTGACACCCCAGAGGGGCAGAGCATCGCCGCCCCCTTTTGGGCATGCCGGGTGGATCCTGGTCAGGTGCATGAGGGAGTCTGTCTGACTACCTTCCCATTTCCAGCTTCGGAAAAATGCAAAAAAAAACCCAACAAAAAACCTCCCACATTAATCTCAAGTCATTTGATTAGTTTTTCTTTTAAATTCAGTAAAAGTACAACTTAGCCCTGACTGAATAGCTTGACTGGTTAGAGCATTGTCCCGATACACAATAGTTGGGGTCGATGCCCAGTCAGGGCACACAAAGGAACAGACTGATATTTGTCTCTCTCTCCTTCCTTTCCTCTCTCCATAAAATCAATCAAGAAAAAAATATATAAAAGACCCCCACACACACAACCTAAAGCACACTTTACGCCTGACCTGTGGTGGCACAGTGGATAAAGCATCAACATGGAATGCCGAGGTTGCCAGTTCAAAACACCAGGCTTCCCTCAAGGCACATACAGGAGTTGATGCTTCCCGCTCCCCCACCCTTCCTCTTCTCTCTAAAATGAATAAAAAATAAAAAGCACACTTTCTTACCCCAATTTTAGTCAGAATTTTTAAAATTAACACTGAAATAAAAAGTTTAAGTGATGACTATACTTAAAAAATTATATAAGGAATGACAGTGCACTAAATGATTATATCATTTGCAGAATACAGAATTTTAGTTAAGGAGGCTAGGAAAAATTACACTTAACATGTAGCTACTAAACTAGTCCTAAATGTTATTCCAGGCCAGCCAGAAAAGCCTAAGGCTGGTTCAATTAACTCCCAGAAATTAGTTCTAAAATCAACTCAAAGCCATACATAGGCTAATTCGGAACAGGTAACAGGAAAAATTTCTAGTGATACTGGAAATCAGATCAGGTAGGAAGAAAAAAGTCAAATGTCCTCCTAATCTGATATAGCTACCTCTTAAAAATAGTTATGCATTCTCACATGAGAATCTAATTTTTAAAAAATTACCAAGTTCTGCCCGACCAGGTAAGTGGTTGAACAATAGATAAAAGTGTCGGCCTGGGATGCTGGAACCAGGTTCAAAACCCTGAGGTCACTGACTTGAACACAGGGTCACTCGCTGGAGCGTGGGATCATAAACATGACTCCATGGTCACTGGCTTGAACCCAAGGTGCCTGGCTTGAGCAAGGGGTCACTGCCTCGGTTGGAGCCCCCCCCCCCCAAGGCACCTATAAGAAAGCAATCAATGAACTAAGGTGCAACAAAGAATTGATGCTTCTCATCTCTCTCCCTGTCTGTCCCTTGCTTCTCCCTCTCAAAAAAAAAAAAATACAAAGTTCAGCCACATGGCGTAGTATGTGTAAGTCCCAGATTAGATTTCTGGTCAGGGCACACAGGAGACAACCACCTGATTCTCCATCCTTCCTCCTCTCCTCCCCTCCCATCTCTCTCCCCCTCCTACAGCCATGGCTCTATTAATTTGATTGGTTCAAACACAGTGGCCCCATGTGCTGAGGATGGCTCCATGGAACCCATGCCTCAGGCACTAGAAATAGCTAGTTTGAGAGCATGGCCCCAGATGGGGCTTACTGGGTGAGTACTAGTCAGGGTGCATGTGTGAGTCTATACCCGTCTCACCTCCCCTAACTTGGAAAAGAAAAACATATATAAAGTTCTTTCAAATTTTTATTATGTCCCATCACAAGCAACACAGCAGCTTCTGTCTTGAAGTGTTAACCTGACTCATACCATAACAAACCTATTTTAAGGCAGTTTCTTAACTACCAAAACTGCTATTAAACCCATGAAACAGGCTGTAGTTATACTCTTTATACCCACAGTACCAGAAAAGTTGAAATATATCTACAATAAATTTAATTAGAAGCAAAATATTGTTGCTCATTTTAATAGTCTTCAAAGCACATAAAGCAAAAGTTTTCTTCCACCTTTTTAAGTCCCTCTCCCTGGTCAAGAGGTAACAATGTTATTTCTTTGTGTATCTTTCCAGGTTTCTCTCTCTCTTTTCATATCAGAAAATAAAAAGCTAGAGCATTTAGTTGGGGAGGCAATGAGCTTAAAGGACTGTGAGGGAAAATATCACCCAGTGGTCTTTGTGTAAGAACCTAAACTACCTGAACAGGCGGTGATGCAGTGGATGGAACATCAGAGTGGGACAAAGACGACCCAGGTTCAAAGCCCCAAGGTCACTGGCTTGAGCATGAGATCACAGACATGACCCCATGGTTGCTGCCTTGAACAAGGAGTCACTTGCTCTGCTGTAGGCCCCCCTCCCGGTGAAGGCACATATGAGAAAGCAATCAATGAACTAAGGAGCTGCAATGAAGAAGTGATGCTTCTCATCTCTCTCCCTTCCTATCTGTCCCTATCAGTCCCTCTGTCAGTTTGTCATAAAAAAAAATCTTTAAAAATGTATTTCTTGATGGGGGGGGGGGAATAACATCAATTTGTTGTTCCACTCATGTTTTCATTGGTTGATTCATGTATGTGCCCTGACTGGGGATCGAACCCCCAATTTTGGCATATCAGAATAATGTTCTAACTGAGCTACCTGGCAAGGGTTTAAAGGAAAAACTGACAAGATTTTCTATAGGTCAAAGGTGAGGTATCAGAAAAAAAGTCAAGGCTAACCAAATTATTATGGCCTACATGACATGAAAACTGGAGTTTCATTAACTGAAATTTCAGAATAACACTGCAGAAGAAATTGGTCTAAGGCAGTGACTCATCAGTCAACAGAGACAAATATCAACAGCACGATGACTGAAATTTCTTTGAGAAGGTACATTCCTTTTCGAGGTAGAGCCCACACATGGTCTTTTGAGGAAGGGCCACACTCAAGGGGCCAAAGAACTAAATGTGGCTCGCGAGCCAGTTTGCCAACCAAGTTGGTCTAAGAGAAGAAAAGCAGGAATCCTAGTTTTGAATTTTTAAGTTAATATACTCAACATTCAATAGTTTGGAGCCTGACTGGTGGCGGCACACAGAATAGTGTATCTATCTGGGATGCTGAGATCCCAGATTCAAAATCCCAAGGTCACCAGTTTGAACACAGACTCATCTGGCTTTAAAAGTGTGGGATCACTGAAATGATTCAATGGTTGCTGGCTTGAGGAGCAGGTCACTGGCTCAGCTGGAGCCCCCAAGTCAAGGCATGTATAAGAAGCAATCAATGAATTAAAAAGTGCTGCAACCCTAGGTTCATACTTGTCATCTCTCACTAAAAAAAAGTCCAAAACAGTTTATTTGGGAGGGAAAGGGTCAGTACTGAATACTTGGAATACTTCCCACGTTGATTAGTCAGTTTAGTATGATTACGAGTTGAAATCTACAGATTAAAATCGATGCTTCAACCCGACCAGGCGGTCACACAGTGCGGACTAGGATGCAGAGGGCCCAGGTTCGAGACCGTCAGGTCACCAGCTAGAGTGCGGGCTCATCTGGTTTGAGCAAAGCTCACCAGCTTGGACCCAAGGTCACTGGCTCAAGCAAGGGGTTACTCGGTCTGCTGAAGACCCACGGTCAAGGCACATATGAGAAAGCAATCAATGAACTAAGGTGTCACAACGAAAAACTAGTAATTGATGCTTTTCATCTCTCTGCGTTCCTGTCTGTCCCTATCTATCTCTCTCTCTGAAAAAAAAAATCCATGCTTCACCATTTATTAGGTAATTAAATTCTGTGCTTCAATGTTCGTATCTCCAAAATATAAATATTATTTATTGAAGGTTATGATGAAGATTAAATACCACAAGAACTTTTTTTTTTTTTTTTTGTATTTTTCTGAAGCTGGAAACGGGGAGAGACAGACAGACTCCCGCATGCGCCCGACAGGGATCCATCCACCCGGCACGCCCACCAGGGGCGAGGCTCTGCCCACCAGGGGGCGATGCTCTGCCCCTCCGGGGCTTCGCTCTGCCGAGACCAGAGCCACTCCAGCGCCTGGGGCAGAGGCCAAGGAGCCATCCCCAGCGCCCGGGCCATCTTTGCTCCAATGGAGCCTTGGCTGCGGGAGGGGAAGAGAGAGACAGAGAGGAAGGAGGGGGGTGGGGGTGGAGAAGCAAATGGGTGCTTCTCCTATGTGCCCTGGCCGGGAATTGAACCCGGGTCCCCCGCACGCCAGGCCGACGCTCTACCGCTGAGCCAACCAGCCAGGGCCATAAATACCACAAGAACTTTAACAGTGATGAAAACATGGCAAAGTGTCCAGATTATTACATCCAAGAGAAAGGAATTCAGGTTCTACTTCATTTTTCCTTTCAATAAGAAAGCAAATACAGGGGGTCCTCGGATTACTAGTCTCAACATAGTTTCAAGTTTACAAAGTTCACTCCCATAAAAACTAAAAAATTGAAACATGAGTATTTCGGCTTGTGCCATTAGCATTGTACTTACAGGCTTTGTGGGTATACTAGTTTGGTTGCCCTCAGTGGAAGAACTACACAGTAGTGCAGTATGTATGTTTTTAGATTATGATTTTATAACTGTTAGGATAGGTAAGTGACAGGCCAGGGTGGGTTTCGATTTACACCAAAATTCGGGTTGTCACTGTCACAGATATGAAACTATGTTGTTACCCGAGGACTCCGTTCATCATGCCTGACAAAGCAGGGGTTATTAGAGAAATAACCATTAGGCTGACCAACCTGTTCTGTCTAAACTACTACATTTGCTCATTAATACACAGAAAACTAATTAACTAATTTGAAAAACCAGGGCAAGGAGCCTGAGGCCTAGGATCACTACTTTCAAGAGATAACTACTCTAATAGGTCTTTTAATTTATTGTCCTCCTTGCCCTTAGTCCTCATCAGTAACATTCCCCACAAAACAGCCAGAAGTAAATTCCAGAGAAAAGAATCAGATCTCTCCATCCTCCAAAGCCCTTGAAGAGATAATCTAGATCAGGGGTCCCCAAGCTGCGGCCCTGAGGCCATCTATCCGGCCCCCACTGCACTTCCAGAAGGGGCACCTCTTTCACTGGTGGTCAGTGAGACACCGCAAAGCGCGGCGTCGCTCACTTATAGTACTACTTCCGGTGATGTGGGATACATGTGTCACTGCTCCGGAAGCATGTCATATCATTTGTTACAGCTAGCAGTGACAAATATGGAACCAGACATTGAGCATCTCATTAGCCAAAAGCAGGCCCATAATTCCCAATGAAATACTGGTCAGTTTGTTGATTTAAATTTACTTGTTATTTATTTTAAATACTGTATTTGTTCCCGTTTTTTTTTTTACTTTAAAATAAGATATGTGCAGTGTGCATAGGGATTTGTTCATTTTTTTATAGTCCAGCCCTCCAACGGTCTGAGGCACAGTGAACTGGCCCCGTGTGTAAAAAGTTTGAGTACTCCTGATCTAGATCTTAAACATGGCTTGACAAGAACTTGTATACCACACTTGGTACTTGTTTCCTTTTCAAATTTATACTGGAGAATAGTCACTATGCCAAACCAGTGACTATTCTTAGTAATATCTCTTACTGTGAGACCTATTTTTTCCTTCATTATCTGCTTTCAGTCATGATCATCTATTTTCAGATCTCACTATCAACATCTGTTCCATTCATTAGGGCAGAGGTCGGGAAACTTTATGGCTGAGAGAGCCATGAACACCACATATTTTAAAATGTAATTCCTTGAGAGCTGTACAACTACCCGTGTACCTTATGCATTATTCAATAAAAATTTGGTGTTGTTCTAGAGGACAGCTGTGATTGGCTCCATCCACCCACCACCGTGAACACGAGCGGTAGGAAATGGATTGTAATATGTGAGAATGTTCTACATTTTTAACATTATTTTTTTTTATTAAAGATTTGTCTGCGAGCCAGATGCAGCCATCAAAAGAGCCAAATCTGGCTTGCGAGCCATAGGTTCCTGACCCCCGCATCAGGGTCTCTTCACTGGCAGCACTCTTGCACCTCCACCTTGTAAATTTGGTTCCTCTATCATTTCACCCTGTTCTTTCATTTTATTGATGTAGACTGTGAGGGGCAGAGAACAATGTTTTGTTCATCTCAATATGCCTAATGGCATTTTTCAGAAAAAGCAATCAAATATTTAATGAATAAGCATTTCTATTTGAACGTTCCACAAACATCTCAAAGATAAATATTTAAAGCGCTTTCTCTTACTCTCAAACCAAAGCTACTTTGGTTACCTAAAAACTGTTGTCATCCCAGAAGCTAGAATCCTAAGGGTCATACCAAATCCCTCTTCATACCACAGCCACCAACCAATCCTCCTAAACTATCCCTCCTCTCTAATCCCAATACCATTGCTTTTGACCAGGTTAGACCAGGTCATTACTCTTCCTTGTACTGTCTTCCTTATTTATCACCTACTTCCAATCTCATTTTCTCTAAGCCAGTGATAGTCAACCTGTTCCCTACTGCCCACTAGTGGGCGGTTCCAGCTTTCATGGTGGGCAGTAGCAGAGTAACCAAAGTATTAAAAAAAAGATAGATTTGGCCCTGGCCGGTTGGCTCAGTGGTAGAGCGTCGGCCTGGCGTGCAGAAGTCCCGGGTTCGATTCCCGGCCGGGGCACACAGGAGGAGCACCCATCTGCTTCTCCGCCCCTCCCCCTCTCCTTCCGCTCTGTCTCTCTCTTCCCCTCCCGCAGCAAGGCTCCATTGGAGCAAGGATGGCCCAGGTGCTGGGGATGGCTCCTTGGCCTCTGCCCCAAGCGCTGGAGTGGCTCTGGTCGCAGCAGAGCGTCGCCCCCTGGTGGGCGTGCCGGGTGGATCCCGGTAGGGTGCATGCGAGAGTCTGTCTGTCTCTGCCCGTTTCCAGCTTCAGAAAAATACCAAAAAAAAAAAAAAAAAAAAAAAAGATAGATTTAACTATAGTAAGTTGTTTTATAAAGATTTATTCTGCCAAACAGTGAAAATCCAACATAAAGTTCTTAGTAAGTAATTATTATTATATGCTTTAACTTGTAACTCTGCTTTATAAATTTTATAAAGTAAAGTTACTTCCCTACTTTATAAATCACCATTACTGTGGAACCGGTGGGCGGTTAGAAAATTTTACTGACAGACACAAAAGTGGGCAGTAGGTATAAAAAGGTTGACTACCCCTGCTCTAAGCCATTTCCACACTATCAGAATGACCTTTCTAAGAAGGAAAATCTAATGCCACTCTCCAGTTTAGAATCTCTCAATAGCTCACCACTGGTTTCTAGATAAAACAAACTCCTTGGCATGGCATTAAAATACGCTGTTTACAAAATTAGGAGGTATTTTTATCACTTCAGATTTATTTTGAAATATCCCCTAAATTTTGTAAGCAATAGATTTACATATAATCTGGCCTTCTCTAAAATTCATTTCATCTCCCTTTCCCTTAGAAGCTTTTCCTAACTTCAGTTAACCATTTTTGCATGCTTCTATAGATTCTGTACTTACCTCTAAACACATGACACAGTCTCACTCTCCCTAGGCTGAGTCCCTGAAGAACTGTTTTACCTTTTGTTTCCACAAAACCAGAAGAACATGACCCATAAAATAATGGTTTAACAGAATTAGTAAATAAGGAATTAAACTGAACCTATAGTGAACAGCAGCCACACAATAACAACAGAGATCACAGTAGAAACAGATTTCAACAGAGCATTAATAAAATTTGGTTCTAGAAACAAATATTTTCCATTCTTTTCCAGATAACCTCAGGACGTTTTACTTTTGTCCATTCTATAGTCCTCTGAAGCTGCCTTCAGTATTCACTTCAACTAAATTTTACCATTTCAATAAGAGTAAGAAAAGGAGTCAAGTACACAATTTACTCTAGTACCAAAGCAGGGAATATACCTTTAAAAATCATTCTTTTTCACCCCAGCACAAAAGGATTAACCCTAACATTTCCAGAAGCTTTCACCTACACATCATCAACTAAACTCAGACTGGTGTATTTCCTAGTCTTCACAATGAAACCAGTGGACCTCACACCTCTTACCATCACCCAGGAAGGGTGTACATCTGTTCCGAAGGCCCCCCTGGCTCCAGGTCATCCTGGTTGCCGCTGCTCCAGGCTGGGCATCCATGTTGCTGCAGCTTGTGGTTTGTGAGGGGTAGTGTCAAGGAAGAGCAGGACGGGATTTCAAGGAAAACAGGAGGAAGATGGCTTTCTGGGAAAATGCCATCACCATCATAGGTGTTAAGTAGTACCACACACATTTTATTGCAGCACAGTTTAAAAATTTAACAAATGAAAGATTAAAAATAAAAAAAACAAAAATAAAAAAATTAAAAATACAGACGTCCAGAGATGCTCTAAAACAGTTAAGGTAAAGATCAGGAAAAATAAGGTCACAGACTTAACAGCCAGTAAAATTCTTTCGAGCGTGGGGGAGGGGATGAGGGCAAGGGTGGGGTTGGGAGAGAAAAGGTTCCTGTGATCAATCCATTTAAAAATGCTAATGACTTCACTTTCTCTCCCAAGATGCAAAACTCCAAAGTCAATCAGGAGGCCGGAGAAATTCTTATGAACATTCAGAAAAACTCGATTTTAATCCGGTTAAAAATTATCAGTCATCATCACCATCATCATCACCATCATCAGTATAATAATAATAAATAATAATAGTAACTAGTAACAACAATAAAAAGGAAATCAGCGGAAAGTCAGGAAAAATGTAAAAAAAAAATTGTAATAACTTACTGTAGCTGAAGATCAAAAAAATCTCACTGTAAAAAAACAAAAATAAAAATAGCCCAGATTAGAAAAACGGGAGGTGCAAAAATGTCAAGTCAGTCAAGTTCATTTTTCTCTTTCCAAAAGCAGTTTCCACAAAAACCGCAAGGGTAAAGTTCTCAGTAGCAGACAAGCAAAGCCCTTTCCACATCATCAATCAATCTTAAAAATACACGAGGAAGTAGAGAGGTCAGTTTATGAGAGGCTAAAAGGCTCCTCCTCCTCTAACCCAACTGCTGCAGAAAAAATAGAAATTTTAAAAATTACATCTTAAATCCAAGTCCCGTTTTTTGGAAACAATTAAAAAAAAACACCTGTAAATTTGCCGCAGTGCACACCAAGTTGCATCATTATGTTTAAAATGTTTTTTATAAAATCAGTTTTGGAATGGGAATGTGTGTGTTCTGGAAGGGTGGGGAAGGGAGGTTAAAAATCAAAGCTGAGCTCCAGTGAGTAGGGATGGGGTTCGCCTTGCTGCCCTGTGAAAGGAGAAGGGACAGATTGAGTCAGAGTTCCTCAGAAATGTTGTGCCCTAAACCCCCAAGACAGAAACATCTGTCCATTGCATCTACACATTTTGGTAAAGCATAACATTCCAGTGGGATGGGGAGAGTCTCTACAGAATCACTCTACCAGTGACTGTCTTCAAAATTTGACAATATCAGTAAACTAAAATTAAACAAAATATGTACATGTATTCCCTTAAGGGTCTCAAAAAAAGGTTTTAAATTCAAACATTCATCTTGATAATTAGTTTGGGCAAAGAAAATATAAAAAAGGCAGGCCAACAGATAAAGAAGTGAGCAAATCTCAAATATCAAGATCAATGAAGGTTAGCAAATTCATGGATTTTTAAATTTTAAGTCCATGTCGTTTTTCCTATAATAGACTGAAGAATGGTCTACCATGAAGATAACATAAAAGATAACATCTATTCTCAAAACCAATGAGTGGCCTGACCTGGCGGTGACGCAGTCAGTGGAGAGAGCATTGGACTGGGATGCGGAGGACCCAGGTTCGAGACCTGAGGTTGCAAGCTTGAGCAAAAAAAAAAAAAAAAAAAAGCTCACCAGCTTGGACCCAGGGTCGCTGGCTCGAGCAAGGGGTTAGACTGCTGAAGGCCCTCAGTCAGGGCACATATGAGAAAGCAATTAATGAACAACTAAAGTGTCGCAAGGAGAAACTGATGATTGATGCTTCTCATCTCTGTTTCTGTCTGTCCCTATCTATCCCTCTCTCTGACTCTGTCCCTGTAAAAAAAAAAGGGGGGGGGGGAGAAACAATGCGTGAACAAGCCACAAGACCTGGTAAGTTCTCAGTAGGGAGGAAAGATGCTTTAGAAAAAAGGAGCACAAAAAAAAAAAAAAAAAAAAAAAAAAAAAAAAAAAAAAAAAAAAAAAAAAAAAGAGGAGCACATTAATCTACTCATTGACAGAATGAAAAACGTGGTCCCACTATTTATAAACTAGTATATGTAGCTAATTCCAAGAATCTGATATATAACACACTAAAAAATAACGTGTATGATACTGGCTGTCTCACAGAGAGAACAAGATTTGCAATTAGACTGCAGGTTTTTGAGTAGGTAAGAATGAACTGGTTGCACTCACATTTCAATATTCAGCCATGAGGTTTTATTCTCATCTCCAAGTGTCAGTAAACCAAAATAATGGGATTGATGTGTTAGCTGTGCAAATGTACACACTACAAAAAAAGTTGTAGAAAAATGTACATTCTTTTGAATGTTATTTCCAAGTCAGTGTTTGAGATGTATAGATGATTTTCTTTCTTGATACTACCCTGACCCTGGTACTTAAAATTTTCAGAATGTTAAGTAACTTTGCGGCTCATCTATAAACAAATTATTTGCACATGTGTCACACGACATAAACTTAAGAAGCAGTTAATATAAAAAGACATCTTTCAAAGTCAAAAAGGTTATCTCCCAAGATATGTAAACTGATGAGCTATCACTCATTAAAATAAAATAAAAAACCAAACTACTTTAGCACATAATTCCATTGCCTTGTAATTAATAGTATACCTAGATCCCTTTTAAAGGGCTATTCTCAGAGGTCTGCCAACTAGTATCACGTGGCACTTAGTAGAAAATGCAAATTCTCAGGGTCCACACCAGACTGACTTAATTAGAAACCCTAGGGCTGGAGAGCCCAGCAATGCTTTAACTAGCCCTCTTGCTGATTATGTTGTCAAAATTTAATGAGGAGCCTCTATTCCCCTAGTTAAGATAAATTCTTTATAAACAAAGTGCCTCATCCTTCCAGGGTACTGACTGCAGGGTTGAGCACCACCAAGGATTTGCATGTTCCTGATAACTTATAAATCCAAAAAAATAACTTTTCATAGTAAATATACCAACAGAATTAAAAAACAGCCCTACAGTAATCTTTTTTCCCTTTATAATCCCCAAATTTCCAGTATTTAAGAGAACATATGCAGTTACGCTATATCAAATAGTTCTGGTTTTCACCAGTTTTCTAGTAAACCTAACTTACAAAACCATGGGCCCAGACCAGGAAGCTCAGTTAGAGCAGTGGTTTCCAACTACCAGTCCTGGAGCCAGTTCCCCAGAATGTTGTGCAGGTCCACTAAAGAGTTACCCACCCAGATGTTGTATGGAGATTATAGTATAACGGTGGTTGAAAACCCCTCCATCGTCCTGATACGCAAAGGCTGCATGCAGGTTTGATCCCTGGTCAGGGCACATACAAGCAGCAGTCTATGAATGCACAACTAAGTGGAACAACGAACTGATGCTGTTCCCTCTCTCTCTAACCAGTATTATAAAAATATATATATTGAATTTACAAAACCATAATATTCCCTGATCCCAAGAATGAGTGATATACATGTTAAGTATGAGCAAATACTTATAAAGTTGTCCTCAAACAAAACTAACAAAATTACTTAAAAGACTGAAATACATTTATTAAAGGCAGATAACATTGATTAATGATATACGAAAACTGCTTTTAACATAAAACTACTTCAGTATCTTTTCCAGCTTTCCGACAACAAATGAGTTACAGCGATGAGCAAGTAAAATAGAAATCTAATTAAGTGACTTAGATTTCTATTTTACTTTGACTTCTAACTCATTTGTTTTTACATATATATATATACACACACACACACATACGTATATACATATAGTAATATATGTATCTGAAATCCAGAAAGTTTAAGTCAAGTCATTTGCCTGACACAGAAAATAAACCAGCAGAGGGGTGAATACAATCCAGTTATCTTAATTCCTAGGCCAAGATTCCTTCAACTGTTACACTCCCCAGTTAATCTCTCACAATTTCACCAATTAAAATAACCTTTAATATTAGAATAACTAGGTATTTTGAAATTTATTCCTTGCCTGTTTCTAACTCCAACCAAAACAACATTGCATTTTATGTGAAACCCTCTTAAGACCTAATTACAAATATAAGCTATGTTTACATTCTCTACAGAAGGAACAGCAAATACCACCAAGCACTCCCATGGCATCAGAATGGAAAACAAAAAGGTCAGAAGACCAGCAATTTAGTCATCCTTCTTAAACCCTTCTTCTCTACCCAACATGTTAACGTTGCTAATGCCTACCTATTTGAAAACACATCTAGCCCTGGCTGGGTCGCTCAGTAGATACGTCAAGGTTGTGGGTTCAATCCCTGGTCAAGGCACATACAAGAATCAACCAATGAATGAATAAATAAGTGGAACAAATTAATGTTTCTCTGTCACCCTTCCCCTCTCTAAAACTTTAAGTTAAAATTTTTTAACCACATCTAGAATTGTTTCAGATATTAATTTTGTAGCCAAAGCAGTACAGATAGGCATTAACTCAAAAGAATTGTTAAAAAAAAAAAAAAAGAATTGTTAGCCTGGTACATGGTGATATAACACCTCAAGGCAAGTCAAGTGCCCTTCAGTTAATTTCAACTCACTTAGAACTTAAGAATCAATTCCTGACATTACTTTTTATTAAATAAATGATTACCTAAATTAAACAATCACCATGCTTTATCACATTTCTAACAATTCTGTAGTAACAAATTTTAGTTTTAAACCCATGTAATAAATAAATGTTTAGGCTTTAAAAAAAAAGGGATACTTCTGATCCCTATTACATTACAATGTAAGGACTCAACTAATACATGGGTATCTAGAATAAGAGTACTTTTACTTCCTACCCAGCAAGTTTTTATTTTTTTTTGTATTTTTCTGAAGCTGGAAACAGGGAGAGACAGTCAGACAGACTCCCGCATGCGCCCGACCGGGATCCACCCGGCACGCCCACCAGGGGGCGATGCTCTGCCCACCAGGGGGCGTCGCTCTGCCGCGACCAGAGCCACTCTAGCTAGCGCCTGGGGCAGAGGCCAAGGAGCCAACCCCAGCGCCCGGGCCATCTTTGCTCCAATGGAGCCTTGGCTGCGGGAGGGGAAGAGAGAGACAGAGAGGAAGGAGAGGGGGAGGGGCGGAGAAGCAGATGGGCGCTTCTCCTGTGTGCCCTGGCCGGGAATCGAACCCGGGACTTCTGCACGCCAGGCCGACGCTCTACCACTGAGCAAACCGGCCAGGGCCCCCAGCAGGTTTTTAAAAGGATAAATTTACCTTGCAGTATTGGTTTACACTGTGCTTAATAACATTAATTTGTGAGAATAACACATCACAAAAATTAAAATCAACTAAATCTTACACAATAAAAATACAAAAACAACCATTTCTTGGATAAGAGAATGTGATATTTCTTTGAAACCTCTGCAATTTTTATAAACTTAACAAAATTTTAACAAGTTTCAGAACCTAGCAAATAGGCACTACAATATTTAATAAGAAGTATTTTTATGAATTTGTCAATTTAAATGGTCTGAAAAATTAATGCCAGATTATCCTGAAAATTAAACTTGAAGTTTATCTTCTTGGGACATTACATTATAATAAATACAATTTTTGCAACTATTTTTCCCAAGCGCAGTTTGGTAAGTCCCAGTTACTGCTAGTGGTTACTGTAATTATGTTCCTGTAAAAATTCAAATACAGTACCTTTAGTGCCTAGTATTCCAATAGCTAGGTAAAGCCACCTGATTTTTAACCTCGTGGTCAAATTCCTTAGTAGTTATGACCCTGGCAAACCAACACTTTTATGCCTCAGTTTCTAAGAAAGATAACAATACCTACCTCAAGCAAAGTTCCACTAACTTTTGTTTCAAGTGATCTGTCACCTGCAGATAAAAAGTCAGCTTTAATTATTATTGCAAAGAGAACACAATCTTTTAAACAGAGGTCTATCATTTTTTCTCAGAGAAGTAAAACAAAAATAATCGGCAAAATAATGAACCTATTGTTATAATTATTCTTATGCCCCGCGGTACGCTCCAAAATTTAAAAGCTTGCGGTACAACGTCTACTCGGTAATCCTTCCCGAAACCCCGCCCAATTTTTAAATTTAACAGGAAGCATCAGCACTACATTAACTTCAACTACGTTAACGAGCAGCTCGATCTTCCCTTTCGTGATCTCTCTTGGGAGTCCTCATGATCTTGAAAAATGAAAGGAAAGCAGCCGTTAACACACAAAAAGAACAAAAAAAGGACATTTCCCCTTCTGGTTGTGGCCTCGAGGACACTAGGTTAAATCTACTCAGGGGCTGAGGCCTATAAAACTCGCTCCCACAGACGATTTAACCCCCCACTGCAAGACAGAGTAAGGGCCTCATTACCGACGGAAGGGTTCTTTCGTCCTCCCACAACCCTTGCGCTCCCGGAGGAACCCAACACCTCCCGTGCTTCCCTCTCCTCTACTTACCCGGCGGGAGAAGGGAGAAGAGATTCGATTCTGAATCTCCTACTCCCGGGTTCCAAGTGGAGATGCCGACTGCTGCTCGAGGTCAGCAACGCGGGCAAAACCACTCAGTCTCCGTCTCTTCACAAAATGGCCCCCGAGTCTCCTCTGCCGCCGAGGCGAAGGCCTAGCCCCCGCCCCAATCCTGAGACTCTTCCTATTGGCTGCAATTTTTCTCGCTCCCGCTTCTAATTAGACAACTCTACCGCTCTTCACAATTCTGCCCAATCACAATCAGTAGTGGGTTAGACTAAGCGAAAGAATTTCCACATGCGTGAGCGAAACTAATTTGTAACTGGTTATTATTCCTGTCATTCATCTCCTTAGAAATGTTTATTGGCCATTGCACCTAAGGAAGCGCTGGGTGGAAACTCGCCTTTGTATCACGCACCGCTTCACATCCGGGTATCCGGGAGGTTTGATTGGCGACCTCGGGAGCCTATCTCTGCTCCTTAGAGGGTCTCTAGAAGGACCGCCCATATCTTGGAATTCCCGCTGCGCTCGGGCGGGGATGCAGTAGGGGATTTGGGTAGGTAGCGGGCACCGGAAGGACCTCCCCTATCTCCCGACCTAGGAATAAATTGAACCACCAAGTGAATCTTCCACCGTTCGGTGTGGATACAAAAAAGCGTTTTTTTAGAGCGATGAGGGAAAAGAGAAGACTCAGCCACGTGCAAAAACCTAATAAGCCTGGCAATTTTTCCAACCTCAAATTCCTTCTCAGTACCAGACTGGAATGTCAGCTCCCTCCTGGACAGCTTCACTTAGCCTGTCAAGCCTATCTTCATAAAACCCATGTCTCACCCAAACCAACTAACTTACCTATTCCTGTCTACTACAAAAAGCAAAAGAAGTCTAAAATGCTGGCCTGAAATACCCCATCCTCTGGCCACCTCATCTCACTAATATACTACACAAGCCAACCAAATTGGCCTACCATCTGTCTCCCCCTCCCCCCACCAAAATATGGGCCCTTGATTCCATCATCCTGAAATGACCTGTCTCCAACCTATTGACTCAGGTCATCGCCTGCCAGTCCTTTACTAAGAAGCGGGAAGATTTCCCTCCACTGTTAGGGAAAGCAAGGTGCAGAACAAATATTTTAAGGGATATATGTATCTGTAAATGCAGTTGGATGCATTAGTTTGGAATAAGTTCTGAATTCCAGAGCGTCCACAAGGACGCTATCGGTTTCCTATCACGTGAGAAAACTTAGACAATTTAGTAATGAGTTTGATATACTTTATTCAAGGGAAAACAATGCATGAACTGGAAGAGTTCCGTGCCTGGTAAGCAGTAGCGTTCCTCAGTAGCTTCTTGAAGGATTTCAGGCAACAGAAACTTGTAGAAAGTAAAAACTGGCAGAGCAGAAACAGCATGATTGTCTGGGGCCGATTATCTGACTTTATTTAAAAAGATCACTCTTGGCCAGGAAGCTCACTCGGTTAGAGGGGAATCCCAATATACTAAGGTTGCAGGTTTGATCCCTGGTCAGGGGACATACAAGAATCATCCAATGTGCCTGACCAGGCAGTGGTGAAGTGGATAGAGCGTCGGACTGGGATACCGAGGTCTCAGGTTCGAGACCCCGAGGTCGACAGCTTGAGCGCAGGCTCATCTGGTTTGAGCAAAAGCTCACCAGCTTGAACCCAAGATCACTGGCTTGAGCAAGAGGTTACTCGGTCTGCTGAAGGCCCGCAGTCAAGGCACATATGAGAAGCAATCAATGAACAACTAAGGTGTCGCAATGCGCAACAAAAAACTAATGATGCTTCTCATCTCTCCGTTCCTGTCTGTCTGTCCCTCTCTATCCCTCTCTCTGACTCTCTGTCTCTGAAAAAAAAAAAAATCACCCAATGAATGTATAAATAAGTTTAACAATACATCAATGTTTCTCTCTCTCTCTCTCTCTCTCTCTCTCTCGCTGTCTCTATAAAAATCAGTAAGTAAATAAAAATTTTAGGAAGATGAAGGAACAAGAAGAGCCCAGAGTTGCATGGCCTTTGGTGATTGAATGACTGGATTTCTGGTCAAGCAGAACTTTCACAGGAGCAAGAAACTTAATTTGTTTAGGTGACACCCTGGCAGAAGCAGCTCCATCTTGAGCCTGGAAATTTATTTCAAAATACATTTGGGGAGTTAAACTTTTACCTTATTATTTTAGGCTAATTCATTTATTTATTTACTTTAAGAAAGTTTTTTAGACCTGTGGTGGCGCAGTGGATAAAGCGTCGACCTGGAAATGCTGAGGTTGCCAGTTCAAAACCCTGGGCTTGCCTGGTCAAGGCACATATGGGAGTTGATGCTTCCAGCTCCTCCCCCCTTCTCTCTCTCCTCTCTCTCCTCTCTCTCTCCCTCTCTGTCTCTGTCTCTCTCTAAAATGAATAAATAAAATTTTAAAAAAAAGAAATCTTAAAAAAAAAAGTTTTTTAGAGAGAGAAGAGAGAAATGAGAAGCATGAAGTTTGATTTGCTTCACTTTAGCTGTTCATTGATTGTTTCTCATTTGTGTCTTGATTGGAAGGGTGGCTACAGCTGAGCCAGTGACCCTGTCTGTACTGAAGCCAGCTACCTTGGGCTTCAAGCCAGCAACCTTTGGGCTTAAGCCGATGACCCTGTGCTCAAGCTGGTGAGGCCACAATCAAGCTGGTGACTTCAGTGTTTTGAATCTGGGTCCTCAGTGTCCCGGGGTTGATGCTCTATCCACTGGGCCACCACAGGTCAAGGCACATATGAAAAAAGCAATCAATGAACAACTAAGGTGTCACAATGAAAAACTGATGATTGATGCTTCTCATCTCTCCGTTTCTGTCTGTTCCTATCTATCCCTCTCTCTGACTCTCTCTCTCTCTGTCTCTGTAAAAAATAAAATAAAATAAAATAAATTAAAAAAAAAGAAAATATGGGGAAGGGAGGGCCCTGTAATTGCTGCTGGCAAGAAAAAGCACACCCAAAAACCACATCTTGCTTTATTTATAGGGCAAAGTGAGGCCATTAGCAAATCTTAACTTTATACCAAACAAAGGATAGAAGAAACTTGCCTCCAGTCTTTCCAGGGAACATGGTGGGGGGGGGGGGGGGTAGTGTAAACAGTCCAGCACCACAGTTTAACAGTTTTTTACAACCTAATCAGGCAAGTGAGGTGGGGGCCTGGGCAGACTGTCAGCTTACAGCCAATTCCCTACACTTCTGTCCCCAAAAAATCTAAACTCCAAAAACCCTGTTGGTTTTTTGGTCCCAACAGGCACAGATTTCTCTGGAATACCATAAGGCGCACCTGGAAATCTAGGGCACACCAGTGCTCCCTGGCGCACACTTTGAGAACCACTGCTCTAGTCTGTTACCAATGGATTTCATGTAGCCCCCTTAAGTCTTTCCTTTTGAATCTGATGTTTAAAATAAGTGATAAAACTGCCATTTTCTGGAGCATTTTCTCAATCATTTGAGATTTTGTCTCCTGAAAAAAATAAACTCACAAAAATCCTCACAGGTTTGGAAGTTTCTTATGTGAACAATACCAAATATTTTTCTGCATCTTTTTCTTTGTCTCCTTGTTCTTCTTTTCTCATCCCAGCAATGACCTAAATCTAGTTTCTTATAGGTTAAGCCTTCCTTAACTCACCTGCCATCTGTTCTCCTCTGCTCTAAAGCACAAGACTTTATCCTGAGGTAATTTTTCATTACAAAGTGCTTTTCAGTTGACAAGTCTTACATTTAGTAATTAGTGCTTATTTTACTTTTATGTAAGAAACTGACCTTTTGAGCAAATATCTAAATGATATAAAAATATTATATAAGCTCTGGTCCAGATCCTTTTGTGTTAAGCACTTAAATGGACATGAGCACGTATGAGAGCAAGGACAATGAGACAGGTACAGAAGGGCACCAGGGCAGAAAGCCCCAGGTGCCTAACAAAGGGCAAAACTGTAAAAACAAGAACCTCACCTTTCTTCTCCTAGCATATCACTGGTTATACAGTTTAGACCCCCTGACCTTTCATATCACTGGTGATGCACATTGCGAGTCATGTGGTAGACTTCCTTAGAGGAAGAACAAAGTCAGGAGAATAGCCTCAAATGACCCTCATGCAAGTCCTTGCATGATTTCTCCCTTAAGCATTAAGCCCTAAAGATAACATCTAGGCCTCCTTTATGCTTAAGCTCCAGGCCCAGAAAAACAGCAAAACCAGATCAAGTGACTCCACAGTTGACCTCAGGACCAGCTGCGATGAGGATGAAGAATATGACATGACAAATGACCACCTGCCTAGCTGCCAACAAATCAGTGGAGATCACAACCCTGAAAGGACACACCTGAAAGGCTGATTAATATTCTATTGACATCCTCCCCAGGGATCAACCCTAAAATCCCAGCCCTTAAAAGGCCTTAGGCTGGGGGGGCCCAGTGCTTGTCTCTCTATGGAGTATCCCCATGCCTTTCCCCATCCCCTTCCCCCAGGCAAGTTTTCCTTGTCTCTCTCTCCTAAGCTCCAAGGGCCCTTCTTTTGTCTCTATAACTTGCAAACTTAATAAAGCAAAAGAAAGCCTTGCTAAATTTCTATGAGTTGCCTGACCTGTGGTGACACAGTGGATAAAGCCTGGAATATTGAGACTTGAGCCTGGGATCATCGCTGGCTTGAGCGGGAGGGGGGGGGGGGCTCACTGACTAGGATAGACCCCTGGGTTGGCATGTATGAGAAAACAATCAATGAACAGCTAAAGTGCTACAACAATGAGTTGATGTTTCTCATCTGTCTTCCTTCCTGTCTGCCTGTCCCTGTCTCTCTCTTTCTAAAAATTAATTAATTAATTAAAATAAAAAAGTAGAATGGTGGTTAACAGGGATTGAAAGAAGGGGAAGATGACCTGTGGTGGCGCAGTGGATAAAGCGTCAACCTGGAAACGCTGAGGTTGCCGGTTCAAAACCCTGGGCCTGCCTGGTCAAGGCACATATGGGAGTTGATGCTTCCTGCTCCTCCCCCCTTCTCTCTCTCTTTCTCTCTCTCTCTCCTCTCTCCTCTCTATAATGAATAAATAAAATCTTAAAAAAAAACAAAACAACAACAACAAAAAAAAAAAAAAAGAAGGGGAAGACAGGGGTTATTGTTTAGTGCAGGGGTCCCCAAACTATGGCCAGCGGCCGCATGCGGCCCCCTGAAACCATTTATCCGGCCCCCGCCGCACTTCCAGAAGGAGCACCTCTTTCATTGGTGGTCAGTGAGAGGAGCACATTGACCATCTCATTAGCCAAAAGCAGACCCAGAGTTCTCATTGAAATACTGGTCAGTTTGTTGATTTAAATTTACTTGTTATTTATTTTAAATATTGTATTTGTTCCCGTTTTTTTTTTTTTACTTTAAAATAAGATATGTGCATAGGGATTTGTTCATAGTTTTTGTTATAGTCCGGCCCTCCAACGGTCTGAGGGACAGTGAGCTGGCCCCCTGTGTAAAAAGTTTGGGGACCCCTGGTTTAGTGGGTGTAGTGTTTCAGTACTATAAGATAAAGTGCTGGAAATTGGTTTTACAATAATGTGAGTATACTTAACACTATTGAACTGTACACTTAAAAATGGTTAAGATAGGCCCTAGCCGGTTGGCTCAGTGGTAGAGCGTCGGCCTGGCGTGCAGAAGTCCCGGGTTCAATCCTGGCCAGGGCACATAGGAGAAGCGCCCATCTGCTTCTCCACCTCCCCCACTCCTTCCTCTCTGTCTCTCTCTTCCCCTCCCGCAGCGAGGCTCCATTGGAGCAAAGATGGCCCGGGCGCTGGGGATGGCTCCTTGGCCTCTGCCCCAGGTGCTGGAGTGGCTCTGGTCGCAACAGAGTGACACCCCGGAGGGGCAGAGCATCGCCCCCTGGTGGGCGTGCCGGGTGGATCCCAGTCGGGCGCATGCAGGAGTCTGTCTGACTGTCTCTCCCCATTTCCAGCTTCAGAAAAAAAAAAAAAAAAAATGGTTAAGATAGCCTAACCAGGGATGGCACAGTGGATAGAATGTCAGCCTGGGGCGCTGAAGACCCCAGTTCGAAACCCAGAGGTCACTGGCTTGAGCATGGGCTCATCTGGCTTGAGTATGGCATCAGCTTGAATGTAGGGTCAGCAGCTTAAATGTGGGATCATAGATATGACCCCATGGTCACTGGCTTGAGCCCAAAGATAGCTGGCTGGCTTAAAACCCAAGGTTGCTGGTTTGAGCAAGTGAGATCACTGGCTTGGCTGGAGCACCCCCGCCCCACCCCAGTCAATACACACATGAGAAAGCAATCAGTGAACAACTAAGGTGCCGCAACTATGAGTTGATGCTTCTCATCTCTCTCCCTTCCTGTTTGTCTGTCTGTCTCTCTCACACTAACAAACAAACAAAAACATATATGCACTAGAAATTCACATAAGCGTGAACATTCTAAAACAGTAAGGCAAAACGAGCTGTGTATGTCATTCTGGATTAAGGAGAGTCCACAGGGACTCTAAAGGGAAATAAGGCAATTCACAGGGAGTTGAAAAGAGTTCATGTTTATTTTTTTATTTTTTTTAAAAGACTTTATTTATTCATTTTAGAGAAGAGAGAGACAGACAGACAGAGAAGACTAGCAGGAAGCATGAACTCTTACATGTGCTTTGACTGGGCAAGCCCAGGGGTTTTTTTGTTTGTTTGTTTGTTTGTTTTTTGTATTTTTCTGAAGCTGGAAACGGGGAGAGACAGTCAGACAGACTCCCGCATGCGCCCGACCGGGATCCACCCGGCACGCCCACCAGGGGCAACGCTCTGCCCACCAGGGGGCGATGCTCTGACCCTCCGGGGCGTCGCTCTGCCCCGACCAGAGCCACTCCAGCGCCTGGGGCAGAGGCCAAGGAGCCATCCCCAGCGCCGGGGCCATCTTTGCTCCAATGGAGCCTTGGCTGCGGGGGGAGGGGGGGGGGGAGAGACAGAGAGGAAGGAGGGGGTGAGGTGGAGAAGCAAATGGGCGCTTCTCCTATGTGCCCTGGCCGGGAATCGAACCCGGGTCCCCCGCACGCCAGGCCAACGCTCTACCGCTGAGCCAACCGGCCAGGGCAAGCCCAGGGTTTTGAACCAGCGACCTCGGTGTTCCATCCAGGTTGATGCTTTATCTACGGTGCCACCACAGATCAGAAGAGCTCATGTTTAGTAAACAAATGTTTGCTGGGCTATCTATAGACAATGGGTCAGAAAGAGAACTTTGATCCTAAGGGATTATTTCCTGTTTTACCATACATAGTTCATATTATACTATAGTTATCTATTATGGTAGTTCTTACTGGGGTAGGCAGGCCTTCTATCTTAAATTATTTTGTGTAGTTTATGGGGGAAGTTCAATAACTTTTCCTAAGTCTTTCATTTCTTAAAAATAAAATAATCCTCATGCCAGAGAGTCGTTTAAGTGTGGCAAATTTTGCTTCCCTATAAAGGACATTAAGCCTAGTAGAAAAATGAAATGGTCTACATTCACTTCACTCTAAGATGTAATGAGGATATTCAGGGAAAAAACAGAAGATAACTGGTTGCCTGAAAGAGGTAGACGGAAATGTTTAGAAATAAACAAAAGTCAGAAATTCAGAAAAGAGAAAGTAAGATTACCAAACACAAACCTGGCCTACTTCAAAGTTTTGGCCAGCACTATCTCTGCTTAGATCAACCAATAAAGGAAAGAAGACCCAAGATTCACTGTGAAATAATTTGGGCAAGAAACAATATTGAGTGCAGAAAAGGCCAATTTTTGTAACTCTGCCATTTAGACTTGGAAAAAAAAAATTATGGTGAGGTTTCCGATTTTCACTGGGAAATTTGTGTTCTAGATGGTTTCCATACTTTCTAATAATTTCCTCCACATTTATTTTATTATTTAATAGGACATAAGGAAGTCACCCATTAAATATTTGCTCACCCTCCTGGGAATCACAGATTTTCATGTCAGTAACAAAAATGGAAGCTTTTTCTTTTTCTTTGCAGGAGAGACAGAGAGAGAAAGACAGAGAGAGGGGCAGATAGGGACAGACAGACAGGAAGGGAGAGAGATGAGAAGCAATTCTTTGTTGAGGCTCCTTAGTTGTTCATTGATTGTACTCTTATATGTGCCTTGACTGTGAGGCAATAGCAGAGAGAGTAACCCCTTGCTCAAGCCAGCAACCATGGAGTCATGTCTGTGATCCCATGCTCGAGCCAGAAACCCTGTGCTCAAGCTAGTGAGCCTGTGCTCAAGCTGGTGACCTTGGGGTTTCAAACCTGGGTCCTCTGTGTCCCAGGCTGATGCTCTACCCACTACACTACCGCCTGGTCAGGCAGAATAGCAGCTTTTTAAATGTGCACAATGAGTGTATAAAAGAGAATTTTGGAACTGCCCTGTTGGCTCAGTAGATAAAGCGTTGGCCTAGTGTGTAGATGTCCTGGGTTCAATTTTAGTCAAGGCACACAAAAGAAGTGACCAACTTCTTCTCTTCCTCTCCTCCTCCCCCATCTTTCCTTCTTCCCCTTCTGCAGCCAGTGGCTCGCTTGGTTCAAGCACTGGGCCCAGGCACTGAGGATGGCTCTGTTGGTCAGAGGCACATCAGCCTCAGGCACTAAAAATAGCTTGCTTGATTCAAGCATCAGCCTCAGAAGGGTGTTGCTGTGTCCTGGTCGGGACACATGTGGGAATCTGTCTATCTCTCCTTCTCACACTTAAAATAAAAAAATTTTGCTTGACCAGGCGGTGGTGCAGTGGATAGAGCATCAGACTGGGACACGGAGGACACAGGTTTGAGACCCTGAAGTCGCCAGTTTGAGCGCAGGCTCATCTGGTTTGAGCAAGGCTCACCAGCTTAAACCTAAGGTTGCTGGCTTGAGCAAGGGGTCATTCAGTCTGCTGTAGCCCCCCGGTCAAAAAACATATGAGAAAGCAATCACTGGAAACTAAGGTGCCACAGCAAAAAATTGATGCTTCTCATCTCTCTCCCTTCCAGTCTGTCTGTTCCTCTCTCTGTCTCTCTGTCTCTGTCACACACACACAATTTTTTTTTTTTTACAGAGACAGAGAGAGTCAGAGAGAGGGATAGATAGGGACAGACAGACAGGAACAGAGAGAGATGAGAAGCATCAATCATCAGTTTTTCATTGCGACACCTTAGTTGTTCATTGATTGCTTTCTCATATGTGCCTTGACCACGGGCCTTCAGCAGACCGAGTAACCCCTTGCTCAAGCCAGTGACCTTGGGTCCAAACTGGTGAGCTTTGCTCAAACCAGATGAGCCCGCGCTCAAGCTGGCGACCTCAGGGTCTTGAACCTGGGTTCTCCGTATCCCAGTCCGATGCTGTATCCACTGCGCCACCGTCTGGTTAGGCAAAAGAATTTTTTAAAGTGAAAATTTAATATAACAATTATGATTATATTTCACTTAATATGTAATATGAATGCAGTGACCAATCAGGCAGAATTTTTAAGAACAATTAATTTTTAAATATTAAGTCCTGTTGTTGCATAACTACATTCCAATGTTTGGTTTGGAGATTATGGTCACAGTAAAATGGGAGATGCACATTCTGAGGGTTCTGGCACATGTGGACTGAGTAGGCCCATTGATCCCACTAATGGAGCAAGGTTTGTTCTCTTCAAAAAGATCTCAGGGTTCCAGAATATCTCCTCCTGTTGTTACCCTTCATAGAAAGATTTAAAGATCATTCTCCCAACACCAACAACTGTGGTACCACGCATGAAATAATCATGCTTTCAGCTCTAGTTTTAGTTGAGAAGTTGATATATTAACGAATCTTTTCTTTCTTTTCTCAAATCTTTTTTTTCTCCAACTACGACATGCACAGAGAAAAAGCACAGCCCTCATACTCTGATCTACAAAGAGTTAACATCTTAAGAGCTAAACAGAACTGCATTAACTCCTCTCTTAAGAAGCCCGGCAGACAAGAGGATTCTAGAGCATTAGAGGACACCACAAAAGTCAGAGGAAAGAATTAGAGGGAGCTCTCTGGAGGAAGCAAAAACTGTAAGTTTATATCTAATACATATTTATGGGCTCCCATTTCTTTCCATGGGGTGTTTTTGAGAACAGTGAGATAAGTTTATTCATTTTGTATTGTGCCACCAGTCTGCCAGACATCAGGTACAACATCACTAGATCGTGTGTGTGTGTGTGTGTGTGTGTGTGTGTGTGTGTGTGTGTGTGTGTGTGATATAGGCAGAGAGGGAAAGAGACAGGGAGAGGGACAGATAGGGACAATAGGCAGGAAGGGAGAGAGAGATGAGAAGCCATCAGTTCTTCACTGTGGAACCATAGTTGTTCATTGATTGCTTTCTCATATGTGCCTTGCCCCGGGGGTGACAGCAGAGCAAGTGACCCCTTCCTCAAGCCAGCGACCTTTGGGTTTAAGCCAGCGACTATGGGGTCATGTCCATGATCCCACACTCAAGCCAGCGACCCTGTGCTCAAGTTAGCAACCTAGGGTTTCTGAACCTGGGTCCTCTGCGTCCCCGTTTGATGCTTTATCCACTGCGCCACCGCCTGGTCAGGCACTAGGTCATCTTTAATCCTGTCATTCTCTACTCCATCCCACATCCAACTAATTGTCAAGTCTTTTGATTCTCCTTCGTTCGGGGGTCTTTGTGATCCATCCCAGTCTGTTATCCTTTCTAGTTCAAAGCCTTTTGCCTGAACTGTGGCAATATCCTCTTAATATTCCTCCTCTCTGCCAGTCTTAGTAGCTCATTAATAGCCAGTGAATCTTCCTAAAGCTCTTCTGCAGTTCTAACTGTAATGCTCTTGTGCCCAAAATGTATAAATTGTTGGCCATTTTGACAAAATAAATAAAACATCTCATTTTATTTAAAAAAAAATTTCCCATTGATCTGAGAGGAAGAGGAGGGGTGATGAAGGGAAGAGAGAGAGAGGAAAGCATCAATTTATTGTTTCTCTTAGTTTTTCCATTTTAGTTGTATATTCATTGATTGCTTCTCATACATGCCCTGACTGGGGGGAGGCATTGAAACCACAACCTGTGGTGTGTCAGGTCATCACTTTATCCACTGAGCCACCTGGCCAGAGTCAAACACCTCTATTTTAAATGCAAGGTCATCCAAATATGCACTTAAATTTTCACAGTTCACCTGACCAGCTGGTGGCGCAGTGGATAGAGCGTCAACCTTGGATGCTGAGATCCCAGGTTCAAAGCTCCAAGGTCATTGGCTTGAGCGTGGGATCATAGACATGACCCCATGCTCATTGACTTGAGCCCAAAGGCCACTGTCTTGAAGCCTAAGGTTACTGGCTTGTGCAGGGGTCACTGGCTTGACTGAAGTCCAGTCCCCCAGCCATCAAGGGACATATGAGAAAATAATCAACGAACAACTAAGGTGTCACAACTATGAGCTACTGCTTCTCATTTCTCTCCCTTCCTATCTGTCTGTCCCTCTCTCTCACACACACACACTAAATTTAAAAAAAAATTCTCACAACTCTTTCTCAGACATGTCATACCTACCTGCTATTTTGCAAGACCACCCTGCTCTTTGTCTATCCCTGACTTTACCCAAACTGTCCTCTTTGTATCAAACATTTTGTGTCTCCAGCTGCCAAAATCCTTCCTGGAGTGTAATGATCTTCCCTCCATAATGCTTTATTTGATCCTTCAAGTGAATGTGAATCTCAGTCTTGCTTTCCACTCTCTGATTGTTCTTCCCTGATTGACTTTATGTATTTTACCTTACAGTTAAACAAATATTTTTTCTCATTTTCTACTTATTCACTACCTGAGAGTAAGGGCTCTGTATGTCTTCTTGTTGCAACTGAAGAAAATGGACACACAGTAATATTAGTCAAATTAAGTTCAATCCAAATTCCAGGAGCTCCTGTCATCCTTTATGAACATTCACATAATAGACGCTGCAATTAAGAGAGCCTACACTTTCCACAGCTTTCCTTCAGCTCTGCTCCAAGTTTCTTTCTCAGTGCTTCATCTCATTTGCCTCTATCCTCTTATTTAAGATCAGCTTCTCCTGAGTTCCCTGACTCACTGGAAAACTATTTTCCGTAAGGCTCTTTTAATAATTTGTCTCTTTCTTCCCTAAGACCTTCCACTCAAAGGAGCCCAACTGCAAGCCTCCCTTTCAGAGACTTGAGTTTATATTGGAACTGTTAAAGTTAATTCTTTATACAGAAAGACTGGAATTCCTAATCCATATTAAATTGAAATGTTAAAATCCTACTTCTAAAAAACCTCCCCAAAACACTACTTTTTATATTTTGTCACACAAACCTATTAATCCTTGAACTTTTATTTTTCTTTTAAAATTTATTTATTTATTTATTTATTTATTTATTTTTAAGCTCTTATTTATTGATGTCAGAGAAGGGGGAGAGAGAGAGAAAAGGTGTGGGGAGCAGGAAGCATCAGTTCTTAGTAGTTGCTTCTTTTATGTGCTTTGACCAGGTAAGCCCAGGGTTTTGAACCAGCAATCTCGGCATTCTAGGTCCACGCATTCACCCACTGCGCCACCACAGTGTCCTTTTTAAAGGATAGGAATATTTTCTTTTCTTTTTTTTTTTTTTTCATTTTTCTGAAGCTGGAAACAGGGAGAGACAGTCAGACAGACTCCCGCATGCGCCTGACCGGGATCCACCCGGCACGCCCACCAGGGGCGACGCTCTGCCCACCAGGGGGCGATGCTCTGCCCATCCTGGGCGTCGCCATGTTGCGACCAGAGCCACTCTAGCGCCTGAGGCAGAGGCCACAGAGCCATCCCCAGCGCCCGGGCCATCTTTGTTCCAATGGAGCCTTGGCTGCGGGAGGGGAAGAGAGAGACAGAGAGGAAAGCGCGGCGGAGGGGTGGAGAAGCAAATGGGCGCTTCTCCTGTGTGCCCTGGCCGGGAATCGAACCCGGGTCCTCCGCACGCTAGGCCGACATTTTCATTTTATTTTTGTTTTTTAAAGATTTTATGTATTGATTTTAGGGAGAAGAGAAGAGAAAACGAAAGAGAGAAAAGCAAGGGGAAGAGTGGGACCTCCACATGCCACGCAAAGGACAGGAATGCTTTTGCAGCATTCTTTCTTTTACCCCATTTAAATGTGATTGGCATTTCTTTCCTTTTTTTCTCTTTTTTTTTATGATAGAGACAGAGAGAGAGAGTCAGAGAGAGGGACAGATAAGAAGAGACAGACAGGGCCCTGGCCAGTTGGCTCAGTGGTAGAGCATTGGCCTGGCGTGCAGGAGTACCGGGTTTGATTCCCGGCCAGGGCACACAGGAGAAGCACCCATCTGCTTCTCCACCCCTCCCTGTCTCCTTCCTCTCTGTCTCTCTCTTCCCCTCCTGCAGCCAGGGCTCCATTGGAGCTGGTTTGCCCTGGTGCTGAGGATGGCTCTGTGGCCTCTGCCTCAGGTGCTAGAGTGGCTCTGGTTGCAACGGAGCGACGCCCCAGATGGGCAGAGCATCGCCCCCTGGTGGGCGTGCCGGATGCATCCCTCTCGGGTGCATGTGGGAGTCTGTCTGACTGCCTCCCCATTTCCAACTTCAGAAAAATACAAAAAATAAATAAAATTAAAAAAAAGAAGAGACAGACAGGAAGGGAGAGAGATGAGAAGCATCAATTCTTTGTCGCGGAACCTTAGTTGTTCATTGACTGCTTTCTCATATGTGCCTTGACTGGGGCGGGATGGGGTGCTACAGCAGAGTGAGTGACCCCTTGCTCAATCCAGCAACTTTGGACTTCAAGCCAGCGATCTTTGTTCTCAAGCCAGAGACCATCGGGTCGTGTCTATGATCCCATGCTCAAGTCAGTGACCCCATGCTCAAATCGGTGAGCCCATGCTTAAGCCAGCAACCTTGGGGTTTCAAACCTGGGTTCTCCGTATCCCAGTTCGACGCTCTATTCACTGTGCCACCACCTGGTCAGGCATGACTGACATTTCTTTAAGCAGATTTGTCACCTGATTTTTGAATTTTTTTCCTTCCCCGCTCTCTCAATCAAATCTGTGGTACCAGTATAGCTCTCATCTCACTGTTTTCTTGGAGGTAGGAGGGTTAATATGAAACTTTGTAACATCATTAAAGCCAATTGCAAAAGAAAAAATGTCTGTCACAATCTAATGTTATAATAATACATTTGCTGAAAAAATATTGTATATCTGCAGGTACCAGGTACTATGTTGAGTACTATAGATGCAAAGATATCTCAAAAGAGCTTATAGACTAGTGAAGGGACTATATGATGTATCAATGCTATAGAGAATTGACTCATATTAACCAACACACAAAAGAGTATAGTATACAGTAATATAAATCATTAATTTATACCGATAAATACAATACACAATTACCAATTGGCCAGAGACTAGTTCAGAAGAAACAATAAAAACAGCTAACATTTAGTAAACATGGAGGCTGTATTAAGTGCCAAGCATTATGTTCAGCTTTTTTTTTTTTTTTTTTTTTTTTTTTTTAATTTATTCATTTTTAGAGAGGAGAGAGAGAGGGAGAGAGAGAGAGAGAGAGAAGAGAGAGACAGAGAGAGAGAAGTGGGGAGGAGCTGAAAGCATCAACTCCCATATGTGCCTTGACCAGGCAAGCCCAGGGTTTCGAACCGGCAACCTCAGCATTTCCAGGTTGACGCTTTATCCACTGCGCCACCACAGGTCAGGCATGTTCAGCTTTTTATAGGCATTGTCTCAGTTGATCTTCATCATTATTACATGAAATAAGTATTTTCCTTATTTTATAAATAAGAAAGAAAACTAAACAGGTAGTTAAGTGACTTGTTCATGGTCACATAACAAAGGAAGAATATGAATCCACATCTTTCTTATTCCTAGGCTCTTGATCTCAGCCACTGTTTACAATTCATCCTCTTCAAATTTAATTACAGGCAAATATAAAATCAGAATCAGAATATGTTATTTTAAAGAAAAGATTTTAAATTTTTATTTATTTATTTAGTTATTTATTTATTTCAGAGAGAAAAGAAGGGAAAGAGAGAATCATCAGTCTGTTGCTTCACTTACCCATGCATTCAATGGTAAATTCCAGTATGTGCCCTTGACTGAGATCTAACCCATAACCTTGGAGTATTGGGACAATGTTCTAACAGACTGAGCTACCTGGCCAGGTCAAGGCTATATAATTGTAATTATTGGTGTCATCGAGCTGGCTTTATGCCTTTATCACTATTAAAGGGTTGCTCTTCACCCTCACTCACCTACCCTTGTCCCAGTGTACTGCAAACCTGAATATTACTGCAAGGGAGTTCTTTTAGTCTTTCATTCCATTGAGTTAAACTGATTGATAAATACTCCTTCCTTACATTTATTTTTTTTCTGAGAGATTAAAATGGCCACTTCATTGGATTTTGGATGTTTCCTCATCATGCCTTCACTGAGTCTCTCCTGGGTTTTCTTTTTTTTTTTTTTTTTAAAGATTTTATTTGTTGATTTTACAGAGGGGGGGTGAAGTGAGAAGTATCAACTCCTAGATGCTTCACTTTAGTTCATTGCTTGCTTGTTGACCAGGCAAGCCTAGGGTTTCAAACTGGAGACCTCAGCGTTTCAAGTCAATGCTCTATCCATTGAGCCACCACTAGCCAGACTGGGTTTTATTTTATGACATTTTAAAAATTCATTTTAGAGACGAGAGAGAGTGAGAGAGAGAGAGAGAGAGAGAGAGAAAGAGAGAGAGAGAAAGGGGGAGGAGCAGGAAGCATCAACTCCCATATGTGCCTTGACCAGACAAGTACAGCGTTTTGAACCAGCAACCTTAGCACTCCAGGTCGACGCTTTATCCCACTGCGCCTCCACAGGTCAGGCCTATTTTATGACATTTTAAAACACTGATTTTAGAGAGTTTTAAATCATTTAAATAAGTTTTAAAACTTATTTATGGATTTATTGGTTGATTCTTGTATGTACCTAACTGGAGATCAAACCTGCAATCTTGGATATCAGAATGATGCTCTAACCAACTGAGCCAACCGGCCAGGGCTCTCTTCTGACATTCTTATAACTTCCATTTTATTACAGGGCTTCTAAAGTGTTAGTGGTACTTTTCAGTTGCTCCACAGTGGTAGACAGCATTGGTGGTATATTTTGGGGTGGTTATGACCAAAACAATCTTTTCTGGGTCCAGATATTAAAGAACTACAGCAGCACTTCTTTCGCTCCAGCTTCATTTTTGCAAATGGCTTTTGCTCCAGAAGGCCAGGCCTGTGATGCGTTACCTCTTCTTTCTCTTTCATATTACTTCTCTACAGAAGGAAGCTGAGAAGACAGGGTAACTTAGCAAAATTGCAAAAGCTACCTTATATGTGAGATTTCCTCTATTTTTTAAAAAAGATTTTATTTATTGATTTGAGAGTGAACCGAGAGAGAAAACGGGAGAGGGGAACAGGAAGCATCAACTTATAGTATTTGCTTCCTGTACGTGCCTTCATTGGGCAAGCAAAAGAATTCAAACCGGCAACCTCAGCATTACAGGTTGACACCTTAACCATTGAGCCAAAACAAGTCAGGCAGCATAATGTTTTCAAAGTTCATCTATGTTGTAGCATTGATAAATAGTTCATTTCTTTTTATTGCTGAATAATATTTCATTGTATACCACATTTTGTTTATATACTGTATTGATCATTTGAACATTTGAGTTGTCTTCAATTTTTGAATAATGCTGCCATAAACATCTGTGTACAGGTTTTATATGGACATATGTTTTCATTTCTTTTAGGTGTATAACTGGACGTGGAATTGCTGGTCATATGGTAGCTCTATGTTTAACATTTTGAGGAACTGGCCTGACCAGGCGGTGGTGCAGTGGATAGAGCATCCGACTGGGACCTGGAGGACCCAGGTTCGAGACCCCGAGCTCGCAAGCTTGAGCATGGGCTCATTTGGTTTGAGCAAGGCTCACCAGCTTGAGCCCAAGGTCGCTGGCTCGAGCAAGGGGTCACTTGGTCTGCTATAGCCCCCCAGTCAAGGCACATATGAAAAATCAAACAATGAACAAGTAAGGAGCTGCAACAAAGAATTGATATTTCTCATCTTTCTCCCTTCCTGTTTGTTTGCCCCTCTCTCTGACTCTTTGTCTCTGCCACAAAAAAACCCACAACATTTTGAGGAGCTGTAAAATTATTGCACTTGCACCCTTTAACATTCTTACCTACAGTGCATTAAAGTTTTAATTTCTTCATATCCTCACCAATACTCGTTTGTTTGGTTTTTTTAATTTTTATTTATTTATTTATTTATTTTTTACAGAGACAGAGAGTGAATCAGAGAGAGGGATAGACAGGAATGGAGAGAGATGAGAAGCATCAATCATTAGTTTTCATTGCGCATTGCAACACCTTAGTTGTTCATTGATTACTTTCTCATATGTGCTTTGACCGCGGGCCTTCAACAGACTGAGTAAACCCTTGCTGGAGCCAGCGACCTTGGGTTCAAGCTGGTGGGCTTTTCCTCAAACCAGATGAGCCCGCACTCAAGCTGGCGACCTCAGGGTTTCGAACCTGGGTCCTCTGCATCCCAGTTCGACGCTCTATCCACTGCGCCACCACCTGGTCAGGCACCAATACTTGTTTTTGAAGTGGTATTTTGTGTTTTTTAAAACATTTATTCTGAGCCCTGGCCGGTTGGCTCAGCGGTAGAGCGCCGGCCTAGCGTGCGGAGGACCCGGGTTCGATTCCTGGCCAGGGCACACAGGAGAGGCGCCCATTTGCTTCTCCACCCCTCTGCCGCGCTTTCCTCTCTGTCTCTCTCTTCCCCTCCAGCAGCCGAGGCTCCATTGGAGCAAAGATGGCCCGGGCGCTGGGGATGGCTCTGTGGCCTCTGCCTCAGGCGCTAGAGTGGCTCTGGTCGCAACATGGCGACGCCCAGGATGGGCAGAGCATCGCCCCCTGGTGGGCAGAGCGTCGCCCCATGGTGGGCGTGCCGGGTGGATCCCGGTCCGGCGCATGCGGGAGTCTGTCTGACTGTTTCTCCCTGTTTCCAGCTTCAGAAAAATGAAAAAAAAAACAAAAACATTTATTCTTTCTTTTTGTTGTTTTGATTTGGAAGGGAGAGAGATGAGAAACATCATTTCCTTGTTGCAGCTCCTTACTTGTTCATTGATTTATTTTTCATATGTGCCTTGACCGGGGGGCTACAGCAGACCAAGTGACTCCCTAATGAATAATCACATTGAACATCTTTCATGTGTTTAAGGAGTATTTGTATATCTTCTTTGGAAAAATGTCTTCTTACAAATGCAGTTGTAATTTGTCTTGGAAAAAGTCCAAGTGTTTTTGAAATTTAGACTTGGATTCTAGGGTTGATATTTAGAATTATTACAGTATAGACTTGTTTTCAAACCAGTTAATTTTTTCCTGGAGTTTTAACTATTAACTCATTAGTTTGCTGCTGTTGAAAAAACATGGCATTTGACATGCAGATTTACTTTTCACTGGTTTTCTGTTGCACGATGTACATATTTAAGAATCTACAGACAGGAAAGTTATAATTGAGCCCTTATAAATGTTTTAAGGTAAGAATATATTCACTGTTATTTCAAAAGTAATTGTAAGAATAACCTCAATTAGGAAGTGTAACTTGAAATGTCAGTACAAGCTACTGATTTAACCCCAGTAACTGGAATACATTACCTTCCTCACCTCACTTCCCATTTTGCCCCTGAGAATATAATCTCTTTTCCCCCAAGAAAACTGAAAAGTCTACTGTAGAATGCTCCTGATGTCTTTAACTCTTCAAGTGGATACCACTTTACATGTAGCAGCAAAATTCAGTTTTTGGTTGTTGCTTAAGAAATTTGAACCTTTCATTAATAATTTAAAGATACTTTTGTGTGTGTGACAGAGACAGAGAGAGGGACAGATAGGAACAGACAGACAGAAAGGGAGAGAGAAAAGAGAAGCATTAATTCTTCACTGCTGCACTTTAGTTGTTTGTTGATTGCTTTCTCATATGTGCCTTGACCAGGGGTCTACAGGAGACCAAGTGACCCCTTGCTCAAGCCAGCAACCTTGGGTCCAAGCTGGTGAGCTGTGCTCAAACCAGATGAGCCCGCACTCAAGCTGGTGACCTTGGGGTTTCGAACCTCCATCCCAGTCTGACGCTCTAGCCACTGTGCCACTGCCTAGTCAGGTTCATTAATAATTTTTAAAGGTGTCTCCTTAGGTTGTTTACCTATTTATTTTTATATTTTATTTCTCCATTGATTGAGAGAGATAAAGGAAAGGGCAAGGGGAGAGAGAGAGAAACACCAACTTATTGTTACAATTAGCTGTGTGCTGATTGCTTCTAATATGTGCCCTGACCAGGGATGGAACCCACAATCTCAATATGCTGGGATGACATGTTATCCACTGAGTTACCCGGTCAGGACCATTTACCTATTATTTATTTTAAAAAATTTTTAATTTTTTTAATTTATTCATTTTAGAGAGGAGAGGGAGAGACAGAGAGAGAGAGAGGAGAGACAGAGAGAGAGAAGGAGGGGAGGAGCTGGAAGCATCAACTCCCATATGTGCCTTGACCAGGCAAGCCCAGGGTTTCGAACCAGCGACCTCAGCATTTCCAGGTCAACGCTTTATCCACTGCGCCACCACAGGTCAGGCTATTTATTCATTTTAGAGAGAGAGAGAGAGAGAGAGAGAGAGGGAGAGAAGGGGACAGGAGCAGGAAGCATCCACTCTCATACATGCTTTGGTCAGGCAAGCCCAGGGTTTCAAACCCAAGATTTCAGCATTCCAGGTTGATACTCTATCCACTGCCCCGCTGCCTGGTAATGCTGGGATGTCCTTTTATATATTTAAATATTCTTTATTTTCTTTCAATAATGTTTTATAGTTTTTAGTCTACAAGTTTTCTACTCTGTTAAATTTTTTCCTGTGCATTTTATTCTTTTGATACTATTGTAAATTGAATTATCTTCATTTTATTTTCAGACCATTCATTGATAATATATAGAAATACCATTGATTCTTTTTTTTTTTTTTTTTGTATTTTTCTGAAGCTGGAAACGGGGCGAGACAGTCAGACAGACTCCCGCATGCGCCCGACCGGGATCCACCTGGCACGCCCACCAGGGGACTACGCTCTGCCCATCCGGGGGGCGATGCTCTGCCCCCCCCCCCCCCCCGCGTCGCTCTGTTGCAACCAGAGCCACTCTAGCGCCTGGGGCAGAGGCCAAGGAGCCATCCCCAGTGCCCGGGCCATCTTTGCTCCAATGGAGCCTTGCTGCAGGAGGGGAAGAGAGAGACAGAGAGGAAGGAGAGGAGGAGGGGTGAAGAAGCAGATGGGTGCTTCTCCTGTGTGCCCTGGCCAGGAATCGAAACCGGGACTTCTGCATGCCAGGCCAACGCTCTACCACTGAGCTAACCGGCCAGGGCTATACCATTAATTCTTAAACCTCACTGAACTCATTTTCTAGTTCTAGTAGTTTTTTAGTGCATTCCTTAGGATTTTTTTATATATAAGATCACGTAATCTGTGAATATAGTTTTACTTCTTCCTTTCTAACTGGATTCTTTTATTTATTTATTTTTTCATGTTTAGTTTCCAAGGATAAAACCTCCTGCAAAACATTGATTAGAAGTAGCAAGAGGGTGGCCCTGGCCAGTTGGCTCAGTAGTAAAGCATCAGCCCAGCGTGGAGAAGTCCAGGGTTTGATTCCTGGTCAGGGCACACAGTAGAAGTGACATCTGTTTCTCCACCTCTCCTCTTTCTCTCTTTCTCTCTCTCCTCCTCTTTTTTTTATTTTTTATTTTTATTTTTATTTTTCTGAAGTTGGAAACGGAGAGGCAGTCAGACAGACTCCCGCATGCACCTGACCGGAATCCACCTGGCACGCCCACCAGAGGCGATGCTCTGCCCATCTGGGGCGTCGCTCTGTTGCAACCAGGGCCATTCTAGCACCTGAGGCAGAGGCCACAGAGCTATCCTCAGCGCCCGGGCCAACTTTGCTCCAATGGAGCCTTGGCTGTGGGAGGGGAAGAGAGAGTCAGAGAGGAAGGAGAGAGGGAGGGGTGGAGAAGCAAATGGGCACTTCTCCTGTGTGCCCTGGCCGGGAATTGAACCCAGGACTCTTGCACTCCAGGCCGACGCTCTACCACTGAGCCTCTCTCTCCCCCTCTTGCAGCCATGGCTCAAATGGTTCAAGCATGTTGGCCCCGGGCACTAAGAATTTCTCCACGGCCTTGTCTCAGGCACTAAAATAGCTCAGTTGCTGAGCAACAGAGTAGAGGCCTCAGATGGGCAGAGCACCGCCTAGGAAGGGGCTTGCTGGGTGGATCCCAGTTGGTTGAGGCACATGTGGTAGTTTGTTTCTCTGCTTCCCTGCCTCTCACTTAATTTAAAAAGAAGAAGAAGAAGGAAAAGGAGAAGGACAAGGACAAGGACAAGGAGAAAAAGAAGGAGAAGGAGAAGAGGAAGAAAAAGTGGCAAGAGTAGAATTCCTTGTCTTTTTCTTTATCTTGGGGAAGAACTTTCAGTATTTTACTATTAAGCATAATTTTAGCTGAATTTTTTTGTAGATAACTCTTATCAGGCCTTTTTTTTTAAGCGAGACAGACAGACAGACAGACAGACAAGCAGACAAACAGACAGGGGAGAAGAGAGATGAGAAACAACTCATATTTGCAGCACCTTGATTGTTCATTGATTGCTTTCTCTTTTTATATATGCCTTGATCAGGAAAGGGGCTCTATAACCAAACCAGTGACCCCTTGCTCAGCGACCTTGGGCTTCAAACCAGTGACCTTTGGGCTCAAGCTGGTGATTTTGGGGTTTTGAACCTGGGTCCTCAGCATCCCAGACTGATGCTATAACCACTGCAACCCTTATCAGGTTGAGTAAATTTCCTCCTGTTAGTAGTTGGTTAAGTGATTTTTACCGTGAGAGAATGTTAGATTTGTCAAATGCCTATTGATATAATTATATGATTTTTGTTCTTTATTCTATAAATATAATATATTACATTGATTATTGTATTTTTTGCTTCATAAGATGCGCTTCCCCTCCCCCCAAAGTGGAGGGGAAAATGCCCATGCATCTTATGGAGTGAAAAATATGATATTTTATTAAATATTTTAACACACCATTTGGTTCAGAAATTTTTTTTCTTATTTTTCTCCTTAAAACCCTAGGTGTGTCTTATGATCAGGTGCATCTGATGGAGCGAAAAATATGGTAATTTTTATATGTGAAACTGAGCTTGCATTTCTGGTATCAGTTTCATTTGGTTATGGTGTATAATTCTTTTGCTAGATTCAGTTTGCTATTATTTTGTTGAGGACTTTGTGTCTAAGGTAATCAGGGATATTGATCTGTAGTTTTTTTCTTCTGATATCTTTGGTTTTGAACTCATGCAATAAGTTGGGAAGTGTTCCCTCTTATTTTTTAGGAAAGTGTGAAAAATTGATGTTGAATCTTCTTTTAAAATTTTAAAAAATTCATTGAGTTTAGAGAGAGGAAAGAAGAGAGAAAGAGAAACTTCGGTTTGTTGTTCCCCTTATTTATGCATTCATTAGTTGATTCTTTAAGATTTTTTTAATTTATTTATTTATTACAGAGTCAGAGAGAGGGATAGATAGGGACAGACAGACAGGAACGGAGAGAGATGAGAAGCATCAATCATCAGTTTTTCGTTGTGACACCTTAGTTCATTGATTGCTTTCTCATACGTGCCTTGACCGTGGGCTTCCAGCAGACTGAGTAACCCCTTGCTCGAGCCAGCGACCTTGGGTCCAAGCTGGTGAGCTTTTGCTCAAACCAGATAAGCCCGTGCTCAAGCTGGCGACATCGGGGTCTCAAACCTGGGTCCTCCACATCCCAGTCCAACGCTCTATCCACTGCACCACCACCTGGTCAGGCATTAGTTGATTCTTGTATGTACCTTGACTGGGGATTGAACCTGCAACCTTGATATATCAGGACAATGCTCTAACCAGCTGAACTACCTGGCCAGGGCTAAATGTTCTGTAAACCTTTGGTACATTTCATCAGTGAAATAATTATGGCTTGGGATCTTGGGAGGGAAGTTTGTTTTTAATTTAATTACAAATATAATCTCTCCTTATAACTGTTCAGAGTTTTTCTTTACTTTTGAGTCAGTTTTAAAAGTTTGTGTCTTCCTAGGAATTTATCTACTTCACCTAGATTACCTAATTTGTTGATATACAGTTATTGGTAATATTACTGTAATTCTTTTTTTTTCTTTTTTTATATGGTTTATTTAAAAAAAATTTTTATTTATTCATTTTAGAGAGGAGAGAGAAACAGAGTAAAGAGGTGGAGGAGCAGGAAGCATCAACTCTTATATGCGCCTTGACCTGGCATGCCCAAGGTTTCGAACCAGCGACGCTTTACCCACTATGCCATCACAGGTCAGGCCATGATTATTTACTTTTGTTTTTTAAATTACATGTAAAAAGAATCTCTATTTACCCTTTCCTGGGACTTTAGATAAGAATACAAAAATTCAACCAACTTTGAGCAAGATGAGCCAGGAAGAATTAAAGGACAGTTTGTTTCGTCTTCGTGAAGAGCACATGTTGCTGAAGGAACTTTCTTGGAAGCAGCAGGATGAGATCAAAAGGTACGGAGAGTTCTCCTTAGTATTTTTTCTTTTAAACTGATTTTAGAAAGAAAGAGGGTGGGAGAGAGAGACAGAAACATTGACCCACCCCTGTATGTGCCCTGACCAGGGATTGAAACGGCAACCTTTGGGTATCCAGACAAACCAACTGAGCTATTCAGCTAGGGCTCTCCTTAAAGTCTTCACAAGCTGTATCTACACCAGGCTTACACCATACTAAACCGAAAAGAATATATTTTCCGGCCCTGGCCGGTTGGCTCAGCGGTAGAGCGTCGGCCTGGCGTGCGGGGGACCCGGGTTCGATTTCCAGCCAGGGCACATAGGAGAAGCACCCATTTGCTTCTCCACCCCCGCCCCTCCTTCCTCTCTGTCTCTCTCTTCCCCTCCTGCAGCCAAGGCTCCATTGGAGCAAGGATGGCTCCTTGGCCTCTGCCCCAGGCGCTAGAGTGGCTCTGGTCGTGGCAGAGCGACGCCCCAGAGGGGCAGAGCATCGCCCCCTGGTGGGCAGAGCGTTGCCCCTGGTGGGCGTGCCGGGTGGATCCCGGTCAGGCGCATGCAGGAGTCTGTCTGACTGTCTCTCCCCGTTTCCAGCTTCAGAAGAATACAAAAAAAATATATATATATTTTCCTAAGTTGTCTACAGCAGAAAACAATTCAAATGTCAAACAAAAATGCTTAACTCCAAAAATAATTTTTAGAAGCAATATTCCTTAATTTATTTTCATGTCAAACACATCAATAGACTGTGGTCATAGACCACAAAGCATTATGAAGAATTATTTCAACTCACAGAGTAAAAGCCTGAACAGGCCCATGCCCTAGTCATCAAACAGAAGATAGGGACAGCGGAAATGACCAGAGTCTCAGGGGAACAAAGGCTGTAGGGGCAAGTAAGGAAAATATTTTTTAAATTTCTAAAACAAAACCAAAAATCATATTGATCATTTGCTGTATGGAGATATGCTGTTAGTGCTTTGTATGTATAACTAACCAAGAGGTTAAGTATAATTTGCTCAAAGTTACAGGTAGTGAGTGGCAGACCTGAAAGCTCTTAACTCAAAAATCTAAATACAGTGAACTAAAGGTATTGACTTTTTTTTTTTTAATTTAAGTGAGAGGCAGGGAGGCAGACAGACAGACTCCCACATGCTCCCCAACCGGGATCTACCTGGCAAGCCCTAGAACCAGGCGATGCTCTGCCCATCTGGGGCTGCTGCTCCATTGCTTAGCAACTGAGCTATTTTAGCACCTGAGGTGAGGCCACAGAGCCACCCTTAGCACCCAGGGCCAAATTGCTGGAACCATTCAAGCCCTGGCTGGGGGGGGGGGGGACAGGAGAGAGAAAGAGGCAGAGAGAGAAGAGGGGAAGGGTGGAGAAGCAAATGGTCGCTTCTCCTGTGCACCCTGACCAGGAATCAAACTGGGGTCTTCTACACCCTGGGCCGACGCTCTACTGCTGAGCCAACTGGCCAGGGCCAGGTACTGGCTTTCAAAAGTGCATTTCTTGTGTGTGAACCTGGGGAGGAATCTGAGATCGGGTATGGGTAAATAAACAGATAGAAAAAATGGGAGTTTTGAAAGTTCCAGGATTAAAGAATTTTGGTGTCAGTGCCTTCTAGCCAGAGACCAAGAGGAACACACCTAGAGTTGAGCAAGTTGGGTTTTTATCCGTTGCAGCTAGAGAAAATGCACATCATGAGGAACTAAAGGCATCTCAGAAGAAATGTGTAAGAAGAACTTACAGGATTTGAGCGTCAGTTGAGTGATATGGGGGAGTGTCCAAGGTAATAGGAGTTTGCTCTAAATTTGGTACTGTCAGAAAGCAGGGACACCTCTGTTTGGATACCTCAAAAATTTTTATCTACAGGAGGGTAGACTAGAGCAAAGCTATACCTATAACAGGTAAAGAAGTAGCAGTCACTCATATTAGCCAGGAGAGATAGATGTTTGGTATTTTGTGGTAGCACGGTGACCCTGATTTTTGTCTGTGCTTAGACAAGATTTATACTATGGTCTTGTTTAGTATCATTTTATCTTGATCTCAAATGGCCTTAACTGATGTTCAAATTCTGCGAGATTATGTCCAACAAGCATAATATGGCCTACCTGTAAGCACCAGGTCAACTTCAAACAATACTAAGGACTAGCTGTGTCAGACCAATTTCTCAATTGTCAAAAGCAGCTTTTTGCTTTCTCATTAGTATACCCAAGAGTGGTTCAGAGTTTCATTCAGAATCTATATAGGATTGCAGGTTTTCACTGTAAGACAGTGATCTTCAGAGCTGGAGGTTTTTTTATATTATGGAGATCTCACAAATCTGAAGTCAGAAGGTTGAATGAGTAAGAAAAAAACCTTGCTTCTTGGTTGATAACCAAAAAGTACTTGAAATTATAGCTATTAAGTGGCTAAATTGAATTCTCTCCCCCCTCTCTGGCTTTAGGTAAGTTACCTAACTTTGTTATGCCTAAATTTCTTTTTTTTCTTTTCTATCTTTTCTTTTGGCTTTTCTTTGCTCTGTTTTCTTTTAGTGTTTTATGCCTTGATTTCTTTATCTGGACATAAACATAAGTAAAAATAGATAATTCATAAAGTGCTTATAATGCACCATCACTGTCCTAAGCACTTTACATATATTAACTTATTTTTTTATATTAACTTATTTAATCTTTATAACAATCTAATGAGACAGGTACAGTTTTGTCTTTACTCATAGATGAAAAAACTGAGCACAAAAGGTTAATGATATAACCAAGGCCATATAGTCAGTAAGTGTCAGAACTGGCAGGCAGTGGGACCACAGAATCTGATGGTCATAGTAAAAAAACATGATTTTAGGTCAAGACAATACACAGTGATTGACTGTCCATTATATTGAATAGATATGGCTCAGTGTATACTAGGGGCTGTAGAAGACTAATCCTTAATGTTGGGCACATATACAGGGGTATCCAGATAGTTGGGATGAAAGAAGTAAATAGTAAAATTTCTACATATATTTAATTACCTCCCCTTTAAAAATTAGTATTTTTGTTTATGTTTCTTTTTAAATTTTATTTTATTTTTATTCATTTTTTTTTAGAGAGCAGTGAGAGAGAGAGAGAGAGATGAAGGGGAGGAGGATCAGGAAGGATCAACTCCCATATATGCCTTGACCAGGCAAGCCTGGGTTTTGAACCTGTGACCTCAGTGTTCCAGGTCAATGCTTTATCCACTGCACCACCCCAGGTCAGGCTCTTTTTAAATTTTATCCATTGATTTTAGAGAGAGAAGAAGGAAGAGAGAGAGATATCAGTTTGTTGTTCCACTTACTCATGCATTCATTGATTGACCTTATATGGACTTTCACCAGGAATGGAACCCATAACCTGTGCTATTAGGAAGATGCTCAAACCAACTGAACTAACCAGTTCAACCTTGCTTATATTCTATAAAAACCACAGTTTATTAGTACAGAAGTAAATGTATGTAATTTTTGTGTGTGTGACAGAGAGAGAGGAAAGAGACAGAGAGAGGGACAGACAGAAAGGAAGAGAGATGAAAAGCATTGATTCTTTGTTGCGGCACCTTAGTTGCTCATTGATTACTTTCTCATATGTGCCCAGACCAGGGGGCTACAGCAGACCGAGTAACCCCTTGCTCAGGCCAGTGACCTTGGGTTCAAGCTGGTGAGCTATGCTCAAACAAGAAGAGCCTGCACTCAAGCCAGTGACCTCGAGGTTTTAAACCTGGATCCTCTGCTTCCCAGTCTGACATTTTATCCACTGCGCCACTTCCTGGTCAGGCAGTAAATGTATGTAATCTAAAAATAAATATACACACAAGTATATTGAGGAATGCTCAAACATTTTTTGCTGACTATGTGATCACTGCAACAGAATGGACAAAGATTGAACCACTATGTCCCTGCCATCAAAGTGTTACAGTGTATTGAAGACAAAAAATACTTTTTTTTTCTAGAAAATAAAAAATTTAAGTGTAAACAATGGGCTACAGTAGATAAATTTATATCACAGATCAATTCAGATTGTCATCAAGTAAACCACAGCAATAACTGTCGTAGAAGGAGTCACAAGCGCCACCAGCCGTATTTTTGCCCACAGGATGAGGACAGCCTTGCTGCGGTTGACCGCCGCGGGCCGGGACCTGAGGGCAGAGATGGCGGCCCCGCAGCAGCTCTCGGAGCCTGCAAGGCAGCGGCGGAACGCGGGGTGGCGGCAGTGCCCTCCTAAGCACCAGCGCCCCCTGGTACTTGTGCCGCAACAGCAGTTTCAGCGCCGCGGCCCCGCTGTTTCCCGCCGCATGCAGCCTCGGGTCCACGTGGGACCACGAGAGCGCCACACCGCCAGCGCGCCAGTGCGGGAGAAACCCCAGAGAGGTGAGGCTCCGGCCAGGTCCCCGACAAGGCTAGAACACTGGGGAGAGGTTGATTTGTCAGCCATATTTACCTGCTTATTGCTTTATTCCGCCCACCACCCCACTTTGATCTTTTGTTTTCTTGTTTTCATTTCTTTCTACCTCTCTAAAAGGTTTATTTTTGTTTGTTTGTTTGTTTGTTTGTTTATTTCCTGAGTGGGATGTCAGGTTCAAAATTCCCAGTTGAGGGGAGAATCAGACAACGGATGAGGGAATTTGTTGGTCAAATGCAGCAGCTGGCCTAGAAAACAGACATAGAAATAACACTGATGTCCTGCTGACATAGGTACCTCTGCTGGGGCTCTGGGACTCTGGGCTAAGTGACTGTGTCTCTAAACTGGGGTTCTTAGTCTTTTGGGGAAAGTGAAACCGTGATCAAAGTGAGGCCTCCTCCTGAGAAAAATGCACAACACATAGACAAAACATTGCATACAATGCCATGGGTTCAGAGATTCCCAAAGCCAACTCCTAAAGTCCAGGCCTAGAAGTCAGGCTGTGAGTGAGGAGTTGGAATTTCTCCTCTTCCTGTATTCCAAGTGACTGCAAGTCTCTGGCTGCTATGAAAGCCAATACTGAATTAAGTAAATTGTATACGTGAATTTCCTCCAGCTCTGATTCAGATCCATGGGAATGGAGGGTCTTTACCCCGGGGATTTAATGTTAGCTTTTGTTTATGTGCTCCTGTATTTTCCAAGCTCCTGACTTGAGCCAACCAAATCTTTGCAAAAACAAAGATAAGTTGTAGAAAAACTAAGTAAGTCTAAATTTCAGTTCAGTTTACTTCAGCATGATTGAGTTCCAATGATATACCAGGTACCAGAAATAAAGACGCATTGGAGTTAGACATACCGCCCATGCCCTGGACAAGCTTGCACCTTCTGTCCATTTGTACTCGCTTAATTGAGTCTGTAGCCCTGTTGACTTAAAAATCTGTAGTTGCATATCTATGCAAGGCAGAGACTGAGAACCTCTCCTCTGGATCAGAGGTCATATAGAGATTTCCCCCGGTCTCAACGCTCCCTACTTCCAACACTTGGTGTTCTAGAGAAATCTGTTGCCAGTCTGCATCCTCTTTCTAAACTTTCAGAACCAAGCAACAGGCTGAGCTACACAGCTCCTCCCACATTCAAGGAGCATGTGACAAATGAAAAGACCAGAGGAGAAATATCCAGTGAACCCAGCAAACTGTGAGTTCTTTTAATTTATCCTGCGTGGTCACTCTTTCAGCTTTAATTGAAAATATATCATTTAGAGAACAAATGAATGTTGGTATATTTTTAAATCTTTCCAAAATAATCAGAGAAGATGAAAGTAAAACCTAGGTCAAATTCTAACGTCATTGCTTAAAAATAGAAAATAAGCATCTCTCTTCTTGCAAGGAAAATAAAATAAAGGCGTTTCCTTGATTGAAGATATTTCCTCTTTTTATCTTTATATTTTTATCCCTTAGGTCATAATTCATTTGTATTTCTATTTGACACTTAAAAGCTATAATTTGTCAGATTATCCTCCATATATACCAAGATTACTAATTCCTCTAATTTTTTTATATATGTGGGAGCCCAATTCTCAACGTCTCTATGAGCAGTTTCTATTTGTGTTTAATGTTCATAATTCTGAAAGTATAATTTCTTTCAGTAAAGTCATAATTATGACTTAAACTCATTGGTTTATGCATGCCTAAAAGTGCCCACATTATGACCAACAATACTATGGAAGTAGAAGAACCTCCCAAGTCTCCTGAGAAAATGTGGTCCAAAGATGAAGATTCTGAACAGAGGAGCTCTTTGGAGTGCGCTCAGAAGGCCACAGAGCTTCGGTAAGAGTGTGGCATGCCATGCCTGAAGCCATAATGAATTGAAAAAGCAGATGTTTAAAAAATTTCTTTTGTTTTTAAAGATTTTTATTTATTGATTTTACAGAGAGATGAGGTGAGGGGGGAGTGAGAACTAATGACTCATAGTTGCTTCACTTTAGTTGTTCATTGCTTGCTTCTGGTATGTGCCTTGACTGGGCAAGCCCAGGGTTTCAAACCCACAACCTCATTGTACCAGGTCAAATGCTCTATCCACTGTACCACCACAGGCCAGGCTGAAAAAGCAGATTCTTATTTGTCCCTCTCCTCCATCTCAGAGGAAAAGAGAATGCTTGAGATTAAATTCAGTCTTAAAAGTAGACCTGGAAATTGACCTGTGGTGGTGCAGTGGATAAAAGCATCGACCTGGAACTCTGGGCTTGCTGGGTCAAGGCCCATATGAGAAGCAACTGCAAGTTAATGTTTCCTGCTCCTCCTTCCTCCATGCTTCTCTCTCTCTCTCCTCTCTTTAAAATCAGTAAATAAAATCTTTTAAAAAAATGTAGACCTGGAGTCCCAAGTGGGTTAAGAAATTGATTAACCTAAAGGGGATGCTTATGTATAATTGAAGATTTGCTGCTTCACTTCATTGAAGAAAAACTATTTCATCCTCATTACCAGATAGCTGTGCATCAGTTCCTAGAGAACTCTTTTTTACCACCATTGATTTTTGAGAGAGAGGAAGGGAAAGAGAGAAAGATAAGCATCAACTCATTTCACTTAGTTGTGCATCCATTGACTGATTCTCATACATGCCCTGACTGGGGCTCGAACTGGAGACCTGGGGGGTCAAGCAGGCACCCTTGGTTCTCTAGCATGATACTCTATGCATTACGCCACAGGCCAGGTCAAGAACAGGTTTTTTTGTTATATATATATATTTTTTTTTTTTTCTTTTTTCTTTTTTGGTACCTTTCTGAAGTTGGAAACGGACAGGCAGTCAGACAGACTCCCGCACGCACCTGACCGGGATCCACCCGGCACGCCCACCAGGGGGTGATGCCCTGCCCACCTGGGGCTTCGCTCTGTTGCAACCAGAGCCATTCTAGCGCCTGAGGCAGAGGCCATGGAGCCATCCTCAGCGCCTGGACCAACTTTGCTCCAATGGAGCCTTGGCTGCGGGAGGGGAAGAGAGAGACAGAGAGGAAGAAGAGGGGGAGGGGTGGAGAAGCAGATGGGCGCCTCTCCTGTGTGCTCTGGCCGGGAATCGAACCTGGGACTCCTGCACGCCAGGCCGACGCTCTACCACTGAGCCAACCGGCCAGGGCAAGAACAGCTTTTAAAAAGACTTTATTTTTTAGAGTAGCTTTATTTATTTATTTATTTATTTTAGCAAGGAGAGAGAGAAGAAAGGAGAGAGATGAGAAGCATCAACTCATAGATGTGGCATGCTTTTCATTGATTGCTTCTTATACGTGCCTTGACCCGGGTGTCTCAAGCTGAGCCAGTGACTCCTTGCTCAAGCCAGTGACCTTTGGGCTCCAGCTAGGGACCTTTGGGGTTTTGAATTTGAGACCTCAGCATCCCAGGTTGATAATCTATCCACTACACCAACAGTCAGGCTAGAGTAGTTTAAGTTCACAGCAAAATTGAGCAGAAAGTACAGATATTGCCCATAAACTCCCCTGTTGCCTCCACATAGCCTCCCCCACTGACAGCATCTGCACCAGCGTGGTGCATTTATTATAATAGATGAACTTGTGCTGATATATCACTGTCACCCAAACTACATAGCTTACCTTAGGGTTCACTCTTTGTGTTGTACATTCTATAGGACAAGTGTATAATGATATGTACACATAATTGTTGTATCACACAGGGTAGTTTCACTGCTCTAAAAATCCTCTGTGCTAGGCCTACTTATTCTTTCCTGCCTCCTTACCCCTGATGTTACAGGCCATTTTACTGTCTCTATGATTTTATCATTGTCCAGAATGTTATATAGTTGGAAACATACAGTATGTAGCTTTTTCAAATTGGCTTCTTTCACTTAGCAATATGAATTTAAGTTTCTTCCATGTTTTTCATGGCTTGATAACTCATTTCTTTTTTTTTCCATTAAATTTATTGAAGTGGCATTAGTTAATAATTCATTTCTTTTTAGCAGCAAATAATGTTCCATTGTCTGGGTGTACCAGAATTAGTTATCCATTCACCTTCTGAAGGACAACTTGATTTCTTTCAAGTTTTGGCAATTATGAATGAAACTGCTTTCAACATCTATATGCAGGTTCTTTCTTATGTGACCATAAGTTTTCAATCTAGAACCTTCTAATTTTTTATTGATTTTAGAGAGAGAAGAAGGGAGGAAGAGAGAGAGAGAGAGATACACTGATTTATTGTTTCAGTTATTTAGAGTTATTTATTCATTGATTCAGTCCAGTATGTGTCCTGACTGGGGATTGAAGCTGCAACCTTGGTGTATTGTGACGATATTCCAACTAACTGAGCTACCTGGCCAGGGCACCCTGGAGATATTTTATTTTATTTTATTTATTTTTTGCGAGAGAGAGAGAGGAACAGAGAGGGACAGACAGGAAGGGAGAGATATGAGAAGCACCACTTCTTCATTGAGGCACATTTGATTGCTTTCTTTTTCTTTTTTAATGGTGTAGTTAAAAAATGTGAGCATTACATCTTTATTTTGATGCAGTTATATAAGAGTGATTGCTTTCTCTTATGAGCCTTGACCTAGGGACTTCAGCCAAACCAGTGACGCCTTTGCTCAAGGCAGCAGCCTTAGACTCAAGTCAGCGACCTTGGGCTTCAAGCCAGTGACATTTGGCCTTAAGCCAGCGACAATGGGTCATGTTTATGATCCTACACTCAAGCCACTGACCCTGCGCTCAAGCTAGATGAGCCCGCACTCAAGCCAGTGACCTCAAGGTTTCACACCTGGGTCCTCTGCGTTTCAGGTTGGCACTCTATCCACTGCACCACAGCCTGATCAGGACACCTGGAGACTTTTTAAAACAACAGATGCCTGGGCCCCACTCCAGAGATTTCCTTTCAGTTATTTATTTTATTTTTTTGTATTTTTCTGAAGCTGGAAACGGGGAGGCAGTCAGACAGACTCCCGCATGCACCCGACTGGGATCCACCCGGCACGCCCACCAGGGGGCGATGCTCTGCCCATCCGGGGCATCGCTCTGTTGCGACCAGAGTCACTCTAGCGCCTGGGGCAGAGGCCATGGAGCCATCCCCAGCGCACGGGCCATCTTTTGCTCCAGTGGAGCCTGGGCTGCGGGAGGGGAAGAGAGAGACAGAGAGGAAGGAGAGGGGGAGGAGTGGAGAAGCAGATGGGCGCCTCTCCTGTGTGCCCTGGCCAGGAATCGAACCCGGGACTTCTGCATGCCAGGCTGACGCTCTACCACTGAGCCAACCGGCCAGGGCCATCCTTTCAGTTATTTAGAGCAGTGGTCCCCAACCTTTTTTGGGCCACGGACCGGTTTAATGTCAGAAAACATTTTTTTTTTTTCTGTATTTTTCTGAAGTCGGAAACAGGGAGAGACAGTCAGAGACTCCTGCATGCACCTGACTGGGATCCACCCAGCCTGCCCACCAGGGGGCGACGCTCTGCCCACCAGGGGGTGATGCTCTGCCCCTCCAGGGCGTTGGTCTGTCGAGACCAGAGCCACTCTAGCGCCTGGGGCTCGGGCCATCTTTGCTCCAGTGGAGCCTTGGCTGCTGGAGGGGAAGAGAGAGACAGAGAGGAAGGAGAGGGGGAGGGGTGGAGAAGCAGATGGGCGCTTCTCCTGTGTGCCCTGGCCGGGAATCGAACCCGGGACTTCTGCACACCAGGCCGACGCTCTACCACTGAGCCAACTGGCCAGGGCCTAATGTCAGAAAACATTTTCACAGACCGGCCTTTAGGGTGGGACGGATAAATGTATCACGTGACCAAGACAAGCGTCAAGTGTGAGTCTTAGACGGTTGTAACAGAGGAAATCTGGTCATTTTTTAAAAATAAAACATCGTTCAGACTTAAATATAAATAAAACGGAAATAATGTAAGTTATTTATTCTTTCTCTGTGGACCGGTACCAAATGGCCTACGGACCGGTACCGGTCCGTGGCCCAGAGGTTGGGGACCACTGATTTAGGAGATTAGGCAGTATAATTTTAAAGATCTCTCTAGATAATTCTAGTAAGCAGCTGGGACTGAGAATCACTGAGATAGAGTCTAGTGAACCCAGTTCCTCCCAATTCTTTTCAAACATTGAAGAAAACATGATCTCCTAGGTTCATAAAATATAATCTTCCCTTGTGTCTCCCATCCATAGCCACACTTTTTTGCTTTCTCTAAGGAAACAGAGCTCAAACTTAGTAGGTCTTTGCAAGCTTTATGGGAAATTGTGAGCACCATTTTAAAAATGGCTGTTATATTTTCTCAGCACACAGAATTTAAGGTTGGTAGTCTCTCTCAAATCTCAGCTGGTATGAGGAGAAATGGAGAAAGGTGATTGTTACGGGAGTGTGTATACACTTTTTATTTCTGGTGTGTTATGGAGAAGATAGGCAAGCAAGAGGCAACAGGATAAGTCTTAGTGCAGAATTAGAGGGAAAAGGTGCTTAATTTTGTCCATTCTCAGACAAAATATTTTAGCATTGTCTTCTTTCTGAAGAACTTCCATTAAGGAGAACATAGAGCTGATTCGGCTTAAGAAGCTCTTACATGAAAGGGACACCACATTGACAGCGACAAAAACACAATTAACAGAGCTTCAAAAGGTGAGTTGCCATCATCCGCTGTGTTGTTTTTGTTTTTTTGTTTTTTTTTGGAGGGGGTAAACCCAGCTAGTTAAGAGATTAGTACATTGTTTCCATTTTACACCTGGGAGACCACAATTTAGAGAAACTAAGGTCACACGATTTATAGGTGATATTTAAATCCAAGCCTTGCAACTCAGAGACCTTCTTTTCCACTACTTTCCATTATCTGTCTAATATTCTCTCTTGGGAAGAAGGCTCAAGCCCTGCCCAATAAGGTGGAATGAAATGGGGTTAATTTGCTTCAGGGTTTAGGTACCAGCCAGGAGCCACAAGAAGAATGTATTTAACTTAGAAAGCCAAGAGCAGTCACAGAGAAGAGAAGGAAAGCAGTTTTTACTGAGTACTCGTTATATGCTGGACTCTGTACCAGACACTTACATAGGCATGATCTCATTTAAGCTTGACAGCAATCCTAAAGGTAAGTACATTTAATGGATTAAGAAACTGAGCCTCAAAGAAGTTAAGTAACTTGCTCAAGTCATGCAAATAGTAAGGCACACAGCAGGCTTTGATCCCAGGTTTATCTGGCACAAAGGCTTATGCTCTTTTCTCATTACCATACAATAGAAACTCATATCTATCTGAATGGTAGAAGTAGGGCATCATGGATCTAGGTAATAGACTGGCACCTTTTCTTTCTTTTTGTTTTATTTTTTTGTGACAGAGAGACAGAAAGAGGGACAGATAGGGACAGACAGACCGGAAGGGAGATGAGAAGCATCAATTCTTCGTTGCGACACCTTAGTTGTTAATTGATTGCTTTCTCATATGTGCCTTGACTGGGGGGCTACAGCAGGCTGAGTGACCCCTTGCTCAAGTTAGTGACCTTGGGTTCAAGCTGGTGAGCTGTGCTCAAACTAGATGAGTCAGCACTCAGGCTCGTGACCTCGGGGTTTGAACCTGGATTTTCTGCATCCCAGTCTGACGCTTTATCTATTGCGCCACCGCCTGGTCAGGCTCACCTTTCTTCTTTTTTTAAAAATATATTTTATTTATTTTAAAGACAGAGGTGAGAGAGAGAGAGAAAGAAAGAGAGTAAGAGAGAGCGAAGGAGGGAGGAGAGAAGCAGGAAGCATCAACTCCCATATGTGCCTTGACCAGGTAAGCCTGGGGTTTTGAACCAGGGACCTCAGCGTCCCAGGTCAACACTTTATCCACTGTGCCACCACAGGTCAGACGGCTCACCTTTCTTTCTTTTCTTTTTTTTTTTTGATTTTTTTTTTTATTCATTTTAGAGAGGAGAGAGGGGGAGAGAGAGGAGAGAGAGACAGGGGGGAGGAGCTGGAAGCATCAACTCCCATATGTGCCTTTACCAGGCAAGCCCAGGGTTTTGAACCGGCGACCTCAGCATTTCCAGGTCGACGCTTTATCCACTGCGCCACCACAGGTCAGGCGGCTCACCTTTCTTCATAAAAGCTAAATCCTGTTTGGATTGCTATTCATTAGTGAGAACAGGTACTGATGTAGCTGTTTCATAAAATCTAAGAGACATAATGCATACTTTGAAAAATCAGGGTATACCTGTACTTGTGGGATTAGATTTTTAAAAATCTTTTAATTTATTTATTCATTCATTTTTTTAAATTGTTGATTATTTTGTGTGCCCATCACACAAAGTCAAATTACTTTCTGACACTATAAAATCGATCAATAAATAATATTTTTAAAAAATCTATCTCTATATATATTTAAAGACTTTATTAATTTTGGAGAGAGAAGTGAGCACGTAAGAGAGAGAGAGACAGAGAGAGAGACAGAGAGAGAGAGAGAGAAGGGGGAGGGAGGAGCAGGAGGCATCAACTCCCATACATGCCTTGACCAGGAAAGCCCAGGATTTCAAACCAGCGACCTCAGCATTCCAGGCCGACGCATTATCTACTGCACCACCACAGGCCAGGCTAAAAAGTTTATTTATTCCTTCATTTCTTTAAAGGAAAAAGGGAAGAAAGGCATTCTAAATTGAATGTCCTTACCCATTTCAGTGGTAGTGGTAGAGATGATCAAAAATGGTGAATAATCATCCACAATTTTTAAAATGTTGGTTTTACAATTTGTTTTCTTTAGAAATTTACCATTTTTTCATATGTACATACTAAAATAAGTTTGCATCTTCTCAATTCTTTAGCAGTAAAATATGGTGGTCAATAGCATAGACTCTGCAGTCTGAGCAAGTGACTTAGCTCTCTGAGCTTTTAGTTTCTTGTTTTAGTTAAAAAATTTTTTTTGATCTGACCCCTTTGGTGGCGCAGTGGATAACACGTCGACCTGGAACACTGAGTTTGCCAGTTCAAAACCCTGGGCTTGAGGCTCCATTGGAGCAAAAGATGGCCCGGGCACTGAGGATGGCTCCTTGGCCTCTGCCCCAGGCGCTAGAGTGACTCTGGTCGAAACAGAGCAACACCCCGGATGGGCAGAGCATCGCCCCCTGGTGGGCGTGCCGGGTGGATCCCGGCCGGGCGCATGCAGGAATCTGTTTGACTGCCTCCCCATTTCCAGCTTCAGAAAAATACAAAAAACAAAACAAAACAAAACCCTGGGCTTGCCTGGTCAAGGCACACATGAAGAGCAACTACTATGAGTTGATGGATCCTGCTTCTCCCATTCCCCTTTCTCTCTCTCCTCTCCCTAAAATCAATAAATAAAATCTTAAAAAAAAATTTTGGGGGGCCCTGGCCGGTTGGCTCAGCAGTAGAGCGTCGGCCTAGCGTGCGGAGGACCCGGGTTCGATTCCCGGCCAGGGCACACAGGAGAAGCGCCCATTTGCTTCTCCACCCCTCCGCCGCGCTTTCCTCTCTGTTTCTCTCTTCCCCTCCCGCAGCCAAAGCTCCATTGGAGCAAAGATGGCCCGGGCGCTGGGGATGGCTCCTTGGCCTCTGCCCCAGGCGCTAGAGTGGCTCTGGTCACGGCAGAGCGACGCCCCAGAGGGGCAGAGAATCGCCCCCTGGTGGGCAGAGCGTCGTCCCTTGGTGGGCGTGCCGGGTGGATCCCGGTCGGGCGCATGCGGGAGTCTGTCTGACTGTCTCTCCCTGTTTCCAGCTTCAGAAAAATGAAAAAAAAAATAAAATTTTTTTTTGGGGGGTAATAGATTTATTTTAGAGAAAGGAAGGAAGAGAGAGAGAAAGATTGATTTTTTGTTCCACTTATTTATGCATTCATTGATTAATTCTTCTATGTGCACTGACTGGAGATTGAACTGGCAACCTTGGTATATTGTGATGACTCTCTAATCAATTGAGCTACCTGGCAAGGCTGGGCTTTTCATTTCCGCATGCAGCCCCCTGAGGCCATTTATCCAGCTCCCACCGCACTTCCGGAAGGGGCACCTCTTTCACTGGTGGTCAGTGAGAGGGCATAGTTCCCATTGAAATACTGGTCAGTTTGTTGATTTAAATTTACTAGTTCTTTATTTTAAATATTGTATTTGTTTTTTTACTTTAAAATAAGATATGTGCAGTGTGCATAAGGATTTGTTCATAGTTTTTTTTATAGTCCAGCCCTCCAACGGTCTGAGGGACAGTGAACTGACCCCCTGTGTAAAAAGTTTGGGGACCCTTGGTTTAGGCAACACTGACTACCACTCAGATTTGCAGTAAGGATTAAGTTAGATAATATGTTTAAAACAATTATAATGATCATAAAATAACATATAATGAAGCACATAGTGACATAAAACACATAGTAACTGCTCAACCAAAAATAGTAGCTGTTGTTAGTTTGATTATTGGTTGTTTTTTTTATAATTTCTAAAACTGGAAAGAGACCTTTCTGAAGCATGCTAAATAATAGCGCCTAGTTTGAAAATAAATATTTTTCTTGGATATATCTACTAACTGCAATGCAAATGTGAATAAATGACCCTTAATTTTTTTTTTTTAAAGAAATAGTGTGGGCTGTTATGTTCACATTCTATCTGACAAACTAGCACAAGGGAATACAAATAGCAATTAGTAAATGAGTACTCAAATTGACTTAATTTATTGGAATTTTTAATGTGTTGGGTTTTTTTTTGTTTTGTTTTTACAGTGACAGAGAGAGAGAGTCAGAGAGAGGGATAGATAGGAACAGACAGACAGGAACAGAGAGAGATGAGAAGCATCAATCATTAGTTTTTCATTGCGACACCTTAGTTGTTCATTGATTGCTTTCTCATATGTGCCTTGATCTTGGGCCTTCAGCAGACCAAGTAACCCCTTGCTCGAGCCAGTGACCTTGGGTCCAAGCTGGTGAGCTTTGTTCAAACCAGATGAGCCTACGCTCAAACTGGCGACCTCGGGGTCTTGAACCTGGGTCCTTCGCATCCCAGTCCGATGCTCTATCCATTGCGCCACCGCCTGGTCAGGCAAATTTTTAATGTTTGTTTTTTTTTGTTTTTTTTTTTTTACAGGGGTAGAGAGAGAGTCAGAGAGAGGTATAGATAGGGACAGACAGACAGGAACAGAGAGAGATGAGAAGCATCAATCATCAGTTTTTCGTTGCGACACCTTAGTTGTTCATTGATTGCTTTCTCATATGTGCCTTGATCTTGGGCCTTCGGCAGACCAAGTAACCCCTTGCTCGAGCCAGCGACCTTGGGTCCAAGCTGGTGAGCTTTTTTTTTTTGCTTAAGCCAGATGAGCCCGCACTCACGTTGGTGACCTCAGGATCTTGAACCTGGGTCCTCTGCATCCCAGTCCAACGCTCTATCCACTGCACCACCGCCTGGTCAGGCTTAATGTTTTTTTAAATAAATATTTAAACATTTGTTATAGAGAAACATCAAAATAAAAATCAAGTTGATATATCAATAAAATAGTATTTGTTTTTTCCTTTCAGGCATATGAAGTTCTACTTCAGAAGGTACTTAATAAAAATTCCTTGAATCTCTCTTTCTGATCAGAGTAATGAAACCCATAGAAATTTGGATTCATCTTCAAGTAAGGTGACACCAGAATTTGGCTAACTAAATAAAAATATTGTGTCATATAATTTTTATTAAGGGAAATGATACTACCACTGTTTTCAGCTACTTATTTTACTGTTTTCATAAAAATTGAAATATAGCCTGACCAAGTGGTGGCACAGTGGATAGAGCGTTGGACTAAGACACAGAAGACCCAGGTTTGAAACCCCGAGGTCGCTGGCTTGAGCACAGATTCATCGGGCTTAAGAGCAGGCTCACCAGCTTGAGCACGCGGTCGCTGGCTTGAGTGCGAGATCACAGACATGACCTCATTATCGCTGGTTTGAACCCAGAGGTTGCTGGCTTGAAGCCCAAGGTCGCTGGCTTGAGCCCAAGGTCTCTGGTTTGAGCAAAGGGTCTCTCGCTCTGCTGTAACCCCTGGGTCAAGGCACATATGAGAAAGCAATCAATGAACAAGCAATCAATGAACAACTAAGATGCTGCAAGGAGAAACTGGTGCTTCTCATCTCTCTCTCTGCCTGTTTGTCCCTGTCAGTCCCTCTCTTTCTGTCTCTGTCAAAAAAAATAATTGAAATAAAAGATCTGAGTTGAGAAATATTTCTAATAGTATTTTTTAACTTATTGCTAGAGAAAATTATAATATTGGCTCAAAAATTTCTAAGAATATTCTTCTAGCATGTTTGAAATGATGAGATATAACAAAGTTGTTGCAAATGTTCTCTGATGTTATTTATTTATTTATTTATTTAGCCAGAGAGACATAGAGAGGGACAGATAGGGATGAACAAACAAGAAGGGAGAGAGATGAGAAAAATCGGTTCTTCATTGCGGCACCTTAGTTGTTCATTAATTGCTTTTTCATATGTGCCTTGAACTGGAGTAGAGGAGCAGGGGTCTACAGCAGAGAGAGTGACCTCTTGCTCAAGCCAGTGACCTTGGGCTCAAGCCAGTGACCATGGGATCGTGTTTATGATCCCAAGCTCAAGCCAGTGACCCCGCGCTCAAACCGATGACCTTGGGTTTTCAAAACTAGTGACCTTGGGTTTTCAAACCTGGATCCTCTGCATCCCAGGCCAACACTTTATCCACTGCGCCACTGCCTGGTCAGGCTCTGGTGTTATTAAGTACTTGGGCCTATTCACCCCTGTGAGCGGGGTGCACGTAAAGCTTGCTAAATGTTCGTGATTAAGAGTCACTAAGACAGAGCTCCTCACCAGACGTATCCACCAAAAAAATACACACTTAACTTCTAGAGTTATATGTGTCAGTTTGCTAGGTGCAAAGGGAGGAGCCTACCATAAAAACCATTCAAATAGCTTAGAAAATAAAGGCAGCTGTGAAAGGTGGCACTTCACTTAGAGCCAGGGTTTAATTTGAATCTTGGGGAAATCAAGGTTCCAACGATGAATTGTGGTTTCTCAGAGTAGGAAATACTAACAGGGAAATAATATTCCTGAGAAATGCTAGGGTGGAAAATGAGGTCAATTTACAGTGCAAATGCAACATACTATTCATCAAAGCCATTCTTTGTGACACCTACTAGGGAATGCTAGGGTGGCTGGTATCTTGAGTCCACTCCAGGCGAGTGATATGACCATTCCCAGGGCAACTTCCCTTTTGCTCTAGAATCAGGGAATCCTGAGTGCAGCTCATGATGCCCTCCTCAGCCAAGTGAATGAGCTCAGGGAAGAGCTGAAGGAGGAGAGCAAGAAGGCTGTCAGCTTGAAGAGCCAACTGGAAGATGTGTCCATTCTACAGATAACACTGAAGGAGGTAAATAATAATAATTGAAAGATACCGCCAATTGTAAGTTATGTTCTAATTATAAAGATGTTAAAAAGTGGCCTGACCTGTGGTGATGCAATAGATAAAGCATTGACCTGGAATGCTGGGTTTGCTGGTTCAAAACCCCGGGCTTAAAAAACAACAACAACAACAACAACAATAAAACATGATTCCAAGCCTGACCAGGTGGTGGCGCAGTAGATAGAGCGTCGGACTGGGATGCGGAAGGATCCAGGTTCAAGACCCCAAGGTCGCCAGCTTGAGCGCGGGCTCATCTGGTTTGAGCAAACAGCTCACCGGCTTGGACCCAAGGTCGCTGGGCTCCAGCAAGGGGTTACTCGATCTGCTGAAGGCCCACGGTCAAGGCACATGTGAGAAAGCAATCAATGAACAACTAAGAAGTTGCAATGCGCAACGAGAAACTGATGATTGATGCTTCTCATCTCTCTCCGTTCCTGTCTGTCTGTCCCTGTCTATCTCTGCCTCTGTTTAAAAAAAAACAACAAAAAAACCCAAAACACAACAAAAACCCTCGGCTTGCCCAGGCAAGGCACATACAAGAAGCTACTACTAGGAGTTGATGCTTCTTGTTCTTCCTCTCTCCACCTTCTTTTTCTCTCTCTCCTCTCTCTAAAATCGATAAATAAAAATCTTTTAAAATGTTAAAAAATGTATCATTTTTTATTTATTAACTTTTAGAAAGAGAGAGAAAGAACCATCAATTTGTTTTCCACTTATTTATGAATTCAGTAGTTGATTCTTGTATGTGCCCTGACCGGGGATCAAACCCACAACCTTGGCATATCAGCACAGTGCTCTAACCAACTGAGTTACCAGGCCAGGGCTAAAAAGTGTATCTTAGCAACACTATGGTTATTTTATTTTTTAAAAATCATTTTGTTTTTAAATTTTATTTATTGATTTTTAGAGAGAGGAGAGGGGGTGTGGGAGAAGCAGGAAACAACTCATAGTAGTTGCTTTCTGTATGTGCCTTGACCAGGCAAGCCCAGGGTTTCCAACCGGCAATCTCAGTGTTCCAGGTTGACACTTTATCCACCGCACCACCACAGGTCTATTTTATTTTTTCAAATAAGTAAAATGAGCCTCCAAGTAGTTAATTTGCTCAAGATTATACTATTAGGGGGAAAATGAGGTTTAAACTTATGTCTGTTTGCCAAAATCTTTGCTCTTTTATAGTGTTCTGCTTCTTTCCTAACTGTAGAATCAGATACCATGATAATTTACTTCAGTTTAATTGGTTCAAGTCTTTCTAGTTGAGTGGCTTCTCACAGATATGGGAGATGAACATGGAAAATCTCACACCTAAGTCCCACCCTGCAACAGAAAAGGGAAATCTTGTGCAAGACACTCTCTCTCTCTCTCTCTCTCTCTCTCTCTCTCTCTATATATATATATATATATATACACACACACACATACACTTTTTTTTTTAATTGAGAGGAGGGGAGATAGACTCCTGCATGCACCTCAACTGGGATCCACCTGGCTGCCCGTGTCTGGGGCTGATGCTCTGCCCTTCTTGGACCGTGCTCGCAAGTGAACTATTTTTAGCGCCTGAGGCAGAAGCTCCATGGAACCATCCTCAGTGCCCAGCCTGTTGCGCTTGAATCAATCAAGCCATGGCTGTGGGAGAGGAAGAAAGAGAGACAGAGAGAGAGAGAGAGAGAGAGAGAGAGAGGAGGGGGAGGGGAGGGGAGGAGAAGTAGATGGTTGCTTCTCCTGTGTGCCTCAACCAGAAATTGAACCTGGAACTTTCATATGCTGGTCGATGCTCTACCACTGAGCCAACCAGCTATGGCTGCAAGACAGATATTTTAAATTTTTATCTCAATTACTCTACTATCATTCTTAGTTTCAGGAAAGAGTTGAAGATTTGGAAAAAGAACGGAAGTTGCTAAATGACAATTATGACAAACTCTTAGAAAAGTGAGTACTAAGTTTTAGTCCTAAAGCATTGTTTGTTATAAAAGATGATAATAGAAAAGTGCCGCCCCAATTTATTTATTTATTTATTTATTTATTTTGCCTTCCCAATTTAAAAAATAATACATAGTGTTGATAAAATATGGGGAAACTGGTACTCAATACTGTTGGTGACTATATAAATTGGCACAGTCTTTTTTTTTTTGAGAGAGAACAGACTGGGACACACAGACAGTAAGGGAGAGAGATGAGAAGCATCAGTTCTTCACTGCGGCACCTTAGTTGTTCACTGATTGCTTTCTCATGTGTACCTTGACCAGGGGGCTCCAACTGAGCCAGTGACCCCTTGCTCAAGCCAGCAACCTTGGGCTTCAAGCCAGAGACCTTTGGGCTCAAGCCAGCGACCATGGAGTCGTGTCTATGATCACATGCTCAAGCTGGCAACCCCACACTCAAGCTGGTGAGCCTATACTTAAGCCAGATGAGCCTGAGCTCAAGCCGGTGACCTCGGGGTTTCAAATATGGGCCGTCAGAGTCCCAGGCCAATGCTGTATTCACTGTGGCACTGCCTGGTTAGGCTAAATTTGCCAGTGTTTTTGGAAGTGAATTTGACATTATCTATCAAAACATTAGTATAAATATTATTATATATATGCAAAGATTTTGTATAATAAGAATGTTGCCTGGCCTGTGGTGGTACAGTGGATAGAACACCAACCTGGAGCACTGAGGTCGCTGGTTTGAAACCCTAGGCTTGCCTGGTCAAGTCACATATACAAGAACCAGTGAACAAACAGCTGGAGTGAAACAACTACTTCTCATCCTCTCCTCATCCCTCTGTAAAATGAATAAATAAGATCTTTAAAAAAAAGAAAGAAAGAAACAGAGGCCCTGGCCGATTGGCTCAGCGGTAGAGTGTCAGCCCAGCATGTGGAAGTCCCAGGTTCAATTCCTGGTCCAGGCACACAGGAGAAGTGCCCATCTGCTTCTCCACCCCTCCCCTTTTTCCTTCTCTCTCTCTCTCTCTCTCTCTCTCTCTCTCTCTCTCTTTCCCTCTTGCAGCCATGATTCGACTGGAGCAAGTTGGCCCTGGGCACTGAGGATGGCTCCATGGCCTCCGCCTCAGCTGCTAAGAAGAGCTCAGTTGCTGAGTAAAAAGCAACATCCCAGATGGGCAGAGCATCACCCCCTAGTGGGCTTGCTGGGTGGATCCCGGTCAGAGTGCATGCAGGAGTCTGTCTCTCTGCCTCCCCTCCTCTCACTGAATAATAATAATAATAATAATAAATAATGTTCATTACTGCATCGTTAGTAATAGTAAAAAATAATTGGAAACCATCCAAAATTCCTTTGATAGGAATTGACTAAATCATGTTGCATTCCCACAATAAAATACGATGAAGCTGTTAAAAATGAAGTAGACCTGTATGCTAATTGTTTAAAAAATTTTTTAAATATTTTATTTGTTGATTTTTCAGAGCGAGGAGGGGCACAGTGAGAAGTATCAACTCATAGTTGCCTCACTTTAGTTGTTCACTGCTTGCTTGTTGCTTGTCATAGGTGCCTTGACCAGGCAAGCTTAGGATTTCAAACTGGCAACCTCAGCATTCCAGCATTCCAAAATTTTTTAAACTGATTTTAGAGAGAGAGAGAGAGAGAGAGAGAGGACAGGAGAAAGAGAGAGAGCGAGCAAAATATCGATTTGTTGTTCTACTTACCCATACATGCATTAACTGACTCCTGTATGTGCTCTGACTGGCGATGGAACCCACAGCCTTTGTATATCAAGATGATGCTTTAAACAACTGAGATACTTGGCCAGGGCTGTATGCCTGTGTTAAAAGAAAAATCAAGTTGCAAAAGAATCTATTAACTCTGACCTAAAATGATTGGTGTAGGGCAAAGAGACACCGTCATTTTTATTTTACACTCTTCCACATCATTTTAGCTTTTCACAACACACATATATTCATGTATTAGCTTTGAAATTAAAATACCTAGAACTAAGAAAATTAAACGTGCCTTCTGACTCAGTTAAAGGCAGCAGAGGGTAGATTGGAGAGGATGTGTGGAAGCATCCTAGGAACAACTAATTGCTTTTCAGCTTAGTGAAATGAAGTAGTGTGAGGATTATCCTCTTTGAAGCCTTCTTATTACAAACACTACTATTGGTGCTCCCTTTTATCATTCAAAACATCCTCTTGGGCCATCATATAGTGTATGGTCAGGAAGTACCAAAAACTCTTAATATTAGCTGAAAGGAAGTTGTTTCTGGACCACATTTATTTACTTTTTAAAGATTTTATTTATTAATTTTGAAGACAGGAGAGACAGAAAGGGGGAAGGAGCAGGAAGCATCAGTTCGTAGTAGTTGCTTCCTGTATGTGCCTTGAACAGGCAAGCTCAGGGATTTGAACCGGTGACCTCAGCATTCCAGATCTATGCTTTGTCCACTGCACCACTATAGGTCAGGCTGCACCACATTTATTAAAATGATAAATAGGAAGAAAAACATAAGCAGAAATATGCCTGAGCTGTGGTGGCACAGTGGATAATGTGTTGACCTGGAACACTGAGGTCGCTGGTTCGAATCCCTGGGCTTGCCCAGTCAAGGCACATACAAGAAGCAACTACTACGAATTGATACTTCCCACTTCTCCCTCCTCTTTCTCTCTTCCTTCTCTCTCTCTCAAAATCAATAATGTCTAAAAAAAAAAAGAAAGAAAGAAAAACATAAGCAAAAATAATAACTGGATTATCAGTATCAGTTCTCTTGTAGTGACAATTGAGGATGTGTAATAATCAAGGACTGCCCATATGTTTTACATTCACAAAGGTCTGCCCTGACAGCTAGATACAGTGGTGTGCAGGGTATAGTCACTGAACAATTGAAACTTTTAGTTACTGCCCTTCAGTGTAGTAATTTATAATATAGTGTAAAGGCAAGTACTGTCTAAACAAGCCATTGGTGATGCTAGATAGAGGAATATTTCACTCTTCATTTCTAATCCAGCAGCCCTGGGAATGTCTTGGTACACAGTTCCCCCAACTAAAGAAAGCTGTCATGCTGGAGATGTTCCTGGGGAAATAGCTATGACTTGGGTTGATTGCTCAGTAGGCTATTTGAGACCTAAATCTAAGTGATACTAAAGAACTCAGTAGGATCCAAAAGTTCCGAGGCAGTTGGTAAATGACAGTTACAAGTAAAGCAGGAGCAGGAAAAAAAACCATGTAGGAGAATGAATGATGAACTAGGCCCAGGAGATGCTGAAACTGTAATAAAAACATTTTATTGAACACCTTCAAGTATCCATCTGACAAGTGCCCCCAACCCCGCCGCCATCTTCCCCACCCCCACCCCCACTGTTTTTGTGTCCCATGTTCAGCATGCTGGACAGCAGTAATCAGCCTCACTGGAGCAATGAACTTGTAGGAGAACAGCTACAGCAGAAAGTCTCTCAGTTACAGGATCAGCTGGACACTGAGCTGGAGGAGAAGAGGAAAGTCTTACTTCAGCTGTCCAGAGAGAAAGGTAGGTTGGGTCTTAAAAAGCTGTCTCCATCTGGTTTGGGAGAAGGGAACTTGGGCCATCATTTCTCCAATTTCTCACGTGATCTTGGGTAACTAGAACAAGAACACAGGCAATCAGATCAGGTTTACAACCCAGAAAGCATGATACCTACCTCACACATATATTTCTTTCCATGTAATGATGTTCCATTTGAGAGGATGTCAATTTTTAAATTTTTATTTTTATTTTGCAAGCAAGAGAGAGACAGAGATGAGAAGCATCAACTCATAGTTGCAACACTTTAGTTGTTTGTTGATTGCTTTCTCATATGTGCCTTGACTGGGAGGCTCCAGCTGAGCCAGTGACCTTGGGTTCAAACCAGTGTCCTTGGGTTTCAAGCCAGCGACCTTGGACTCAAGCCGGATGAGCCCACGCTCAAGCCGACATCCTCCGGCTTTCACACCTGGGACCTCAGCATCCCAGGTTGATGCTCTATTCACTGCACTACCTCTGGTCAGGGTCAATTTCTTTTTTTTTTTTCTTTATTTAAATTTAGTGGGGCGACACTGGTTAATATACAGATTTTGGGGTGCCCAATTCTACAACACATCTTTGTACATGGCATTGTGTGCTCACTACCCCCAAGTCTTTGTTCATCACCATTTCTCTTCCCTATACCCTCCTCCACTTCCCCTGAGGATGTCAATTTTTAATTTATTTTTTAAACATTCACTTTATTTATTGAAAGTATTGAAAATGAATTCCTTTGCCTTTTATTCTTATTAATCATTTTAGAGGTGACTGGGAGCCTTTTTTTTTTTTAAGCATCTGATACCTGAAATTGAGAAGCAAATTGCTGCTCTTGGGTACCACTACCATTTCCCCTATCCTAACGTGGGTCACAGTAGATAGTACAAAGATGTTTGGGGGCTCGCTGTGCTGAGAGCAGCACGTGCTGTGTTCCCTGGCTGAGGAGGCAATTGGCAGGCAAGGTAGCAGCCTGGCATATCCTGTCCTTTTGGCTGAGTTGTTTTAGTTGCTTAGTTTGTAAGCTGCATCGGAGGCCACATGTCAAAATATTAGAGCCAAAAAATTAAAGCTAAGCCCTGGCCGGATAGCTTGGTTGCTTAGAGCTTTATCCAGAAGCGCAGAAGTTGCAGGTTAGGTTCCAAGTTAGGGCACGTAAAGGAATAGATTGATGTTCCTGTCTCTTTCTCTCTCCCCCTTCCTCTTTCTCTCAAATTAATAAATTTTAAAAACTAAAAAAAAAAAAAAAATAAAGCTGATTAATCCTCAAGACTTACATGGAAAGGAGCCTTTTGATCCATACTGGACTTCATGAGCACAGACTTTACCTTTGTTGTATTAAGCCACAGAGATGTAGCACATATTTGTTACTGCAGCATACATGTATTAGTGCATGCTGATTAATTATCGGACTGTATCCTAAGAGTTAAACAAATATAAAGTTGAAAAAGAGACCCAAAGATATTTAAATATTATTCAAAAGATATTTGTTTCACTTCTTTTTGCTAACCTAGACCTTGATATGTTAGTCTTATCAAACTTTTAATTCTTCATATATATTCACATAAGAGAGTGAAAGAAAGAAATATGACATCAAAACAAAACAGAGGCAACCTGACCTGTGGTGGTGCAGTGGATAAAGTGTCAACCTGGAACATTGGGATCGCTGGTTTGAAACCCTGGACTTGCCTGGTCAAGGCACATATGGGAGTTGATGCTCCTTGCTCTTCACTCCCTTTCTCTCTGTCTCTTCCCTAAAATGAACAAATAAAGTATTTTAAAATATCTTTTAAAAAATATAGGCAGTCACAGGGATGTAAAGTACAGCATAGGAAATATAGTCAATAATATTGTAATAACTCTATATGATGCCAGTATGTGATTGTCTATTGTGTTATACATCTGAAACTAATACAAAGTAATGTTGAATACAAACTGTAATTAAAAAAATTAAAAATAGTAAAAACAATTTAAAAAAGAAAAATAAACAGAAACCATAAAAAGGTAAAGCTAGGAGCACATGTGAGGACCTTGTAGTACATATGAAGTACAAGGGAAGTCCTGTTAAAACCTTAGGGTAACCTAATCTGCTTAATGCATGAATAAGAATGATTGCACTAAACACTGATCACCTTCCTTCCCTAAAACACATCCCCTCACACACAGATGCCCAAATGCTCACCTTTCCTCAAAATCAGAATGGATGTGGAGTGGGTGCTTCAAAGAGTTAATAGCATGACAGTCAGACTGGAGTTGGAGAGGAGTTGTTGAGGTACTGGTTGGATGGTGTTGAAAAAGTTAGTACTATTCAGTCAGTCAAGTGGCTCTGTTTTTGTTTGTTGTTGTTCTTCCTTTCACTCTACAGTTGTGCAGGTGTTTCTTGTTTTGTTTTTGAAATCCAAAAACTCAGTTTACTGGGTCAGTAAGCTAGAACTCCTTTGTAGAAATAAAAAAGCCCTGGTCGGTTGGCTCAGTGGTAGAGCAATGGCCCAGCATGTGTATGTCCTGGTTCAATTCCCAGTCAGGGCGCATAGAGGAAGCGCCCATCTGTTCCTCCACCCCACCCCTCTTGCTTCTCTTTCTCTCTCCTCCTCCCCTCCCACAGCCAAGGCTCCATTGGAGCTAGTTGGCCATGGGCACTGAGAATGGCTTCATGGCCTCTGCCTCAGGCACTAAAAAATGGCTCTGGTTGCAACAGATCAAGGGCCCCAGAAGAGCAGAGCATTGCCCCCTAGTGGGCTTGCAGGGTGGATCCTGGTCTAGCACCTGTGAAAGCCTGTCTCTGCCTTCCTTCCTCTCAATAAAAAATAAATAAATAAATAAATAAAAGAGAATTGCTTCTCTAAGGGCAGATATATAAAATGAATTAAACATTAGTGAGAAAATTTAATTCATAATTGGTCCAGCTTTAACCATGGTTAATGATGACAACAGAGCTTCAACTTTCCGGATTACTTTTCTCCCAGCTGAAAACAAGGATCTGAAGCTTGAAGTCACTAACCTCCTTCAGAAACCTAAGCAGGAAGTAGAGATCCTCCAAAACAAAGACACAATTTCCCAATCTCCTGACAGTCAATCTGAACCAGCCACTCACCCAGCACTAATCCAAGAGGCCACTCAGATAGAGGTACGTGCACCTTTAATCAAGCAAGCCCCCTTGATACCCCTAGAAAAGATGAAAGGATTAGAACACTAACTGAATAATATTTTGTCCTGATTGAGGACAGTATGTGGAAGGATACAAGAAGATTGAGAACAGAGATAGATTCATGAGCCCCACACATTTTTTCCTATCCTTTACAGCCTGAAAAATTTTAAAACCTTTTTCAGATGAGGACTTGACATGATCTGCTGAAGAGCAAACAGCCATTAGAGGCTGTATAACTTCCTCACTGCTGCTACTGAGCATGAAGAACTAGGAGAGCAAGCACTCATGACTTTACATTTTGGAGTAAATCCTGCTGTTGCTATTTTACTATTACCAACAACTGCTTTGCAGAGAATAGTTATTGCTGTAACTATTATATTTACACTCCCTTCTATCGATGATTTTTCCCTCTGTAGCTCTGTGAACCAAAAAACCAAGAAGAAAAGAAACTGTCCCAGATGCTAAGTGAATTGCAGGTTTCACATGCAGAGACCACACTGGAACTAGAAAAGATCAGAGACATGCTTATTCTGCAGCGCAAAATCAACGTGTGTTATCAGGTGCAAGAAAAGATGGTACAAGAAGGGGATAGATAGATAGGGACATGGGAACCACTTACAAGACTGGGAATGAAGCAAGACCTGAGTTTCCAGGGCTAATGCAAGGTGATATGCTCTTGTGTACAAGCACAGAAAGTGCTGTCCTTTGAAAAACTTGAAGACTTACACATGCCCACAGCACCTTGGCAGCAAAAGCCAGTGAAGAGGCGAACTAATGAAAATGGCAGATGTGAACCTTCTGGGCTTAAATTTTGCCAGTCCCTGGAAAATACTCTCTTAGAGAACTAATAGCACTACTGGTCCTGGAGGGGCCTATGAGGAAGCTAAGCTTTTCCCTAGTGGGTGGATTTGCCCTGCTAAAGCGATAGTGGTGTCTTTTTTACCCAACAGGTACCAGTTTTAATCGGGGCTTGTTAGTTCTGGGCCACTGAGATAGAAAAGTTCAGACTTTATTTCATTTCAGGAGGAACTAGAGGCAATGATGACAAAAGCTGAAAATGAAAATAAAGATTACAGAGAAAAACTGGAGCGGTTGAATCGACTTCTAGACCTCAAGAACAATCGTATCAAGCAGCTGGAAGGTATTTTAGGAAGCCATGGCCTTCCACTATCTGGCAAGTCTTAGTATTTTGTTCTCCTCACCTTGGGACCCATCACACAGCTAATGTCTGTGCTCCCCTCAGTGTACTTGTCAAAAGGCCACTTCTTATGTCCCTGGCAAATGACTTGTCCCTCCTGTTCTTTATCCTACTACCGTCTTTGTTGGTTTAATATATGGTTAGCAGCTTCTTTTGCTCCATCATGTCAGCATCTTTCTCTGATTTCCCTGGAAAATTTCAACAGGGCCCAGCAGTTGCTGAATCTATTTTGAGAATAAGAGCAAATCACTGTTGGTCCTCAGGCTGGCATAAACACTCCCTCTCTCAATATCATTTCCTCAACCCTGTAGAGCAGTTTTTGTGAGATAATAGGACTTCATCACTCATCTCTCATCATCTTTTTATGTGGTTTAAAAGTCTCTAAATTCTTTGTTGTAGTTTGAGGATGTCAGCATATCAGGGCAGCTTATGCAAATTTCATAGTGTGTGTGGTACTTCCTGTATTTAGTATAGTCACTACTGACCAGGATCTGGTCTCAGCCTCGCATGTCAAGAAAATTGGCTTTGGGCCCTGGCCCGTTGGCTCAGCGGTAGAGCGTCAGCCGGCGTGCGGGGGACCCGGGTTCGATTCCCGGCCAGGGCACATAGGAGAAGCGCCCATTTGCTTCTCCACCCCCGCCCTCCTTCCTCTCTGTCTCTCTCTTCCCCTCCCGCAGCCAAGGCTCCATTGGAGCAAAGATGGCCCGGGTGCTGGGGATGGCTCCTTGGCCTCTGCCCCAGGCGCTAGAGTGGCTCTGGTTGTGGCAGAGCGACGCCCCGGAGGGGCAGAGCATCGCCCCCTGGTGGGCAGAGCCTCGCCCCTGGTGGGTGTGCCGGGTGGATCCCGGTCGGGCGTATGCGGGAGTCTGTCTGACTGTCTCTCCCCATTTCCAGCTTCAGAAAAATACACAAAAAAAGAAAAAAAAAAAAAAGAGAAAATTGGCTTTGTTATTGTACCCAGTGGTGAGAGACCTGGTTTACACTAAGCAAAACTTATCAAAGACTGATATGATATTTAAGCCAGAATGTGCATATGTTTTTTTTTTTTAATTTCTATTTCTTTAGTGAAAGCAGAGAAAAAGAGAGACAGGAAGGGAGCAAGATGAGAAGCATCAATTCTTCTTTGCGGCACCTTAGTTGTTCATTGATTGCTTTCTCATATGTGCCTCGACTGGGGGGCTCCAGCCAAGCCAGTGACTCCTTGCTCAAGCCAGTGACCTTGGGCTCAAGCCAGCTATCTTGGGCTTTAAGCCAGTGACCATGGGGTCATGTCTATGATCCCACGCTCAAGCTGGCAACTCCACGCTCAAGCTGGAAACTCCGCGCTCAAGCTGGCAACTCCGCGCTCAAGCTGGCAACTCCGCGCTCAAGCTGGTGAACCCGCGCTCAAACCTGCAACCTTGGGTTTTGGACCCGGATCCTCAGCATCTCAAGCTGAAGCTCTATCCACTGTGCCACCGCCTGATCAGGCCAAAATATTTTTATTCTACTACTTTAACTCTTTAAATAGGCCCTTCACCATCAAAACACTGAAGGCTCAAATGCTTCTTGATTTGACGACTCAAATACTCCTCGATATCAAAGTTTCTGGTTGGTTGAATATGAGAGGTAATGCACAGATCTGGTATATCTTTGAATTCCATTACCAATGTTTTCAACCTCTTTCCAGTAAATGTCCTTCACTTTTTATTCCATCATTCTTTAACTTCAAGTGGATTTTTTTTTTTTTTTTGCTTTCTTATGATGCAATCAGATTCTTAACAGAATGAAGATTCTTGTGACTGATCTGGCTGGAGAAGGGGAATCATTTCTTGGTGGAGCCCAATATAATGTAATAGACATCGTGACTATAACTTGCTATTCTTTCCATGGCCAGTATCCTAAACTTTTGGAAATGCCCACATTTTCTTTTTTTTTTTTTAATTATTTTTATTTATTCATTTTAGAGAAGAGAGACAGAGAGAGAGAGAGAGAGAGAGAGAGAGAGAGAGAGAGAGAGAGAGAAGGGGGGGAGCAGGAAGCATCAACTCCCATATGTGCCTTGACCGGGCAAGCCCAGGGTTTCAAACTGGCGACCTCAGCGTTCCAGGTCGACGCTTTATCCCACTGCGCCACCACAGGTCAGGCCACATTTTCTGTTTCTAGTGCTTCCGTGATGGAATTATCAATTAATTCTTGCTGTAAGCCAAAACATCATTTATAGTAGAAATTGTGCCTTCAGTGTTTTCCTAAGTAGTGTTTACTTTCCATTCACTCATTTTGAACCTTATCTCTAAAGGGGGCATTGCATTATTTAGCCATCAGAATTCAAAACTCCTGGTTGTCATTCTGCTGCTTTTCCTTTTGAATCACATGGTTTCTTGAAATAGTCACAACTTGGACTTCCACCATGGTTTCTATTCTCCTTCTGTTTACTTTCTTTTATTCTAAGAATGAGCTCTCTACCTTTTAATGGATAGGCAGTTTTCTTTCCCCTCTAGAACAGCTCACAGATGTGGCTTATGGTACCCGGCAGATGTCACTATGTCTGGAAACACTGCCAGCCCACAGAGATGAGGATAAACTGGACATTTCTCTGCTGCGTCAGAGTGAGAATCTCTTTGAGCTGCACATCCACCAGGCCTTCCTGACATCTGCTGCTCTGGCTCAGGCTGAAGACACTCAACCTACCACTTTCTGCACCTACTCCTTCTATGATTTTGAAACCCACTGTACCCCACTAGCTGTGGGGCCACAGCCACTCTATGACTTTACCTCCCAGTATGTGGTAGAGACAGATTCCCTTTTCTTGCACTACCTTCAAGGGGCTTCAGCCCGGCTTGATCTTCACCAGGCTCTAGCCAGTGAGCACCACACCCTTGCAGCTGGATGTATTTGCTTTGACAAGGTGCTGGAGACTGTGGAGAGAGTCTATGGCTCTGCCACACTTACTGGTAAGTGCTGTCAGCTTCCTGCAGCTCCTGGGACTAATGCAGAATTTCCCAAAGTCTACAGTTGTTCTTCTGATGCTTTCCCATTTCCTCTGCCTTTATTCTTGATCCTCACCACACCATCTGTATCTTCCATGCCTTTTATACTTTCTGCTACCTAGGAGCTGGCGGAGAAGACTTTGGGGTGCTAGAATTCTGGATGAGGCTGCACTTCCCCATAAGATCCAGCCTACAGGCATGCAATAAGCAAAAGAAAGCCCAGGCCTACCTGTCAGCCAATGTGCTTGAAGCCTGGAGGGCCCCGGAGGATGAGGTGAGAAAAAGGATGTGCCCCATGCATCTCAAAGGAGCCTCAGCCAAGCAGCCTATGAGAATAGCTCATTCTCCCATTCTCACATTGAATGTGAATCAAAGAAAAAAACTGTCACACCACAGCTAGTTCAGATTCTTCCCTTGGTCAAATCTGAGTTTGAAATGAAACCATGCCCTTGGCGGTAGCTACCTCTCCCTGCTGTGAACAAAATAGCTTCTCTGTTCCAGTCTCTCAGATAAGGCCTGAGTGCCAGCATCTCCCTCAGATAACCATCTGCCATAGCCCGTTTGCAGGCAGGCGAAAGTCATTAGGTTTCTCTGTGACCCAGTCAGGATTCAACAATTCTCTAGGCCATAGCTCTCGATCATCAAGGGTGCTGGGCTTCACCTACAACAACTCTCTCAGGTTGCCCCTTTCCTCCATCCAAGACCAACATCTCTCTAGTCCAGATCAGAGACTTGGAAACATCAGAATGAGCTGCGGGTGGAGATCACCAGATGCTGTGGCCTTCAGAGTCGATGGCTGGGAGCCCAACCCAGTCCGTACGCCATGTACCGCTTTTTCACCTATTCTGACCATGACACTGCCATCATTCCAGCGAGTAACAGTCCCTACTTTGGAGACCAGGCTCGATTCCCAGTGCTTGTGACTTCTGACCTGGATCAATATCTGAGACGGGAGGCCCTGTCTCTGTACGTTTTTGACGATGAAGACTCCGAGCCTGGCTCATACCTTGGCAGAGTCCAAGTGCCTTTGCTGCCTCTTGCACAAAACAAATCCATTAAAGGTGGGAGTTCAAGGTTACTGCATCTTTGTGATCTCTTCCCAGTGTTGTCTCCTTGTCCTAATTCTACTTTTCTTTGATTACTTGCTTAGAACAGTCTCTCTTAAAACCTATTGAAAAGATTTTAGAATATTGTCAAGAGTGACAGAACAGACCTAGAGCCTCCCTAATCACATGTGCACATTGGCTGCTTCTGCTTCTTTTCAATAACTAAAGCAAGATTCACAAGTGGGTTGACCCCCCCCCCAACCTGAAGTTCATACCTCTGTCTCTGAATAAACATTTTCTGACTCAGTAGTGGTTCCCAATATCTGTCTTTACTTAAGGCCTGTTGATTCTTAGCACATGATTAGATATCAGGTAAAAAATGTGTACTTAACCATCTCCCATAATTCTCTTGGTTCCTTTAAACATTAGATACAAGTTAGCAAGATTTTCCATGCCATACTATGACTACAGGAAATTTCTTGAATTTTAACTTGAAGCTTAACTTTATACTACCTTTCTTTATTTTCATACCCAGGGTTGTGAGGTGCGCCTAGGAAGGGTGAACTTTCGGGAAGGGTGAGGCAGGGGTATCCATGCTCTCCTTCAGAAGTGTGGATGGGCACAGCCAGGATACAACCGTGTGTAACAGGCATCTGGACGCTCCAGGAAGTGTGTGGGGCCTCTCTCCTCCCAATGCCACAAGAGCTTGTTTGCTTGCTTGCTTGCTTTATTTGTTTATTTATAGGTGAGAGGAGGGGAAATAGTGAAGCAGACCAGGACCCACCCAGTCTGGGGCCAATGCTTATTTGTACTGAGCTCTTTTTAGCATGCAAGGCTGATGTGCTCCGACCAACCAAACCATTCTCAGCACCCGGGGCCACACCGATTGAGCCACTGGCTGTGGGAAGGGTAGAGGGAGAGAAGGGGCACAGATAGGGGAAGAGCATCAGATGAGCACACATTTCTCCTGTGTGCCCTGACTAGGAATCACACCTGGGACGTCCCTACGCCGGGCTGGTGCTCTGTCCATTGAGCCACCATCCAGGGCCCCACAAGTGCTTTACATTTGTGCGGACACTTCTGCTCACAGCTCGTCCTTTGCCAAAGAGGAGAGACAATGTGAATCAGCTGTTACATTTGTCAGTGTTACAAATCAAAAGTCTAGCATTTTGGAAAAGCCATTTTGCTAAAGTTTTCTTGGCTTTTGTTATTTTAGAAATAAGGACCACATGGGTAGAGACAGTGGTTTTCTTGGTATACCTAAGGAATAGTAAGTATTTGATAATAATAATGTGATCTTGTTTATTGACGGGGTGACCGATGACAAGCAAGCTATACCTCTCCATATATCCTTTGACTATCTTTTTACTGAAACCTGTAGATACCCTGCTTCCCCTACAAACAGAGGCGGATTAAGGTCGGTTGAGGCCCCAGGCCCAGAAGAAAATATTTGGCCCCTTAAAGAAAAGAGAGAGACAGGGAAAATAAAAATACATGTTAACCATATTTTAAAATAAATAAAAAATATTAGGTACTATCAATGTTAAAATTGCACATATGAAACACAAATTTGGTGTCATTAGAAAAAAGTGTAAAGTTGGGGTTTTGTGAGGCCCTTCAGAAGTTGGGGCCCAGGGCGCGCGCCTTGAGGGGGCCTGCCGTTAAATCCGCCTCTGCCTCAAATATTTTAGGAGAATATTAGAAGTAAATGTTCTGTGGTAATATAAATATCCAAGGCTATTCTCTGTAACTTCTGAGCATATTATCATGATTATTTGAGGAATGTTAGTTAATTACAAACAAAATATGGTGGAATTAAAAAATGGAGCAATAGATAAGTTGCTGATAAATGCTCACTTGCCTATTTCATTTGATCAGATCTTAATGTCTGTTTGTCTCTCAGGTGATTTTAACCTCACTGACCCTGTGGGGAAACCAAATGGGTCTATTCAGGTACAACTGGATTGGAAATCTTGCTACCTACCTCCAGAGAGCTTCCTGAAGCCAGTAGCTCAGACTGAGGAGAACAATGCCAAGGACAGTTTAGAGACCTCATCTCCTGAGGAAGAGGCTTCCTTTCCTCCCCAGGTAGCAGAATGCCACCAATCCTGTGGGACATAGAATAAAACGTACTAAAATTGGGGAAAAGAAATTCCTTCTGTGAATGTCATGTGTTTTGCAGATTTAACCCTTTGAGTAGTATGAACATTCATGTACGTCCTTGTGCCTTCCAACCATCCAGAGTACGATTGATTTATTTTTTTTTATTTTTTATTTTTTTCATTTTTCTGAAGCTGGAAACAGGGAGAGACAGTCAGACAGACTCCCGCATGCGCCCGACCGGGATCCACCCGGCACGCCCACCAGGGGGCGACGCTCTGCCCACCAGGGGGGGATGCTCTGCCCATCCTGGGCGTCGCCATGTTGCGACCCTCCTGGGTGTCGCCATATTGCGACCAGAGCCACTCTAGCGCCTGGGGCAGAGGCCACAGAGCCATCCCCAGCGCCCGGGCCATCTTTTGCTCCAATGGAGCCTTGGCTGCGGGAGGGGAAGAGAGAGACAGAGAGGAAGGCGCGGCGGAGGGGTGGAGAAGCAAATGGGCGCTTCTCCTATGTGCCCTGGCCGGGAATCGAACCCGGGTCCTCCGCACGCTAGGCCGACGCTCTACCGCTGAGCCAACCGGCCAGGGCCTTGATTTATTTTAAAAATGTGTAAGGCAACATTAAAGAAAAGGTAAATGTCTGTTCTTCTTGTTTCCATAAATTGGTTATCAAACAAACATGATTTTAAGTTAATAAAACTGGAACTGGAACTAATTTCATTTTTTGAAAAAGAAACTTACTTCTGGGGGTCAGCGAACATGAAAAATACTACTCAGAGGGTTAATTAGCAACTTCATAATGCTGTGAGGCAATTGCTGGAGCAACACTCGGGATTTTATTGTGGGGAGAAGAGAGAGACAGCATCTCTCAACTCTATGGCAGGAGAGAAATGAAGTCTAATGTTAGCATACAAATTCCTTTCTAGAGTGTCAAGGCTGTTAAACTATCATCTTATAAGGCTGTCTCTGATCCTTTTGTTTAGGACCAGGTGGTATCTACTGAGATTCCCATTAAAGCTGACCAGTATCTAGCTAAGAGAAAAACCCTTCAGGTGGGAGAAAGAAAGGAAAGGGAACACCAGGTGGCAAGCTACTCAAGAAGAAAACATGGCAGAAGAACAGGCATTCAAGAAAAGAACAGAATGGAGTACCTTAGCCGTAACATCTTAAATGGAAATACAATACAGGTAAGGCCTTAGAAGCCCTGAAAAACTAAAATGTGGGTTGTAGAATCCCCAAGTACATTATTTTCAGAGGAAGAAGCAGAAGCTGACACACAAGATAAGCAATAATCATTGCTTTTTGTGGATACTATGTGTTTCCACAAACACAAGAGGTTTGATAAACCTCTGGACTGTTCATTTCATTGTAATTTAATTCAACAGATTGTGTACCACAGCTTTATTTTATTTTATTTTATTTTATTTTTGTATTTTTCCGAAGCTGGAAACGGGGAGACAGACAGACTCCTGCATGCGCCCGCCTGGGATCCATCTGGCATGCCCACCAGGGGGTGATGCTCTGCCCATCTGGGGTGTCGCTCTGTTGTGACCAGAGCCATTCTAGCGCCTAAGGCAGAGGCCATGGAGCCATTCTCAGTGCCCAGGCCAACTTTTGCTCCAGTGGAGCCTCGGCTGCAGGAGGGGAAGAGAGAGACAGAGAGGAAGGAGAGGGGAGGGGTGGAGAAGCAGATGGGCACTTCTCCTGTGTGCCCTGTCTGGGAATCGAACCCGGGACTCCTGCACGCCAGGCTGACACTCTACCACTGAGCCAACCGGCCAGGGCCGTGTACCACAGGTTTAAAAATTTTTTTTATTTATTTACTGATTTTACCATTAGAGGAAGAGAGAGAGGCAAAGATGGAGGGAGGGAGAGAGAGCTAGAGAGAGGGACATCAACCAGTTCCTGTAGGTGCCCTGACTGGGAATCAAACTAGCAACCTCTGTGCTTCAGGACAATGCTCTAACCAACCAATCTATCTGGCAAGGCCTACTACCACAGTTTTAAAACACCAGTCCACTTCAACTGTAATCAAAATAAAGTATTTATTGAACATCTGCTATGTACTTGATACTGCCTTTTCTTCATAGGAAACTGGGTGAAAGTTACTAGTATGATTTAAAATTATGTATATATGAGATAATAAGTGTTATATGATTACATAATTACATTATTATGTTAAAATAATTTATAGTAATTACATGTATTTGTAATTTTATGTGGTTATTGATTTTATGAAATTTTTATAATTATGCAATATAATTACATGTAATTTTATTTGTTGTTTTTATTCTGAAGCAAGTAAACTACACTGAATGGAAATTCTCAGGGCTTAATATCTCCATAGATGATGATTTAAAAGATCAGCAAAAGGAACAGAAAATGACATCATCCCCTTCACCACCGATACAAAATGAAGCCCTATATCCCATAAATGGTATTGTCTTTTTTAAATCCAATTTTTCTATTTAATCATTGAGTTATTTTATCAAGAAAGTTATTTTTCTCCTTCATCTCTATTGCTAAATTTTACATGGAAAATTAGTACTGAAGACCCCTGTCTCAGTTTTATGTTACAGTGTGATAGGCCAGTTAAGGTGTAATTCTCAAAGAAGGTAATTTTTTGTATATTTAAAGCTAGCTGTAGCCAGTTGAATTATCAAGCAATTATAAGATGTTAATTCATTTCAGGGTCTTGTGTACCACATGGTTACAAAGAAATAGAAGGAGTATGACTGGCTCATTTGTGATGTTAATCTAAATTCCTTTTACATGAAGGTAAACCTTTTTTGTTGCAATGAGAAGTAGATATGATTTCAGGTTATACAAACCAACTCTCATACTGATGACAACTAAAAAGCTAAAGTTAATATTTTTTAAAATCTTTTTTTTTTTCAAAGTTTTGTTACGTCTTTTTATTTATTTATTTTTTTATTTTATTCATTTTAGAGAGGAGAGAGAGACAGGGGGGAGGAGCCGGAAGCATCAACTCCCATATGTGCCCTGACCAGGCAAGCCGAGGGTTTCGAACCGGCGACCTCAGCATTTCCGGGTCGACGCTTTATCCACTGTGCCACCACAGGCCAGGCTAAATCTTTTTTTTTTTTTTTTTTTTTTTTTAGTGAGAGAGACAGACAGGGACAGACAGGCAAAGGGAGAGAGATGAGAAGCATCAATTCTTTGTTGCGGTACCTTAGTTATTCATTGATTGCTTTCTCATCTGTGCCTTGATCAGAGGGCTACAGCAGAGCAAGTGACCCCTTGCTCAAGCCAGCAACCTTAGACTCAAGCCAGCAACCTTGGTCTTCAAGCCAGTGACCTTTGGGCTCAAGCCAGTGACCATGGAGTCATGTCTATATTCCCACGCTCAAGCCGGCCACCCCACGCTCAAGCTGATGAGCCTGCACTCAAGCCGGTGACCTTGGAGTTCTGAACATGGCTCCTCCGTGTCCCAGGCCGACGCTCAATCTACTGTGCCACTGCTTGGTCAGGCTAAAAAAATTTTAATGTTTCTTAAAAACATTAAAGAGCCAATAAGAGAGAAAAGACTTACTGAACCTAGATCTGAGAATGATTGGAACTCAGAGAGGGTGAGCTGGACTGCTTCTGCCCTGGGATACTGCTGGTCCGGGGGATATGGGGGAGTAATAGAACCATGCATTTGGTGGACTTTGGGGGTAGGGAAATAAGATGTAGTCTGATTCTGGTGTCTGTTCAGGGCAGAATGTCCTGCTCTGGTCTGGCACCTCAGAAAGCAGCCCCATTCTGAGCCTCTTCTGCTCTGAGAGGCAGAATTGTACTTTGAGCACTTGTAGGACCAGAGGGACAAGAGCTGATTCAATGCCTACCAGGACATCAGATAGGGGAGTTATCAAACACTACTTGTATAACAACTGTGTTTACTAGTTTCATGGAGATAAAACTGAAATTTAAATTTTCAGCAAGGAACTGGAGCTATAAAAATTGATGTTGTTTTTAAAAACATTTAAAAAAATTTTAAACATTTACTGATTTTAGAGAGAGAGGAAAGAAGAGGGAGAGGGAGAGAGAAGCATTGATTTGTTTTTCCACTTATTTATGCATTTATTGGCTGATTCTGGTATGTGCCCTGACTGGGTATCAGTTCTGCAACGTTTGCACATAGGGATGATGCTCTAACCAAATGAGCTACCCAGCCAGGGCACAACATTTTGTTTTTAAATAATTTCAAATTTACATAAGAGTTTCATGAATAGGAAAAAATATATACCATATAAACCCTTCACACAAATTCAGCAGGTTTTTACATTTTTCTACATTTGCTTTATCATTTTTTTCTGTAGCATTTAAGAATAAGTTGCAAACATTATGCCCACTTATTGCTATATATTTCAGTAAGAAAGAAGAAATTATATAATCAAAGTATAATTACCAGGTTTGTAAATTTAACATGAATATATTACACTGGGGAACAAAATTTTTGTTGCATCCACAAAAACACTTGTTCTTACCTAATTCGAGTGTGCTGATCTCAAATCTGACATTAGTTTTTCTCTGTAAGCTACAGTTTTTTTGCAATTCAAGATTTTAGGTTTTCATCTTATTGTAAAATTTTCAACATTTAGTTTAACATAATGAAGTAGAGTGCTTCTTGGGCACCATCTTTGTGAAAATATAATAATTTATATAATGCAGTAAATACACTGATACACTAAAAGATATGATTGCATCAGAATTTGTCTACAATTTCAAAATAGAACATATTAAAACACTTATTTTAATCATAAAATTTGCACAAAACTTATTTAAATTCTATTCAGGCAAAAATTTGCATTTATAGCTCTTGCGTTTGTGTACTTGTTGAGGACAATCTCATTTGGTACTCCAGCAGTAGTCTGTTCATCACTAACAGCTCCAAGATTTTCGGGAAACTTGTCAAGGTGACTGTTCAGGAAGTGAATCTTAATGCTCATGTTACATCCAATGTCACGGAAAGCCAACAGCATACTTTCAACCAGAAGTTCATTGTTTTCTGCTTTTTTGTTGTCAAGGAAGTTCTTTGTAACTGCCACAAAAGACTGCCATGCTGCTTTCTCCTCCCTAATCATCTTCATGGCAAATTCTTCGTCACGTATGAGGGTTCGAATTTGAGGTCCATCGAATATACTGCTTTTATCTTCTCAAAAGACAAGGCAGGAAAAGCAGAAATAATATGTTGAAAGCATTCACTTTCTCTATTCAAAGCCTGAACAAACTGCTTCATTAAGCCAAGTTTGATGTGAAGTGGGGGGAAAATGATCCTGTCTCGATTAACTACAGGTTCATTCACAATATTTTGCATCCCTACTTCCAGAGCTTCACGTTTTGGCAACTCCTTCTGTGTACAGTGTTTCTCTCGAGTTCAGCTGTCCTACAAACATAGAAAGCAAGGATATTTCGTGAAACCTCTCTGTTGTCCTAGCAGGAAATTTACCATTTTAAGATCCACACAAATGATCCAGTTATGCTCCTCATACTTCAGAAAGTCTAGGACAATTTTTATGTCATTATAATCTTCTCGCAGATGAGTTGAATAACCAATTGGAACCACTGAAAATAGGCAATATATGCATGTGTCACAAATGATGAAATATTGTGCCTTTGATGTTGAAGTGTGTAACAGCCACATATATAACAGAAGGTGTCAGGACTATTCTTACATTTATGCCTACTCGAAGAAGCCATGATTCAATCTTAAAATAAGAGGGTGTATTTATCAGATAATAATTTTTTACATTTAAAAACAACTACAATTATGTAAAAGTGATGTTTGTAAAACATTAATTGCCTTCTGGTTATGTTCAATCCAAGAGTCGTTGCCCTTTAACTCCAATTTAAAAACCAATGCATACCATTAACCGTAGCAAAAAGAAATTAAAATTGCATAAAAGCTAGAGCATGCACCAAAAAACGGATTTCAGATTTGGAATCAATGAGGCAGAAATATATAAAAACAGTTCTAAAACCTCATGCAACAGAAAATGAAAATAATTGTATCCCAGTGTTATTATTTAATGTCCAATCCATTTTCAGAATTGGCCAAATGTCCCAATAATGGTCATTGTAGTAGACTTCGCCCCTTATGTAATCTAGCATCATACATTGTATTTAGTCATGTCCCTTGAGTTTTCTTTAATTTGGACCAGTTCCTCATTTTTATTTTGTCTTTCATGATATTGACATATTTGAAGATTATAGGTGTAGTGTTTTATAAAGTTCTCCTTCTTAATTTGGATTTGTCTGGTGTTTCTTCATAATTAGATTCAGGTCATGAGTTTTTTTTACAAGAATGCCACAAAATTAATATTGGGTCTTCATTACATTGATTAGTTATTTTATCTCATTACTGGTGATGTTTCTCATGGGTAAGAAAGCATCTACCAGGATTTCCAATTACAGAGTTATTATTTCCCTTTGTAATTATTATATTAAGTAATCTATGAGAAGATGTTTTGAGACTATAAATATCTTGTTCCCCATCAAATTTTACCTAATACTTTTGGTATCCATTTATTAGTGGTTGTTTTTTCTGAATCAATCCCAAAATGTTTGCAAAATATGTAGCAAATATGAAAATTAATAAAAATGGCAGAACTGCTAAATACAAAATTTTTGAGAGAAGCATATGGCTTAAAAGCTGATTAAACACAACTGAAGTGAGAGTTGGTGAAAATATCCAGAATAAAACAAGGAGAGACAACAGGATGGGAAATACAGAGGAGAAGAAAAGAGACATAGAGGGCTAAATAAGAATGTCTAAGCAACACAATTAAATGTAGGAAAAAAGAAAGAAAGGAGAAATGCAGTATTTAGAGTGATAATGACTTAAATTCTCCAGAACTAATAAAAGATATTAAAATTTAATTAAATGACACAAGCAGGATAAGTAAAAATAAATCTAGACATATCAGAGTAAAAATATAGAAAATAAAATATTAAAAGTATCCATTTAAAAGAAAATAACAGCCATGGTGCATTGGTAAGATGGTAACTGACTTGTCAAGAGCTGCAACTATAGCTGGAAGCCAATGGCAAGATACTTTCAGTGTGTTTAAAGAAAATTAACTGCCAACCAAGAATTCTCTGCATGACAAAAATATCCTTCCATAATGGACATTTAAAGACAAATGGAGAGTTTGCTTCCAGGTTACATTTTAAAGAAAACTTGAAGGTTGTTCTCTGGGCTGAAGGAAAATTATCCCAGAAGAAAACACAAAGATGCAACAAGAAATGAAAAAGCAAAGAATATGGGTTAATTTAAATGCTATATCTATGTCCTAAACCCCAGAACCTGCAAGTGTGACCTTATTTTAAAAAGGAAACTTTGAAGATGTAAGTTAAAGTTTTGGGTTTTTTGTTTGTTTGTTTGTTTGTTTGTTTTTGTAACAGAGACAGAGAGAAGGACAGATAGGGACAAAGAGATAGGAAGAGGTGAGAAGCATCAATTCTTTGTTGTGGCTCCTTAGTTGTTCATTGATTGCTTTCTCATATATGCCTTGACCCGGGGGCTACAGCAGAGCCAGTGACCCCTTACTCAAGCCAGTGACCTTGGGCTTCAAGCCAGCAACCATGGTCACGTCTATGAGCCCATGCTCAAGCTGGTGACCTCGGGACTTCAAACCTGGGTCCTTTGCATCGCAGTTTTGATGCTCCATCCACTGCAGCACCACCTGATCAGGCAAGTTAAAGATCTTGAGATGGGCCCTGGCTGGTTGGCTCAGCGGTAGAGCGTCGGCCTGGCGTGCGGGGGACCCGGGTTCGATTCCCGGCCAGGGCACATAGGAGAAGCGCCCATTTGCTTCTCCACCCCCACCCCCTCCTTCCTCTCTGTCTCTCTCTCCCCTCCTGCAGCCGAGGCTCCATTGGAGCAAAGATGGCCCGGGCGCTGGGGATGGCTCCTTGGCCTCTGCCCCAGGCGCTAGAGTGGCTCTGGTCGCGGCAGAGCGACCCCCCGGAGGGGCAGAGCATCGCCCCCTGGTGGGCAGAGCGTCCACCCCTGGTGGGTGTGCCGGGTGGATCCCGGTCGGGCGCATGCGGGAGTCTGTCTGTCTCTCCCCGTTTCCAGCTTCAGAAAAATACAAAAAAAAAAAAAAAAAAAATCTTGAGATGAAGAGATCATCCTGGATTATCTGAGCGGATTCCAAATTTAATGAAAATATATTGAGGAGAGACACATGCAGAACAAAAGGAGGCACTGTTACCAGGAAGTCAAAGATTGGAGTAATGTGGCCACAAGCCAAGGAATTCTGGGCACCACCAGAAGCTAGAAAAGGCAAAGGAACAAAGGAAACCCAGGTTGTCCCCTAGAGCCTTTGGAGTGAGCATGAGACTTTCCAACACCTTGATTTTGAACTTCTGACCTCTGGACCTGTAAGACGATAAATTTGTTTACTTTCTTTTTTTCATCAATGCTTTCACCTTTATTTCTCTTAATATACTTGAGATATAGACATTTCATTCATACAAAGTTAAGTTATTGTTTCATGTAGTAAGCAAGAAGCACATCCAAGGCTAAAATAACATCTGACCCAGCAACTAACATCACTGACTGATAGGATGTTCACTATCACCTTGAAGATCCATTACTTTATTGTAGAATGAATGATTCACAGAAAAAAAAGACATAAAACATAAAATGAGGAGATCCAAACTACATTTAATTAAATGTAGGAGAAAAGAAAGAAGAGACAGAGGCAATATTTAAGGAAATAGATATAATTCATATCTACATTCAAAAAAAGAAGTCATGAGAAGAATATTTTTTTCTGGGATCATTTTTTTGTGTGTGTGTGACAGAGACAGAGAGTGTCAGAGAGAGAGACAGATAGACAGGAAGGGAGAGAGATGAGAAATGTCAATTCTTCCTTGTGGCACCTTAGTTGTACATTGATTGCTTTCTCATATGTGCCTTGATCGGGGGCTCCAGCAGACCGAGTGACCCCTTGCTCTAGCCAGCAACCTTGGCTTCAAGCTGGTGAGCTTTGCTCAAACCAGATGAGCTCGCACTCAAGCTGGAGACCTCGAGGTCTCGAACCTGGGTCCTCTGCATCCCGGTCCGACACTCTATCCACTGTGCCACTGCCTGGTCAGGCTTTTTTCTGGGATCTTGATTGTCACTCTCAATAGTCAGTTGTGGGTTTCTTTCTTTGATTTTGTTCAGCAGCTTCTGGATTGGAGCATCAAACTCATCTTTTTTTTTCCTGAAGTTGGAAACGGGGAAGCAGTCAGACAGACTCCCGCATGCGCCCGACCGGGATCCACCCGGCACGCCCACCAGGGGGCGATGCTCTGCCCATCTGGGGCTTGGCTCTGTTGCAACCAGAGCCACTCCAGCGCCTGAGGCAGAGGCCATGGAGCCATCCCCAGTGCCCGGGCCATCTTTGCTCCAATGGAGCCTTGGCTGTGGGAGGGGAAGAGAGAGACAGAGAGGAAGGAGAGGGGGAGGGGTGGAGAAGCAGATGGGCGCTTCTCCTGTGTGCCCTGGTCGGGAATTGAACCCGGGACTTCCGCACGCCAGGCTGACGCTCTACCACTGAGCCAACCAGCCAGGACCTTTTTTTTTTAAGCACGTGCATGAGAGAGAGAGAGAGAGAAAGAAGACAGACAGGGAGGGAGAGAGATGAAAAGCATCAATTCCTGGTTGCAGCACTTTTAGTTGTTTGTTGATTGCTTTTCATATGTGCCTTGACGGGTGGGGGAGGGCTCCAGCTGAGCCAGTGACCCTTTGCTTGAGCCAGTGACCTTGGGCTCAAGCCAGCAACCTTGGACTTGAAGCCAGTGACCTTTGGGCTCAAGCCAACAATGGTAAGATGTCAATGATCCCATTTTCAAGCTGGCGACCCTGTGTTTTATATTTTAGTAAGTAGTGTTTGGCCCCATTGACATTTGGCAGTCAATGATTGTTTCCAGCCTCTTGGCTCTGTTTTCATTGGAGAGGCTGAATAAGAAGTATTCCACCTGGGTCAGGTTGGTGTTCTTTGGTCTTTCTTCTTTCAACATCCCCAATGTCCCACCTGAGGCTGTCCTTGCCTTCCTGCTCCTCATTCTCTGAAACATAGAACATCATGGCAAGAAACTGCTGGACCCTGAGATGGATAAAGGTGTAGCAGCCCCCACAGCCTTTGCTCTTCTGGAGAATGTTCTTGTCTAGGAAAGAACAGATGTCAGACTCCTTTGACCCAGGTCTCCTGAGGTCTTCTTCATCAAACACAGATGTCTGTGTCCACATGCCCTCAGCAGCTAGGATACACAGAGCCTTCAATGGAGCTTGGCGGACCTGGACAGCTGCCAGGTGCCTGCATGAACTGGCTGCATAAGAAACAAACAGTCATGTGATGGTTTGGCAATCAGGGCAAGATCCTTCCTACTTCTCATGTGCAGCTTTAGACAGGTCCAGATGATGCAACAAAGATGCATTGCTCCTCATCAGGTTGAAAGCTCAGAGTGCTTGATCCTCATCTTTAAAGTATTGCAAAATATACACCTTCCTGTCCAGCTTTAAGAACCCCTCCATTTCTATGAAGAAGAGCTATTCAATGAAAAATTGGAGATCTCTGAGCCTTGGGTCACATGGAGATAAATAAAATGGCCTTGGATAATAGTTGTCAAGTTCCCTCTGGAGTGGTGGCAGTAAACTACTCACAGACAGGTGCCAAGTCGGTGACATTTCATAGCAAACCCACTCCCATGTGGTAGCAGGGAAGCTGTCCATGGGGAGATGCTATGTGCTACCTGCCGCTAGGAATTGCTGGAATTGGATGTTGCAGAAGCCATGTGCTACTAGAATTGTATTCTGCAGGAAATTATGTGTGCTGTTGGAGCCAGGCCCTAAGTTGCGGGGGCCTGTTGCAGGAGTCTGGTCTGCAGAGTCCCCATCTGCTACAGGAGCCTGCCCAAATGAGCACACTGGGACTGGGAAAAGAAACGTTTTTCTTCTCCAGTGATCCTCCAATGCCCTCTACTGACAAAACTTAACATAGTGCCAGCTGGAAAAGAAGAAATATGTACAAGTCCACTGCTATTATTGCAGAGCAAACAATGAGGTTTTATTTTGATCTGAGAAGCAGCAAGTTAATAACTGGTGTGCTGATCAAGATTAAAAAAAAAGCAAAGACACAAGTTAGCAAAGCCAGGAGTGAATGCAGAGCCATTAAAAATTCTATATTTAAAAGAATTACAAAATTATGAACAACTTTTTGTAATTTAGATGCAGAAGAAAAATTCTTAGAGATATACAATTTTCAAAAACTGACTAAAGAAGAAATAGAAGATCAATACTGACCTATAAAAATAAAGACAATGAGTTAGTAATTTAAAAATCTTCCCATGTTGGCCCTGGCCAGTTGGCTCAGTGGTAGAGCATTGGCCTGGCGTGCAGGAGTCCCGGGTTCGATTTCTAGACAGGCACACAGGAGAAGCGTCCATCTGCTTCTCCACCCCTCCCCCTCTCCTTCCTCTCTGTCTCTCTCTTCCCCTCCCGCAGCCAAGGCTCCATTAGAGCAAAGTTGGCCTGGACGCTGAGAGTGGCTCTTGGCCTCTGCCTCAGGCGCTAGAGAATGGCTCTGGTCACAACAGAGCAACGGCCCAAGATGGGCAGAGCATTGCCCCCTGGTGGGCATGCCGGGTGGATCCCGGTCGGGTGCATGTGGGAGGCTGTCTGACTACCTCCCCGTTTCCAACTTCAGGAATATACAAAAAAAAAAAAAAAAAAAAAAAAAAAAAAAAAAAAAAGGAAAGAAAGAAAAGAAAAGAAAAGAAAAAATCTTCCCATGTTGCCCTGGCCTTTTTATCTTGGTTAGTCAGTTGGAGTGTCGTCCTGAAATGCCAGTTTGCTGGTTTGATCCCCAATCAGAAAGCAACCAGTGAACGCACAACTAAGTAGAACAACAGATGACTGCTTCTCTCTCTAAACTCAATAAGTTAAAAAACTAAAAACTTCACCTGTCAAAAAGTCCAGGCCCAAATGGCTTCATTGATGAATTATATCAATATATAAAAAAAAACAAAAAAAACCCCCACTGATTCCTCATAGTCTCTTTCAGAAAATAGTTGAGCAAGAGAAACATCCTAATTCATTCAATTATAAAGCTAGTATTACCTTGAAACCAAAGCAAGCCAAAGACATTTAAAAAATCAACTATAAAAAAAAAACAAAAAAAACAAACAACTATAGTCCAATATCCATCATGAACAAGGTTTGATATTGTAAATAAAATATTAAACCAATCCAGCAAAATATAAAAATATTAAAAGGATTGCACACTATGATCTAGTGGGGTTTATTCCAGGAATGCAAGGTTAGTTTAACATCAGAAAATTTATATAATACACTATATTAAATAAAAGCTTAATGATTTCTCAATAGATGGAGAAGAAAACCTTTTACAAAACCTGACTCTCTTTCCTTTTTAAAAAACGATTTTATTAATATTTACTGATTTTTACAGAGCAGCGGGGTAGGGGGATGGAACAAGAAGTATAATAGCTCCACTTTAGTTGTTGATTGCTTGCTTGTTGTATGTGCCTTGACTGGGCAAGCCCAGGGTTTCAAACCAGTGACCACAGCATTCCAGACTGATGTTCTATCCACTGCACCACCACAAGTCAGGCAAAATGGAACTTTATTTATTTATTTATTTATTTATTTTTTCCTATTGATTTGAGAGAGAGGGAAACCCAACTCCCATTCTTGAGAAGAGTTCTCGGCAAAGTAGGACTAGAAGATAATTCCTTCAAACTAATAAAGGACAGTAAAACCTATAGCTAACTTTCTTAGTGGTAAAAGACGAATGCTTTTTCCCTTAAGACTGAGAACAAAGAAAGGATGTCTGCTTTCACCACTCCTGTTGAACATCGTACTGAAGGTTTTAATCTTTTCATTAAGTTATACAGATTGGAAATGAAAAAGTGCTGTATTTATTTGCAATTGACATTATCCTGTATTTAAAAATTATAAGAAATCTACCAAAATTAAGAAAAGAAATAAACACCCTAGAGCCAAAAACAAATGAATATGTTGCAGGATATAAGTCAATATTTCAAAATAAATTGTATTTTGATAACTGAAAACTATAAAAGCTCCTGAGAGAAATAAAGACTCAATGTACCATGTTTATTGATTGGGCCACTCATAATTATTAAATGGCAGTTCTCCCCAAATTTATATAGAAATACAGTACAGAGAACCTGGAATAGCCAAAAGAAAAACAAAGTTTGACTAAAAGAAGAACAAAGTTGAAGTTTTGTATTAACTGATTTAAAAACTTACTATAAAGCTACCACAATTCAGACAGGGTGGTATTAACATAAATGTAGACATATAGATCAATGGACTAAAATTACAAATCTGGAAATAAACTCATATTTATGGTCAAATGATTGTCCATAAAGATTCCAAGGCAGGTCAAATCTAATCTTTCCAATAAATGGTGCTGGAATAATCAGATATCCACATACAGAAAGAAGGAAAAAAAAAACAACTTAGACCGTTACCCCACATAATACACTAATTTTGTGTAAATCTGTTAATTTTACATACATGGATTGTAAACCTAAATAGTAGATAAACCAAAACTATAACATTTCTATAAGGATAAAATATTTGACCATAGGATAAAATATTTGACTTTAGACAAAGATGTCTTAGATTTGACACTAGAAGAAGAACCCATAAAATAAAAAATTTATAGTCTGACCAGGCAGTGAAGCAGTTGATAGAGCATTGAACTGGGATGCTGAGGACCCAGGTTCGAAACCCCAAGGTTGCTGGCTTGAGCGTGGGCTCATCTGGCTTGAGTGCGGGATTGCTGGCTTGAGTGTGGGATCAGAAACATGACCCCATGGTCACCTGCTTGAGCCCAAAGGTCACTGGCTTGAAGCCCAAGGTCGCTGGCTTGAGCCAAGATTGCAGGTTTGATCCCCACGAAGGTCACATACAGGAATCAACCAACGAATGTGTAAATAAGTGAAACAATAAATAGATGTTTCTTTTTTCTCTCTCTCTCTCTCTCACTTCTTCTCTCTCTAAAATCATGGAATAAATAATTATTTTTTTAAAGCTAAACATATAGTTTTCTGGTGGGAAGGTATTTTTTGAAAATAACCTTTACTAACTTGGACTATTTGGGAGAATAAAGAAGACCACACTTTACAGTGGGCTGCATCACTAAACATTTAGTTCACTGCTACTTCGTGGCCTACATTACATAGAAAATAGAAAAAGAAAGAAAAATTTAAAAATACAATTTACAACGTAGCAATTCTACTATTAGGTATCTATGCAAGAGAAATAAAAACATTTTTCTACCCAAAGATTTGTACACACATACTCGTAACAGCACTATTCATCATTTAGAATAAGGAAAGTTTTAATAAGAAACGAAATGCACTAATCATAAAGAAAAACACTGATAAACTTGACTACCTTAAAAGTAAGAATTTCTGACCTGACTAGGTGATGATGCTAAGGATAGAACATTGGCCTGGGATGCTGAGGTCCCGGGTTCGAAACTCAGAGGTCTCTGGCTTGAACGCCAGCTTGAGTGCGGGATCACCAGATAGACATGACCCCCAGGTCACTGGCTTGAGCCCAAGGTAGCTGGCTGGAGCAAGGAGTTACTGGCTGGCTGGAAGCCCCTGGTCAAGGCACATAGAGAAAGCAATCAATGAACAACTAAGGTGCCACAACTGTGAGTGGATGCCTCACCTCTCTCCCTTCCTGTCAGTCTATCTGTCTCTCAAAAAAAAAAAAAAAAGCCTGACCTGTGGTGGCGCAGTGGATAAAGCGTCGACCTGGAAATGCTGAGGTCGCCGGTTCGAAACCCTGGGCTTGCCTGGTCAAGGCACGTATGGAAGTTGATGCTTCCTGCTCCTCCCCCTCTTCTCTCTGTCTCTCTCTCTCTCCCTCTCTTTCTAAAAAAATGAATAAATAAAATTAAAAAAATAAAGTTTAAAAAATAAAACAACAGATACTTATAAAAAAAAAAAAAAAAAGAAAGAAAGAAAAAGAAAAAGAAAAAAGGCCTGTGTTGGATAAAGCATTGACCTGGTCGCCAGTTCAAAATCTTGGGCTTCTCTGGTCACATATGGGAGTTGATGCTTCCTGCTCCTTCCCCATTCTTTCTCTCTATAAAAATGAATAAATAAAATCTAAAAAAAAAAAGTCAATAACAAAAAGACAACCTAATAAGAAAATGAGCAAAAGATTTGAAAGGCGCTCTACAAAGAAGGTGCTCTACGAAGAAGAAATTCAAATGTCCAATAAAATGTGTCAAGGTCACATTGTAAAGGGAGCATGGGAAATGGCAGATAGAGTTTGAGGCTGTCTTTGGAAAACCCAATCTTCCGCACACCCTGATTACTCTGCTTTTTCTTGGCTTGGACATTTTCTCCAGCTCTTACAAATAATGAACTAACTTCCTTCCTTCCTTTCTTCTTTTCTTCCTTCCTTCTTTCCCTTCTTCCTTCTTTTCCATTTTTTTTTAAAAGAGAAACCTGTGTGTTTGACAAGCTTTCAAATAAGTGAATCTTTGAAAAAGGGTTTCTTAACAATGCAGTCAAAATGTAATTCTCAGAACTAATGACCAGATTAAGGATGTAGGTACTGAGTCTCTTCTTGTCTAGACAGGTACTCTGAAACAGTTCTGTAACTCCAGCCTCTTCTTCAGCAGATAAAGAATCCTTGGAACAAGCTTCTGAAGTTAGTGAAGCACAAACTACAGACAGTGATGACATAGTAACACCCATGTTTCAGAAACGTCCTAAAGCAGTAAGTACACTGGGATGATTATTGAGTGTGTGACAAGATTGCAAATAATAACAATGTGCTAAATGACCATGTATACAGAAGTTCAAAATCTAGTTTGAATGAACTTAGTGGGAAATTCAAGTTATTTAGTTAATAACTCAATATACATTGAGAGTGAATAGAACTTTTTTGATGCAATCGGATGAAAAGATTGTTTTCTTGATGTGGTGTAAATGAAGACTTGCTTCAGCACTTGATCTCCTATTTGGACCTCTTACCTGCCTCTTTGTTGTGTACTGTGATCCATCCCCAGCCTGTGAGATGTCCCTTTCTTTAACTCCACTTAAGGTGAGCAGATTTACTTAGGGAGGTGGAGGCTGGAGGAAAGGAAAGGAAAGGATTCTTTCTGGGAGAGCTCAGAGAGATCATTCAGTTGTTTGAATTTTTTATCTTTAGAACCTGCCATTACAAGTATTTATTAAACATTTCAGTCTCAAATCTCTTTTGGAACTGGTTGAGGATATGTGCGCGTGTGTGCACACACACACACACACAAATATATGAATAAATATCCACAGGTATATTCAACAACCGTTGTATTAGAATCTTGTGGGGTTTGGTCCTGGCTGGTTGGCTTACTGGTAGAGCGTCAGCCCGATGTGTGGATGTCCTGAGTTTGGTTCCTAGTCAGGACACACAGGAGAAGCAACCATCTGCTTCTCCCTCCACCCCATCTCTTTTTCTCTTTTCCCCTCCCTGCAGCCATGGCTCAAATGGTTCGAGCAAAGTTGGCCCTGGGTGCTGAGGATGGCTCCATGGCTTTGCCTCAGGCACTAAAATAGCTCAGTTGCCAAGCAACGGAGCAGTGGCCTAGACCAGCAGAGCATCACCTGGTAGGGGGCTTGCTGGGTGGATCCTGGTTGGAGAGCATGTGGGAGTCTGTCTTTGCGTCCTCACCTCTCAATTAACAACAACAAAAGAATCTTATGGGGTTATAAATGAGGAAGAAAACAATCACTCTCTTGAACCCCTAGAATGCTTCCTGGCATGTTTGTAGGTGCTCAGTAAGTATTTATTGAATGAGTGACTGAACGAAAGATTCAAATCTGATTGAGAATTATGAACTTCATTAGAAACAATGAATTTCAGTGACCTTTTTACACACATATAGAGATACACATATACTGAGTCTTAAAAGTTTGAAGGCCAGTTGTCTGGTGGTTATTCATTATTAACTATAGGGAAAATATTCATCCCCATTAATCGTGGAAGGTTCTTTTGGTAAGATAGGGATTATAGAACCACTCATTTGTAAAATATGTATTCCTCAGACACACTTGAGAAGTTCTGCTAATCTCTTATTGAGACTATAGCATAAGGTTCACAGCTTAAAAATAATTGTAACAGCCCGGGCTGGATAGCTCAGTTGGTTTAGACAAGAGCAACGTTCCGAAGCAGAGGTTGCTGGTTCGATTCCTGGTCAGGGCACATGCAGGAACAGACTGATGTTCATGTCTCTCTCTTGCTCTCTCCTTTCTTCTCATTAAAATCAATTAAAAATAAATAAAATAAACATTAAATAATAATAATAATTGTAATACTTGCCAACTGGGAGAAATTTGACCCTGATTCCCTCAAGAAAGAAAAGGCTATTATTCTTCTGCAACATGGCCTGGCCCCAATATAAATTGGCTGACAGAGAGAAACTGAAAAATAGATTTGGAGTTGTTAATGAATGACTTATATTTTATTAAAAGTAAAACTCTGCCCCTCTTCAGGAAGCAGCTACAGAAGAGACTCTACGCCCTGTCCTGTAAAGAAGTCAGAGCCAAGAATCCTTGAGGGGGAAATGACATGGTAGGCAGTTAGACAGACACGAGCAGAGTAGGAACAATAAACTAGATAGGGAAGGTCACAAGGGCGGCAGGCCCCAGGTGCCTAGCAACAGACATATATAGGGTGGGATTTCGCTCCCGGGAAGACTATTCTCTCCCTGGCATATTGCTGGCCATGTTGTTCAGACCCCCTGACCTTTCCTACTCTGGCACATTGCTAGTCCTGTGGTAGACTCCATTTGAGGAGAAACAAGGGGGCTGGTGAATAGCCTCATAGAACTCCCTTACATGACCACTCTCTTAAGCATTAAGCCCTAGAGATAACATCTAGTCCTCAGTTGTGTTTCAGCCCCAGGGCCAGAAAAGTAGCAAGACCGGGTGGATCAACACCATGGCTGACACCAGGACCAGCTGCAATGACTAATGATTTTCTGCCCTGGTGCTGATTAATCAGTAAAGAACACCACCTTAAAGGAACACACTTGGAAGAAAAATAATTGTAACAGTGGCATGAGAGAACTCTCTGGGGTGATGGAAATGTTCTGTATCTTGAATAGGATGTTGATTACAGAGTTGTATGCATTTGTCAAACTGTACACTTCAGGTTTTGAATTTTACTACATGTAAATTATACCTACCTAAACATCTAAAAGTCCTGGCCAGGTAGCTTAATCTGTTAGAGCACTGTCCGAAAACGCCAAAGTTGCAGGTTCAATCCCCAGTCAGTGCACATACAAGAAGCAACCAGTGAAAGTATAAATAAGTGGAACAACCAAATCAATATTTCTATCTCCCTCTTCCTTCCTCTCTCTCTCTTTCTCTCTTTCTCAAATCAATAAAAGAAAAAGTTAAATGCAGATCCCCAGGAACCATCTTAGACCATCTGATATAAGATTCACTATTACACTTTTTCTTTTTTTCTTTTTTTTAGTGAGAGAGACAGAGAGAGAGAGAGAGACAGAGAAAGGGACAGACAGGCAGGAAGAGAGATGAGAGGCATCAATTCTTTGTTGCGGCTCCTTAGTTGTTCATTGGTTGCTTTCTCATATGTGCCTTGACTGGGGGCTACAGCAGAGCCAGTGGCTCCTTGCCCAAACCAATGACCTTGGGCTCAAGCCAGCGACTATGGGGTCATGTCTATGATCCCACATTCAAGTCAGTGACCCCACATTCAAGCTGGTGAGGCTCCACTCAAACCAGAGAACTCAGGGTTTTGAACCTGGGTCTTCTGCATCCCAGGCTGATGCTCCATCCTCTGTGCCACTGCCTGGTCAGGCGCTACTACACTTTTTTTTTTTTTTAAAGGAATTTTTTTTTTTAATTTTATTTATTCATTAGAGAGAGAGAGAGAGAAGGGGGGAGGAGCAGGAAGCATCAACTCCCATATGTGCCTTGACCAGGCAAGCCCAGGGTTTTGAACCGGCGACCTCAGCGTTCCCAGGTTGACGCTTTATCCACTACGCCACCACAGGTCAGGCTACACTTTTTTTTTTAATGACAGTCAATATAAGAAATAAATTTCAACATTGTGCCCACTCATATGTAAAGTAAAGTTTCAAGAAACAAGGCTTTTCTTTACCATTTGCCATGCTCTCATATATATTCTATCTTACTTTTTCATTTTAAAAAATGCTAGTGAAACCCACTAAGCTGACCTATAAATGTCAAAATCCACATTTTGGAAAACACTGTATAGAATCAATGGTTTTCATGATGGGTGTTGAGAAGAGTTGTATTGGGGCCATTGTGAGGGAAACACCAAGAATCTTTATTTTTAAGAGGCAACCAGATAGTTTTGCTGCAAATTTCTTGAGAAATATTATATCCTGAGCTTCCTAGAAGGCACAGAAGCTTCACCGGCTTCTGAAGAAAAGAAAACAGGGGCAGATCTTTGGAAAAGTGAAGGCATTAGTCTGGCAACCTAGAGGGAGGAAGCAGCCAGGGTGCACTCACAGATGAAAGGGAGAACTGTGGCTGGCAGCAGCCGTCCTGGGCTGGTTTCTATGAGTCCCGTGACACTACCTTGCAGCAACCCTGTGGAAGGAGGGGCTTACGTTGGCCTCAGTCTACTCCTTGACCATAGAGAGATGTCAGCCCTCCTCCTGGTATCCTAGTGTGAAAGTAGACACAGGAATGACTAAAAGAGAGGGTGGTGGTGGTGGCCATGACTCTGAAGTGGAGCTCAAAGTGTTGGAGTTGCTGTGGGAGGGCCGCGTGGTCTGGTCTGAGGTCCTCTCTGTGGCCTGCATGTAGGTGGGTATAGGAAGCACTGGGCAGCTCTTTGCTGTAGTGTTAAAACAGCTATGTAATCTCCAACATCAGTCAGCAGGTCTTTTAGGAGCTAATCTTAGGAAAATGCTGGATTAGTTTTCATCAAGCAAGTTGAAGAAAAGCTATGTTCTCAGGAAGTTTCTTGATTCTTTCTATATGTAGAGATGGCTGAGGAAGGCTGGTCTGAAGACATGATTCCCTGGACCAGGAGATAGAACGACTGGATTCACCTTATAAATTTTCCACACATTAACTGGGACAATTCAGTCAAATTGTCTCTTGGTGCCAGTGTTACCTATAAATTGTTTGTTTGTTTGTTTTTGTATTTTTCTGAAGCTGGAAACAGGGAGGCAGTCAGACAGACTCCCGCATGTGCCAGACCGGGATCCACCCGGCATGCCCACCAGGGGGCGATGCTCTGCCCATCTGGGGCATTGCTCTGTTGCAACCAGAGCCATTCTAGCGCCTGAGGCAGAGGCAACAGAGCCATCCTCAGCACTGACCAACTTTGCTCCAGTGGAGCCTTGGCTGCGGGAGGGGAAGAGAGAGATAGAGAGAAAGGAGAGGGAGAGGGGTGGAGAAGCAGGTGGGCGCTTCTCCTGTGTGCCCTGGCCGGGAATCGAACCCGGGACTCCTGCACGCCAGGCCGACACTCTACCACTGAGCAAACCGACCAGGGCCTATAAATTGGTTCTCAAAGAGTAATATATACGTATTAGATGGAGTATCCCTGTGATTGCTAGAGTGTGATGTGTTAATTAAATGGAGTATCTTGGAGTATCACTGACCTATAGCAAATGAATGTCTTTTCTTGTCAGGATTCGGAGAAAATGTGCATTGAAATTCTCAGCTTGTTCTTCTACTCAGAAGCTGAAGTGATGTCTGATGAGAATGTAAAACAGGTGTACGTGGAATACAAGTTCTATGATCTACCCCTGTCAGAGACGGAGACCCCGATATCCCTGAGGAAACCGAGGGCAGGAGAGGAGATCTACTTCCACTTTAGCAAGGGTGAGGCATCCCCTGTGATCAGCAGGGAGAGGAGGCTGACAGACATTTAGATCAAGGGTCAGAACTATTCTGGACTTTGGATGGGGTGGATGGATCCAACCCTTTTTCCTTTTATTTATCAAAATAGTATATGCATGTGGTTTAAAAATATCAAATAGGCTTTAAAAGGTAAAATGAAAAGTAAACAGTACTTACCCCTCTCTAAAATCATTCCCTTGTCCTCTGGTCACCCCTCAGTCCACCATACCACTTTCACTTTTTCTGTTATTTTTTGTTATTTAACTCCATATTTTTGAGTAATACTTCTATTGCAATTTCCTGATTCACCAACTTTAAAGATTGTCTGTTATTTCCATCTTTTTTTTTCTTTTGTGACAGAGACAGAAAGAGAGACAGATAGGGACAGACAGACAGGAAGAGAGAGAGATGAGAAGCATCAATTCTTCATTGCAGCTCCTTTGTCTCCTTAGTTGTTCATTGATTGCTTTCTCATATGCGCCTTGACCAGAGGGCTACAGCAGAGCAAGTGACCCCTTGCTCAAGCCAGCGACCCTGTGCACAAGCTGGTGAGCCTGTGATCAAGCCGGATGAACCCACGCTCAAGCTGGCGAGCTCAGGGTTTCGAACCTGGATCCTCTGCGTCCCAGTCCAACGCTCTATACACTGCACCACCTCTTGGTCAGGCCCAACTTCCATCTTGAAACGTAAAATTTCGCATCACGCTCATGTTTCTTCTTCCCATATATTTGAATCATAATTTTCATTTAATCTTATCTTAATTGTATCTATAATTATTGATATGTAATTATTAATTCTTGCAGAGCCAATGAGTATGCCACAATTATATTTCCTTCCTTGTTTATTTACTTATTTTTGCTTGCCTCAATTTTTCACTTGCTTTAGTATACCTGATTCTGTTTTTTACCTCCTCCGTTGGCCTTTCCAAATTTTCCAACAACCAAACCTGTCAAATAACTTATCTATTTTTTTCCTGAAGACTTCTCTTTGTCCTTTTGCTCCTGTCCAGCCTACAGTTCAGCTATTACTATAGCTACCAGTTAGAAAATTTAATTCTCTCTTATGCTAGATTTCCTGTCTCCTGTGTTCTGTGTCATCCTCTGCCTGATTCACTTTCTGATTTTAATGGATCTTGTTTTCCAGTCACTTGTAATGAAAGGGTACATTAGAAGTAAATATTTTGAGATAGCCATGATTGAAATCTCTTTATTTTACCTATATCTTCAATTGATATTTAGACCCAAATTAGACATCTATGCTGAAAACATTTTTATTCAGTATTTCAAAGTAATTGGCCCATGGTTTTCTAGATCCATGCCAGGAGTGTAATCTTTATATGAAAACCATCCCCTTCCTCCCCAGAAGATTTTAAGGTTTTCTCTTTATTGCTAGTGCTCTTAAATTTCAGAATAATGTGCATATTTTTTCTTTAATTGTTCTGGCCATTCTGTTGGCTTCTTTCAATCTAGAAGCCCATGGCTTTTAGTTCTGGGAAATAATACTGCATTTCTTTGATAATTTGTCTCTAACGTTTTCTCATTTTCTTGGTAGAATGTGAATCTTTCAAATTGATCCTCTAATTTTATCATTTTCCTCTTATAATTCTACTTCTGTTTCTTCTTTCTTTCAGTTTTTCAGAGATTTTAAAAATTTTATCTTCCAGTCATTGACTGAATATTTTAAATTTGTAAGAGCTGTTTATATCCTTCCACCCTGGCTGGGTAGCTTGGTTGGTTAGCACTGTCCTGACAGTTTGGCCCTGGGTCAGGGCACATATAGGAACCAATCGATGTTCTTGTCTATCTCCCTTTCTCTCACTAAAATCAATAAATAAATTTAAAAAAAGTTTATCCTCTCCTTATGCTAGATAGAAGTTTATGTCTCACTTGTGTAGAACAAGTTCAGAGGAGGGCAGCTCAGGGCTGAGGCTCCATGATACCATCAGGGATCAAAACTTCTATCTTGCCTCCCTACCATCCTAGTGCCTGTCTTCTATCCTTCTGGGTACTCAGCTGCTCCATGGTTGTTACTGCCTGCTGGGACAGGGAAGAATACCTCCCTGCTGAGCCTATTAGGCCTGTTTCATACAACATAATGGCTAGAACTTAATTATGTGGTCAAATCTAGCTAAAGTAGAGGCTGGAAAACATAGGTCAATTTATTGGAGGCTGCAACATTCCCATAAAAAAATGAGGAGGAAGAGGGTAATGGATGTTGAGACAAGCACTTTAAGTTGAACTGCCATAACTCCAGTTCTCTAGGTGGTGGCCAAAAAATGTCTGCTAGAATTCTCCCACCTGTGATGTGATGGGAGCACATCTATTTTGGCATATGGCAGAACTTCCTATATATTAGAAGTTGACAAATTTTTCTTAAAGGACCATCTAGTAAATATTTTAGGCTTTGTGGGCCAACCTGTCTCTATCATAACTATTCAACTCTATCACTGTAATTGGGAAGCAGCCACAGATAATATGTAAATAAATAGGCCTGGTTGTGTTCAATAAAACTTTATTTAGGAAAATGGGTGGCCAGCCCATGGGCCCTAGTTTTCCAAGTTCTATTTTATATATATCACTTATGGAAGTCTGAGTGCCCAAATAAGAAAAGTGTATGATCCTTTGCTTTTTCTCTCTTAAACTCTTAATACAGTGATAGACCTGGACCCACTGGAGCAAAAAGGCCGAAGGCAATTTCTGTTCGCCATGCTGAATAGACAAGGTCCTGAGCAAGGACGGTATGCATTTACTCTTTGCTTTGAAAGAAAGGAGATGTTCCTCAGCTTATTGTGTTCATCATATTCCAATTCCCAGAGTGAAAGGGGGGAATGGAGATGGAGAGGCAAAGAGGGTGAAATGGGGATGCAGAGAGACTTTGCATGGGGCATGGGGGCAGAGTCGGGGCATTGAGGGGGATATACTGAGTGGGACACTTGAAATCATGTCAACATAATAAATTAAAAATAAAATTAAAATAAAATAATGGCCTGACCTGTGGTAGTGCAGTGGATGAAACATCGACCTGGAATGCCGAGGTCGCTGGTTCAAAACCCCAGGCTTGCCTGGTCAAGGCACATATCGGAGTTGATGCTTCCTGCTCCTCCCTTGTTCTCTCTCTCTCTCTTTCTCTCTCCCCCTACCCCCTCTAAAATGAATAAATAAAATCTAAAAAAATATATTAAAAAATATATGTAAATAAAATAATGGAAAAGAAAAGAAAGGAGATGTTCACATGGCATCCAGGAGTTTTAATTTGATTTTGTGTGGATATTGAATATTTTAACAACTTCTTTTATATTAATTTACTCAATGAATTTCTCATCTACTTGAGTAATTTATGTCCATGCCTATCTGATAAAGTATGTAACCTCATAGGTTTAGTTCACTTCTCACCCATACCAGCTCCTAAGTGGAGGTTTTTTTTGTTTTTGTTTTTTTGAGGCAGCAATTTTCTTGAATACTGACAGTACTGGATATCGAACAAAATGCTTCAACATTTTAAGATAATTGTACTTATTTACAAAAACAGTACCATTGCTAGCTTACCAAATATTATGCCTTTATAATATTAATTTTGTATTTAGATTTTAAATACTATTTCTCTACAGCAGGGGTCCCCAAACTTTTTACACAGGGGGCCAGTTCACTGTCCCTCAGACCATTAGAGGGCCAGACTATAAAAAAATCTATGAACAAATCCCTATGCACACTGCACAGATCTTATTTTAAAGTAAAAACAAAAAAATAAAACGGGAACAAATACAATATTTAAAATAAAGAACAAGTAAATTTAAATCAACCAACTGACCAGTATTTCAATGGGAACTATGCTCCTCTCACTGACCACCATTGAAAGAGGTGCCCCTTCCGGAAGTGCGGCGGGGACCGGATAAATGGCCGCAAGGGGCTGCATGTGGCCCGCAGGCCTTAGTTTGGGGACCCCTGCTCTACAGGAAATACTTTGAATAACTGAAATGAATCTAAGTCAACTGTAATTTTTAAGAAATCAATTGTAAATATTCCTGTAAAGTGAGGAGGCTTCCTTATAGAGGTTCCAGATGAAATGCATGGGATATACTCATACTTTAAAAATTATCCATTGTTTAGCTGAAATTTTAAGTTCAAATTTAAGTAAGTTTTGGGGTTTTTTTATGGTTTTAAATCTGGCAACCCTACCTCCTTTCCATGTGTGTGGGTAAGAAATAATATGGGGCCATTGTTCTAATTTATTACTCCTCTAAAAGTCCAATACATTTAATTTGCATTTACTTTGTTCCCAGTTAGTGATAGAAAGAACTGAAAAAGGGGGCAGTTGAAATAAACAATGAATCTAACCAGTATTACAGTGGACTTTGTGTGTGAGAGAGACAAGGAGAGACATGAGAAGCAGCAGCTCCTAGTTGCACCACTTCAGTTGTTGATTGCCTTCTATTACGTGCCTTGACCAAGGGGGTCAAACCAGGCCAGTGACCCCTTGCTCAAGCCAGTGACCTTTGGGCTCAAGCCAGCGACCATAGGATCATGTCCATGACCCACACTCAGACGGGCAACTTCGGGGTTTCAAACCTGGGACCCTAGCGAACCAGGTCGACCCTCTTCCCGCTGTTCCACCACTGGTCAGGCTTGTATGGTCAGTGGATTTTAAAACAGATATAAGCTTACTGGTAACTTTTGAAAATGAAAAGTGATTTGGTTGTTTCCATTCTACATTAATGTTAAATTTAGCTTGTTCTTTTTTCTCTCAGCATTCCTAGAATTCCCTCTTCCTTTATTCCCTTTTACTGGTAAACTTTTCCTTTTTCTTTTTGTAATCTTCTACTCAGTGGTGGGATTCAAATAATTTAACAGCCAGTTCTCTGCCCTGATGACTATTTTAAGTATAAAAAAAGATATACTGAAAGGTAGTTTATTATTTCATGCATTTAATACTTAAATAAGAATAAAAAAGGTACATAAAACTAGATTAGGAGTTTTAAAAGATTAATGAAAAATATTAAGTAATACCTGACAAAAACAATAAAACTGTTATTTAAGATATTTCCATATTGCTTCTTGATTGGCATCCTCACTTGCAACTTTTTTCTATGTTGGATAGAATGAACATTACAGCTACAGATGCTTAGAATACGTTGTTGTGCAGATGACTGTTAAAAAGAGTAAGGAATGTAAATTTGTGATTTCCATATTGGGTGGCTGCCCAGGCGTCCACCTTAGAGAGAATCCTGATTACAAGTGCCATTTTAACAACCAGTCTGAACTCAACAAAAAATTAGGTATCACTTCTGCCAAACTGGTGCGAACTAGCTGAATCCCACCACTGCTTCTACTCAATTTTAGATTTCAGTTGATTTTATCTTTGACTATCTTTTTGCCAATATGGTAAACATAACATTGTCTTTGTAATCAGACAGACCTGCTTTTGAATCTTGACTCTTCCACTAATTAGCTCTATGATCTCTTATAAGTTATTACTTAACCTGAAGGCACCTTTGAGTATAAAATTGAAATAAATTTACCTAAAGCACTTGGTATTGTGCCTAGCATGTAGTAATGATAGTTACCATCCCTTTCCTGGGAAAATAGGAGTCAGTATTATCCCTTAGCATTGTTGAAGTTCTCAGTAATCGTACAGAAACATCACCACAAATGAATATTGCTTAATGGGCTAAGAATGTATCATTTTCAGAATTTCTTCTTTCAGCTTAATCATCTTGAGCTCTGATTTTAAGAGCTTGAATTTTTAGTCCTATTCTTGCTCCCTTAGCACTCTATTAGCCACCAATGTTTGCTTTTAAAAAAGTAATAGATTTTGAAATGTCCAGAATAGGCAAATCGAGAGACTAAAAGTAGATTAGTAGTCACCAGGAGCTAAAGGAGAGGGGAATGGAGAATGACTACTTAATAGGTATAGGGTCTCTTTTTGGGGTGATGAACACGATCTGGAATTAGTGGTGATGTTTTCTCAAGCTTGTGATACTAAAAACACTAAACTGAACACTTTAAAATGGTTAAAATAATGAATTTTTCTCAAAGAATAAGAAAAAGAATAGTAGGTACCAGTCTCTGGAATTCAATATCATTCTTTGCTAGGCTGTGTCAAGGTAGTAACTGTTGACTGCTCACTGCTTGTGAGGCACTGTGTGCTTTACAGCATCATCTTTCAAGACTTACAATTCTAAGGAATACATTTTTTATATGCTTTTCACAATCCTATATTCCTTCTGTTCCATTTATTGTGCTTAGGCTTAGTATCCAAATTTTATTTATAAATTTAAACCCTTTCCCCCCCCCTAACTTTTCTTGTAATATTGGTTCTTATGCAACAACTCCACTGCCCAGATCAAATCTTTCATCAAAATTGTAACCCATCTTGGCCCTGGCCGGTTGGCTCAGTGGTAGAGTGTCGGCCAGGTGTGTGGAAGTCCCGTGTTCGATTCCCGGACAGGGCACACAGGAGAAGCGTCCATCTGCTTCTCCACCCTTCCCCATATCCTTCCTCTCTATCTCTCTCTTCCCCTCCCGCAGCCTAGGCTCCATTGTAGCAAAGTTGGCCCGGGCGCTAAGGGTGGCTCTATGGCCTCCGCTTCAGGCACTAGAATGTCTCTGGCCGCATCAGAGAAATGCCCCAGATGGGCAGAGCATCTCTCCCTGGTGGCATGCCGGGTGGATCCCGGTCGGGCGCAAGCGGGAGTCTGACTGCCTCACTGCTTCTAACTTCGGAAAAATACCAAAAAAATTGTAAACCATCTTGCAGGGAATTATTATTTTTTTATTTTCTATTTTTATTTTTGTATTTTTCTGAAGCTGGAAACGGGGAGAGACAGTCAGACAGACTCCCGCATGCGCCCGACCGGGATCTACCCCACCAGGGGCGATGCTCTGCCCACCAGGGGGCGTCGCTCTGCCGTGACCAGAGCCACTCTAGCGCCTGGGGCAGAGGCCAATGAGCCATCCCCAGCGCCCGGGCCATCTTTGCTCCAATGGAGCCTTGGCTACAGGAGGGGAAGAGAGACAGAGAGGAAGGAGGGGGGGGTGGAGAAGCAAATGGGCGCTTCTCCTATGTGCCCTGGCCGGGAATTGAACCCGGGTCCCCCGCACGCCAGGCCGACGCTCTACCGCTGAGCCAACCGGCCAGGGCCTGCAGGGAATTATTACCTCAACAGTTTTGAGACAACCTGATCAATAACATCTTGAATCTTATGACTGCCTCTTTTCAAGGTCAGTAGTTATTTGAAATTATACCAATTCCTCACTCTTTTGTTGTAGTCTTGTGAAATGGAGGCAAAGAAAAAGTGATTCAAGGAAAACATTGTCTAATTTATGATTACTTTTATCCCTTTTTTTTTTTTTTAAGCCTAAGGATATCAGCAGTGCTGAGTTTAATGCAATTTTTTCCCCATTTTAGTTTCAAGTTTACAGTGGTAAGTGAGCCTATGGATGACGAAAAGAAAGAATGTCAAGAAGTAGGATACGCATATCTGGGACTGTGGCAGATCATGGAATCAGGAAAAGACATTCTAGAGCAAGAGCTAGATAGTAAGTACTGTTTTTGTGCTTCTCAGTTCCACTTATTTCTAGGGAAATCATCCTAAAAATTAGTACTTTTGCTGTTTTACCTTCAGTACATAATTACTTCTACAAAGTTTGAGACCCAAACTGTATTGAAATCCCTACAGCTATATTTATTTCTAGATCACACCTGAGAGTAGTCAATTATCTGTTTTTGCTCATATACCTCAAGATGACTAGAATCTATTATGAATCTCCAATGTTTGAGATAGGAAAAATTTGAAAACACAAGTTCTTTTAATTTCAATCAAATTTAAACACCAGAATATCTGACCTCTCTCAAGTGTAGATATATAAAGTTTGTAAAGGCAGCTCATACCCCTTCTCTTTCAATGCCTTATCACACACCCAGTCTCTTAAATAGACACCAGCTCTCTTCTTCCCTCACATCTCACCATATTAGTGACAGGCCTTATCCATTTTCCTTCAGCAGTGTCCTGACTACCTTCACTTTGCTGTAACAGCTTTTGAACTGGTCCCCCTGCCACTGGTTCCTTTCACCTCATTTCCATCTACTACACTGTTTCTATACATTTTATCACATTCTTCTTAAATCCATTTTTAAGACTGTTTGGTATAAGACCAACATGTTTTTTTAAATATTTGCATTTGAAGGCCTTTAGGTGGGCCTGCGCTGTCCAGTTCTCACTACTCTGTTATCTTACACACCTGAGACTTCACACATTTACCTTAGCTGCTAGACTGAATTAGATATGTAAGACTATCCACTGGAACCTTGGTTTTTGAACTTGAAATTAAATTAGTCACAGTCAGAATTTGAAGGAAAAACAAAAGCCCTGAAACTGTAGAAAACAAAATATTGAAGTACATGGCAGAGTCAATATTTTGTGGAACTTGACTTATGTACATGTTTGAGTCATGATATAAACATTTTTACTAATCATAATACATTTCGAGGAAAACTCTTCAGACTAAGGGTTACACAGTTGAAACTTTCACCAGTAGAAAAGATTCTTATCCTCCCCTAGTTAACTATGACATTGGGCAAGGTATTTAACTGCTGTGCCTGTTGCCTCAGCTATGAGAATAACAGCAGTTGCCATTTCATAACGCTGTCATGAAGATTAAGGCAGTACTTAAATAGATTAAGGGAGGATTAAGTAACGTGCTTAAGCCGGTGGCATATATCAAGTGCCATCTCTGTTCGTTGTTTTTCAGTCACTCCTAATTTCTATTCCTCTCCCCATTCCCTAAACGTGCCATGCTCTTCTGACCTCCACGCTCTTTGTACATAAGGAAAATCCAATTAAGCCTTTTCTGGTGACCTCAAAAATCTCTAAAGCCAATAAATGCTTTTCAGTGTTTTTAAATCATCAAAATAAAAATTTATAATTATTTTCTTATTATGGCCTTCCTTCCATTTTGGCTTCAAAACTCTGCGGTTAGCTCTGCAGCTATATTTTTTCTTCTCACTTCAAAACTTGGCTCCTTGGAATATTTGCTGAATGGCCAGTCAGTCCACAATACTATTTTGGCACCTCCTACACTCCAGTTAAGACCAAGTTTCCAGCCTGACCAGGCGGTGGCACAGTGGATAGAGCATCGGACTGGGATGCAGAGGACCCAGGTTCGAGACCCCGAGGTCTCCAACTTGAGCACAGGCTCATCTGGTTGAAGCAAAAGCTCACTGGCTTGAGCCCAAGGTCGCTGGCTCGAGCAAAGGGTTACTTGGTCTGCTGAAGGCCTGCGGTCTAGGCACATATAAGAAAGCAATCAATGAACAGCTAAGGTATTTCAACATGCAATGAAAAACTAATGATTGATGCTTCTCATCTCTGCGTTCCTGTCTGTCTCTGTCTATCCCTCTCTCTGTCTCTGTTAAAAAAAAAAAAAAAAAGGATCAAGTTTCCATCCAAACACTTTGAACTTTGTTATTATCAATTTTCCTAATTGCCAGATCCAGTTGGTTTTCTTAGTCATCCTACTTTACCTTTCTCATTCTTCTTTTTTTTTTGTATTTTTTTTCTCTGAAGTTGGAAACGGGGAGGTAGTCAGACAGACTCCCGCATGCACCTGACTGGGATCCACCTGGCATGCCCACCAGGGGGCGATGCTCTGCCCATCTGGGGCGTTGCTCTGTTGCAACCAGAGCCATTCTAGTGCCTGAGGTAGAGGCCATAGAGCCATCCTCAGTGCCCAGGCCAACTTTTTGCTCCAATGGAGCCTTGGCTGCGGGAGGGGAAGAGAGAGACAGAGAAGGAGAGGGGGAGGGGTGGAGAAGCAGATAGGCATTTCTCCTGTGTGCCCTGGCCGGGAATCGAACCCAGGACTCCTGCATGCCAGGCCGACACTCTACCACTGAGCCAACCGGCCAGGGCTCTCATTCTTTTTAAACTCTTCTCCCTTGGTTTTTAGGCCATTTTGACTGTCATCATTCCCTGGAGGATCCTTCTGTTTCCTTCGCAGGTTCTTCTTCTTGGCTTTGAAGGCTGGATTCTCCTGGTTCAGTTCTTGCCTTTTTATTCTCCATATGCTTTTCTTAGGCATTTGTATCCATTCTCAGGATTTTAATTATAACCTAGAAATGATCTCAAATCTAGGTTTCTAGAACATATCGTATAAATCTTTCGCCTTTTACTAGACCAGATTTTTTTTTTAAAGTATGCAATATTTTTTTTTTTTAGTATTTTATTTATTGATTTTTTAGAGAGAGAGGAGACAGAGAGAGAGAAAGGGAAGGAGTAGGAAGCATCAACTCCCATATGTGCCTTGACCAGGCAAGCCCAAGGTTTCGAACCGGCGACCTCAGTGTTCCAGGTCGACGCTTTATCCCACTGCGCCACCACAGGTCAGGCCTAGATCAGATTTTTAATACAACCTAGACTTACCGCTACCTTGTACCTTGTGTTCCCTCTTACCCATTAGCCATCTTGTTATCCAATCTTCTCACTCCCAACATTCAATCACAAAATGGTTTTACCTCTTTAAATTCTGAATCTATCCCCACCTCACTGTTGTACTTCACACCTCTTCATTTCTCTCCTGAATTACTGAAACAGCAGTAATTACCCTTCCTGATCTATTCATGCTCCCTTTGAGTATATTATCCAGACAATGGAGTAATTTTTCTAGAACCCAAGTAAAAACCATCATTAATACCTTCAGTTAAAAACAAACTTCTTAGAAGAAAAACAAGGCCCTTTATTGACCTGGCCCCTGCTTATCTGCATAGCTTCATTTTTGCCACTCCTTGCCATTTTCCAAACTTGTCATGTTCTCACATCTTGGAACATGCTTAAAATGTTTTCAAGACTCAGTTCAGGGATTGTGTCCAGAAAGGCTTTTCCAATTCCTCCATTCTGGGGTAGATGCCACTTCTGTGCTCTCGGAGCACCTTGAGTTTCATCACAGCACTTAGCATACTATAAAACTGTATGTTTTCCTTTGCCTTCAAGTACACTGAGTCCCCTCTAAGAAATGAAGTAGTAACTCTTCGCATTTCTAGCACCAAACATGTGTTGTTCTTTTTTCTCAAGTGAGAGGAGAGGAAATATTGAGAGGCTCCCAGATGCGCCCTTACTGGGACTCACCCAGCAACCTGTCTGGGTTCAATGCTGGAATGAACCGAGCTATCCTAGTGCCTAAAGCCAATGCTCAAACCAATCAAGCCACTGGTTATGAGGGGAAGAGGGAAAGGGGAGAGGGAGAGAAAGAGAAGCAGATGGTTGTGTCTCATATGTACCCTGACTGGGGATTGAATCCAGGGTCCTTGTATGCCGGGCTGAGGCTCTGTCCACTGAACGGGCCAGGGCCTAAAATGTATTTTAACAGACTGATGCTGCCGCCTCACTGACGTTTCTTTTTCCTCTCCCAACAGTTGTTAGCGCCGTGGACCAGGCTACCCCGATAGGAAGACTGAAGGTGTCCTTTCAAGCTGCCGCCGCCTTCCATGCTATTTATAAGGAAATGACTGAAGATTTGTTTTCGTGATAAAACAAGTGCTATTCCAGTCTAAACTCTGTGAAAGAACCAGAGTAAAAAGTCTCTTATAAAGTAACTTGCTATACCATGAATTTGGTTTACTGTGATGTCTAGGATCTCTCAACCTAACCACAAGAGCTTAGAATATGAAAGTTTGTTTTTGTGATACTAGCTGGGTAAAGGCGTTGTTTTCTAACGTTCTAGCACAGGGGTCTCAAACTCGCGGTCTGCAGACTAATCCACGAAGTTAAAAATATTTTGGATAAAATTAAGCAAGCCTAGGGGCCTACTTGTATTTTTCATTTCTCTAGCATCCTAGCTAGATATTAGCTTAGTTAACAGCAGTTGTGATGCGAACTACAGTTTCTGGTCGTTTTGTGACACTGAGTAAACTGCATGTACGATTGTGCTTGTTGTACTGATTTTTTTTTGTTTTCAACTGCAGTGAGAAAAGTGTTGCGTAACAGTTGCCTTTTGTAGACCTAGTACAGCCGCCGAACGGCTGTGATCTTGCTCTGCGGCCCACATGCTGAGTTGAGTTTGAGACCCCTGTTCTAGCACTTTACCAGGCGAGCAGGCTTGCTTTCAGGAACTGCAAAAGAACGGTCACAAAGACAAAACAAAATAACAATAATAAAAAAAAACAAACCCAGTTTATTTATCTTTCAGTTCTTCCAAAATTGAAAATATCAAGTCCTACTGCTAAGGAGAAAAAAACAAAGAAACGAACAAACAAAATCTGAGACCCCTCCCCCTTCTTTTCTTAAAGTCACAGAACACAGAATGAATTGCAGTGGAACAGGTGGGTGCAGAGAACCAGGAAGGGGAGGATGGCAAGATCCACTCCCCAAATACTTAAAAAGCTGTTCAACAGAAACTGATAAATACAGGACAATGCAAGACAAGTAAAAGTTAGGAGCAGCAGTGACAAGAGGCCATGTTGTAGATGTGGCCTCCCCTCCTTTTTTTTTAATCAGGGTATTCGAGACCTAAGGTATGACTCTTACCCCTTTCAGATCTAAATGTTGACTCCTTTGAGCCTCCTTCTAGATTTTACTAGAAGCAGTATATATCATTCTCACTCAGTTATATCAGAAAATAAACAATGGTAATTTTGTTTCTACCAATGTACCATGTATGAATTTGAAAGGAGGATGAAACCAAGCCAGGGAGCTGTCACTGCCTCTTATGTCTTCCAAGGCAGCAGCAATACCCCAGAATCTGCATGAGGCAAGAAAGCAGGAAAACTCAGATGGAGGTACCAGCCTGATAGGCCTCACTAGCTCAAGTTGTGTGGTTCATCACAATTATTAGTAAATTCCAAGAACCTGTTCTTGAGTACTGCAAAGATGGAACTTGGAGATGTGAGGAAGGAAGGTCATGGCAGTAGGGTAGGATGGAGGATCAAATCTGCTGGTCAAGAACCCTGGTACAAGCAGTTGAAGAGTCACCTTGTACCAACATATTGGAAATAAAGCTTTGAGACATCAAAGACTAAATGTCAGAAGCCACTGATGTCCTGGCAGAAGGTGACAGGGAGAGGAATGAAATGGTATTTATTAACAGTGGAAGCCTCTGCCCTTCTTCAAGAACACCTCCTGCCTTGCCATATGGATGGGGCCATTGGCACGTGTCCTGGCGGGTCTGGAACTCCCCGAGTAGATTGGTCCACACAAATGGCCCCCTAAACCCATAAACAAATGGCAAAACTTCAAAAGAAATAAAAAAGGAAAAATACAGTTTCTGTCATGTAAAATTTTCAGGGTTGGCTGGAGGAAGAATGGAGCTGAGGGCCAAAGTTCAGAAGTTACTTCCTCTTTTTCTTGGGGGGCGCAGAGCTGTGTCTGGAACCACGGCTAGAGCCACGGCCTGAACTGTGTACAGATGCCTTCCTCTTCCGGCTCATACTTCGACTCTGTTCCTCTTCTTCCTCATAGCGGCTTTCACGATCCGCTAAACAGAAAAAAGAGGTATTACTAGTTGAATATAGGGTAGCGACACCTAATGCTTCTGGATAGCATGAAATAATAGTTCAGAGAATACAGTTTGGATTTAGACCTAAGTTTTCATCTTTATTTAGTCACTTACCAGTTGTGTGATCTGGGACAAACATTAACATTTCTGAGCCTTCGTTTGTTTTACAAAATAGAAAACTGTTTTTGGATGAAATAAGGTAATCTATGCATAAGTACTTATCACAATGCTTAGGGTACAGTAGTTTAATATTTCCTTTCATCTCTCTTTTTTTTTAAGGATTTTATTTATTGATTTTCAGAGAGGTATGAAGGGGGGGAGGAAGAAGCAGGGAGCATCAACTTCTAGTAGTCGCTTCCCATATGTGTGCCTTGCCCAGACAAGCCTGGGGTTTTGAACTGGCAACGTCAGGGTATTTCCTTTCATCTTTAACTTAATTTAGGCATTTGATTTCAAAGTAACAAAACTGGCACTATAAAAACAATCCTAACCTGGAAGAGGTTTAAAATATTAGACCAGTGGTTCTCAAAGTGTGCACTGGTGCGCCCTAGAAGATTTCCAGGTGCACCCTATGGTATTCCAGAGAAATATGTGCCTGTTGGGGACCAAAAAACCAAAAGGGTTTTTGGAGTTTAGATTTTTGGGGGATAGTGTGGGGAATTCGCTGTAAGCTGACAGTGTGCCCAACCCCCACCTCACATGCCTGATTAGGTTGCTAAAGGCTGTTAGGCTGTGGTGCTGGATTGTTTACACTACCCCCCATGTTCCCCGGAAAGACTGGAGGCAAGTTTCTTCTATCCTTTGTTCGGTGTAAAGTTAAGATGATATGTATGGTGGGGGTTTTCTGCACTCAACACAAGAGTAAAAAGAGAGGAATTCTTCAATATATTGACGATGAAATGAGAGTTTGCCTTTCAAATATATGCCGAAACATTAAAGAAATTGCTAGGACACATCAGGCTCATATTTCTTATAAACACAAGAATGAAAAAACTTAACATATTCACTCCAGGACCTGCCAAATTTACTAAATCTTACTAAGAATGTACATATATAAAAAAGATAACTTCTTTGTCATTTTCTTATTTTTTAATGCATTCTAAAAAGCGTAACTCAAAAAATGTAACATAAAAATGTTTTTTAATGTCAGAATAAATTTAATTTTGTGATTTATTTCATTTAATTACCATAAAAGCACACTTGAACTTTATATATTTTTTCTTTAATATTTGACTTAATTATATTTCTCAGAAATTTGTATATAGTATGCCTATAATTATTTGTGGAATTTTAAATGTGCCTTGACTTCAAAAAGTTTGAGAACCACTGCATTAGACTATTATAGACTTAGATTTGGAAGCTAAATGGCCTAATTCTGAGGCCTTATAAGAATATGTGGTTAGCATGGCTATGAGCCCATTCAAGGCTTGAGCAGATGAATAAAGCATCCAATGAGGCAGTCATGCCTCCCGGGCAATATAACCACATTCATTTTCTCCATTGGTTAAAGACTGATATCTGTTAGAAATTTGTGCCTCAAAAAAAAATAAAACAAAATACCCCCAAATTTACCTTTTCGGGCTTCTTCCTCTAGTTCATCCCAATCCTTGCCACTCTCTTCTTCACTGCCCAATGATTCCTTGGAATAGTCTGGAAAAAAATTGATTATGCATTAGTCTTTAGACTGAAATGGAATTAAATGGAATGATAGGATTTTTCCCTTCTATAAAAGTGGTTTCCAGAAATGGCATTAGATTAGGAGGCCACAGAAACTTTTCCCTGTAAAGACTAACCCGATTCTTCAGCTTCTGATGAATAATCCTCATCACTGTCCTCCTCCTCTTCTTCATAGTCATCCTCCGAAGGATTAAAAGTCTCATCTTCAATTTCAGACTCTGAATCTCCTTCCTCAGCATCACTACCCTGGCAAATTAGAGAAAAAACATTATTTACTGTTTTATTAGATACCCTTAATACCTAACTCATATTTCTTTTTTTATTTGATTTTTTTATTTTTCTGAAGTTGGAAACGGGGAGGCAGTCAGACAGACTTCCGCATGCGCCCGACTGGGATCCACCCGGCATGCCCACCAGGGGGTGATGCTCTGCCCATCTGGGGCATTGCTCTGTTGCGACCAGAGTCACTCTAGTGCCTGAGGCAGAGGCCATAGAGCCATTCTCAGCGCTCGGGCCAACTTTGCTGCAATGGAGCCTTGGCTACGGGAGGGGAATAGAGACAGAGAGGAAGGAGAGGGGGAGGAGTGGAGAAGCAGATGGGCGCTTCTCCTGTGTGCCTTGGCCGGGAATCGAACCCGGTACTCCTGCACGCCAGGACGACACTCTACCACTGAGCCAACTGGCCAGGGCCTAACTCATATTTCTTAAAGATTTACTTCATTCTTCTTGCCCATGAATATTAACTGAAGAAACACTCTTGGTAATGCATTATACCAAGGTGGAAGGACCATTTTTAGAAAACAATTTTTGTAAAATCCTCTTTTTTCAAAGACTAAGGATTTTCCCCCCAAATACTAAGAAACTCATTGAAAGAACAATTTTTGTAATTTTAAGAAAATCCTGTCAATGGCTACCAATGCCCAGTTAATTTATCATTTACCTGTAAAATTAATTTGGAGAAATAATACCCAAATGTGTTCAGAGCTCTTCCCATTTGGTCTGGGCCCTACTTTCATGGCATTCTCTTAACTGCCTAAATAATAAGAGGCAACTATATAGCAGAAAACAAACCCCACACTCACGCACCTCACCCTCAGGCTCCAGGAAAGACCAGCCACCTTGTTCAAAGAAGCCCTCAGGGTCATCAACAATTGTCTTCATGATTTTAGTCCAGTTGAGGGACTGTACTCCTTCTGTATACTTTAGGTCACAGGAACTGAGAGAAATAACATTACAAAGTCAAAATCAATCCTCTATATTTTCTTTCTTTCTTTTTTTAGCTTTTATAATTTTTATTGATTTTAGAGAGAAAGGAAAGGAGAAAGAGACAGGAACATCAATCTGGTCCTCTATATGGTCTGACTGGGCATTGAACTGGCAACCTCTCTACGTTGGGATAATGCTCTAACCAGTGGTCATCAAACTTATTAGTCAACAGAGCCAAATAGCAACAATACAACAATTGAAATTTCTTTTGAGAGCCAATTTTTTTTTCTTCTTCAAGAGAGAGAGTCAGAGAGAGGGATAGACAGGGACAGACAGACAGGAACAGACAGATGAGAAGCATCAATCATTAGTTTTTTGTTGCGCATTGCAACACCTTAATTGTTCATTGATTGCCTTCTCATATGTGCCTTGACCGCAGGCCTTCAGCAGACCGAGTAACTCCTTGCTTGAGCCAGCAACCTTGGGCTCAAGCTGGTGAGCTTTTGCTCAAACCAGATGAGCCCTCGCTCAAGCTGGCGACCTCGGGGTCTCGAACCTGGGTCTTCCACATCCCAGTCCAACGTTCGATCCACTGCGTCACCGCCTGGTCAGGCGAGAGCCAAATTTTTTAAACTTAAACTATACAGATAGGTACATTATTATTAACTTAATTAGGATGGAGTACCTTTTGTGGAAGAGCCACACTCAAGGAGCCAAAGAGCCACATGTGGCTTGTGAGCCACAGTTTGCTGACCAAGGCTCTAACCAACTGAGCTATTTGGCCAGGGCGATCCTCTATATTTTCTGAGAATGTCCAGTGTCAAACTGGTCATTAACATCTCCAAGGAGCAGGCAACCATTTCTTAAATGTATGGGAGCAGATATCCTTTGCATTGTGCCATCTGAACGTGCCCAGATGACTGATACTTGGTCGCCAAGAGCACTAGCCCTCACATGAAAGCAGTATTCCAAACTGCACCTCAACCAAAGAAGTCTGACTTCATTTTCTCCCTCTTTTCCAATTTCTTCAGGGAGGAAAAGCCCAACTAGAAGTTGGTAGGCCACTGGAACTGAGAGAAGGATTTGGGGAGGATAACACAGAATTTGTGGGAGAGAGTACTAGCAGATAGAGTAATAGGGAGAGCTCTGGAGATTTGCTAAGGGATCCCTTCAGTGCTTTGGCTAGGTACTCATTTGCACAAGAATGAGAAGAAAAGAAGCACTCAAAAGTGGTAGGCCACACAAATCCCAGAACTCACATAAAAGTAGAAATAATTCCTGTTTCCATCAGCTTCAGTGCAAAGACCTCATAACACACGGAATTGGGTAGAGAGACCACAGAAGAGTGCTACCTCAACAATGGGACCAATGAACCTCAGACTTAAGGCTGATGTTCTGGTCCAGTACTCGGAACATTTGACGGCAAGTCTTGAAGGATCAAACAAAATCTAAGTAAGTAAACTGTACCTTAGAATAATCTATATTACTTAAAATAACAACACTTTGTACCCCAAAATGTAGAGTCACAATGTTTGGCAATCAATCATAAACTATGCAGAGAAGCAAGAGAAAAATCAACAGAAACAGAAAATACAAAGATGATGGGTGAAGTATCCAAAATGTTAAAAAAAAGCAATTATAAATATGTTTTGTATGTTTGAAAAAGAGGGAAACTTGAAGATGATGAGATGAAAAAATAAAATCTGTGTAATTACTCTCAGAAAAAGAATCATGGAGGAACTGAGGAAAGAGCAAAAATATTTCAAGATTCAAGGCCAGAACATTTCCAAATATAGTATGATGAAAACAATAAAGCTCACAGATATTAGATGCTAAAGACACACCACGCAGAATACTTGTCAAGAAAACTATGCCAAAAGACCTAGTCATCAAACTGCTGAAAATAAATGACAAATAGAAAATATTAAAGTAGCATGAGGAAAATAGGGGAACAAAAAAATGACTAGATATCTTACCAAAAAGTAAAATCTTCAATATTCAAAGAAAAGACTGTCAACTTAAGAATTTTATATCCAGCAAAATATCTTCTGAATGAAAGTGAAATATTTTCAAGAAATAAGCTGAGGCAATTTGCACAGAAAATCTGTACCTCAAATGTTAAAGATTTATGAGATGAAGGAAAATTATAGCAGAAAGCTATAGACAGATGGTTGGAACTACACAATGGAATGGAGAGCATCAGGAATAATAAATGAGTCAGACAAACATTTAATTTTGTAAATCAACAGATAACTGTTTTAAAACTAAAATAATGATAACAAATTGTGGAAGTCAAAGCAATTTGAAGTATAATGTAATGGCAATAGCAGAAAGAACTGAAAAAGAGAAATTAAAGCATAAGAATCTTCCAACAGCAGTGATGTATTCTCTGAAAGCAAATTGTGGCAAGATGTATATGTAAACTTTAGAGCAATTATTATAAAAGTAAAACAAAGAGTTGTAGCTAATTAATCCCAAAGAGAAAAGCAATACAGAATTAGTTGGGAAAGCAAAGAGCAAGATGGTATGTTTAAACCCAATCAACTGATAATTATATTAAACGTAAATAGTCTATTTTCAACAATCCAATGAAAAGGCAGACATTCTCAGAATGGATTAAGAAAGTGAGACCAAAAGTAAAAGGACAAAAAAAAAGACAGCCCATGCTAACCAAAGCTAGAAGTCTATAGTTATACCATATCAAATAAATTTCCTAATGAGGAATATTACTAGGAATGAGGAAGGACATTTCATAATAATGAAAAGAATCAATAAAATTGATAACTCTCTAACCAAACTGACCAACAAAAAGGAAAAACAAGTAATACTAACAATGAAAGGGGACATCATTATACAGATAATAAAGTTGGTAAGAGATGAAACAGACCAGTTTGTTGAAAGATAAAATTCTAAAATTTATATAGACTAGCTAAAATAATAATAGCCAACTTTAAAATAGAACAGAATTATAGACAATTATCCTACCTGATTTTAAGAGTATAAAACTACAATAAAAAAAACAGTATGGTATCAGTATAAGGACACATATACCAGTGGAACAGAATACAATTCAGAAATAGTCAATTTTTTTTGACAAAGATTCAATGGGTAATTCAATGGATCAGAGATAATCTTTTCAACAGTTCACACTAGAACTGTATATATATATCCAAAGTGTGAACCTTGACCCTTATACCACAGTAGAAAATGAACTCAAAATGGATTACAGACCTAAATATAAGGCCTAAATATATAGAAAACAAAATTTTTTTTATGGCCTTGAGTTAGACAAAAATGTATTAGATAAAACATAAGAGCACAATTACAAAAGAAAAAGTTGATCAAACATTTCATGAAAAATTTACAGTTCTGATTTTTAAAAGACACTTAAGAAAATACAGCCTGACCAGGAGGTGGCGCAGTGGATAGAGCATCGGACTGGGATGCGGAGGACCCAGGTTTGAGACCCGGAGGTTGCCAGCTTGAGCGTGAGCTCATCTGGTTTGAGCAAAGCTCACCAGCTCGGATCCAAGGCTGCTGGCTTGAGCAAGGGGTCACTCGGTCTGCTGAAGGCCCGCAGTCAAGGCACATATGAGAAAGCAATCACTGAACAAGTAAGGTGTCGCAATGAAAAACTGATGATTGATGCTTCTCATCTCTCTCCATTCCTGTCTGTCTGTCCCTGTCTGTCCCTCTCTCTGACTCTCTGTCTCTGTAAAAAACAAAAACAAAAACAAAAACAAAGAAACTATTGGAAGAAAATATATGGAAAATCTGTATTTGATCAAAGACTTGTATCCAGCCTAAAAAATACTTTCGACTCAGTAATAGAGTTTCAATATGGGAAAAAAATATAAAGATACTCCATCAAAAGTATAGAATGACACATAAGCACATGCAAAGGTGCACAACACCATGAGTAATGATGGAAATACAAATTGAAACCACAACGAGATAACAATACACACCTACTACAACAGCTGATACTAAAAAGACTGACAACAAGTGCTGGTGAGGATGTGGAACCACCACAGTTCTCACACACTCCAGGTTTTCCAGCACTCTGGAAAACGATTTTATAGTTTCTTATATAATTAAACATACATTTAACTATATGACCAGCAACCCCAATCTTAGATGAGTTACCCAAGAGAAATGAAAACATATGTCCATGCAAAGACCTAAGTATAATGTTTGTAACACCTATCCATAGTAGCCCCCAAATGGGAACAACTTAAATGTCTATTAACAGGTAAAGGGGTTAAATATGGAATATCTAAAAGGTAGAATACTCTTAGTAATAAAAAGAATGTAGTACTGATGCCCAACAACTGGATAAATTTTGAAAACATTACGCTAAGTGAAGGATGCAAGATACAAAAGATTACATCCTGAATATTTCCTTTATGTGGAATTCTAGCTTCCTCTAGAATCTTCTAGATTCTTCAGGAAATACATAGTAATAGAAACCAGGGATGGGTTTACAGGGATTGACTATGAGCACTTTTAGGAGTGATGGAAATGTTTTATATCATGATTATGATGGTTGATATGAGATTATATACATTTGTTAAGGAACTCATCAAATCATATTTACTACTCACAAAAATTAGAGGATATTTCAAAATGAATATGAAGCTATAAAATACCCCCTAATTTTTGTGAGCAGTATATTTAAATTGGTGAATTTTATTACATGGAACCTGTATATCAAGCTGACTTGAAAATGCCATATGCATTTACACATATTTGTGATCCTACATTACCTACCTGCACGTCTCTTAAGAAAATCCTCATGGAAACCATAAATCTATTTTTCTCAGTTAATTTCTAAGCTCCCAACCTATTTCTTAAGAGTTGACTACATTTATAAAAACTCCCTTTCTCAGATGAGGGGAGGAGAGTAGAGAGCAGCTCAAACTATACTCTCTCATGGCTACCTAAGCCTAACCCTTTACGTAGGAAAAGATGGATTCTCCCTGTTTATTGGGGTTCTGGGGTACTTCCATGAGAAATACTTTTAGTTTAAATGTATGCAGTGTCAATGGCTAAAATTAAAAAATATTTTTCTGTCTCATCTAAGTAAAAAGAGCGAACAAGTAAAAAATACAGTCTACTTTTTAAACATTATAAATGTGTACAGATCTTTTTATACATATGTCAAAGTCAGTCAGAAAAGATCTGACTTTGATTTTCCTTGTTAAGAATACATAAATTGTTGTGTATTCAGAAAAAAAGGAGTAGCCCTAATGTCCCAAACTTTCAAGTCCCACTCTATAACTCAACTCAAAGACTGTCTCATCTTAAATATTTCTGATTGTTATGTACAACATACCATAATTAAAATTTATAATATAAAGTTCATGGGGTAAACGGGATGTTGCTGGCAGATATACGTACTTCAACCATTCCTTGATGGGGTCAAGAGAGGCAACAGGAATGGCGTTGATCATTGTCACTTTCTTGCTGTAATCCTTGTAGACAATTACCATATCAAAGTTCTTCAGGTGAAACTGAACTCGCTCAAAGTGAATCAGCTCCACTTCATCCAATGTCACCACAAAAGGTGGCTGTCAAGGAAGAACTGATCATTATCATACAATCTTTGCCCAAGCACTAACACTTTCAAATACTTTCAGAATCTAAATCACTACGTAAAGGATAACTAAACTGTTCTGTGTTTGTGTGTGGGGGGCGCAGGGAGCAGGGAGGATGAGAAGCATAAACTCATAGTTGCGTCACTTTAGTTGTTCATTGCTTCTCATACCAGCCTTGACCGGGGAAGGGCTCATACATGCCTCAGGGGCTCCAGGTGAGCCAGCGACCCCTTGCTCAAACTAGCAACCTCAGGTTTTGAATTGGACACCTGAGCATCCACAGTCAGCACTCTATCCACTGCATCACCACTGGTCAGGCTAACTTGTTCTTTTGGAAAAGGCTAAATAGCACTATAGCCTGACCAGGCAGTGGCGCAGTGGATAGAGCGTCAGACTGGGATACGGAGGACCCTGGTTCAGGACCCTGAGGTTGCCAGCTTGAGCGAAGGCTCATCTGGCTTGAACAAAGCTCACCAGCTTGGACCCAAGGTTGCTGGCTCGAGCAAGGGGTTACTCGGTCTGCTGAAGGCCCGCGGTCAAGGCACATGAGAGAGCAATCAATGAACAACTAAGGGGTCGCAAGGAAAAACTGATGATTGATGCTTCTCATCTCTCTCCATTCCTGTCTGTCTGTCCCTGTCTATCCCTCTCTCTGACTCTCTCTGCCTCTCTCTGCCCTGTGTGTGGGGGGGGAATTACAACACATTAAGGAGCCTCAAAGAATCTGCAAGATCAAAATCTTTTCTGAAGAAGAATAAATTTAAAGAAACTCTGTAAAGAAACTATGAAAAAGGCCCTGGCCAGTTGGCTCAGTGGTAGAGCGTCAGCCTGGTGTGCAGCAGTCCCGGGTTCGATTCCAGCCAGGGCACACAGGAGAAGCACCCATCTGCTTCTCCACCCCTCCCCCTCTCCTTCCTCTCTGTCTCTTTCTTCCCCTCCCGCAGCGAGGTTCCATTGGAGCAAAGATGGCCTGGGCGCTGGGGATGGCTCCTTGGCCTCTGCCCCAGGCGCTGGAGTGGCTCTGGTCTCAACAGAGCGAGGCCCCGGAGGGGCAGAACATCATCCCCTGGTGGGTGTGCCGGGTGGATCCCGGTCAGGCGCATGCGGGAGTCTGTCTGTCTCTCTCCGTTTCCAGCTTCAGAAAAATACAAAAAAAAAAAAAAAAGAAACAGAAAAAAACGATCTAATTTAATTTTTTTTATTTATTCACTTTAGAGAGGAGAGGGAGAGACAGAGAGAGATAGAGAGAGAGAGAGAGAGAGAGAGAGAGAGAGAGGAGAGACAGAGAGAGAGAAGGGGAGGAGGTGCTGGAAAAATCAACTCCCATATGTGCCTTGACCAGGCAAGCCCAGGGTTTCGAACCGGTGACCTCAGCATTTCCAGGTCGACGCTTTATCCACTGTGCCACCACAGGTCAGGCCTGAAAAAAACTATTTAAAGAAGCTTTTAAAGAATCATTCATTTGCTCGACCTGTGGTGGTGCAGTAGATAAAGCATCGACTCAGAACACTGAAGTCACCAGTTCGAAGTCCTGGGCTTGCCTGGTCAAGACACATATGGTAGCTGATGCCTCGTATCAACCTCCCCATTCTCTTTCCTTTGCTCTCTCTCTCTCTTTTCCCCCTCTCTATAATTTTCCTACTAAAATGGGGTACAAAACACTCACCCATTCTGTAGCATTTACCAATGCACTGCTAGTGGGCTGAAGGAGGCAGGTACTCCTATAGGGAGCTCCATTAAATCTGGAAGAGAGTAACAAAAGAAACTCATATAAGACTAAACTTAATGAAAGAGAAATTGCTGCTGTCACAATAAACTTCTTTCCTTTTCTCATTCCCAACAACTCCAGCATACTCAGTCACGACTCATTTCCATTCTTAGCCACTCATCCTAGCCCTTAAAGTTTCAAGAGGAAATAGGTATCTCAAAAGTTATCAGTTATATGAAAAGGACATGGTATGTTAAATTATTATTAAAGGAAGAATACCCATTTTTCTAGAAGGTAGACCAGTGGGGGTGGGGGAAGAAAAGTGAGATATGTTACCCCAAGTCCCTAAAAGGCACTTCAAATTCCAGTTCCTCCTTAGTTAGAGCCTCTACTTTCTCAATAAAATTTTTAAAGGCAGTTTTCAGTTTGTGCCTCATTTCTCGTTCCATCTGCAGAAGAAAAAAGTACTAGTTAACTATAGCTATCACTTTACTTGTTAATAGCATATCTCTTCAAAAAGTCTGAAATGGTTTGGTATTCATAACTGATACTAATGGGTATACCTAGTTAAAAGCCACCAAACCATTAATTGTAGAGCTGAGTCTGCAACCTTAGTCTAATCCATAAACCACTATACCATACCAGGTCAGCAAATAAATTCAGGGGTTGTTTACAAAATATAACAATTACTGAGCTCAGACCTGGATCACATTCTATTTCATGACCCTGAAAATATAAACTAAATTTCACAGACCTGCTCAGCATAGAGGTCATCTCGGTCATGCATATGCTGATGTTTCCCCAAATCCGTGGTGATCTCTCCCACTTCTGTGTAAAACTGTACATCTGTGTGCCTCTTCTTCCCAAACATGATGGCGTTCTGAGGGAACAAATAAAAAAGAACAAGAAAATCAGAAGACTTATTCTACACAGCAGATAAAAGGCAAGATGACAACAACAAACAAAATGTGAAAATATAGAAATGTCTATACTAGAAACAACAGCACTTAAGTAAAAATAGTTAAACCATTTCTAAAGTCACCATAAATTAATGACATTCGGGAATGTGAAAGAGGATAGATATAAACTTTAAAAGTACTTCTATGTTTTAGGATGAACTTTGGAGAATATGTTGGTAATAAATTGTATCTAAAGCAAAAGTTTTCATTTCAGAAAGAGAAATTTGGAGACTGTTTATGTTTTGGTGGTCATTATCAATCACTCCAAAGGAACAAACATGCTTAGCACCTTAATATGTCAGGTACTGTGGATTCATAAGCATTTTTTATTTAATCTTCTAAATGACCTTATATGATCAGTGACATTTTTCATCACTAATTTAAAGGACAGAGGTTGACAGAAAGATTCTTGCCCAAGATCACATAGCTAGTGAGTAGAAAGGGATACCTTGAGGTGAAAGTGCAAGACAATAATCATTTCTCCATCACAGGGCTGGAACAATGCATGCTTGATGTTATTGTACAGAATATCCACTTTGTCTCCTCGAACAGATGTGAAGCGGAAACCTGGGGGGAGGAGTGGAGGAAGCAGTTAATTATCAAGCAGCACCATTAGGTTGGCCAAAAGGCACTGTATTTTTCCTGGCTGATCTGAACAGGGCCAGAGGAAATGACAACTGTACAGAGCTTTCCTTTCATTCTTTTCACAGAGTAACGTGAGTAGATTTCTCCCGGCATTTCCTTGCCATACTGTCTTACCTGACTTATTATTCCTACAAATGTGCCCCTGATGAAAAGCCCAGGCACATAAGAGATCATCCATACCATTGACATGGGCCTCCAGTGAGCCTTGCATCCTCTTTTGGGCAATGTTTGGACGGATGTATAGATCTTTCAGTTTGGGGTTACTCCGGTTTAGATTGATCACCAAGGAGTCTTGTTTCACGATGCCCTAAGCAGAATGAAAATTAATGTGAATCTTAACATATCTTTACATGTCCTCCACACCCATGTGTCCTTTTGCAGAAAGATGCTTTGTGTTCAGACTCACCTCCTTCTCTTTCTCTTCTGCTTCCCGAGTCTTATAACGCTTTTGTACCTCTTTTATAATTCGAAAAGCGTTCTGAAGATTCAAGGCTGGTACTGTCTGTTCTCCGGGTGCCTTTATATTTGAAGCTCGGTATGTACTATAGAAAGGGGAAAGCATTTATATACTTTTCTTCATCAGGCTAGGTAACCTACACTCATTACTATATTTTATAACTGGCTTAACGTTTTTAGAAGAAAACAGTCTCACACAATGTCTGGAAAGCTTAAAAAAATACTTTCCCTTCTTCTCTCAAACAGAGAAGGTTATGGCCTAATCCATTGGATGGGGCACACTTATTTTTCAAATCTGGCATAACTCCCAAATTATCCCATTCCTCACCATGAAGGAATAGACGCATATGTGGCACATAATTTCCTTGAGATTCTATTGCAAAGCATGTGTAGTAAGTAAAAAATATTTTCATGAGGAGTCCAAATTATGTTTCATCCTCAACATAGTATAAAGCCTGCGAGGTGATCCTAAACAAGTGCCACTGTGGGAGGCTCTGCCATTCACTAGACAGTGGAGGCCACTGCAAAGAGAATGGAATGTTTCTGAGAGTGCCATTCCAGCGAGCAGGGATTCAGGGATGATTGTTTTCCTGGGAACTCACATTTCCTTGACAAAAGTGGCTTCTGGATTAGGAAAAATGTTGCCCTCATTCCTGCCCAGAGCACTGCCTGGGCAGTAGAAGTTGATTCGCAGGTATGTATAATCTCCTTCCACCGACATACTTATATTCTGTTTGAAAAAAAAAAAGCATTAAAATAAACAAATAAGCTGACTGCTAAACCTAGCCTGTAAACCTTAAACTAATAAACTACATTTCTAGCATTTATATGACTGAATATGCTTCTAAAAGAATCACGAGTTCTCAACATACTTTATGCCATATGCACAACTACAGGTTTAAAAAAGTTCAAGGAAAGAGGAAAATTCTTTTTCTAGATGAAATCATTGAACTTTCTACAAAATGAAAACTGGAAAGAAAGGAAAATGATAGCAGGAGGTGAGTGAGAAGGGTACAGTGTGAAGGAGAAGAGTGGGAGAGATGATTTAGAACAATATTCTAAAGGAAGCCCAATTACTATGTGTTAAGAAGCAGGTTGTAGGGAATCTACATAACTCAATGTTAATACCTTGATCGTGGCAATGTGAAACGGTGTCGCTATGCCAAACACAGGCATTATTACAGTCTCATATTTCTTATCAATATAAATCTTCATTTCCCGAATATGTGGTTCCTTAGGCATCAAAGATGGGTTTTTATAGGATACATTAGATTTGCGAGCTCTGGAGTGAAGATAAAGAAGTTTTGAGAAATTTCTGCAAATCACATATAACCCTGAAACAATCTTACTGCTCAATGCAAACTCTTACTTTTGAATCTGCTGTTCTCCTTTCTGCTCAGTCAATCGCCTCTTTGCCTCCTCATTGAGTTGAGCTGCCAGTTCTTTCTGATGTGCTCTTCTCTTCTCTTCCGCAGTCATTTCATTCTGGAGAAGAAAAAAATCCAAGCTATCAGAACACGTGAACCATACAAGAAGATATGAGGTCCATGTAGTTTAAACAGTAAACTCACTCGTGTTCTTTCTGTAAGTAATGCTGCCCGAGAACCTCTTCCCAACAGGTCTTCAGCCTCATCTTTCTCCTCTTCCTCTTCTTCTTCATCTTCATTCTATGGGGGAAGAGTCATTATCAGAAATTGGCATTTTTATTTTTTTAGCCAATACTGTTTATCTTTATCTCTGTACCATAACTTCCTATACCACATTTATCCTCTTCTTACCTTTAGAAAAATGCCCACATTCTTTACTTTCTTCTTCACAGAAGTGAGAATAGTGGCTGGGCCATCCTAGAAAAAAAAGGAGAAGTCAGACACCTAAAAGAACATTTAAATGAAATACTTCCATCTTCTAATCTAGTATGCACCTGGGCAATGCTATGAACCTCTGAAAACTATAATCTCTCATAATGAATAAATACATTTCTTAGGTCCCATCTCTCGGTAGGAACTATAATCTGGTGGGCAACATTGGGATAATAGTTAAGAATACAGGTGAGATTTGAAATTTGGCTAAATCTCCAATTACCTGTGTAACAACTGGCAAATTAATTAAACTCCTTTGTACCTCAGTTTATTTTTCTGTATACAAAGATAAGGAATCTACTTAACAGAATTATTGTAAGAATTCAGTAAATTAATGCATAAAAGTGCTTAGCTTGTAAGAACACTGAAATATTTGCTTTCCTCATCGTAAAGGATCAGTTCCTCTCTGATGGGTGGTGGTGCAGTGGATAGAGTGTTGACCTGGGATGCTGAGGTCCCAAGTTTGAAACTCTAAGGATGGCAGCTTGAGCGTGGGCTCATCTGGCTTGAGCGTGGGATCACTGACATGATCCCATGGTCGCTGGCTCGGCTGGAGAAGCACATATGAGAAGCAGTCAACAACTAAAGTGACACAACTGCAAGCTGATGCTTCTCCTCTCTCTCCCTACCTGTCTCTGTCCCTCTGTCAAAAAAAAAAAAAAAAAAAAGAAAGAAATCTGTTCCTGAGAAGTGAAAAAAGACCAGTCACAGAAAACCATAAATGTACAAACCAGTCAAATCCTTAGGGACAGAAAGTTTGTCTAGACCTGCGGAGCTTAGGGGCAAATGGGGGTTTACGGTTTTTCTGAAGTGATGAAAATGTTCTAAAATTAAACTGTGATCATAACTTGAACAGCTGTGAACATACTAAAAACCAATAAGTCACCTGTAAACTTTAAGTGGTTAATTATATGATGTTAACTGAAGCTCAAAAAAGCCATTATTAAAAATAAAATCAGCCTGACCAGGCGGTTGCACAGTGGATAGAGCGTTGGACTGGGATGCGGAAGGACCCAGGTTCGAGACCCCGAGGTCGCCAGCTTGAGTGCGGGCTCATCTAGCTTGAGCTTTTTAAAAAAAAGCTCACCAGCTTGGACCCAGGGTCACTGGCTTGAGCAAGGGGTTACTCGGTCTGCTGAAGGCCCGCAGTCAAGGCATATATGAGAAAGCAATCAATGAACAACTAAGGCGCCGCAACAAAAAACTGATGATTGATGCTTCTCATCTCTCTCTGTTCCTGTCTGTCCCTATCAATCACTCTCTCTGTTCCTGTAAAAATAAATAAATAAATAAATAAATAAATAAATAAATAAATAGAATCAGTCCCATTATTAGAATCAGCTCCTGACATTATCAAGTTCAAGCCACAATGTGATAACAGTTCAGTTTAAATCATTGCCTGTATTTGAACTGCAATCTCTATTCCCAACTGTATTAGTACAGGTTGTCACATGGATTTCTCTCCTTAGCTAGCACTTAACAAAGACTTTTATTTTTTTAAAGGAGAAGAGGGAAGACAGAGAGACTCCTGCACACATCCCAACCAGGGTCAACCCAGCAATCCCCGTCTGTGGCTGATGATCAAATCAATCCATCAGTCCTCAGCGCTTGAGGCCAATGCTCGGACCAACCAAGCTGTCCTCAGTGCACGGGGCCAACACTCAACCAATCGAGCCACTCACTCGATTGCGAGAGGAAGACAGCGAGAAGGGGGAGAAGGAAGGGAAGAGAAGCCATTGGTCACTTGTCATGTGTGCCCTGACCAGGGATCGAACCTGGGATGTTCACACTCTGGGCCAAAGATTCTGTGAAATTCAAAATGTCCCATAAAAGTCAATTCATGAGCTCTTAAAAGCTTAAGAAACAATACACACCTCATCCACAAGCACTGTGTCACCAATGAATAGGGCATATGTTTTCTCTTCTGGTTTCTTCCCTTCTTTATTAGTCAGGTCTGAGAATCCCAAATTGATGCTGAAAACCATCCCTAAAATAGCAAAGCAGGAATCAGACTATGACTGTAAAAAAGTGAAGAAATGTAGATTTCGCAAAGAAAAGAGAGATAAAGCTAAGCAAAATTATTCAAATTATTTTCCTATTGTGTACATGTAAAACTCACCTTTCTTCAGTTTGTACTGATTTTTACTATTAATTACTAAAGAGCCTTCACGGAATTCAATTCCCATTCCAAACCTAAAAAAGAAGAGAAACTTTAGCAATAGGCCAAAAGATTTCACACATGGGTTTAGCACAATATACACTGCTCAAAAAAATTAGGGAATATTTTATAGCTCCATATTCATTTTGAAATATCCCCTAATTTTTGTGAGCAGTACATTCTTGCGGTCTTTCTCTCTCTCTTACAGAGTTTAAAGTGAAGAAGTAGGACAGAGAAAAGGCTACTACATAGACAGAGTAGCCACTTTTTTTTTCAGTAAGAGTTTATTTGAGCCAAACTGATGACATATACCAGGAAGTAAGATCTCAAGTGCTCCCACAACATATTTCAAAAAAAATTTTAGGCCTTGGCTGGTTGGCTCAGCGGTAGAGCATCGGCCTGGCGTGGCGGGGGACCCGGGTTTGATTCCCGGCCAGGGCACATAGGAGAAGTGCCCATTTGCTTCTCCACCCCCCCCTCCTTCCTCTCTGTCTCTCTCTTCCCCTCCCGCAGCCAAGGCTCCATTGGAGCAAAGATGGCCCGGGCGCTGGGGATGGCTCCTTGGCCTCTGCCCCAGGAGCTAGAGTGGCTCTGGTCGCAATAGAGCGACGCCCCGGAGGGGCAGAGCATCGCCCCCTGGTGGGCAGAGCATCGCCCCTGGTGGGCGTGCCAGGTGGATCCCGGTCAGGCGCATGCGGGAGTCTGACTGTCTCTCCCTGTTTCCAGCTTTAGAAAAAAAAATAAAAAAAAAAAATAAAATTTTAACTGATTGATTTTAGAGAGACAAGGAGAGGAAGGAGGAGAGAGAGAGAGAGAGAGAGAGAGAGAGAGAGAAGCATTCATTTTGTTGTTCCACTTAGTTGTGCATTCATGGGTCACCTTCTGTATGTGCCCTGACCGAGGACTGAACCTGCAACCTTGCTGTTTTGGGATGATGCTCTAATCGACTGAACTAACTAGCCAGGGCTGATATATTCTATTGTAATTTTCAAGATAAGGCAGGCAAACATGTTGAGTGATATGCTGCTGCTGATCAGTCAGTTAAGGAAGAGAATTAGAAAATAGTATTTGTACTTTTATAAGTTGAAAATAATATCCTAATTAAGTACCTCACGTAACATTTATTGTATCAAGTATTCTTTATTTTAGCTTATTCACTCACATTTAAATTTTCATCTCCACCATGAAATCAAGTTAGGTGTTTTCCTATAAGCTTAGTAGAGACTATTAAAGGGTACATTATTAAGACAGTAATAAGATTAAGAGAGGCAATTTTTAGTGGCATGTTGAGAACTAGATTTACTAAGTCACATAAGTTAAGACTTGGTATTAGATCAATACACTTCCTCTTATCCAGTAGAGAAGTCCATACCCAAACTAATTTCCATCTAAGGAGACTACCTAAAGCTTTTGTTTCTCAAAATGTCTATGATTCTTTAAGATGTTATCAGTTATTTCTAGGTGTTCAATGGTCAAATACACTTGTGAAACACTAGATTAAATATAAATTCAAACCATTTTTAAAAAACAATAGGACATCTCAGAGTACTTAATTTTTTTCATAACCCAAAATTATTTATTTAATTACATTTTTCAATTACAGTTTACATTCAATATTACTTTGTATTAGTTTTCGGATGTACAGCATAGTGGTTAGACAATATTTCCAGTACTCAACTGACATCATACATAGTTATTACAATATTACTGCCTATATTTTCTATGCTGTACTTTATATCCCCATGACTACTTTGCAACTACCAATCTATACTTTTCAATCTCTTCATTTTTTTTCACCCAGTCTCTTAAAGCCCTTCCTATCAGGTAACCACCAGTCTGTTCTCTGTATGAGTTTGTTTCTGGTTTTTTAAAAAAATTTTTTAAATTTTATTTATTCATTTTAGAGAGGAGAGAGAGAGGGAGAGAGAGAGAGACGGGGGGGAGGAGCTGGAAGCATCAACTCCCATATGTGCCTTGACTAGGCAAGCCCAGGGTTTCGAACTGGGGACCTCAGCATTTCCAGGTCGACGCTTTATCCACTGCGCTACCACAGGTCAGGCTGTTTCTGGTTTTTTTTGTTCATTTATATTGCTCTTTAGATTCTACATATAAGTGAAATTACATGGTGTTTGTCTTTCTCTGACTATTTCACTTAGCACAATACTCTCCAAGTCCATCCACGCTGTCACAAATGGTAAGAGTTTGTTCTTTTATTTGGCTGAATAATATTCCATTGTATATATGCACCACGGCTTTTTTTATCTAGTTGTACACTGATGGGCACTTTGGTAGCTTCCACAGCTTGGCTATAGTAAATAACGTTCCAATGAACACGGGTGTAAGTATTCTTTTGAACCAGTGTTTGGGTTTCCTCCGATATATAGCCAGAAGTGCAACTGCTGGGTCAGAAGGCTCACATTATTTAATTTCCAAATGTGAGCTGTGGCACTCTAAGAGGAAATACACCATTTAATATTTCCCAACATTTGTAATTTAAACCTAGAACACCTACTGGCATCTACTGTATCAGTCTGGAATAATCTCCACCCCATTCCTGGAGCAGAACTTAAATCTTTCTCCCATTCTTTGATACATTATGTGTCTGGCACATAGTTAAAATTTAACAGTCCATAAGTGTTGGATGAATCAACCTAAGAATATTTTGCCTGACCTCAGCCAGTCATGAAAATTGACTCAGAATGACAATGTACATTCACAGCATCTTACCCTAGGTTTTTGGTAATTTTATTCAGCAGTTCTGGCTTCTGCTTTTTAACCACGTCCATGACAGCATTATACACGTCACATATCTTCACACCTAGTAACAAGACAGAAAGAGAACATTAAGTTTCTTCCAGAAAATAAAAAAACCCAAAACCCATTTTAAAATCAACTTTCCACCAACCTATTATGTCTTCTAAAGCAGTGTTTCTCAAAGTGTGGACTAAGGAATACAGTTCCTTTAAGGAATTGGTAGGGCTTAAAAATTTGTGTTTTTTAAAACCACTCACCCCATGATTTTTACATGATTTTTACGTATACAATTTGAGAATCCTCAACCTGGGTGACTGTGGAACACCAGGTAGTCTCAGTGAAATAACTTTTTAGGTGTTGATAAATGGCAACACATTTGGAAAACAGGACTACAAGGTAATTACTGTAGAAAGGACTCTGGCCTTAATTTTTCAGAATTTAGGGTATAAATAGAAATGTCAAGCCAGAGTAGTCCAGATATGGTAGCCTCAGAAGGGTCTTTATTCTCATCAAACCACACATGACCACGATGTCCAATAGGATTTCTCAAAATTGACTTGAGATGATATATACAGCATGGTGTCTGGAAGCTCTGGGTAACAAGGGTGAGCTTCCAAGTGGTTTAAAAGGTGGTGAATATAAAATTCCATTTCGCCATTTGGGAGTATACAGTCTCAAGGCAGAAAAGATGGTTCTTGCTTAGCAGGGTTGCTATGAGTTGTTCTTACAAACTAAGATTATTCCTATCCAATATTGCACATTCTGTTGGTAGGGATATTAGTTCTCAGAACTTTCTAAATTCTTTCAAATTCAAAAACACATTAAAAGGTTCATATATCATGATCAAGTGGGGTTTATTTCAGGAATGCAAGGATGATTCAACATACATAATCCAATCAATGTGATATACCACATTAATAATAAAATGACAAAGATCATAATCACCTCAATAGATGAAGAAAAACCATTTGACAAATTCAATAACCATTTACAAAAGACTCTCAAAAATGTGGGTATAGAAGGAATGTATATACTACAGCATAATAAAGGCCACATATGACAACTCACACCTAACATCATACTTAATGGTGAAAAATGAAAAGTTTTTCCTCTAAGATCAGGAAAAGAAAGATAATCTCTCTCTCACTTTTATTCAACATAGTATTGGAGGCCCTGGTCAGTTGGCTCAGTGGATATAGCATCGGCCCAGTGTATGGATGTCCTGGTTTTGATTCTCGTCAGGGCACACAAGAAAAGTGACCATCTGCTTCACTCTCCCTCACACTCTCTTTTCTCTCCCATTTCCTCTCCTGCTGCCAGTGGTTCAGTTGGTTCGAGTGTGGGCCCTGGGCGCTGAGGATAGCTTAGTTAGTCTAAGCAGGTCAGCCGCAGGCACTTAAAATAGTTCAGTTGATTCAAGCATCAGCTGCAGACAGGGGATGCTGTGTGGATCCTGGTTGGGGTATGTGTGGGAATCTGTCTATCTCCTCTCCTCTCACTTAAAAAAAAAAAGAAAAAGAAAGAAACCATAGTATTGGAAGTCCTAGCCAAAGCAATTAGGCAAGAAAAAAGAAATAAAAGGCATCCAAATTAGAAAGGAAAAAGTAGAACTGTCACTATTTGCATTTGATATATCATATATAGAAAACCCAAAAACCTGTTAGAATGAATTCAGTAAAGTTGTAGGATACAAAATCAGTATATAGAAATTTGTTTAGTTTATAAACACTAATAAATTATCAGAATTAAGAAAACAATCCCATTTCACAATTACATAAAAAATAATAAAATATAAAGGAATAAAGACAACCAAGGACATGAAAGACTCATATACTGAAAACTGTAAGACACTGATAAAGAAATTAAGACACAGGCCCTGGCCGGTTGGCTCAGTGGTAGAGCGTCGGCCTGACGTGCAGAAGTCCCAGGTTCGATTCCCGGCCAGGGCACACAGGAGAGGCGCCCATCTGCTTCTCCACCCCTCCCCCTCTCCTTCCTCTCTGTCTCTCTCTTCCCCTCCCGCAGCCGAGGCTCCATTGGAGCAAAAGATGGCCCGGGTGCTGGGGATGGCTCCTTGGCCTCTGCTCAAGGCGCTAGAGTGGCTCTGGTCGCGACAGAGCAACGCCCTGGATGGGCAGAGCATTGCCCCCTGGTGGGCGTGCCGGGTGGATCCTGGTCAGGTGCATGCGGGAGTCTGTCTGACTGCCTCCCCATTTCCAGCTTCAGAAAAATACAAAAAAAAAAAAAATAATAATAATAAAATAAATAAATAAATAAATAAATGGAAAGATATTCCATGCTCATGCATTGGAAGAATGTCCATACTACCAAAACAATTTAAAAATTAATATAATCCCTATCAATATTCCAATAGCCTTAATTAGAATAAACAATTTTAAATTCATATGAACCACAATGACCCTGAATATCCAAAGCAATCCTGAGAAAAAAGAACAAACCTGAAGATGTCTTGCTCCGATTTCAAACTATATTACAAAGCTACAGTAATCCAAACAGCAAGGTATTATCATAAAACAGACACAAAGATCAATGAGACAGAATAGAAAACCCAGAAATAAACTCACACATATTTTGTTCAACTAATTAATGACAAAGGAGCCAAAAATATACAATGGGGAAAGACACTCTCTCTAATGATGTTGGGAAAACTGGACTGCAACATTCAGAAAAAATGAAATTGGACCACTATGCTACAACATACACAAATAAGAACTGAAATAAATTACAAACTTGAAAGGAAGACCTGAAATCACAAAACTCCTAGAAGAAAACACAGGGGTGGACAAAACTATACTTATAGTTTTGAGCATGCAAAACACAGTTTATACCTGTGTTATTGTAATTATGGTATTATTTTCAATAAAAACTATAAACTTCCTTTTGCCGACCCCCTGTATAGGTGATAAGCTACTTGACATTAGTTTTGGGGATGATTGTTTGAACTTGACACCAGAAGCAAAGGCAACAAAAGCAGAAATAAACAAGTGGGTCTACATCTAACTAAAAAGTTCTGCACAGCAAATGAACCTTTAACAAAATGAAAAGGCAACCAACTGAATAGGTGAAAATCTTTGCAAATCACATACTTGATAAGGATTAATTTCCAAAATATCCAAAGAACTCATGCAACTCAATAGTAATAAACAATCCAATTAAAATGGGCAAAAAAATTTGAACATTTTCTCAAAGAAAACATACAAATTACCAACAAGTACATGAAAAGATGCTCAACATCACTAATTATAAGAGAAATGCAAATCAAAACCACAACGAACTATCACTTCATACCTGTTAGGATAGCTATTAACAAAAAGACAAGAAATAACAAGTGTTGGCAAGGACGTGGAGAAAAGCAATCCCTTGTGAAATTTTAAACCCATGCAGCCACTATGGAAAACACTATGGAAGTTCAACAAAATAATTAAAAATAGAACTGCCATATGATCCAGCAATTCCACTTGTAGGTATTTAAAAAAAAGAAACTACAAAAACACTAATTAGAAAAGATATATGCACTCCCAGGTTCACTGCAGCACTATTTATGATAGTCAAGATACAGAAACAACCTAAGTGTCCATACACGGATGAATGGATAAAGATATGGTACAGTTGATCTTTGAACACCAGTTTGAACAGCATGGGTCCACTTATATGTAGATTTGTTTTGATAAATACTGCCATTGTATTTTCCTTATGATTTCTTTTTTTACATGTGACTGAGAAAGGGACAGACAGGAAGGGAGAGAGATGAGAAGCATCAATTCTTCATTGCGGCACCTTAGTTGTTCATTGATTGCTTTCTCATATGTGCCTTGACTGGGGGCTACAGAAGAGTTAGTGACCCCTTGCTCAAGCCAGCAACCTTGGGCTTCAAGCCAGCAACCTTTGGGCTCAAGCTAGCAACCATGGGGTCATGTCTATAATCCCACACTCAAACCAGCGACCCTGAGCTCAAGCCAACATGTCTGCACTCAAGCTGGATGAGCCCGCACTCAAGCTGGAGACCTCCGGGTTTTGAACGTGTGTCCTCCACATCCCAGTCAGACGCTCTATGTACTGAGCCACTGTCTGGTCAGGCTCCTTATGATTTCTTTGTAACATTTTCTTTTCTCTAGCTTTACTTTATTGTACAAATACAGTAGATTATGCATATAATATACACAATATGTGTTTATGATATTGGTAAAGTTTCTGGTCAATAGTTGGCTATTAGTAAAATTTTTTGGAGTCCAAAGTTATATATGAATTTTCAACTTGAAGGGAATTCAGTGCCCCTAAACCCTGTGTTAAGAATTAAGAATTAACACACACACACTAGAATATTATTAAGACATAAAAAAATGAAACCTTGCCATCTGAAACAACATGGATGGACCCTAGTTATAGTACACTAAGTTAATATACTAAGTAAATTAAGTCAGAGATAAATACCATATGATCTCAGTTATATGTGGAAACTCACAAGCCAACCAACCAACCAACGAAGCTCACAGAGAGAACAGGTTGGTGGTTGATACTAGCAGGGGTTGGGAGGTGGGTGAAATGGGTGAAAAGAATCAAAAGGTACAAACTTTCCATTATAAAATAAGTCATGAGGATGTAATGTACAGCATGACATACAGTTAATAATACTGTATTGTGTATTTAAAAGTTGCTAAGAGAATAAATCTTGAAAGATCTCACTCAGGCCCTGGCTGGTTGGTTCAGTGGTAAAGCGTCGGCCCAGCGTGTGGAAGTCCCAGACTCGATTCCCAGTCAGGGCACACAGAAGAAGTGTCTATCTGCTTCTCCACCCCTCCCCCTCTCCCCCCCCCTCTTCCCCTCCTGCAGCCAAAGGCTCCATTGGAGCAAAGTTGGCCCAGAAGTGAGGACGGTTCCATGGCCTCCACCTCAGGCACTATGATGACTCTGGCTGCAATGGAGCAACGCCCCAGATGGGTGGAGCATCGCCCCGATGGGCATGCTGGGTGGATCCCGGTCAGGCGCATGCGGGAGTCTGACTCTCTGCCTCCCCACTTCTAACTTCGGAAAAATACAAAAACAAACAAATAAAAAAAAGCCACAAAAACTCACTCATCACAAGAATGCTAACTAGACTTACTGTGGTGAACATTTCATAACATATACAGATACTGAATCATTATGTTGTTTGTATACCTGAAACGAACATAATTTTGTATGTCAGTTGTACCTCAGCTTAAAAAAAAAAAAACTTCCTAAAGTGCTCAAGAAGAGTAATAAAATAATAGGTCATGATATTCTATGAGCACCTGGACAAAAGAAGTTTTTGTAAACATCACTGTAAAACACAATAACCGTTTCATGTCTAAAAGAAAAGTAGACTCAAGAACTAAACACCAGGATATAGAGTTTAGTAAAAACTAATTCTATTTTTAGTATGATAGCCTGAAGAATATAAACTTATATAAACACTAATAATACTTTTGTTACATGATTTCCAAACCTTCTTTTATAAGGCACCTCACCATGTCTTAATTCCTTTAGCAGCTCCTCTTGAAGTTGGAGCAAAAAGGTATAATTTTCTTGAACATCCTGAGTAGGATCAACCATCAAAGTGCGAACAAGGTTGGAGCAGTAAGATTTGAAGCGAATACCCATGGCACAAGTGATGGCCCCAAAATGCATGTGATTCTTGTCACTAGAGATCAAAGAAGAAAGCACTTCATTACCCAAATTAGAAAAGTCCTTAGTATCACTGACACATAATATCTATGATCACTAACTTTCTCTGCTATATTCCAAAGCAGAACCAGATGAAGGACCTAAACTATTTTGTTTTAAATAAATCAATTTATAAAGGCTCTGGAGTAAAATCAGTGACCAAAACTTTTAGGATAAAAATTCAGTAAAAAGTTGAGTTGTATCCTAAATATGCAAAATATATACTAAATTATATTCATTAAATTCTAAAAGTATGGTGGTGAGGAGTCACTCACCCACCAGTCCATTAAGAAGTGAATTAGTTCCTTTAGACTGACCAGGAGTAAAAAGCACTCTGTACAATACTTTCAAAACATTAGAAGAAGGGAATAACATCAGAAAACACCTAATAAAATTTTTATGTTTTGGGGTACGTGTTTTATACCTTTTTGCCAAGAATTTTTAATCATCTAGAAAAATACTTACAATCAAGTAAGAAATGAGTAACTGTGAACTCAAGTACTAGAAATATTCATGGGATAAGTCAAGAAGACAATGTAGAGGCAGACTAATAGTCATTCTGTCTCCTCCTACATTTCTGATTTCTGTAATGAGTCAAAAGAAAAACAGGCTGAAGGCTGAAACGCTCTGGCTATTGATTTATTTTGAAGTCCTCATACTTACCTCACCACACTGAACTTGAGATTATAGTTGCCACCACTCTGAATGATAGGAGGATAACACATTTCCACAGTAGAGGGGTCTGCCCCAGCTAGGTATTTCTTCTCTTCAATGGCCTTTTCCACAGACTCAGCAAGTTTGCTGTGTCGAACTTTCTGTAAGTGTACCCAGAAATGAAACAATACTTACTAGAGGGTGGCAAGAAGGAATGACATGACTTTGGATTTTATCATGGAAGACAACACATATCCTGGTATCATTTAGGATGCTATAAAAGTCTTAAAACTACATTGTCGGCTTACAGTTATTTTCAAGGAGAGTGGGCACAATGACACACCACCAACTTAATTATCAAAGGAAACTGAAACATACCCAAACACTGCATGGTAGGGACTTACTTCTGCTTCAACAGTAAAAAGACTTTCCCATCTCCATTTACCTCATCTGCATCAACTATTTCCATAACTCTTTCCTTGAAGAATTTATTGAAGACCTCAGAGGTAATGCTGGCTGCTTTCTTCATTAGGTTGAGCTCCCCGTCTTCCTTTACCGCAATGGTATAGGCCACAACTGCACTGATATCTATCTGTAGTCAAAGTGAGAAAATGTTTTGAACATGGACATATAGAATTGCAAAAGAAATGCATCTTTCCCAATGTGAATATTTTAAGTTATGATATTGGGCTATTTAGCAAATGATTTATCAGTAGTTTGAAGAATATCTAAATAGTCTTTCCTTGGATTTATTAAACATCTGAAGTAACTCTTTACCAGGTTATTGTATATATTTTAAGAGGCATTAAACTAATCTATCATTTCTTTAAAATTTTTGTTTATTAATGACACAGAGAGAGATAGAGAGAGAGACAGATAGGGACAGACAGGAAGGGGAGAGATGAGAAGCTTCAATTCTTTGTTGCAGTTCCTTAGTTGTTCATTGATTGCTTTCTCATATGTGCCTTGACCAGGTGCCTACAGCAAAGAGAGTGAGCCTTGCTCACACCAGTGACCTTTGGCCTCAAGCCAGTGACTATGGGGTCATGTCTATGGTCCCATGCTCAAGCTGGTGAGCCTGCACACAAGCCAGATGAGCCCTTGCTCAAGCTGCAACCTCGGGGTTACTAACCTGGGTCATCTGCATCCCAGTCCCACACTGATCCACCCGACCACTGCCTGGTCAGGCAAACTAATGTACTCCCATTTAAATGTAAATGAAAACACCCCTCTCTAGAGGTTTTTGTAAAGCTGAAGAAAGAGGTAAATCAGGGGGAAAAAAGAAACAAACAAACAAAAACCCCACAAAATTTTCCTGGACAAAAGACTTGACTCTTTTAAATAAATCTTTATGTAGTTATTTATTTTTAAACTGGTTTCACAGTGAAAGGAGAGAAAAACATCAATTTGTTGTTCTGCTTATTTATGCATTCATTGGTTGATTCTTAAATGTGCCCTGACCAGGGAGCAAACCTACAAACTTGGCTTATCAGGACAGCACTCTAACCAACTTAGTTACCCGGCAAGAGCTCAACAAGCAACTTTTTAAAGTAGCTGATCTTCTGCACACCTCACTCCTGAGTGAAAAGTAAAACCCGCTCACTGCTTAGCCAAAGGGAATGAACAACAAAAATGCGAATGAATGTATAACTCCCACATTCTCTGCACTATCTGTTAAGGAAGCCCGTCATACTTTTGCCTTCTCAACTCTCAATTTGCTTGTTTCCAGGAGTATCCTTACTTTGTCAAAACCCTCTTTGTTGAGGGAGTCATTCCAGCTCTTCATGAACTCTCCAGGGAATTTGTCTTTGCTGAACACTCCAATTTTCTTGCCATTCTTGCTTTCTTTAATGGCTTCAATCATTTTGTCAAAGCTGCTCTTATTACTTTCATTCTATCAGTGTCACAGGGAAAAAGAGGGGTTTGTCAATTGGTTTTAGAATTAGACATCTATGTTCTACTACTAACAAAAAGGCAGAGACAAATGTCCCAAACCCTGGAAATAAATTCTACCTCCAAGCCCTACCTACTTCTTTAAGGCAGACACAAAACATTTAACACAAAATTTCTCTCTCTCCCTCTCTCTCTATTTAGCGAGAGAGACACACAGAGACAGACAGGAAGGGAGAGAGATAAGCATCAACTTGTAGTTGTGTCATTAGGTTTTCATTGATTGCTTTCTCATACATGCCTTGACCGCAGGGGGGCTCCAGCTGAGTCAGTGACCTTTGGGCTCAAGCCAGAGACCATGGGCCATGTCTGTGACCCTGCGCTCAAGCTGGTGAGCCCACACTCAAGCTGAGGACCTCAGGGTTTCAAACCTGGGTCCTTAGTGTCCCAGTCTATGCTCTATGAACTGCACCACCGCCTGGTCAGGCTCTCTGGACATTTCTACACACTTAAGTAAAGTGCCATATAAGTTGACAAGATTATTATTTTCCAGGAACAGCTAAGAATCTCAAACACATAGGTGAACAATATTCTAAGAAAAAGAAAACTTTGTCAGGTAAGCAGTATGACAAAAAAAGATCTCATTTAATAAAAACTGAAAATAAGCTATATCTAAATTTTCTTAAGGATATATAAAGTCATTTTCTCCAATTAAGGTACTCAGATGAAAACAAACGTAACTTGAAAGTTTTCTGGAGATTGGATAGTTAGTGTTCACCAGAATTTCATGGCCCATTTGTTTTGCAGCAGAAATGACAGAATTATTGAACTTTTTTCTTCTTAACAATAAAAATGCGACAAAACTTTGTAAGCCCTGGCTGGCTGGCTCAGTGGCAGAGCGTCGGCCTGGTGTGTGCAAGTTCCAGGTTCGATTTCTGGCCAGGGAACACAGGAGAAGCACCCATCTGCTTCTCCACCCTTCCCCCTCTCCTTTCTCTCTATCTCTCTCTTCCCCTCCCGCAGCCAAGGCTCCACTGGAGCAAAGTTGGCCAGGGACACTGAGGATGGCTCCATGGCCTTGGCCTCAGGCACTAGAATGACTCTGGCTGCAACAGAGCAACGCCTCACATAAGCTGAGCACTGCCCGCTTGTGGGCTTGCCGGGTGGATACCAGTCTAGCGCATGTGGGAGTCTCTCTGCCTCCCCGCTTCTCACTTCAGAAAAATACAAACAAAACAAAACAAAACAAAAAAACCACTTCGTAATCGCAACCACCATATTCTTTTAAATTCCCCTTATATTCTTTTAAATTCCTAGAAGGCATTTCTGTTCATCACTTTAAAACATTCTTTCACATTTATGACGCATTCTTTATTAATTCTGACCTTTTCTCTTATCAGCAGTGTAATGGCAGGAGCTCCATTTGCATTCTCATTGCCCTTAGTGTTGGCAATCTGTTTTAAGAACTCCACTTTTTTCTTGCTGGCCATGAAAATGATTTTGTCATCACAGAAGACCATGATAGTATCAGTTAGTTCATAACCAAAGAGCCATGTCTATGGAAAAAGATAATAAGGACAACAGTATTTAAAGATAAAAAAACAAATGTATACATATTAAAATATTTATACAATAAGATTATATGAAGTTAACTTCAAAATAATCTGGGGTGGGTAACCTGGATATGAACAAATGAAATGAGACGGGCCAGAAATTGACAATTTATTAGAACTGAATAACGGATAAATGGAGTTCATTATTACTATTTTCCCTACTTTTATATGTTTGAAATATTCCATTAAAAAACCCATCAAATCATTTGGACAATTTTTGTTTATAGAAACTACTTCACTGTTTAGGACAGAAATGCTAAGACGGGACAGAACAGTACACTAGGGAACTGTGCATTCTACCTCCCCTAAAGATTGCTAACTGCATACCACTTACTCATTTCTCTTCTCTCTAAAAGACAAGATTTTTAGCTGGGCACACTGCTCAGCATGAAGGCTTATTTCTCATCCTTTCTTGCAACTAGGTATGGCCAATATTAAATTTTGGCCAGTAAGTTATAAGTAGAAGTATTCTGTGGGTCTTCAAGCACATGTCCTTAAAAAGGGAAGAAGGTCTCTCTCCCATTTCCTTCTCTTTCTCCATTCCTTTTGCTCGGAATGTGAAGGTCAAGACTGGAGCTCTGGCAATTTTTGTACCACGAACATAAATGCTAAACTCTATTAATGGTAAAGAAAGGGAAAAAACTGGGTCATTAAAGACTATTCAAAAGAAAAAAATATTTTGTATAACCCACTGTTTAGATTTTTTCTGATATATACAGTTAAATCCATCTTTCTTCTTTATGTTCTAAATCAGTGCTACCTACTGAAATTTTCATGAAGATGAAAACATTCTATGTCTGCTCTAACATGGTAGCCAGTATACAGTACTTGAGATTTGGGACTAAGGAATTAAATTTTTAATGTGGCTAGTGCAGTAGATAATTCAATTACTGTCAGGGCTAAGAACTGCTATAACCCCTTACCTGTAAGGCAGTTGATTTAGCATAAACAATTTCTTCATCAACACCAACCGATACAACGATGGCATCAATGTTGGCATACTCATCTTCTCCTTTCTGAAAAGTAGAGTAGGTAATTTGGTTATATTTCTTTTACGCTAGCAAAATAGATTCCTATAGTATTTACTTAAGATGTATGTAATTTTTTCCTAAAAGAAATTCCAAGTTTAAGATACATGTTTACTGGACAACCTCAGAGCCATTAATTACCCTATGCAAACATCACCACAATCTAGAACATTTTCACCTCCCAAAACAAACCCATTATCCATCTCCCGTTAGCCCAAGACATTTAATCTGTCTCTATGGTTTTATCTATTCTGCACATTTATATATATAAATGGAGTAATAACACGTGGCTATGTGTCTAACTTTGCTTAACACGATTTCACAGTTCATCCATGTTGTAGCAAGTTTCAATTATGCATTTTTTATTGCTGAATAATAGTATTCTGTTGTATGTATCCATTTATCAATCCCTGCACATTTGGGTTAATTCTATTTTTTGGTGATTACAAGTAATGTTGCTATGAACATTCATGTAAGTTTCTGTGTGGAGCTATTTCTCCTGAGTATGTGCCTAGGTGAGGAATTGCTAGGTTTTATGTTAACTCTATGTTTAACTTTTTAAGGAATCACCACACGCTTTTCCAAAATGACTATATCACTTTACAGTCCCAGCAGCAATGTATTAGATTTCCAATTTCTCCACATGCTGACCAACATTGTTGTCTTTTTTATTATAGCCATCCAATTGGTGTGAAGTAGTATCTCACTGCAGTTCTGAGTTGTATTTCCCAAATGGCTAATGATGTTAGGAACCTTTTCACATGATTACTAACCATTTGTATACCTTCTTTGGAGAGGTGCCTATTCAGATCTTTTGCCCGTTCTGTAACTGAGTTACTGCTTTATAATGATAAGAGTTCTTTTTTATATTCTAGAGATGTCTCTTATCAGATATGATTTACAATTTTTTCTCTCATTCCAGTGAGTTCTTTTCACTTTCCTAATAATGTTGTCTTCTGAAGAGTAAAAGTTTTTAATTTTAAAGAAATCAAAATTCTTTTCTTTCTCTAAGTGAGAGGATGGGAGATAGATTCTTGCATGCGTCCGGACCGGGATCTACCTAGCAAACCTTGTCTTGGGCCATTGCTTGAATCAATAGAGCTATCCTCAGCACCTGGGGCTGAAGCTCGAACCAATTGAGCCATGGCCTGCTGCTAGGGGGGAAGAGGGAGAGAAGTAGGAGAGAGAGAGAGGAAGAGAAGCAGATGGTCACTTCTCATGTGTTCCCTGACCAGGGACTGAACTTGGTATATCCATATGCTGGCCCAATACCCTATCCACTGAGCAAACCAGCCAAGGGCCAAATTATTTTCTTGTGCTTTTTTTTTTAAACTGAAGCTGGAAACGGGAAGAGACAGTCAGACAGACTCCCGCATGCGCCCGACAGGGATCCACCCGGCACGCCCACCAGGGGTGATGCTCTGCCCACCAGGGGGAGATGCTCTGCCCCTCCGGGGAGTCGCTCTGCCGCAACCAGAGCCACTCTAGCGCCTGGGGCAGAGGCCAAGGAGCCATCCCAGCGCCCAGGCCATCTTTGCTCCAATGGAGCCTTGGCTGCGGGAGGGGAAGAGAGAGACAGAGAGGAAGGAGGGGGGGTGGTGGAGAAGCAAATGGGCACTTCTCCTATGTGCCCTGGCCGGGAATCAAACCCGGGTCCCCCGCATGCCAGGCCGACGTTATACCGCTGAGCCAACCGGCCAGGGCCTTCTTGTGCTTTTGATGTCATATTTAAGAAGGCTTTGCCTAACCCAAGTACTTATAAAGATTTACCTATATTTTCTTCTATAATAGTTTTAGCTCCTACATTCAGATCTGATTCATTTTGAGTTAATCTTGTGTATGGTGTGAGAAAGGGCCTTGACTTCATTCTGGTGCATGGGGATATGCAGTTGTTTCAGCACTGGAATTTGAAAAGACTTTCCTTTCCCCACTGAACTGTCTTGGCACTACTATCAAAAATCAAATGATGTAGCCTGGCCTGTGGTTGCTCAGTGGGTAAAGTATTGACCTACAATGTGGAGGTTGCCAGTTGGAAACCTTGGACTTGCCTGGTCAAAGCATATAAAACAACCAATGAACAACTAAAGTGACGTGAAGTGGAGATTTGTTTCTGATTTCTTAATTCTATTCCATTGATCTACATGTCTACCCTTATACTAGTACCACGTTTTTTTGGTTACTGCAGATTTGTAGTAAGTTCTGAAATTGGAGTTTAAATGTGAATCCCCTAACCACTAACTACTTTTGGACAGTACTGTAAGACCAAAGGGCCAATAATTATTTGTGGGCTTTAAGATCAAATTTCTGACTTCTCCAATAAAATCAAGAAAAACATCTACATAAGAGTCTTCTTCACATTTTTTTTAATTTTTTTTTTTTTTTTTTTTTTTACAGAGACAGAGAGAGAGAGGGCTAGACAGGGACAGACAGACAGAAACAGAGAAATGAGAAGCATAAATCATTAGTTTTTCATTGCAGGTTACAACACCTTAGTTGTTCATTGATTGCTTTCTCATATGTGCTTTGACCGTGGGCCTTCGGCAGACCAAGTAACCCCTTGCTCAAGCCAGCGATCTTGGGCTCAAGTTAGTGAGCTTTTGCTCAAACCAGATGAGCCTGTGCTCAAGCTGGCGACCTCGGGGTCTTGAACCTGGGTCTTCCGCATCCCAGTCTGATGCTCTATCCACTGCGCCACAGCCTGGTCAGGCTTAATTTAATATTATGAAATTCCAACCCTCTTGAGTGCATGTTTTCATTTTTTAAATAGTCTGTGTAAAGATATGGAAAGTATACACGAAGTACTTCTCTTCGCAAACTGAAGTACGATGGTTGTTTCAAGGAAGAGTACTTGTACAATCATTTGAGTAACAATCTGAACCAGCCATTTAAAGACTTATGTATCTGGCATATATTTCTTCGAAAATGAAAAAAGTGAGCTCTTACTTCAAGGAAAATAAAATACACAAGTGTCTGTCAATGATAAAAGCTGAGTTTTCAAGTAAATGTTAAACATTTGAAAAATTTGTCCCTGACTGGTTGGCTCAGTGGTAGATTGACAGCCTAGCGTGTGGATGTCCTGGGTTTGATTCGCAGTCAGGGCACACAGGAGAAGTGACCATCTGCTTCTCCACCCCTCCCCCCTTCTCTCTCTCTCCTGCAGCGATGGCTCTATTGGTTCCAGTGCATCAGCTCCAGGCACTGAGGATGGCTCTGTGGAGCCTCTGCCTCAGTCCCTAAAAATAGCTCACTTGTAAAAAAAAAAAATAGCTCAGTTGTGATCATGGCCCAGATGGGAAGAGCACTGGCCCCAGATGGGGATTGCTGGGTAGATACCAGGGTGCATGAGGGTGTCTGTCTCTCTATCTCTCCTCTTCTCACTTGGAAAAAGGAGGAAAAAAAATTGTACCCACCACTGTGACCTTGACAGCTTCCTTTCTTAAGAATTTTCTGATGAGATCAGTAGTGATACTAACATGCATGATTCTTCTATACTACATAATGAAATGTGTAACATTTAGAAGATCTGTACAAAGGAGGGAACCACACTTTCCAAATAAGTACTGTATGATGTAACAAAGGGTAAGGAATTAAGGTGCAACATAGACCAGTAACTTTTGAGCATGAAAAAGTCATTGATGTGGTTTCAGAATCTACATTACAACTAACTTTTAAGAGATTACCACTGAGTTTTGATATAGCAAAAAAATTTGATAATTATCTGAAAAGGTTATTAAAATATCCCCCCCTTTTCTTGCATGTATGTACGAGGCCAGATTTTTTCTACATACTTGATACAACCTATGCAAAAAAAGGTTCTCTGGGGTCCTGAATAATTTAAGAATGTAAAGGGTCCGGATATCAAAGAGTTTGAAAACCACTGTGCTGTATAATTCCTATGACATATTTTTATCAACATTAACTTTGTCATTAAATATTATCTCCTGACCAGGAGGTTGGTGCAGCCGAGAGAGTGTCAGACTGGGGCACAGAGGACCTAGATTTGAAACCCCGAGGTCGCAGGCTTGAGCACGGGATCATAGACATGACCCCATGGTCACTGGCTTGAGCCCCTGAGGTCAAGGCACATATGAGAAAGCAATCATTGAACAACTAAGGAGCTACAACGAAGAATTGATGCTTCTCATCTCTCTCCCTTCCTGTCTGTCTATATCTATCTGCCCCTCTCACAGTCTCTGTCAAATACACAAAGAATTTTTCAGCAAAGAAAAAGTTATGAACATATACAAATATTTAAAATACAAAGTGATACATTTTAAAAAAGTATATGGAGCATAATATATAACTTAATCATTAATATGGGGAAATTAGCCAAAGGAACCCTTTTTTTAAGTGAAAGAGAGAGACAGACAGAAAGGGATAGAGATGAGAAGCATCAACTCATAATTATGGCACGTTAGCTGTTCATTGATGCTTCTCATATGTACCTTGACTCCAGGGGGATCCAGCAGAGCCAGTGACCTCTTGCTCAAGCCAACGACCTTGGGCTCAAGCCAGTGACCATGGGATCATGTCTATGATTCCACACTCAAGCCAGAGACTTCTGAATTTTGAACCTGGGTCCTCAGCATCCCAGGTTGACGCTCTAGCCACTGCACCACCACCTGGTCAGGCTCAGAGGGATTTTTTTTTTTTTTTTTTGCATTTTTCTGAAGCTGGAAACAGGGAGAGACAGTCAGACAGACTCCCGCATGCGCCCGACCGGGATCCACCCGGCACGCCCACCAGGGGGCGACGCTCTGCCCATCCTGGGCGTCGCCATGTTGCGACCCTCCTGGGTGTCGCCATGTTGCGACCAGAGCCACTCTAGCGCCTGAGGCAGAGGCCACAGAGCCATCCCCAGCGCCCGGGCCATCTTTGCTCCAATGGAGCCTTGGCTGCGGGAGGGGAAGAGAGAGACAGAGAGGAAGGCGCGGCGGAGGGGTGGAGAAGCAAATGGGCGCTTCTCCTATGTGCCCTGGCCGGGAATCGAACCCGGGTCCTCCGCACGCTAGGCCGACGCTCTACCGCTGAGCCAACCGGCCAGGGCTCAGAGGGATCTTAATACAGTAAAAAATATGGAGAAGGCCTTGGCCAATTGGCTCAGTTGTAGAGCATTGGCCTGGCGTGTGGAAGTCCCAGGTTCAATTACCGACCAGGGCACACAGAAGCATGCATCTGCTTCTCCACCCTCCCCTCTCCTATCTCTCTCTCTCTCTCTCTTCCTCTCCCGCACCAAGGCTACATTGGAGTAAAGTTGACCTGGGTGCTAAGGATAGCTCCATGGCCTCTGCCTCAGGCACTAGAACTGCTCTGGTTGCAATGAAGCAAAGCCCCAGATGGGCAGAGCATCGCCCCCTACTGGGCATGCCAGGTGGATCCTGATCGGGCACATGTGGGAGTCTGTCTCTCTGCCTCCCTGCTTCTAATTTGGAAAAATACAAAAAAATAAAAATAAAAATAAATGAAAAATAGGGAGAGAGCCTGACTGGTGGTGGCACAGTGGATAAAGCATGGACCTGGCATGCTGAGGTCCTAGGTTTGAAACCCTGAGGTTGTCAGCTTGAGCATGGGATCAAAGACATGATCTCAGGGTTGCTGGCTTGAGCCCAAAGGTTGCTGGCTTAAGCAAGGGGTTATTAGCTTGGCTGCAACCCCATGTGGTAAAGGCACATGTGAGAAAGCAATCATTGAACAACTAAAGCGCCACAACTACAAGTTGATGCTTCTCATCTCTCCTTGTCTATATCCCCTTCCCCACTTTGCTTAAAAAAAAAAAAAAAAAAAAAAAGAGGAAAGAGACCCATATATTCAGTTTTTTGTTTTTTGTTTTTTTTTTCTGAAGCTGAAACGGGGAGAGACAGTCAGACAGACTCCCGCATGCGCCCGACCGGGATCTACCTGGCACATCCACCAGGGGCGGAGCTCCGCCCACCAGGGGGCGATGCTCTGCCCCTCCGGGGCGTAGCTCTGCCGCAACCAGAGCCACTCCAGCGCCTGGGGCAGAGGCCAAGGAGCCATCCCCAGCGCCCGGGCCATCCCTGCTCCAATGAAGCCCTGGCTGCGGGAGGGGAAGAGAGAGACAGAGAGGAAGAAGGAGGGGCGGATAAGCAAATGGGTGCTTCTCCTATGTGCCCTGGCCGGGAATCGAACCCGGGTCCCCCGCACGCCAGGCCGACGCTCTACCGCTGAGCCAACCGGCCAGGGCCTATATTCAGTTTTTTTTATGATAATGAAACAAATCCAACAAATCTCAAAGATTCCAATTCATATAAAACATCCAGTTTTCTACTGCTGATCAAAAAAGGTAAGTGAATAAATCCTAATTTCTCTTGGAACCTAGTTGCTCTGACTTTTTACAGAATATTCTCAGTAGACTCTTCACAGAAACTGATGGGCTCTAACCTCAGAAGAACTATAATAACACCAGAGTTTAAGAGATCTAAAGATAATGAATTTGGATAAAATATGAGTCAATGAAAAATATTACAATAAAATCAAATATTATGGCTTGACCAGGCAGTGGCACAGTGGATAGAGAGTTCGACTGGGACACGGAGGACCCAGGTTCAAAACCCCAAGGTCGTTGGCTTGAGCGTGGGATCACAGATATGACCCTATGGTTGCTGGCTTGAGCCCAAGGTCTCTGGCTTGAGCAAGGGGTCACTTGCTCTGTTGTAACCCCCCTGTTCAAGGCACATGTGAGAAAGCAATCATGAATAACTAAGGTGCCACAATGAAGAACTGATTCTTCTCATCTCTCTCCTTTCCTGTCTATATGTCACTATCTTTCTCTCTGACTCTCTCTGTGTCTGACAAACAAACAAACAACAACAACAAAAAAACCCCAAATATTCTGGCCCTGGGTGGTTGACTCAGCAGTAGTAAGTCAGCCCGGCACGTGAAAGTCCTGGGAATCCAGTCAGGGTAAACAGGAGAAGCAACCATCTGCTTCTCCACCCTTCCTCTCTTTTCCTTTTCCCCCTCCCCCTCCCCTCTTCTCTTCTCTCCCCTCCTGAAGCTTGGTTAGAGCAATTTGGCCCTGGGCCTGCAGACTGCTCCATGGCCTTGCCTCAGGCGCTGAAATGGGTTCTGGCTTGCTGGATGGAACTGGCTGGGGCGCATGCGGGAGTCTCTTTCTCTGTCTCCCTGCCTCTTACTTAACAAAAAAAGAAAAGAAAAAAAGTTCTGACAGTAAAACCGGGAATAGTATTTTGTATTTTCAAACCTTATGTGGAATATAAATGCCTTACACAGATTACATTTTAAAACTTTGGCTAGCATAGCAGTCCCTTGCCCCAGAACCAGCCTTACAGCCAGCTCCAAATGCCAGCCTGGTTACTTAAGGGAGGAAAGTGCTCAACTCTGTGCTGCTTAAACAGCCCCAGATTCCTACTGATCTCTTCTGCTTAGACTGATCTTCAGGATTCAGACTGGAGCCCTTGTCAAAATGGAACTCATGACCTCTGTGCTTCCCTCTCTAGATGAATATTCTTACAGCAGATACTCCTTAGTAGTACACATAGACTCAACATCTACCAAATCCTTTCTGTCTTCATTCTGCTACTCTCTAGTCTGTCTGGTCCACCTGACACCCAAGTCTGACAAAAACAGGTGTTTCAGATGGGAATAAATATCATTTACTCAGCAGCTATTATCTTTATTGTTTTATTCTTTTTCTAAGTGAGAGGAAGAGCAATAGAGAGACAGACTCCCACATGCGCCCCAACCAGCATCCACCTGGCAAACACCATCTGGGGCCATGCTCACACCTTAACTATTTTTAGTGCCTGAGGCAGAGAGACTCCACAGAGCCATCTTCAGTGCCCAGGGCTGATGTACTCAAACTAATAGAGCCATAGCTGTGGGAGGAGAAGAGAGCGAGGGGGGGAAGGGGTGGAGAAGCAGATGCTTGCTTCTCCTGTGTGCCCTGATCGGGAATTGAACCCAGGATATACACACACCAGGCTGATGCTCTACCACTGGGCCAACCAGCTAGGGCCTGAGTAACAATTTACCATATGTGCCTTCTTACATTTATGATCTGTAATCCTCACAATAAAACTTTAGGTGTAGTATGCATCATCACATTCAGAACCCCAAATCAAGCCACAAAAACACCAAATATCCCACAAAAATATATGGGCAACCTTTACACTAATGCTTTAGGCTTGGGAAAAAAAGATCTGAAAGTCTAATTAAAATGCATACATTAAGTTTAAAATAGTTTTCATTAGGATACATTATAGAATAACAGGTAGTTATACTTTCCCTACCATTTGTTAAGTATTTCAGTTAACAAATTAGACAAGGAGAATACTATCATTAAGGTCCTAAAAATAAAAATAAATTCCTTTGGAAAGTCTGTGATTTTCATCTATAAGGAGACTTAAGAGTCATTTGACAGCCTGACCAGGCGGTGGTGCAGTGGATAGAGCGTCAGACTGGGATGCAGAATACCCTGGTTCGAGACCCTGAGGTCACCAGCTTGAGCGTGGGCTCATCTGTTTGAACAAAAATTCACCAGCTTGGACCCAAGGTCGCTGGCTCAAGCAAGGGGTTACTCAGTCTGCTGAAGGCCCACGGTCAAGGCACATATGAGAAAGCAATCAATGAACAACTAAGGTGTCGCAATGCGCAACGAAAAACTAATGATTGATGCTTCTCATCTCTCCGTTCCTGTCTGTCCCTGTCGTTCCCTTCACTCTGACTCTCTCTCTGTCTCTATAGAAAAAAAAAAAAAAAAGTCATTTGACAAACTTTTCAAGGAAGATGTTAGCATTGGTGATTTTTTAAATTTACCAAAAACTTCTTTCTGCAACTGCAAGCAACAGGTATCAAGTTGTTCTGTATTTAGACAGTAATGCCTGTTGGGTAAGGGCTCTCTATAAAGAAGACTACCTGGGTTTGAATCTTTGACCCCACCACTAAATCTCTCTGTCTCCTTGATCGTAAGTGTGTATAAAGTGCTAATGTGTAAAAGTGCTTATCTCACAGTATTGTGTGTGTCATTATTATTAAGAATGAAATGGCCACCTGAACTGTGGTGATGCAGTGGATAAAGCATCAACCTGGAATGCTGAGGTTGCTGGTTCAAAACCCCAGGCTTGCCTGGTCAAGGTACAATATAGGAGTCGATGCTTCCTGTTCCTCTCTCCCTTCTCTCTCTCTCTCTCTCTCACCCTCCTCTCTCTAAAATTAAAAATTAAAAAAAGAAAAGTAGTCATATGTTACAAATTTACTGTGTACCACCCACTACTATAATTGATGTCAAAGATTAGCTATTGATTACATAATCAGTACAGAATATGTACAGTAGAAGGGACTTTCTGAAAGTGGGAAACTCACATAGATGACTTTTAGGTGACTCCTTCCTCTCTGTCTCTCTCTTCCCATCCCGCAGCCAAGGCTCCATTGGAGCAGCGTTTGACCAGGCACTGAGGATGGCTCCATGGCCTCTGCCTCGGGCACTAGAACGCTCTGATTGTGGCAGAGCGACGCCCCAAGATGGGCTGAGCATCGCCCCCTGGTGGGCGTGCTGGGTGGATCCCAGTCGGGCGCATGCGGGTGTCTGACTGTCTCCCCATTTCCAACTTCAGAGAAATACAAAAAAAAAAAAAAAAAAAAAAAGGCAGAGGGTGAGAGGTGGGATGGGATATACTCTATATGGTTGAGTTCAGGGCTAAAATTAGAAGGTATGGTCAGAAAGCTTAAGAGATGGACCCCTCAAGTTCTTGGAAGCCCCAAGACAACTCCTAACCTCTACACAAAAGGACTTGCTTTATTCTCTGGAGAAATGAACTCAGAAAGGCTCTACACTCAGATTTTAGACCCAGCAGAAGGCAAGTGCTAAATGTTGGGGAATTAAAAGTCCGTATTATGAATGACAACTTGGAATAAAAGCCTCCCCCAAAAGAATTAGAGGATTTTTCTCTGTGCATCTTCATTGAATTTTGAGGAAATACGTCAGCTACTGACATTTGGGGGTCCTCCACAGAATGAGCCAGCCTATTCACTCTAGAGTAACCCCTACTATAGAGTTGAGAGGCCCCATTCATGCAGAGCTTCCAATTAGTTTCTTATTGCCTTTGTTTTTATATGAGTTAGTATAGCCAAATCTCATTTTGATTTCTGTGAAGTCTCCAATAAATGAGAGAAAGCGAATAAACCCAGAGGAAACAGACAAGGCAGAGGACAGAAAATAAAAATTAAATAAACACCATAAGAAAAATAAAGTACATCTGTGAAACAGACAAGAACAGAGGATAAGACCTCTCAGAAATTAAAAATAGCTGAAATTAAAAAAAAAAAAAACTCTTTGGGCCTGACCAGGTGGTAGCGCAGTGGACTCAGATTTGAAACTCCAAGGTTGCTGGCTTGAGCGCGGGCTCATCCAGCTTGAACGTGGGCTCATCAGCTTGAGCAAGGGGTTACTCGTTCTATCTACTATAGCTCCCTGGTCAAGGCACATATGAAAAAGCAGTCAATGAACAACTAAGGTGCCACAACGAAGAACAGATGCTCTCATCTCTCTCCCTGCCTGCCTATCCCTCTCTCTTGCTAAAAAAACCCCCCAAAAAACAACAAGAAAAAACTCTTTGGAAAATAAAGTTAAGAAACAATATCTAGCCTGACCTGTGGTGGCGCAGTGGATAAAGCATCGACCTGGAAATGCTGAGGTCACCGGTTCGAAACCCTGGGCTTGCCTGGTCAAGGCACATATGGGAGTTGATGCTTCCAGCTCCTCCCCCCTTCTCTCTCTCTGTCTCTCTCTCCTCTCCCTCTCTCTCCTTTCTATAAATGAATAAATAAAATAAAATAAATTAAAAAATATTAGGACATTAAAAAAAAAAGAAACAATATCTAGAAAACAAATGAATAGGAAATAAAATGAAAAGAAAACAAATTTAAGCCAAGAGGTCTAAACTTTACTGCATAAAAATTTCAGGTTTTAGAATAAAAAAAAGAAAGAGATCATTCAGGAAAAAGAGGGAAGAGAATCATCAAAAAAATATTCTACCACTACAGGATATAAGTCGAGACTAAATGGGCCCCCACTTTCCAACTCAATGCAGTGAAATTTCAAAATATAAGAAATAAATGATTTTAACTGTTTCAGAGAGAGCAGGCCATACAAAGTGGAACGGGAAATAGAATCAAACCAGCCTTCTCAAAACTAATACTGTACTGTAAGCTTAAAGACTGACAATAGCTTCAATTCTGAGCTAAACTTTTAACTTTTTTCTGCTTGCGAGGGGGTGGGACAGGACAGACAGATAGGAAGGGAAAGAGATGAGAAGCATCAACTCAAAGTTGCAGCACCTCAGTTGTTCATTGACTGCTTTCTCATATGTGCCTTGTTGGGGGTGAGCAAGTGCCTCCAGCCAAGTCAGTAACCCCTTGCTCAAGCCAGTGGACCATGAGGTCATGTCTAACATTCCACTCAAGCCAGTGACCCAGGTTGATGCTCTATTCACCGTGCCACCACCTGGTCAGGCAACTCTAAGTTGTTTTCAACCTTGAATTTATATCCATTCAACTGTATTACTAACTAAAAGTAAAGATGAATAAAACTTCTTAAGATACACAAAGACTCAGCAAATACATATTTTCTTTATCCTTCCTTAAGAATCTCTTAGAGAAAATGCTTTAACAAAAACAAAAAAATAAAATAAAAATATGGGCTGTAGGATATAGCACACTCAAGAATGGAAAGTCCCAGCCCTGGCCGGTTGGCTCAGCGGTAGAGCGTCGGCCTAGCGTGTGGAGGACCTGGATTCGATTCCCGGCCAGGGCACACAGGAGAAGCGCCCATTTGCTTCTCCACCCCTCCGCCGCGCCTTCCTCTCTGTCTCTTTCTTCCCCTCCTGCAGCCAAGGCTCCATTGGAGCAAAGATGGCCCGGGCGCTGGGGATGGCTCTGTGGCCTCTGCCTCAGGCGCTAGAGTGGCTCTGGTTGCAACATGGCGACGCCCAGGATGGGCAGAGCATCGCCCCTGGTGGGCGTGCCAGGTGGATCTCGGTCTGGCGCATGCGGGAGTCTGTCTGACTGTCTCTCCCTGTTTCCAGCTTCAGAAAAATGAAAGAAAAAAAAAAAAAAAAAGAATGGAAAGTCCCAAGGTTCAATAGGCCTGGAGAGCAAGCTATACAGATAGAGCAGTCTAGTGCAAGGTTGGGAGAATGGGGGAGGAGGAGGTGGTGGTGTTTATAAAACCAACACAGATTAATAAAATATATAAAGATTTTAAGTATTGGCCCTGGCCGGTTGGCTCAGCGGTAGAGCGTTGGCCTGGCGTGCAGGGGACCCGGGTTCGATTCCCGGCCAGAGCACATAGGAGAAGCGCCCATTTGCTTCTCTACCTCCCCCCCTTCCTCTCTGTCTCTCTCTTCCCCTCCCGTAGCCGAGGCTCCATTGGAGCAAAGATGGCCCAGGCGCTAGGGATGGCTCCTTGGCCTCTGCCCCAGGCGCTAGAGTGGCTCTGGTCCAGCAACGCCCCAGATGGGCAGAGCGTCGCCCCCTGGTGGGCGTGCCGGGTGGATCCCGGTCAGGCGCATGCGGGAGTCTGTCTGACTGTCTCTCCCCGTTTCTAGCTTCAGAAAAATACAAAAAAAAAAAAAAAAAAAAAAAAGATTGTAAGTATTTTAGAATTAAAGATTGATGAGATTATTAGGGCTAGGAATTTAAAAAGGGATAAAAACTGAGGCAATTATTAATGCCAGGAAAAATAAAAACTATAGAGGAAAAGGAAAGGTAATTGTTCTGCTATTCTACCCAGCAGTAAGATTTAAATGAGCATTAACAATGTAAACTAATTACTGACTTTATTAAAAACAGTGGGGAAAAAAACTTACCAAGAGGGGTGGATATGCGATAAAGCATATGTAACAAAATGTTGTATAATCTGGGTGGAAGATACATGGGTATTCACTGTAAAACTAGTTCACCTTTCTGTATGTTTGAAATCTTTTAGAACAATGTGTCAAGAAGAAATTTAAAAAGTAACAGGAGATAGGGAAGTTAAAGGAAGTGTGCTGGCATAAAAAAGTTCAATGCTAATTTACCAAAAAGTTAACATCAAAAATGGACAAATCAATAATTAGAAATATATATATAAATATTACTTCAAATACGAAAGCGAAGGCCTAACCAGAGCGTCGACCTGGGATGCTGAGGACTCAGGATTGAAACCCAGAGGTTGCTGGTTTGAGCGCAGGCTCATCTGGCTTAAGTGTCAAGCTGGCCTGAGCAAGGGGTCATTGGCTTGGCTGGAGTGTGCCCCGCCCTGGGTCAAGGCACACATGAGAAGTAATCAATGAACGACTATGAGTTGATTCTTATCTCTCCCCCTTTCTATCTATCTCTCCCTCTCAAAAAAAAAAAAGGCGAAAAACAAAGTGGTCGCTTTTTGGGCAGGTGACTTTTTAAAAAGTCTTTTAGAACTATTTTTTTCAAACCTGTGTATGTATTACTTGATTAAAAATAATTTTTTTAAATTTTTTATTATTTTTTCTTTTTGTATTTTTCTGAAGCTGGAAACGGGGAGGGACAATCAGACTCCCGCATGCGCCCAACCGGGATCCACCCAGCACGCCCACCAGGGGGCAATGCTCTGCCCCGCCGGGGTGTTGCTCTGTTGCGACCAGAGCCACTCTAGCACCTGGGACAGAGGCCAAGGAGCCATCCCCAGTGCCCGGGCCATCCTTGCTCCAATGGAGCATTGGCTGCAGAAGGGAAAGAGAGAGAGAAAGAGGAAGGAGAGGGGGAGGGGTGGAGAAGCAGATGGGCGCTTCTCCTGTGTGCCCTGGCCGGGAATCGAACCCGGGACTCCCGCACGCCAGGCCGACGCTCTACCACTGAGCCAACCGGCCAGGGCCCTAAAAATAATTTTTTAAAGTGTAAGGTATATGTAGTAAGAAATAAGAAAAAATTATGAAGGTGTATCTGAATGATAAAAGCTGGGGAAATACTGCAGAACAGGAACAACTATCTTCCTTTGAACCAACTGGGTATTACATTAAATGGAGCCCTGGCCGGTTGGCTCAGTGGTAGAGCATCAGCCTGGCGTTTGGGAGTCCCAGGTTCGATTCCTGGCCAGAGCACACAGGAGAAGCGCCCATCTGCTTCTCCACCCCTCCCCCTCTCCTTCCTCTCTGTCTCTCTCTTCCCCTCCCGCAGCCAAGGCTCCATTGGAGCAAAGTTGGCCCGGGCGCTGAGGATGGCTCTGTGGCCTCTGCCTCAGGCGCTAGAATGACTCTGGTTGCAACAGAGCGATACCCCAGATGGGCAGAGCATCGCCCTCTGGTGGGCATGCCTGGTGGATCCCGGTCGGGTGCATGCGGGAGTCTGTCTGACTGCCTCCCCGTTTCCAACTTCAGAAAAATACAAAAAACAAACAAACAAAAGAGGAAACATTTTTGAAGTCTATGGTTATAGCTAGGATATGCACATAATTTATCATCCAAACTAAAACAATTTTGAGAATAATAGGGTGTGTCATTAATAATTACACAGGGACAAAAGGTGAACAGTTTCAAGAAAGGCAGGAGTACAGTCATCCTAAGTATAGCCTGGGTAAAAATATTTTCAAACCAAGAAAGGGCGGCATGAAAGCTCACAAATCACCATTGTTCACTGGATGTCTTTAACATGCCTGGTACTAACTATACTTGTTAATAGAAATAACAAGCAGTCGGGCAGTGGATAGAGTCGGACTGGGATGTGTAGGACTCAGGTTCGAGACTCCGAGGTTGCCAGCTTGAGCAAAGCTCACCAGCTTGGACCCAAGGTTGCTGGCTCCAGCAAGGGGTCACTCAGTCTGCTGTAGCCCCCCGCCCGTCAAGGCACTTATGAGAAAACAATCAATGAACTAAGGTGAAGAACTGATGCTTCTCATCTCTATCCGTCTGTCTGTTCCTATCTGTCCCTCTCTGTCACACACACACACAAGAAAGAAATAAAAAATACAAAAAGTAGGTAACTAGAGTAGACTATAGAAGTTGAGTAAGCAAGAATAAACAAATCCCAACCCGCCCAAGTATTTACTTTCATCTTTGTCTCTTTGCTCAACAGACCAAAGCATTATTTAAATATTTAAACCGTTCCCTATCTCCCTGCAGAGATAAAGGAGCCATAAAGAACTGAGATGAACATTATCTTGCTGGAAGTAGTATGAGAATTGCCTTTATTTCCTAAGCTGCAGTAGATAACTGCCTAGTTCTGGATAGCAATCCAGAGCAAAAACTTTGTCCATGACAAAAATGGGTGAGGAGCCAGAGAGTGGCAGTCAGGACACGCACTGACACTAGAACTTAGTATCCTCCAAAGGTACAAATTTTCTTTTTAGGCCTGGAGCCACCCACTCAATCCTGACTGGTAGAGAGCTATATGAATAAATGCATTGGATCAATTCTTTTTGAAAACAGCTGGATTTTGATATTTTACAGATTTTTTTTTTTTTTTAAGCCAGAGGAGAAGAGATAGTGACAGACTCCTTCCTGCATGCACCCTGACAGGGATCCACCCAGCAACCCATCTGGAGCCGATGCTCAAATCAACCAAGCTACCCTTAGCACCCAGGCTGTTGATCAAACCAATTGAACCACTGGGTACAGGAGGAAAACAGGGAGAGAAGGGGGAAAGGGTAGGGGACAGAACAGACGGACACTTCTCTTGTGTGCCTTGACTGGGAACTGAACCCGGGACATCCATATGCCAGGCCAATGCTCTATCCACTAAGCAAACCAGCCAGGGTCCAGAATTCTTTTGGGGTAATAGTCAATAACTGAAGTTGAGGTTCACTCAGAACAAGATGTGCTAGTAAATATGTCTCAAATGAGTTACAGTTGTGCCATGGTATTGTATCCCTCAGCTCTCAAAGTAGCTGAGACTCCAGGATGGTGGGAACCTACCCGTCCTGTACTCCATACAGTACTAATCCCATTACTTCAGTTGTGGGATTCAGCAGGTTCGCACAGGTTCAGTAGAATCAATATTGAATTTTTTGTTGAGTTTGGCAAACCAGTTGTTAAAATGGCACTTGTAATCAGGGTTCTCTCTAAGGTGGGAATCTGAGCAGCCACCTAATGTGAAAACCACAAATTTACATTCCTTACTCTTTTATCATTCATCTGCGCAACAGCGTATTTAAGCACCAGCAGTAATGTTCATTCTAACCATAAGTGAAAAAAATTGCAGATGAGGATGCCAATCAAGAAACAATATAAAAATACCTTAAATAACAGTTTTACAATTTTTATCAGATACTATTTAATATTCTTTCATTAATATTTTAAAACTCTTTCTTATAATCTAGTTTTGTGTATCTCTTATATTGTTCTTATTTAAATATTAAATGCATAAAATAATTTACCTTTTGGTATATTGTTTTTTTATACTTAAAACGGTCATTAGGGCAGAGAACTGGTTGTTAAATTATTTGAATCCCACCACTGCATTACTTGGTTAAAAATAATCAAATCATGAAAAGGCTGGGATGCCCTGAATAAGAACCCTTTAAGGGTCTGACTCGTGGTGGCGCAGTGGATGGAATGTTGACTTGTAGTACTGAGGTCACTGGTTCGAGACCCAGGGCTTGCCTGGTCAAGGCACATATGGGAGATGATGCTTCCTGCTCCTCCCCTTTTCCCTCTCTCTCTCTCCTCTCTAAAATGAATAATAATAAAAAAGAACCCATTAAGTATAAAAAGACAGAAGAGAAGCCCACAGCCCCTCTCATGATCCACCACTTCCACTTGGGGTTTCCTAATGCAGAAATACCAAGGTGCTGCAAATCCTTTCTGCTCATAGCAGTTCTAATTAAAAATAAGCAGGGGCCTGACCAGGTCGTGGCGCAGTGGATAGAGTATCAGACTGGGATGCAGAAGATCAAGGTTCGAAACCCTGAGGTTACTGGCTTGAGCAAGGGCTCATCTGGCTTGAGAGTAGGCTTACCAGCTTGAGCGTGGGGTCGCTGGCTTGAGCCCAAAGGTTGCTCAAACAGATTATGGCACATATGAGAAAGCCATCAATGAACAACTAAGGTGCTGCAACGAAGAATTGATGCTTCTCATCTCTCTTGCTATCTATCTCTCTGTTCCTATCTGTCCCTCTCTCTGTCTCTGTCACAAAAAAGCAAATAAGGGGACTGGATTAGACTCAAACATCCAAGAGTCAGAAAATAACTAAGTTTCAATCACTATGGAGGTCTCCTTTTTGATTTTTGGCTAAGCCTGTTTTCTCAGGAATAAGGTTTAAGGTTTTAGAAATTTCTACTCAATTAAAAGTATGTAATGCTGCAATTGTTTTTAGGACATAAGTTATGAAAACTGTAAGTAAGAAATAATATATCTTATTTGCCCCACAAGATATACCTAACTCAACTCAACTTGCAGATAGGTGACATCAGAAGTCATGCTAGATCCTACTCTTACTTTAAAAAGGGGGCAGGGGCCCTGGCTGGTTGGCTCAGTGGTAGAGCGTCGGCCTGGCGTGCAGAAGTCCCGGGTTCGATTCCCGGCCAGGGCACACAGGAGAAGCACCCATCTGCTTCTCCACCCCTCCCCTTCTCCTTCCTCTCTCTCTCTCTCTTCCCCTCCCGCAGCCGAGGCTCCATTGGAGCAAAGATGGCCCAGGCGCTGGGGATGGCTCCTTGGCTTCTGCCCCAGGCGCTAGAGTGGCTCTGGTTGCAACAGAGCGACGCCCCAGAGGGGCAGAGCGTCGCCCCCTGGTGGGCGTGCCAGGTGGATCCCGGTCGGGTGCATGTGGGAGTCTGTCTGACTGTCTCCCCTTTTCCAGCTTCAGAAAAATAAATTAAAAAAATAAAAAATAAAAACGGGGCAGGGCAGTAGCTTTCTGGTTTTTTACAATTCTATATAGTTGAACAGAGTCTGACCTACCTTGTGGTACCACACAATTCTGAGAGTCTTATGCTTAAAGGTATGTACAACTAAAAAGTAGATGAGGAGCCCAAAGTAATTTTTTAGTTAGTTAATTTTTGTCATAACAGATTTATTTGAAGATGAGAGTTGGCAACACAAGGCTTAGGAGTACACTTCAAGTTCTTATTTTGATGCCAATTTCCTTATTAAAGGAAAAAGTGAAAAATAAAAACAAGTATAGCGTGCACCTATATATTTGACTATCTTTCTGAACAGAGGATAAGCAACCGGAAATTATCCCAGAAAACTACAATCTCTGCTTAAGCAGGTCAGAATAAAAGTACTCTACTGGAAAGACTGTGCATAAAGAAATTCTACAGGTAGGTTCTGGGTATGGTTATTACAACTTAATTATAAAAAAGAGCCTGACCTGTGGTGGCGCAGTGGATAAAGCATCAACCTGGAAACGCTGAGGATGCCGGTTCAAAACCCTGGGCTTGCCTAGTCAAGGCACATATGAGAGTTGATGCTTCCTGCCCCCCCCCATAATGAATAAATAAAATCTTTAAAAAAGAAAGTCCACTCAACTAAAATTTTATAATAATTACTTATAAATTTTGAATAAATTTTTTGACTTGGCTCAACTCTACAAGGCCAGGATTTTATCAACAACTAACATCCCCCTTTCAAATAATGTCATTAAGTTAAATAGGAGGACCAACATAAATTTTAACAATTTTTGAGAAACAAAAAATGGGGGCTGATAAATGAACTTTCATGGATTTAAAGGCTGTCATTGGAGATTAAGTTTTCCAATTGGTCTTCAAGTCCCACATTTTTCCTAGTTTCATGTTTAGGGGAACAGTGACCACTAAATTAGTCTTAGCTTTCATGAACAGTTTAGAGAGGATGAATAATTTGATAAACTCTAAATCACTGAAACTAGAAACAACCTCCACATCAAAAATACATAATTTTGAGGTCTACAGACAGATGAGAGGGCTTTTCATTATTACCAGCACATTAACACGTATTAATGTTTAAAAATACCCTGGCTTTCAGAGTTTTTCTAACATGGATCATGTTCCAATTTATAAGTTTTTGTTTTTTTTACAGAGACAGAGAGTCAGAGAGAGGGATACATAGAGACAGACAGACAGGAATGGAAAGAGATGAGAAGCACCAATCATCAGTTTTTTGTTGTGACACCTTAGTTGTTCACTGATTGCTTTCTCATATTAGTTGTTCACTGATTGCTTTCTCATATGTGCCTTGACCGTGGGCCTTCAGCAGACCAAGTAACCCCTTGCTTGAGCCAGCAAACTTGGGTCCAAGCTAGTGAGCTTTGCTCAAACAAGATGAGCCCGCGCTCAAGCTGGCAACCAGGTCTCGAACCTGGGTCCTCCGCATCCCAGTCCGACGCTCTATCCACTCCGCCACCGCCTGGTCAGGCTCATGTTCCAATTTTAAAATGTGACAGTGAAAGAAGCTGTAAAAACATTTGTTAGAGACTAACCAATAAAAATTTTTAAAATAAAATTTATGTTCAGCACCTGACCAGCATAGTCCTTATTTTTGCTTTCCATAAAATGCAATTGAGAATCCACTTTATTTTCAATTATATAATGCATTTATCCTCAAAAGAAACATGCACAGGAACTTTTAATGTGAATGGCAGGGAAATGACCAGTATTAAGAGCTTGGTTTTTAGTAAAAGATCAATTTGAAGGCCACTTATGATGCTGAAATCAAAATTGAACATTTTTTGTAAAGACCTCTTTCCGGTTTTAAAAAGTCTTTATTACTAGCTTATCTTCCCTGGATGACACGAGTTCAGAGGCCAGACTTAAGCTGGACAGCTCAGGCTGCACCATAGAATGCAACTAAATGTTTGAATTGACAAACTGCTTTCATAAGAATATATTTTAACAGTCAACGTTTTCAAACAACAAAATTGCCCAATCATTAAAAGACTGGGAACTGCAACAGTTCTTTTTCTATACACGTGCCCCGGACACTCTACCAAAGAGGAAACTAATCAGGTCTCATGCATTGCATCGTTTTTTGTATTACTAATGCCTGCAGGTTTACGCTGGGTTTCTGTTATCCATGGCGGGGCCTAGATCATGAAGAGGTTGCGCGTGAGCAGTATTTAACTCTGGCAAAAACCTCGCAAAGAATAAACGCAAAGAGCCCAACTCACATCCTCTTAGCTCCTCCACCCATCCTTTACGAAGATGGTTATAATTCTGGCGGGATCTGGGCGGAACGCTCAGGTTCTTGAAGGACAGAGCGAGTGCGTGGGTGTGTGTGAACACTGCAGAAGGGGGCAGCAAGACGTGATCACAGAGTGGGAGGGAATGATGATGCCTCTTGCAGGGCGGGAAGAGACTACGAGAGGTGGCTGTTATGCATGACGGAGACCGGCACGCGGGGAAGATGGTGGTGGCCGCAAAGTAGGGTGTTTGCGGTGCACTCCCTGTTACCTGGCGGCGCTCGGGGCCACCTGCGGCGAATGATCCTGAGGCAACTAAAGGGGCGCGACACTGAAACCGGGAATTCTCGACGGAAAGGAAAAAAAGGGCGCCGAGGAACGGGATTATTATGGGATGTAAGAGAGAAGCTCCCTAGGGAAAATTACGGAATTTCTCTTACCCGCCAATTGCTGTACAGTCTCTTCACTCGCCGGTAATAAGCATCTTTGTCCAGAGTCACAGCCATAGCCACGGACGCCGCTCCTCCTCGGGTCCGGAGAATCACGCGAGGTCCCGGCTCCACCACCCGCTCTCGGCCCCGGAATCCCGCACTCTCCCAGTGACCCGGAAGTATCGACCTCAAAGATGCCCTTTCCGCTTCCGGGTCCCGACAGCGCTTTTCCTCTCTCTCTCTCTCCTTTTTTTAATCCTCTCTCGGGAGGTTGGTGGGAAGATAGATTGGGGAATCAACAAAATGTACATACAGCCTAGACTTTCGCGGGGTTTTCTTGTTAACTTAGGAACAGCCACACGCGAGTCAACGTCATTACGTGACGTCCTGCCCCCGCCCTTACTCTCCACTGGGCCGCAGTTCCCAGGAGCTCCGACTTTTTGCGGAGGCGGCAGCAGCCAGGCACAGCTAAGGAGGCGGGAGCCTGCAGGCCCCGCCTTTCAGCTGCCCCGCGCTGGTGTAACGGCCCCACCCATTGGCATAGGAAGAGGGGGCAGAAAGAGCGGGATTTGGCGTGGGAGGGGAGTAGGAAAACGACAGTGTAACAGGGCACGTTCCCCTCCTAGAAATGGTAAGGAAGCAAAACCCTCTGGTGCTTCAGAACTGGAAGAATCCTCGACGCCAGGCCTCTGGGTCAGGGGCTTGGTGCAGACACAGAGCTCAAACCGGGGGCAGGGAGCCTATCCTCCCAATAAAATTACTACTCAAGCTATGGGTGAAGGGCTTTGCCTTAGGGAAGTAAAATGCCCAGGCTTCATCTGCACGCTGGAATAGTAGGGGAGGGGATGTAAGACAAATGGATAGAGAGCATTCACACAACCCCATAGCTGGTGCCCATATCGAGACATCGTCTTGCCAGTCTCCCAGTCTCCTTACTGCAGTTCATAGTGACTGAACTTAAGGCTTCCCTAAAGCATGGTTACTTCAAGTAATTCTAAACAAAATGTTTCTGGTTCTTGCCGAAATTCTTCTTTCTCGTTTCTTGTAAGAATTTGGAGTTTGAATCGAGCATTTTACTTACTGTTTAGCTTAAATCCCTTGCCTTTAGCAAGCTGGATGGCCTACTTAAAAGAACTTATCTGCCTTATCCAAATTAACTCTGCATGAACAGTAATGAACTTTAGGAAGGTGGTATTGAAATCACCCATCATGAACAGCAACTCTTAAAATTAATATTTATATTGGATTTGAGCAAATGTAGAACAAGGGAAGAGTGGAAAAGGATTAACTTAAATTTATTAATGCCAAGGGAAGGAAGGTAACATTTCCTGACCCTCCCTCTGTATCCACAGTTCCGCCAGAAACAGGCTCTGCCAGAGGCTACGGCCAGCACTACGTAGTCTGTGGTTAATGGAGGTGTCTAGGGAGGGGTGAGCGCCTCAGCTGCTCTAGTCTCCTTTCCTTCCCCAGAAATGAGGAAGTGGTCATGTATTATTTTAGGAGTTCCCCTGCCCACCCAGTCTGCTCAAATTTGGAAGCAATCAGGTACAAGTTTTCTTTTTCCTTTTCACCTCCTGGAGTCCTGGGTTTCCCCACATCTCCCCTGTCCCTCCCACTTTTCCATAGTCCAAGGGCCAGAGTAAATGATATAGCAGCCACCCAAACAATGGGGACCAAGCCGAGGCTTCAGTCATCTGCATCTTCGCTGGAGTCTGAGTTGGCTGGCATCATAGGATCATCAATGAGTGAGAAGTCCCTTTCTGAGCTATCATAGCCCTGAGATAAATCATCATCATCTTCATCCTCATTGTCCTCATCCTCCTCAGGTTGCAGTGGTGGCAACCTCAAGGCAGTACCAGAGGTGGTAGTGGCTGGTGAAGAAGGGTAACCAGTGGCCCTCAGGCCTGGATGGTGATGGTGATGATGGTGGGGGTGGGGGTGAGGGTGGTGGTGGTGGTGATGAAGCATGGTGCTGGAGTCTACATGAGGGGATGATGCTGCACCACCCATCACAAATGGCATAAAAGGCAAAGATGCAGAAGTGGCACTGCTATGACCCAAAGATGACACAGACTGCAGGCCACTACTGCTGTGCTGGAAGGTATTATGCAGAGACAGGGACCCAGTGCCTCCACCCTGCATCAGGGCCATCATCTTAGAAAGGTCTGGTCGCATCCTACGGGCTCTCTTCTTACTGTTGTCTGGTGCAATAGGCCCTGGTAAAACCCGATTGAACACAGTTTCAGCATGGTGACCCTGGGAGGAACAGAAAAAGAGAGTGAAAAGAAAGACAGGAAAAAAATTAAACAGAAGAAAGCTTGCAAAAGCTTTTTCACTGAATATATCTTTAGGAGGGGGGAAAAAATAGAAGGGGCTTAATGGTAATGGGAAGAAGCAAATGCTGGAAGTAGCTGGTTGATGCATTCTGATGCTAAGATCAAGGATTTGATACTGCTATACATGTGACCAGAATTTTGCTTTTTTCTATGACTACATTGTACTTTTACTCTGGTCAGCCACTTCACAAATGCCTACCTTTGTTTATGAGGTGCCTGAGTAAGACACTGACTGAATCAATACTTGCACAGTATACTTTCCCGACAGGTTATTCACACGATCTTACCATGTGAAGTGCCTCACAACTGTACTGATGTTTATGATACTCTTTCATTATCGTATCAGGGAGTAAAATGAAGAGAGGTCAGATTACACTTTTGGATGTCTAGAACAGCAAAAAGATTGTGGCTAGCTCCTTACCAAATTTAATAAAATAAGTTTCTCACAATGATAAAACACTTGTTTGCTGTCGAATTTTAAATTCCTTCTTCTACATGGTATGACTACAAATTCTGGTTAAGTTCACTGATGCTGGAAATTGTTACTTTTAGTGCCTTTGCTTTGCTAAACATAAGTATAATACTGAGAAAACTGGCATTAAACTCAGACAATTGGCACCTGTGTATCTGGACACTGCTCAATCTAAACCAAGCACCTCAAATGGGAATATACCTTTCTATCTTACAAAACCAAACATTTTAAAACTCTATTTTTAAAGACTTTAAAAATATTATAATGATAAATTAAAGACAAAATATAACAGCCTTCTAGCCATCAATGTCCCATATATCAACCATTTGGCTTATTACCCACTTGATCCCATGGAGACTAAGAGGGAAAACTAGATTCTTCTATCGTAACAATATATGAAACCACAGTCACATCAACATAAAATAAGGCTCATAAATTCATGTCACAAATCAATCTATATTATGTGCAAAATAATGTTCTCAGAATTTGTTAAATACAAAAAATAAATGTTCATTTGGAAATAAATTTTGTTAAAAGAGAAATCATATAAAAAGCTGTATATAAAACATCAAATGAGGAATGATTAAAGTGAGTATACAAAAGTGCTAATCCATTATAAATGACTGCTCACCAATTCAAACCATGATTTATGTATGTTCAAATAATTCAATTATTGCCCAAAGTAAGGCAAATAGCCAAGAGAAACTCCGGCAGTTATAATTTGGTGGAAAGGATTATGGGTACTTAAATCTATCTGTAACCATGATAAAACATAGGTATACCTGGAAATAATGAAATAACCTGCTGACCAAAATTGTTATTATAAACTATAAAACATGATTTCCTGTCCTTTCTCCATTACTGACATATTATTAGTAATTCTCGACCTCTTATACGTTGTGAAACCCTGTAACTTTTTTCCTTAGTAGGCCTCCAAATACTTCTAAAATATATAGAATCATAAAACTTTAAGAAATTACTGCTCTAAACCCCTCACTTTTCAGGGTGTGAAAACTGAAAAGGCGGAAGGATTTGCCAAAAATCCTTTACGTCAGTAGAAGAGCAGGATAAGGCCTTGAATGTTCTAACATATCCTACTAATTCTTATTTTTCAGTATGCTTAAAGTGCCAAAATTAGTTTTTAGAATTTTATCCTCTTCTAGAGATGACAAGGTCACGAGACTGTAAAAATAACAATGAAAATACTCTGGCTTCCTTATTGGTGAACCCAAGATACATTTTCTCAAAAATACATTGCAACAAGATAAATAGCATTAAGTAATTTCTCCAGCCACATCTAGTGTGGGAACAGGGTGGTAATGCTTCAGTCTCACCTTTTTTCCATTCCTGGAGTTGGTAGTCTGTATTGGTTCCATTCCCGAACAGTTCAATTCTACCTTATTATTTTTTTTACATCTCTGCCACTTCTGTTTTCTGCGATCCTCCATATACTGCAACAGAAAAATACCAGTTATCCTAGAGGAATAAAAATCTTCCCTGGAGTAATTGCTAAGTTATTAGTGTCTAGTTTAACAATAAATGTTTATTGCATGGATAACCAGGAGATTAGTCCTAGTGGAAAACGGCCATTAAGCATTTCTCTCCAAAAATTTAAGTGGTATACAATAGTTTAATAGCAATTTAACACACATTTTAACATTATTTTGTTTTGATCCTCACAACTCTGGGAGATAGGATGATTGGTAGGTACTACTACCTCTATTTTGCAGATGCAGAAACAATGACATGATATGGCATGCTTTCTCCCTCTCACACACTTAAAAAACAAGGGAATGACTTTAAATCTTGCTGGATGGAACTGCCACTCACCGCTAGAAATCGGGGATCGACAGCGAACTCTGGATGACCCTGTAACCACATCTCCAGTTCAGCCCGGCGAGGGGCATCCTCACCCACCAGCAAAGTACCATCCACCTTATTGATGACAGGGATCCGGGTCTCCAGGTCCACATCAAGGTGATTAGGCTCTTCCATGCACTCCACCTCCAGCTGCAAACCCAGAATCCACCCCCATGAGCACATACTCTTCTTTGAGGCAGGAAGGGAGGGGGAGCACAGCCAATGCCAATGGTAGCCATAAAATAACTCTAACATCCTCTAGTCCCTCAGGCACAATTGCCTTCAACAATTACCGAGAACATAAAGCTATTATCTAATCATCATGTTAAAGACTTTCTCTTACCTCCACCAGCTTCTTTCTGCTCCCCTTCTTCTTATGAAACAGAGGGTGTCCATCTCCCATTACTCCATTAGCCATCAACTTGTGCTTCTGGAATGTTAGTTTCAGTCCTTCTTCCTAGGAAGACAACCCACCCAACCTAGATGTCATACGGCACATGTTTTTAAAGTAAAGCTTAAGCTTTGGGGGACCTGGGGTAAGAGTCATTCATCTGGTTCAATGATAATGAGAAGGCCATTGAACTGAAGAGTAGAAGTTAGAAATATAAAAAATTTATACACTTTTTCTTTAGAAATATTTAATTTCTTAACCTAGTGCCCCTCAGGTGACTGTGTTGTTCTTTTTTTACAGAGAGAGAGAGGGAGAGATAGGGACAGACAGGAACAGAGAGAGATGAGAAGCATCAATCATCAGTTTTTCATTGCGACACAGTTGTTCGTTGATCGCTTTCTCATATGTGCCTTGACTGTGGGGCTACAGCAGACCGAGTATCCCCTTGCTCGAGCCAGCGAACTTGAGTCCAAGCTGGTGAGCTTTACTCAAACCAGATGAGCCCGTGCTCAAGCTGGCAACCTCGGGGTCTCGAACCTGGGTCCTCCACATCCCAGTCCGACGCTCTATCCACTGCGCCACCGCCTAGTCAGGCCCTCAGGCGGCTTTAAGAGAAGCAGAATGTTATCTCAACACCACCCAGTGCAGGGTAAAACCCTCTACCTGGTATTTTAGATTTAGCATGGAAACTCAGCACAGGCAAAATCCCAATATTCCCATCACATACTATAAAATACTTTCTTGTTGCTTAATGGCCAGCTAATAGAGTTAGATATGGAAGATGATCAGGAAAAATAAAAATTTCCATCTGTATAAAAACACTGACTTAATTTCTGTACAAATGAGACCTATTTTTAACTTAATATGGCCCATAATACTTAGGTATCGTTTTAACAGCTTCCTATGATTTGATTTAAATTTTTAAACATTTAAAAACAAGCTACTTAAAACAAGCCTTGTGTCAATTAAACTTCTTTCAAAAATATGATTTCTTTTCATCTAGCCTTCAGGAGATAGAAGTCATCATAAGATCTGTTCTTTTACTGCAATGACTTTTCCTACATGGATCTTTGGAGCTCTAATTTTTTTTCTCCTGTCATTTTTAAAGTTAGCTAACCCAGTGGTCAGCAAACTGTGGCTCATGAGCCACATGCGGCTCAATCAGATTGAGGACTTTTTAGCAAAGGCCAGCTTAGGAGTACCCTAATTAAGTTAATAATAATGTACCAACCTATATAGTTTAAGTTTAAAAAATTTGGCTCTCAAAAGAAATTTCAATTGTTGTACTGTTGATATTTGGCTCTATTGACTAATGAGTTTGCCAACCACTGAGCTAATCAAATGAGTTTAGTCAAACTAGTTACCAAAAACTGTAGTCTCTTTTCCCACTTCCCAATACCTAAATGCTAAACTTACATCTTTGATCTGAACTGTAAACTCCTTCTCATCCATGCCTCGGCGAAGTTTGGTGAACTGAGCCGCTGCTGTGGTGACTGCAGACACTTCCTCCTCTGCCATGGAAGCTGCACTGCTACTTTGAGGTGTGGGAACTGGAGAGTCACCATATTCTCCAGGAGTCAATGAAGGACTGTCTAGCAAGAGGTTGCTTGACCCCAAAATTCCTCCTGTTACCATTTCCTGGCTCCGACGGCTAGAAGGCCACTTCCCTGAGAGTACAGCCTGGCATACGAGGTCAATACGGTTTATCAGGACACGATCCTTAAGTGGGGAAAAAGAAATCAATGCTGGTTTTAGGGCCTGAGTACTAGCTATGTGATCCTGTGACAAACAATAACGGCATCATTATCAGGATGGATAAAATCATAAGGCAGAAAGGAAGGAGGTAATAGTATCTGATTCATAAGTCAACTGGGAAGAGTTTCATAAAAAACATGTAGCACTAAATACAATCAAAGAAAACCAGAACTATCTGTTCCATGTTTCCTATGTGTTACACTGTATTTCTAGACTCTACATGTCCAGGAATGAGGCCATTACCTTGGGCCACTCAGAGGCTCTTTGTCTTTCTTGTAGCAGTAGAAGCTCAGGCGTCATCTGTTCTCCATCTTCATTTGGGAATCCATCTTGGGACATAGTGAGGGACAAGAGACTCTCTTCATCATAGAGCTTTGAGTGGGACCGGTCAGCAGCTAGCGATCATACAGAATGCATGAACAAAGGTGAAAGAATAAAGTTATATAGGAATGGTATTATAAGAATGTTAAATAAAGACCCAAAGAATGACAGGTATCATCTGATAATCTACCAAATCAAAATCCGATTCTTAGAGGACGCATTTAGGAAAGAAAGGAAATAAGAGAGGAGGGTAATAGGGAAGAAGGCCAATAGCCTGTCACATGCACTTACTTAGCTTCTCTTCTTTCTCGTCCTCACTTTCATCAGTGCTGGAGCTGGAGCTGGATGAGGATGAGGAAGAAGAGGATGACGGTGACAGCTTGCTTAAGTCCAGCTCAGAGTCTGAATCATCCTCATCTTCCAGTTTGACTGATGGGATACTCCGGGAAATCAGAGGGGAAGTATCAGAGGGGGCTACTCGCATCTCATAGACTTGAGGGGTTGGTTGGCTCCTAGCTACCACCTCATGCTCTAGCTTTAAAGTTAGACTGTCCAGACTGGGGACCTGGGCAGCCGTCTCCTCAGGTGGCTTTTCAATAGGAGCATCTGGGCGCAGGGGCAATGGTGAGGCAGTGCGCGAGGTATACTGCTGGTGTAGCAGTGGAGTAGAGCAGCGTGAAAGGGATGGAGCTGGTGCTCCTGCCTGATGGTTCTGCATATAATTCATTCGGGCAGCCAGAAAAGAGAAGTCTGGGTCCTGCATGATGTTGCAGTCTGTTTGGCTCACCCCGTGGCGGGCTGCCCCTCGTAGAAGCTCCCCGTCATGTCGAACAGGTTCCCACCACTTGGGCAATTCAGGACCTGGAGGCTGACATAATGCCAACCGATCTTCCAAGAGGGGGTGACATAAAACTTGTTCCCGTAAGCGCCGAAGCAATTCAATACGGTAGAGAGTCCGTGAGGCCCTCTCCTCAGTGATGGGCTCAATAAACAGATTAGGGTCCGGAGGCTCTAAAAGAAACATCAAGGTGGAAGGAGAAATGAATCAATAGCTAGTTCTGTCGCCATCCATCTGCACTCTACCAAGAATCTCCAGTCTCGCTTACCATCTCCAGCTGCTGGTGGAAGACGGCACACTTGGCGGCACATGGCCACAAAGCCATGGAAATACTTGGTAAGGCTTTCATCTGTTTTTTTGTCCAGTCGAGCAAAAGTGCGGAAGCGATCCCAATGGAACTGCATGGTGTCAGGGTCATACTCCACACCAAAGGTAGACACTACTCGATAGAAATCAGTTTGTTCACGCCTTGTCCATCTACAAAGAGAAAAGGAATCAGGAACAGAGATCAGAAAAACACAGAGAAACTGGTTACTTCTCAGTGTGGCTTAGAGTATCTGACTACAGAAAAATTGAAAGTAGAGATAAAAAACAAACAAAAGATAGCAGAAGAGGGCATAAGAGGTACTCTGTACCATGTAAGAATTTAATAATTAGCAAGTTGGTTGGCCCTGTAGTGGCAAAGCGGATAAAGTGTCAACCTGGAATGCTGAGGCCGCTGGTTCAAAACCCTGGGCTTGCCCAGACAAGGCTCAAATGACTACTACCATCAATGAACAACTAAAGTGAAGCAACTATGAATTGATACTTCTTGTCCGCTGCCCGCCACTCTGTAAAATCAATAAATAAAATCTTAAGAAAAAAAAAGTTGGCAAATAATGAGAATGACTTATATAGAAGATCTTCCTGGGAGTTATGATTAAGCGAAAGTGAGGTTTATGTTATAGAGGTATAACAATTAAGGGCAAAGAAGATGGCTCCTCTTAGAGAATTCCAAATAAATTCCTTCTAAGGTGCTTTTCCATACGAGCCTCTATGAAGACTAGCTTACAGTTCATCTCGAATTCCCAGCCATATTTTACCGTTGCTGTTTTTCCCGCCGTGCAATTTCTTTTAGCTTGAAGGCTGCCTCACAACGCCGCCTTCTTCGGTCCCCACGTTCTGCAGCCTCTATCTTCATTTGTTCTCTCTTGTAGCTACGCTGATAGGCTGTAACTAGGCGCCGAAGCCTAGCTGTCAGAGCAGAGCCTGGAGGCCAGAATAGATGGCCTGGCTGTTGGGTTACCTGGGCTGTGGGAACCAAAGTAGAATGAAGAGGAAGTACAGGAAAGATAGTAGAGATAATTCTGGTATTTGAACCCACCCAAAGACAAAGCTCTTAGAAATCCCAGGACAGGATAGAATCAGTCAGTAATCCCCCAAAACCACCACCCCACACAAACCATACTAGTTGACCTAGAAGTTTACCTTCATCTCCATCAATCACTGAGATCTCCTCATCCATCATCATCAAGGGATCACCCTAGAGAAGGAGATCCACCCCACAGGATGGAGGGGGGAGGGAAAGGGGGGGAAGTTGGTACTCTGAAATCACTTTCTCATGTGTGTCCTTTTATGGCATCAGGGATCAAGAAAAATTTCTAAGGAAAGGAACCCTCACAAAAAATGGAAACAACCAAGTAAAAGAATGAGAAAAGAAGAACCTGAAAAGTCAGCTCTTAATAATGGCTGGAAGACAAAACAAGACTCAGGAATTTATTAAAAGTAGTATCTCTCAATGTCCAGTTTGAGTCCCACCTCTTCCACAAAGGCATCTCTAATCTTTTTCCCAGCTGGCATTACAATCCTTTCCATTAACACTTAAAATTCTCAAGTGATAATTACTTTTCATTTTATATTACAAATTAATCAACATATTTATACTTCAGGATTCAGGGAATGGGAAAATACTTAACTATTCAGTAATACAGAAAAGAGACTTAAAATGAGAATCCTACCTCATCATCTTGGTCCTTTGGGGGACCCTGGAGTGGTTTATATTCAGGATCTTCACAATCCTTATCAAAGTCAACCCTAAAATTAGCCAGAGGCATGAGAAAATGTTAGCTATATTTCTTCTTTCACTAAGTGGAACCCAGGATGAAGAGCTGGCCAAACATACAATCTAGCATGGAACAGTCTTTTCTTTCATGCTGGAAGGAATGGCAAGCTAGGTGCTAAGCTCTGAGCAAATTAGGTATAGGATTCAACAGAACAAAAAACGAGGGGAAATATTTTTTTTTTTTTGAGAGAGACAGGCAGACAGACAGAAAGGGAAAGAAAAGAATCAGCTTGTAGTTGCGGCACTTTGGTCACATTTGGTTCATTCATTGTTTCTCATATATGCCTAGACCAGGGGACTCCAGGCGAGCCAATGACCCTTCACCTAGTCAGGTGAACTGGGAGAAATTGACAAAGTATACTCTAAATTGCTTTAATTTGAAATGAAACACTGACCAGCACACTTGCCTGCCTTCTTTTGATAGCTCTTTTTTATTGTTTAACCATTTCCCCCCTTCTTTCCAACTATTTACTTTTATTATTTTATGTGAGTAGTCCACATTTGCCTATTTTTATTACAAAATTTTATTACATTGTTCTACTGAGCAGAAAGGTGACATAATTATTTGCAATAAATAAATGGCCCAATTTCCTCTGAGGGTCCTTCACTACGCAAACTGAGGTTGTGATCATCAAGGAGAATCCTCTCAATAATGAAGGAGGCTGGGTATTTATGAACTAAGCGAACTCTTGCACATGCCCCTCAGGTCTCCACATGAGAAGTTTTGTTAAACTCACTGGCACCCAAACCAGAGCAACACTGCCCTACCTGGTGACTCAGTATTAGCATGGCAACTCATCATCGAGGCATGTATCCAGGCGGACGAATACCTTTATGGGTTACCACCATTGAGAGATGATAAACCAGAGCTAAAATTTCCTGAGGCTCTACCATATAGGTGACATACAAGAGCTACATGGCTATTTTCTTTCAAGAAAATCGGTCATTTTCTCAGCTACTATGGCTATACAGAAAAGCAATGTAAAGAAAACTGAACAGACATTAAATAAGCCATTTGGGAGTAATATTAATTTTCACCCCTAGTAGCATGTTATGGCAATGTATGGTTTTAGGCACGTTTATGGAGTCCTTTCTGCTGGTCTCACTCTTTGTTAAGAATTTATCATTCGTAAGTATAACTGCCATTAAGAATCCCAATGGGTTCAGTCAAGGCTAGTGTTATCTCTTAGCACAAGCAACAAATAGCCTTTATAGGGCATACTCAGAACTTTAAGAGAACTAAACAACAATGCTTACCCTTCTACTATGTCAGAGAAATTATCCAACACTCGATGTTCTGCTGCAATAGCTTTGTCATCTGGTCGGCCAGCCTTTTCTAGGAAGCATAAAGCTGGGTCTGCCCTCATAGTATTGTATTTTTCATAGCCTAGAATAAAAAAGGCCATAAATTGAAGAAAATCACAGATTCATTTTGCCTTTATGCTTATTTCATATGCTGCTGGGATTATGAGAGTATATTATATGGGCTACTTTGCTCATAATGCAAAATATAGTTTAAATGTTAACTTGGACAGCTGTTGGGTTATAATACTATTTTAACATTTCTATAGCAACTTAAAAGTCATAAAGAGCTTTAATACTGCTTATTGAAGACAGGCATTTAATCAGTTTGTACAGAACAGGCATAGATTTAAGTATCTATTTAACAGCCAGTCTATTATTCTTCCAACATAGATGGAAAAACTAAAAAAGTCAAATAATTTAGGGAAAAGTCACTTTTTTTTTTAAAGCTTTTTAAAAAAAAAATTTTTTTTTTATTCATTTTAGAGAGGAGAGGGAGAGACAGAGAGAGAGAGAGAGAGGACAGACAGAGAAGGGGAGAGGAGCTGGAAGTATCAACTCCCATATGTGCCTGGACCAGGCAAGCCCAGGGTTTCAAACCGGCGACCTCAGCATTTCCAGGTTGACGCTTTATCCACTGCGCCACAATAGGTCAGGCAAGTCACACATTTTTAAATGAAGGATAAAAAATTTATACCTGCAGCCTGGCCAGTTGGCTCAGTGGTAGAGCGTTGGCCTGGCATGCAGTAGTCCCAGGTTCGATTCCCAGACAGGGCACACAGGAGAAGCGCCCATCAGCTTCTCCACCCCTCCCCCTCTCCTTCCTCTCTCTCTCTTCCCCTCCAGCAGCCAAGGCTCCATTGGAGCAAAGTTGGCCCGGGTGCTGAGGATGGCTCTGTGGCCTCTGCCTCAGGCGCTAGAATGGCTCTGGTTGCAACAGAGCATCGCCCCCTGGTGGGCAGAGCATCGCTACCTGGTGGGCGTGCCAGGTGGATCCCGGTCAGGCGCATGCGGGAGTCTGTCTGACTGCCTCCCCGTTTTCAACTTCAGAAAAATACAAAACAAACAAACAAAAAAAAAGCCCTGGCCGGTTGGCTCAGTGATAGAGCATCAGCCTGGCGTGCGGAAGTCCCAGGTTCAATTCCCGGCCAGGGCACACAGGAGAAGCGCCCATCTGCTTCTCTACCCCTCCACCTCTCCTTCCTCTCTGTCTCTCTCTTCCCCTCCGGCAGCCCAAGCTCCATTGGAGCAAAGATGGCCTGGGCGCTGGGGATGGCTCCATGGCCTCTGCCTCAGGCACTAGAGTGGCTCTGGTTGCAACAGAGCATCGCCCCGGATGGGCAGAGCATCGCCCCCTGGTGGGCGTGCCGGGTGGATCTTGGTCGGGTGCATGCGGGAGTCTGTCTGACTGCCTCCCCGTTTCCAGCTTCAGAAAAATACCAAAAAAAACACACCAAAACCAACCAACAAACAAAAAAACATACCTGCAAACAGACACTGAACTATTGATGAATGGTAAATGAACAAACATATTTTTAGGATGTTTGTACTCTTCTAAACCTGTATCTCATAAGTAAATATAAGACTACAGAGGCTCATACATTTTCTTATCCCATTAAACTCCTTAAAAACATTACTTTTATTTTATAGAAGTGAAAATAAAAGTATTTTTAAAAAAGAAATTTTTTTTTGGTATTTTTCTGAAGCTGGAAATAGGGAGAGACAGACAGACTCCCGCATGCGCCCGAGTGGGATCCACCCGGCACTCCCACCAGGGGTGATGCTCTGCCCACCAGGGGGCGATGCTCAGCTCCTCCTGGGCGTCGCTCTGTTGCGACCAGAGCCACTCTAGCGCCTGGGGCAGAGGCCAAGGAGCCATCCCCAGCACCTGGCCATCTTTGCTCCAATGGAACCTTGGTTGCGGGAGGTGAAGAGAGAGACAGAGAGGAAGGAGAGGGGGAGGGGTGGAGAAGCAAATGGGCGCTTCTCCTGTGTGCCCTGGCTGGGAATCGAACCCGGGACTTCTGCACGCCAGGCCGACGCTCTACCGCTGAACCAACAGGCCAGGGCCAAAAAGAAATATTTCAATTCACTAAGCCAGTGGGCTAGAATTCAGTGCTTTTAATTCCTGGGATTTGTTACTAGGCAAGAATGAAGAGGGAGTATTCTCTTTTTTTTTTTCTTTTTTTCTTTGGTTTTTTAATAGAGAGAGGGATAGATAGGGACAGACAGACAGAACGGAGAGAGATGAGAAACATCAATCATCAGTTTTTCATTGCGACACCTTAGTTGTTCATTGATTGCTCTCTCATATGTGCCTTGACCACGGGCCTTCAGTAGACCGAGTAACCCCTTGCTCGAGCCAGCGACCTTGGGTCCAAGCTGGTGAGCTTTGCTCAAACCAGATGAACCCGCGCTCAAGTTGGAGACCTCGGGGTCTCGAACCTGGGTCCTTCGCATCCCAGTCCAACGCTCTATCCACTGCGCAACCACCTGGTCAGGCTATTCTCCCTTTTAATATTCTATTTTTTCACCCAAATACTATTGTTTGCACCTCCATCAGAGGACTGCTGAACATTTAGACAAATGGGATGCCATACAAGTAGAACACTTTCTGCAAGCGACAGGAAAAAGTGTTCAAGATACACAGTAAGCATGGTTAACAATAGTGAGCATGTATTACCTCCCCTGATTTGTGGAACCTTAACTTAGATGCCACAACACACAGACTGGTAACACTTATTAGAGAACAGATGGAAGACTCCCTACACTGGGATTTAATTATCCATCTGGTCTTTCTTGAACATCTATTTATAGGGACAAATTGCTCTAATCTGGATATTTAAGAACTAGTTTCCAATTCAAACTTAAGTTTACTGAAGACAGAACTCAGTTATTGGTCATAAGCATTTTGCTAAATGTTCCATCTGTGAACATAAATCTACAATAGGGAAGGAAGAGTGGGAGAAGTCACCTACCATGCTTAAACACGCCAATAAGCAGAGATTTGTCAGCCTCACTGTCCCACCATGTTGTTGGAACCTCCAGCTGATCCACTACTGGGAACCATATGTCAATCTCACTAAAGGTATAAGAGAACACCACCAAAAATCAACAAGGAAACTGAAAAATAAATGCCACATTCTATCTAGCTGTATGCTTAGGAATGAGGGGAAAGGAAGATCACAAATATCACCTAGATATTGGTAAAGTTAAAAACTATATTTAAAATTGCAACAATAATCCTAACTTATGAAGGAAGGAAACCTATCAATGTAACTATAGACAGGGGAAGGGGTGAGAGGAGTAATACAAAATCCTAGAAAAAATATGGAAGGATTAAATAAAAAAAAATGCAGAAGTTGAACTCTTATCAAGAGAAGAATATTTAATTTTATCATTTATCATAATGTGAATCTTGAATCTTTATATTAAACATTTTTCCTTTGTAAGAAAAAAAAGGTGAAAAAGGGCAGTGTCAGCACAGAAATGCAGGAAATTAAAATGATAGTACTTGGAGAGAGTACTATAATTATCTTCATTTACCCACTACTTTGAATGTTCATGCAGCTATTTCCTTCCACTGATATCAAGTATAGAATTAAAGACCTAATATATAGATTTGAATGATCAAGTATCCCTAAGATAGTATAAAATAAAATAAATAAAGCAATCTTTTCTAGACCAGGTAGCTCAGCTGGTTAGAGCACCATGCTGATACTCCAGGTTGCAGGTTCAATCCCCAGTCAGAGAACATTCAAAACTCAACCAATGAATACATAAATAAGTGGAACAACAAATCAGTGTGTGTGTGTGTGTGTGTGTGTGTGTGTGTGTAGAGAGAGAGAGAGAGAGAGAGAGAGAGGGAGAGAAAGAGAGCAGAACTTTACCTGGCAATGGCACCCCCTAACACCTTCTCTGCCTGGTCTCCAATCACCTCCTGCCTCAGATAGTACAGCATTCGTACCCGTAACAGCACCCTATAAAGAGAGAAAGAGCTGCCTCAAAAATAGTGTAAAGTTGAGATGGAAATGCTTTGGTCTTTGACTAATTCTATCCTTACTTGTTACACTGATGTTTCAAGTGCTTCTTATAACTTTCATCTTGAAATAGAGTATCAGGGTTATATTTCCGAATCCAATCTGCCTTATGGATATCAAAAGTGCTTTGTGACTTTACTTTTTTCCCCTTGCGTCCACGGGGTACAGGGATAGATAGGCCTGGGGAAGGGGAGACATTGAAGACTTGGATTGAGAAAACCCCTTGAACCTGAAAAAGATTAGATAACCTATAGAAAGATGAAAAGTAAAGAGTTGATAATTACCTGAATGATTCTGCAGTTCTTTTGTCTTGCCATTTTCAGCAGGGCTAATCAAGTCCCAAATGAAGCCTTTGATGTTTTCATCCCCACGATAGTGTAGAAGACAGTATACAAGGATGGCCCGGCAAATTGTCTCCACATCCCGTTCAGTCATACGTCGCTTGAAGCGTCCATGAGACAAGATATCTCGCCACCGCCCCCAACTAGAAAAACAAAAAAGGAAATTATATTAACATATTCCCAGGGACTCTAATTCAATGATATTCCCCAGTCTCCAAAACTGCAGCTCCCAAAGGTGGGAGACGAAAAGATCTTGGGAAAACATGGCAACAGAGTAAATAGAATCAAGTTTTCCATTATCCCCTCTTTTAAGTCTCCCATATGAAAGGCAAACACGGTGTCTATCAGGATGAAAATGCACAACCTCTGATGGCAAGGTGGGTTCTTACCCATATACCAATAGGTGCTTTTCCACCCGAAAGCAGTCAGTGCGCCCATAGGTGTGATGACGGTCATGCCGGCGAGAGCGTGGCCGTTCGTCGTCTTCACTTTCCAAATCAGAGAATTCTACCAGGTCATCATCTTTCAGAGTGCTGAAGTGGCGGGTCTGTTTTCGTACTCTAGGTGTGTCAATCACCAAGTTATTCTATGCAAAGAACAGAAGCAGTAACTCTCTTTATGACATGATCATGGGAAAGGCATTAAGACAATCATGGAGTGAAAGTCTTGGATGTAACTTTGTAGATACTCAAAGAGAGATTTTTTTTAACACGTGCAAAATAATCTACAGGGAGTCAAAAAGCAAAATTAAATGGTAGATACCTTCTCAGGGACCTACTATATAGAAAGTTTTTACAATGGTCTTTATAAATAACACACCATCATAAACCAAGGTCAGCATCTACAAATCAGAGCAGCTATAACAAAAAACAAAACAAACAAAACAACAGAGATTCCTGAGAGTACTATGTCTTCTGCAATATTGCTTCCCTAAAGCAGAAAGAAGCTCACCTTGCTATTCAGTAGATCCATGTCTAGGTCAGCCTTTTTGGCCCACTTTTGCCAAAAGTTAGGGTCATCCAGAGAAATATCTGTCCTATTTTCAGAAGCAACAAAGCTTGCCTAGTGAGGAACAAAGAAACAGAGTAAAGTTGATGATATCACTTTTTCGAGCAATGGGAAACCAGTAAATAAATTTGTTTGTTTACTTATTCATTCAATTCTTAATGGTAATTAATGAATAAATATACTGTGTATTTAAAAAAAAAAATTTAGCTCTGCCCAAAAGCAGCCTCTGAAAATGGTTCACTATTCCTTTGACTCAGAAAATCCCACAAAATCACATAAATCAAGAGGTTCAAATCTTCACATTCACTTTAAGACCACTTGTGAAACTGCTCACGCCCTAAGGGGTATGCATACCCGGAAGGCAGATGTCATTTAAGAAGCACGATGTGCCATTCCGCCATTACAATGGTGGAGCTGGTAGGTTAACCCAGGCCAAACACTGGATCTGGTCACAGGGTTGGGGGCCCAAAAAAGAGAACTGAATTTTTGCTATACATGCTTAAAAATGCAGAGAGTAATGCTGTATCTAATACATACAGATTCTTTGGTTAGTGCACACATCCAGGTGAACAAAGTTTTCAAGATGCTGCACAGAATTTGTAGAGCTCATGGGTGGATTAACCTTTACATGAGCTCTCCCTGCTACACTAAAATCATCCTTACTGAAAAAGAGATTATTTCTAATCCAAAAGAAAAGGCTGCAGAGAAAAAAAAGATATCCCAGAAGAAACAAAAACTTTTGGCCCAGGCATAAATTCAGCAAAAAATAAATGCTAATAAAAGTAATATATATATATATATTTTCTAGAGATTCCTATCTCTATCTCTACTTCTCTAGCCTTCGGCACAGATAAAACATACCTTGGCAAAGGTAGAACCCTTTCCTTCAGATTCAATGGTGATGGTTGTGGTTCTTCTTAACAAGATCTGGTCAATGTCCTCTTCACAAAACTTGGAACCCTCATCATCTTCCTCCATTATGGCTGCATATGCTCCTTTTCTTAAAAGATCTTCAATCTCCTTCTTGGAGAACTGCTGGATCTACAAAATCCAATAGAAAGATGAAATGACTACCAATATATCATATTTCAGTTGTTATATTTGAAAAAATAGAAATTAAGAATCCAAACAAGGTGGTTAGATTCCAGTGCAAAAATAGTTTTTGTCTCCTTCCATCTCTATGACCTGCTGCTACAAATGTTATCAATAGACTAAGAGGACTCACTCCAGTAATGTTGCCATCCCGACCACTCATGGATTGAAGAACAGCCTTATCCAATCCCAACTTGAGACTAGCCTTGTCAAACATCTCTCTCTCATAAGAATTCCGAGTGATGAGACGGTACACCTTCACAGCTTTGCTTTGCCCAATTCGATGACACCGTGCCTGGGCCTGGTTAAGGAACAACAGAAAGAAAGGGCAAAGATAACATAAAATTGGGAGTGGGGGAAACACTCAAAATATCAATTCACATCTATAAAGCAGACATGATATCAACTCAGAATCAAAAGTCGATTTCAAAATAAAATTATTTACTGCCCCATCAGGTGTCAGCAAACTATAGATTGCGTCACCACCCTTTTTTTTTTTTTTTTTTTTACAGAGGCTGAGAGTGAGTCAGAGAGAGGGATAGACAGGGACGGACAGACAGAAACGGAGAGAGATGAGAAGCAGCAATCATTAGTTTTTCACTGCATGTTGCAACACCATAGTTGTTCATTGATTGCTTTCTCATATGTGCCTTGACCATGGGCCTTCAGCAGACTAAGTAACCCCTTGCTCAAGCCAGCGACCTTGGGTTCAAGCTGGAGGGATTTTTACTCAAGCCAGATGAGCCCGTGCTCACGCTGGCGATCTCGGGGTCTCGAACCTGGGTCCTCTGCATCCCACTCTGACGCTCTATCCACTGCGTCACTGCCTGGTCAGGCAGCCACCCATTTTTGTAAATAAAGATTTATTGAAACATAGCCCTACCCCACTCATTTACATATTGTCTTTAGCTGCTTTTGTGCTATAAGAGCATAGGTGAGTAGTAACAATATAAACTATATGTTCCACAAAGCCTAAAAATATTTACTATCTGGTCCTTGTAAGAAACAGTTTGCTGATCTCTGATCTAGACTGCCACCCCTAAGTAATCAATTCCATACTCTCTGAAGCACAAGCCTTTCTAAGAGATCCTGATCCTGCTGAAAAAACCTCTCAGGTTAAGTAGTTAGACAATGATTTTCTTTACCTGCAGGTCATTTTGTGGATTCCAATCTGAATCAAAGATGATGCAGGTGTCAGCAGCTGTGAGATTAATACCAAGTCCACCAGCCCGAGTGCAAAGCAAGAAGACAAAGCGGTCTGAGTCAGGTTTGCTGAAGCGGTCAATAGCAGCCTGTCGAAGGTTACCTCTAACTCGCCCATCAATACGCTCATATAAGTACCTGTAATGTGAGTCATGAAAAAATAATTTTAATTAAGCAGAAACAGAGCAAAAAAGCAAAGTAGGATCAATACCAGTCCCTTCTTATTTCTAGTTTACCAAAAACCTTAATAGAAAGTTGAGAACGAGTCTTAAATACTTCTATCGCAGTCCTCATCAAATTAAACCCTGCCCCCACCCCTCACAGCTTTATGAGGATACAGTAACACAAGGTAAGGGATGACTCTATGCTCACCTCCTCTGGATTAGATAATCCTCTAGAATATCTAGGCAGCGTACCATCTGGGAGAAGATCAGAACCTTATGGCCACCAGCTTTAAGTTTTGGAAGTAACTTGTCAATAAGAACCAGTTTGCCAGCTGAACGAACCATGGCCTGCAAGTGGAAGTCATGAGGTATAATATGGCAAGCTTCTCGAAATTCTGTTAGAATTTTTTCTTCTGCACCTGTTAAAAGAAAAATCAAACTTGACGGTGAAATCCAGAAAAATATACTAAGGCTATAGTTTATTTAAGTGAGATAAGGAAGTAAAGAAAAATCTGCTGTGAGATCAACATATCACAAACACAGAATTTCAGGACCCCAAAAGTCCTAAATCATCTTCAATTGTATAATACCAAATACTCCAAAATAAGTAGACTTAAAATTATTAATTGGATAAAAAAATACATAAATGTGTGGACAAAGACATGCAAACCACTATTAACACCCTACTTGCATCCAAAACAAAAACAGCAAAATGGAGTACCACTAAGGACATTTACCCAGAGAACAGATTGACCTGAGTGGTTATTCATGAAATTCCAAACAGCAAATCCTATTTAATTTTGTAGATTATGGAGGATCAAGGGGTTAGAAAGAACTAGAAAAAGATATATCACATAAGAATTGTTTCAAAAGAAAAAATCTCCTCCACTCTCAAATTAAACTGAATGAGTCAATGCATCCATTGTTCCTGGGGAATTATCATTTGGAAAGTAAACAGGTAAGCCCTGGCAGGGTAGTTCCGTTGGTTAGAGGATCATCCCAACACACCAAGGTTGCAGGTTTGATCCCCAGAAAGGTCACATGCAAGAATCAACCAATGAGCCTGACCGGTGGTGGTGCAGTGGATAGAGCATCGACCTAGGATGCTGAGGTCCCAGGTTCAAAACCCCAAGGTTACTAGCTTGAAAGCAGAGTCGCCGCTCGAGTGCAGGATCACCAACATGATCCCATGGTCACTGGCTTGAGCCCAAAGGTGGCTGGCTTGAATAAGGGGTCACTGGCTCAGGTTGAGCCCCATACCCACCCCAATCAAGGCACAGATGAGAAACAATCAGTGAACAACTAAAGTGACACAACAAATCGACATATCTTTCTCACTTTTCCTCTCTCGCTAAAAAAAAAAAATCAATTAAAAAAAGTATACAAAAAAACCCAAATAAACAAAAAAAAGTAAACAGGTAATACAGAAATGGCAAGTATTTTCTAAAAATTTCCTTACCGTTGATGAGATATGGGTGGTTGCAGCATTTGCGCAACTCCATCATTGTGTTGAGTAGATTAGGCATGTTAGTATGACCTGCCCCTTTGGAAAGAAAGGAGAAATTCTTCTCCAAAATAGCCCGGTAGTATTTCTTCTGGATGTTGGTCAGCTCTACTTCAATAATAGTTTCCTGTTTGGGTGCCAGGTTTTTTTCAACATCCTCTTTCAGTCTTCTCAACATCATTGGTTTGAGAATGGCCTGTAGCTTCTGAACCTGAAACAGAGAGAAAAGAAATCAGTAATATGAGAACAAACATTCTCACATTATGTGAAATGCTGAGAAATACAATGAGGTTTTTCCAGTATCTGAAAAATGTCAATTTTGGATAATTTCACAAATGATGTAGGCACAAGGTTATACAATGTTCAGAAAGGCTCTTGATGCCCAACGCTATAGATACCTGTCTAGTACAAACTTTACCTTTGGTCTGGCATTAGTACCTCATCAGATACAGACGTCCTACCTGTTCCTCTGTCTTGAGATCCCCAAAGTCCTTGAGGAACTCTGATTCTGAGGGAAACTGTGATGGTTCCAAGAAATGAAGCAAGCTAAACAGCTCCTCCACAGTGTTTTGCAATGGTGTTCCTGTGAGTAACACTTTGTGTTCCTAGAAATGGAGAAAACGAAAGATTGAGCAGACTCGGAAATACAAAGGACTTTTGGGTATCGAGTATATAACTTTAACTTTACTTTCTTTATTTCATAAAATTATGGAAAATGACAATATTACTGTCTTATTTTTTCTTTCACTGTTCATTTGTTCGATAAACACAAAACATTCAAGAAAACCTTTGATATTATTTAACATATTGAGTTAACTTAAATATTATGATTATAAACAAATACAGAAATATTCAGAATAGGTTTCTTCCAATTACATGTGCCTCTCCACACTCAACTCCCCACAGATATACTATGTCCCCCTCTAGGGAAGGTACCTGTGGTGGATTAAATATGGCCATTAATTCTTTGTAGTTCCTCCTATCAAGGTTCACCCCTTGAATCTGGGCTTGCCTTGTGACTTGCTCTGACAAAGAGAATGTAGCAGAGTGATATTGTGTGAGTTTCAGAGCCTATACCTCAAAGGCATTGCAGCTTTTGCCTTTGCCCTCTTGGAACACTGCCCTGATTCTACCATTTAAATAAGTGAAGTCTGGCCAGCTGGAGGATGACTCAGGTGCCCCAGGCCACAACCAGCACTGATTGCTAGTTGCAGCTACATTAATGACTCTAGGCAAGATCACCAAAAGAAAGGGCTAGCTGAGCGCCCAGAGTTGGGAGGCTAGAGAGACATAAAAAATGTAATTGTTGTTTTAAGCCACTAAGTATTAGGGTATTTTGTTATGCAGCATTAAGTAACTAACACAGTATCCCACCTCTCCACCTGGTTGGGAACCACTAACCTACAGTTGCCTTCCAATTCTAAAATATTTATGACTTTCAGGTTGCCATTCCCATTAACTATACTCACCACCCAATACCAAGATTCTCAGTCTCTTTTCTTCTCTATTAAATTGGGGGTATATTAATTCCATAGGAAATTAGGTTTATTTGATTCCAGATGCTCTGTCCACAAATCAGTGTGAGGAACTCACCAGGTCCATGTGCTTGAGACTATCAAGCAGCTTGCAATTACGGTTCTTTAGTCGATGGGCCTCATCAATGATAACACAACGCCATTCAATCTCACGAAGCTCAGGACAGTCTGACAATATCATCTCAAAAGTGGTGATAAGGGCATCAAACTTGTATGCGCCTGGGATGAGGCGCCCCTAAGCATGAAGGCAGTAAAGTCAGAAAAGGCCTAAAATGTACCTAAATAAAGAGTTCTTCTGAATTATACATTCTCTTTTCTATATTCAGGCAGGCTTAAAAAAAAACAAAAACAAACAAACAAAAAACACACAAACTGTTATTACCACCCTCTTCCACTGCTGTTTATCTTCCTGATAAACAATGTTAGATATTTTGCCTCTTCAGCATATTCAACTTTTTTTGAAAAATGACAGCTCTCATTAAATGAAGCTGGACATTTTCTACTCTGTGGTATGCCTAGCTCATATATCTCAGTCCTAAATCTTTTGTTGGCTAACACTGAAATCCACAAATGTTGGGCATTGCTAAAACATACAAAACTAAAAGTGAAAAATCACCAACATAGTATGTGATAATGCTGGTTATTGTCTAAAAATGAAGAGAAGAATTGAATCATCTCAACAAAATTAAGACCAAAAGAATATAACGAGTAAATTTTGATTGGTAGAACTGAGAGTCACAGAAAACTCATGGTAGAGAAAAAATTCATATAATATAAAGTTAAGAAAGAATGAATGATTCAAACTTTTATTTTCAGTTTTACAAAGATAAAGGACCTCATCTGATGAAAAATTTAAGACAAAAATAATAGCTTAAGTTCATCACTGTATGGATCAAGGAATTAAAGTGGCTAAATGAATTTCATTCTGGAAAATACCTCCTTGATGAAAACTTATCAATTCTGGTAAAATTATATTTAAAATATATATATTCATAAATAAAGTCAGCACTTCTACTGGTTCAAACTGTCCACTGGATCAAAACAGCAAAGCCAAAATATCTAGACAAAAGTGCCTTAAATCACAGAGAATCTCAACAAAAGTTATTTATAGTAAACTCTCTAAAATACCAGGTACCTTGGCCCACTCCCTCTAATTGTAACATTCCCATGGAATACAACTCACACGTGAATCTTTGCAGTACATTTCATATTGCTGAATCATCTGCCGGCTGGCCAGACTGCCATGGTACACAATAGTGTTCATCTCCGTCCATGTGTTGAATTCTCGCTCCCAGTTAGTAATTGTAGACAGTGGGGCAATGACCAGGAAGGGACCATGGATGCCTACATTATATACTTCCTGCAAGAAGGCAATGGACTGAATAGTTTTGCCCAATCCCATCTCATCAGCCAGGATGCAATTCTGCCTGCAGATCCATCATGGAAAATGAAAAGCATGTCAAAAGATATCATCTTTTAAAAAGTATGTAGAAAAAAACCTGTTTAAACAGAAAATAAAAATAAGCCCAGACTAAGCCTCCATCTATAGGCCCACTCTTTTCTTTACCTGTTATACCAGTTAAAGAGCAACCAATTGACCCCTTCCAACTGATATTCCCGTAACTGGTTCCTGTTTTTATATTCATGTGACAGCTCCAATTTCTTCCAGGCATTTGCCTGAGGACGATTCTAAAAAACAGAAAATTTAAATAAATGGGGTGGAAACAGTAACAAAATTATGCAAACTTACCAGGTAGTTCTAGTAGTTTAAGTGTATTCAAAAACATTATTCTTGGATTAAAACATGTCTTAAATATATTCAAATTCATGAGTTCATAATGACACTTAAAAAATACGAAACACCCACTGGTCACTTTTGGAGGATACTAGGAAACTACTTCACTGTTTGAAAACTAGGAAATAAAACAAAAGAATAAAGCATTTACCCCCCTTTGCTAGACTACCTATACCTCAAGGTAACTAAACAATATTCCTTTCTATAATAGATTCTGGCTAATAAATGAAGAATGACAGAATTAAAATATCACCATTATAAAACCCTTAAAGAATAGGTCTAAGGAATGATGATAAATGGCTGATAAAATCACAAAAGACAATCTAGCACAGGGGTTGGAAAACCTTTTGGCTGAGACAGCCATGAACGCCACATATTTTAAAATGTAATTCCGTGAGAGCCATACAATGACCCGTGTACGTTACACATTATCCAATAAAAATTTGGTGTTGTCCGGGAGGACAGCTATAATTGGCTCCAGCCACCCACAACTATGAACATGAGCGATAGGAAATGAATGGATTGTAATATGAGAATGTTTTATATTTTTAACATTATTATTTTTATTAAGATTTGCCTGTAAGCCAGGTGCAGTCATCAAGAGCCACATCTGGCTAGCGAGCCATAGGTTCCCGACCCTGATCTAAAAGATCCACCTATGAGTAGATTTAGTGGCTTCCTTTCCCCATCTGATCAAGCCTCTAGAACAGTGATATCCAATGAACTATCTAAAATGATAAATGTTTTACTACTAACTACATGTAACTACTGAGCATTTGAAATGTGGCTAGTCGCCACTATAGTAGACAGCAGAGCTCTAAAATGTTCTAATGAACAGCGATGCACTATATGTAACCATTATGTGAAATATAAGGGGCACAGAACATGTTAAAAGGTTCCCAGGGGAATGTAATTGGCAAACTTCATACTATGAAAAACCCTAGAGAGCAAATCACCTGGTTTCTTCCAGAGAAAATGATGAAAGAAAATCAAGAATATAATTAAGAGACAATTGAGACATATTAACTAATAACAATATATGGACCTTATTTAGAATCCAAATCAAACAATTTAACAAAAATTAGAATTGGGGATTGGTTAGTTGTTGATATTTAGGAATGGTTACATTTTTTTCAGGTGTAATAATGGTATTATTTATCTTTAGGTATAAACACTAAAATATTTACAGATGAAATTTTTAAATCTGGGATTGCTTTAGAACAATCTGAAAAACATGGGTAAAGAAATACATGAAACAACATTGACCATGTTAATTATTAAATTTGGGAGATAGGTACTTCACACTATTTTTTCAACTTTTGTATATGTTTGAAAATTTTCATAATAAAAAACTAAATAACATAGCTTCTATTGTGGAAAAATTAAGTCATTGCCTATATGGACTTTAAACTCTAAATGCAAATGTGCTTACCACCCTTTTGAGTTCTGGGTGCCTTGACTGGATCCGTTTAAATTCTCGAATCTTGCCCTCATCGACATCCTCTTTCAGCTCCCACGTACTATCCTCATAGGGCAGAGAGCACCATTTCACCAGGTAGTAAATTACAGGCTAGGAGAGAAGAAGCCAAAACCTTTATACACTGATTCTGTGTTATCTGCTGTGGTAAAAGGATAAAAATTTGACTACAATATCAGATCACAAAATGTCAATACCTAAAAATGGTACTGAAAGTCAGACTGAAAATACCAACTATAGGCTCACCTGCTTGCTGATGTACTATAGCTTTAATCATTCTTCGAGGCAATATATTAGAATGTGTTCTAAAAGTGAAATTTCTACCCAGTTTATAGAACAAGAAGCACTGAAGTATTATGCTCATTAACCAAGCAGATAAAAAAAATTATTTTCCTATTTGTACTGAAAATATTGAATTAGGTTGAAATGAAAAAAAATATAGCTTTGTTCCATACTATTCTCCTGGCATTAAATGTGATACAGTAGAATCCAAGCTACTTTTAGAGGCATAGGAGCAGAACAGAGTGAAATCACTGGGCTTCTGAGCTCTTAGAGCTGAGAAGAAATGCTACTTTAAAAAGCAATGATATGATGGTAAAGAGATTTCCTTGAGAGCCTTAGAAAAGCTAGGAGAGAACTGTGAGAGGTAAAAATGAAGAATAAGAAGAAATGCTGAAGCTTCAACTACAGTACTATGCTCTATGTAGGTATTCTACTTCTAGGGAAGGGGCAGTGACCAACGGTAAATGCCTCCTATTCTTATGACTGAAAATGATCACTGCATAAACTGCATTTCCATTTTTGGTTTATATGAAGCAAAAAGGATTAGACTGGGTTGAGTGTAATCAACAGAGGCCTGTAATGATCAATTTATAGAACAGCCAATAAGAAGTTGCCAGAGTCACAGGTCAAGGATTTGTAGAACTAATCTAGTAAAGTGTGCTTATACCTTTCTTTTTCTTATAAGATGTTATTTATTGATTTTACAGAGAGAGGAGGGGAGGTGGAGCAAGAAGTATCAACTCATAGTTGCTTCACTTTAGTTGTTCATTTCTTGCTTGTCATATGCACCTTAACTGGGCAAACCCAGGGTCTCAAACTGATGACCTCAGCATTCCAGGTTAAAGCTCCATCCACTGCACCACCACAGGCCAGGCTCTTTTTTTTTTTTTAATTTATATGTGCTTTGACCAGGGCTTTGAACTGGCGACCTCAGCATTCCAGGTCAAAGCTTTAACCACTGTGCCACCACAGGTCAGGTACCACAGGCCAGGTTTGTACCTTTTCTTTATTGTACTGAAGTCATTTTCTACATAAAGTCATCTGTCCAGGTCACACATTTCCAACATCAAAACTTACTTTTCCATGGACTTTAATATTTATTATAATATTTATTTCCACTAACAAGTAGTGTATAAAAGACGATAAATTAAACTTGCTTTGGAAAGGCGAAAAATGAGTATAGAATGTATTATTCAATTTTGGGAGCATAAATTACAGTGCCAGAATCCTAAAACGTTTTCACGTCATGCCCGTTGCAACACATTACAAAGGGGCCTAATCAAAGACCAATGACTTTTGGAAGGGTAAGTATGGTGGCAGAGAACAAAGCTGAGAAGACTGACATCCTGAAATAATAAAAGCAATAGAACAATAACTAACCTGTGCTGAATAGTAAGTAACTGGTCCATTCTCCTACTCACCAACCAAAAACAAAAAGCAAACAGGAACTCCCAACCCTAACCCCAAAAATGGAAGGTATTGTTTTCTGAGTCATGCTTGTTAGGATTTGAAGATATATTGAATTGTAACAGGTCTTGGACATCTAAGGTTCTGACTGACTCTGATGGCTTATAAAATAAACTCTGGATTTCACAGAGGGATTTGACTCTTGTCCTGTAAAGATGATATATGGGGGAGTAAGTCACTCAGCTTGTGAGTAAACCCAGTTCACCAGTGAGCACTGACATCTTAATAAGATTCTGTTGTTTTCTGGTCATCACTGTGTGAGTAGCAAATATCAGAAGTGATAAAAAAAAAACTTTATAAATTATGGTTCTATAAAGCTAAACGAACAACTACTACTTAAAGTAAAAAAAAAAAAAAAGACTTATAAGGAAATGGTTAGTCACAGCCTAAGTTTAAAATAAAATTTAAATGAGAAAATGCTGAATTCCCTGTTGGCTTAAATCTATATGACTTACTTCAAAAATGAAAAAAGTTAGTGACAGAAAATGATTTGACTTTGGGTGATGGGTACACAACATAATCAATAGTTCAAATGCTATAGAAACATTTGCCTGAAACCTATGTACTCTTTTTTTTGTTTGTTTGGTTTTTTGTTGCTGTTTTATTTACAGAGAGAGAGTCAGAGAGAGGGATAGACAGGGACAGACAGACAGAAACGAAGAGATGAGAAGCATCAATCATTAGCTTTTTTGTTGCATGTTGCAACACCTTAGCTGTTCATTGATTGCTTTCCCATATGTGCCTTGACTGTGGGCCTTCAGCAGACCGAGCAACCCCTTGCTTGAGCCAGCGACCTTGGGCCAAGCTGGTGAGCTTTTTTTTTTTTTTTTGCTCAAACCAGATGAGCCCGTGCTCAAGCTGGCAATCTCGGGGTCTCGAACCTGGGTCTTCCGCATCCCAGTCCAGTGCTCTATCCACTGCGCCACCGCCTGGTCAGGCTGAAACCTATGTACTCTTTTTTTTTTTTGTATTTTTCTGAAGCTGGAAATGGGGAGAGACAGTCAGACAGACACCCGCATGCGCCCGACCAGGATCCACCCAGCACGCCCACCAGGGGCAACGCTCTGCCCACCAGGGGGCGATGCTCTGCCCCTCCGGGGCGTCGCTGTCGCGACCAGAGCCACTCTAGCGCCTGGGGCAGAGGCCATGGAGCCATCCCCAGCGCCCGGGCCATCTTTGCTCCAATGGAGCCTCGGCTGGGGAAGGGGAAGAGAGAGACAGAGAGGAAGGCGCGGCGGAGGGGTGGAGAAGCAAATGGGCGCTTCTCCTATGTGCCCTGGCCGGAAATTGAACCCGGGTCCCCTGCACGCCAGGCCGACGCTCTACTGCTGAGCCAACCGGCCAGGACCAGTACTCTTATTAATCAATGTCATTCTGTTCAATTTAATTTTCTAAATAAAATTTAAAAAATAAAAAAATGTTTTTGAAAAAAAAAAGAAAAAAGTGATTTATGGAACTGTTTTAGCATATATATTTAAAATCTGTTCCCCAATCTAAGAAAGTATTAGTGCAGTGATTCCCAAATGAAGCTATACATGGGGACCTCTTAGAAAACCAACTTAAAAATACAGATCTCTGCATACCACTGTGGATTTATTTATTTATTTATTTATTTAACAAGTGAAAATGCATTTAACTGATGGTCTGTTCAGGAAATAAATAACTCTCAACAACATAGAGAAAGCTATGAGATTATACAAGTATTTTTATAGTCATAAATTTAGATATTTGTTGAGTCCCCACCACCTTCTCAACCCCAAGTGAGTTTATCAATTGTTTCCCATATAAAATCTGAAAGAAAATGAGACCAAGTTGAATTGAGTATTTGTAAACATAGCTCCCAGTATTTATAAATAGCTCCCATATGTTTAATTTTATGGGAATCTTTCATTTTAGCTTCTCTCCCTACTCCCTTACCTTTCCAATATCATTCTAAGAATCCTTCAGAAAAAATTTAAAATACCTTTTCCAGCCTGACCTGGGGTGGCACAGTGGATAAAAGCATCGACCTGGAACACTGAGGTTGCCAGTTCAAAATTTTGGACTTACCTAGTCAAGGCATATTTGAGAATTGATGCTTCTTGCTTCTCCCCCCCTTCTCTCTCTCTCTTCCCACTCTCTAAAAATGAATAAATAAAAATCTTAAAAAAAAAATCTTAAAATACCTTTTCTGCCCAAGGGATTTTTCAGCCATATCTGAAATAAAGAAAGAGCAAGAAGACCAGCAGAAATCTGTAAGAGGTCTTTCATGTTCCTCCTCCATGACCCAACTCACCTCCCCATTGTCCTTGTCAATACTATGAGACTCATCCAATATCCTATCCACTTCTACGTAGTCTGGATTGAAGTGCTCTTCATCCTAGAGGTTATAAAATCCAACAATAAGATCAAAAGATCACTGTCTGATGACCCTATTTATTAAGAAAACAGAAGCCATCAGAAGGAAGTTTCATTTTCATAATATCAAATTTACTCTACAAACCTACCTGCATCTGCATACCTCTTCTTGCCATTTACCAGAGAAAGTGTCTCTTCTCCCTACCACAGACAACTGTCTCCATATATGCTCTCGATTCCATCCCTTACCGCCTTTTTAGGATCCCTCTCTACTGTATCATTCCCATAAACATACAAATACACTCTATTTCACATCTTAAAAAGAACACTTGATTCTAAATCTGCTGCCAACTATTTTTCTGTTCTGCTTCATAATCAAACTTTCCTAAGAGTTTTCAATACACAATATCTCAATTTCATCACCTCATTTCCTGGCACTTGTCACAATTTGGATTAATTTTTAATCTCTCTCCTTAGACAGTGAGTGAGGTGCACTGCAAACACAACATTGTCTGGTTTGTCTACCATAGTGACTAGCATATAATAAATGATGAATAAGGAATAATTTGGTTAGCACAAACCTATAAAGGCAGAGTTAAATGACATGAGTTAGTAGAGCTTCAATGGTCACAAATTGTATATCTAATACCAGCTGGAATGAGATTAGTTTCACTGCACATTTGACAAAATTAGGCTTTAAAACAGCGGTTCTCAACCTGTGGGTCGCGACCCCGACGGAGGTCGAACGACCAAAACACAGGGGTCGCCTAAAGCCATCAGAAAATGCATATTTTATGTTGAGAACCGCTGCTTTAAAAGAATTTGGATGAAAAAAATGCAACCCAACATAGGAGAAGTGCTCATCTGCTTCTCCACTCCTCCCCCTTTCCTTTCTCTCTCTCTTCCCTTCCTGCAGCCAAGACTCCATTAGAGCAAAGTTGGCCCCAGTGCTGAGGATGCCTCTATGGCCTCCACCTCAGGTGCTAGAATGGCTCCATTACAACAGAGCACTGCCCCAGATGGGCACAGCATCACCCCCTAGTGGGCATGCCAGGTGGGTCCTGGTCAGACACATGCGGGAGTGTGTCTCTCTGCCTCCCCGCTTCTCACTTCAAATAAATAAATAAATAAATAAGCCCGTTATTATTTTCATAGAAAAAGAAATTACGGAGTTTACATGATTTTACTTGCCCTCTAGTAATGCGGAAAATAACTCACTTATGGGTAAACCTAGTATATAAATTTATCATCAGATCTATTTAGGCAGAACTGTTTCTTATTAAAGCTATACATCATTCCACCTTTTGGTCTCTTTTATCAGATCTTTCCCCCTTTATCTCTAAGAAGCTTTGAAAAATAATCCTTTTTTTTTATTATTATTTTTTTTTCTGAAGCTGGAAACAGGGAGGCAGTCAGACAGACTCCCGCATGCGCCCGACCAGGATCCACCTGGCACGCCCACCAGGGGGCGATGCTCTGCCCCTCCGGGGCGTCACTCTGTTGCGACCAGAGCCACTCTAGCGCCTGGGGCAGAGGCCAAGGAGCCATCCCCAGCGCCAGGGCCATCTTTTTGCTCCAGTGGAGCCTCGGCTGCAGGAGGGGGAGAGAGAGACAGAGAGGAAGGAGAGGGGGAGGGGTGGAGAAACAGATGGGCGCCTCTCCTGTGTGCCCTGGCCGGGAATCGAACCCGGGACCTCCGCACGCCAGACCGACGTTCTACCACTGAGCCAACCAGCCAGGGCCGAAAAATAATCCTGCTTCTTAAGGCATTTAGTACTCTCTATAAAATATATAAATATGAAAATTGCCAGTTTGGCAGAGATATGTACACAAAGCTTTCAAAGCAAAATGGAGTTAAAATGGGTCAAGAAACCCTTAAGTCTGCTTCAGTGTTTAGTAGTAGCACTAGATATGGGAAAATAAAGTTCCTTTATCACTATTTGTAGTTATGCTGGATTAGAAATTTTAGAAAATAAATGTTACTTCAACGATATGGTTGCTTATGGCTACAGACACAACCAACTGCTAAAGACTAACATTATAGGAAGAATGCTTCAAATGGACTAAAGCAGGGGTCCCCACACTTTTTACACAGGGGGCCGGTTCACTGTCCCTCAGACAGTTGGAGGGTCGGACTATAAAAAAAACTATAAACAAATCCCTATGCACACTGCACACATCTTATTTTAAAGTAAAAAAAAGAAAACGGGAACAAATACAATATTTAAAATAAAGAATAAGTAAATTTAAATCAACAAACTGACCAGTATTTCAATGAGAACTATGCTCCTCTCACTGACCACCAATGAAAGAGGTGCCCCTTCCGGAAGTGCGGCGGGGGCTGGATAAATGGCCTCAGGGGGCCACATGTGGCCCACAGGCCGTAGTTTGGGGACTCCTGGACTAGAAGCTGGCTGGTTTATCATCTGTTTTGAAAATACTTCATGAACATTGAACAAGTCAATCTCAAAATACCCTATAATTTATAAAAAAGACCATATTTAGACCTGGCAAACTAAGCATGGGTCAATTCAGAAAATTCTAATGTACATAAAACAACTGTAAGTCTTTTAAAGAATCAGACAAAGCTGATAACCCCAGTAATTTATGTTTCTATGAAACAGACAGGCAATACTTATTCATAATTACCTCATGGAAGAAATGTCTCATCTGAGCCATTTTGGTTTTGAAGCGCTTTAGCTTTTGATGGATCCTCTTATCTTTCTCTAGCTGGGAGATGGTAGCCCATTCACAGTGCAGATAGGAGCTGAAGGGAGGGAAATAATCAATCATGGTATAGGAAACAGGAATTTGTACGCTAGTATTTGAGATTTGGGGATTAGCCAGAGGCAGAAATAATGACTATAAATTCAAATGGGGAGTACTCTCTTTGGTCACTGATTCTTAAAAGTTTAATTTGCACACAAACCACCTGATCTAGGGTGGGTGTAAAAGTCTGCATTTTTAACAAGCACCTAAATAATGCTAATTCTGCTGGTCCATGGATCCCACTTTGAGCATCAAGGTCTTCATGCTAGATTAAGGTATTGAGGATCACAACAGACTTTTATCAGAAAACATCCTTATCCCACCTTCCCGCAGGGAAACAGTTAAGAGTCATGTTAATTCCTTAATTTCTCTCATTAAAAACAACATTTGCGCTAGGAGACTATAAAAAAAAGGACACATTCCCACCCAGAATAAACTATTTAGAAGAACTTTCTACAACCCTGTGGAGTTTGGGGTGAAAAACTTTTTGCACAGATCACATACTAGTTTTTGTACTTGACAAAAAATTCTTCTGCTTCAGTATATTGTCCAGAAGGAAGCTAAGAAGAAAAAAAATCAGAGTTACTAATATTTTATTTGTCAAAGAAAGAATCTTTAATTTTAACCATACATAGTTAGTTTCACACCAATGCTCCCAGAATATATTACTGAGAGATAAAAAGCTAACCTGGTACTTCAATACTAAAGGTCTGATAGGAGAAAATAAGCCTTCACCCATTTTAAATAGACAAGCCAAAGAAGAGGCAACCAGACAGTTCCTTTTTTTTTTTTTTTTTTTTTTTTTACAGAGACAGAGAGAGAGAGAGTCAGAGAGAGGGATAAATAGAAACAGACAGACGGGAATGGAGAGAGATGAGAAGCATCAATCATCAGTTTTTCGTTGTGACATCTCAGTTGTTCACTGATTGCTTTCTTAGTTGTTCACTGATTGCTTTCTCATATGTGCCATGACTGCAGGCCTTCAGCACACAGAGTAACCCCTTGCTCAAGCCAGCGACCTTGGGTCCAAGCTGGTGAGTTTTTTTGCTCAAACCAGATGAGCCCACGCTCAAGCTGGTGATCTCAGGGTCTCGAACCTGGGTCTTCCGCATCCCAGTCCAATGCTCTATCCACTGTGCCACCGCCTGGTCAGACAACAGTTCCTATTTTCTAGCTAACTTTCCTCCATCATCTCTCGTAACTACACTGTAGCAATTATACTGACATACAAAGGTGGTCACTAAATAAACCCTGTGAATACAGCATTACAGGCTGACATAAAGATAGAGGTTTCCATTCTCAACAACATGGACAGATCTTGAGAGTATCATACAAAATAAATCAGAAAAAGGCAAGAACGATATTACATAAAACATGGGATATGAAACAAAAAGCAACAGAGTCATAGCCACAAACAACAGTACAACAACTACGAGAGTAGAAGGGATAGGGGAGGGTTGAGAGGGTGAAGGGGGTCAAATATATGGTGACAGGAAAGTAGGTTCTGTACACCTGAAACTTACACAATGCTATTTACCAATGTCACTCCCATAAATTTAATTTAAAAAGAAGACAGAGGTCTCACCTCCTTCTTCACAATCCGCATAGAAAGCACTTTGTCCACAATGGCTGCATCTTCTTCACTGGGATTCTCCTGTAGCAAAAGATGCAGTCATTCAATAGAGATTGTGATTAGCGGGACAACCTATCAAACTGCTTAACTTTTCAGCTTACCACAAAGAACTGCATGGAAGGCAAAGTCTCGCCATCTGGTTCCTGCACTGGTTCAGGAAGGATAGGTTCAGTTTTTATTGGACCAGTTACATCCACTTCTTCTTCTTCTTCATCATCTGTGATCTTTATATCTAGATCCTCTGTATATTTTTTTCGTTTAACTTGACGGTTTGAACGTCTCTTCTGTAAAGGCAAAAATTGTTCAAATAACCGCTTAGTTTCTCGAAGAGAATACCTTTAAAACTACTTGGCTAATGTCATATACTTAGATTTTACTTCAAAATCCCTATGAAAAAAATCAAATCAAAGGAAGATAAAAAGTTTATTTATCAAACTATATCATGACAAACCATGTAAGTTATTCTATGTACTGAATATATAGGGTGGAGCAAAAGTAGATTTATAGTTGTGAGCATGCAAAACAAGAGTTTATTATTGTATTATGTATTAATGATTGTATTATTTTCCATATAAACTGTAAACCTGATTTTGCATAAGCCCGTATATATTTTGCTTAATTGCTTTATCAAAGAACCAGAATTCATCTGAAAGAAAACTGGGTACTGCCTAACCAGGCGGAGGTGCAGTGGATAGAGCGTCAGACTGGGATGCAAGGACCCAGGTTCGAAACCCCGAGGTCACCAGCTTAAGCCCAAGGTCGCTGGCTTGAGCAATGGGTCACTCAGTCTGCTGTAGCCCCAGGGTCAAGGCACTTATAAGAAAGCAATCAATGAACAACTAAGGTGCCGCAACAAAGAACTAATGCTTCTCATCTCTCTCCCTTCCTGTCTGTCCCTCTCTCAGTCTGTCACAAAATAAAACAAAAAACAAACAAACAAAAAAACAACAACCAAAGATACCAACTGGGTACTACTAGCAAGAAGCTTTGGGAAATGAAACAGAACTCTTGGCCTACAGGGTGGTAGGTACTTCATTCCAGATGCAATCCTGACATGCAAAGGTGAAAGAAGAATATTTTCTTTGTTTTACTTTTAAAGTTTTTTTGTTTTAATAAATAGAATCATAATATAGCTATCGTTCTCCTGCATACTTTTTTAGTTAACAATATTTCTTGGAGATGTTTTCTATATCAATATATTTTTAGATCTACCAGTATTCTTTCAAGTGGTTAATAAAATTTTTTAAATTAAATAATGTAAGTAATACTTGGAGATCATGATAAAAAATTGAAAAGAATGTAGAAATAAAATTATTTTTTCTTTTTCTTTTTTTTTTTGTATTTTTCTGAAGCTGGAAACGGGGAGAGATAGTCAGACAGACTCCCGCACGCGCCCGACCGGGATCCACCCGGCACGCCCACCAGGGGCGAAGCTCTGCCCACCAGGGGGCGATGCTCTGCCCCTCCGGGGCATCGCTCTGCCGCGACCAGAGCCACTCTAGCGCCTGGGGCAGAGGCCAAGGAGCCATCCCCAGCGCCCAGGCCATCTTCACTCCAATGGAGCTTTGGCTGCGGGAGGGGAAGAGAGAGACAGAGAGGAAGGAGGGGGAGGGGGGTGGAGAAGCAAATGGGCGCTTCTCCTATGTGCCCTGGCCGGGAATCGAACCCGGGACTTCTGCAAGCCAGGCCGACACTCTACCGCTGAGCCAACCGGCCAGGGCCAAAATTATTTTTTAATCAAGATCATATCACTGGAAAATACAAAAGAATCAAATTAGTTATTATCAGCAGAACTACTGAAATTGAGCAAACTTGCTTGATATAAAATAATCTTTTAAAAATGAATAGAATTCCTACATAGACTCAACCAGAAAATGAGTCTATTAAAACAAAAAGGTTTTCTAAAGAATTAAATTTAGTAAAAAATGTATAAAATCTTCATGATGAAAACTTTAAAACACTATAGGACAGAGAGAAGACTTGAATAAATAGTAATACATACTACTCTTCAATAAGAAGACTTAATTCTTTCTAATTGCATAAATTTGACAAAACAAGATTAATTAAGCTTCTAAATTAGATGAGCTGATTCAGAAATTCAAATGGAGAAGTAAGCATCTAAGAATAACCAGGGAAAACATGAAAAATAATACTGGGCCTTAAAAATATATTAAGGACACTATATAAAGGTATACGAATTAACATAGCTTGCTACTTCTCCAAGAAGGTAAATAGGTGAATTAAATAGTGCCCAAATATAGACAAAAATATACTGTTCATAAAAATTAGCGGATATTTTATAGCTTCATATACATTTTTAAATATCTCCTAATTTTTGTAAGCAGTACATTTATGTTGATTTAGAACATAATAAAAATAGCATTGGCTTTTTTTTTTATAACTAAGTGAGAGGCAGGGAAGGGAGGCAGAGGTAGAGAGACAGATGCACCCTGACCAGGATCCACCCAGCAAGCCCTGTCTGGGGCCAATGCTCTGCCCATCTGAGACAGCTGCTCTGTTGCTTGGGAACTGTGCTATTTCAGTGCCTGAAGCAAGGTTATGGAGCCATCTTCAGCACCCTGGGCCACCTTGCTCAAACCATTCAAGCCATGGCTATGGGAGAGAGAGACAGAGAGAGAGGGAGAGACAGAGAAAAGACAGAGAGAAGGAGGGAAGGGGTAGAGAAGCAATGATCACTTGTCCTGTGTGCCCTAACTGGGAATTGAATCCAGGACTTCCACATGCTGGGCTAGCACTACCATTGAACCAACTGACCAGGGCCTAAAAATAGCATTTTTAATGAGGAAAAAAAATAGACATTCTATAAATGGGATTGAAAATAAATGACAGCCCTGGCTGGTTTGCTCAATGGATAGAGCATCAGCGTGGCATATAAATGTCTGGGTTGCATCCCCTGTCAGAGAACAAATGAGAAGCAACCCTCTGTTCTTTCTTTCTACCTCTACCTCTTCTCTTTCTCTTTCCCTCTTGCAGCCAGTGACTCGACTGTTATAAGCGTTGGCCCCAGGTGCTGAGGATAGCTTGACTGGTCCAAGCATTGGCCTCAGGCTCTTAGAATAGCTTGATCAATTCGATACTGGCCCCAGACTGGGGTTACTGGGTGGACCCCAGTTGAGGCACATGTGGGAGTCTATCTCCCCTCCTTGAACTTAAAAAAAAAATAAAGAAAAAAAGATCAATAACACTATTAGAAATATGGGCAAACAATAAGAATAGACAGTTCATAGAAAAAACACATATGACTTTATTTTATTTTTATTTATTAAATTTATTGATTTTAGAGAGAAAGGGATGGAGAGGGAGAGGGGGAAGGTGGGGAGAGAGAGAGATAGAGAGAGAGAGAGAGACTGACCAGGCGGTGGCGCAGTGGATAGAGCGTTGGATTGGGGTGCGGGGAGAGAGAGAGAGAGAGAGAGAGAGAGAGAGAGGGAAACATCAATCTGTTTCTTTCTTTTTTGGGGGTATTTTTCTGAAGTTGGAAACGGGGATGCAGTCAGACAGACTCCCGCATGCGCCCAACTGGGATGCACCCGGCACGCCCACCAGGGAGCAATGCTCTGCCCATCTGGGGCGTCGCTCTGCCGCAATCAAAGCCATTCTAGCACCTGAGGCAGAGGCCACAGAGACATCCTCAGCGCCCGGGCAAACTTTGCTCCAGTGAAGCCTTGGCTGTGGGAGGGGAAGAGAGAGGCAGAGAGGAAGGAGAGGGGAAGGGGTGGAGAAGCACATGGGCGCTTCTCCTGTGTGCCCTGGCCGGGAATCGAACCCGGGACTCCTGCACGCCAGGCCGACGCTCTACCACTGAGCCAACCGGCCAGGGCCAATCTGTTTCTGTATATGCCCTGACTGGGGATCAAACCAGCAACCTTTGGCAATCTTTGTATAAGGGGGACTGTGCTCTAACCAACCGAGCTATCTGGCCAGGGCCATATGACTTTTAAATGTAAAAAGATGCTCCTAATAAAATAGTTACACTCATAATAAAATAATTACAACTATAAACTAAACTGAAGCCAATTTTTTTTCACATAACAGACTGGCAATAATCAGAAAATTTTGATTAAACATTTAAAACAGGAACTCATACTCTGTTGGTGAGAGAATACAAGGGCATGACCTCCATAGAAGAAAAATTGAGCATACTTTTGGATCCAGAAATTCCACTTCAAAAATATTATTCTACAGATGAATTTGTACATGTGTACAAAGCTACTTGTGGTAGAAGACCAGAGAAACTCTAAGTGCCCAGCAATAGAGAATTGGTTAAACAATTATGACATAGTCAGAAATGGAATACCATTGAACTATTTTAAAAGAATGGGGTACTTTGGCAATACCAGATGTTGAAGATGTGGAACTAGAACTCTATTACCGGTAGAAGAGTAAACTGACACAATCCCTTTGGAAGCTGGCAGATTCTTATAAAGTTGTATGGTAATATGTTTAACCTACAGTCGATTGATTCCATTCCTGGATAATTAGCTATCAGATATGCAAACTTATATCCACAAAATACACTAAGACTGCTCATGAAAGCCTTATTCATAATAGCTACAAACTGTAAACAACCCAAATCTCCATCAATAAAAGAAATGGATAAACATTATGAATGTTACCTATTCATAAACTTTCTCATAAAAAAGAAAGAATGAACTACTGATATATTCAGTAACATTAATGACTCTCAAAAACACACCAAAACAGGTGAGGCTCGGGAGTACACACTATGATTCCATTTACATGAAGATCAAGTACAGCTAGTGCTTGAATTACAACCACGATTGGTTCTGACAGACTGGTCGTAACATGATTTGGTCGTAAGTTGAGTAGGCTATATGTACAGTACTGTGAAATGATGTTATAAAAATCTTTAAGTCATATTTTATCATAATTTTCTTTCATTGTTATATATCATAATTTTTTTTGTTCATTTTATGCCATTTGTATTATCTCTACACCATTTTGTTTCTTATTTTTACATTTGTCAGGTTTAAGTAAAACACTGCATTACCAGTACAACTGGTTTAATATTTGCAAAGACAATTTCCTCTTGGTAGACATCTTGGGAGGGGTTTGAAGAAAAATATCCAGGACACAAAACACAAATTGCTGTATCGAGTCTGGGATAACAGTTGAAATGGTGCACGCGGAGATGGTAGTGCTGCCAGAAGCTGGTCTGCAACTGTCATACGCCCAGCTGGGCAACGCTTGCGTTGTCAGACGCGGAGCAGTCGTGGCTAGCGATTGTAGTTGTAAAGTCGAATGGTCATAAATTGCATAGGTCATAAATTGATCAATATTTGTACAGCCTAAGCTAATGTATGGTAATAGAAATCAGAATATTTGCATATGGGGGATGGGTGGGCTGACTGCAAGAGGGTACACGGAAACTTGCCAGGGTGACAGAACATCATTAAGTAATCTCTATAGTTTTGTGTATGTTTCAAAACTTTCCTAATAAAAGTGTTAATGAAAGTAAAGAATATTTCTGAAAGAAGATATGGAAAAATACTATCAGAAGTTACTTTTAGGACTTTAGGGGACTGTGAGGCTGGGATCTAGATTGGGAGATTTTCATAGTTTCTGCTTTTTTGCACTGTTTTAAATTTTCTCACATATACAAGGTGGGGCAAAAGTAGGACTATAGTCATGAGTACATGAAACAGGTTTATTCTTGTATTGTTATTTATTAACTATTGTATTTTTTTTTTTTGACAGAGAGAGAAAGCGACAGATGGGAACAGACAGGAAGGGAGATAAGAAGCAGGGTGGGGACTACAGCAGAGTGACTCCTTATTCAAGTGAGCGACCTTGGGCTCAAGCCAGAAACTGTGGGGTCCCGTTTAGGTTTCCACGCTCAAGCCAGCGACCGCATGCTCAAGCCGGCGTCATTGGGGTTTTGAATCTGGGTCCTCCACGCCCTAGTCCGATGCTCTATCTACTGTGCAACCACTTGGTCAGGCAACAGTTGTGTTATTTTCCACATGAGTAACTGTAAATCTACTTTTGCCCTCCCACCACATATATTTTTTAACCGGAAAAACAGGTTGATAAAGGTTAAGAAGCTAAAAAAAACCCTCAGAATTCAAGAGAACAAAAATAAAACTACTGGGCACTGGCCAGTTGGCTTAATGGTAGAGCACTGCCTGGCGTATGGAAGTCCCAGGTTCAATTCCTGGTCAGGGCACAAAGGAGAAGTGACCATCTGCTTCTCTTCCTCTTCCCTTTTTCTCTCTTCCCCACCCGCAGCCATGACTAGAATGGTTCTCGAGCAAGTAGGCCCCTGGTGCTGAGGATAGCCCCATGACCTTGCCTCAGGTACTGAAATAGCTCTATAGCTGAGCAACAGAGCATTGCCCCCATCTGTTGGGTGGATCCTGGTCAGGGTACATGTATAAGTCCGTCTCTCTGCTTTCCTGCATCCCCACCTCTCACTTAATAAAAAATAAATAAATAAAACTACCATAACCATAACCCACTTACCCTTCAACCCCTCTCCTCAATATACTCTCAAAAATTTTGCCTGGCCTGTGGTGGCACAGTAGATAAAGAATCAAACTGGAATGCTGAGGTTACCAGTTCAAAACCTGGGGCTTGCCTGATCAAGGCACATATGGTAGTTGATGCTTCCTGCTCCTCCCCCCCTTCTTTCTTTCTTTCTCTCTCTTCTCTCTAAAATGAAATAATAAAAACCTTAAAAAAATTTTCTTGCACATCCTTCCAGGGGAAAAAAATGCACATATATACATGTATACAGTCCCTGTTTCTCTTTAAGTATGCAAAAGCATTACGTAAAACAAAACAAAACACCAATATAGATACCTTAATTAAAAAATACTTTATTGGGGCCTGACCTGTGGTGGCGCAGTGGATAAAGCGTCGGCCTGGAAATGCTGAGGTCGCCGGTTCAAAACCCTGGGCTTGCCTGGTCAAGGCACATATGGGAGTTGATGCTTCCTGCTCCTCCCCCCTTCTCTCTCTCCTCTCTCTTCCCCCTCCTTTCTAAAATGAGTAAATTTAAAAAAAAATTAAAAAAAAAAAAACTTTATTGGCCCTCGCAGGGTAGCTCAGTTGGTTAGAGTCATCCCAACATGCCAAGATTGCAGGTTCGATCCCTGATCAAGGCACATAAAAGAATAAATCAATGAAGGCATGGAACAACAAGCGGATGTTTGCTTCTCTCTCTGTGTCTGTCTCCCTTCCTCTTTCTCTAAAAATCAATAAACAAAAATAAAAAACATATTTTAAAAAAATTGCTAAAAAATGCTAACCATCACCCGAGCTTTCAGCAAGTCATAATCTTCTGGGTGGTAGAAGGGACTTATCTCCAATTTGTAAAAAAATGCAATAAAACGAGGTATGCCTATATTACATACACTATTCTATACCTAGCTTTTTTCATTGATGTGGAGTTTTCCAGGTTAGCATACCCTATTCTACTTCATTGTTTTTAATTCCCATATAGTATAGTATTGTATTATAAGGATTTTCATAATTTCATTTAACTATTTCTCAACCAATCAACATTTAATTTTTGGATGTTATTGTTATTGCAAATATAGCTGTAATATACTTTTGAAAAAAAATTTTTTTTTGAGAGAGAGAAAGAGGACTGTAAAGAGAGGGAGGAGAGATGAGAAGCATCAACTCATAATTGCTTCATTTCAGTTGTTGACTGACTGTTTTTCATATGTGCCTTGACCAGGGACTCAAGCTGAGCCAGTGACCCCCTGCTCAAGTCAGCAACCTTGGGCTCAAATCAACAACTCAAGATGATCCCATGCTCAAGACAGCGACCTGGCACTCAAGCTGGCGACCTTAAGGTTTCAAACCAGGGAGGACCTCAGCATTCTGGGTGGATGCTCCCAGGTGTCCCCAAACTACGGCCCGCGGGCCACATGCGCCCCCCCCCCGCCGCACTTCCGGAAGGGGCACCTCTTTCATTGGTGGTCAGTGAGAGGAGCACTGTATGTGGCAGCCCTTCAACGGTCTGAGGGACAGTGAACTGGCCCCCTGTGTAAAAAGTTTGGGTACCCCTGCATCCACTGCACCACCACTGGTCAGATTTGAGAATATATTCATAAAGTAGTTTCTAGGTATAGAACTATGGAGTCAAAAACTAAGACTAGAACTACCATATAACCCAGCAATCCCTCTAACTGGGTATCTACTCAAAAACCTTGAAAACACTGGTATGTAAAGACACATGCAACCCTACGTTCATTGCAGCATTACTCACAGTGGTCAAGACATGGAAACAACCAAAGTGTCCCTTGATAGAGGATTGGATAAAGATGTGGTACAGGCCCTGGCCGGTTGGCTCAGTGGTAGAGCGTCGGCCTGGCGTGCAGAAGTCCCGGATTCGATTCCCGGCCAGGGCACACAGGAGAAGCGCCCATCTGCTTCTCCACCCCTCCCCCTCTCCTTCCTCTCTGTCTCTCTCTTCCCCTCCTGCAGCCGGGGCTCCATTGGAGCAAAGATGGCCCGGGAGCTGGGGATGGCTACTTGGCCTCTGCCCCAGGCGCTAAAGTGGCTCTGGTCGCAACAGAGCGACGCCCCAGAGGGGAAGAGCGTCGCCCCCTGGTGGGCGTGCCGGGTGGATCCCGGTCGGGCGCATGCAGGAGTCTGTCTGACTGTCTCTCCCCGTTTCTAGCTTCAGAAAAAAAAAAAAAAAAAGATGTGGTACATATATACAATGGAACACTACTCAGCCATAAGAAATGATGACATATTGCTATTTATGACAACATGGATGGACCCTGAGAACATTATATTGAAATAAGTAAATCAGAAAAAGCTAAGAACTATATGATCTCACACATAGATAAGGTATAAAACTGAGATTCATGGACATAGATAAAAGTGAAGAAGTTTCCATGGGGAGGGGATTATGTAGGAATAAAGAGAGACAAGTGACAGAGTGATTTGACTTTGGGTGATGGGTATACAACATAATCAATAGTTCAAACGCTATAGAGATGTATACCTGAAACCTGTGTACTCTTATTGATCAATGTCACCCTGTTAAATTTAATTTTCTAAAAAAAACAACAAGAAACTACTAGGTCAAAGGGTACTAACATTTTAAATTTTGATACATACTGATTTGCCAAAAAGGTGAATATCCCAACACTCCCATCAACTATGTATAACAGTGGTTCTCAACCTTTCTAATGCCGTGACCCCGCAATACAGCTCCTCATGTTGCGGTGACCCCAAACCAAAAAATAACTTTGGTGGCTACTTCATAACTGTAATTTTGCTAGTTATGATTTGGAATGTAAATACCTGATATGCATTATGTATTCTCATTGCTACAAATCAAACATAATTTAAACATAGTGATTAATCACAAAAACAATATTTAATTATATATTGAGAAATATTTATTACTAATGGACCTCCTTACATAGTGTATTGGGGCTACCATTCCGTAAATAGCTGCTTAACTAATGGATCTGTTTTTTCCAGATTAGTGGCAAGTTTTCTATATAGAACAGTGTGAACAACGTCATAGGATACACTGCAATTTCTGCACAGCATGGTATCTTTCAGGGCTCTTTCACACTATAAAGCAGCGGTTTCTGCGGTGGAATCCACATCTCATTTACTTCAATGGGAGACCTGTGGATTTCGCAGAAGAGAGGTCCCCTGTACGGCAGAAATGCAGTTCCGACACATTTCTTCCTCTCCTTTTCAAGTCAATGGGAGGCCGCAGCAGATTCCGCTCAATTATAGAGCATGTTGCTTAATTTTTTCCATGCTAGAACTTTTCCTAGAGCAGAAAAATTCCAAAGGTGGAAACCACCACCCCCAATAGACTTCTATAGCAGGCAGATCTTTTACACTGAAGAATCCGCACAGCAGATTCCTCAGTGTATTAATTAATCAAAAATTAAGCAACATGCTCTATAATTGAGCGGAATCTGCTGCGGCCTCCCATTGACTTGAATAGGAGAGGAAGAAATGTGTCGGGAACTGTCATTTCTCTGCCTCTTATTGAAATCAAAAGGAGGCTGCGGCGGATTGTGTGGTAGCCTGAGATTCTTGGGAGCTCTCTTCCACAAAATTCGCCGCACTCCCAATGAAATCAATAGGAGACGGATTCAATGTCGGAAACCGCTGATTTCAGCAGTTTCCTCATTCAGAATATGGGAAAATAGTGGGAGATATGAGAGATAATTATACATTGGGGAACAGTGTGAACTATATCTTATAGTGGTCTCTTATAGTATAAGACTGATGTAGTTCACACTGTGTAAATGTATGGTGCTTTGTGTACTGTGTAATGATTACACACAAAGCACCTTACACTTACACAGTATTGTGTATATGGTGTGTGTACTGTTTTTACATTATTAACCTTTTTTACACCAGCAGGCTGTCTTGCAGGCTCTCTCCGCTCTCCGCCTCTTGCCTCTCCTAGGCTTCTGTCCTCCCGAGCTTGCTGCACCCGCCCACTGATGATGTCAGCAAGCGCTGGACACACGTAATGCGCTGCTATGGACTGTGAGCACCTCCCCCCCACCTCTTAGGCCCCAGACGGATGATGCAATCCCGTCTGCGCATGACCGTAGGCATTCAGTTTGGAACGCAAGTCTTTAACAGCGTGCGTTCAAGCTGAATAGTGCTGCTGCAGACGGTAGCGCGGTTTCTCAGCGGCTAAAGCCATCGGAAATACGTATTTTCCGATGGCTTTAGGCGACCCCTGTGTTTTGGTTGTTCAGCCCCCACCAGGGTTCGCGACCCACAGGTTGAGAACCGCTGGAGTATAACGTGTTTGTTCCTTAACTCCATCGCCAACACTGGCATTACCATTTGTTATGGGTTGAACTGTGCCCCCCCACCCCCACCCCAGTCTTATGTTGAAGCCCTGACCCCTAGTACTGACACAGAAAGTTACTGTATTTAGGAAAAGGGCCTTTATTTTTTTATTTTATTTTTTGCTGAATAGTTTTTATTTCTTTAATTAAAAATTAATACTAGATTTTAAAAAAGTATTTTTCAATTACTTGAGTATTCTGTATTAGTTTAGAATACAGCATAGTGGTTAGATACTAATATACTTTACAAAGAGTTCCCCTGATATTTCCAGTACCCACCGGGCACCAGTTATTACAATATTATTGACTATATTCCCTGTGCTGTACATTCCATCCCTATGACTATTCTGTGACTACCAATTTGTATTTCTTAATCCCTTTACCTTTTTCACCCAGCCCCCAAACCCACCACCATCCGTCTGTTCTCTGGATCTATGAAACTGTTTTAATTTTGTTTATTTTGTTCTTTAGATTTACATTAAGTGAAATCATATGGTATTTATCTTTCTCTAACTTATTTTATTGAGCACAGTATCCTCTCTAGGTCCATCCATACTGTTGCAAATGGTAAGCCTGCATTCTTTTTTTATGGTTCAGGAGAGACAGGGCTTTAAAGAGGTGATTAAATTGAGGATGTCAGGGTGTGCCCTAATTCAATTTGATTGATGTCCTTATAATAGAAAATTTGGACACACAGAAAGACATCCAAGATGAAAGACCACGTGGGGACACAGCAAGAAGGTAGCCATGTGCAAGTCAAGGAGAGAAGTTTCAGAGGTAACTAAATCTGCTGACCCCTGATCTTGAACTTCCAGCCTTCAGAACTGTGAGAAAATAAATTTCTATTGTAAGCCACCTAGTCTGTAGTATTTTGTTATGGCAGACCTAAGAAACTAATATACCATTTTAAAATTTCTATTAATCTTTGTATTTCTTGTATTACAAAGATTACAAAGGCCCTGGCCAGTGGCTCAGTGGATAAAGCCTCAGCCCAGTGTATGGGTATCCCGGCTTTAATCCTGGTCAGGGCACATAGGAGTAGTGATCATCTGGTTCTTTTCAACACCCTCTCCCACTTCGCCTCCCACAACCAATGGCTCAACTGGTTTGAGCGTGGTCTGGAGAGCTGAGGATAGCTCGGGTGGTCCAAGTGTGTCAGCCTCAGGTACTAAAAATAGCTCAGTATTTGAGCACTGGCCCAAGATGGGGTTGCTGGGTAGATCCTGGCAAGGCACATTTGGGAGTCTGCCTCACTATCTCCCCTCCTCTCACCAAATCAATCAATCAATCAATCAATATTACAAAAAAACTGCCTTTTTTTGATTTAACAAATACTTTTAATCCTGTATTTAATTTACTTAACAAAGATATATAACTCGTATTGTACTCTCTTAGTATGAGCTAACTACTGTTCAATGAATTTTATAAATGTTTCCTTTTAATATTCCTAAAAACCCCACTTGGTAGGTATTATGATCTGCATTTTAGAGATGAGGAATTGAGGTACCAATAGGGTAAGTAAACTTTCTTGAAGTGACAATATTAGCCAATAGTAGAGTTAAGATAAGAACACAGGAAATCGTGCTCCAGAGTCTGTGCTTTTTCTTTGGGGGGAGGTATTTTTCTGAAGTGAGAAGTAGGGAAGCAGACAGACAGATTCCTGCATGTGCCTGACCGGGATCCACCCAGCATGCCCACTGGTGGGTGATGTTCTGCCCATCTAGGCTGTTGCTCCATTGCAAGCGGAGCCATTCTAGCACCTGAGGCATAGGCAATGGAGCCATCCTCAGCGCCCGGGCCATCTTTGCTCCAATGGAGCCTTGGCTGAGGAAGGGGAAGAGAGAGACAGAGAGGAAGGAGAGGGGGAGGGGTGGAGAAGCAGATGGGTGCTTCTCCTGTGTGCCCTGGCAGGGAATCAAACCTGGGACTTCCACAGGCCAGGCTAATGCTCTACTGCTGAGCCAACTGGCCAGGGTGCTTATGCTTTCTTTTTTAGGATTTTATTTATTGATTTTAGAGAGAGGAGAGAGAAGGAGGGAAAGCAGGAGTAGGAAGCATATGTGCCTTGACGAGGCAGGCCCAGAGTTTCAAACTAGAGACCTCAGCATCCTAAGTTGACACTCTATCCACTGCACCACCACAGGTCAGGTCAGAGCCTGTGCTCTCAACTACTACGTTGTTTATAAAGTTCTATTATATATACATAATTTTTATAGCCAATGTAATCAATCTTTCCCTTAATGAGGGAAATTTAAATCCCTTCTTAAAGAGATCTACCCCATTTGATAATTATAAAAAATTTCATCCACATCTTACAGAAAGTTCATGATTTCTATTTTACATTTAAACCTTTAATTAAACTAGAATTTTTGTTTAATGAGTGACACAAGAAACCCAGTTTTATTTTTCCTAAATGAGTAGCCATGTGGCCTGATATAACTTATTAAGTAATCTTCTACTAATTTAAAATGACATTTTAATATATAAACTAAATTCTCATAACTACATGAATATTTCTAGACTGTTATCTTTTTTTTTTTTTTCCTGTATTTTTCTGAAGCCGGAAACGGGGAGAGACAGTCAGACAGACTCCCACATGCGCCCGACCGGGATCCACCCGGCACACCCACCAGGGGGCGATGCTCTGCCCCTCCGGGGCGTCACTGTTGCGACCAGAGCCACTCTAGCGCCTGGGGCATTGGCCGAGGAGCCATCCCCAGCGCCCAGGCCATCTTTGCTCCAGTGGAGCCTCGGCTGTGGGAGGGGAAGAGAGAGACAGAGAGGAAGGAGAGGGGGAGGGGTGGAGAAGCAGATGAGCGCTTCTCCTGTGTGCCCTGGCTGGGAATCGAACCCGGGACTTCTGCACGCCAGGCCGACGCTCTACCACTGAGCCAAGAGGCCAGGGCCTAGACTGTTATCTTTAATTAATAGTATTTGTTCTCTAATTGCAAACTCTTAGTAATTATTGTTTCAAATTTTTGCCTTATTTTCCTCTTGAAAAATGTCTTGGCTATTCTTACATGTTAATTTCCTCCAAAAGAACCCAAGCATCAGTATGCCAATGTATTGAAGTATACTAAGAAAGAGAAGCATTTATAAATACTAATAGTGCCTGACCATCAGATGGCACAGTGGATAGAGCACTGACCTGGGATGCTAAGGACCCAGGATCGAAACCTTGAGGTCACTGGCTTGAACGTGAGCTTATCTGGCTGAGTGCGGGCTCACCAGCTTGAGTACAGGGTTGCTGGCTTGAGCACGGGATCATAGACATGACCCCATGGTTGCTAACTTGAGCCCAAAGGTTGCTGACTTGAAGCCCAAGGTCACTCGTTTGAGCAAGGGGTCACTGACTCGGCTAGAGCCCCCCCCACCATCAAGGTACATATGAGAAGCAATCAATGAACAACTAAAGTGCTGAAACTACAAGTTGATACTTCTCATTGCTCTCCCTTCCTGTCTGTCTGTCTCTCTCTCTCTCTGGCCAATAATAATAATAATAATAATAATAATAGTTAGAGAAGCACTTAAGGTTTGTTTAGTCCAAATCTCCATTTATAAGAGAAATTCAGAGACAGCTAAGTAAAGTAAATGGGCCAGGCCCATGGAGTTACTTAGAAGTATCATGAGTCTCCTGAATCTTAATACCAGGTTCTATCTAGGTTGGAAACTGGAGCCAAAGATGGTATCATAAGGCAACAGAGACAGAGAACTATAAGTTCTTCTGGTCTGGCTTCTTTTACTCTCTTCCAATGCCCCTCATCTTCAAAAGATAGAAAAAAACCACTGTGCTTAAGGATCCCAGCATCAGAATCCTGAACTGTAGAAAAGGTGAGGCAAAAGGGATGACTGGATAGTTCCAAAAGAAACCAAAGTACTGACATAATCATGACAACAATCGTATTCAGCACGGTTTCATTTTGGTTCGTATTTGAAACACTAGAACTTAGGAAAATGAGTATTGCTCATTTTGTAGTAATAAGCTTTTTGCCTAAAAAGCCAAAAATGTAAAAGACATGATCCTGATCAGGTCTCACCTCCTTTACCTTTCAGGCCTACCTCTGGATTAACAAGTGAACTTGACTTGAAGGAACTGCTGAGCTAAATCAGCCCAACCCACCTCCTCTGAATTAGAAAAACTGTATCTACTACTCCTGGTTTGTCTCTCAGAATTAAGTATGATTTCTTTAACTGAGTTCTTTAGGGATTCTTTTACCTGAATGCTGCTTTCTTCATCTTCCCGAGGTGACTGTGCAGGCATGACTTCCACATCTGAATTATCAGATGAGGTATTACGCTTTCTCTTCTTACCCACCACAGGAGTAATGGTGCTAAAATGGAAAAAACAAAATCATTTTCAATGAGGGCAAGGAAAATTTGGGAGAAATAAATATAATTAAACCATTACAAATGAAGCTTCCAAACAGACAGAGATATCTTCAGGGGTCCCCAAACTTTTTTACACAGGGGGCCAGTTCACTGTTCCTCAGACAGTTGGAGGGCCGCCACATACAGTGCTCCTCTCACTGACCACCAATGAAAGAGGTGCCCCTTCCGGAAGTGTGGCGGGGGCCGGACAAATGGCCTCAGGGGGCCTCATGCGGCCCGCCAGCCACAGTTTGGGGACGCCTGATCTAGATCTTCATTCCAGGAGACATGCAGCGATTGAGTAGGGTGTTTGAAAAACAGATATTGGGGTTTCTAAACCACTGGCAGACCTTTATATCAAATTTGTCAAACAGTTACTATCACTGTATTTATAAATACCTTAAAGTAGGTAGCCTAAGAGAGTAGAATGAATACTAGACTAAAAATTACAGGGCCTTATTTTAACCCCAGTTCTGTTACTAGCTGGGCATTAATCTCCTTTTTTGTAAACATTGATGACTGGCTTGAAAACTGTTGAGGATCAAGTAATAGATAATGAAATTTGCTCTATAAAAGCTAAAAAATCCTATACATATATAAAGCATTATTATAATTATACCACTGAAAAATCCTTGGGAACCAAACTAGGGAGAAAAGTGTGAAGTTATAAGAAATAAAAGGGAAAAAGAACACTCAATTGTGACAAGAATTACATGGCAAGCCATGGTTCTGTCCACTGCCTAACACTGACAGGGGTTGCTGCGATCTTCTCTAGTTCACATGATCCAAGGACAGGGCAGCCGTGTCCAGCTACTCTTTTACTAGTGAGTGGTAGGGAGATAGTGAGAAATTCTTCACACTACAGAGATACCAAATCAGAAAGAATATATAAAAACATAGTCATGGCTTTTAAATGTAGCCCCCAGCACAATGATTTTTTCCTGTGCCTTAGTGATTCTCTTTCAAAATGTGCAAATATGCAAATTTCTGTTTAACAAATTATATAAGCATTGAGGGAGAAAATAAAGGCCTTATTATTTTCTCTGACAGAGATCATTTTGAACTATGTTGCTGCTAATCACAAGTATTTCTTCTCAACAGCAATTTAAAAATGAGTGCACTGCCCTCCAATGTCCCACCAGAATAGTGAAGGGTAGTACTCACTTCAGCTTACTCTTGCCCTTGGTTTTGGAAGTACCAGATGTTTTGCTCTTCTTTGGCTTTTCTTCCTTGAGTCTCTCCCCATTGCTCTTTTTCCTGCGTTTCTTTTCACCTTCCTCCTCAGGCCGAACACTGGGCAGCTCGTCCTCATTCAGGACTCGGGGTATGTTCTGCTCACCCCGAGCACGGGCCCTAGCAATGGCCTCTGCTACAATCCGATTTGCTTTCTCTTGTTTCTTCTGATGCTCCAGCCTGCGGTTTTCCTCCATTCCTGTCTTGCCCCCGGAGTGAGGAGTAGAACTTGCTGGTGAGGACAGAGCTGCCACTTCACTAGCACTTAGGACTTTAACTACTGAAAGTCCAGAAGAAGCCCCTTGGGAAGAGCCAGCCTACAGAAATGAAAACACTAAAATGTCAACATGCTTGGAGCTAAATGGCCTAAATAAAACCCAGCTCTGAAGCAGGTAGGCTCGAAACTTAATTCTCTAATTCCTCAAGAATAAGGCTCAGACCCAAATCTCACTAAATCTGGACATTTTTTTAAAAAAAGTATTTTTGGTGGGAGGGGGGTAAAAAAAGGGCAATAATTGTGCCAAATGAAACTTCAATACCCTTTAGCCATTCTTCTAATATCAATATCCATTACCATTATTCTAGAAAAAATTCAAACATAGCCAATACTGGTCTCTGGAAGTAAAACAAACTCAAATTCTACTATTAGCTACCTTTATCTTCCTGGGAGATAGGAGGAGTGACAATCAGTTAACCTCAAGACTACTTCTTTATTTTTCAAATAGGGTATTTAGAGGCTCTGGACAGTAGGCTAAGTGTATAGAGCAACAGCCCAGCATGCAGACATCCCAGGTTCGATCCCTGGTCAGGGCACACATGAGAAGTGACCATCTGCTTCTCTTCCTTTCCCCCTCTCACAGCCAGTGGCTCAATTGGTTTGAGCATTGGCCCTGGGCGCTGAAGACAGCTCAGTTGATTTGAGAATTGGCCCCAGACAGGGATTGCTGGCCGGATCCCAGTCAGGGTGCATGCGGGTGTCTATGTCCCCTCCTCTCTCTTAAAAAAATTTAAAAAAGGCAATTTGGAACCAATTATTTCACAAGATTAGGAAAAGATTGTAAATCAAACAGTTCAAAGACAAATATCAGGTAAATCACTTGTTACCCCGAACCCAACTATAACCCTCAAATGTTTTCATTTCATGAGCCTTGGCTGGCTGGCTCAGTGGTAGAGCTTTGGCCTGGCATGTGGATATCCCAGGTTCGATTCCCGGCCAGGGCACACAGGAGAAGTGCCCATCTGCTTCTCCACCCTTCTCCCCCTCCTTTCTATCTCTCTCTTCTCCTCCTGCAGCCAAGGCTCCATTGGAGCAAAGTTGGCCGGGGTGCTGAGGATGGCTCCTTGGCCTCTGCCTCAGGTGCTAGAATGGCTCTGGTTGAAATGGAGAAACGGCCCAGATGGGAGAGCATCACCCCCTGGTGGGCATGCTGGGTGGATCCCGGTGGGGCACATGTGGGAATCTCTCTCTGCCTCCCTGCTTCTCACTTCAGGAAAAAAAAAAAGTTTTCATGATATTATTAAAACAAAGTTTCCATGGATGAAAAACATAAACTCTACATCTCAGTTCAGGGGTATAAATCTAGACTAGTCTCACATTCAACAATGAGTGGTTGCTAAGGGTACTAGCAAAAGACTAAGGTCAATTTTCCTTCCTGTTAAGTCTCACCTGTGGCTGCAGTACCACCTTGAGTGGTACTGAAAGTCTTTGTCCTGGGCTCTGTCCTGGTCCCATTATCTGAGCCTGCTGCACAGAGGACAGTGTCACTGGCTGGGTGGAGGGTGGCTGCTGGGGCTGTGGCTGTGATGCTGGAGGCTGTGGTACAATCTGGATTTTCTGCTGTGGCTGCTGCACCTGCAGCTGGATAGTTACTACTTTGGCGGGCTGCCCCTGGGCATTCTTGGCTTGAGTCAGGGCTGCTAGTTGGTTGCCCTGTAACACTATCTTCCCTGGTAGACTCCCTAGCACGACATGCCGATGTCCTTGGGGACCTCCAGACTGTGGCTGCTGGAGGACCAGGGTGATGCGTTTTGATTCACCCTAGAGTGAAGAAAGGAAATTGCAAAAGATATATTAAAGAATAGTACACCCTGAAGGGTGCACACCAGTTTTCCTTATCCTAGGAACATAAAAACTGAGAAGACAATACAATTCATTTTGTTCATCCTCCTGTCTTGATAGAATCTTTTCTGAAACAACTCTGCCCAGTAGATAACAAGCCTATTTTTGAAAAACTCCTGATGGGAGGCTATCTTCTAAGGCAGTCATTGCATTCCATTTTATGGAACTCTATTAGAATAAAAGTCTTTATATTGAACTAAAATCTACCTCATTATGGTTTCTTTCTATTGGTCCTACTTATCTTAATACTGCAGACCCCCCCCCCTCAAAAAAAACCTCTTTGGGCCGACTGGTTGGCTCAGTGGTAGAGCATCGGCCTGGCGTGCAGAAGTCCCGGGTTCGATTCCCAGCCAGGGCACACAGGAGAAGCGCCCATCTGCTTCTCCACCCCTCCCCCTCTCCTTCCTCTCTGTCTCTCTCTTCCCCTCCCGCAGCGAGGCTCCATTGGAGCAAAGATGGCCTGGGTGCTGGGGATGGCTCCTTGGCCTCTGCCCCAGGCGCTAGAGTGGCTCTGGTCGTGACAGAGCGACGCCCCGGAGGGGCAGAGCGTCGCCCCCTGGCGGGCGTGCCAGGTGGATCCCGGTCAGGTGCATGCGGGAGTCTGTCTGACTGTCTCTCCCCATTTCCAGCTTCAGAAAAAATCAAAAAACAAAAACAAAAAAAAAACCCTCTTTGGCCCTTTATTCGGAGGCGAGCGCCTCTATTTTCTTAGACTAGAAACTAGCATTTCCACTGGGCAAAGCAAGAGGACAATCTTAATAAGAAGAACAGGGGGAAAATACACATAGCTTCTATAAGCCTTATGAATATAATTTTTTTCCCCAAAACTGATTCTCTGTTCCCATAGCATCCGATATATCTCATAAAACTCTGTATCATACATTACTGCGAATTCTTGACTAGCTGTCTGTCCTGCCTGGCAGACTGTGAGCTCTGTAAGTAGAGGAACTGTGGCTGTTTTGTTCAGCATCAGCTAGGTAAACGTGTTCTAAGAGCTCAAAAACACGTTAAACTAACTGCTTCCACCAGGTAAGTAGTAAGTATGTGGTTGTCAACACTACCTGATAAAAAGCAAAGATGGAATTTAAAAAGGATATCCCTAGAGCTAGCTCCCGTGTGCTGTCTCACACAGTTGCTGGGCCCTCTACTAAACCAAAATTCACCTCCCCCTTTCACTCAAGTCACCTGAGTAGGTGTAGAGGTCAGAGTAACTGCAGGCTTCAGTGGGGGCCCTGTGGCCCCAGGGTTTCCAGCAGGAGCTGAACCCTTAACTGGCTGTAGTACCAGCTGCTTTACTGGTCGGCTGGGCTGGACAATGCGCTGAACAGTAGCCTGGTTCCCAGGGACCTTGGCGGCCAACACTGTATTACCAGAGACAATGGAAACACCTGGTCGAAGGGGAGTGCCGGTCAGCACTTTGGTAAAAGTGACTTTTCCACCATTGGCTGTGCCAGCCACCAAGGGCTGAGCTGTGCTGGTGATACCTTGGGCCTGAATTTGTGCCACATGGGCACCAGTGACTGAGGAGCTTGGTGGGGCTTTAAGGATAACAATCTTAGGGGCTGACTGAGGTGGTTGTCCTCCAGCACTACTGGAGGACACAGCTGTGGCAGAGACACCCATGAAAGGATTCCCTTGGCTCAGGATCTCCTGGTTCTTGGAGACCTGCAAAAGTCCTGATGTTGGCGTTGGTGTCTGTAAGACAGGTTGGGCTGGCTGCTCCTGGCTGATGGGCTGAGTGGTATAATCATGCAAGGTTAAAGATTCTGGAGCTGAAGCTGTTGATTCTTTGGGAAGTTCTGTGGGGGCTGTTTCCTCTGGTGGGGGGACCAAGTCACTTGCTGAAGGATTCCCCACATCACCACCTCCACCATCCTGGTTCATTTGATCCAAGGAGTCCAGAGAGCTTGGCAGTCCAAGGGCTTCCTCAATGGGGTCTTGGGTGACCTGGTTGAAGCTGTCATCAGTCAGAGAGTCCAGGCCAAATAAATTTGGGTCATCAAACAGATCCATGATAGGGTCTGCCATCTTGGGAAAGCAATGAAGGGTACTTCCCCAAGGTCTAGGGAGGGAAGGGGAGGGGGGGTACTGGCTCTCCCCTCCCCTCCCCTATTAAGAAAAAATGTACACAATGGAAGAAGACTACTCTTCGGGTAAAGAGGCAAGAAACAAGTGCATGTCAGATTGTCCTGACCTTCATGGAGCAAGATGGCTAGGTCTTCAAAGGAAGATGGTAGAATTCCTGTTGTGGGAAGACAAATGAAAAATAAGCAAAATAGGCAATCTCAGGAAGAAGTTCTTCTTAGGTACCACCCTTAATACCAAATCACATCACAATAATAAGAGAAGAGGAGATAAGGTGACCTGAGGACAGATACAAAGAAGAAACCCCCACACATTTCTGCTTCAAAACTGAAACTAAAGCCGATCAGGCAGTGGCGCAGTGAATAGCTGGCCTGGGATGCTGAGAACCCAGGTTCAAAACCCCAAGGTCGCCAGCTTCAGCGTGGGCTCATCCAGCTTGAGCACAGAGTTGTTAGCTTGACATGATCACAGACATGACCCTGTGGTCGCTGGTTTGTAGCCCAAGGTCGCTGGTTTGAGCAAGGGGTGACTGGCATAGCTGTAGCCACCCCCCTCAAGCACGTATGAGAAAGCAATCAATGAACAACTAAAGTGCCACAACAGCCTGACCAGGCAGGTGGTGGCATAGTGGATAGAGTGTCTGGCTGGGATGCAGAGGACCTAGGTCTGAAACCTCGAGGTCACCAGTTTGAGTGCAGGCTCATCTGGTTTGAGCACAGCTCACCAGCTTGAACCCAAGGTTGCTGGCTTGAGCAAGGGGTCACTTGCTCTTCTGTAGTCCCCCGGTCAAGGCACATATTAGAAAGCAATCAATGAACAACTAATGTGCCGCAACAAGGAATTGATGCTTCTCATCTCTCTTCCTTCCTGTCTGTCCCTACCTGTCCCCTTCTCTCTGACACACATAAACACACACATGCACACACACACAAATTTAAAGTGCCACAACAAGTTGATGGTTCTCATCTCTCTCCCTTCTTGCCTTTCTCTCTCCCTAAAAAACAAAACAACAAAAAAACCCTGAAACTAAAAAAAAATAATAATAATAATAATAATAATAAAATAAATCAACCCTCTTTTGAGGTTCTTACACCTATACATTCTGTCAAGACCATTCTGCTGTCTTTGCTTCTTTTTACAATTATCATTCTTAGGTAAAGATAAGCAAATTCAAGCCATCCACCTTCTATTTAGGTTTAAATTTGACAGAACTTAACAATATACTAGCAGCATTTCAGTGACTATAGATGGTTTCTGGATATACTTTACATTATAAATTTCCCTTGTATTTTAGATACTACTTCCTACTGGCAAAAATAATACCTTTAACCAAGCTCATAGTACAGTCTTGCTAAGCTTATAATGTAATTTTACTCAGTTTTTTTTCTTTTTGAGGAGTTTATTGGCCAGTGACTACAGGGGGGTAAGACAAACCCCAATCATGCAGCCCCTTACATACTCTGTAGCTCCCTCCCCCTTTTTTTTAACAGAGACAGAGAGAGAGTCAGAGAGAGGGATAGATAAGGACAGACAGACAGGAACGGAGAGATGAGAAGCATCAATCATCAGTTTTTCATTGTGGCACTTTAGTTGTTCACTGATTGCTTTCTCATATGTGCCTTGACCAGGGGGCTACAGCAGACTGAGTAACTCCTTGCTCAAGCCAGAGACCTTGGGTCCAATCTGGTGAGCTTTTTTTCTTTATTTTTTTTTTAATTTTTATTTTTTTGCTCAAACCAGATGAGCCCACGCTCAAGCTGGCGACCTTGGGGTCTCGAACCTGGGTTCTCCGCATCCCAGTCCGACGCTCTATCCACTGCGCCACCGCCTGGTCAGGCTACTCAGTTTTGTAAACTTTATTCTGGTTAACATATGAAGTAATCTACACAGAGTATATTTTGTTCTGAATCCCCTCCCCACTTTCGCATGAGATAAAAAAAACTTCCTTTGCAAAGGATTCAAAAAATTCTATATTTTAGTTCCTAAGTTTATATTCCCAATGTTCTCATCACTTCTTATATATACATCCTATATTCCAGTCCAACTAGACTACAGTTCCCTTAATGATATTCTTATCTGCATGTCTTCGCCTATTATACTGTAGCTTCCGTCTGTAACATCCTCAAGTCTTCTACTCCATAAGGTGAATGAACCTCTTCCAGGCGTCCCCAAACTCTGGCCCGCGGGCAGCATGTGGCCCCCTGAAACCATTTATACAGCTCCCACCGCACTTCCGGAAAGGGGCACCTCTTTCACTGGTGGTTAGTGAGAGGAGCACTGTATATGGCGGCCCCCCAACGGTCTGAGGGGCAGTGAACTGGCCCCCCGTGTAAAAAGTTTGGGGACCCCTGCAATAGACCAATTTGTGATGACTTGATCCCTTTACCTTTAAATACCACAGTGTTATTTGCATCTTACTGAAAAGCAGCCGTATTTAATGTTATACTAACATGATGAATTTCTTGTCCATGTCCTCTGAAGGCCCCAAAGGTTCCTTCACACAAATTACAAAACACTGCCTGCTCTTCAAGATGCCTATCTGCCATCTGCTGGAAAATGGTCATATTATTGATGACAGTAATGAACATGTCCAGTGCACACCCTTGCACAATCCTACATGATGGCCCAGCTCCTCCTTCCCAAAAAGACAAAAAAGTTCCTGCTGATGGGGGACCACACCTTATTTATCCACAGATCCCTAAATAACCAGCAGGATATAACATATACAGTAGTTACTCAAAAAGTATTTAATGAATTAATATATTTTCTTGCACTATCTGGAATGAACCATTCAGGCCTTACAGATACTAAAGGGTATTCCCTGATTCTAAGATAAAAATGTAGAAAGCTTTCCACCTTAAAAAACTGTTCTACAAATAACAGAAAGTATTTTGCTAAATCTGGGGCTTCAAGTTCATGAAAATGATAGAAAAAGGAAAAAACTATAAAGAATTACATCATCAATAATTATTTTAAAAGTTGTATCTGTTCTTTGTAACATGATGTCAATCTGACAATCCAAGAAAGCCTTGCTTGATAAGACCATTTCTCCTAACTTTCAGAAGACACCAGAGAAGAATGTCAGTCACACAGTATAGACTTAACTGAAGAAGGCTTTTCCACACAATCCCCAAATCTTTTCTCTTCCTTAACTCATTCCAGTATCCTTACATAACAATATAGTAGCCTGACCAGGCAGTGGTGCAGTAGATGGAGCTTTGGACTGGGATACCGAGGACCCAGGTTCGAGACCCTGAGGTTGCCAGCTTGAACGCAGGCTCATCTGGCTTGAGCAAAATAAAAAATGCTCACCAGCTTGGACCCAAGGTCACTGGCTCGAGCAAGGGGGTTACTTGGTCTGCTGAAGGCCTGTGGTCAAGGCACATATGAGAAAACAATCAATGAACAACTAAGGTGTCGCAACGAAAAACTGATTGATGCTTCTCATCTCTCTCCGTTCCTGTCTGTCTGTCCCTATCTATCCCTCTCTCTGACTCTCTCTCTCTCTCTGTTCCTGTAAAGGAAAAAAACAATAACAATAGAGTAATATGGGTAACTATCCTGGAAACTGAGACATAGATTAAAAGAACAGGCTTATCAGGCCCTGGCCAGTTGGCTCAGTGGTAGAGCATCAACCTGGCATGTGGAAGACCTGGGCTCAATTCCTGGTCAGGGCACACAGGAGAAGCAACCATCTGCTTCTCCACCCCTCCCCCTCTCCCTTCTCTCTTTCTCTTTTCTTCTCCTGCAGCCATGGCTTGATTGGTTCGAGCAAGCTGGCCCTGGGCACTGAGGATGACTCCATGGCCTTGCCTCAAGTGCTAAAGCACGGAGCAGTGGCCCCAGATGGGCAGAGCATCACCCAGTAGGGAGCTTGCCAGGTGGATTTGGTTGGGGTGCATGCCAGAGTATCTCTCTCTGCCTCCCCACCTTTTACTTAATTAAAAAAAAAAAAAAGGAACAGACTTATCAGTAGCTGACACATCAGTCAAAATTATAAAAAATACCTGGCATCTCCACCAATGTTAAACAAGATCTTTCTTGCTTCAGTAATTATAGACCCCTCACATCTCACCCAGAATTCCTATCACTTCCCACTCCTGGCTAAACTATTCCACCAGCTCATTCCAGTCTCTCCTATCTAATTCCTAACCCCATGTTACTCAAAATGATGATCAGAAAAGTTATCAACATTTCTTGGTTTAATAAAAACCTACTCAATTTTATAAACTTTTCAACACTATCAATTATTTACTAGTTATGCTCTTACTTTGCTACTTATTATCTTTCATTTCCTATTCACTGTCAGAGAAATTATGCTACCTAAAACAAGTTACACTAAATATTTAACAGTTAGGTGTCATATAAAAACTAGAGCAAAACTTTCCACTAACTAGAAGTTTATGCTAATAATAATGTATAACTTGCCTTTTCTAGCACAGAGTATTTTGTCCTTTCCATGAATTCCTGCTACTTATTCATCCAACGGCTCTTTCTTCCTTCAACAACAGTCCGATCTCAGACAGAGAAAGATCTCATTTTTTAATAGGCGAAACAAGGCTAACAGTTTCTGAAACAGTTCCTTAACCCCATACAACTCAAGTACATAAAAGTTTTTAAAGATCAATGCATTTATCATTTATCTCCCTTCACAGTTTTGGGGTCAAATTTCTGCTTCTTCTGGTTCAATCTGCGCCCAATAATTTAAAAAAACCTCATCGTTGACTTAATGCCACACCACCAAGTTTCACCGCTTCTCAGTCCCATCCCAACTCCTTTCTACTGACCTTGTACATATTTTTAAATCCTAGTTTCCTGCTCCTTTTCTAACTCCCAACTTTAAATCGTCCTTGCCTCTCAAAAGATTAAACCTCTCCCAACACACCTCCAAGTTTCTTCAACTTTCCTTCTATCCCTGCTAATGGGTCATCTGGCTATATCCACATCTAGCCTATTCTACACCAAGCTCATCAATCCCATGGTTTAAATCTTGATAGTAAAAATAGATGTTAGCATTCATATAAATGAAGCAACTGGACACCCCAAGTAAAGCAAATGCTTAAAGTCATACCACTGCCCAAAAGAGAAACACATGTGTATGCTCAAAAGGAAAGACAAAGTTTAATGGATACAATTAATCACTTTCACTAATTCCAAATTTATGGCCAGACTAATGACAGAAACCTTGAGGGGTATATGAGTTGGGGAAAAGTGGAATAAAGTAGTCAGTTGGGGTTAAAATCCAAGATTATCATCTATATTCTCCAAATGACAAGCCAGTTAGCACTAAGAAATACTTTATACAATAACCCCTCATATTGCCTCCTTCTTAAAGGTGTAACTAGCCTCTCCCTTTGATGTAAGTCTAAACTGTTGTTCTGCAGTTTATCACCTTTTATATAGTTCTTCTTGTTTGTTTTTAAATCTAGAGTTCCAATTCTCCTTTTCTTATTTTACATGTCTCCTTACCCTTGCCCATTTCCAGAACTTGTCTGTCCAATCATAAAGAACTTTGTTTTAATTCTGCTCTGTACTTTTCCATCTCAATCTCCCTAAACTTTTCAACACAGCAATGATTCTCATCTAGGGAATGAAAGGTTGGAAAATATGGTAGCTTGAAAATGTATGTTCAGTGTAGTAATTTTATATTTATCAAATGGAAAGGGAAAACACACCCCATTGTTTAGGTTATCTATATTCAGTAAAACTGGACAAAATCTTCTTGGCTAGTCAAGCTCTATAAAAGACAAGGTGGGTGGGGGGCGGGGAGCAGAGAAGAAACATGCCTGGCTCTAGGGGTTATCAACCCCTCTGCGGTGGGAAAAGATTTCTTATGGTCTCTAAAAAGGGACTTTATCATAGTTATCGTTTATAATGGGTGAGAAACACTGCAACACAGAGTAGTCCAATTGTCTAATGGATAAATTTCTATAAACTGAACTACAGACACCCATTCTCCACTTAGATTATTCTGTAGTGTACATCCGCTTGGAAGAGAATAAGTGCATGCCATATTGACAAATGCTGACCCTTTTGAGTAATATGTACCTTTACAAAGTACCATCCATGCCCATTTAACCTTAACTGCTCAAAGATTCAGAAAGTAACAAACTATTTTATTTTAAAGTATAAACCTTGTTATTGGAAACTGTATCCTTTCATAAGGATCAGCTGCAGACAGAAATAAACATATGCTACTGAAACACAAGATGCTCAGAAGCAGCTTAATTTAAATGAGAAATTGCTTGAAAATAAAATAATCAAAAGGTCTAGAATGAAAATCAACATAATTTTTAAAAAGATTTTAAAACTTCCAGGGAGACATTTGTGAGATATAAAGTGTCTCAAATCTTATAAAGAAATGGGAAACAAACATCTGAGGTGAATGTAATCACAATTTTGGGTCAGCAAGGGATCAGATGGAAGGACACAAACCATAAGATATGAAGCTTTTAACTTGGAGCCACTCAGTAGATTTCCTCAAGAAGACAGATCCTAGGCCATTTCCTCTATCTTCGCCATTCTCAGTTTTAAACGTAGCTACTTGGTTTTTGTTTTCCCAATTACTTATGGAAAAAACACTCACACTTCAATCTGGAGTATGGACATTTGGGGGCAAATATGGCTGGTAAAAAGTGACCCCTTCTGAATAAACAGAGAAAGCAAAATAGGCAACTATGAAAGCTAAAAGCATGTACGTATATTCAAAAGATAAAGGAAAAACTACAGAAATTATGTACTCCTATGAAAGAAGGGAAGGGGCAAGGTAAGGAAGTCAGGGTTTTATGAACAGGGAAACGAGACTGGGGGTGGGGGTGGCGGGGACTCGGGTACATTACCTGCTCATACTGCCGGGGTTGGTGCCAGTAAGGCCCAGACAGCAAAGGCAGGGGATTTCCGGCAACTGGCGCCCCCAAAATGTATACAGGATACATGCACTTGAGGGAGGGAGCTAGCGGGGTGCCCTCCAGAGTGGGGATGGCCAAGACGAGAAGATGAGGGGGGGGTGGATGCCCGGGTGGAAGCAATGTTAGGGCGGAAGCTACAGAGTGGAAGGCCCGACAAGCCCTGAAGGAGAAAGGCGCTGTGCCTCACCCCAGTGGGGGAACAGAGGTACCTTTACCTGCAGCGGCGTGGGAGGCCGGTTCGCCCCTCTCGCTGTCTCTCCAGCACCAGTTCCCCCTCCTACTGCGCTACCTAACTTGATGCTCCAGCCCGCCCCGTGTCCTCATTGGCTAATCTCACCTGCCACTCACCACTGAGGCAAACACGGAAAACAGCGCAATGGGTGGAACTTAGGAGATCTTTCCCCTCCCCCGCCACCGCGGGTTAGGTTGAGAGCGCACGGAGAGGCCTATCCGGTTTCCAGGGCCAAGGCAAGCCTGGAGCTTGCTTGAAAAAATAAAAATAAAAATGGGGGCCTGTCCAGAAGAACGGTCTTATGCTGCGGGAAACAAGTCCTAGAGATTAAATTCCTTACAACCTACTGTATCTGCACACCAAAGAGCATAAACTCAGAAGGAGGGTTCCACACTAGGCCAACTCTGCCTCCCCCTTATTGCCTGCCATCTAGCAGCCCTGTCAACCCTCTGCTGTAGTGACTATACATTATCCCCTACCCATAGAAAGGGGCGAATCTTCCCTCCATAATGGGAGTGAGGCAGCCCAGCTGCTGGAACATGGGGGTCCTTTACTCTTAAAAGATAAAGCACTCTTTCTGCCACAACTGTAAATGCTGGTTTGCATTCTTGACACTCCAAACCCGAGGGCAGTGGGCAGCAGTACATCTCTTTCCAAGAGCCCTCGAACAATTCCTAGCCCCCTCCCCTGCAAAACACAAGCCCAACTCCTAATCTCAAAACCTGGTCTCCTGCCTCCAGCTCATTTCTCCTGAAACTCAGCCTCTGTGACACACTGACTGGCCAGTGTCTACCTTGCAATGCCACTTGAAACCACTCTAATTCCCAATAAGACTAGTCAGTTTAAGAATGATGGCGTACAAGCTTAAATCTCCCCAAAGTTTAACCCCCCCCCTCCCAAAGTAAACTGTTACTAAAAACAGTTGCTGACTTCCTGATCATGTTTCCCCTGAAATGTAACCAATAACACTGAAATCCTACTTTCTGCACTCTGGGACACAAACCAGGGAGCAGATCAACTTGGTTGTAGATCTCCTATTTTCAACATCCCTAGCATTACCTAGGAATACCCAATTACCACTGCTGTAAAGAACAATTCTGTTTTCCCCTTCACTCAGGGTCAACCTCAAATGTGTTTGAAACCTCCTGTATCCACCATCTAATCATTTGCCAAGTCCCAATGACTCTTGCAATGTGTCTATCAGAGACAAATTTTGGAGCTGGCAAAACTTCGGCAATCATATCAAGTCCGTCCTCTTCTTGTACAGATGAGAAAACTGAGGCTTAGAGAGTTGAGTAATTCAACTATGAAATTAAGTGGCAAAGTTAAAATTCACATATCTGACTCTTCTATTTCTGCTACCACTTCTTTATGCAGTTTCTTGTGTAAGTAAGTACCTTAGAACTAGTCCATTCTGCTACAGACTCATTTCCTAAAACAAATCAGTCTCCAGCTTAAAAACTTTCAAAAGTGCCCTGGCTGGATAGCTCAGTTGGTTAGAGAATTGTTCTGATGTGCAGAGGTTGCCAGTTTGATCCCTAGTCAGGGCACACACAGAAACCAATTTTTGTTTCTGTTTCTCTCTCTTAAAAGAAGAAAAAATCGGCCCTGGCCGGTTGGCTCAGCGGTAGAGCGTCGGCCTGGCGTGCGGGGGACCCGGGTTCGATTCCCGGCCAGGGCACACAGGAGAAGCGCCCATCTGCTTCTCCACCCCCACCCCCTCCTTCCTCTCTGTCTCTCTCTTCCCCTCCCGCAGCCAAGGCTCCAGTGGAGCAAAGATGGCCCGGGCGCTGGGGATGGCTCCTTGGCCTCTGCCCCAGGCGCTAGAGTGGCTCTGGTCGCGGCAGAGCAACCCCCCCCCCCCCCGACGGGCAGAGCATCGCCCCCTGGTGGGCAGAGCGTTGCCCCCTGGTGGGCGTGCTGGGTGGATCCCGGTCGGGCGCATGCGGGAGTCTGTCTGACTGTCTCTCCCCGTTTCCAGCTTCAGAAAAATACAAAAAAAAAAAAAAAAAAGAAGAAATCAATAAATAAGATTTTTTAAAGATAATAACTTTCAAAGTCCTGTTACTTAACACATAACTTTTTTTAAATTTTTTTTACAGAGACAGAGAGAGAGTCAGAGTGAGGGATAGACAGGGACAGACAGACAGGAACGGAGAGATGAGAAGCATCAATCATTAGTTTTTTGTTGCGCATTGCGACACCTTAGTTGTTCATTGATTGCTTTCTCATATGTGCCTTGACCGCGGGCCTTCAGCAGACCGAGTAACCTCTTGCTTGAGCCAGCGACCTTGGGTCCAAGCTGGTGAATTTTTGCTCAAACCAGATGAGCCCACACTCAAGCTGGTGACCTCGGGGTCTCGAACCTGGGTCTTCCACATCCCAGTCAGATGCTCTATCCACTGCGCCACCGCCTGGTCAGGTAACACATAAATCTTAAGACCACATTCTCCCTTTCCAGTCTTAGTTTCCACTATCCTTCCACATATACACTTATATGCTAGCAAAAAATAACAATTTACTATGTCATTTTTTTTTCTCACCTTAGCCTAGTTAATGTTATTGGCTTCAAAGTATAAACCATCCTTATTTCATTTCTTTGCCTTATCAAAATCTTATACTTTAAGATCTATATCAAATACCTCTTCATTATCTCAACATTTACTGAGTACATGATATACCAAGTAATGTGTTAGGATCTGAGAACCCAAGATGGATAGACACAATCTCTAGCCTCAAAGAACTCACAATCTGTAGGAGCCTATTTGAGTATGTATGTGGAGAGAGGGTGAAGAGTAGAGATTACGACAGCAGTGACAAATGCAAATAATTACAATACAAGGTGATGTATGTAATGAAATAAGCAGGGGGCTAGTAACAGAAACACAGATGAAAAGGACATAACAACTTAGTAAGAAAAGGTACCAAGGAAACAGTTTCTTAATGAATGATGAGTTAACTCGGGAAGGTAAGTGGGCTACAAGAAAGGGTATTCAGGCAGTAAGAAGAGTAAGAGGAAAGACAAAACAAAGTACAGCAATGAGAAACACCGTGAGACATGTAGCAGAAATATTTCTGTAGCTGGGTCTCACCAAAGTGTTAATCATAAAGAAGAAATTAGAGGGAGATGAGATTGAAAAGATCGGTAAGGGGCCAGACCCTGCAGAGGGCCTGGAATACCACATTAAAGCATTTCCTTTGAGGAGGATGAGACCCCACTGAAACGGGATGACATGGCCAGACTGCACTTTGGTTAGCTAATGCTGCCTGTTCGAGAACAGATTTGGAAGATGAAGGGACAGAGGACATGGAAGCAAGTAGGAGGCTGCTATGGTATAGGGGATATTTGCTGATTTTTCTTTCTGCCCCCTTTCTATATTGGGGGAATAGCTCGGGTAAGAGCCTTCAATGGGAGGCTGGATACTGCAAACCACTATGGAGCAAGGGGTGGGATGGCAGGTTGGAGGTGGAGGTCCCACCTTCTCTTCCTGGTAGACAAAAGGCTAGTTAGTTTAACTAGACACTCCTTAGGGGAATTTTGTATTTTTCTGAAGCTGGAACCGGGGAGGCAGTCAGACAGACTCCCGCATGCGCCCAACCGGGATCCACCTGGCATGCCCACCAGGGGGCGATGCTCTGTCCATCTGGGGCGTCACTCTGATGCAACCAGAGCCATTCTAGCGCCTAAGGCAGAGGCCACAGAACCATCCTCAGTGCCTGGGCCAACCCTGCTCCAATGGAACCTTGGCTGCGGGAGGGGAAGAGAGAGACAGAGAGGAAGGAGAGGGGGAGGGGTGGAGAAGCAGATGGGCGCCTCTTCTGTGTGCCCTGGCTGGGAATCGAACCCGGGACTCTCGCACGCCAGGCCGACGCTCTACCACTGAGCCAACCAGCCAGGGCTCCTTAGGGGAATTTTGACTTTGAAGAGGTAATGCAAAATCCCAGAACCAAGCAGTTAGACAACATTCAGTAATGGCAGACACCAGAGTACTACTGCAGCATCTTAAACGGACTGTTCAGTGGCGTGACCTTGGCTACGTTCTCCACATCTATAACCTCTCTTGGATTTAGATCATTTTCTAAACCAGGTTCTCTAGCACTCCCATTGATTTTGTGAGCCATACAATATCCTTCCAGTAAATTCCCTTTCTGTTTAAGTTAGCCAAAAGATGATTTTTGTTGTTTGCAAATAAGAATCCTAACCTAATTAGCAGCTAAATCACTGTAATGCGGTTCAAAAAGTAATGACAGAAAGGAAGGGACAGAGCCGAGTAATACTTATGGGATAATAACTGGTAGAACCTGGAGTTTGGAGGCAGAGATGAGTTCAACCATGTTGAGTCTGAGTTGCCTATAGTATGTTAAGCAGTAATATTCAATAGGAGGTTGATGTACAAATCTAACACTTGGCTTGATGAAGATTTTGATAGATTTAGAGTTACCAGTGTTTTTCTAACTGGCAGTTTCAAGAGTGAAGAGTTCACAGGGAGTGTGAAGAGCAAAGCACGTACGTACATGAAAAACTGCCCCAGTACTGCTGGGGAGACAACAGAGAATGCTGGGCTCTGTGAAGAACTGGAGAACCCATATCCATTCCAAAGACAGCGGCTGCTATTCAGCTGCAGTTAAGTGTTGCCACATGAAATGCATATCTAAGGTTGAGAGTGAACTTCAGATCTTTCAAAAGCCAGAAATAAAGTTTTATGTAAATCTTCTAGGTTTTAAATATATGGTGAATAAATTTTAAAAGATAACTAATTTCTTAAAAACGTTTTAAACACTATACAGGCTAAACAAAGGCTTACTAGCTGGAAATCCAACTGTTGAGATTTTTGGTGTAGAGTGAGAAAAGCTAAGGAGGAACGCAAGAGAACATCAGGATTTAAGCACAATAAGCTACACCGACCAAGCAGGTAGAGAAAGAAAAGCTAGAAAAACACATGGCAGTGTCACAGAAGCAAAAACAGAAGAGTACTGCAAGAGGAAAGAGCGATCAGTTATACTGAACAAAGCAAAAATGTCCCCTGGAGTTAATAATTGAAAATCTTTTGAACCCTACTTTTCATTGCCAAACCAAAAGTAATCAGTAAGACATGAGCTTTCATAGCATTTTTAAGTACTTTTTAAGAATAATCTTCTATTTTGTATTTAATTATAGTTGTATGTGGAGGTATGAGCTTTCAAGTCAGAGGGATGTGGGTTCAAATCTTTGTCCCATCAGGTAAATCAACTTCTTTAAGTCTAGTTCATTCCTCTCTACAATGGGATCAAGTTACAAGATAACCAATAAGGCCTGACCAAGCGGTCAGACTGGGATGCGGAGGACCCAGGTTCGAGACCCTGAGGTCGCCAGCTTGAGTGCAGGGTCATCTGGCTTGAGCAAAGGTCACCAGCTTGGACTCAAGGTCGCTGGCTTGAGCAAGGGGTCACTTGGTCTGCTGTAGCCCCGTGGTTGAGGCACATATGAGAAAGCAATCAACGAACTAAGGAACCGCAATGAAAAACGGATGATTGATGCTTCTCATCTCTCTCCATTCCTGTCTGTCCCTCTCTCTGACTCTCTCTATCCCTGTAAAAAATAAATAAATAAATAAAATACCCATATTTAAGAAAAGAAAAAGACAACTAATAAGGATTAATTTAACACCCAGCACAATATTTGGCATATAACCCACACTATGTCCTAGGACCATGACGGCTAACCTTTTTATAAAAAGGTGGGCAGTACCAGAGCAACCAAACGGCGCTGCAATAGGCCCACCATGAAAGCTGGACCGCCCACTAGTGAGTGGGAGGGACCAGGTTGACCAGCACTGCAAAAGTGGGCGGTTTTTATAAAAAGGTTCCCCATCACAGTCCTAGGAGATACTCAACAAATGTTGCTGGATAGACAGCTGGGAAAAACTTGTTTTGCCACTGTGTCTACCTAATCAGCTTTAGTGGGGATCACCCCTCAGATCAATGGCATTCAAAATAATTTGTTAATTTCAGCAGGCTAATTTCTATGAGCTTGAATGTACACTCTAGCTCTCTTCTGCTATATAAGATATAATTTAAGGCATATGGGAATAAGTATACTTTATATTATAGAGTCTGAAGATCATGTTTAACTAACTGGCTTTGGTCAGCCTAAAACTGCTAGAGATGTTCTAAATCACTAGTATACAACTTTGAAGGGTGAGAGACTTTCAAGTTCAGACTCTCAGGGACCCAAGGAAAGGCCACTCAAAACTTCAGTAAAACCAGCCACACCCTCAAACGCTATTTTTCTGACAGCTTCCAGGACATCACATTTTTCTAGTTTTCCTTCAACCTCTGTGGCCACTTCTTTGCTAGTCTTCTCCTCTACCAGCCTTTAATTGTTGAAGTTCACTGAACATTGGTCCTAGAGTTCTTGTCTTTCTTTACTTTCTTTTCAAGAATGTATAACTCACATACATGGCCTCAATTATTATTCAGCATTTTTCCTACCAGATTATCTCTTTGCTTACGTCTCTCATATCTCTAGACAAGACATCTACTCTGAACTCCAGGCCTGTGCATTCACTTCCTTCCTCAGTAGCTCTTCTTGGTAGTCTCTCCAGTCTCCTTGGTTAACACACTTGTCCAGCTCTCCCTGTAAGAGGTTTATGACACCAAGGAGACTGATTCCTTGGTAGTCTCTCTAGTTTCCTCTATTCGCACCACCACGCATGCACATACACAAAAAATGGTCATCGCCTGACCGGGTGGTGGTGCAGTGGATAGAGCATCAGACTGGGATGCAGAGGACCCAGGTTCGAGACCCCGAGGTCGCCAGCTTAAACATGGGTTCATCTGGCTTGAGCAAAAAGCTCACCAGCTCGGACCCAAGGTCGCTGGCTCAAGCAAGAGGTTACTCGGTCTGCTGAAGGCCCGCGGTCAAGGCACATATGAGAAAGCAATCAATGAACAACTAAGGTGTCGCAATGAAAAACTGATGATTGGGCCCTGGCCGGTTGGCTCAGTGGTAGAGCGTCGGCCTGGCGTGCGGAAGTCCTGGGTTCGATTCCCCGCCAGGGCACACAGGAGAAGCGCCCATCTGCTTCTCCACCCCTCCCCCTCTCCTTCCTCTCTGTCTCTCTCTTCCCCTCCCCCAGCGAGGCTCCATTGGAGCAAAGATGGCCCGGGCGCTGGGGATGGCTCCTTGGCCTCTGCCCCAGGCGCTAGAGTGGCTCTGGTCGCGGCATAGCGACGCCCCGGAGGGGCAGAGCATCGCCCCCTGGTGGGCGTGCCGGGTGGATCCCGGTCGGGTGCATGAGGGAGTCTGTCTGACTGTCTCTCCCCGTTTCCAGCTTCAGAAAAATACCAAAAAAAAAACAAAAAAACCCTGATGATTGATGCTTCTCATCTCTCTTCATTCCTGTCTGTCTATACCTATCAATACCTCTCTCTGACTCTCTGTCCCTGTAAAAACAAAAAACAAAAAACGGTAATCACCCTCCAGCATCTCCTGTTCAGTCATGTCCGCAGAGGCCAGAAACCCTCTTCCTTACCACCTACATCCAATATTTGTAAATCCTAACTTTACCACCTAAATATCCTTCCAATCCATCAACTTCTGCCTCTACTGACATTCTGAATGAATTTACTATCAATTCCCTGAACTAATGCAACTCTGGTTCCCCTCTATTCTGGCTGTTTAATTTTACTTACCTTCCAAAACTCTTTTCAACATCATCATTAAAAAAAAAAAAATTCCTGACCTCCCAGAAAGAAAACAAACTGTCTGACCTGTGGTGACGGGGTGATAGTCAACCAGGAATGTGGATGTTGCTGGTTCGAGACCCCGGGCTTACTTGCCCAGTCAAGGCACACACAAGAAGCAACTAGTATGAGTTGATGCTTCCCACACACACCCCTTCTCTCTTTCTCTCCTCTCTCTAAAACCAATAAATAAAATCCTAAAAAAAAAAAGGGGCATAAATTTATGCAGTATACATTACAGGCCAGGCACTCTTTTAACAATCCAAATATACTAATCTATTTCATATTCTTAAGCCTGAAATAACTATCTTTATATTTTAGATGAGGAAACCAAGGCACAGAAAGATAATTTGCTCAACATTCCACAGCAATTTGAATCTGAAAAGTGTTGTCAGATTCAAATTCAGGCAATGTGGCTTCAGAACTCAGAAACTTAACCACCCTACTATATACTATGCTCCTGGTTATATTCTGCTATTATAAAATTGTCTTGCAATATCCATAACTTCTTTTTCGTACTAGAGATTGAACAACCGATTATAGTATAATTAATTGTTTTATACCCCTCTTCCCATATTAGAATGCAAGTTCCACAAGGGCAAGAACTACGTGTGGCTTGTTCATTACAATATTCCCTTTGCGGGTGGTAATGGGCACTCAATATACATTTGTTAAAGGAATGCATTTTCAACTACCAGTCAAAGGTTTGTGGGAACAGGGCTGTGGAGAGGTAATGGGGGAGGTTTCTGAGCAAAAAGCAAGGGCTTCTCTCAGACTGCAGAGATAGTAACAAATTAATGGGCAGTGCACATGTCCTACCAGAAACATGCAGAAGAGGCATTATAAAATCATAAGAATCTTCACTTTTTAGGATCTGCAGTAGACACAGCTTTTATATACAGCAAAAGATGCTGCAGGCAACACATATAAAAAACTGTTTTCTATAGTGCAATAATCACTATTGAAAGTAATAAAATTTTAGTCATCTCCTTGAGGCATGAACCATAAAGCCTCAGTGGGAGCCAATTTAAAGCTGTGGCAAGAAGCAAATGGATGACACTATACCCATATGACTCGAATATAGGGCATGGAATCATTTTTAAGTCAGCCTCGTTATAAAGTTTTTTTTTCCAGTAAAACCCCGGAGTTTTGGTCTAAGTCTGAAACAGAGAATAAGAGCCTACTCCTATCCCTTCAAATTAGACTGGATCTAGAGCTTCCTCTTTGCGGGCATGTTTCACAGAGGTGAAAATAACACCCTGAGTTCCAGATGAGGGATATCTAAAGGTGATCAATCTATCTACCTGCACAATGCCACTTTGATCATCCAACATAAGTAACAACACATGTACAATCTAGGTAAGAGTCCTGGTCCCCTGATGCTCTCCCCACGTCACTCTCACATGCTCCACTTTAACTGGGCTAATATATCTGCATTTGTTCAGCCTAACAGAAAAATATAAATATTTATTTTATTTACAGGGAATTGTTTTTGTGGCAACATGTTAAAAAGGTATGTGTGGTGTGGGGGCATTATAAAGCACTGCTATCACACTTGTGCCTCCAGGCACAAAACATGACCCAGTGACAATGGACTAATGAAAATTTAGTGTGCTAGTTTGATGTGCATTGGCTAAAAAAATGGAGTTATTTATAAGACTGACCAAGTGATTTTGTTCTGTGGAGCTTCAAGTATTTCACATAATCTTAGCTTCAAAATAACTAAGTTAAATAAGAGAAACAAACTATTATTTCTTGCCTTTTAACAGAGATACAAAGACATAAGAAATTTTACATTCTCAAGGTTCCACAACTGCTAAAGGTACAGCTGTGACAGGCTACCGGGTGCCTACTTGTCTCACATTGTGGTCAAGGGCAGTTCTCCCACAGGGGTCAGCACTGAATTTTTTTTAACTGATTTTAGTGAGCAAAGGGGAGGGGGACAGAGAGAGAGAGAGAGAGAGAGAGAGAGAAACATCAATCAGTTCCTATATGTGTCCTGACCAGGGATCGAACCGGCAACCTCTGCATTTCAGGATGAAACTTTAACCAACTAAGCATCCAGCCAGGTCAGCACTAAACTTTTTTAAATAGGTGGAAGCTGAATAAGGCTGGATAATGAATGGGGCTTTGAGCCCTACTCCTAGTAAGTTACCTAACCTCATTCTTATATTTTTCTTTTCTGTAAAATGAAGCAAATATAACATACATTTCAGGATTATTCTGATGATTAAAAGATAATGAACAATGTTGACACACATCAATAATAAAAAAGTTCAGGCCCTGGCCGGTTGGCTCAGTGGCAGAGCGTCGGCCTGGCGTGCAGGAGTCCAGGGTTCGATTCCCAGCCAGGGTACACAGGAGAAGCGCTCATCTGCTTCTCCACTCCTCCCCCTCTCCTTCCTCTCTGTCTCTCTCTTCCCCTCCTGCAGCCAAGGCTCCACTGGAGAAAAAAGTTGGCCCGGGTGCTGGGGATGGCTCCATGGCCCCTGCCTCAGGCGCTAGAATGGCTCTGGTTGCAACAGAGCAACGCCCGAGATGGGCAGAGCATCACCCCCTGGTGGGCGTGCCAGGTGGATCCCAGTCGGGTGCATGCGGGAGTCTGTCTGACTGCCTCCCCGGTTCCAACTTCATAAAAATACAAAAAAAAAAAAAAAAAAAAAAGAAGAAGTTTAGCCCTGGCTGGATAGCTCAGTTGGTTAGAGCACTATCCTGAAGCTGAGGCTGCTGGTTTGATCCCCAGCCAGGGCACATACAGGACTTGATTGAAGTTTCTGTCTCTCTCTTTTCTTTCCTCTCTCATTTAAAAAAAAAGAAAAAAAAAGAAACCACAAACAAAAAAGCTGGCCTGTGTGCAGTGGATAAGGCGTCAACCTGAAATGCTAAGGTCACTGGTTTGAAACCTTGGGCTTGCCTGGTTAAAGCACATACGTCACACAATCAATGAACAACTAAAGTGAAGCAAGTATGAGTTGGTACTTCTCGCTGCATCCCCTCTTCTCTTTCTGTAAAATCAATAAATAAAATCTTTAAAAATAAAAAAAAATAATAAAATATCTTCCTTTAGCCTGACCTGCAGTGGCGCAGTGGGTAAAAGCATCGACCTGGAACACTGAGGTCGCCGGTTCAAAACCCCGGGGTTTCTTGGTCAAGGCACATATGGGAGTTGATGCTTTCTGCTCCTCCCTCCCTTCTCTGTCTGTCTGTCTCTCTCTCTCTCTCTGTCTAAAATGTCTCTTCTCTCTAAAATGAATAAAAATCTAAAACTAAAAAAATAAAATAAATAAAAATAAAAAACATCTTTCTTTAAAAGTAAGCTTGTTATTCCCTGCCCAGTAATTTTTTTTTTATTTTTTTTTTTTTTTATTTTTTTATTTTTTACAGAGACAGAGAGTGAGTCAGAGAGAGGGGTAGACACGGACAGACAGACAGGAACGGAGAGAGATGAGAAGCATCAATCATTAGTTTTTCATTGCGTGTTGCAACACCTTAGTTGTTCATTGATTGCTTTCTCATATGTGCCTTGACCATGAGCAGGCCTTCAACAGACTGAGTAGCCCCTTGCTGGAGCCAGCAACCTTGGGTTTAAGCTGGTGGACTTTTGCTCAAACCAGATAAGCCCGCGCTCAAGCTGGCGACCTCGGAGTCTCGAAACTGGGTCCTCTGCATCCCAGTCCGACGCTTTATCCACTGCGCCACCGCCTGGTCAGGCCTTGCCCAGTAATTTAAAAGAGTAATACCACTAAAGGTTTCTCTCAAAGCAAAATTACTCCTTCAAAAAGTGACCATCTCCTTCTCCCTGCCTCTCTCCTTGCTCTCTTTCTCTCTCTGTCCTCCTCCCTCACCCATGGCTAGACTGATGTGATGAGCACTTGGGCCCCAGGCAGAGTCTCCACCTCAGGTGCTGAAAATAGCTCGGTTATGAGCCACCCCAAATGGGCAGAGCATTGGCACCAGATGGGGGTTGCCGAGTACATCTCCAGTCAGGGCCCAGGCGGGACTATCTTTTATACCCCATCTTTCCTCCATTCACTTAAAAACAATTACTCTTTCAAGATTTGGTTGAACTGATCTGCTAAGCAGAATGGTACGCTACTGAGACATATGTAAAAGTTTCACAAATAGCAAAGCTGCTGGACCAGGTGAAAGGACTTTAGCATTACTGTGCTGAGAAAGCAGTACAACCTTTTAACCTCAAAACCATGGAAAAGACATCAGCCTGCACTGGTGTCTAGGGCAATATCCAGGTACTTCAATTAGTCATTTTTCATCTTTGTAGGAATGATGTCAGTCTCTATCTCATACTACTTTATTTACTTCACAATGCTTGCTTATAGGAACTTACTCTCCAGCTAAGCCTTGGTAGTTCATATGCCCAGATCCAGATGCATGAACTCTTTTTTTTTTTTGTTTTTTTTAGATTTTATTTATTGATTGGGGGGGGGGGGGTGAGTGAGAAAGAGACGGAGAACCTGACCAGTCGGTAGCGCAGTGGATAGAGCGTTGGACTGGGACCAGAGAACCCAGGTCTGAAACCCTGAGGTCGACACCTTGAGCATGGGCTCGTCTGGTTTGAGCAAGGCCCACTGGCTTGAGCCCAAGGTCGCTGGCTTGAGCAAAGGGTTACTTGGTCTGCTGAAGGCCCACTGTCAAGGCACATATGAGAGAGCAATCAATGAACTAAGGAACCGGAACGAAGAATTGATGTTTCTCATCTTTCTCCCTTCCCGTCTGTCTCTATCTGTCCCTCTCTCTGTCTCTGTCACAAAAAAAGAAATGGAGAGTGAGAAAGAGGGGGCATCTACTCATAGTAGTTGCTTCTCATCTGTGCCTTGACCAGGCAAGCCCAGGGATTTGAACCTGCAACCTAGGCGTTCCAGGTCTACGCTTTATCCATGGCGCCACCGCAGGCCAGGCAGCATGAACTTTTGATTGCCATGACTTTCAGAAGAGCAGTGAATGGAAGTGATCAATACCTATATTACCTATACCTCATGAAAAAGGTTGCCCCAATAGAAGGTACATCTGAAAAACAGGCAAAAGCACTACATTTTAAGGAGAATCAATATGTTAATAAACAAAGGGCTAATAGGCTCTACTTCACAGACAAGAGATAAACAAAAGAGAGAATGACTGAGTACTGAGTAGAAGCAATGAATAAGGAACCACTGAGTATAAGTTAAGTATTCATGCAACCTGGTAACCCTATTCAAAAATCCAGAAAAATATTCCCAGCCATTCAGTTTATTTTAGGCAGATGTACATATATCTGATAAATCATGTTCTATTAGAAAATCCTGCTATAATCTGAGCTCTAAATAGGCAGCCTACCTACTAAAATCACTGGTTTCTTCTAGAACTTATCAAAAAGAAATTCCCATATCATTAATAGGACAATGTACTTCTGAAAACCCATGTCCCAAAGGAATGATTCCCAAAGATGTAGTGGACCACCAAAGTATGTAGTGGAGAAAAAATGAAAATATGTAGTGGGCAGAAAAAAACAAAAACCTTTGGATATTCCAAAGGTTGCTATAATGACAGTGAAAGACAATTTGGGAAATGTAAAAAACTTTGCAGCTCTTGAGATCCTTCCTCTCAGATGAAATTAAGAATTAAGTTACTATACTTCCTTTCTCAGAAAAGTACAGACATAGTTTTAGGAGAATTACCAACTCTCAAAACAAAAAGGAGTTATTATAGATTGCTAATTACCGGTGTATTGGGACATTACCAAAAGAATTAGAACTATCACATTTAATGTGCTGACATATAAGGGAGAAAAGCAGCACAGTCCTATTATTACCTAGTAATTGGAGTACCATGTCATTTAATTACCTGTTTAAAATGAAATAAAGTCTGAAAATGCCAAATAAAATGGAAGGCATACACCATAAATTTCTCTGGAAATGCACAGAAGAAATAAAATCAGACATGTTTCTTTCTTTCTTTCTTTCTTTCTTTTTTTTTTGGTATTTTTCTGAAGTTGGAAACGGGGAGGCAGTCAGACAGACTCCTGCATGTGCCCGACCGGGATCCACCCAGCATGCCCACCAGGGGGCAACGCTTTGCCCATCTGGGGCGTCGCTCCGTTGCAACCAGAGCCATTCTAGCTCTTGAGGCAGAGGCCACAGAGCCATCCTCAGCGCCCAGGCCAACTTTGCTTCAATGGAGCCTTGGCTGCGGGAGGGGAAGAGAGAGAGAGAGGAAGGAGAGGAGGAGGGTTGGAGAAGCAGATGGGCGCTTCTCCTGTGCGCCCTGGCCAGGAATCGAACCTGAGACTCCCGCACACCAGGCTGACGCTCCACCACTAAGCCAACTGGCCAGGGCCAGGCATGTTTCATTCTTTCAATGACAAACCCAGTACTTTCTTAAATACTTTTTTAAATTCTTCATTTGTCTCTGAAAATTTTTTTTGTATTTTTATTTGAATAGGAGTAAGTCTGATGTTCTGGGAACTCTTTGCAAACAAACTAATAAGGATATATTTAATAGTCTGACATTGAAGAAGCTAGAGCATTGTCTGGGTTTCCTACACTGTTAAGAACAGCCCTGGCCGGTTGGCTCAGCGGTAGAGCGTCGGCCTAGCGTGCGGAGGACCTGGGTTCGATTCCCGGCCAGGGCACACAGGAGAAGCGCCCATTTGCTTCTCCACCCCTCCGCCGCGCTTTCCTCTCTGTCTCTCTCTTCCCCTCCCGCAGCCAAGGCTCCATTGGAGCAGAGATGGCCCGGGCACTGGGGATGGCTCTGTGGCCTCTGCCTCAGGCGCTAGAGTGGCTCTGGTCGCAATATGGCGACGCCCAGGATGGGCAGAGCATCGCCCCCTGGTGGGCAGAGCGTCGCCCCTGGTGGGCGTGCCGGGTGGATCCCGGTCGGGCGCATGCGGGAGTCTGTCTGACTGTCTCTCCCCGTTTCCAGCTTCAGAAAAATGAAAAAATGAAAAGAAAAAAAAAAAAAAAAAAAAAAGAACATAGTCCTGGATCCACCCCACTGAAGGTGAACGTAAAGCAATGGTGACCGCTGGCCGAGTTACTGTTTATGCTTGCTGGGTTTTGATTATTATGTAACATATATTAGTGAGTAGAAACTGTTTTATTTTTTAAAGTCTCCTGCTGAAATCTGAAGGCAAGAGTTAAGATATTTCATTAAATGACCAAGAGCTTGGTGAAGGAAAGGATAGTAAAAAAAAGAAAAACAAAACCCTACAGAACAGCTTAACAAGAAATTTCAGAGACTAACATAATTTGTAGTTGAAATTTAAACCATCCAGTAACTATAAAGAAGTGAACTTATTTTGCAATATAAATACAATGAAAATCTTAAAGGCAAAATGAGTTAGAAAGCATCAAAAAAAGAGCTAAATTAGAATTTTATACATGTGCACATATAAGACAAAACTGAGAGGTTAAAAAAGGGAAAGATTATTTAGGATAAAATTTAGAATGTAATAAGTGGCTAAACAAACTTATTTTAGGCAACGGTAAACAGTTCACACAACAGCTTTGTATACACAGAAATATAACTCTCACTTGGGTACTAGGTACCAAAGGAACTACATCAGTGTTTCTTCACATTCCTTAAAAGGCCTCAGCAAGACAGAAGCAAAATGGCACAAAGTTAGCGAATAAAAAAAAGTGAATAAAATCATAATGGGAGGATGAAAAGAAGGCCACCAACTCTATGAGGAAAAGAATAAAACATTAATTGAAGAAAAGATCTAAAGTTAAATTAAGTAAAATATGAAATGATAGCCTATCAAATAATGAAATGTTAAAGATAAATACTAACTTCAGTACTAGGATGGTCACGGTGGTATAAGGGTACGTCATGCAAAGGTCTACAGATCAGGGACTTGCTCAAATGCAAGTCCAGACGAGGACTGAGTTCTAGGAGTGAGGGTGAAAGGTCCAGAAAAATATTTGTCTTCTGTTTATCCCTGAGGTATTAGGCTCAATGTAAGCTCAGAAGATAGCTTAACTCTTGCAGGGTTGTGGACAAATAGTGTCTTCAAAGCATTTGGCATCCATCTGAATGCTCAGAAAATGTTAGTCTTTCAACCAATGAGAATATCAAATGTCATTCTTTTTTTTTTGTGTGTGTGGCAGAAACAGGGAGAGTCAGAGAGAGGGACAGATAGGGACAGACAAGCAGGAACAGAGAGAGATGAGAAGCATCAATCATTAGTTTTTCGTTGGGACACCTTAGTTGTTCATTGATTGCTTTCTCATATGTACCTTGTCCGTGGGCCTTCAGTGGACCGAGTAACCCCTTGCTCAAGCCAGCGACCTTGGGGTCGAGCTGGTGAGCCTTGCTCAAACCAGATAAACCTGCACTCCAGCTGGAGACCTCGGGGTCTCAAACCTGGGTCCTCCACATCCCAGTCAGACGCTCTATCCACTGCGCCATCGCCTGGTCAGGCTAAAATGTCATTCTTAAAGTAAGGAAACACTGTTCTTGGCACCCACAAATTAATCTTAAGTGGTAATTTTGCTTTAAAAAATCTAACTCTTTTCAAAGGAGATGTGTGCAATGGTTTCTTTTAAAAACTGATCCCCGTCACCGTCCTACCTTACCTATCAGAAACTTGACCCTGCCTGACCTGCGGTGGCACAATGGATAGAAAGCTTCGACCTGGAATGCTGAGGTCGAAGGTTCAAAACCCTGGGCTTGCCTGTTCAAGGCACATACAGGAAGCAACTACTACAGAGTTGATGCTTTCCACTTCTCCCCCATCTTCCTCTCTCTAGAAATCAAAATAAAATTTAAAAAAAAAGGAAGAGAAACTTGACCCTTCATATAAAATGTCAAAATTTTCCTTTTACAACCAACCCATACTCTGCAGTGGTGGTTACTACAATGCCAGGATTCTTCCACCCCAACAGCAGTGGTGCTGCAGAGAAAACTGTCCCGGAACATAGATGATTTCTGTTTCCTGGTCATTCACAATCAGCTCAGCAGATTTCTATCATTTTCTATCCATGTCTAAGTGGCTTTTGTCAATTTGGGAACTGACAAATCAAAAGGCCAGATGCACAGAATAGATCAAACATGGTGAAAGTGTGAATTGTGCAAGTACCCATACATTCATCAACCCATCAAATCCCTACCCCAATCCACTCTTCCTCTGCTACTTCAGTTTTAGACCTCCCACCAAGCCTGTCTCTTCACACACACACACACACACACACACACACACCTACCCTGTTTTTGGCCAGTGTCCTTCATCTTGCCTTGCAGACCTACTGACATGCCACTCTTGCACCCTTGGTCTTCTTAAACTGAAAATGCTGTTTTTTTTTTTATCATAACTTCTTTTCTTTTAAGGGGCAGGATAATTCCAAAATACTTGCAATGTCTGGCCCTAAGAGGTTGCCAATTTGTTCTGAAGCATATTTGGTGACAATACAAAAAAAAAAACCAAACCTTCAGCAGAGGACATTATCTAATTGACTTACAGAAGACATTATTCACATCACAAACTCATCTTCTAGTATCTAAAGTGCTCCACACCAGATGGGCCCTCACCTGATGGTAAGGATAACCCAGTCAGTGAATCCAAGACGGAACTGACAAGCTCAGAACAACAGAAGAGTAAATAATCTGTGGCTGTTGGTGTGATGGTAGGATGTAGTAGTCATCGATTATGCAGCTCCTCTGGCTTGTGTTTGGAACGTTCTTGAAAAGAAAACGACTGGGTACTAAGTCTTTGACTTTTGGCTCACTGTGTTCAGCTATCGAAGAGTGGTCCACTAAATATCCATTTACCTATATACGTCCACTATACACCTCTTCTTTGAAGACCTAATCACTTCAGGACTGCCCCTTAAGAGGTAGGAGCTGCTGCTGCATTTGCACAGCTGCTGCAATGCCAGGGAAATTTCCTGCGACACTAGAGACAGGTAAATAAAGAAATTCTCGCTCCGAGGCGGGGGAGGGGGGGGGGTCTCCTGCCAGTGAAAAGTTTACATAATGCAACAGAAAACCAGTACGCTCTGCAGACCTGTCAAAGGGTATGCAAGGCTTGAGCTTCTCTTTTCCGACCACCTCTAAATACTCTCCAAAAGCTTGCTCTACTCTCCCAAAGACCCACAGACATTACATCCAATAATGTATAATAATCTGCACACGCTTATCCCATGCGTCCCTGCCCACCTTTATTATTAAAATTCAAAAACACAAGCAAAAATAGAAAAAACAAAAACCCGATCCTCCCACTTCTGAGTCCAAAGTATGGAGTAACCAGAGCCGGGGAGTTTTTCCTCTTCTGAAGGGGCAAGGAGGACAAGTAGCTGTCTCCATATCTACACCACGCTGAGTAATGCAATGACAAACCCTAAAACTCAACGGCGGGCGGGGCAGATCCCTTCGCGGCTCGGGGCGGCTCGGGGCGGCCCGGGCCCCGCGGCCCGGCAGCCGGCCTCTCCCCCAGCCTCTCACAAAGGAGAATGGTTCAGCCCAGAGCATCACCCAACACCTGATCCCTCCCTTAACTACCGGTGGACGGGTAGGGGACGGTGGATCGAGGAGGAGAACGAGTTATTGAAAACAATCCTTAGAGCCTTAGCTTCCGCAAAAACCCTGGGACCAGCACTGAGGAGCGGGCATGAGCGGGAAGCCTACCTGATCAGGTCCCGGTGCTTCCTTTCGAGGCAACGTTTCAACTCACCCTTTCGGAGAACAAGGCGCCTTCCGGCGGAGCACGGCCAGCCCTCGCCTCAATCTAGCTTGCTAGTAGTCCATTCTCGCTCGGCTCCGCCCACCTACAGTCCCACCCACCAATGGCAGGGCCGACGCTTGGCCTCTTCCAGCAGGATTGTGTGAGTGCCATCCAGGAAGTCTCTCGAGGGTGGGAGGTCCTAAAAGGCTCAGAAAGATACGTAGGCAGCCACAGATATGCCTGATTGGAAATAAAATCTGGCGGTAGCTCACTTCTGAAGGTTCAGTTCACAGGCGTTCAGCCTTCTTGGCATATCTTTTGACCCTCGCCATCGGGGGCGCTCTAAACTAAAACAACATTTAGTTACCTGTTTCTGGGGAGCCATCTTGGATCGGGCTGGTGCCTTGAGGACAGGGAGGAGGGAGCTTAAAGAAATTGAAGCTCTTTTCCGCGTTCTGTCGGACTACTTAGGTCCAGCTCCCAACATGTAGTCAGAATGTCCTTTAGTCATGATGGCGAGACATTCTGGAGTAATGCTGAATGTGGTTAGAAGCAACCACCACCCCCTCTCATAAGAGTGATCTTTCTAAATCTGAGAAGCAGAAATGAGTTCTTAGAAAAGACAGTGGGGGTGCATGACCAGGCTGTGGTGGTGCAGTGTATATAGAGCCTTGGATTGGGACACTGAGGACGCAGGTTCGAAACCCCGAGGTCACCGAGGACACGGCTTGAGCAAAAACATCATTGGCTAAACTGGAGCACCACCACCCCCACTCCCCTACTTGATCAAGGCACAAATGAGAAAGCAATCAATGAACTAAAGTGCAGCAACTACAAGTTGATACTTCTCAGTTGTCCCTTCCTGTTTGTATCTCTCTCAAAATAAACAAGAGAAAAAAAGTGGGTTTTCCAAGTTCTTCAGATAATCCTTTATAGTCACCTCACTCCTCAGGCATAAGACCAAAATAGATTACATATTTACTTTAGATGCTTCTAATCCTTAATGCTTCACTTGCAAGTTTTCCAGTGTTGACTCTGACAATACAGAGGACTGGGAGTCAGTTGAAAATGAACAAACAGCATTTAGGGAAGAATTTCATTTTTAAAAAGAAAGGCCTAAATATTTATTAATAAACCCAAACTAGTTGTGACTACAGATAGAGCAAATGATAGAAACCTTAAAAAAGAAAGTATATGTAAGGAAGAGGGCCGTTAAAGGACCTTAAAAACACTAATGCAAAAAAATTTTTAATTGGCTGCAGAGTAATTTTCTAATAACTACATTTAAATTGGAAAGGAAATAATTTTTTAGTGGCTTCAATCCTCTTGTGCTCAATGAGAAAGATTTTCCTGCATTTCCTAGTCTCTATTTGCTACAAGAAGTTTGGTTTGTTTTTTTAATTGGGGAGTGAAAGGGACTTTTCCAGATCCTGAAAGTAATTTCTCAAGGAATAACATTTTGCAAGATCACACATAGTAGGAGCTCAGAGACCTTAAGGAGTCATAAGAATCAATTTTTATTTTTTAATTTTTTTTGTGACAAACAGGGAGAGGGACAGACAGGAAGGTAGAGATCAGAAGCATCAATTTTTCATTGCAGTACCTTCATTGTTTATTGATTGCTTTCAGATGTGCCTTGACCAGGGGGCTACAAGCAGACCGAGTGACCCTTTGGTCAAGCCAGCAATCTTGGCTCCTTGGGCTCAAACCAGTGACCTTTGGGGTCAAGCCAGGGACCATGAGGTCATGTCTATGATCCCACGCTCAAGCCAGCAACCCCGAACCCAAGCTGGTGAGCCCGTGCTCAAGCTGGATGAGCTCACTCTCAAGCTGGATGAGCCCACGCTCAAGCCAGTGACCTTGGGGTTTCGAACCTGGGTCCTCTGCATCCCAGTCCAATGGTCTATGCACTGTGCAACTGCCTGGTCAGGCAGGAATCAATATTTTATCACAGAAGTGATATAAGACTTGGCCATATATATTTCTCAGTATATTGAACAATCTGTTGGACAAATTCTCCTCTATCACTGTTTCAAATTTGAGGTATTAGGTTATACCAGAACAATTGTGTTTGTCTGTAAATGAATATGCAAATATGATCTTAATAGTTTCTAGAATGAGAACCTATTATCCTTCTACTTATTTGATACAAAATAAACTTGCTATTAAAGGACTCAGTTATAGACATTATAGAAAAGAGAAAGGATTTGCCTGGTCTAACAATTTCTGCTATCTGCAATGATCTGTAATAATATGATTTAGACTGCTATAAATAATATGATTTCCAAGGGTTTTGGCTTTCAAAAACCAATCAACATGTGTATTATAACATTCTTCATTAGAAGTAGGAGATCCATTTTATATAATTCATAAGCATTTCACTCAGAACACCAGCAATGATCAAAACAGATTATGAATTTGTCCAGACACCTTTTTTTTTTCACTCTTATCTTACAACTGGTGAAATACCCAAGTATAGAAGGTTATGAATGGTTTGGATAATAGAACTGGATGGAGGAATTTTGCATTACAAAGATATGCTCTGAAATATCAAAATGGCATACTTTTAATAGCTCTGGTCGCAGCAGCTCTAGGCAGAATGCTATCTTTGATCATTGCTCTGATGCCTACAATCATTAGACAGATATGTTGGTTGGTAAAGAAAAACAGCACAGCCCTGGCTGGGGATAGCTTGGATGGTTTGAGCATACTCCCCAAGTGCAGAGGTTGTTAGTTTGATCCCTGGTCAGGGCACATACAGGAACAGATCAGTGTTCCTGTCTCTCTTGCTCTCTCCCTACCTCTCTCTAAAACCAATAAAATAAACATTAAAAAAAACCCAACAGTACAGAAACGATAGTTATATTTACTTTAGTTTTGTTCCTAGTGTGAAGGTACAGACAAACCTCAAATTCAACAGCCTCAAATCTGTTTTGGAATGAGGATTTTAAAAAATAAAACAAAAGCATAATCAAAGCATTAACCCAAATGTCTTCCAATTTCTTGTGGTACAGTGTAAACTATTACTGCTACTGGGGGCTGAATCCGGCACAGAATGAATATATCTTAAGGAGCTGATACAATCTGATACCTTTGATACAATTCCCTAGAAGTAAAGTCTTTACTAATGTTTGGGATACAATCAGAAATACACATGAAATATGAGCAGCTTGGATACATGCATATATTTAATAATGAAACAATTCATCACCAACAACAAAATTAGAAAAACTCATGAGACCTCAGTGCTGTAGAATAGCATGGGACATCAAGGCAAAGAGATAAGCAACTGACCCAGAGGCTGAATGATGAGGGAAGCAAAGGCAAATTTGGCTAAAATAGTATTATATTTTCATGAAAAGAGAATGGCTGGAGAAGGACCCACTTACTTGACTGCTTAGGAGCAAGCAAACTTAGTGTATGCTGTATGGAATGGAAGCAAAGAGCTAGGGAAGGGAAAGAGAAGAGAGAAAAGAATAGAGATTCCAGGATAAGCAGATGAAAGAGATGGAGATAATTACAGAGATGACTCTAGGGCCTTTTGTTTCCTCTGAAGTCTACAGTAGACCTGTTCCAAGTATGTCAGTTAAGTTCAATGATCACATGAATTGATACCAGGCACTGGGAAGGAATGGTGGGGGGACTAGTTTACAAAAGTATAGGGATTACATGGTCCCTGCTCGTAAGGAGCTTACAACCTATATGGGGAGACAAATTCCACACGCAAAACAACTATAAAACATATTTACAAAGCAACATAAATACAAATAAATATACATATGAGTAAACAACATATGAAAGCTAAGGGGTACTGTGGCAATAATTTTTTAGAAGTCTGTGGGTCAAAGACGACTTTCTGAAGGAAAAAGTTTTGTACTTTGAGTATAATGTTAGCAGAAAATAGGGCATGTGCAAAGGCATAGAAGTGGAAGTAAATATGTCGTGTCCAGTAAGTAAGCAGATTAGCTTGAGTACAGTAAAAAGTCTCAATAGGTCTCAATAAGAAGTGAGTGATAAAACAGCAGGGGTCTATTTGGTGAGACACTGCAATATAGGTCTGGTTCCTAAAACAAAACAAACAGTGAAAGATATTTTCTTTAGGTAATGATAATATGTAGCCACAGGTCCAAGAGCAACTCCACTGCTCTCAAAAGCTTAGTAGTTACTCTAAGAGAAACTAGTAATAGGATGGTAGAGATGTATTCAGCATCCTTGAGCAGTTCAAGTAGAAGGAATTGCCTCTGCAAGAACTCTCATGAAGTGGCAAGTGGAAAAACTCAATGAAATACCTAGACCAAGGATCTATCATCCAAAGGCTAGCCAGATCCCTGTAATCTCAAGTGCTTAAGCAGAGTGTCTCAGACCCTTGTCATTAACTCCTGGTGGGGAGCAAATTATGTATACTTCTAAAATAATTTATTTTTGAATTGCCATGACAATCAACTCTGATCCTAACATTTTAGAATTTAAAATAGGATAAGAAGAGCCCTAATCTATAGGGAATGTTCACATCCCTGAAGAAGGGACAGGTCATTAAGGGCCCAAATTTTCCCCTGGTCTTTATGTGGAAAGGCAAAACATCACAACTTGAAAAGAGGCTTTTCTCAGCCAAAGTAAGCAAGACCTCTTTCTTTAAGCTTATCGGTCTGAAGCTGTTCCAGGGAGGAAAAAAAGAGTCCAGACCAGATGTTCAGCAGCAGCCAGAGTTGGACTCTATGTCACCAGAGTTCCGCTGGGAGGTGCTGGGTCCCCCTGATGTTGAGATACACTGCTGAGGACCAATCTTGATGCCATTTGCCTATAAAAGAAAAGAAGCAATAGTTCCCAATAGTTCCTACCTCAAGTGCTAAAAGTAAATGAAGAAAGCAAATGTGACCTTGGCAAGTAACCATGTGCCCTAGCCAGACTGTTGTAGAACAATAATCTGTGATAGTGAAGGTGAGATGACCAGCTGTGGTATAAGTAACACAGGTGATTAGAAATGGCTTTTGTGACTTTTTTTAAGCGAGAGGCAGGGAGGCAGAGACAGACTCCCGCATGTGCCCCAACCCAGGATCCACCTCGCAAGCCCCTTATAGGGCAATGCTCTGCTCATCTGGGGCTGCTGCTCCATTGCTAGGCAACTGAGCCATTTTAGCATCTGAGGCGAGGCCATGGAGCCACCCTCAGCACCCGGGGCCAACTTGCTCAAACCATTCGAGCCATGCTGGGGGGAAAGGGTAGAGAAGCAGATGGTCACTTCTTCTGTTCCTGTGCGCCCTGACCAGGAACGGAATCCAAGACTTCTACACGAGGGGCCAATGCTCTACTGCTGAGCCAACTGGCCAGGGCCTTGTGAACTTTTTTAAGATGACCATTATACTACAGTTCATAGCTATGTGCAGAATCAGGATGTGATTAGGAAAGAGTAGGAGCAGAATAAAGAATAGAAGTAGCGTACTACCATGTAATTTTTTTTTTTTGCCCCAGAATTTGCTTTATAGAAATGGCCCTACTGAGCAATCAACAATTATACCTCTCCCAAGTAAAGAACTGAGGTTAAGAAGAAAACCACCTATACTGTATAAGCCTTAGATCACCAACTAATACTACTAATACTCACTTTAAGCATTCTAGGTTTCAGACTTGAGAAAAAACAGAAATTAATGACAGGTGTCTGTGCACCTACATAAAAAAACAATTATGAATTGGCATAGCTTCAAACAGTACAATGTTAGACGGGATGCTACAGTCTATGGACCTTCCTGTTCTCTTTAAGATAAAGTAAAGTTAACTGTCAGCCCCACCCCTTCTCACCTCGTTGTGGACATCAAATAAACCCTGCTGGATCTTCCTATATATTTCTTTGGCTGTGTTAATGAAGGCCTAAAGGAGATATAAATCATATCATTAGGCTCAAGTTTAGGCAGATAAATTAGGTAAAGAGAATAAAAATATTATTCCTATTTGAATTTCTATGAACTAGGAACCATTAGGAGAACAGAGTAAAAATGCAGAAGGTCCCCCAAAGTCCCTGCAAAAGCCATTAAGAGTAGTTTCAAAAATAAAAAAGAAATTATGATATTTTGGAACCAACTCAAGATGTTCCTAGGTTGGCACCTTTTAAATATAAAACAAATAGGCTCTCTTCTTAATTAGTTACTGAAGGTACGGTAAATACCAGGCTGAGGAATGACTACTGTAGAACCCAAGAGATCCTCCAACTAAAATGATTAACAGTGGTGCCTAAGCCAAACTTACAATTAATGTTAACCAAAGCAAAGGTAAACCCTTAGAAACCAAGGTAAAAGAAATGGGGAAATTCTTGGCCCTGGCCAGCTGGCTCAATGGTAGAGCATTGGCCCGGTGTATGGATGTCCCAGGTTCGATTCCCAGTCAAGCTACACAAGAATTGTGCCCATCTGCTTCTCTACCCCTTCCCCTCACGCTTCTCTCTCATTCTCTCTCTCTCCCTCTCCCTCTCTCTCTTATCTCCTCCACTCCTGCAGCCATAGCTCAATTGGAGCAAGTTGGCCCAAGGTACTGGGGATGACTCCGTGGCCTCTGCCTCAGGTGCTAAAAAAATGGCTCCAGTTGTAATGGAGCAATGAACCCAAATGGGCAGGACATCGCCCTCTAGTGGGCTTGCCAGGTGGATCCTGGTTGGGGTGAATGCAGGAGTCTGTCTCTGTCTCCTCTCCTCTCACTAAATAAAATAAAATAAAATAAAATAAAATAAAGAAATGGGGAAATTCCCTTACAGGGAGACAGTCACTCTGACCACAAGACATTTTTTCCTTAATGGTGTCGCTGAATAAAAGGACAAAAATATGATATAATCTCTGAAAAGCTTTCACTACTTTTTCCAAATAGTACCTCTTCAACATTGCAGGCTGTTTTGGCCGAAGTTTCCATGAATATAAGTCCATGCTCCCGAGCAAATGCCTCTCCTTCTTCTCTTTTCACATCCCTGCGGGACTCTAAGTCACTGCAAGAGATTAATTGGGGAGAAAACTAAAATAAGATTCAAGTGAAAGAAGAAACCCTTGTTCTAAAAGAACCCCATAGCTGTTTCAACTGTCAGTTAATCCGTAAAGAATGAAGATCCTACACAATATTCTCTTATATAAGGTTACTGATTTTTGTAGTCCCTTGGAAAAACTTCTTCAGATCCATGACAGCTGCTGCATGGTTGAGGATAATACCTTACTCTGTTACAGAAAGAAGGGTTTATAAAGGGTTAGACAAGCCCCATAGTTGCTCAAGGTTTATGCCCCATGCTTCTTTTTCGAATGAGTTCCAGTAAGAACAAAGGAAAGAAGATGAAAGGGAAATTCCAGTTGTTAGAAAGGAGAAAAGTCATAGATGTCCCATCCCACTGTGATGAGTATCCTCCTCCTTTACTGGAATCAATCCACAAGAAGAGAGAAAGGCAGGAATAAGGAGTTCCCTTAACTCTCATTAGTCTCATTACTAATGTGTATAACAGCAGCGTGCCATCAGTTAAGGGAAGGGCTCAGAAAAAATTGTAAAATTAGGTGATTGAGGTGTGGGGGAATAGAGCCAAGGACTGGGAAAGGGAATAAAGAGAGGCATGGAAAAACTTTATGGAAGACAGGATAAAAGGCCGTAAAATAAGGTAAGAAGGATGATTTTCACTTTTCAAATAAAAAATTTTCATTTGGGAGGCTTCTAGTTTTTCAACTATGAATAAAAAATACCTAGGAGTAAGTTCATTAAAGAACAACAAATCTACAAAATATTTATTATTCATAAGCTACATGTAAACCAGGGAAGAACTATTCATCTAAATGACAATAGCCCAAAGTTGTAGTTCTACTCCAAATGGTCCTCTAAGCTCCAGGCATGTTTGTCCATTTACTTGTTCTCCATTTCCACTGATATGTAAAAGGCACCTTAAATTTACATCAAAAGGGGACTTGATCTTTTCCTTCCAACCTGCTATTGCCCCAGGCTTCCACATCTCTTAGTAAAGGGCAGAAGCCAAAAACCAAAATGTATTTTTTTTTTGGTTACAGAGAGAGAGAGAGAGAGAGAGACAGACAGACAGACAGACACAGATAGGGACAGACAGGAAGGAGAGAGATGAGAAGCATCAATTCTTCATTGTGGCACCATAGTTGTTCATTGACTGCTTTCTCATATGCTCCTTGATAGGGGGCTACAGCAGACTGAGTGACCCCTTGCTCAGGCCAGTGACCTTGGGTTTAAGCCAGTGACTTCTGGGCTCAAGCCAGAGACCATGGGGTCTCTGATCCCATGCTCTAGCCAGAGACCCCGCACTCAAGCTAGTTAGCCCATGCTCAAACTGGAGACCTTAGGGTTTCGAACTAGTCCAATGCTCTATCCACTGTGCCACCACCTACCTGGTCAGGTCAAATTTCCCAATATGTCATTATTAACACCTCTCCCTCTTTCATTTTGTTGGGCAGATAAAATATATTGTGCTCACTTTGTTAAAGATGCTGCTGCCCACATGGAAGCCCGGCAACCGGGTGATGGTATTGGTTGCCCTTCTTGCTTGGGATGGGCGTGATTATATTAATGTGTGTTGGGGGCGAGCTGTGGGCAGGCAGGATCCTTGTAGCCTGGGGCTTGGTTTTGGGACTAAGCCTTTCTCACCCTTTTTGATGTGGGGTGGTGCAACTCTCATGAGTAATCCCATTATGCCTCAGATAAGTGATTTTGTATCACAGACTTCCTTGTTTGTATATTGGATTAAAGGTTTTGATTTCTACACTACAAAATGGGGCAAACCAGGGAACTTGCTCTCTCTCGGTTCCTGAGATTAGCATTAGAGAGGAGAGCAGAGAAAGGCCATGTGGAAAGAGAGGGGAAGCAGCTAAGATGGTGGAGTGCTGAAAGAGAAGCCAGTTTGTGCAGAGTTTGTTCAGAGAGAAGGAGATGGGGAAGAGAGGTCTGGTGAGCTAGAAACCTTTGATTCTAGGAAACTCAGATAAGTCAGTGGCTTTGGGAGCCCTGAATGGAAAGGGAAGTGTTTTCCCACTGTGTGTATTTCTTGCCCACCAGGTGCAAGCTAGGATTAAAGCAAATGGCCCACCAGTTCTTGGCTCCGTTGTTTCATTACTGTCTGTCCAAATCTAATGTGAACCTGCCTGTGAATGGCCACGACGGTGGCTACTGGCTTTCCACACTCCAAATATCCAATCCATTCCACAGTGAGGTACTTCTAAAATGAACCTTAAAATTATCCTTTTCTCCTCTGCTCCAGCATCATCACCCCTAGCACAAGCCCCCATTCTCTCTCACCAGGAATATTGCAGTTAGGATCCCAATTCAACCCAGAGAGATCTTTTACAATCTCATCAAGCCACTTCTCTGCTTAAGATTCTTAAATGGCCTGACCTGTGGTGGCGCAGTGGATTAAGGCGTCGACCTGGAAATGCTGAGGTCGCCGGTTCGAAACCCTGGGCTTGCCTGGTCAAGGCACATATGGGAGTTGATGCCTCCAGCTCCTCCCCCCTGTCTCTCTCTCTCTCTCCTCTCTAAAATGAATAAATAAAAAAAAAAAAAAAAAAAAAAAAAGATTCTTAAATGATTCCCATTGTGTTTAGAATAAAATCCAAACTCCTTACTTACTTACTCCAAAGGCCTGTAAATGAAACAAGATTTGGCCCCTACCTACTCAACAACCTCATTTGGTACCATTCCCTTTGATTCAGTTCAATCGTACTGGGTTTCTTTTAATAACAACTTGCTCAGCTTCTTCCAGTTCAAAACTTTCAAACACTTTCTTTACCCTATCTAATATCTGGGGTTTTCTTTTAAGTCTTTGCCCACCAAACTCTTACCCATCCTTCAGATACCAGCTTAAATTGATTACTATTTCAATCAAAAATAGTATCCCAGCCCTGGCGTGCATAAGTCCCGGGTTTGATTCCCGGCAGGGCACATAGGAGAAGCGCCCATCTGCTTCTCTACCCCTCCCCCTCTCCTTCCTCTCTGTCTCTCTCTTCCCCTCCTGCAGCGAGGCTCCATTGGAGCAAAGATGGCCCAGGCGCTGGGGATGGCTCCTTGGCCTCTGCCCCAGGCGCTGGAGTGGCTCTGGTCAAGACAGAGCAACGCCCTGGAGGGGCAGAGCATCGCCCCCTGGTGGGCAGAGCGTCACCCCCTGGTGGGTGTGCCGGGTGGATCCCGGTCGGGCGCATCCGGGAGTCTGTCTGACTGTCTCTCCCCGTTTTCCAGCTTCAGAAAAATACAAAAAAAAAAAAAAAAAAAAAATATCCTGGCCCTGGCCGGTTGGCTCAGAGGTAGAGCGTCAGCCTGGCGTGCAGGTGTCCCGGGTTCGAGTCCTGGCCAGATGTAAAGCCAGTAGCCAGGGCCACTATCACAGCCGCCTGGCCCATGCAGGTTCGCACTGGATTCGTACAGTCGGTAAAGAAACAACAGAGCCAAAAACTGCTGGGCCATCATCTTTAATCCTAGCTTGCACCCAGCGGGCAAGTAAAAAACACACACTAGCTCCAAAACCCACTCACATTCAGTGCTCACAAAGCTACTGACTTATCCAAGTTTCCTAGAATCAAAGGTTTCTAGCTCACCAGACTTAATCACCTCTGTTCCCATCTCCTTCCTTCTCCCTGCACAAACTCTGCACAAACTGGCCTCTCATTCAACACTCCGCCATCTTGGCTGCTTCTCCTGGCCTCCTTCATGTGGCCTCCTTCTGCTCTCTGCTCTCTCCTCTAATGCTAATCTCAGGAACTAAGAGCGCAAGCTCTCATTTTGCTCCATTTTATAGTGTAGAAATCAAAACCCTTAATCCAATATACAAAATAGAGAAGTCTCTAATACAAAGTCACTTACCTTTTTTTTTTTAATTATTTTTATTTTTATTTATTTTTATTTTTCTGAAGCTGGAAACGGGGAGAGACAGTCAGACAGACTCCCGCATGCACCTGACCAGGATCCACCCAGCACGCCCACCAGGGGCGATGCTCTGCCCACCAGGGGGCGATGCTCTGCCCCTCCGGGGCGTCGCTCTGCCGTGACCAGAGCCACTCTAGCGTCTGGGGCAGAGGCCAAGGAGCCATCCCCAGCGCCCGGGCCATCTTTGCTCCACTGGAGCCTTGGCTGCGGGAGGGGAAGAGAGAGACAGAGAGGAAGGAGGGGGTGGGGTGGAGAAGCAAATGGGCGCTTCTCCTATGTGCCCTGGCCGGGAATCGAACCCGGGTCCCCTGCACGCCAGGCCGACGCTCTACCACTGAGCCAACCGGCCAGGGCCCAAAGTCACTTATCTTTATTATATGTGGCTTAAGTGTCTGTTTGTCGTCGATAGCTTATTGGTTGCTTGCGTAACTGTACTAGCCAATGGGGTGAAGTTGCCACGGCTGAACGCAAATTGAGCGGGTCAGGGGAAAGGTGAACATTTGTTTGCATTGGCAATCATCTGCTTTTGAAACAATTTAAGGCTGAACACAAATTGAGCGTGTCAGGGGGAAGGTGAACATCTGTTTGCATTGGCAATCATCTGTTTTACATAAAAACTACATCTTAACGTAATTTCTTTTAAGAATGCCTCCTAGAAAATACAGCACTGAAGAGGAGAGAAAAGGAGCTAAAGCTGCACAAAAACAGCTTTCTCGACAAAAAGAAACCACTGAGCAGAGAAAGACAAGGCTTGCTTCAGTCGCAGAGCAAATGCGTCTTTCTCAGCAAAATGAGACTGATGAGCATAGAGAAACAAGGCTTGCCTCAGATGCAAGACAAAAAAGCCTGTCTCGACAAAATGAGTCCCTTGAACAAAGGCAGGAGAGAAATGCAAAAAAAACGACAGAGTAATGCTGACCGAAATGCAAAAAGGATTAAAACAGTTTCAAACGAAGAAACTTTCATTTTTGAGCATTCCTCTGGTGACATAAATATTAAATGTGAACACTGTCAGTCCTTAAACTTCAAGTTAGAAACTAATAGATTTGACCGTGGCAAGAAAGGATGGTCCTCTGCAAGGCGAGCTTAAAAATGATGGAAAAATCTACACAAGAAATGTTGTCTACAAAGAGATCTTTGACATGTGAATTAACATTTTTTAAATCACCTTTATTTATTGAGCTAGTGGTGGCTCTTAAGAAATGTACCGCCAGTTGTTTTCTTCATTGCACTCTACTTTAAGTAATTAAGCAAGTAGAAGGGGGAAACCCCATGGGGCACTAAACAAAGGGGCGTCCTCGCCGCCTGCCCTGGGTAATTAGCAGACACCTTTGCACAAATCATTTTAATTACAATTTATAATATCTAGAACAGCGGTCATTTTGTATGACCGCCGGGCTTTCTAGTCTGGTGCATAATTGGATTGTACCACTCCACAGCAAAAAGGGTGGGAAAGGCTTAGTCCTAAAACCAAGCCCCAGGCTACAAGGATCCTGCCTGCCCACAGCCCACAGAGACACATATTAATATCACCTGGGCGACGGCTTCCACGTGGGCAGTGCCATCTTTAACAAAGTGAGCATAATATATTTTATCTGCCCAACACCAGGGCACACAGGAGAAGTGCCCATCTGCTTCTCCACCCCTCCCCGCTCTTTCCTCTCTGTCTCTCTCTTCCCTTCCTGCAGCCAAGGCTCCATTGGAGCAAAGTTGACCTGAGTTGATTCTATGGCCTCTGCCTCAGGCGCTAGAATGGCTCTGGTTGCAACAGAGAAACGCCCCAGATGGGCAGAACATTGCCCCCTGGTGAGCATGCCGGGTGGATCCCGGTCGGGTGTATGCGGGAGTCTGTCTGACGGCCTCCCCGTTTCCAACTTCAGAAAAATACAAAAAAAAAAAAAGTATCCTGTTACTCTCTTTTATAACAGCCTTTTTTTCCCCTTCACTGCATTTATCATAATTTATAATTAGAAACAATTTATATTTAGTATCTGTGCCTCAACTAAACTACATAGGAGCAGGAGCATAAGGTTATTTTTTTCTTTTTGGTCAGAGAAGGTCTGGTACAGTGTCTAGGACATACGTAGGAAATTTTCTATAAAACTAACTGAATGAGCCTGACCTGTGGTGGCGCAGTGGATAAAGCGTCGACCTGGAAATGCTGAGGTCGCCGGTTCGAAACCCTGGGCTTGCCTGGTCAAGGCACATATGGGAGTTGATGCTTCCTGCTCCTCCCCCCATCTCTCTCTCTCTCTCCCTTTCTCTCTCTCTCTCTCCTTTCTAAAATGAATAAATAAAATAAAAATAATTAAAAAAAAAAAAAAACTAACTGAATGAATAAATGAGCACAGTTAATCTGTGTCCAGTTCTCGATGGAGCAACCCAAGGACTACTACAGACTCATAAGGATGCCACAGTACACTTCAAATTTTTTTTTTTTCAGAGACAGAGAGAGTCAGAGAGAGGGATAAATAGGGACAGACAGGAACAGAGAGAATGAGAAGCATCAATCATCAGTTTTTCGTTGCGACACCTTAGTTGTTCATTGATTGCTTTCTCATATGTGCCTTGACTGTGGGGCTACAGCAGACCGAGTGACCCCTTGCTCAAGCCTGCAACCTTGGGTCAATGCTGGTGAGCTCTGCTCATACCAGATGAGCCTGCGCTCAAGCTGGCGACCTCGGGGTCTCAACCTGGGTCCTCCACATCCCAGTCCAACACTCTATCCACTGCACCACCACCTGGTCAGGCTACACTTCAAATTTTTGAGGGCAACACAACAACATTCAACAGCAGACCACCACATGAATTACAAGTTTAAGACAGTTCACAGTGTCAACATTGGGTCACAACAGATGCGGTTTAATCTTTGTGAGGTTGAGTTTTTGGCAGTTGTTGTGATAAAAAGCAAATGCTGTGTAAACAAACAATTTGGAACAGGAAGTGAGAGTGACAGTGTCCAATATTTTTTATTTTAATTTTTAGTTATTGATTTTAGTAGGGGGTGGGGAAGAGACAGGAACATGGACCTGTTTCTGTATGTGCCCTGACCAGGGATCAAACTAGCAACCTCTGTGCTTTGGGATGATGCTCTAACCAACTGCACCACCCAGCCAGGGCAAGTGTCCAATCATGACTCCAAGGTTTGAGAAGCTATGCAGTGCCCAACAGGCACATATAGGACCATTAAATAATTATGGTTAAGAATTAAATTTTTAAAATTGTTTTTGGTGGGTTTTTTTGTATTTTTCCGAAGTGAGAAGCGGGGTGGCAGAGAGACAGACTCCCGCATGCGCCCGACCGGGATCCACCCGGACTGCCCACTAGGAGGCGATGCTCTGCCCTTTTGGGCTGTTGCTCCATTATCAACAAGCCATTCTAACGCCTGAGGTGGAGGCCATGGAGCCATCCTCAGCATCCCAGCCACCTTTGCTCCAATGAAGCCTTGGCTGTGGGTGTTTCTCCTGTGTGGCCTGACCGGGAATCGAAACAGGGATTTCCACATGCTGGGCCGATGCTGGGCCGATGCTCGACCTCTGAGCCAGGGGTCAAGAACCTATAGCTCGTGAGCCACATGTGGCTCTTTTGATGGCTGCATCTGGCTCACAGACAAATCTTTAATAAAAAAAATAACATTAAAAATATAAAACATTCTCATATATTACAATCCATTCATTTCCTACCACTCATGTTCATGGTTGCGGTGGCTGGAGCTAATCACAGCTGTCCTCTGGGACAACACCAAATTTTTATTGGATAATGTGTAACATACACAGGTTGTTGTATGGCTCTCACGGAATTACATTTTAAAATATGTGACGTTCATGGCTCTCTCAGCCAAAAAGGTTCCCGACCCCTGCTCTGAGCCAACTGGCCAAGGCCTAAAATTGTTTTAATTTATGCTTTTCATTTCCTTCCTTCCTTGCTTCCCCCCTTCCTGAGCTGTGACTCCAGATGGGATCCAAAGAGGAGTTTTACCATATCCAGGTTTTATGGAGACTTACTTTACCCTTCTGTGTCAACCTCTTAAGGCACTGTGTATGTTTTTCATTTGTCAGTTACTAAGTTGTTATATTAAAAATACTTGTTGGCCTGACCTGTGGTGGTGCAGTGGATAGAGCCTTGACCTATAAGACTGAGGTCACCGGATCAGAGCGTTGGGCTTTCCTGGTCAGGGCACATATGGGAGTTGATGCTTCCTGCTCCTCCCCCTTATGTCTCCCTTCTCTCTCTCTCTCTTTCTTTCTCCTCTCTCAAATGAATAAATAAAATCCTAAAAAAAAAAAACTTGTTATGTTGTTTAGAGCTAACTAATAATAAAATTGTTAGGTATTTCATTTGGTTTACTGATGCCATAGAAAATTTACTGAGAATAACAAATGTTAGGGGAAGATGTGAACAAATTGTACATTGTGGTAGAAATGTAAAATGGTATAGCCGTTATGGAAAACAGTATGGCTATAATTAAAAAATTAAACACAGAATTATCATAAGATCCAGCAATTCCACAATGTATACAGCCAAGAGAATCAAAGCAAGGACCCAAATAGATATTTGAATACCGATGTTGACAGCAACATTATTCAAGATAGCCAAAAGGTGGAAGCAACCCAAGAATCTATCAGTGAATGAACAGATAAAATGTGGTAAATATATTCAATGGAATACTATTTAGCCATAAATGAAGAGGATTCTCAGGAGAAGTGACCATCTGCTTCTCCCCCCTTCCCCTCCCATAGCCAGCTTGATTGGTTCAAGTGTGGCCCCGGGCACTGAGGATAGCTCGGTTTGTCCAAATGAGTCATCCTCAGGAGCTAAAAACAACCCGGTACTCAAGCATCATCCCCAGGTGGGGTTGCAAGGTGGATTACAGTTGGGGCCCATGTGGGAGTCTACCTCACTATCTCCCCTCCTCTCACCTAAAAAAAAAAAAGAAGGAAATTCTGACACATGCTACAATATGAATGTATCTGGAGGACACTATGCTAAATAAAGTAAGCCACAGTCACAAAAGGACAAATACTCTATGATTCCACTTTTATGAAGTGCCTTGAGTAGTGAAACTCATAGAGATAGAAAGTAGGACGGTAGTAACTGGGGATGGTAGGATGGAGAATATGGAGTTAGTATTTTATGGGAACCCAGTTTCAGTTTGGAAAGATGAAAGAGTTTTGGAGATGGGTGGTGGTGATAATTGCAGAACACCATGAACTACTTAACACCTCAAAACTGTACATTTAAAAATGATTAAAACTGTAAATTTTATGTACATTTCATCACAAAATTTTTTTTTACTAAGACAGTAAGAGCACCATAAACTAAAATGCTTAGGGACTAAGTGATTCAATGTCTGTAGAGCAGGGGTCCCCAAACTACAGCCCACAGCTGTATGCAGCCCCCTGAGGCCATTTATCCGCCCCGCCGCACTTCTGGAAGGGGCACCTCTTTCATTGGTGGTCAGTGAGAGGAGCATAGTTCTCATTGAAATACTGGTCAGTTTGTTGATTTAAATTTACTTGTTCTTTATTTTAAATATTGTATTTGTTCCCGTTTTGTTTTTTTACTTTAAAATAAGATATGTGCGGTGTGCATGGGGATTTGTTCATAGTTTTTTTTATAGTCCGGCCCTCCAACGGTCTGAGGGACAGTGAACTGGCCTCCCCTGTAAAAAGTTTGGGGACCCCGGCCTGACCTGTGGTGGCACAGTGGATAAAGCGTCAACCTGGAAATGCTGAGGTTGCCAGTTCAAAACCCTGGGCTTGCCTGGCCGAGGCACATATGGGAGTTGATGCTTCCTGCTCCTCCCCCCTTCTCTCTCTCTCTCTCTCCCTCTCTCTCTCTCCCCTCTCTATAATGAATAAATAAAATCTAAAAATAAAAAAAAGTTTGGGGACCCCTACTGTAGAGTATCTAGATGACAGTTGGTACTTATTATTTACTCACAAACAAGTAATGATAAAAATTTACCTTTTATTCCCAATCAGCATGATAACCATGTTGGAGCTGGAGTGCTGCCGGGCATCCTCTAACCATGAGGTCAGGTGGTTGAAGGTTTCACGCCTAGAGCAAAAAAGTTAGAAAGTGGGTCTGAGGTCCATTTCAAACATCAAAGAAATTCCAAATGTATGAGAAAAAGAGAAAAGCTAAATTTGTAAAGAAGATCATTAAGATGCCATTCCTCTTTAGCATTCCAATTTCGAGAGCATAGACAAGAGTCTCGCCCTCACCCACCAGAGCCGACTCACCTGGTAATGTCATACACCAGCAGTGCTCCAGCTGCTCCCCGGTAGTAGGAACGGGTGATGGAACGGAAGGATTCTTGCCCAGCCTTTCCCACCAACATGGCAACCAAAAAAATTGCAACAAAACCAGGTTATTTCCAGAAACTGACTTGATCACGCTTTTTTTTTTTTTTTTTTCTGTAAGAAAAGAGAATTAGCAAAAAGGAAACATGACTGCTCAGGGAGAAACCCAGGTGGCAAATCAATATTTTTCAAAGGAAATACAATTTCCTTTTAGGGTAGAATTCTTTCTGTGAGACCACCTATCAAATTGCATTGCTGTCTAACATCCCTGGTTCCTAGGACTTAAATGCTATAGCACCCTACAGTCAGTGTGACAAAGACATTCCCATACATTTCCCAATATTCCCTAGGACAAAACAACTAGAAATAGGACTAGGAACTCAGTGCATGTTGGCTCTGGACAGGCAGCTCAGTTGGTTAGAGCATCATCAAGATATACTAAGGTTGTGGGTTCAATCCCTGGTCAGGGCACATACAAGAATCAACCAATGAATACATGAATACATAAGTGGAAAAACAAATTGATGTTTCTCTCTCTCTCTCTCTCTCTCTCCATGGGTTCAATCCCTGGTCAGGGAACATATAAGAATCAACCAAGCCTGACCAGGCGGTGGTGCAGTGGATAGAGCGTCGGACTGGGATGCAGAAGGACCCAGGTTCGAGACCCCGGGGTTGCCAGCTTGAGTGCGGGCTCATCTGGCTTGAGCAAAAAGCTCACTAGCATGGACCCAAGGTCACTGGATCGAACAGGGGGGTTGCTCAGTCTGCTGAAGGCCCGCAGTCATGGCACATATGAGAAAGCAATCAATGAACAACTACGGTGTCGCAACGAAAAACTGAAGATTGATGCTTCTCATCTCTCTCCGTTCCTGTCTGTCTCTCCCTATCTATCCCTCTATCTGACTCTCTCTCTCTGTCCCTGTAAATAAATAAAAAATAAATAAATAAAAATAAAAAAAATAAAAAAAATAATAAGAATCAACCAATCAATGCATAAGAGGAAAAACAAATTGATGTTTCTCTTTCTTCTCTCTCTAAAATCAATAGACGAATTAAAAAAAACAAAACCTCAATGCATGTTTTACTGTCAATTCAAACATGAGATGGAACACATCACATTAAACTTTGTTTTCTGTTCCTATTCCTTTATCTGTAAAAAAGGAAAATTATCTTGGAATGCCAATAGTCCTGTTTAATGGAAGTTTCATTTCAATGAGTCAATGCAGAAAATTAGTCAGATACAAAGCATTTTAATGGGGTATATGCTAAAAACCTTTAGTATTCCACTAATAAAGGAAGGACTACCAAAATGTCCCTTGCTGGACTCTTGTCATGGCAAACAGAAATAAGGAACAGGGAAAGAAGACCAGATTCCAGAACCATTTCTCTTAAAAAAATAAATAAATAAACTGTTCACACTCTCATTTCTAGTTGGGGTCAAGATACTAAGTCTTATTTGTAACTGAGCAATTTATTAATGTCCCACATAATGGGCACTTTTGCTTTCCTGATGGAACAGTCCTCCCCTTTTGAGGAAACAAAAGCATCTTTTCTTTTTTTTTTTTTTTGCATCTTTTAAATAATAGTATGAATACCCGTGGCATTGAATCTATCCTATAAGTTACTACGTTCTTCTTCTTATTATTATTATCACTGATTTTTATAGAGAAAAACATTGATTTGATTTGCACTTATCAATAATGAATGAATAAATGGGGAAATTGATGTTTCTCTCCCTTCCTATCTCTCTCTCTAAAATCAATTAATAAAAATTAAAAATAAATAATATCACTTTACTTCTTCATCTCTGTCCAGTTAATGAACCAAAGTTTGTGAGACAATAAGCTAAAAAGAGTGACTGGTTCAATTTGAGCTGGTCTGCATCAGTCTGAGGTACTTTTGTCCATCCTTAGATAAAAAAAAAAATCTGAGGTAGCAAAGACTAAAACGTAGGTTTGATGAAGAGAATTAACAGTTTTCTAATTTCTTCTAATTGGAAGCATCATATTATAGTTTCAAGATACAGGGGTCCTTGGGTTACAACAGTCTCAACAGTCAATGTTTTGAGTTTATGACTCTCACTCCCACAAAAATTTAAGAAAAATTGAGACGTGAGTGTTTTGGCTTACGCCATTAGTGTCGTACTTATGGACTACGTGGGCGAACTAGTTTGGTTATGTGTGGCAGAATAATACACAGTAACACCATATATGAGTGATGGAGTTAGCGTCCTCCAGTATGCCCTTTGGGACTGTTAAAAGCGCAAGTGTTACATTTGTATTAGGCTAGGATGTGTTTTGACTTGCACCAAAATTCGGGTTATGTCACTGTCGTAGGAACAGAACTGTGTCGTAACCCGAGGACCCCCCATATATATGTAATTGGAGGTATCAATTCTTTTAAAGTCAGATATGCTCATTTTTTTTTCAATTAAGTGAGAGGCAGGGCAGCAGAGATCAACTCCTGCATGCACCCAGACAGCGATCCACCCAGCAAGCCCCCTACCAGACAACACTCTACCTGTCTCAGCTGCTGCTCTGCTCAGCAACCAAGCTACTTTAGCACCAGAGGCGAGGCCATGGTGCCATCCTTAGTGCCCAGGGCCAACTTGCTTGAATGAGCCATGGCTGCAGGAGAGGAAGAGGGAGAGACAAGTAGGAAGGGGAAGAAGAAAGGTGGAGAAGCAGAATGCAGAACTTCCACACGCAGGGCCAAAGCTCAGCAAGTCAACCAGCCAAGGCCACCAGGGCCACTAACATGCTCATTTCTTAAGACTCAAAATGCAGTTGGTCCTGGCCAGTTGGCTCAGCAATAGAGCATCGGCCTAACATGTGGAAGTCCCAGGTTCGATTCCTGATCAGGGCACACAGGAGAAGTGACCATTTGCTTCTCCACCCCTCCCACTCTCCCTCCTATCTGTCCCTCTCTCTTCCCCTCCTGCAACCATGGCTCATACAAGCATGTTGGCCAAGCAACGGCCCCAGATGGGTAGAGTATTGCCCCATAGGGGGCTTGCTCAGTGGATCCTGTGCGGGTGCATGCAGGAGTTTGTTTCTCTGCCTCCCCGCCTCAATTAAAAAAAAGATGAAGAATCAAAATATATTCCAAAATTAAATACAAATGAATTTGGGATTTGTTAATCAATTTTTATATTAGCTACAGTACAATGCCTCTTCAGTTAGCATGGTTATTTGGGCAACTCTAGACACAGAATAAAAAAGACAAAAAGTAATATGGGTCTCTAAATCCTTATCAATAAACAGAACAATGATAACAAAACACTTTGGATAACTTGGTATCTTTAAAAATACCTCGATGGCCTGACCAGGCGGTGGTGCAGTGGATAGAGCGTAGAACTGGGATGCAGAAGACCCAGGTTCGAGACCCTGAGGTCGCCGGCTTGAGCCTAGCTCATCTGGTTTGAGCAAAAGCTCACCGGCTCAGACCTAAGGTCGCTGGCTCGAGCAATGGGTTACTCGGTCTGCTGAAGGCCCGCAGTCAAGGCATATATGAGAAAGCAATCAATGAACAACTAAGGTGCCACAACGAAAAACTGATGATTGATGCTTCTCATCTCTCTGCGTTCCTGTCTGTCTGTCCCTATCTATCCCTCTCTCTGTCTCTAAATAAATAAATAAATAAAATCTTAAAAAAAAAAAGTTAAAAATACCTCGATGGTAACCCCTAAACATTTGCATGTAGGACAACGGTTTTGGGAGGAGAAAATGGGGTCCACAAAGTGAGGGGCCAAGGAGGATAAATAATGGACAGGAGATCAGAGATGACAAGGGAGAAATGCCAGGCTTCCTGAAGAGTGGCAGAGGAGACAGATACCACATTGCAGGTAGAAATATTTTAAAATTTTCAAAATAAATAGAAGACCCCAATATCCTAAAACCTGGCATCTTTTAATAATTCAACAAAGATTAGTCTAACCTCAAAATAAGGGAGCAGAAAAGAACTAGGCCAGCTGCATCAAAGTGACCATGAGAAACTTGAGGATCCTGTCAACAGAGCAGTGACTCAACTTTCCTATTTTATGATCCATCATACATCACACTACCACTTAAGTAAAAAAGAGAGATTGACCAGGTGGTGGCAGAGTGGACAGAGCATTGCCTTGGGATGCTGAGGACCCACATTTGAAAGCCAGACATCACCGGCTTGAAAACGGGCTTATCCAGCTTGAGCGCAGGCTCATCAGCTTGAGGGCAGGGTAGCTGACTGGAGTGTGGGATCACAGATATAAATAACCCCATGGTCTCTGGCTTGAGCCCAAAGGTTACTGGCCTAAAGCCCAAGGTCACTGGCTTGAGCAAGGGGTCACTGGCTGGGCTGCAGCCCTCCAGTCAAGGCACATATGAGAAAGCAATCAGAAAACAACTAAGGTGCCACAAGTCTGAGCTAATGTTTCTCAACTCTTTCCCTTCCTCTCTCTCTCTCTCAAAAAAAAAAAAAAGGTGAAAGCCACCGCAGGCAGTGGCGCAGTGGATAGAGCATCAGACTGGGATGCGGAGGACCCAGGTTCAAGACCCCGAGGTCGCCCGGCTTAAGCGCGGGCTCATCTGGCTTAAGCAAAAAGCTCACCAGCTTGGACACAAGGTCACTGGCTCAAGCAAGGGGTTACTCGGTCTGCTGAAGGCCCGTGGTCAAGGCACATATGAGAAAGCAATCAATGAACAACTAAGGTGTCGCAACAAAAAACCGATGACTGACGCTTCTCATCTCTCTCTGTTCCTGTCTGTCTGTCCCTGTCTATCCCTCTCTCAGTCTCTGTAAAAAAAAAAAAAAAAAAGCTGAAAGAGCCAGCAAGCCAATGCTCAGACATTCTCATGACCATATAGCCATACCACTAACTGGCAGTTATTGGGTCTTCTAGCATCAAAAGATCCAGTTTTGGAAATGATAGAGGTTTAAGTTAAAAAGGCAGAATCTAGCTAATACCAGTCCTGACACCTACAAGCTTTTCGCTCTTTATCACCTCTTCAAAATGTATCCTGTGGCCTCTTCAGGGGGCCACATCTATCTCTGTGGATAATACAAACACCAGAGAATAAGATACTTGGATTAATAATGAAAAAGAATTTCTGGGCCCAAATAATAAAAAGAGAAGGGAATAAGTGGCAGCTTTCTAAGAAATAATATGAACTTAATGTTGACAACAGATATGGAATAATATCTTTCAGGCTTTATTGGGAGAAAAAGGCTAGAGACAAAACTGATCAAAAGTAGTAAGTCTGGAAGTTTTAGACATACTAGCTAGTGCTACCACTACCAGAGATGTGAAGTGATTCATTCCTATAAATAGGGCAAGCCAATATAGCAAGATGAAAAATCTAATCAGAAGGGCAAAAGGTTACTAAAATGTTTGCAAATACAACTAACAAATGTACAGGAGAATATCATCACAATTAAAAGCAACTGATCAATCAGTTCATCCCAAAGTGCACTATCCACCAGAAAAGGTCTCTGGGCAAAATGGGTCTAGAGCACCAAGTAACTACATACTATTGATATATAAGACAAGACATGCATGTATGTTAGGGATGTCAGGTGGGGGTAGGGAAAGGGAGGGGAAAAAACTTGTGAACTACTTCAGCTCTCAGTTCTCATAAAATATAGAACCAAATAATAAGTAAATAAAAACAGAAAGAGATTTTAGCTGAGTGTTAGGAACTACGTGCTAACTCCCTTGAACTTGAAGTAGAGAGTAGAATATTATTTTTCTTAGGGAAAATAAAAAGTATAAACCAAATGAGATAATACAACAAAAGCAATTTATCTGTATAAAATGACACTAAGTCCAGCTAAATTGGGGCAGTCAATTTGACATTTGTCAAATTTTGAAATATACATAACCCTTGACCCAGAATTTCCACTTCTGTACAGGCATTCCACAGAATTCCCAAAACATCTGCATAAAAATAAGTGGTCCCCGGCCCTGGTCGGTTGGCTCAGTGGTAGAGCATCAGCCTGGCGTGCAGGAGTGCAGGGTTCGATTCCCGGCCAGGGCACACAGGAGAAGGGCCCATCTGCTTCTCCACCCCTCCCCCTCTCCTTCCTCTCTGTCTCTCTCTTCCCCTCCCGTAGCCAAGGCCATTGGAACAAAGTTGGCCCGGGCGCTGAGGATGGCTCCATGGCCTCTGCTGCGGGCGCTAGAATGGCTCTGGTTGCGACAGAGTGACGCCCCAGATGGGCAGAGCATCGCCCCCTGGTGGGCATGCCGGGTGGATCCGGGTCGGGCACATGCAGGAGTCTGTCTGACTGCCTCCCCGTTTCCAATTTCAGAAAAATACAAAAAAAAAAAAAAAAAAATGATCGCCTGACCAGGCAGTGGCATAGTGGATAGAGAGTGAGACTGGGACGCAGAGGACCCAGGTTCGAGACCCTGAGGTCACCAGCTTGAGCACGGGCTCATCCAGCTTGAATGGAGGCTCACCAGCTTGACGAGGGGTTGCTGGCTGAGCATAGAATCATAAGACATGGCCCCATGGTTGCTGGCTTGAGCCCAAAGGTCACTGGCTTGAAGCCCAAGGTCGCTGGCTTAAGCCCAAGGTTGCTGGTTTGAGCAAGGGATCACTCACTTTGCTGAAGCCCCTCAGACAAGGCACATATGAGAAAGCAATCAATGAACAACTAAGGAGCCGAAATGAAGAACTGATGCTTCTCATCTCTATCCCTTCCTGTCTATCCCTATCTGTCCCTCTCTCTCTCTGTCAAAAAGAAAAAAAATGATCAATGAAACTTTGCAATGCTAAAAAATATTCAATAGAAAGCGACCTATATTTCCATTGACGGTCAGATGGTTAAATTAATTATGGTATAGACAGTCTATAATTCTATGCAGTGGTAAAAAAGAAATGAGATAGATCTATGTGTATCAGCATGGCAAAGTCTTCACACCATAGAGATTGCTAAGAAATAATACTTAAGTCACAAAGCTAGGTCTACTTTGTCACAATTCTAAAAACTAACAAAGACCAAACCACTACCATATGTTTATGTTTCTATTTCTGTACCTAAACACAGAGGATAGTATGAATCTTTAATAGTGATTTACTCTGGCAAAGCAGAAACCAACACTGGGAGAGGAGAGGTTTATGTGTAGAAAAGCAACATTCATTTTTTACTCCATACACTTATATTGTTTGTTTTTATTTTTAGTAGAACAAGTGTATATATTACTTGGGTAATTTAAAACAAAAATTTTAAATATAGGGTTCAGAATGTGTAACTGTAAGGGAATTTTTCACTTCCCTCTCTTTGATCCCACTCTTCCCCTCTCCTCATCTCCACCATTAGCCCACCCACATCGTCTTTTCCCCCAGCATCAGATTTTAGTGTTATATTTGGATCTTGGTTAGGGACTAAATTATTTTATCCTCTCACCGTATCCCAGATTTGCAGTTTGATTTGTTTTCCATCAATGTTGACCATACGGGCCCCAAACTCCACACCTGTCAGTGAAGAGCAAGAGAAAGAATGTGATTCTCAAGAACAGCCATGTTCAGTGAAAAGGTTTCTGCTTTTCTTCAATATGTAGTGACTCATCCTATCTGCCCTCAGTGCCACTAAGCTCATTATCACTGCCTGTTTGCTTCAGTTAATTTTGTGTTCTTTAAAGTTTCATTTCTGTTCTAAAATAAAAAAGTATTTTAGGTGATAACCTCAAAAATGTAACCAAAAAGCAAATATGGGTATAAAACAAATTAAGAACAAGTTAGGCAGTGGCGCAGTAAATAGAGTGTCAACCTGGTATGCTAAGGACCCAGGTTCGAAACTCCAAGGTCGCTGGCTTAAGCACGAGCTCACCAGCGTGAGCGCAGGGGTGCCAGCTTGAGTGTGGGATCATAGACATGACCCCATGGTCACTGGCTTGAGCCCAAAGGTCGCTGGCTTGAAGCCCAAGGTCTCTGGCTTGAGTAAAGGGTCACTGGCTTGGCTGGAGCCCCCAGTCAAGGCACATATGAGAAAGCAATTAATTATCAACTACAGTGCCACAAGTTGATGCTTCCCATCTCCCTCCCTTCCTGTCTGTCTATTCTCCTCTCTTTCTCTCTCTCTCTCACTTAAAAAAAAAAAAAAAAGATCAAGCAGATAAGGTGAATAAATTTTTAGCAATGTTAGTTAATGCTTAAATTTGGTTTATATTTAATTTTGTAACCTAAAATTTTTGAAAATATGTCCTAGCATTTTCTCAAAGTTACTCTTTAATCCTCTATGTAAAACAGTATTTCTGTGTTTGCAATTCTAGGACTTTTTGAGAAAGACTATCTAAGAAATAGGTTCTGAAGAATGACACATTTCAGACCTCCAGTAATTCCCAGAGTTCAGTGGAAAATACCGTAGCTTTCCTCAAGAGTATGGAAACTGACAGTCCGAACAAAGATTTTGGTTTACCTAGCATTCATCTTCTTTCAAGATAATGTCAAGACAAAATTTAAAAATCAAAGATTGATTCCATTATAAAACTTGATCCTAAGTCAAACAATTGTCCTATTTTCTATTTTTATACAATACTTACAGAAATTCTGAGTTCCAAGAAAGAGCACTAATCTAGCTTCTGCTAATGGGCCAATATGCACCTATTCAGTGGTCCAACCCACAACAGACCTGGACTATCTCTCTCAACTCTAAAGTGCTACAGTTAGTAAGTTTAAAAAAGAAATGTTTCTTACTATTCTAGACTGCTTCACAAGAATAGTAATAGCTGCATAAGTGGTGGTGGCGCAGTGTATAGTGAGTCAACCTGAGACACTGAGGTCCCATGTTCAAAACCCCAAGGACGCAGGCTTGAGCACAAGTTCACTACCTTCACCACAGGGTTTCCGGTTTGGGCCCAAAAGGTCACTGGCTTGAAGCCCAAGGTTACTGGCTTGAGCTATGGATCACTGGCTCAGCTGGAACGCCCTTGACAAGGCACATATGAGAAGCAATTAATGAACAACTAAAGTGATACAACTGAGTTGATGTCTCTCTCTCTCTCACCAATAATAATAATAATAATAATAATAATAGCAGATACTGAAAAAAATCTCTAAGTTATTTTTTCCCTTTCTGGCACATATTTTCTACCCAACTGCCTTGGTTATCCTGAAAACAGAACAGAATTTATCTTGGTACAGAAGAAAGAAACAGAGCCTATAATGGCCCCTGGGGAAAACTTGATTGATCACATCATTCCTCTGATTTATAACTTATCATTTATTCCTATCACCTTGGTGTTTCAAAACTCAGTCCCTTATTCTCTAGCTTTATTTATTTTTTAATTTATAGATATTTTTAGGGAAAGGAGAGGAAGAGAGAAGCAGGAAGCATCAATTCAGAGTATGTAGTTGCTTCCTATATGTGCATTTACCCGGCAAGCCCAGGGTTTTGTTTGTTTGTTTTTTACAGTGACAGAGTCAGAGAGAGGGATAGATAAGGACAGACAGGAATGAAGAGAGATGAGAAGCATCAGTCATCAGTTTTTCGTTGTTCATTGATTGCTTTCTCATATGTGCCTTGACCGTGGGGCTGCAGCAGACCGAGTAACCCCTTGCTCAAACCAGCAACCTTGGGTCCAAGCTGGTGAGCTTTGCTCAAACCAGATGAGCCCGCATTCAAGTTGGCAACCTCAGGGTCTCAAACCTGGGTCCTCTGCATCCTAGTCTGATGCTCTATCCACTGCGCCACTGCCCGGTCAGGCAAGCCCAGGGTTTTGAACTGGTGACCTCAGTGTTCCAGGTTGATGCTTTATTCACTGTGTCACCACAGGTCAAGCTCCAGCTTTAATTTTAATTAAATTTATTGGTGTGAGAGGTTTCAGGTGCACAATTCCACAATACATCATTTGCACAATGCACTGTGTGTTCACCAACCCAAGCCAAGTCTCCCTCCATCACCCCCCTTTCTTTTCTGCAAACCCCACATCATCTGTGTCTGTAAGTTCTTTTTTCTTAATCCCTTCAACCTTTTTCACCCAGGCGCCAAAACCTCCTCCCTTCTGACAGTTGTCAGTCTGTTCTGTATCTGTGAATGTTTCTGTTTTGTTTAGCTTTAATTTTTACCACTCTTCACTTCAAACTCCTGCTCCAGCCATATTAAACTACTTTCTTTTCTTTTAATTTTATTTATAAAATTATATTTATCAGGGTGACACTAATCAATAAGAGTACAGAGGTTTCAGGTAACCCTTTCTGTAGCATTTGAACTGTTGATTACGTTGTATATTAAACTACTTTCAAAAGGTTTCTAAAATAGCCCGACCTTTGTCATTTCTGAGCCTTTGCACATCACTATTCCTTCATCTCTACAACTCCCTTGCCTAGCTAACTCCTGCTCATTCTTCAATTTCCAGTGTTTCCTGATAGAGGTGGCCGTCTCCCTTCCCCTTTTGCAAAAGGAATTTACTTGTCACTACGCTGTATCTACCCTCAGCTTCACTTCCTGCATTGGAAGATTATAAGCTACTTAAGGGCAGTCAACGTTTGCCTTCTTGAACACATCATTAACATGTATCACAGTGTGGGTGTCGACTTACTATTCATTTCCAAAAGAATTTTCTGTTAATGCTATACCTCAACACTTTCGTAACCACATTAGTTATCTGGCTCTGAGTAAGTCCTGTGGAAGCAGTAGTAGCGTCGGATTTCCATAATGTAGGGACTGGAAGTGGCAATATGGTAAGAACAGGAGTCAGAAATTTTATTCAGAAACTGCATTTGAATGGCAAGAAACCTAGTTTTACATATTTCTTCGTTTGGGCTGAAGTTATTAAGATTATGAGGAAGGGGCTGCTGAAGCCCAGAAGGCTATGTCTTATCACAAATATGTGGGAGGTGTTTATTATACTTTCCAGGATTACCAGTGTTTTTGCAACTCTAACATACTCTATTCTTTATAATTTATTAGTTTCATCTACCATCATTTAAGTCCAGGTGGCTCTTCAATTTTTCTTCCTCTCCAACACACAACAAAATCTAAATATTGGTAATTACTTTTCAAAATGTATGTGAGGCTAGCCCTAATTACTGCAAAGCAAGTCTTTAAATAGGTAGTTAGGCTTTCGTGTAATTTTCCACAAACATTCCAATTTCATTTGGAAAAAAAAGTCCTACAGCAACTAATTCATACCTCACGCTCACCTCTAAAGTATTCAGTTATTTGCTTCCCATTATATTATTCCCCATTTACAGCATTTGATTGGTCACTCTTCGTTCAACATAACTTTGGATTAATTTAAAAGAGAGAAGAACTAACTTTTTCCTTCAAACCCTGAAGGCTGCTAACTTTCCACTTCAGCCAGTCAGGTTACATTATCTGCTCTGAGACAGGTAAATATACTTACCTATTGTGAGGTCGTGTACAGGCTGGAACCGCTTGTCTGTAAACTGTAGGAGCAGACATGACTTCCCCACACCTAAAAGTGGAGGACGCACATTCTGGCACTCGCGCGGCCCGGTCGGTCCGGCGTCCGGGACTGGGGAAGGGGAGTCCCGGGTCCCGCCTCCGGTCGCCCCGCCCCGCCCGCTCTTCACTTAACCGCCAACCTACTAAATGAGTCCCGCCCCCACCACCTGATTTGGGAGCTTCACTGCCCCAGCAATGAAGGCAGCCGCCCGCGGGTTACCTGTGTCCCCGATGATAATGTATTTGAAGAGATAAGCATAAGTCATGGTCTTGTTTCCTCTGGATTCCGGGTCCGCCCGCTTCAACAGCCACTTACCTCCGGCCTCTCTAGGCATTCAATCCGCCCATCTCCGGTCCCTCTAGCCCAGATCACGTCTCTATTGCCCTCCCCAGAATGCCTCTCTGGTTCGGAGCTACGGTAACACGTAGACACCGCCTCCAGGGACCCCCTCCAACACACCTACCTGCTATTATCCCACCAAGCTCCAGGGGGCGATAGCTAGTCTTTCCGTCCGCTCGGCCTTCCCGGGCCTGACTCGCAACAGCTCCACAGCGCTCCTTCCAATCAGTGGAGAGCGACGCACTTCCTTGAGGAAGTGACGGCATTACGAGTACTGTGGGGGCGGTGGGAACGATGAGGGGATTGAGATGGTGGTAGCCGTTGTGTGAAGATGGAGGTAGGAAACTGGACGCTGAGAAGGCTGGCGGGAGAGCGTGGCTGACCGGGTTGAAGCAGAGGCGGGAAGTTGGGCGGAGAGGCAGTTGACAGGACGGCAGAGAGAGCGGGGTTTGGGAAGTGTTTCCTGAATGTGGGGTCAGAATCCGTCCCTCCGAGCTAACTCCCTTCTCCACTTATCCTACCCCTGCGACTCTCTTTTGGTTTTCAGTTTCCCGGAGGAAATGACAATTACCTGACGATCACAGGGCCCTCGCATCCCTTCCTGTCAGGGGCCGAGGTGAGCACGAGCTGCCGACGCTGGGGGTGGGGAGGCTCGGGAGGGATGTGAGGCAGCGGTGGGGTAGGGTGGTGGGGACCCCAGGGACCAGGGGACCCCAGGGACCGGGAACCAGAGGCCGCTGTTGGCATTTAGAGGCGAGCAGCAGCTGCTTGTGGAGCCTGTGAGCACTAAAGGGAGGCCCGATAGACTGCTGTTACCAGAAAAGCGGGACGTGTTAAGAACTAACGTATTTCAGAGTCGTTCTGTATTGGAAGACAGTGGAATTGTGTCTAGTTGTGGAAAAATAACTGCGACAATCTTGGGAGATCGCAGAGGAACGAGAATATATTAGCCAAAGAAATTGGGGTGAGGGAAAGAATATACCTAGCAGGGGTTAACTGTGGGCATGTGTTCATTCTTGAAACAAACTGTGGAAGGGGTCTTTGTTTCATTTAAATTTCCTACTCAGTGATAAAAATAGAAAAACTAATAATTATGTTTTTATACGTGGTGTCAGTTTGTTTTGCTAGTGACAGGATGAAATGAAATAGTTGCCAGAAAACATATAGGGAGTTGAGTAGAACATGTATTTCTGTTTCCCAGTGACTCAGTTTGAGCAGGTTACTTCACAGTTTCTCCAGCTGTCCAATGGCTGTAATAATAGTTTCTTGTGATGTTGAGAAGTAGAAGTAATGGTTATGGAGAGGTCTTTTAGTATTTGTGAGAAAGTTTTGGTTGAAATATTGTCATAATATAGATAAGTATCACTTAATAAGGCAAAAGGGAATGATGGAACAGACAAGAATAAATTTCCTGGTGTTTGAGAAACTGAAGTCTTGAGCTTTCCACTGCCTTTTTTTTCTTTCTTTCTTTTTTTTTTTTTGGTACCAAGAATTCTCAGTTGCTGTGGAACAGGCTTATCTTATAATAAATCTTAACGTTTTCATGGATGAGAATTAAATTGACATGGAACAGTTACTTGTTTTAAACTTCTATATTGCTATTATTATTCTCCTAAGCAAGGGAAAGTGTGAATCAAATGAACAGTAATTTTTAAAAATATTTTTAAGTAAGTTTTATTTCTTTTTTAATTATTTTTATTTATTTATTTTTAGATTTTATTTATTCATTTTAGAGAGAGGAGACAGAGAGAGAGAGAGACAGAGAAAGAAGGGAGGGGGGAGCAGAAAGCATCAACTCCCATATGTGCCTTGACCAGGGAAGCCCGGGGTTTCGAACCGGTGACCTCAGTGTTCCAGGTTGATGCTTTTATCCACTGCGCCACCACAGGTTAGGCCAAATGAACACTAATTTATAAATGATATGAAACTAAAATCTGTTTGATGCTTTGCAGTCTCATTGCCAGTTTCTTCTCTTCATGGTTTAATTTCATTATTGTGAGTGTTGTAAATTTCATATCGGGCTCATCCACATGAAAGTGCATGATTGCCAATTTCTTCTAAATCAGGTCTTCACAATTTAAATTTATGTAGATTGGTAAATTTCACATTGTCTACATCAAGAGACTTTCCAGTTTTGAGTCTATTCTTTCTTTTTGCTTTTATGACTTCAAGACTATTTTAAGAAAAACAAAAGTACTTTGCCAACAAGCTGATAATTAAATTTCAATGGCTTCTTTTACCCAGTATTCTGTCATTGTTAACAACAGTTCTCCTCTTTGCAGTTTCACCTTCCCTTCCCCCACTCCTTATTTTTAAGCTTTATTTTAATTGGTTTGTGGTTTTTGTTGTATCTGGTCTTACTGTGAGCTGCTTAGAACTAGTAAAGGTAATTTTTTATAATTTTGTTTAAGGAGAAGAGTGATTTTAAGAGTTTTCGCCTGACCAGACAGTGGCACAGTATATAGAGCATTGGCCTGGGACACTGAGGACCCAGGTTCAAAACCTGAGGTTGTTGGCTTGAGCACAGGCTCAGCAGCTTGAGCATGGGATGATAGACATGGCCCCATGGTTGCTGGCTTGAGCCCAAAAGTCAATGGCTTGAGACCAGGGTTACTGGCTTGAGCAAGGGGTCACTGGCTTGGCTGGAGCTTCCCAGTCAAAGCACTCAAAGCAATCAGTGAACAAGGTGCCACAACTATGAGTTGATGTTTCTCATCTCTCTCTCTCTTCCTATCTGTCTGCCTCTCAAGTTTTCTTGAAAAAAATAAGATGTCCACAAAAGTATTAGCCATAACAAAATTGAGAAAAATGGATTTCATTGAAATTAGGAACTACTTTTCATCAAAACACACCATTGAGAAATTAAATAGGGCCTGACCAGGCAGTGGCGCAGTGGATTTTGCTTTGGCCTGGGACACTGAGGACCCAGGTTCCAAACCCCAAGGTCCCTGGCATGAGTGTGAGCTTTCCAGCTTGAGCGCAGGGTGGCTGGCTTGAGTGTGGGATCATAGACATGACCCCATCCATGGTCACTGGCTTGAGCCCAAAGGTCGCGGGCTTGAGCAAGGGGTCACTGACTCAGCTGGCCCCCCCAAGGCACATATGAGAAAGCAATCAATGAAAACTAAAGGGATGCATCTTTGAGTTGATGCTTCTCATATCTCTCCCCATCTGTCTGTCTGTCTCTCTCTCTCTCAAAAAAAAAATTAGGCTCTCGCTGGTTGGCTTAGTGGTAGAGCGTCAGCCTGGCATGTGGATGTCCTGTGTTTGATTCCTGGTCAGGGCACACAGGAGAAGCACCCATTTGCTTCTCCACTGCCCCTGCCTTCTCTCTTTCTCTTCTCCCCTCCTATAGCCAAGGCTCAATTAAAGCGAGTTGGCCCTGGGTGCTGAGGATGGCTCCATGGCCTCTGTGTTAGGCGCTAAAATGGCTCTAGTTGCAACGGAGGAATGGCCTCAGATGGGCAGAGCATCTCCCTGTACTGGACTTGACAGATGTATACTGGTCGGGGCGCATGCAGGAACCTGTCTCTGCCTCCCCTCCTCTCACTAAAACTTAAAAAAAGAATTTAAATAGGCACTCCACAGACTATAAGGTATTTAATACACATAGCTGACTTATATTCAGAACATATCAAATACTTTTGCAAAATAAAAGAAATAATCCAATTTAACATGGGCAAAAGATTTTTTTGGTTGATGTTAGGGGTTTACTTATTGAGTACTTTTTAGGTGCTGAATTCTTTGCAACTATGACAGAATGGGAGGCATCTCAGGTTTTTTGGGTTTTTTTAATTACAGTTGACATTCAATATCATTAGTTTCATGTGTACAACATAGTGATTACACATTTAACTTAGGGAGTGATCACCCCAATAAGTCTAGTATGGGCATAAGATTTGAACACACAATTAACATAAAAGGTTATCTAAATTTTCATTAGACATGTGACCAAGAGTCATTATTACCCATCAGAGAAATGCCAATTAAACTCATAAGGAGATACCATAACACACCCTCCAGAACGTTTAAAATTAAAATGACTGCCCTGGCTGGACAGTTTGGTTAGTGTCGCCTTATAAGCCACAGTTAAGGATTTGATCCCTGGTTGGGGCAGATGCAGAAACAGATCGATGTTTCTGTGTCTTCCTCCTGTCCTCTCTCTCTCTCTCTAAAATCAATCAATAAATTAAAAAAAAAACAACACACATTAAAGATACTGACAATTCCAAGAGTTAACAACTATGTAGAAAACTCTTGATCATTGCTGGTGAGAGCGTTAATTCATTCAACCACTTTGGAAAACTGGCTGTATCTGTACTGCTTACAAAAATTGGAATATTTCAAGGTGAATATGAAGCGATTAAAAAAAAAGCATTTGAGCCTGACCAGGCGGTGGCACAGTGGATAGAGCGTCAGACTGGATGTGGCGGAGGACCCAGGTTTGAGACCCCAAGGTCGCCAGCTTGAGTGCGGGCTCATCTGGTTTGAGCAAAGCTCACCAGCTTGGACCCAAGGTTGCTGGCTTGAGGAAGGGGTTACTCGGTCTGCTGTAGCCCCATGGTCAAGGCACATATGAGAAAGCAATCAATGAACAAGTAAGGTGTCGCAATGAAAAACTGATGATTGATGCTTCTCATCTCTATCCATTCCTGTCTGTCTGTCCCTGTCTGTCCCTCTCTCTGACTCTCTGTCTCTGTAAAAAAACACACAAGAACATCAAAAAAGCAAACAAGTCAAAGAAAATTGTTCAATTATGCAAATGAAATGTAAAACCAACTATTTCATTGGTGAAAATGCCACTATACAAAAGGCTGAAAGTACTGGAGTATCTGCACATTCCTGATCCCCTAATTTTTGTGAGCAGTGTACTAAGGTTACACACACCTACCCTGTGACTAGTAATTCCACTCTTTAATATATACATGAGAGAAATGAAATGAAATGAATGCTTATATTCACCAAAAACGTGTATGTTTACAGCAACTTTATTCACAGTAGCTAAACACTGGAAACAACCTAGTATCTACAAACTGGTACATTTGTTAAAAGGAATATTACACAGCAATAAAAAAAGTGAATTACTATTTAATGCAACTTGGAAGATCTCAAAAATATAACACTAACAGAAGCCAGAACAAAAGAGTAGGCACTATACAAGTTCATTTTTAAATTTTTTATAATTTATTTTATTTATTTATTTTAGATTTATTTATTTATTTATTTTAGAGAGAGGAGTCAAAGAGAGAGAAAAAGGGGGAGGAGCAGAAAGCATTAACTCCCATATGTGCCTTGACTAGGCAAGCCCGGGGTTTTGAACCAGCGACCTCAGTATTCCAGGTTGATGCTTTGCCCATTGCACCACCACTGGTCAGGCACAGGTTCATATTTTAATGAAGATTGTATAACACTGAACTATAGTGATAGAAATCAGAATAGTGATATCTGTTGTGGAAGCAAGGGAACATTGGGAAGGACCATGAAAAAATCTTTTGGAATGGTAGAAATCTTCTGTATCTGTGATGAGTGGTGATTAATTGTATATTAACATATGTAAAAAATTCATTGAAGGCCCTGGCTGGTTGGCTCAGTGGTAGAGTATTGGCCCAGTGTGTGGGTGTTCCAGGTTCAATTCTCTGTCAAGGCACAGAGTAGAATCGACCGTCTGCTTCTCCACCCTTCCCTCTCTCCCTTCTCTCTTATCTTTCTCTTCCCATCCCACAGCCAAGGCTCTACTGGAGCAAGTTGGCCTGGGTGCTGAGGATGGTACCATGGCCTCGCCTTAGGTGCTAAAATGGCTCCCGTTGCAGTGGAGCAATGGCCTGAAATGGGCAGAGCATCATCGCCCCCTAGTGGGATTGCCGGGTAGGATCTCCATCAGGTGCATGTGGGAGTCTGTTTCTCTGCCTCCCCACTTCTCACTTAAGAAAAATACAAAAATTTAAATTAAAATAAAACATTGAGCTGTACACTTAAAATTTTGTACATAACTTTTGCCTCAAGAAAGTAAGGAATACAGTGTGGTCCCTTGTCTGTCGCAGAAGTTAGGTTCCAAAACCCCTTGCAATAGGTAAAACTCCATGAAGTAGTGACCTTATATTTATTTTATTATTTATATATTTTTTTATTCTTTTCCATCTTTAAATATATATTCATATTGTTTTCAAGTTTTTAGGCTAAAAAACACTTATTTTACTTAAAAATAATTAAAATAATAAATGTGTAAAAATACCTATAATACTACAAAATCCCGCAATATAGTGAAAAATCCACAATACAAAATTAGATATATGTACAATTTAAAAATCCGCGATACAGTGAGCCAGTGAAAAGTGAACCACAATATGGCAAGGGACGACTGTAATAATATTTAAAAGTTAGGTAAGTGTCCAGAGAGATAAGCTTAGCATTTGTTATAACATTACTTGAAATAGGAAGGCTGTATAATCTGAAGGGAGTTTTAATCTTTTTCATTCAGGTAGGCCTTTTTTTTGGACAGAGGGACAGATAGGGACAGACAGGAAGGGAGAGAGATGAGAAGCATCAATTCTTTGTTGCAGCACATTAGCTGTTCATTGTTTGCTTTCTCATGTGTGCCTTGATGGGGGGACAGGGGAGCTACAGCAGGCCCTGGCCCGTTGGCTCAGTGGTAGAGTGTCGGCCTGGCATGCAGGAGTCCCGGGTTCGATTCCCGGCCAGGGCACACAGGAGAAGCGCCCATCTGCTTCTCCACCCCTCCCCTTCTCCTTCCTCTCTGTCTCTCTCTTCCCCTCCAGCAGCCAAGGCTCCATTGGAGCAAAAGTTGGCCCGGGCACTAAGGATGGCTCTGTGGCTTCTGCCTCAGGCGCTAGAGTGGCTCTGGTTGCAACAGAGCGACGCCCCCCTGGTGGGCGTGCTGGGTGGATCCCAGTTGGGTGCATGCGGGGAGTCTGTCTGACTGCCCTCCCCTCCCCCCCATCCCGTTTCCAACTTCAGAAAAAATCCAAAAAAAAAAAAGCTGTTTCCAGGAGGTGGTACATAGAAAGACTGCCTTGTTAATTTGATACAATGCAGTCTCTGCATGTCTGGTTAGTCCATGAGAGCACTCCAGATGGTTTGTGAGGATTAGTCCTTTGTAGAACACTGGTCTCTTCTTTTGGATATCAATTTTTACTCTTCCTCAGTTCTCATTAACAAATAGAATCATTTTCTGTTCTTTTTTTTTTTTTTGACAGAGACAGAGAGGGACAGATAGGGACAAACAGGAAGGGAAATGAGAAGCATCAATTTTTTTCGTTGTGGCACTTTAGTAGTTCACTGATTGCTTTCTCATATGTGCCTTGACTGGGGGGGGGGGGGCTACAGCAAACAGAGCAACCCCTTGCCCAAGCCAGCAATCTTGGGCCCAAGCTGGTGAGCTTTGCTCAAACCGGATGAGCCCATGCTCAAGCTGGCGACCTTGGGGTCTCGAACCCAGGTCCTCCGCGTCCCAGTCCAACTCTTGTCCACTGCGCCACTGCCTGGTCAGGCTAGAATCATTTTCATATCTCAGCTGAATTGCTTTTTTATTTGTGTGGTAAGCATCTTTTGTTGTGGATAGGCATCTTTTACTTTGTCAATGCAATCAGTATCTTTAAACAGAATTTTAAGCCTGACCAGGTGGTGGCGCAGTGGGCAGAGTGACAGACTGGGATGCCGAGGACCCAGGTTCGAGATCCCAAGGTCGCCAGCTTAAGCGCAGGCTCATCTGGTTTGAGCACAAGCTCACTAGCTTGGACTCAAGGTCACGGCTCTAACAAGGGGTTACTCAGTCTGCTGAAGGCCCACAGTCAAGGCACATATGAGAAAGCAATCGCAATGTGCAACGAAAAACTAATGATTGATGCTTCTCATCACTCCGTTCCTTTCTGTCTGTCCCTGTCTATTCCTGTCTCTGACTCTCTGTCTCTGTAAAACAAACAAACAAAAAAACCCCAGAATTTTTAAACACTTATATAATAATGGATCTAGTACAGTAAATGTTGTCCTAATCCTTTTCCCTGTCCTTGTAGTTTGTTTGTATGAGAATTTGGTTTAAAGAAACTTATATAAGCCAGTGGTCACTGGCTTGACCAAGGGGTCATCACTGGCTCAGCTGTAGCACCCCCCCATTACGTATGACAAGCAGCCAGTGAACAGCTAGTGACACAACTACAAGTTGATGCTTCTCATTTCTCTCCTTTCCTGTTTCTGTCTCTCTCATTAAAAAAAAAAGTAGGTTTACAGTTGTTTGTATGGAAAATAATACAATAATTAATAATAATGCAAGGGTAAACTTTTACATATTCACAACTGTAAACCTACTTTTGCCCCTCCTGTATAAAATGCTCTATTGCTGCAGATCACATTTTAGGTCATAAAGGAACCATAGCATTTAATGTATCTTTTTATTATTTTTCCGAAGCTAGAAACGGGGAGAGACAGTCAGACTCCCACATGCGCCTGACCAGGATCCACCCGGCACGCCCACCAGGGGGCGATGCTCTGCAGCGACCAGAGCCACTCTAGCGCCTGGGGCAGAGGCCAAGGAGCCATCCCCAGCACCCAGGCCATCTTTGCTCCAATGGAGCCTTGGCTGCGGGAGGGGAAGAGAGAGACAGAGAGGAAGGAGAAGGGGAGGGGTGGAGAAGCAGATAGGCGCTTCTCCTGTGTGCCCTAGCCGGGAATCGAACCGGGGACTTTCGCACGCCAGGCCAACGCTCTACCACTGAGCCAACCGGCCAGGGCCTTAATGTATCTTATATTAGACATTGATCTATTAGCTTTGTGAATGGTGGCCCCTTTTTAAATAAAGTATATTATTTTAGTACTTGGACTCAGGGAATTGTCTTTACACAGCTTGAGTAATATTTTTCTTCCTTGCTTGCAGAAAGGCTTGGTCAGACGAAGACCAAGAATATGTTCAGAAACTGAGAAAACCAGTTTGTCTTTTTCTTTTTAATGGAACACTTCATGACTTTGTATAGGGGCCATGCTAATCTTATGTTCCCTTTCAATTTTAGTGTATGTGCTGCCAAAGTGAGCACCAGTTTGCCTTTTGATTGTAGCTCTTGCATTTTTCTTATCTTGGCATTGTTGGGTTTTCCAAAATTCTATAAAAATGGGAATCTTTTTAAAAATTTGATTGATTTTAGAGAGAGGAAGAGAGAGTAACATTGATGTGTTGTTTCATTTATGCATTCACTGGTTGATTTTTTTTTAAGTGTTTGATTTTAGAGAGACAGAAGAGGGGGGGAGAGAGAAGCATTCATTTGTTCCATTTAGTTGTGCGTTCCTTGTTTGCTTCCCGTATGTGCTGACTGGGGATTGAACCTGCAACCTGGTGTTTCGGAACAGCGTTCCAAACAACTGAGCTAACCTGCCAGTGCTACAAATGGGAATCTTATTTGTTGTTAACATTATGATTTATTTGTTTTTTGTTGTTGTTGTTAGTTTTTGGGGGGGGACACAGGCAGGGACAGAAAGGAAGGGAGAAGCATCAACTCATAATTGTGGCACCTTAGCTGTTCATTGATTGCCTTCTCATGTGCCTGGACTGGGGGGCTCCAGCTGAGTCAGTGACCCCTTGCTCAAGCCAGCCATCTTGGACTTAAGCCAGCGACCATGAGATCATGTCTGTGATCCCATACTCAATCCAGCAGCCTCAGGGTTTTGAACCTGGGTCCTCAGTGTCCCAGGCTGATGCTCTATACACTGCCTGGTCAGGCTAGTATCATGATTTCTAAAATGGAAAAGAGGTAGGAAACTAAGTGCATACTTTTTAGAGGAGGATAACATACCTATGATATAGGATCTAGTTCAAAGGAACCTAAACCACAAAGTGTAATTGTCTGGTTGACAATTTCTGTGGTCTTAACAGCTCAGGTGTGGTAATCGTGAAATAATTACTGTCAGAATCTTTAGAGAAACTTTAAACATCGTAGCTCAACAGGCTATAAAGTCTGGGTCTTTACTAATAGAACTGAAAGAATCTTTAGAAGAGGCATAATACTTTAGAACAGAGATGGTAAAGGTAGAAAAGATAAACTAATTGAAAGCTGTGTTCATGTTAGCAGCCTTGTATGTGCCATATATACCCAGTCATGTTCTTCACTTAGTAGAGTGCATTTCTTCCTCTTCCTACTAATTACTTTTTCTCTTATTTTCCCCGTACAGACATTCCATACACCAAGCTTGGGTGATGAGGAATTTGAAATCCCACCTATCTCCTTGGATTCTGATCCCTCACTGGCTGTCTCAGATGTGGTTGGCCACTTTGATGACCTGGCAGACCCGTCCTCCTCTCAGGATGGCAGCTTTTCAGCCCAATATGGGGTCCAGACATTGGACATGCCTGTGGGCATGACCCATGGCTTGATGGAGCAGGGCGGGGGGCTCCTGAGCGGGGGCTTGACCATGGTAAGGAGCAAGACATTTTCAGGCTTACTGCAAGTTCTTGGGCATGGTGCTAGGGGAGACAAGAGTGATTTTCTGTTCCCTACTACACTTGGATATTACTTGTTTCTCATTTTTGTGGGTAAAGGTTCATCAACAAGGACTTAATTTCCCCTGAATGAATGTATTATCTGAATCAATTTTACTTGAAAAATGGTTTAAAATTGTAAAATATCCAGTGTTGATCCTGAATTGAAAATAATTTACTGTGATTTTAGAAAAAAGAAAAGGGTTTTTTGTCTTCCTTTCTAATGTGGCCTTCACATTCTAGGATTCAAATGTGTGATAGCTGGCACATTGATTTATTCAAAAACAGTTTAAACCAAATATATTAACTGTGGGTTAGTATGTGTTATAAATCAGTATATTAGGCTTCCCAGCACATCTCATCAGCACATCTCCATGTTTTATTTGACCAAACATCTCAACTGTGGCCTTATTTACTGATTGCCTATGTATTGCGACTTTAAAAGCCATTATTTTAGCAGGGTACAGGGAGGCAGTTTTTCTTTACCCTTTGTGCCATTACTGCCTCCAGATTACCAAATAAATTATTTGCTCCTTAAAGTAACTTGTACAAAATTAAGACTTCTCTGGTTCCTTTTAAATGCTTTGGAATAGGCTTTTGGGTACAAAGAAGTAACTTTATCAATTTCTGTACTTTATTAGAAGCTTGTTTCATATGTAGGCAGATTATTTGATGTTTAAGCAGTAACACAGTATGGATGAGTAGGGGGTTTATAAACTGTCCTTGAACTCAGGGTTGGGGGGAGGGTGTTCTTTATATTTAGTGTTTAATTAGTCCTTCTGCTTCTCTCAGGACTTGGATCATTCTATAGGAACTCAGTATAGCGCCAACCCACCTGTTACAATTGATGTACCAATGACAGACATGACATCTGGCTTGATGGGGCATAGCCAGTTGACCACCATTGATCAGTCAGAACTGAGTTCTCAACTTGGTTTGAGCTTAGGGGGTGGCACCATCCTGCCACCTGCACAGTCACCTGAGGATCGTCTTTCAACCACCCCTTCACCTACTAGTTCACTTCATGAGGATGGTGTTGAGGATTTCCGGAGGGTGAGGCATTCCCTGCCCATAATGAAGATATTCTGGGATAAAACTCTTGGCATACAGAGCTATTCAGTATCTTTACTCCTGTCCTGCCATATCCTCTGCTCTTTCTAGTATGGGGTTCTGCCTTTCAGTCTGCATTCTTACTGGTCCTCACGTACTTTACTAATGTACTCCTATTGCCTCTATTTTTAGCATTTCTGAAAATTTCACCCATGTGGCTAGTCTCCCCCATATAAAAGTCTTTTTCTTACAGTTCTCCAGACATGACATTTCCCTTCTTCCTTCTTGTAATTCTCTTTTTTTCTCCCCTACAGCAACTGCCTAGCCAGAAGACAGTTGTGGTGGAAGCAGGGAAAAAGCAGAAGACTCCAAAGAAGAGAAAAAAGAAAGATCCGAATGAACCTCAGAAACCAGTTTCAGCATATGCTTTATTCTTTCGTGATACACAGGCTGCCATCAAGGGACAGAATCCCAATGCCACTTTTGGGGAAGTTTCAAAAATTGTGGCCTCCATGTGGGACAGTCTGGGAGAGGAGCAAAAACAGGTGAGCAAATAATGAAGAATTAGTAGATAATGAATGTTCTAGAAGTTACCAAGTAAGGGGATAAAAACTAAGTTTTCTTTTAACTTTCTTACATGTTATTTAATATCAGCTCTTTCTTAATGGCATTGATGGATCATCCTTTGTCTTAGATGCTGCAGCCTTATAAACTAAGTCCAGAATACCCATCTAAAAATTTTAATAATTATTATAAAAACACTAAATCTAACTTTTCTAAGCCTCATCCTTTTTTCTACTGTAAAAATAGGAAATTTTAGAGTGGAATTCCTTGATAAGTTGCATGCATGCTATGGCTATGTCTAAATCTACTACCAAGTTTGGATTTAGAATTTAGTTTAGGATTTTCTCATTGGCCTACTTTAAACTAACAAACTACACCTAATCTAAATTTAATCTGGATTTCAAAAAGATACAAATTGTGGTAGTATATAATAAAAGATAGAATTGAAAGGGCCATAATTATCATGCACTATCCAAGTCTTGTGTCATAGTGAATCAGCTACTTAATAATTTGAAAAAGGTAAATTTATTATAGATAACTTGCTACTCAACAAAGCACTATTTATTTATTTATTTATATTTTTCTGAAGCTGGAAACAGGGAGGCAATCAGACAGACTCCCGCATGCGCCTGACCGGGATCCACCCGGCATGCCCACCAGGGGGCGATGCTCTGCCCATCCGGGGCGTTGCTCTGTTGCATCCCCATTCTAGTGCCTGAGGCAGAGGCCATGGAACCATCCCCAGCGCCCGGGCCAACTTTGCTCCAGTGGAGCCTTTGCTGTGGGACGTGAAGAGAGAGACAGAGAGGAAGGAGAGGGGGAGGGGTGCTTCTTTTGTTGCCCCGGTCGGGAATCGAACCTAGGACTCCTGCACGCCAGGCCGACACTCTATCACTGAGCCAGGCCGACGCTCTACCACTGAGCCAAACGGCCAAGGCAAAGCACAAATATAATGAATTAAAACAATGGCAATTTATTGTTTCTCATGATTCTGTATATTGGTTGGGTAGTTTTCCTAGTGTCCTTGCCTGGGTTCATTGCAATTGTAGTCAGACGACATCTGGTGTGGCTGGCCAAAGCGACTTTGCTATGGTTGGCAGTCAGTGTTATCTGTTAGCTGAGATGCACTGGTTCTTTTTCACATGGCCCCTATCCTCCACACAGGCCAGAGTGTCTTTACAGTATGGCAAACTTTGACCAATGTTCCAAGAAGATAAAAACAGATACCCCCAAGGCCTTGTTGTACCACTGTAGCCATATTTTAATGGTCAAAACAGTTCATAGAGCTAGCCCAAATTCAAAGAAAGGAGAAGTCTATTTCAGTTCTTAGATGGAAGAAGAGGTATACAAGATGGAAAGAGTTCCTATGGCCAGGATTGCAAACAATTTAACACATTTGTTAAAGGAGAGTATACTGGTTAGGTACAATCCCAGGCTAAGCAGACTACTGATCTGAAATAGTTTTGGGGTCATGTTTGTTTTGTTAATAGAAGTGGGCATGGGTTGGCATTAGCTTCAGAAGTGTATTATTCTGACAAGATTATTGACTGGCTGGCCTCCAGACGGTTGGTCACTGGAAAGTCTGGTATGGAGGCTGTCTTGATTACTAGCTTTCAGAAGTGTATTCGCTAAAAGGAGTTGATGAATAATAAAATTATCAGTCTTTCTAGGAGTATGGGGACTTTTAAACAGTTTCTCTTTCCTACAGGTATATAAGAGGAAAACTGAGGCTGCTAAGAAAGAGTATCTGAAAGCTCTGGCTGCTTATAAAGACAATCAAGAGTGTCAGGTAAGGTTAGCTTTCATGGATATTTAAACCAATAAAAAGATTTTTTGAGCTGTTTATTAGCAGTTTTAAAAACCTGTCACACCTCTTAAAACTATGTAGTATTAAAAGCTTAAGAAGACATGGATTCCTGTTGTTTCCATCATAAATCCTGCAAAAAAGGACTGACCTGTGGTGGCGCAGTAGATAAAGGGTCAATCTGGAATATTGGGGTTGCTGGTTTGAAACCCTGGACTTGCCCGATCAAGGCAAATACGAGAAGCAACTACTAGTAGTTGATGCTTCCTGCTCCTACTGCCCTTTCTCTTTCTCCCTTTCACTCCCTCTCTCCCCCCACTTTCTCTAAAAATAAATAAATTTTTATTTTTTTAAATTTTTATTGATTTCAGTAAGAGAGGAAGGGCGGGGGGTGGGGGAAAGACAGGAACATTGAGCTGTTCCTGGATGAGCCCTGACTGGGGATTGAACCAGCAGCCTTTGTGCTTCAGAACAGTGCTCTAAACCAATCAGGCTGGCCTGACCTGTGGTGGCGCAGTGGATAAAGCGTCGACCTGGAAATGCTGAGGTTGCCGGTTCAAAACCCTGGGCTTGCCTGGTCAAGGCACATATGGGAGTTGATGCTTCCTGCTCCTCCCCCCTTCTCTATCTCCTCTCTCTCCCCCCTCTCCTTTCTAAAATGAATAAATAAATAAATAAATAAAGATGTTTTAAACCAATCAGGCTGTTTGGCCAGGGCAAATAAAATCTTAAAAACAAAACCAGAAACCTTGCCAAACAGCCTTTCTGAGTTAATTTTCACTGTTTACTTTAGCCAGGGTAGCCCCAGGGCTGCTATCTTCCTTTCCAACCTATATCTTTTGGGAGGTGATTAAAATGACTATGTCTTGGGGAAGAAAGTAAATTTCCCAATGACTTATTTTTTTTGTTCTTTTAGGCCACTGTGGAAACAGTGGAGTTGGATCCAGTGCCACCATCGCAGACTCCTTCTCCACCTCCTGTAGCTACTGTTGACCCAGCTTCTCCAGTCCCAGCTTCAACAGAGCCCCCTGCCCTGTCCCCTTCCATTGTTGTTAACTCTACTCTTTCATCCTATGTGGCAAACCAGGCATCTTCTGGGGCTGGGGGTCAGCCTAATATCACCAAGCTGATTATCACCAAACAGATGTTGCCCTCATCTATTACCATGTCTCAAGGAGGGATGGTTACTGTTATCCCAGCCACAGTGGTAACCTCCCGAGGGATCCAACTAGGCCAGACCAGCACAGCTACTATCCAGCCCAGTCAACAAGCCCAGATTGTCACTCGGTCAGTGCTGCAGGCTGCAGCAGCTGCTGCTGCTTCTATGCAACTGCCTCCACCCCGACTACAACCCCCTCCATTGCAACAAATGCCTCAGCCCCCCACTCAGCAGCAAGTAACTATTCTGCAGCAGCCTCCCCCACTTCAGGCCATGCAACAGCCTCCACCTCAGAAAACGCGAATCAATTTACAGCAACAGCCACCACCTCTGCAGATCAAGATTGTGCCTGGACCCACTCTGAAAATGCAAACCACCTTAGTCCCACCAGTTATGGAAAGTAGTCCTGAAAGGCCAATGAACACCAGCCCTGAGGCCCATACAGTGGAGGAAACATCTCCTGATACAATCTGTGAGATGATCACAGATGTCGTTCCTGAGGTGAGCCTGTTTTCAAGTCTTTTCTCTAGACTAGTAGGAATGTATGAGCGTTTTTGGTTAATCCAATAAAAGTAGTTGCTACTAGCACTTAATGCCTGGTAACCAGAAGTATGAAACATCCTGTAAAAACAGCGGTTCTCAACCTGTGGGTCCGACCCACAGGTTGAGAACCACTGCAGTAAAAGGACAGTTCCCTGCAACTGTGACTTGTTCTACCCATGATACTCTGTAGTGTTCTTGGCGAAAAGCCTAAGAGGGTGTCCTGTCCCAGACTACTCTTAACTAAGCAGAAGTAGTACTGTAATTTGACTAGAGAAGATACAGCCTAAACCCCGAGTTATTTTTTGGAGTTATCTACCCAAAAGTCCTAAGCTTTGGAGCTATAAGTGATTCCGCTTCTCCTGTGTCTGGACTGTGTAGCTGATGTTTTTAGTTGGGGGATGGGTGGGGAATATAGCTGGAAAAATTCAATTCTTTCATATCAGTGAGTTCAAAGTGACACGAACAGATGCCCCTTACCCTAGTTTAACTTACACATTAGTGGTCATCTTGAAATATAGGTCTGTTTGAAACTAGCTCCACAATTTATGAAGCAGTAACTTTAAAGAGAAACAATTTCCCTATCGGGAAGAAACTGAATCTCCAAGTTCTTTCCCTTTTTCTAATGGCACATTTGGTCTTATCTTAGCCCTTGTGATCTTAGTTGAGGTGGCCCAACCTCCAGTCACGTTCCGCTTTTGATTTGATATCTTCAGGATTATTGAGTGTGGAATAAAGTCAGTGATGGGTAAAATTAAAGAGTACAGTGACCCACCACACACTTGTAAAACTATTAATTGGCCCTCCACATACACGGATTCCCAATTGCGGGATGAAAATGACCCTTGAACTGCACAGGTAAATCTGTGTATGCTTGAGTGGACCCATGCAGTTCAAACCTAATTTGTTAAAGGGTCACCTACACTGGCATATGGCCAGCATTCTCCTGATGGGAAGAATCTTCATGTCAGTCTGCTGGGCAAAGTTCAAAAACTGGATAAAAAGGAGGAGACCAAGAACTCACCTTCTTTTGGTACATTACCACATATGTAAGAGATTTTAACACCTGTTGCTTCACTGGGTCCTAGAGTTAATTTGACTAGTGGCTGGCAAGGTAGGTAGCAAATCTAATCCATTTTTGGTGCACTCTTCCTCTCACAGGTTGAATCTCCTTCTCAAATGGATGTTGAATTGGTGAGTGGGTCTCCTGTGACACTCTCACCCCAGCCTCGGTGTGTGAGGTCTGGTTGTGAGAACCCTCCTGTTGCAAGTAAGGACTGGGACAATGAGTACTGCAGCAATGAGTGTGTGGTTAAGCATTGCCGGTAAGTTCTAGTTTCTCTTATAATTCAGGTGTTGCTGAATTTACTGTTGGAAAACATGTAACCCTGAGCCATATCAGTATTACTTTACCTTAGGTAGAGTAGGTTGCTATATATGTCTGCTTGTAGAGGCTATGCTTAAAAAGAGCGTACAGAGCTAGAGTTAGCAGTTCATGCTTTTCAGGTACCACATTTACCTTTCTGTATGCTCTTTAAATGTATGAAGACACATTAGCAACTACAAATAGTAGCTTCATGTATTCCTTAGTGCAAATCAGACCTCTTAGGGAATTAAAATTTAAAGAGGAATGGATAAGTGCTAATAAGTATAGCAGGAGTGGGGGGTATCGTGGAAATTTTTCCCATCTCCCCAAATTTTCCTGGGATTTATCTACATCCATGAAACAGCATTGGTATACCCTCAGTCAACTAGATTGCCTATACTTCTGACTTTTGAGGCCACTGCCCTAGTATTTCTGTTGAATAATACCATCTAACATTGATGCTGTAGGAAATTAACTGGGAATCTATTTGTTTAAGACATTAGAAAGAATATATCTAAGCTATAATTCTGTTTGTGTGTGTCTTTTTCTCTCTTAGGGATGTCTTCTTGGCCTGGTTAGCCTCTAGAAATGCAAACACAGTGGTGTTTGTAAAATAGTCCTTCCTGTTCTCCAAGCCAGTGAAGATTTATCTGCCAGGAACATGTCCAAGACCCTGCTTTTAAAACTCAAGCTGGGCTTCTGGTAGTGCCTGATCTCAACCCACGAATCCTTCCTGCTTCTCCACTTTTTCAGCAAGGGGCCAGCCAGGCTATGGAGCAGGGCCACTGAGTTTGCTGTAACCTGGAATTGCTTTTTACTTTCAAGTATAAACCAGAAATGCCAGCTATAATAGCAGAAGAAAGGGTGAAGAGAATATGGACAAGCAGAACATGGGGGTGGTGAAGGGGAAGGTTATTTGAGGAAACTTGTTGGTATAATTGTCATAGTACTTGACTAAAAGATTATTAAAATTATGAAGTACACATCAGCTTTGAGTACCACTGTGTGCATCCATTTTAAAAGGGATGAAAGGGTAAATTAAAGGCTACCTCTTAAACAGAGAGCTAGTACTATCACAGCTGACAACAAAGGTTTTCAACACAGTAGGCATACTGGGCTGTAGGGAAAATAATATCACCTAGGAATTCCTTACTTATACTTCCTTAATGTCCTTTCTTACCTCAACTATCATAGTTTCTGAATGTAAAAGGCAGAATTTTACATTCCTAAATTAATATAAGGTTTCACCAAAGTCTAAAGCTGTGTTCATTTATGTTTGATGAAATCTTTTAAAAGATAGGCCAGAGGAGTTTTGCCTTACATAAGTTAATTCTCTGTATACCCTAGGCACTTATTTAATCTAAAATGTACTTACTTCACTTTTCTTGACAATAAGCCAAAAAATAGACTAGCAAAGGCGCATCATTGTAACAGAATAAGCAAATGTTTAGTCCATGATAGCCCTAGTGACACCTTAAGTGAAATTCCAATTTTACCTTGAGATATGCTGTCCTATAGACCCCCTTCTTTATTATCACATGCAGGTAGTACTAATTGCTAATCACTTTTCATCCTATATTGTATAATCAACATTCATTTAGTTTGAACTCTTTAACAACAACCCAATGAGGTAAGTAATATTCCCTACATATCAGGAATCATACTGAAAGATGAGTTAGATGAGATCATACACTAAGTGGCAAAGCCAAAATCTGACCTCAAAATCCCAACTATAATACAAACTTTTATTTAAATAAGGAAAAGAGCTATTGTACAAATATCACTCTTTAGGTGCAGCCTGCAGAGCCAAAGCTATGGATGCTTAGTTATGTGAGGAAGTGCTTTTATAGATTTTTAGGTTTCGAGATGATACCATCTGGATACCTTTGCTTGAACCGGGCAACCACATCTGGGTCTAGTAGGTGAATCCCGTCCAGTTGGTTTCCAAGGGTGATCCTGAAGCAAGGGGAAAGATGGGGCAAACCAAAGTTCCTGGAATTAAAAGGCTTAATATTGTTAAAAGGTGCATACCTTTTATAAAGACTGCCTATCATCTCATTGAATATTCATGCCAATTTTTTTTTAAAGACCTTAATATTAGACTAGTATATTGCTAGCATGACTGGTTAAGAATTGGGCACTGATTCTAGTGTTAAAACAGGCAGGGTATGTATTACTTAATAGTTTAACTGTTGGCTAACCAGACCTACTTTATCAAGTTGGTGCTGCCAGTGAGGACTCCTTGAGTAAGTAAAATACCAGCAGCATGTCTTTTAAAGTTCTAATACGGTGAAAGATTTAAAATTGTTGACAGATTAGATTCAGATTAGTAACCACCAGGGGACAGATTCAAAACATCCATAGAATAACTGAGGAATATCTTTAGGTTGTAAGAGAGTGGCACCTAGAGACCAGTGGTTTGAATCCTAAAACCTGGTATTTCCAACAAATGTTGCAGAATCCCATAAAACAGTCTAAAATACAAGCTTTAAGTGGCTATGAATCCTCTGAAGCTCATTTACAGAATAATGGGATATGATGTGAATTGAAACTCTACTACTCTCCTTGACTATAAATGGTTTTGCCCTTGGAGGCTAGCATGTTCTCTGGTCACCTTACCAGTTTGGCTGTACATTGTGAGGTCGTCCAAATAATTCAATCTTGCGAGTGCCAGGGGATAGTCTCTCAATCATACCATAGATTTCGTCTGGTTTATGACTGGTGGAACGAACCTAGGAAATACAGGATCTAGCTACTTTTAAGTTACCCAAGATTGCAATTCTAGCCCTTTCCATTTATGTTTATGATCCAAATAAGCCTGACCAGGCAATGGCACCATGGATAGAGCACTGGCCTGGGATGCTGAGGACCCAGATTTGAAACCCTGAAGTATCCAACTTCAGGTGAGCTCATCCAGCTTGAGTGTGGGATCACAGACATGACCCCATGATTGCTGGCTTGAGCCTAAAGGTTGCTGGCTAGAAGCCCAAGGTGACTGGCTTGAGCCAGAGCCCCCTGGTCAAGACACATATGAGAAAGCAATCAATGAACAACTAAGGTGCTACACTATGAGTTGATGCTTCTCATCTGTCTCCCTGTCTCTCCTTGTTTGTCCCTCTGTCTTTAAAAAAAAAAGGATCCAAATGAGAAAACTCGGGACAAGAATACCCATGACCTCAATAATTAATACAAATTAATTGTATTGGAAGCTTTGGATACCTGGGGGAAGCACATACCTCAGCTACTATCACATCACAGTCCAGACCCTGGTTGAAGCCTTGGGGATTTCCTTTGACACCAACCTGCTCACCACAGAAAACAGATTACCTTAAGAAACCTAGCATTTGAACATTTTCTCAATAAGAAATCAAATAATTCCTCCTTTTGCTCCTAATGAATTGAACCCCCCTGCTGCTCACCAAGCAGTGTTCCTTCCCATGGTTCAACCAGTGACCTGTACGGCCTGTCCGAATGATGCGTTGCAGTTGATTTGTCTTCACCCAGATAATTTCATCTACCCGTTCATAACTGTGGGGCATAAGAAAGAACTAGAGCTTTAATCAGGCTTTCACAGTTTAGAACGGGGGTCTCAAACTCGCGGCCCGCCCACCAATTTTGTGCGGCCCGCAGACTGGCCCACAGACTAATCCACGAAGTTTGATTAGTCTGCGGGCCGCACAAAATTGGTGGGCGGGCCGCGAGTTTGAGACCCCTGGTTTAGAAGTACCATCCATTCTACAGGGGCAAGGAATCACAGGGAATACTCTGGGAGAAGTAAACATATCTCAACTATAGCTATGATGTATTTCTTTTAAAAGGAAGCAACACAATGACTGCTACTTACCCCCAGAGGTTCAGACATTCTCTGCCCAATTCCATGGCCCTAGAAAGAAATAAGGGTTAAATAGCTACTTCCATGCCCATATTTTTTTCTCTCTTCAAGATACACAGTAAGTGTTTTCAATAGACATCCAGTGAACATTTACATGCAAGACACTGTTAAGGCAATACGATGGACCTAAGAATGTAGATAAAACTTATCTATTCTCAATGCCCTTACCCTTCACAAGGAACAAATGTAGTTTAATAGTACTCAAGGTATAATTTCTGTTAAAGGCATTTGGTCTCAGTAGAAAATAAAAAGCTGACTCATTTATTTCACAGAACAGCTAGGAAATCCCAGGATATTATCACCACCCAGTACTCACTCTGTACTATATCTGCCCATAACTACGTATCTTTGAACTGCATTACCTGCCTGTGACCCAGAGGAAGAGAAAGCCATCATCCTGCAGTACTGGTATGTTGAGCCTGCGCATCTCATCATCTGTCAGGGTCCCATAGGGCAGCTCCATGTGAATATCCCAGGGTGGGTCAGCCATCACAACTGCAAACTTGCCCAAGATACTGACGTCCAGGTAGCGTATATCACAACAGATCCACTGCATGAGGTGGTATTTGGTCATCTTCACTTCCTCCACTCTCAGATTCATGGCCCCAGTCCCTCTTTTCCATTTGACTTTCCTACTCCCTCCTAAGCATATCTATCCCATTCCATTCCCAATCAAAAAGATAGATGACTAAGTATGCCCTGTTTTCCTACATGTATGGTTGCCCTATTCAGATATAAATGGAGATAAGTTTTCTTAGCCAACAGGTACCTGAGGGGGAAAGAGTCGATCTGCACTGGAGTCACCTCCAACGCTCTGTGTAAGAGCAAGTTCCTGACTTGGTGTATGGTCTTTGCTCCCAGGAGCCTCACAATCCATGCAGGCATCAATTTCATAGTGAACATATTTGCAGGTATCCATGTGGAAACACGTGTTAAGGAAAGAGCAATCACCCAATGACTCATCAGTGTGTTTATTGATGATTCGTCTAGGGAAATAAAAAGGGAGAAGCAGAATCAAGATGGTGTTCCAGAATTAGAGCGCACAGTTCAAGTTCTAAATTATTCCAAAATCTCCTATCTTTTCCCCTCTCCTAATTTTCTTTATCATTAGAGCTTAGTCCAACACTAAAGAGTTTTAATCCCTCTGTAAGAGGAAGGGAGGGAGGGAAGGAGGAATGAAAGAAGGAAAGGAAGAGAGGGAGGAAGGAATGAAGGAAAGATAGGACGGAAGAGAGGGAGGGAGGGATGCTGGTTATTGCATGCAGTATAACACTGACCCAAGAGCCTGGAGTCCTGTTTCTCCTAAGATCATCTTCCTTCCAAAAGAACTTTAACTTTCACTGGGGCTCAGAGACTGAAATGCCTTACTATTGCAAGAAGAAAGGGGCATTAAGAAAAAAAATCTTGCGCCTGACCTGTGGTGGCGCAGTGGATAGAACGACCTGGAATACTGAAGTCCCCAGTTCAAAACCTTGGGTTTACCTGGTCAAGGCACATATGGAGTTGATGCTTCCTGCTCCTCCTCCCCTTCTCTCTCTCTCTCTCTCTCTCTCTCTCTCTTTCTCTCTTTCTCTCTCAAATGAATAAAGTCAAATAAAAAAGCTTGCATTTATTTGGGAGTTCAACCTGTACTCCATCCCACAAAACACTACTTCTGTTTACTGATTGATTTTTTTTTTTTAGAGAGAGAGACAGACAGAAACATCGACTTTGTTGTCCCACTTATTTACACATTCATTGGTTGATTTTTTTTCCCCAGAGACAGAGATGAGAGTCAGAGAGAGGGATAGACAGGGACAGACAGACAGGAACGGAGAGATGAGAAGCATCAATCATTAGCTTTTTGTCTCACGTTGCGACACCTTAGTTGTTCATTGATTGCTTTCTCATATGTGTCTTGACTGTGGGCCTTCAGCAGACCGAGTAACCCCTTGCTCGAGCCAGTGACCTTGGGTCCAAGCCGGTGAGCTTTTGCTCAAACCAGATGAGCCCGCGCTCAAGCTGGCGACCTTGGGGTCTCAAACCTGGGTCCTCTGCATCCCAGTCCAATGCTCTATCCACTATGCCACCACCTGGTCAGGCACTGGTTGATTCTTGTATGTGCCCTGACCAAGGATTGAACCCACAACCTTGGTGTACTGGGACAATGCTAACCAACTTAGCTACCCCACCACCAGGGCAAGAACACTACTAAAAATATACTTTCAGTCTGGAGGTCTTAAACTATATTATACCCATTTAATAATGGTTAAAGACATAACCCCAGTGACTGGAAGCAATGCACTAAAAAAGGAATGACTGCCTCTAGGAGACCCATCCCACCTCTCCCTTCCAACGCACCTGAAGTGCAGCTTGCGACAGGGCCGATCAGCATCACTGGCTTTCATGCACTCCTCCTTGGTTCCATAGTCACAGAACTCTTGCACTTGGGCACGACCTCGTGACCGAAACTTTTCAACAATGGATTGTTCCTTGGCTGTTGTAGTATTTAATAGCTCTAGGATTTCCTGACTGACCTGTGACAGAAGAAGCCGTGGACTGAATAGGGTTTGTAGATAAAATTGGCCCTTAAACCACCTCTGTAAATTCTACTTGACAATAATGCCCACCAAAATCACATATTTATTAGATACCGAACCAACACACAATGCTAAGCCCTTGACTATTTAGTACTTTATTGTTTAGCTCAGAGTCTATGCAACAATTCTATAAGGGAGGGTTCTCTCTGCTTACCTTAATATTACAGATGAGAAGACTAAAGCTCAAAGGAAATTATTTAACTTGTCAAATTCACACAGCTAGAAATAGCAAATGGAAGAGAACTTACATTGGTCCAATATTTATACTGAGGACAACTATACAGTAAGTCCTTGATGATGTTCAGAGGTTCTGTGACTAAGTGAAATGTGTATAACAAAACCAATTTTACTACAGGCTTAATCGATATAAACAAAAGTTAAGTTCCTAAGATATCTCCTCAATATTATGACAAAATAACATTGAACAAAACAACTTTGTTCAAGAACCTGCTGTACTGCCAATTCACATTGTTTTAATCTCCATAATTATTGCTCCACATGACTACCTTTCAGTATTCATCTCAATACATCTCCCTCTATTCCTACATTTGGATTCCTCTTCTTTTGATTCTTCTGATTCTTCCAAACAGATCTAATGACAAAGTTTCTCTCCTCTTTTTTTTAAGTTTCTTGATTTTAGTGAGAGGCGGGGGGGGGGGGGGGGGGGGAAGACAGGAACATCAATCTTTCCTGTTTATGTCCTGGTCGGGGATCAAACTGGCAACCTCTGTGCTTCAGGACAATGCTCTTAACCAACCAAGCTATCCGGCCAGGGCAAAGGTTCTCTCAATCCGAGTTCCTCAACATTGGCATTGACATTTGGGGCTGGATAATTCTTTGTTCTGTGAGGACTGTCCTACTATGACTGTAGGATGTCTGGCAGCATCCCTTGTCTCTACCCACTAGAAACCTACAGCACTCCCCTGTGTTGTGACAACCAAAAATGTAACAGACATTGCCAATGTCCTCTGCGAGGAGGGAGAAGGGCAGAATCATCCCCAGTTGAGAACCACGGATCTAAACCTTCAATTCTAAGAACTCCTTGCCCCAGGTGTAAATTCCTTTCAACCAAAGCTATAATTTAAAGTACCTTCTTGCTCTGCTGTTCCTTAGTAGACTGTTGGTTCAGAAGACTTTCTATCTCCAGATCAACATCTGAGGCAGCATGTTTCCTTGATTTCTTGATTGGCTCCTTGGTTGCTTCTGATGCTGAAGTGGCCAGACCAGAGGCCAAAGAGCTAGCAAAGGCAGCCACTGTGGTTGAGTCCTGTTCTGCACGCCGCTTCTGCCCTGTGATAGTCCCTGTTACCTCCCCAGGGCCCTTCTTTTCTGCCACAGCACCCATCATGGCAGAGAGCTTGGAATGATCAGCATAGGTCACAAGAGTAGGATGTGCATCATCTTGTAGGAGACCTCGCTTTACCTCAATCAACTCTTGTGCTGCAAACTTCTGTAGGAGGCTTTCTACCCCATCTTGAGTAGCAGGGGCATCTGGCTAGTGGAGAAGGAAAGGGTAATAAGACACTGACCGTGAACTGAAGAAAAGTGGTAGATCCTAACCCTGTCTCATGAGGTCATTACCGTGGAAATGGCAAGACGGATGGACACAGCATCAGTGGGCAATGTTAGGGCTAGATCGGAGAGGTGGTGTAGCAACTTCTTTTCCAATTCAGGGTCTGTAGCTAATTCAGGAACTGCTGAAGCTGTGCTGGGCTTTGAGCCACCAGAACTGGGTGCAGTAGGCACTGGGCTGTCACTGCGGAAGCTTGGAGACAGTGCTGCCTCTGGATTCCGTAGATCTAGGAATGAAGAGAAGAGAAACTGAAAAAAGGCAACCACTGTCAGTCTGTACACTCCTCAGGAGTCAAATTCTCTGGCATGCACAGCACACAGTTCTTTCATTTCATACAGGAAATCCTTTGACCAAATTTAAAACTAGATAACTTTTCCTTGATCATATTTAAGCACTCACTGCTTTGCCAGCATAATTCTCAATTTTCTGGGAACTTTTCTTTATTGGATGAGAGCTTTCCTAACTCCTTGTCCTTGCTGTGCTTCAAAAGAAATAAATTAGCCTGGCCAGGCAGTGGCGTGGTGGATAGAGTATCAGACTGGGACACAGAGGACCCAGGTTCAAAACCCCGAGGTCGTCAGCTTGAGCACGGGCTCACCAGCTTGAGGGCAGTCACTGGCTTGAGCATGGGATCAGAGACATGACCCCATGGTCACTGGCTTGAGCCCAAAGGTCACCAGCTTGAGCAAGGTGTTACTTTCTCTGCTGTAGCTTCCGGTCAGGGCACATATGAGAAAGCAATCAATGAACAACTAAGGTGCGGCAACAAAGAATTGATGCTTCTCACCTCTCTCTCTTCCTGTCTGTCTATCCCTATCTATCTTGCTCTGTCTGTCACAAGAAAAAAGGAAATAAATTAGCGGCATGGTACACTTAAATGTCTATACCACCTCCATTTAAGTCACTCTAAATGATAACTGATATAATCATCCTGAATTTAAAAGACAGAAATATATTTTTTTAACTTATTCCATCTTTAGAGAGGGGGCAGAGAGAAAGGGGAGAGGAGCAGGAAGCATCAACTCTCATATGGCCTTGACCAGGGAAAATCAGGGCTTCAAATGGCTACCTCAGCATTCTAGGTCGACAATTTATTCACTGAGCCACCACAGGTCAGGCCCAGAAATATTTTCAACAACCTAAGCTGTGATTAAATCTTTTGAAGAATAAAGTATGAATTTTTATGAATTAAGGCCATTGGACATCAGAAAGTATACAAAATGACAGTTTTAGGGGTTAGAATGATGAAATCTTTAACATCAAACACAAAAATCCTATAAAAATTTGCCGAAGCCCTCCTCACAAAATGGTATTTTCTGACTGTATTGTTATCATCTACTCTACTACTTCATGAGCTGGGTAGCCACCATAACCTTAATTAGACTTAAGAAACTAAAATTAGGACAAATATTATCTTTGGGAAAATCTAGTATCTGTAGTTATTTAGTTAAAATATAGATGAAATATTAATTAAACTTAGGACCTAAACTAGAATTCAATTAAATTAAATATTATAAGATATAAGTGAGACATTAGTTTACATTTAGAAATATTTTGGGCCTGACCAGGTGGTGGCGGAGTGGATATAGCATCGGCCTGGAGCACTAAGGACACAGGTTAAAAATCCCAAGGTCTCCAACTTGAGCCCAAGGTTGGTGGCTTGAGCAAGGGGTCACTAGCTTGGCTAGAGCCCCCTGGTTAAGGCACGTATTAGAAAGTAATCAATGAACAACTAAGGTACCACAAGATGCTTCTCTTCTTCCTTCCTGTCTGTCCCACTCTCTCTCTCTTAAAAAAAATAATAATAAAAAAATATATATATATATATTACCTGGACATTTCTATTCTAATGGAACTGACTTTAGTAGAAAGCTGACTTAAAATTTTCAAGGACAATGGAGCTGAACTAGATACAAAGCACCTTGCCGAAATAGTTACATTTTATGAAAATAATAATATCCTATTTGGAAAACAGACTCCACAATTCGGTATTAACTGGAAATGTTAACTAATTGACATAACTTCCTTCACTTTGCTTACTTATGATTCCTTTATGTTCTGTTGAACCTTAGAAGACTAGAATTCAGATGAACTAATAAAAAGTTCCTTGTTTTATTTTCGCAAAGAGGTGTTATACACATGGAAGGGTTATGGAAGCACTTTAAAGGTCGGGATGAGAAAGAGTTTGAGAACAACTGACTATAGCTAAAAATATGTATTAAATATAAGTGACAATTACTACACAGGTTACTTGAAAGACTATAGGCACAATTCCAGCACTGAACAGGATTATTTTAGTAACTACTTAAGTCCATTGCAATTCTAATAAATTTGAGCTAAAATACCCTAATTACAATTTATTACACTATGATCAAACTCTGAGTTTTTTAGTTTTAATTTTTTTTAAGTAAAAAAAAAATGTATTACATTAAGCAACCCTACTATGTACACTCAATTATAAATTTCATTAAGGCAGAAATGAAAAGGTGTTTTAAAATGAGGATTTCAGGCATTATATCCAAATTGTTTTATACATTATTTATTGACCTTTTTATTTATTTTTTTTTTTGTATTTTTCTGAAGCTGGAAACGGGGAGAGACAGTCAGACTCTCGCATGAGCCCGACCAGGATCCACCTGGCACGCCCACCAGGGGGCGTCGCTCTGTCGCGACCAGAGCCACTCTAGCGCCTGGGGCAGAAGCCAAAGAGCCATCCCCAGCGCCCGGGCCATCTTTGCTTCAATGGAGCCTCGCTGTGGGAGGGGAAGAGAGAGACAGAGAGGAAGGAGAGGGGGAGGGGTGGAGAAGCAGATGGGCGCCTCTCCTGTGTGCCCTGGCCGGGAATCGAACCCAGGACTTCCGCACGCCAGGCCGACACTCTACCACTGAGCCAACCGGCCAGGGCTTTATTGACCTTTTTAATTCAAAGTAGGCCAAAGGGAGCAATTTATTTTTTTAGCGAGAGAGACAGAGACAGAGAGGACAAACATGCAGGAAGGGAGAGAGATGAGAAGCATCAATTCTTCATTGAGGCACCTTAGTTCACTGATTGCTTTCTCATGTGCCTTGACATATGAGGGGGGCTACAGCAGAGCGAGTGACTCCTTGTGCAAACCAGCGACCATGGGTTCAAGCCAGAGATCTTGGGCTTCAAGCCAGCGACCTTTGAGCTCAAGCCAGTGACCATGGGGTCATGTCTATGATCCCATGCTCAAGCCAGTGACCCCACACTCAAGCTGATGAGCTGGTGCTGAAGCAGGATGAGCCTGCACTCAAGCTGGTGACCTCCGGGTTTCGAACCTGGGTCCTCTGCATCCCAGGCTGACACTGACCAACTGTACAATAGCATGGTCAGGGCGAAGGGAGTAATTTATGTAAGCCAGCGACCCCACACTCAAGCTGATGAGCTGGTGCTGAAGCAGGATGAGCCTGCACTCAAGCTGGTGACCTCTGGGTTTCGAACCTGGGTCTTCTGCATCCCAGGCTGACACTGACCCACTGCACAATAGCATGGTCAGATGGTCAGGGCGAAGGGAGTAATTTATGTAACCTTTTGATAGTGAGAGTGACAGAAACACAGGAAGGGAGAGAGAGAGTGAGAAGCAGCAACTTGTAGCTGTTTTCACTTTGGTTGTGCACTGACTGCTTCCAAGAAAGGGAGGAGAGAGTGAGAAGCACCCACTTGTATTTGCTTTCACTTGAGTTGTACATGACCAGGGCTGTGCCAATGTCCCCTTGCTCAAGACAGTGACCTTGGGCTTTTCATGACAGCAAACTTTGGGCTCAGGCTGGCAAGCTTTGGGATCTTGTGGAAGATTACCCACTCAAGCCAGTGACCCCATGCTGACAAGCCCACACTCAGAGCTGGCAACCTTGGGGTTTCGAATCAGGGACCTCAGGGTTCTGGGTCAATGCTTTATCTGCCAGTCAGGCTTATGTAAGCTATTAATCTAAAGAAACAGGAGCTGAAGGAAGATTTAGTAAGTTTTATTTTTTTTTTCAACTTTCAAAATGAATTTTAATCTCATTCCAAAAAGAAAGAAAATTTCTAGATACAAATACATCTTATTCAATAAGGTTTTGTTTTGGGGGTTTTTTTTGTATTTTTCTGAAGCTGGAAACGTGGAGAGACAGACAGACTCCCGCATGTGCCCGACCGGGATCCACCCGGCACGCCCACCAGGGGACTACGCTCTGCCCACCAGGGGGCGATGCTCTGCCCCTCCGGGGCGTCGCTCTGTTGCGACCAGAGCCACTCTAGCGCCTGGGGCAGAGGCCAAGGAGCCATCCCCAGCGCCCGGGCCATCTTTGCTCCAATGGAGCCTCGCTGCGGGAGGGAAAGAGACAGAGAGGAAGGAGAGGGGGAAGGGTAGAGAAGCAGATGGGCACTTCTCCTGTGTGCCCTGTCCAGGAATCGAACCCGGGACTTCTGCACGCCAGGCCGACGCTCTACCACTGAGCCAACTGGCCAGGGCCTTAGGTAAGTTTTAAATCAATACTTAGCATTCAGGTGCTTTACTTTGTTATGAGGTTCTGAAATTTTTAATATTTTAGGTAAGTCATAAATTTATCCATCCCCCACTTTAATTACTTTTTTTTTTTTTTTTCTGAAGCTGGAAACGGGGGAGAGACAGTCAGACAGACTCCCGCATGCGCTCGACCGGGATCCACCCGGCACGCCCACCAGGGGCGACGCTCTGCCCACCAGGGGGCGATGCTCTGCCCCTCCGGGGCGTCGCTCTGCCGGGACCAGAGCCACTCTAGCGCCTGGGGCAGAGGCCAAGGAGCCATCCCCAGCACCCGGGCCATCTTTGCTCCAGTGGAGCCTTGGTTGCGGGAGGGGAAGAGAGAGACAGAGAGGAAGGAGGGGGGTGGTGGAGAAGCAAATGGGCGCCTCTCCTATGTGCCCTGGCCGGGAATCGAACCCGGGTCCCCCACACACCAGGCCGATGCTCTACCGCTGAGCCAACCGGCCAGGGCCAAAAAATATTTTTTTTAAGTATATAATACAGTATTGTTAGCAATAGGCACTATGCTATATAGAGCTCTAGAACTTACTTATCTTGCATAACTGAAACTTACTTGGTACCCTTTGACCATCACCTTCCCATTCCCTCTATCATACACACACCAATCAACCTCTAACAATCACCATTCTACTCTCTATTTCTATGACTTTTGACTATTCTAGAATCCATCTCAAATATAATGAGATCATACAGTATTTTTCTTCCTGTGTCTGACTTATTTCACTTAGTATAATGCCCTCTAAGCCTACCCTGGCAGATGTCTTTTTTGTATTTTTTTTGAAGTGAGAAGCGGGGAGGCAGAGACAGACTCCTACATGTGCCCGACCAGGATCCACCTGGCATGCCCACTAGGGGGCAGTGCTCTGCCCACCTGGGGTGTTGCTCCGCTGTGACCAGAGCCATTCTAGTGCCTGAGGCAGAGGCCATAGAGCCATCCGCAGCTCCCGAGGCCAACTTTGCTCCAATGGAGCCTTGGCTGCGGGAGAGAGACAGAAATGAGAGGAGTAGGGTGGAGAAGCAAATGGGTGCATCTTCTGTGTGCCCTGACCAGGAACCAAACCCAGGACATCCACATGCCATGCCGACACTCTACCACTGAGCCAGCCAGCCAGGGTATAGCAGATGTCCTTTTTATGGCTGAATCATACTCCACTGTATGCATAGTATATGTTTTCTTTACCCGTTCATCCACTGCTGAACATTTGTGTTATTTCCATACCTTAGCTATTGGAAGTAATGCAGCAATGAACATGACTGTGCAGGTGTCTCTCCAACAACCTGATTTACATTATTTTGAGTACTCAGAAGTGGAATTGCTGGATCATGTAAGTCTATTTTTTATATTTCGAGGAACCTCCATACTGTCTTCCATAATGACTATCCCAATTTACCTTCCCACCAGCATGAATCCGAGTTCTCTTTTCTACTAACCAACATTTCTTATCTTCTGATTTTTTAATAACAGCCACCCTGGCCCTGGCCGGTTGGCTCAGCGGTAGAGCGTCGGCCTGGTGTGCGGGGGACCCGGGTTCGATTCCCGGCCAGGGCACATAGGAGAAGTGCCCATTTGCTTCTCCACTCCCCCCCCCTTCCTCTCTGTCTCTCTCTTCCCCTCCTGCAGCCAAGGCTCCATTGGAGCAAAGATGGCCCGGGTGCTGGGGATGGCTCCTTGGCCCCTGCCCCAGGCACTAGAGTGGCTCTGGTCGCGGCAGAGCGACGCCCCGGAGGGGCAGAGCATCGCCCCTGGTGGGCGTGCCGGGTGGATCCTGGTCGGGCGCATGCGGGAGTCTGTCTGACTGTCTCTCCCCGTTTCCAGCTTCAGAAAAATACAAAAAATAAAAAATAAAAAAAATAATAACAGCCACCCTAACAAGTATAATATCTCATTATGGTTCTGATCTGCATTTCCCTAATTAGTGATGCTGAACATCTTTTCATATACCTGCTGGCCTTCTATTCTATATGTCGTCTTTGAAAACCTAATACTGTATTCTCCATGTATAAGACGTTCCCATGTGTAAGATGCACCTTAATTTTGGAGCCTGAAATTTGAAAAAAAAAATGTATTACATAAAGTTATTGAACAAGTTTTATTCATCATAGAATTCATAAAACTCATCACTGTCAAAACTCCCATCCATTAGTTTGTTCTCATCTGTGTCTGATAAATCACTGTCTTCATATATTGCCTCGTCCTCAGTTCCAACTATGGCATTTGAAAAGCCACAAGCACTGTATAAGAAGCACCCAGGCCCTGGCCGATTGGCTCAGCGGTAGAGCGTCGGCCTGGCGTGCGGGGGACCTGGGTTCAATTCCCGGTCAGGGCACATAGGAGAAGCACCCATTTGCTTCTCCACCCCAACCCCTCCTTCCTCTCTGTCTCTCTCTTCCCCTCCCGCAGCCAAGGCTCCATTGGAGCAAAGATGACCTGGGCGCTGGGGATGGCTCCTTGGCCTCTGCCCCAGGCGCTAGAGTGACTCTGGTCAGGGCAGAGCGATGCCCCGGAGGGGCAGAGCATCGCCCCCTGGTGGGCAGAGCATCGCCCCTGGTGGGGGAGCCGGGTGGATCCCAGTCCGTCGCATGCGGGAGTCTGTCTGTCTCTCCCCGTTTCCAGCTTCAGAAAAAAAAAAAAGAAGCACCCAGTTTTTAGACCCCAAATTTTTCAAAGAAAGGTGTCTTATACATGAGGAAAGATGGTACGTCTTGATTGTGCATATGTTGCTTGTTTCCTGCCCATGTAACTTAAAAGAAAATAATGAAAGTGTTGTCACCGATTAAAATAAATGTCAAATTACTAAGCATTTTCCATGATTTCAAATTTTCAATCAGTGCTTCAAAAACTTTTATTTATTTTATTATTTTTGGAGAGAGGGAGAGACAGGAAGTGAGAGAGATGAGAAGTACCAATTTGTAGTTGTGTCACTTTACTTGTTCACTGATTGCTTCTCATACATGACCCAGGGGCTACAGCTGAGCCAGTGACCCCTTGCTCTAGCCAGCAACCTTGGGCTGAAGCCAGCAACTTTTGGGCTCAAGCTGGCAACCCTGTGTCAAACTGGACGAACCCACGCTTAAGCTGGTGAGCTTAGGGTTTTGAACCTGGGACCTCAGCATCCTAGGTTGACGCTCTTTACACTGCACCACCACTGGTCAGGCCAGAAACATTCTTATCTAATAAAAATTCTATTTGGGAACATGCTTAGTGACTACCACATTATTTTTTTTATTGCCACACAAAAAAAAATTGTTGAGACACCTGGCTTAAGTATGCAATAATACCACATTAGTTTTTTTTCTTTTTCTTTTATATATTTATTTTAGAGAGGGGAGAGAGAGAGAGAGAGAAAGAGAGAGAAAGGGGGGAGGAGCAGGATGCATCAACTCCCATATGTGCCTTGACCAGGTAACTGCAGGGTTTCAAACCAGCGACCTCAGTGTTCCAGGTCGATGCTTTTATCCACTGCGCCACCACAGGTCAGGCCCACATTATTTTTTGATAAACATTTGCTCTGTTTATTTTATTTATAAAAATTTTTAAGCCTGACCAGGCGGTGGCGCAGTAGATAGAGCGTCGGACTGGGATGCGGAAGGACCCAGGTTCGAGACCTCGGGGTCTCCAGCTTGAGCGCGGACTCATCTGGTTTGAGCAAAACTTACCAGCTTGGACTCAAGGTTGCTGGCTCCAGCAAGGGGTTACTCGGTCTGCCTAAGGCCCGTGGTCAAGGCACATATGAGAAAGCAATCAATGAACAACTAAGGTGTCGCAATGCACAATGAGAAACTAATGATTGATGCTTCTCATCTCTCTGTTCCTGTCTGTCTGTCCCTGTCTATCCCTCTCTCTGACTCTCTCTCTGTAGAAAAAAAAAAAATTTTTTTTTAATTTTTGAGAGGAAGGGGAAGAGAGTAAAAGAGGTTAGAGAAAGAAGAGAGCGAGAGAGAAGCATCAACTTGTAGTTGCTTCACTTTAGTTGTACATTTACTGCTTCTCAGGTGCCCAAGCCAAGCCAGCAACCCCTTGCTTAAGTTAGTGGCCTCGGGCTCAAACCAGAAACCTTGGTTTCAAGCCGGTGATCTTTGGCCTCAAGCCAGTGATCTCTGGGCTCAAGCTAGTGACCTTAGGATCATTTTGATGATCCTGTGCTCAAGCCAGCAACCTCAGGGTTTTGCACACAAGACCTCAACGTCCTGGGTTGACACTCGATCCACTGTGGCACCACCAAACAGGCTCTATTAACTGTATTTTAAATGAAGCCAGGAGCTAACAGTTCAAAGGAAAAAAGAAACACATCTGACATGTTAATGCTCTCGATTTCTTTCCTACCAATTTTACATGCAAATATTATTTTTGCATATAAAATTATTTGCTTTTTGATTTTTAATTGAGTGAGAGGCAGGGAGACAGAGACAGATTTCCACATGCGCCACAACCGGGATCCACCTGGCAAACCCCCTACCAAGGGATGGTCTGCCTGTCTGGGGCACTGCTCTGTCGTTCAGCAAGAGGTGAGGCCATGGAGCCATCCTTTGCGCCTGGGGCCAACTTTTCTCGTACCATTTGAGCCATGGCTGCAGGAGAGGAAGAGAGAAAGGGGATGGGAAGGGTAGAGAAACAGATGGTCGCTTTTCCTGTGTGCCCTGACTGGGAATCAAACCCAGGACTTCCACACCCTGGGCTGATGCCCTACTGCTGAACTAACTGGCCAGGGCTTATTTGCTATTTCTAAAACAGATTACATTCTTTAAAATCTATACTTTATACACTCTATCAAACATTATCTCGGTGAGAAAAAGCATTGATTTTGCTCTAAATGTAGTGTCAATAAGCAAAAATATGCTTTTTAAAAAATTAAATTTATTAAGGTAACTGGTTAATAACATTATATAAATGTCTGGTATACGACTTTATGCTACAACATATGTATGTACTCCATTGTGTACTTAAGAAAACGTGTTTTTATAATTAATATACTGATACTACTGAGGATATAATCACATAAAAACTTTACTTTCTGCCTGACCAGGTGGTGGCGCAGTGGATAGAGCGTCGGACTGGGATGCGGAAGGACCCAGGTTCGAGACCCCGAGGTGGCCAGCTTGAGCGCGGGCTCATATGGCTTGAGCAAAGAGCTCACCAGCTTGGACCCAAGGTCCCTGGCTCCAGCAGGGGGTTACTCGGTCTGCTGAAGGCCCGCGGTCAAGGCACATGTGAGAAAGCAATCAATGAACAACTAAGAAGTCGCAACGCGCAACGAGAAACTGATGATTGATGCTTCTCATCTCTCTCCGTTCCTGTCTGTCTGTCCCTGTCTATCTCTGCCTCTGTAAAAATAAATAAATAAATAAATAAATAAAAATTAAAAAAAAAAACACTTTACTTTCTCCAGTTAGTAACAAAATTTAAATGTTGAGTAATATATACATATATATAGTTTCAAAGGTTATAAGCAAAACCTATAAAATGAACATTAACATATATTTCCAATTTCTAGAACTAGATATTGACATTTTTTTCCCTCTACTGTTCTTCTAAAAAGACCAGGTGATGTGATTCTGGTTATGAATCCTGTGTTAGTAACACTTCCTGGAAGTTTTCTTTTCATCACTATCAGGACACTGGAGCTAAAAATACCTCTTTTAAGGTTACTGGGAGGAGGAGGATTATGTTCACTGTTGTAAACAAAATTTAACAGTTCGTTAATGCAACTGCTATTTATGAATGGGCTTTAACAACTCTGTGAATTCTATAGATTCACATACAAATTGTTGTATGTATGTATATATATTATTATGCTTATGTTAGAATTCTCTTTTTAAGGTGCAACCAAGTGTCCACCGATTAATAAATGGATAAACAAAATGTGGTGTAGATATAATGAAATATTATGCAGCCTTAAAAAGGAAATTCTGTTATATGAATAATAACATGCATGTACAGTGTATATATATTTGGGGAAAAGAACCTAATGTTTCATTATTCTTAAAATGTCCAGAACAACCAGTAAGAACAGCTAGGTTCCAACTCCTTCAATGAGTATTCATTGTTACTTCAATACATTTACTGACTACTTCCACTATGCTGGCAACTAGACTGACACTTTGCTCCTAATCTAATGAAAGTTGTATGTGTTGGTTCTGCATAGTATTTGATCTCATTCTTTGGTTATGAGCTCCACTTCATATAAATAGAATATTAGCAAAGATATTAAATATGGCCAGTCTACTAATTTGCTGATCCCTATAAATATATCAACATCTACATGTATATCTTCTATCTCACTGATGAAGTATAGTGAGCAGCTCACATATTTACCATGTGCTAAGCTTAGATAAGTCTATTTTGTTTGAATTGAAATAAATATTAAAAAACTTGTATTTTATCTCAATGGAAAACAGTATAGTGGTTCCTCAAAAAATTGAAAATAGAATTACAAGTATGTTCTGCTTTTTTTTTTTTTTTTTTTCATTTTTCTGAAGCTGGAAACAGGGAGAGACAGTCAGACAGACTCCCACATGCGGCCGACCGGGATCCACCCGGCACGCCCACCATGGGGCGATGCTCTGCCCACCAGGGGGCGATGCTCTGCCCATCCTGGGCGTCACCATGTTGCGACCAGAGCCACTCTAGCGCCTGGGGCAGAGGCCACAGAGCCATCCCCAGCACCCGGGCCATCTTTGCTCCAATGGAGCCTTGGCTGCGGGAGGGGAAGAGAGAGACAGAGAGGAAAGCGCAGCGGAGGGGTGGAGAAGCAAATGGGCGCTTCTCCTGTGTGCCCTGGCCGGGAATTGAACCCGGGTCCTCCGCACGCTAGGCCGACGCTCTACCGCTGAGCCAACCGGCCAGGGTATGTTCTGCTTTTTGACAGTTTGCTTTATGCCACTTGGCTTTTATGAAGGACCTAAGTTAGTATTTATTTTTGCTAACTGAAATAACTCCACAGAAGATTTCTGCTTTTATGAAAAAAGGCTCAATTCCCAATCAGGGCACACAGGAGTAGTGACCATCTGCTTCCCTTCTCCTCCCTCTCTCCCTTCTCTCCTTCTTCACCTCCTGCAGCCAGTGGCTCAGTTGGTTTGAGTGTGGCCCTGGGTGCTGAGAATAGCTCAGTTGGGCCTACCGCATTAGCCTCAGGCATTAAAAATAGTTCAGTACTCAAGCATCAGCCCCAGATGGGTTTGCCTGGTGGATTCCAGTCAGTGGTACATGCAAAGTCTGCCTCACTATCTCCCCTCCTCTCACCTAAAAAAAAAAAAAAAAAAGGAAAAAAGTGAATATACCATGCTATATCCTAAGGTAATTGCTTCTCTAAGCTATTTTTTGTTACAAAAGTTTTCACAGAAATGCTCTACTTTTGGAAGTGGAGAAACCTGTACCATATGATCCAGGATTTCCACTTCTGGGTATATACTCCAAAAATCTGAAGGCTAAGTGTGGGGTGGTCAGCAATGGGGGATGGTCACGTGGGGAACCCAGACCTGGGAACTTAGCTAGTACTGCCCACAGCCAAGTGCGCTAAAAGAAACTTCCCAGGAGTCCCTTTGGAAAAAAGCGACCGTCTGCCAGCCAGTGAGATTTCACCACATCATATTAGCTCAACCACCCTAGATGGGACCCCTTAAATATCTCTCACGCGGGTCACCCCATTGGACTTCCCTGGCCTCTCTGTCCCCAGGACCAGGGAACCTTGTAGGGTGGGAAGCGCTCTGTACTCAATAAAGCCTTTATTATTCCACACTTCGTGGCTACGGCCCCTTACTTCTTCCTCTGCAGGGAAAAATACCTTACACTAAGTCTGCAAAAGATATCTGTACACTGTTTTGACAGTAGCATTATTCACTATCGCCAAAAGGTAGAAGCAACCAAGTGTCCACCTATAAATAAATGGATAAACAAAATGTGATCCAGACATACAATGGAATATTATTCAGCCTTTAAAAGGAAATTCTGACATATGCTACAATATGGGTGAACTTTGAGGACATTATGCTAAGTGAAACACACCAGTCATAAAAAGACAAATACTTTATGATTCCATTTATAGGTATTCATAATAGTCAAACTCATAAAAACTGAAAGTTGAATGGTGGGTTGCCAGAAACCAGGTGAAAGAGAAAATAGGGAGCTATTGCATCCAGGACTTCCACATGATGGGTTGATGTGCTACCACTGAGCCAATAGGCCAGGGCACATAAAAGAATCAACCAATGAATGCATAAATAAGTGGAAGAACAACAAGTCAATGTTTCCCTCTTTCTCACTCTAAAATCAGTAAATCAAAAAAGTAAAAATGGGGCCCTGGCCGGTGACTCAGTGATAGAGCATCAGCCCTGCGTAGGGATCAGCCCTGTGTAGGGATGTCATGAGTTCGATCCCATCAGGGCACACAGGTGAGGTGACCTTCTGTTTTTCTTTCCCTCCCACAGCCAGTGGCTCCATTGGTTCAAGTATGGCCCTGGGCCCTGAGGATAGCTCGGTTTGGAGTGCATCAGCCTCAGGTGCTAAAAATAGCTCAGTACTCGAGCATTGGCGCCAAATGGGATTGTGGGGTGGATCTCATTCAGGGCACATGCAGGAGTCTGCCTCACTATCTCCCCTCCTCTCACCTAAAAAAAAATAGTAAAAATGGTTAAAATGGTAAAATTTATGTTATACATACTTTGACATAATTTTTTAAAAGTTGCACTTTAACCTGACCAGGTGGTGGCGCAATGGATAGAGCATCGAAATGGGACATGGAGGACCAGGTTTGAAACCCCAAGGTCACTGGCTTGAGTGCAGGCTCACCTAGCTTGAGCGTGGAGTCACTGGCTTGAGCATGGGCTCTCTGGATTGAGCGTGGGATCATAGACATGATCCCATGGCTGCTGGCTTGAGCCCAAAGGTCGCTAACTTAAAGCTCAAGGTCGCTGGCTTGAGCAAGGGGTCACTTGTTCTGCTGTAGTCCCCCATCCCTGGTCAAGGCACATATTAGAATGCAAACAATGAAAAATTAAGGTGCTACAAACAAAGAATTGATGGTTCTCATCTCTCTCCCTTCCTGTCTGTCCCTATCTGACTCTCTCTCTCTGACTGTTTCTGTAAAAAAAAAAAAAAAAAAAAAAAAAGTTGTACTTTAAAAATACCAGGTTAACAAAGGTCTCACTAGGCTTCTTAGGCCATATTATTTTGCATTCACTAGTGACATGAATATATTTTAGTCATTTAATATCCTTGTCTTTTAACATTGAGCTCAGTAGTAAACAATTAAGTATCGTATTTCAGTAATGTAATAAAAACCAGTGTGGGAGTAAAATTTTATTTCCTATGAGAAAAATACTGATCTGAACTTTAATCAAGTCTTTTATCTTTCATAACAACTTGATTAATAAACTATTAGACTGTGTTTCATGATGTTTTCCCAAGAATCCTAATATTCAAAGAAATATATTCTTTGGAATCAAAACAGTTGAAAGAAGGTACAGTGATAGGCTGGGTTACTTTGTGTGTTTCATCTCTATCTATTTTCATAGTACCAAATGAGTGAGCCAAGGCTTGGGGACGAAGACAATTATTTAATCACAACCTCAAAAATATTTTATAGGAGTTTTAACCATATTATTAAGTGGATGTACTAGAAGTCTTAAGCACATATTATTAAGATGGATATATAAGAAGTACTTATATCCAAAAAATAATATTTACATTCAAGGGAGAATACAATCTTGTCAGAATTATTAAACTGCTTAGCAAAGACCTGGATAAATTCAAGGCACTTGTGGTGAGGTTTGTATATGGCACAAAATTTGGTTAATACCAAAGCGTGGTTAGTGCCATGGAAAAGTGTACTGGAACTTAAAATGACCAAGAGCAATCAGAATCATTCATCTAAAGAATATGAATTTAGAAATGAAGAAGTATAAAGAAGAATGGTGAGTAATAATTATAACCAAAAACAAACAAAACTACAGAAGTCATTATTTGTTACAAAAATGACAAAGACAAAGCTGAACACAAAATAGTCAATGATATAGAGTACACCGGTATCCTGGTGTTTAAAAACTTAATTTTGTAGATCACTTTGTCAGAACAACTACTTGAATCCTCAGGACCCCTTTTCAAATTGCCACTGGTGAAAAGAAAACAAGTTATTTTATACTAAAATTAAATAAATATCCCTAGAAGAAATGCACTTACCCAAAACTGTCACATTTTTCTACACTGTAAAAGAGGCCTAGGACAGTGGTCCCCAACCCCCAGGCTGCGGACCGCTACAGGTCTGCAGAGAAAGAATAAATAACTTACATTATTTCCGTTTTATTTATATTTAAGTCTGAACGATGTTTTATTTTTTAAAAATGACCAGATTCCCTCTGTTACATCCGTCTAAGACTCACTCTTGATGCCCGTCTCGGTCACGTGATACATTTATCCGTCCCACCCTAAAGGCCAGTCCATGAAAATATTTTCTGACACTAAGCCGGTCCGTGGCCCAAAAAAGGTTGGGGACCACTGGCCTAGGGGATTTAAAACAGACTAATAAGACTATCCATAAAGAGAATATGGGGGAGTGACAAAACAAACTACATATTTTACTTCTTTCTCAAATACGTACATTGAAAACTCAAAAACCCAGTGTCCAAACATAGTAACTGGTAAGTTTCTAAGTTATAAAAGAAGGGAACATTAGCCCCTCTTCTGCTGACTGAGCAACTCATCAAGACAGTGCACACCCTAGCGCTGCTTTCCTAATGACCATGTGAAGGACCTACACAACAGGCTCCAGAGAACAGATGTTCCTCTCAACTCTTTCAGCTATTATCCAAGCACACTGTTTTGCTTACAATATGTTTATTCAATGCAAATTAGCTCATATGCAATTGGTAAAATGAGGAGTGTCAGAATAACATGGAAAAACCTGTTGTTTCATACATGATTTTTCTCATCATGTTAATGTTTTGAAGCCGTTAGGGGCAAATATTCTCACAAAAGAAAATATTTTGGCAATATATGAATGCTTTAAGAAAAAAAGGTCAGAATCCTCCAAAAATGCCTTTTTAAAAAAGAAAAGGGGCCTGACCTGTGGTGGCGCAGTGGATAAAGCATCGACCTGGAAATGCTGAGGTCGCCGGTTCGAAACCCTGGGCTTGCCTGGTCAAGGCACATATGGGAGTTGATGCTTCCTGCTCCTCCCCCCTTCTCTCGCTCGCCCCCCCTCTCCTTTCTAAAATGAATAAATAAAAAATTAAAATATTAAAAAAGAAAAGGGGCTGATCTGGTGGCTTCAAGAAATACTACATTTTGAACTAGGTTAAGCTACCTGGGAAACTAGCAACAAGACCAGATGAAGAAACTGTAAAGGCATTTTCCTTGGTTAAACAAAGACTGATGAATGGAAGCAGAAGTACAAGCTCAAGGGAACAGGCTGTAGGATGGGATGACTTTAATTATAGGTCAAAACACCAATGGAGACTTAGCTATGCTGGCATTTTTAGTAGAATATTATAAGGGCCCTAACACTATTTCTTCTATAAGCCCTACTATTTTTAAATTTTTTTATTGAATTTACTGGGGTGACATTAGTTTATAAAATTATACAGGTTTCAGGTGTTCAATTCTATATATATAATACATTATCTGTATATTGTATTGTGTTGTCACCACCCAAGCCCTACTTTAATGCAGGTTTTTGCAGAAAGCAAGGTTTTTCAGCAACACACACACATATATAGCAGAAATGCCTCTAATCATATCATTCCAAATTGCTGTTTTTGAAAAAGTTGATGAAATACTTAAGCCCTGTAACAGGAGTCTATGATAAATTAAGAAGCAACTAGGTCATTAGTCTATGATAGTAATGTAATTGTTATGAATAAATAAAAGGCTCAGAAACAGAGGAAACCAAAGAATAAAGGGGAAAAAAACAAAAACAGAAAATTGGGTCTACAACAGGTCAAAGGAAATGAAGTTTATATAACAAGAAAAGAAGGCCCTGGCCAGTTGGCTCAGTGGTAGAGCGTCGGCCTGGCGTGCGGGAGTCCCGGGTTCGATTCCTGGCCAGGGCACACAGGAGAAGCACCCATCTGCTTCTCCACCCCTACCCCTCTCCTTCCTCTCTGTCTCTCTCTTCCCCTCCTGCAGCCGAGGCTCCATTGGAGCAAAGATGGCCTGGGCGCTGAGGATGGCTCTGTGGCCTCTGCCTCAGGCGCTAGAATGGCTCTGGATGCAACAGAGCAACGGGGCAGAGCATCACCCCCTGGTGGGCATGCCAGGTGGATCCCGGTCAGGCGCATGCGGGAGTCTGTCTGACTGCCTCCCCGTTTCCAGCTTCGGAAAAATGCAAAAAAAAAAAAAAAAAAAAGAAAGAAAAGAAAAGAAATTCTCCCTTTTAGTTAATTCAGTAACTACTCCAATGCTTGACTACTAATTAATCTTAGATAATATGACTTGCATTGCACTTCTTCCTCTACTCACCTTGCCCTCTTAACTTTTTTTTAATTATTTAAACTATATAGCCCTCAAAACCAAATTCCAAGTGCGAACTCCTCCATAATGCCTTCACTGACTAAACCAACTCTTGTCACTTCTCCTTTCACTATACTCATTGTGGACTCATTCATTTGCCATTTTACACGCATCATATTTTGTTTTACTTTTTATTAGCATCAATCCTTTATCCCCAACTAAACTTCAAACTCCTTTAGAGCAGGGTCAATGTCACACTTATTTCTGACTCATGCACACTGTAGAGACTCAATAGATATTTATTATGGTGTGAGAGTTCTGCCTGTGTATCTTCTAGTTGCAGCGGCCAGAACGTGTGTGCATGGATCAGATTGGTATCTGATTTAGTGATGGCTTCGAATGCACTGAGAAACAATGAAACAGGCAACCACAGCAGTGGTATAGAGACTCACTATTCTTGTAGAGCTTTATAGTTGATCTAACTTAAATAATTCAGGAATTTTGTGCTGGGAATAGGTGGGTAGGACTTGAAAATCTTTTGAGGATTCTTCGTTTTACGACAGTGACACGAGGGGTATGGGACAGGGTCGTTAAAAACAAAATCGAATGTTTTCAGATTCCTGCTCAGTATGTAAATGCCTGAAACAATGCCAGTTCCTCAACTCATTTAGCAACACTGAATATCAACTATGTGAGGACTCCTGAGATGGGCGCTGTGACTATTAAGGTACTTGCTCTCACAGTGTCCACGGTCTCAAAGAAAAGGCCACAACCAACCAGTCTCCAGAATCCAGGGGAGAACAAAACCCCACGGGAGCAACAAAAATAGTGGACACGCTGCTTCAAGAAACGGGGCTGAGAGACCTAACAAACGAGACGGTTTTGCAGATTTAAGAGGAATCAGCCAGGGTACCGGGATGCGGCCTAGGCATTAGTCTCAGGAAAATGAACTGATAGAACCCAGGACCAGAGTGCGATGGAACCCGGACATCATGCAGGAAGGCTAGATGACAGAGTACCAGTCAGTGCACGAGGCTTTAAAGAAATAGTACCTTGGAGAAGGGCGTCGACTCGGGGGCTGCCTTTCTCTTCAGGTTTCCCTCCCTCCCACCAACCCCGGCTAAGTTTTGGCCCCAGACCCGCGCCTCACCCAAGTGGCCCGAGTCCTGCTTCCGCCTCCTCTGCAGTCTCTCCCGCAGCGAGTCCAGCTGCTTTTTGTGGGCCTGGATAGAGCTCCACGTGTCCGACATCCTAGTGTCCCAGCCTAGACTAGTCTCGAATCAGGTGCAGCGGACTAGCACCTCCCAGCTGGAGCTCGAGGAAAAATTCAATTCTCACACTAACACCCCAAAGATAACCGGAAAAAGGTCCAGGAGATGCTCGGAAACCACTTCCGGTTTCGCTCTCGCTTTGATGCTGAAACAGGAGCCATCTTAAGTATTGGCAGGGTGGCGGACGTGTTTTATTGGCGCTCTTTCGTGCTTCCGGGTGCAATGAGGCTGTGGTTGCCATGTTGGAGCATGGCAGAGTGTCCATGTTGCTTATAAGCGCGCATGCGGCCATGTTGAATACTAGGAAATGAGTTCTCAGAGTTGATCATATGACTACTCCTAGAGCAGCACTTGAGGTTAGAGTTTCTTGTGTTTCCTATTCTGAGAGCTGGTTGCATGAGAATGTTGTGAAAATGCACCCAAACATTTTGGTATGTGCATGTCTCTGTGTGTGTAGTAAACTTAAAATACATGAGGTTGTTTTTGTTGTTGTTTTTTTAAGGGGTCCTTTGAATGGTAGCATTCAGAAACCACTGGTTTATCAAATGCCTACATAATGCAGAACATTATGTCAGAAAAAAATAGCTTGGCCTGACCAGGCGGTGACACAGTGAATAGAGCAGCGCTGGAATAGAGCGTCAGACTGGGAAGTGGAGGAACCTGGTTCGAAACTCGAGGTTGCCGGCTTAAGCGCAGTCTCATCTGGTTTGAGCAAGACTCACCATCTTGAGCCCAAGGTCACAGGCTTGAGCAATGGGTCACACAGTCTGCTGTAGCCACACCCGCTGTAGCCACCTCCCCACCCCAGGTCAAGGCACATATGAGAAAGCAATCAATGAACAAGTAAGGTGCTGCAATGAAGAATTGATGCTTCTCATCTCTCTCTTTCTTTCTCTCTGTCCCTATCAGTCCCTCTCTCTGTTTCTCTCTGTCTTAAAAAAAAAAAAAGGCTTGAAAAGCCATGGCTCCTATTTTCAGAGTTTCTGGCCTGATAAAGAGGCTAAGACCCTTTATTTAATACTAAACCATCTTGGCCCTGGCCGGTTGGCTCAGTGGTAGAGCGTTGGCCTGGAGTGCAGAAGTCCCGGGTTTGATTCCCGGCCAGGGCACACAGGAGAAACGCCCATCTGCTTCTCCACCCCTCCCCCTCTCCTTCCTCTCTCTCTCTTCCCCTCCCGCAGCCGAGGCTCCATTGGAGCAAAGATGGCCCGGGCGCTGGGGATGGCTCCTTGGCCTCTGCCCCAGGCGCTAGAGTGGCTCTGGTCGCAACAGAGCGACGCCCAGGGAGGGGCAGAGCATCGCCCTCTGGTGGGCAGAGCATCGCCCCCTGGTGGCCGTGCCGGGTGGATCCCGGTCGGGCGCATGCGGGAGTCTGTCTGACTGTCTCTCCCTGTTTCTGGCTTCAGAAAAATACAGAAAAAAAATAAAAAATAAAAAATAAAAAATAAACAATCTTTACAACATACATGAGCATAGGCTCTAAAAAAAAATTATTGCAAAAAAGAAGGAGACTCTAAGTCCAGATGACCCAGGAAAACATTGGAAAGAAAGTGGCATCAAGTTTAAGGCTTGAAGTGACAGCTAGGTCTTCAGTAGGTAAAACTAGGACAGAATTCCAGGCCAAGACATGGTAAAAGCAAAGATCTAGACTAGAGTTAAGAAAACAAGATGAGTTCACAAGGACATTGAGAATTATATTATTTGAGAATCTATTGTAGAAGGGTATTTGTTTCCATATTTGAGGCCAGTTTGCAAAAAGTACATATTACCTGAGCAAAGAGTTTGCAATTTATATATTAAAGGGAATAATTTAGGGTTTGTGAACAGTGAGTGTTTTAAGATTGATCTTGGCCCTGGCCAGCTGCCTCTGAGCATAAGCCTAGTGTATGGACATCCTGGGTTCGATTCTGGTCAGGGCACACAGAGAAGCCATTATCTGCTTCTCTCTCTCTCTCTCCTTCTCCCCCTTCCTCTCCTTCTCCCTCTCCCTCTCCCTCTTCCTCTCCATCTTTCCTCCCTCTATCCTTCCCACATCCAGTAGCTCAATTGGTTGGAGCCAGCCCCAGATGGGTTGCTAGGTGGATTATGGTCAGGGCACATGCAGGAGTCTGTCTCACTATCTCCCATCTTCTCTTAAATAAATAAATAAATATGAAAAAAAGGGTTGATCTTATGTTCTAGTTAGATTCAGATGCCGAGAAAGGAGATGTTTAGAGACAGAGAAAATGGTTAGTAGCCTATTGTAATTAAATCTTTGATGACACTACCTTTTATGAACTCAGAAGCTGGTTATGGATAGTAATGGAAAGGAAAGGGTGAATATGAATAGGGACTATTGAGAAAAAAGATGTATGTATATTGGAACATGTCAGTTACATCCATTCAACAAATGTTTATTAAGTACTATGTGCTACATACTGTATAGGTTTAGTAGTGATCAAAATATTCATTTGCATGTCATTTTCTCAATTTAATTTACTTAGTAGGCAATTCACACTGTCTTCTGAGATGATTAGCTTTGTATATGAGCCTAGAAGTAGTGGACACAGAAATGAATATGCAGACACATGAGCATCTCTGGATATTTAATTATCAGCATTACATTTAATAAGAAGCAAAAATGCTATTTTCCTCTACTGAAATATTCTTGGGAAAGTTGACTGATAGGAGGTCATGAAAGACTTCTCAAGGGAACTTTTCTACCTAAGAGTTTTTGCTTCCTTAATAATTTTGGTCTAGCCTGACCAGGTGGTGGCAGAGTAGATAGAGCAGTGGTTGGCAAACTCATTAGTCAACAGAGCCAAATATCAACAGTACAACAATTGAAATTTCTTTTGAGAGCCAAATTTTTTTTAACTTAAACTATATAGGTAGGTACATTGTTATTAACTTAATTAGGGTACTCCTAAGCTGGCCTTTGCTAAAAATGTCCTCAATCTGATTGAGCTGCATGTGGCTCATGAGCCATGGTTTGCCGACCACTGGGGTAGAGCATTGGACTGGGATGCTGAGGATCCAGGTTCGAAACCCCAAGGTCACCAGCTTGACCGTGGGTCACTGGCTTGAGCATGGGATCATCAACATGACCCCATGGTTGCTGGCTTGAGCCCAAAGGTCACTTGCATGAGCCCAAGATCACTGGCTTGAGAGGGGGTCACTGGCTCAGCTGGAGCCCCCCGTCAAGGCTCGTATGAGAAAGCAATCAATGAACAACTAAAATACCACAATGAAGAATTGATGCTTCTCATTTCTCTCCTTTCCAGGCTGTTTGTCCCTGTCTGTACCCCTCTCTCTCTGTGTATGTGTCTCTCTCACTAAATAAATAAATAAACAAATAACCTTGGTCTAGCAATTGCCCTCGAGAAAGTTAACAGAGCTGCTTTCATATTCTCATTTGGGCTGTATCCTGCATGACCCTGTATTATTACTAATGTATTATTACTAATGAAAGAGTCCCATTATTGCTATATGATAGAACTATTAAATTAACAGTTAATGTTCACAAGTCTGAATTTCTCATTTCTTGTAAGATCACTGTTTCTTTCAAGGTCATGAATGTATAGAAATGAAATATATAGACATTTACATTTCAGTAAAAGTAAATAGTCTTGGGGATAAAGAGAGTACTGGATATATTCTTCAGAATATAAAGTGGGTTGATGCATCTTAAAGTCAGAATTCTGCAGGTTAACCCCTAAACAGTATGAACATTCTTGACTAGGAAAGGAAAGATTTTTCTGGTGGAAAAGATTTAGGCTCTGGTAGAATTCAGGATCCCTAAGGCCTAGATTGCCTCCTCTCATAGTGGAAGCCAAAGAAGTTGCCAAGATACTTCTGAAAATCAACCAGATCAAGGGCAGCTCCCAGAAGTCTTTACTTTTACATTCACTTTGAGTAAATTATTACAGTAGTAAATTAGGAAAATTTTAGGAGCACAGGAGGGCCACTTAGCATGATCTGCATATAGATTCCTTCTACACTCCTCATGTCCAGTTTTCTGCTCAAAAGAAAGCTACTGTGCCCTAGCTTTCTAGTTGGTTGAGCATCGTCTCAAAGCACAGAGGTTGCTGGTTCAATCTCTGGTCAGGGCACAGACAGGAACAGATCTATGTTCTTGTCTTGTTTTCTCTCTCTCTCTCTATCTCCCTTCTTCTCTCAAAATCAATAAATTAAAAAAAGAAAAATATAGCTGCTCATTCTTAGTCTGTATACAGCTTTGAACACTGCAGCGAGAAGGAACCTCACCTAGACTTTTAGTCAAAACAGAGTGTATGCCTAGCTGTGAGCAGATGAGTGCTGCATACACTATATTTTATAACTTTTCTTCATATTGGCTGTGGTAGATTTTTCAGAGTTAGCCACAATAGTACCTCCCATCTCACATGCCCTTATACAGTATCTCTCTGCCACTCTTCCTATTAACAGGTAAAACTCATTTCCCCTCCTCTTGAATCTGAGCTGGCTTTCTGACCAGCTTTCACCATCAGAATGTGGCAGAAATCGTGATAGTGAGTTTCAAAGCCAAGGCCTTAAGAGGCCTTGCAGTGTCTGCTTTTGTCTTCTTAGAGACTTGGGCCTTCATGAACGTCAGTTATCCTGATGGATAAACCACTTAAAAAGAGAGAGATGAGAGATCCTAGAGATTAAAAGATGTCAAAGGGACAGAGGTCCTGGAAGATGAATCTATGAAAGACTCGAACATTCCAGCCACTCAGCTGAGAGGCCAGAAGTAAGGCCAACTTGAATCCTCCAGCCCAAATCATTGCTACATGGGTGAGCTCAGCTCTTACTGCATGGAACCTAGACAAGCCATCCTAGTTGAGGCCTGCTCAAATCCATGGAATTACAAACAGATACATAATTATGAAGACCCTAAGTTATGGGATGGTTTGTTACACGGCAATTACTGAAACAATCACAGTACCAACCGAAGGCTCTTTGGGCAAATGGGTTTTTTTTCCCCAAATATTTTGTACTTCCTCAGGTTTTTATTTTATAATCAGAAACAAAATGTCCACTGGGGTTAGGTCAGTGTTTTTCAATTGCTGTTCTGTGGACCTGTCCTCCAGAAATTTTGTGCCAGGACACAAAAGAGTCAATCACCTTGATGTTGTATGAAGATTATAGATCTAATGACCTTAGTCGAATTTACTTATGCTTAGGGTGATTTCTGCCTTAGTGGTCCCCAAAATAGTTTTATTTTCACCAGTCCCCACATGTAAAAAGGTTTAAAACCACTAGGTTAGGCAATATGTTGTTAAATTAAACATTAGAAAGAACAAGGAAGGACATGGAAAGAGAAGTCAAAGTTTGGTCTAGGCAGTGGTCGGCAAACTCATTAGTCAATAGCCAAATATCAACAGTACAACAATTGAAATTTCTTTTGAGAGTCAAGTTTTTTAAACTTAAACTATATAGGTAGGTACATTTCTTATCGAGATAGCACCCACACGTGGTATTTTTTTTTAATTTATTTTTTATTTATTCATTTTAGAGAGGAGAGGGAGAGACAGAGAGAGAGAGAGAGAGAGAGAGAAGGGGGGAGGAGCTGGAAATATCAACTCCCATATGTGCCTTGACCAGGCAAACCCAGGGTTTCAAACCGGCGACCTCAGCATTTCCAGGTCGACGCTTTATCCACTGCGCCACCACAGGTCAGGCACATGGTATTTTGTGGAAGAGCCACACTCAAGGGGCCAAAGAGCCGCATGTGGCTCGTGACCACAGTTTGCCGACCAGGGGTCTAGAGCAGGGGTCCCCTAACTTTTTACACAGGGGGCCAGTTCACTGTCCCTCAGACCATTGGAGGGCCAGACTATAAAAAAAACTATGAACAAATCCCTATGCACACTGCACATATCTTATTTTAAAGTAAAAAAACAAAACAGGAACAAAGACAATATTTAAAATAAAGAACAAGTACATTTAAATCAACAAACTGACCAGTATTTCAATGGGAACTATGGGCCTGCTTTTGGCTAATGAGATAGTCAATGTGCTCCTCTCACTGACTACCAATGAAAGAGGTGCCCCTTCCGGAAGTGTGGCGGGGGCTGGATAAATGGCCTCAGGGGGCCGCATGGGGCCTGTGGACCGTAGTTTGGGGACCCCTGGTCTAGAGTAACATCAGTGAAGTCTGTTTTAGGAATCAGGAGGCAGATGTTTCTTCATTTACTGAGGAGTTTGAGGGATGTTTACCAGAGTCCCAGGAGCAGGAGTTTATAAGAGATGAAAATGTGTTTCCTTGGCCTGGCCCATGGTGGTGCAGTAGATAAAGTTTTGACCTGGAATGCTGAGATTGCTGGTTCAAAACCCTGGGCTTGCCTGGTCAAGGCACATATGAGAAGCAACTTCTACAAGTTGATGATTCCCATTCCTACCCTTTTTCTCTCTCCTCTCTCTAAAATCAATAAATAAAATCTTTAAAGTAAATAAATAAAAATAAGATGAAAAAAAGAAAATGTGTTGCCCTAGTTGGGTAGCTCAGTTGATTAAAGCATTGTCCCAATATGCCACGGTTGTGGGTTTGATCCCAATTCAGGGCACATACAAGAATCAACCAATGAAAGCATAAATAAGTGGAACAACAAATCAATGTTTCTCTTTCCCTTCCTCTTTCTAAAAATCAATAAAAATACTTTTTAAAGAGTCAATAGAATCTAGGCCTTTTCAGGGGTGACAAAGGTTGAAATCTCTGAGAAGCAGATGCTGAGATGGAGTTGGGAGTCCAAAGGTTTTATTGGGGAGTAACAGTTGTAAAAAAAAGAGGGGGCGGGATTAGGCAGGGAGAGCTGTCAGACTATGGTGCAGACCTGACAAAGTCTCTGCCAGCCCAAAGGGGAGTTCCTGAGAAAAAAATTGCTCATTAGAGTCCCATGTTCCATGGGAATGGCTGACCCTCATACCACCCAACACTTTGCTCAATCTTTGGCCAGGGGCTGGTGAAGAGCAGGACAGGTGGAGGGTGTCAGCTAATTAGGCATTTTGCAGCTAGGTAGCCAGTTTCTTTTTGTTTGTTTTTGTTTCTTTTCTTTCTTAGAGCAAGGGACAAGGGGGAAGATAGAGGACTCTTCTGGGGATGCGTGTGTGGAGGGATATATAGAGGAGCATATGGGAGATGTGTGTATGTGCAGAGGGGCGGGGTGAAGGGAGATGTGTGTGCTGGGATTTAGGGGGTGTGTGTGTGTGTGTGTGTGTGTAGAATTGTAGCCAGTTCTTTCCTGAAGGGACACCTTTGAAGTAGCACACCTTCATATCTGCCAAAGGAGACTTGGTATATTTTGCACTGGTTCTTAAATGCTGACTGCATTGTCCTTAGGTTGTTGTATGCATTTAGTATATTAGAAAGTGTTTATGATGGAACTGAATTCAAGAGAATTGTACACTTCCTCACCCTTCTCCATCTTTGCCTTGACTTAGTCATTTCCCATTGGGAACCTGCAGGCCATTGTGTCTATTATAGTATTTACTACCACCATGTAAAAATGTTTACATTTTTCCTCTTCATAGACCAAACTCCCCTATGGGCAGAAGTGTGTTTTATTTATTTACTTTTATCTATTTACTCAACACTTGGTCAATGAAAGAAAATAATTCCTCAGAAATTAACTGAATGAATAAACAAAGAAGCCATCTCTTGCTTTTAATAGTGATACTTTTTATCCACCCAGTTTGAACTGGGTCCACTGTTTATTTCATGTAGTGTTTTGTGAGCTGCATTTATTTACATTCTCATCCCAGCAGGTTAGAATTAATTCACCTTCCAAAAAGATGACCAAATGAAGTGATCAAGAGTGAGAAATGGTGGGGCTTGGAAGCTGCAATAAGGGAGAATAAAGGCTCTGAGAAAAAAAAATTGAGGTGAAGTGAGAAAAGAAAAAGGAGCAAAAGCTGTCAGATAAGAGGTCAATGAAAGAAGAAAACGCAGCACGGGTAGGAAAAAGAATGAAAAGGAGATAGAAAGAGGAGGGTGGGGAGTCAGTCCCCATGCTGACCTGCCCAAGGAAGCCTCACTGAGAGCTGTTACCATAATGGTACCTGGCATCTAAAGAGAGGGCAAGTCTAGTTTAATTAGTTAAATGGCATTATCTATGTCCAACAGGGGAAGGAAGGGAAGGTAAAGGAAATAGAAGGATTGGTGACCTATCTCCTTACATAGGTTGAAAGAAAAAACAGATTTAGAAAGCTTTGCCTGGAATTAAAGAGACTGGAGCTGTTTCTTCCTGCAAATCAAGTTCACAAGATTTCCATGTGTTCCTATTTATTGGAACCTTTTCAAGGGATATGTACTGTTCTGGTGGAGGCAACTAGAATCAAACATTCTTTACCTTGAATAAATCAACAATTGATTTACTCAACCCCTTCATTTTGTCTTCCAGCTAGCCTTACATCAGGAGTCCAGAATGATGGATGTAGGAGGAAGCCAGCACCCTACCTGATCACTGATGGTAGCACTAAGACTGGGATTCTGTCAACTTGGGTTCTTAATCCAACTTTGCCACTAATTGACCAAGTAACTTTCGGCAAATCATTTTACCAGTTCCATCTCTAGCGCAAAGATTCTGTAGTCAGAGCCAGATTTAATGGTGGATGCACCAAGTGCGAACCCTAGACCCCAACTTCTGAGGGCCCCACAAAACCCCAACTCTACACTTTTTCTAATGATCCCAAGTTTGGTTTCATATGTGTAATTTTAATATTAATAGTACATATATATATATATATATATATATATTTTTTTTTTTTTTTTTTTTTTTTACAGGGACAGAGAGAGAGTCAGAGAGAGGGATAGATAGGGCCTGAGAGAGATGAGAAGCATCAACCATCAGTTTTTCGTTGTAACACCTTAGTTGTTCTTGATTGCTTTCTCATATGTGCCTTGACCGTGGGCCTTCAGCAGACTGAGTAATCCTTTGCTCGAGCCAGCAACCTTGGGTCCAAGCTGGTGAGCTTTTGCTCAAGCCAGATGAGCCCACACTCAAGCTGGCGACCTCGGGGTCTCGAACCTGGGTCCTCCGCATCCCAGTCCAACACTCTATCCACTGCGCCACCGCCTGGTCAGGCACATATTTTTTCTTTATTTAAAAATATGGTTACCATATATTTGAATTTTCCCTGTCTCTCTCTTTTTTAAGGGGCCCAATATTTTCTTCTGTGCCCAAGGCCTTAACCAACCTTACTTTACCTCTGTCTGTAGTCTTATAAGACTAAGATATGTAGTCTTAAAAAAAAAAAATTCTGGAGCATCTTCTCCTTATGAAATCAAGGCCTTAGAGTTAAGTATGAACCTTACCATGTTTTAAAGAAACAAAGTAGGCACTGGCTGGTTGGCTCAGTGGTAGAGCATCAGCCCAGTGGGTGCATGTCCTGGGTTCAATCCCCAGTCAGGAACACAAGAGAAGCGACCATTTGCTTCTCTCTCCCTCCTCTTCCTCCACACTCTCCCTCTCTCTTCTCCTCCTGTGGCCATGGATCAACTGGTTCGAGTGCATTGGCCAGGGGTGCTCCATGGAGCCTCTACCTCAGGTGCTAAAAACAGCTCAGGTGCGAGCATGGCCTCAGATAGGCAGTGCATTGGTCCCAGACTGGGGGTTGCTGGGTGGATCCAAGTGGTGGTGCTTATGGGAGTCTGTCTATCTCCCTCTCTCACTTGATAAAAGAAAAACAAAGTGGGCCCTGGCCGGTTGGGTCACTGGTAGAGCGTCGGCCTAGCATGCGGAAGTCCCGGGTTCGATTCCTGGCCAGGGCACACAGGAGAGGCGCCCATCTGCTTCTCCCCCCCTCCCCCCCTCCTTCCTCTTTGTCTCTCTCTTCCCCTCCCGCAGCCGAAGCTCCATTGGAGCAAAAGATGGCCCGGGTGCTGGGGATGGCTCCTTGGTCTCTGCCCCAGGCGCTAGAGTGGTTCTGGTCAAGACAGAGCAATGCCCCAGATGGGCAGAGCATCGCCCCCTGGTGGGCGTACCAGGTGGATCCCTGTCGGGCGCATGCGGGAGTCTGACTGCCTCCCCGTTTCCAGCTTCAGAAAAGTACAAAAATAAATAAATAAAAAGTAGAAAAGAAAAATACATACATATATATATTATACATACATATATATATATATAATATATAGATGCTTCATTTCATGCTTCCACCCCCAACGTACCATATTTCCCCATGTATGAGACACATCTTTTTAAAAAAATTTGGGGTCTAAAAACTGGTTGCATCTTATACAGTGGTTGTAGATTTTTAAACTTGCATTTCCTGGTTTTTCACACTGGTTTTTGTGCTCATTGAAGACAGTTATTCGTCGTCAGACACAGATGAGTACAAGCTAATGGGTGGGAGTTTTGACAGTGATGAGGAGCTGTATGAATTTTATGATGAGGAAAACTGGAATTCAGCCTGATCAGGCGGTGGCGCAGTGGATAGAGCGTCGGACTGGGATGCGGAAGACCAGGTTTGAGACCCCAAGGTCGCCAGCTTGAGCGTGGGCTCATCTGGTTTGAGCAAAAACTCACCAGCTTGGACCCAAAGTTGCTGGCTCAAGCAAGGGGTTACTCAGTCTGATGAAGGCCCGTGGTCAAGGCACAGATGAGAAAGCAATTAACGAACTAAGTGCCATAACGAAAAACTGATGATTGATGCTTCTCATCTCTCTGTACCTGATTGTCTGTTCCTGTCTATCCCTCTCTCTGTCTCTGTAAAAAAACAAACAAACAAAAAAAAAAACTGGAATTCAATAACTATGTAATATATATTTTTTCAAATTTTGGGCCCCAAAATTAAGGTGCGTCTTATACATGGGGAGAATACAGTACTTCCTCTGCTAAGAATCCTTTATAGCCTGGCTTGTGGTGGTAAACTGGATAAAGCATTGACCTGGAATGCTGGTTTGAAACCCTGGGCTTGCTTGGCCAAAGTACATATAACAAGCAATCAATGAACAACTGAAGTGAGGCAGCTATGGGTTGATACTTCTTACTCCCCCACTTCTTTCTTTCTCTGTAAAATCAATAAAATCTTTAAAAAAAAAGAACCTTCCTTTATTAATAAAAATAATTAGGGTTGAATTACTTTTTCTGTTCCTAGTATCTCAAGGATCATAAAGATTAATTCATCCTAATTTTGCAGATTAACTGATGTCAGGCAGGCTGGCCTGGAGCTCAGGAAATACTGATAAAAAACAGCTTTCAACCTGACTAGGCAGTGCTGCAGTGGATAGAGTGTCAGCCTGGGACACAGAGGACCCAGGTTTGAAACCCTGAGGTTGCCAGCTTCAGTGCAGGCACACCTGGCTTAAGTGCCAGCTCTCCAGCTTGAGTGCGGGTTTGCGGTTTGAGTGTGGGATCAGACATGACCCCATGGTTGCTGGTTTGAGCATGGGGTCACTGGCTTGGCTAGAGCCCCCAACTCCCCCCCCCCCCGTCAAGGCATATTATGAGAAAGCAACCAATGAATAACTAAGGTACAGCAATGACGAACTGATACTTCTCATCTCCCTCCCATATGTTTGTTCCTATCTGTCCCCCGTCTCTGAAAATAATAAACAAATAAAAAAAACATAAAAGCCTGGAGGAAAATATTAGGCAAAGACAATGCCTGCATACAATGGGCATGTTCCTTACCTTTTGAGAACACCAAGTCCGTTTCCACAGGGAAATTGCATTCAGTAGAGGATGTTTTTAAGACAAAGCTGAGTTGACCAGGCGGTGGCACACTGGATAGAGCATTGGCCTGGGACACTGAGGACCCAGGTTCAAAACCTTAAGGTCCGTGACTTGAGCGCAGGCTCATCTGGCTTGAGCTCAGGATCACAGACATGGCCTCACAGTTGCTGGTTTGAGCCCAAAGGTCGCTGGCTTGAGCAAGGGGTCAGTGGCTCAGCTGGAACCCCTCCCATCAAGGTACATATGAGAAAGCAATCAATGAACAATTAAGGTGCCACAACTATGAGCTTGTGCTTCTCATCTCTCCCTGCTTGTCTTTTGCTACTAAAAAAAAAAAAAAAAAGACAAGGCTGAATAAATAATATTTTAATACCATAGGTTCAGCTTTTGCCAGGACATGTAGGTGGGAAGGGAATTTCAATGTCAGGGAATGCCATGTCATACCCCAGCTGGCTATTTAATCATGAAATAAGGAGAAGCACACAAATATTTGGTTAAAACACCTTTAATGAAAGGGAAAGACACTAACATCTCCCTTGTCTGTTCTTCACATTTTACTATGTTAGGAAGCTCTGGAGCCTACACCTTTGGAGGAGAAGCCATCATTCAAGTCAGTCACTAGCAGAACCAACACTTTCTCCTCCTCAGAACTGTTTTCAAATGATCCTATGTTAAAGGTAAATACTATATCTCATTATAAGATGGAGAGGCAGGGAGGACACCACCTGGAGCTTATCTACCAAAGTCTGGAACTCTAAGAACCAGACAGTAGCAAAGACATAGGCCCCGGTCCAGGGATAGGCAATACTGGGAAGGAATGGGCCTTGAGAGTGAAAGATGAGGAAAATACAAGAGGCCAGGGAATAAAGGAGGGAGTTATCTAAAACTAGAAAGCACACTAGTGCTAGGAAATCTCCCATATTTTGTGGTGCATTACTGCATACTAAGTCACTATTAGTCCAAAAGAACAGTCATGAGACCCATCCAATCAAGAATTTGAGGTCCACTCCCTTATATCATGTCTCTTTCTTAATCACACAAGTTCCCAATATAAAGCCCTATAGCATAGCAACGCTCAACTCTCCATCATTACTTCTTCATCTACCCTCACCAATAGTGCTTGTTAAAGATATAAACTAAGCTCACATTTCCTAAAATATTCTGTGGGAGACCTCTTGGCAAGAAATCCACTTGTTTCCTAACTTGGAGAGGCAATGATGAAGGAACATTAGAAGCTGAAGATGTCTTGGCATATTGACCTTTGCCTTAATGTGATTATCAAGGAGCTTATAGGCAAGAGTATGCCTTTCACTTCTCCCTACCCTGTAGGGCTGAGCCACACATACAGATATTGCTGCAGCTTTGTTGCTTCCACCTTCTGGAGTAGGGGGAAGAAGAAATACACAGCTTGCTACTTCTCTTCTATGATAAGCTGCTCAGGCACTGCTCCCTTGGACGCAGGAGGCTGAAATAAGAAGAGGAGGCTTTTTTCTCCTTGGCCTCTCTGAATCCTGTTGCTGGAGGCACCTTCCCAACAACAGTTCTTGGGCCAGACAGATAGCACTGGTGGTGCTGAAGTGGTAGTGGAGGTGGAACTGGAACTCCCAGGTGGTGGGCAGGTCACCTGAGACAGGAGAGCTGTGTACTCAGTCCAGAAAGATAGGGCACCTACCCTCACCATCTGGGTAGGAAGTCCTGCAGGTTGACCTGGTCACCAGAGAGGAGTGGCACTGGGCCCTCCAGGGACAGCTGCCAGCCCCTTTTGACTGGGCTGCAATTCCAAATGTGGGTGCTCAGATGCACCTGCCAAGGAGTAAGGGAGAGGAAGAGAGGAGAGGGGCAAAGGCTCACCCCAGGGAAGCTGGAGAGGGTTTCCGTTGGAAATGCAAAAGCTGTAGAGAATCTAATTTCCTCAGGTACAGTGAATGAGGAGAGAAGAAAAATTCCTCAGGGGACCATCCCTGAGCACAGCAATTTTCAGGCTCAGGGACTAGAGAAAAACCACTTGGGACATATTATATAAGAACTCAGAGAAGACGACAAATAAGGGCTCATAAATCCTGGAGGTCCTTCTATAGAGCTCTCAGTTTCTGGAACCTAGGTCTAAGGGCAGCAGACACACAGACACACACAAAAGAAACAAGCTCATGGGATTGTAGGGTCATCTTTTCGGGGAAAGGGGGAGAGCCCTGGGGAAGTGATGGAGGGTGAACAGCCTGGGACCAAGGGAAGAGCAGCAATATTCTGAGGGCCATGAGGGGCAAAGGGCTGTACCTGGTGGTGAGCCAGCAGCATATGCTTCTTGAGGGTAGCCCGCTCGAGAAAGCCCTGCCTGCAGAAAACACAAGTGAGGAGTGGCCCCTCCTTGGGATGGGCCTTCTGATGCTCCTCCAGAGCTGCCTGAGTGGGAAAGGTCTGGCCACACACCTCACAGGCCTTTCTGCTACTGCTTTCTCCTGGCTCTTTTCTCATAACTTCCTGTATGCTCAGCTCCTCCACCAAGGCGGTGCTGCTGCCTTCCCCCCCTTCGATGGTGAGTGCTGGCATTGGGCTTGAGCTCCTCTCTGATTTGCCTCCCTCTTCCATGCCTCCTGCAATATCATGGCTTCCCTGATCCATCGGCTGTGTTTGATCCAGGCTGTCTGGTGGTGGTGGTGGCAGAGGAGGTTGAACTGCTTTCTCATTACTGTCCATCTCCTTCCCAGTTGTGGCTGCGGCCACCACCATCCCTACTTCCTCCTCTGCCCCAGATGCCTCTTCAGAATCACCTCGCACTGATATTGCTTTCTCACCTCCACTCTCTGAGCCTCTTCCTGCCAGAGAATCTTCATCAGTCACATCTTCTTCTTCTTCCTCCTCTTCCTCCTCCTCTTCCGACAACTCCTCTTCTGGAGATGGCTGCTGGGATGGCTGCTGGGGGAAGCTCCCTGCCCCAGAGACTGTAGATTGCTCAGAGCCATTTTCCTGGGCCGCTCCCCCAACTTCAGCGAGTGTGGTACTACCGTTGGGGATCTGGCCCCCCAGGTGCATCCGAACATGCTGCTGCAGAGAAACGGCATTGGTGAACTTCTTCTGGCAGATGGGGCAGGAGTTCTGGGCCCGAGCGGCTGGACTGGCCTTGTGGCCCACAAAATGTGCACGCAGATTGCCCCGAGTGGAAAAAGCTCTGCCACACACTTTGCATTTGAATGGCCGCTCACCTCCATGTTGGCCATAATGCAGGCGCAGTGCTCGAGGACAGCTCAGCACCCGGAGGCAAATGACACACTGGTTAGGTCCAGATGAGGCTGAAGATGAAGCTGCAGGAGCAGAGGTGGTCGTGGCCCCTGAGGCAGTAGAGGCCACTGCCACGGCTCCCTGTCGGTCAATCTTTTCTACCAGTTGCTGCAGCTTCGATGTCTCAGAAGGTGAGGTTCCCAAGGGCTCTAGCACATAGGGGAAGGGGAAGCTCCCCGTGGACTTAAAGTGGTTGGTAAGCAGTGCCCAGCTGGGAAGTGAAGTCACCAACTTACTTAGCTGCATACGAGTTGCTGTGCCACTTTCAGTCACCCCTGTGATGGTGGAGGCCTCAGTCCCTGGAGGAGTATTTTCATCAGCTTTACTCTTTGGCTCTACTGCTTTCATGAGCACAAACTTATTGAAAGCAGGAAGTGCAGGAGCCGCGGGTGTTCCTGCCCCTGTGGAGAGCAGTGTCAGGCTCTCTGTGGCGCTGAGAGCGGTGGTGGAGGCCACTAGAGGCTTGCGTTCCACACCTCCTGGCATAGCCGCCTCCTCCTCAGCCTTCTCTGGTGGCACAGACATACCATAGGGCAGGCCGCTGCTGGTGATGACATAGTCTAGGTGCTCTGGCACTGGGTGAGGGTTCATCTGCACGTGTGGGTACTTCTCACGATGCCGGTGAAAATGCACTTTGAGGTTGCCACGGGTGGTAAAGCGGTTACCACAGACATTACACTTATAGGGCCTCTCACCTGTGTGTGAACGCAGGTGGATCTGCAGGGCACTGTCACTGCCAAATACTTTGGCACAAAAGCGGCATTTGTGCCGTCCCCCGGGCTTCTCCAAGGGACCCATCACTTCCCCATAGCCTAGGTCACCACTTCCGTTCTTTGGCTTCAGGAGCCCTGGGGACGCAGTGGCCTCGAGGCCTCGGGCTGCCCCAAGACACTGTGCTGCCAGTAGTCCCGTGGTGCCTGGGAATGCCAGATGAGGTGATGCAATTAGCTGATCTGTACTGCCAGGCAGGGCTGGGGAGGGGGCAGGTGTGGGTTTGTGGCTTCGCCCAGCTCCTCCAGCAGAGAAAGGGTTCTGTGACCCCAGCGGATGGTAAAGGTGAAAGAAAGCCTGTTTGGGTGTTTCTGCCCCTGAGGAGGAGGTGGTGGAGGAGGAAGGTGCCACTGTCTTGCCAGCTTGGACAGGCTTGATGGGGTTGAAGAGGGGAAGCAGGGGCTTGGTGGAGGAGGCAGTCCCTGTCCCAGGTAATTCTGAGGGACTGGCAGGAGCACCCACTGTCTGGCCTAAGGAGCCAAGCAGTAGTACCTGCCTGCAGATTTGCTCAGTCATTTGCATCTGATGGATCTGGCGCTGCTGCAGCACCCGGAGCTCTTCCAATATCAGAGGGATGTTCAAGTGACCACTGCCTACACCTGGGGGCTGAGGGGGAGGAGGAGGTGGGGGTGGTGCAGGGGTAGATTCAGGAGGTAATGGGGTTGCTCCCAGCTTGGGACTGGCCAAGATCAGGCCCCCACCTCCCCCAGCTGCAGTACCTGTGGCTGCGACCAGGAAATGCCCTGCAGACTCCTCTCCTCTCCTCTCTGCCCCCCAGGTGGGATCTGTGGGAACCGAGGACCCGGAATCTAGGGGGTTGTTGTGCTCTGCTTCCATGACCTGGGGACTACTGTGGCCCTCAGGCCGGGATTCAGAAGAGGTTGAAGAGTTGCTGGGGTTCTCCTGGCCCCCCATAATCACCATTACAGGAGGTTCGGTAGAACATGCATTCTGGTGAGCGAGGAATTCGGCTGGGTCAGTGAATTGTGCGCAGCACTTGGCACAGACTTGGGGGTGGTCTTCCTCGCTAGCATCACCTGAGGAGAAGAGGAGAGAGCAGCGTGGGTGGTGCTGTTGGAATGGGCATCCGGAGGCTCTAATTAACTACCAGCTCAGTAACAGCTCGTTGGGGGTGGGGAGATGAGCTCACCAACAGGCCATGTAAAAGGCTAGAGCACAGTCCTGACCCTCCTGGACTGGAGAACCCCAGCATGGGGCTGGGGGGCACGCACAAGCTACTGCTTCCTCTGTCGTCCCCCCACTACCACCAACCCCGGGCCACCAGCGGGCGCAAGGAATAGGTGTGAGGATACGGAAGAGGGTCTATACAGAGAAACGTGCATTCGATTCCGTATACCACAAATCTCCCCCCGCCCCCACCGTGTCCCTTCCACCCCTACCTTTGCCCGGGCCGGGCCCTACTGCACCTCCAAGCTCCGCAGGCTCCCTGCAGGGCCCCCTGAGAAGAGAGCTTCTCCCGGCTTCGTGCGCCATGGTTGTAGGAAAGGTGGAGGGCCGGGTAGAGTGGGAGACAATGGGGATGGGATTGGGGGAGGTGGAGGTGGCCGCTGGGTCTGCGGCAGACTGCACCCAGCCGTCCAGACTGCAGAGATGGAGATCGGCGGAGGCAAGGGGGGCAGGGCGTCACGGAGGAGGGGGAGGGGAGTGAGGCTGCACGGAGGTGGGAGGAGCTGGAGCACGAAAGCTGGGAGAGGGGAGATGGGGGTGGAGCTGCTGGGGAGGATAGTTGGTGGGGAGAAATTGCTAGGGAGGGAGGCGGGAACTGGTGGAAGAGCAGCGAGCCCGCCCGAGCCGAGGTGCGTGGGGGGGGAGGAGGGTGCGGGGGCTGGAACCCAGAGCCTAGGAGGGGTTCCGGAGGCTCAGTGACAGGTGCTGTGGGTGATGGTTGAGGTCCACCATTCCTTGCCCTCTGCCAGTACCCCCACCATCTCCAGATGTCGTTGCCCAGCCTGTTCCTCCTACTCCCAGCAAGCTCAAGGGGGCACAGTGGGAAACACAACCCTGTTCAATAGAGCAAAGCGATAGGCTTCTCCTGTTTTTCTTTGCATTAAAGGATCCGCTGAGCCTGGAAAACGTGGACTCCAGAGAGGGTGGTCTGATCTCAGAGGAGCCTCAGAGGCCAGAGCACAGGGGGAACTCAGAGCATCCACCCATCATCAACACACACTCCAAAACACCCCAAGTTTTGTCTTGCCTTCCTCACCTCCCTCCACAAAAGAAGTTTCTTGGGGTGGAAGGCTGCAAGGTCGAATTTCCAAGGAAGTCATTTCAGGACTCCTCTCTTCTAACACTTAGCCCTTTTACACCCCTGCCCCTCCTCCTGCAGAATAATAGCTAAATGCTAGTTACTCCACAGATCACCCGTCCCACACATAACTTACAAAGTTCATGCTTATTTAAAAAGCCATTTCCTAAATGAGCCAGCTTCTCTACGCTTTTTTTTCCTTGTTCTCTTGTATCACATACTGTCACTATTAAGGACAGTTTGGCTTGGGGAAATGCTAGCCTAGTAGAGGCCCACCTACTGCTAACCTTGGGGGAGGGGAGCTCCTCCTGAAACAATGGGAAAAATGCCGCAGGGGCTACCAGGCAGCTTCTCAGTGTCTAAAGCCCCTTTAAGCTCCAACCTGGTTTGAACGCCTCGAAACTACTTAACACCTGCTCACTGCTCTAGGCCACCTCCTAGACATAAGTAGGGGTAAAATGCCCATCTGGATCAGTATACTGCATTCCCTTTCTACTTTAAAATGAATCTTAATGGATTTCCCACTTCCTAAAATGTATTGCACTTACAAGAGGTAAGTGGTTTTATCTTTTGTGGTTTGCCTGGGCACCAGTAAAACCCATGTTATTCTCATCCTAGTTCTATTCAGGCATGGCGGTCAGTCACAACACACTATGCCACCATTTCCCTTTCTGTAAAGTGGTAATACTGTAGCTGTGCCTCGGAGAAGTCTTGTGGCTTTCTTGAGAAACTCTTAGCATGTATATATGGGACTTTAAATTTGAGAGTGAGTCCCAAATATTATGGATTAGAGAATTTATATTGTCAGTGGCAAAACAATTAAAATAAATTGAAATACACATATAATAAAGTTGGATGTTTGTCATGTTGCTTGTTAATCAGATTAATTTCTGAGGTAAAATGTTGGCTAATGTCATTGGTGTATGTCAAGAATGGGGAAACTTTTTTGGAAGGAGCTGAAACAACTAGTAGTAACATCCACTTAATTTTTCAACAGAAATTTTGCTATCTTTTTAAATTGAAAACATTTTACTGAGTCATGTCAAAACTTTAGATAATCACAAAGATCATAACATTTAAATGATGGCTCTGAAACGGATGAGCTAGCTAAGTGCTACTATGTCTGACTCCTCCAAGGTGGGGATAGAAGGGTCTATTGCAATTATGGCAAATCACAGCTTAGTGCAATATTGTTTATTTTTACACACAAGGAAATTGAAGCTTGGAGAGATTAAGTGCCTTTTCCAAGTCCGTACAGTGATTCCGTGAAGTTAGAATTCAGAATTTTGACTCCTGTCCAGTGCTTTGTGAAGCAAATCAACATTGTGTGGCTTCCCTAATGCTAGAGAAAGGGCCCTGTGTGGCTCCTACCTGCTATTTGCTCTCTGGCCTCTGTAAGGGTGAGGGAATCAGGTGGAAGCTTTCTACTGAGCATTTGTTAATTAGCATTGAACTTTTGATATCAAGTTGCTGTTTTGTCAAGTCTTCTGACAAGAAAAGAAATCCTTTTCTTTTCATCTTCTCCTGGGAAACACTGTCCCCTTTCTTGCTCTCTAATGAAACTTGCTTTCTGATGCGTAATTTGATCTGTACTCTTCTTTAAGGTAAATTTAGTCCCTGGTGAAAGGTGAGGGATCAACAGCCACCTGTAAGAGGAACCCTTTATTTCTCAGCACTTTGCACTCACTGCCTATCCTGAAAAGGGGGGCAGGATTCTTAGGCAGACACAAATGGAGTCATGAACACTGGCATAAACTAAGCTGGTAATGGTGTCGAAGATAGCAGATAAGGTGAGGCAAGCTATCCTGGGTCATATGCAAAATCTGGGATGGATGAAGTCCTAAGACCTGGACATGCTTGTTTAAATTTATAAAGACTGAAATGACAAGGAAAAGGGAAACCTGGTTGCCCATCAAACTGCTGCTTTAGGATAAGGAGAGAATGGCTGAGGAAAACAAAGAGAAAAACAGGTGGGTAGCACGCAGAGGGTGGTCTAGTTGAACAGTGGTCCTCAAACTGCACCACCCATTAGAACTTGTGGGAGAGCTTTTAAAAATTCCAGTGGCCAGGCCACACACCAGACCAATTATTTCAGAATCCCTGAGGGTGGGATCCAGCCATTCCGTATGTTTGTAAAGCTCCTCAGGTGATTCACTTTCCAGACAAGGATGAGAACCACAGTAACTATCAGAGTACTGCCCTTCCCATCAAGCCTTCTGCTCTGCTCCTCACAAATCTCATCTGTGCTCAACCTGGCCAAAATGAGGACATAGGCAAAATGAACCGCTCACTGCTAACTCATCTTGTCAGGCACCTTCTCTACTACACTGCCCACAGCTATACTTTAGCTGTCTTATATCCTGCTTCCGTAAACAAAATGTGATGATTTAAAGCGGACTGTGAGTTTAGCAACTGTATTGCCTTTTCCAATGTGCATCTTGAACCATATTTCTAATTGTAAGATGAAAGGCTCTTGTTCTACAAAGAATTTGAGAATTTTCCAGCCATTAAAGGGGAAAAACACACTATGTAGCACCTGCCTAAACTTACTGTTAATGTTGGACCAACACTAATTGGTAGTGTCCATAATTATGAATTGATTCTGTCACTGCTGCTATAGGCTATTTCCAAGGGATAGTGTCCCATCTCCTCTTCCTCACTCCTCTCTCCTAAATGCACATAGATACTCCTTTGCCATCCAGACCTACTAAATGCATCCATGGCCTATCTATCCAACATGGTGAATAAACAGCCACAGTGATTTGTAAATCTGGTGCTGTTTCCAGAAAAGAAATATCTCAGATCAAACATAAAATGGATATTTTTCTGACATTAAAAGACTCAAAACTCGCATGACCTCTGGTGGTGCAGTGGATAAAGCATTGACCTGGAACTCTGAGGTCGCCAGTTCAAAACCCTGGTTTCCCTGGTCAAGGCACATATGAGAGTTGATGCTTCCTGCTCCTCCTCCCCTTCTCTCTCTCTTCTCTCTAAAATGAATAAATAAAATCTAAAAAAATAATCTTGGGCCCTGGCCGGTTGGCTCAATGGTAGAGCATCGGCCTGGCATGCAGAAGTCCTGGGTTTGATTCCCGGCCAGGGCACACAGGAGAGGCGCCCATCTGCTTCTCCACCCCTCCCCCTCTCCTTCCTCTTTGTCTCTCTCTTCCCCTCCCACAGCCGAGGCTCCATTGGAGCAAAAGATGGCCTGGGCGCTGGGGATGGCTCCATGGCCTCTGCCTTGGGCGCTGGAGTGGCTCTGGTTGCAGCGGAGCGACGCCCCCGGATGGGCAGAGCATCGCCCCCTGGTGGGCATGCCGGGTGGATCCCAGTAGGGCGCATGCGGGAGTCTGACTGCCTCCCCGTTTCCAGCTTCAGAAAAATACAAACAAACAAACAAACAAAAAACTGATCAGATTGAAAAAAAAAAGTAAAAAAAAATCTTGGAAAAAAAAAAAAGACTCAAAACTCAGCATGGAATTCAGACCATTTTGGCGCTGAAAGGTTCTTTAAAGATCTGACTCGTTCATTGAGCTCCGCCATTGAGAAGGCCAGCTCTGAATCAAACAGACTTGAGTTAAAGTCTTAGTTCTAGCACTTTCCAATCTTTGTTACCTTGGGAGAGTTTCTTAATCTATCTCAGGCTTGGATTTCTTTAAAGTGGAGGTATAGCTATAAAAGGAATGAAATTCTAACACATGCTACAACATGGATGAGCCTTGAAAATATGTTAAATGAAATAGGCTAGACACAAAAGGACAAATATATGCTTCCATTATATAAGCTATTTAGCGTTGGTGAATTCATAAAGACTAAGTAGAATGGTGGTTGCCAAGGACTGGGGTGGGGGGTGAAGGAAGCGGGGAGTTGTTGTTTAATGGTAACAGAGGTTCAGTTTTGCAAGATGAAAGTTGTGGAGATGGATGGTGGTAATTGTTGTACAACACTGAATAAACTTAAGGCCACTGAATTTTACACTTAAAAATAGTTAACATGGTACATTTTGTTACATATATTTTACTGCAGTAAAAAATGTTTTTTTAAATGGAGGTAATAACAAGAGGAAAAAATAAGAGGAAATATATAAAGGGCCTATGATAGTACTTGGCAAACAGTAAATACTCCACAAATAATAATAATATTATTATTTTATTTATTTATTTATTTCAGAGACAGAGCGAGAGTCAGAGAGAGGGATAGACAGGGACAGACAGACAGGAACGGAAAGAGATGAGAAGCATCAATTATCAGTTTTTCGTTGCAACACCTTAGCTGTTCACTGATTGCTTACTCATTCAGCAGACCGAGTAACCCCTTGCTCGAGTCAGCGACCTTGGGTCCAAGCTGGCGAGCTTTTTGCTCAAACCAGATGAGCCCGCGCTCAAGCTGGCGACCTTGGGGTCTCGAACCTGGGTCCTTCCGCATCCCAGTCCGACGCTCTATCCACTGCGCCACCGCCTGGTCAGGCCACAAATATTATTGATGAGTGTTTTTTATTTGTTTGTTTTGAGAGAGAGAGAGAGAGAGAGAGAGAGATAAAGAGAGAGACAAGAAGGGAGAGAGATGAGATGCATCAACTTGTAGTTGGGGCACTTTAGTTGTTCATTGATTGCTTCTCATAAGTGCCTTGATGGGGGGGGGCTCCAGCTGAGCCAGTGACCCCTTGCTCAAGCTAGCGACCTTGGGTTTCAAGCCAGTGACCTTGGAGCTCAAGCCAATGACCATGAGATCCTATCAGTAATTTTACACTTAAGCCGGCAATCCTGCGCTCAAGTGGGATGAGCCTGCACTCAGGGTTTTGAACCTGGGACCTCAACATCCCGTGTCAACACTCTATCCACTGCTCCACCACCGATCAGGCTTATTGATGAGTGTTATTAATTACAGGACAAAAGCAGAAGAGGGGACTTGCCCAAGGTCACATAGCTTCAAAATCTAAGCTAGATTGAAAACCAGACTTTCTGCTTCCTTCTCCAGTTCTCTGTCACATCATGCCTGAGTTACTTCTATCCACTCAGAAATCTCTTTTCAACCCAGGGGTACCTACAGCTGAAAGGCTTAAGCCTTAATAGCCTGAGAGAGGATGCTTTCTACCTCCAGATATAAAGAAAACAAAGCCCTTAAAACTCTATTTTTGCTTTCTTCCCCTTTTGCTGCTCTTGAGGTCAGTCAGCTTCCATTTCTCCCTCTAGATCTATTTGGCTGTGGTCCTGGTTTCTCCTTTTCACTAAATATCTGGGTTTCTGATCATTTCCTTTATTTCCCAGATGTACTAGTTTGCATTTTTCCTACTCATGTTCCTTATGTTCTCTAATCCAAATTTCTAGACTCTGTAGGGGAGAGATTTTTTTTCTCTCCAGAGTTTTTTTTTTCTTTTTTTCTTATTAATTTTAATGGGGTGACATTGATAAATCAGGGTATCTCTAGAGTTTTTAAGTAAATAGATTATTTCCTTCTCATCACTTATGTGCAATAACTAATCTGTTAAGTTTTGGTGTTCTGGCCAAAGAAGCTGAGCAAAAACAGGCGGATCACAGGTTTTACAGACTGTTCTTTGGTGACGTCTTAGGTCACTGTAGAAATGAGGCTTTTAAAATGTGCTACAAAGGCTCAGTATTTGCTTGTCACATAGAGTCAACTTTGCTTAAAAGAAGGCAAAGATTCCTGAAAACCTCAGTGGCGCCCTAGCTTACTAAATAAATGTCTGCTGATGCTCATGATGATGTCCACAGTTTCACAGGTACACCAAGGGACGGACACACATAAGAGCCCCCAAATAAGAGCCTCCCCTGTCTAATTTTAGGGCAGGCAGAACAAGAAAATGTCTCTGAGGTAGAAGGAAAAGTCAGGATCCTGAAGATCACATAGCAAATAGAAACGCTATCTATAGAAAAGAAGGAAATAAAGAAATTTTTATATCTTATAAGAGCAGAAAGGAATTTTAGATTTCATCAAATATAGCAACCACATCTCACAGATGAGATCACCCAGTAACACACCTGGTCATACAAGTAACCTAGGCTCTTTCACTTTTAGAAGAATGCTGATCAGAAAGCTTTAAACTTTCTTAAGGTAGATCTTAAGAGGTTACTGCTACTTTTTCTTGCTCCTTACATTTATGTTTCTGAGTCATGGCTCGAAGGCACTATTTCAACTGAAACTTCTTGCTGACATTTGGTTCAAGCCTACACTGTTTTATGGGCATGGCTTTGAAGCAGCATCTCCATGTCCCCAAGGGTTCACAGCCCCAAGTGGGAGCTACAGCTCAAGGAGCTTGAGAATCCACTTAGGCCAGTTGCTAAAGATTCTTTTTGACTCTCTTACAGACTTTTCCTCAGCTGTGGTATGAGAATGAGTGAGCTAACTTGGGAGGAGAGAGGATGCCTCTTGGGTTGGGGGAGATTCAGTGTTGTTCCACAATTAAGCCAGACAGGGAGCAGGACTGTGAAGCAACTCAGTTTCTAGTAGACCAGGAGGAGGAAACATCCGGCCTGCAGAGGCATTAAGAAGGGCTAATGTATCCCAGAAGGGACCAATGTCATCACCATAAACCTCTAAATATGGGCACAGTGGGATCACAGCAAAGCAGTGACTCTGAGGAGGAGGTGTTCTACCCACAACACAGTATGTCTGTTAAAGTTTGTTCCATAGCCCACAGAACACTGATGTGACCTCAAGTCATTTTTTTACAACAGGTGGAAAACCAAATCCATGATTTAGTTTTGGTCACTTCAAATACATTCTCCTAGAGCTTTTCATAGTGCACATCTCATAAAAAAATGCTGAAGTTCACCAAGAGATTTATTCCTGAACTTTGGTCATATTTCAGCACTTACAGGAAGTACCACTGTCCTAACATATAATGGTAATAACAACACTCACATTCATTAAGTATTTATTTATGCTAGTTCTTTTTCCAAATGCTGTACGTCAGTAGTTTTTAACCTTTTTACACTTGGGACCAATGAAAGTAGAATTATTTTGGGGACTGCTAAGGCAGAAATCACCCTGAGCATAAGTGAGTTCAACTATGATCATTGGGTCTATAATCTTCATGCAACATGAGGGTGGTTAACTCTGTCATGAACCGGCTAGAAATTTCTGGTGTATTGGTCAGTGGACTAAACTGCTGGTTGAAAAAACACTGCTGTACATATATTAACTCATTTTGATTCTCCTAATGAGGTAGTATATTCATCCCTATTTTGCTGATGAGGAAACTGAGGCATGGAGAGGCCAAATAAACCAACTAAGGTTGCATAGCTAACCAAGTAGTGGAGCCAGGATTTGAATCCTGAAAGTCTGGCTTCAGAGCCCTTGTGCTTAATCCTATACTACTGATGGGTGAATCAACTATTTGCTAAGTGAATAGTTAATTTCTGAGCCAGGATTTCAGACTGTCACAGTGAGATCATATGTAGCCACACTACTGACCAGAATGTCTAACACTTGCTTGACCCTAGGAATTACCTGGACCTTTGCAAAGATATAGGTTCTCAGACTCTAGCCCAGATCTACCCATGAGGCAAAGTTGGAAATCCTAATTTAGTGGAGTAACACCCACTGCCCTGAGCATCAAGAAACCTAGGGTTTTGTCCTGACTATGCTTCTGTTTCTGAGACTTTAGGCAATGACATTTCTCAGTACCCTAGTTGCTCTATTGTCTGCCTCTTACTGGAATGTTATAAGAATACATAAAATCTATCCCCACCCCCATAAAGAAAATTTGTTACTTAAAAAAGATGATCATATCCTTATAAAATGATATGCATGTATTAACAGATATATTAACTCATACTTTTTTCCTAGCTTGGCCTCTCTTGAAGCCCAAACCTATGCTCCTCATTCAGACCTCTCCTCTGGCCTCTACCCCAGGTGACATAGATACACATCCCAAACTAGGCTTCGGCTGACCGACATTAGCTCTCTCCCTTGGGGAGCTCTGATCTGCTCTCAGCTCAGCCCAACAATGAGAAACTTTTTTCTCTCCTCCCTCAGGGGAACCTTCACGTTTATCCAATTCATTCTCTTGCAACCCAACTCTCTAGAAAGAAAAGGGGGGAAAATCCCACCCCTAAGAGACAGTCTTCAGGTCTGAGGACGTTACTTAGCAACGGCACAAAGACCAGTGAGCAAAGGGGGACCTGGAAAGAAAACTCTTGGGTGGGGAGACAGAGCCAGTTTGAAAACTCCATTTCATCCAGAGAAAAACAACAAGAAAAACACAAACAGATTAAATCCCGAGAAAGGCCAAGTGGGGCTTCTCCCCAGCACAGGTCATCTCCTTAGTCCCTGCATCTCAACTGCTTCAAACCCCCCGGCGATTACGTCCTCCCCCTGGTTTTGCTCATAGCCCAGGTGCCCTCCCCTTGCCCTGGCTTGACCCGCACAAGCTTGGACTCAGAGCTCCCCCACCTCCCTCCCCAGGCACCCACCGTTGTCAGTCGCGCTGGGACCTTCGCAGTCCGATATTAACTGTTGGGGTTTCCGTTGCTTTCGCCTAGACATTCCCGGGTAGAGACAGGTGGGAGAGGGAGGGGCGACGCTCACTTAGTCTTATCCGGGGTGACTTGGTCTGGTCTTCCCCTCGGGTCTGGAGTCAACTGATGCCTCTCTCCCAGTGCAAATCACTGTGAAGCAGAGATGTTCTCTCTTCCCAGAGACAGACAGACAGACTCACGCTCTCTCTTTCTCTCTCTCTGATTCTCTGTCCTTGACTCTCTCTTTCTCTCTCAATCTCTGCAAGTCTTTAAAGGGGAGACGCCCCCTTTTTTTTTTTTCCCTTCAGCTTCTTCCCTACGCTTCTGCAGCTCCCATTGTAAAAGCAAAAATCCTAATCTTTCCGCACACTCTTTTCTTTTGTACTGCAGAGGAAAGGATTTAACCCTCTCCTCCCTGCCAGGGCCCGGGGCCTCCCCATGCTGTCTGTTCAGAAAATGTGCCTCACATGTTTTTCTAATTTTTGTAATATCTTCACAGTGCTTTTGGTTCTTTCATGATTCTATACCACCTTATTTGATAATATGACTGCTTCTGGGATATAAACTGAAATAAGAACTTTCTGGTATATTCTGATAATGAGGCCAGAAGTCAGCTACTTCCATCTGAAAATGGGTGTATAAAAATTTGGCAAAAAGACAGAGTAAAGATGAATAGTCAGTATAATAATAACTTAATATATGTAGAGTTCTTTATAATTTATGGAATATTCTCAAGTACATGCCATTGTTTGAATATTATAACTCTGAGATTAGCACGGCAGGTTTTACCACTCCCATTTATAGATGATCCTCTTTATAGATGAACCAAAAGGCTCAGTGAGGTTAAGTAACCTATCCAAGATTGCACAGCTGTGATGTATGTAACAGAGATGGGCCTGGAAGCCAGGTTCATCTAGTAGTCAGTCAAGCATTTCCCCACCTTGGTATTGTTAGAGGTATATACTATGCCAACAACCTCCCAGCATTAAAAGAAAAAAAAAAGGTAATTGATTTTAAGGAATCTCATTTAAAATAACAACTGGCGTGAGTGGCTTTTCTGTCTCTCCCATTCCTGTCCAGTTCCTAGGATTAAAGGGAGGCCACCGCTGTGGAGATGATGTAGGCCGGTGGAAGCAACAAGCAGGTACTTTGAGCTCCATATAAAGGAACTTTCTAGTAGTGTCATGTACTCTCCAGTGAATTTGTGAGCTCTCTGTAATATGTTCTCACAGAGGCTAAAAACAATTGTCAAGGATTCTGTCTGAAGAATGTTCTTTTGGATATGAAGTTTGACTTTTAAGAATACCCTCCAACTCTAAAATATATCATTTGGCAACTACCCAGGTCTCTTCTGCTCAGCCTGCACACTTAATGGTGATTCATTTTTTGGTCTTTAACTTCTGACCATGCTATTCCTACCAAAATTTGAGTAATTCTGTGCTGCTTAGCATAGAATATCCAGATATGCCCTATGTTCTAGCTATAATGCCTAGGTCTTTTTCTTATTTACTCTTTACTTTTCTGAGATGAGAGAGCATCTGAAACACCATCAGTTAATAAAATAGGAATTATTTTCCCCTTTGGAGTTTAATGATGTAAATTTGTGATGGCTACATTTGCAGAGAAAAGCAAAGCATAGCTCACTGGTAGTGTCAGGTGCAAACTTGAAGTTCCTTTCATTTCTTCCCTTATACAAATCCAGGCTAGTCTGGCAATATGCTAAGAAAGAAAGAGAGAGAGAGACAGAGACAACAGATGGTAAGAGGATTGCTAGTGATAAATGAAGCAGGTACCCACATCTGAAGCGATTTGGGAAGCACTCTGATCTTTGCTTTAGAGTTCACTGAATCTCCATTATTTTCCCAGTCCCTTGGGGTCAGGACCCTGGGTGGCTCCCTCAAATTCCACCCTTGGAACTCTTGCTGACATTGTTTTATTCATCCTGTTAACTTCCCTGTGGTAAACAGGTGCAGTTATCACTAGGCTATTATTGTAGGAGAAATGGGAACACTGAGGCCAGGAGAAATGGGAACACTGAGGCCAGGAAAGCTAATTTCTCAGTAGAATTTACTGTCACTCTCTCATCCCACTGTTTCCATCATTTACTTCCTTTTCGAGAAATAGAAAAGAGAGAAAAAAAATAGCTGTTTTTCTCAGGAGTCTGAAATCTCCAAGGGTAGATTTGGGGGTGCACTATTGGTCTCTTTTCTGGGTCTTGTCTATCGTGTCTTTTCCTATTTTTTCCACCCTCCTTGCTGTCCTTATTGTGAAAGGAAGGGGTCTTTCCCTTCCTCTCCTTTCACCCTCCCCCGTTTACTGTTTTTCCCCCTTTTTACCTCTTTCCACTGTGGCCTCTTGACCTCTCCACAGAGTTACAAAAGTAAAATCCTTGAAGAGATGCTGCTGTGGGAATGTTAATGAGCCTTCACCACAAAGGGGCAAAGACTTTACTTCACTGAGTTGGAAAAAAGCCCCTTTGAAAAGGGGTTTCTGTGTGTGGTGAAGTGGAGAGGGGAGGGTGAGGGAGAAAAAAAGGGAGAGAGAGAAAGAGAAGGAGAGAATGAAAGAAGAAGAGAGGGAGGGAGAAAGAGAGAGGAGTTTAATAGCAGAAGAGAATATTGAAACAACACTTGCTTCAATTGGTGATTTGGTGATTTCATTTTTAGAAAATGTTCCATGGTCTTTTGACCTTATAAATGAAGCACTTTCATTCCCAAGGAGGTGAAGAGGCACTCAAGGGCACTGAAGATAATAAAGGATAGGAAAAGGGACCTATCCTGGCACTCTACTCCTACGTGTGGGAACCTGAGAGACGCTAGGAAAAATATTCTGGTTAGGGGAGCTGGGTAGTAAAGATGAGCTCATTCTTTTGGCTTTGTGGTTCCTTCCTATATTTTATAATTAATTTTTTTTATTGATTGGTTTTTAGAAAGAGGGAGAAGAAAGGAGAGAGACAATAATTTGTTTTTCCATTTATCCATGCAGCCCTGTATGTGCCCTGACCAGGGAGGATTAAACCTGCAACCTTTTCATATTGGGGCGATGTGCTAACCAGACAAGCTAATCTGCCATGGCTTAGTTTCTAATATTATCAACAATTTCTGTCTTGGCTTCCATATTGGCTATTGACCCAATAACTTTTTTGTCTCTTCAGGAATAGCTCAAAGTACTGTTGCAGTGTTTACATGATGGAGCTAATTTTCAAGCCAGACACTCTGCATCCTTCATTTGTGAACACAAGATGCCATTGAATTAGCTAAATTGAATGTTAAGGTATTTTTTATTTTATTTTTTAAATTTTTGATTTATTGACTTTAGTGAAAAAGGAAAGGAGAGAGAGAGATGGAGAGAGAAAGAGAGACAAGAACATCGAGCAGTTCCTGTTTGTGCCCTGACTGCGGATCAAACTGGCAACCTCAGTGCTTCCGGATGATACCCTCACCAATTGAGCTAATCAGCTGGGGTATGGATAATTCTAGTGTCAACATTAAATCCTTAAAAAATAAAAATATGTTGTTACTCTTTAAAAGAAAACCAGTCATTGTGTTTAACTTTCAGAGATTTTCCTACATATTGTTTTGTGGTGGCAGCACAACACTTCAGTTAAAGAAGCCCAGAATTGTGAGAAACAAAGAGAAGGTGATTGGAATGAGATCCTTGGAAGAAAGAGATGAGGAACCAGTCAGGAATTCTAATTCTCAGAGTTCTATACACTCCTCTGGATTCATGATAATCACAAGGAATTTATCCAGAATTCACATTCATGGCCTCCAGCCCAGATCTATTTAATCAGAATCTCTGAGGGTAGGACCTAAGATTTTTAAATAAGCTCTTAAATGATTCTTTTTTTTTTTTAATTGACTTTAGAGCGAGATGAAGGGAGAGGGAGAGACATTGATACACTGTTCCATTTATTTATGCACTCATTAGTCAAATCTTGTATGGTTCCCAACTGGGCATTGAGACAGCAACTGTGGCTCATGGAGATGACACTAACCAACTGAGCTACCTGGCCAAGCTTAAGTGATTCTTTTGCACAGTTAAGTTTGAGACAGTTGCACTTGACTGGACTGGTGGTTTCTATGCCATGCACTATAGACTCCTAGGGAGGTGCAGTGTTGTAGCAGGGGAATCAGGGGAATCATGTACACATGAAGGGAGCCTCTCAAATGTATATACTACTGTTGGCCAAATGTTTGTTGATATTGTTCAAATTGATACACTTAACTTTTATTTATTTTAAAGATTGTATTTATTGATTTTAGAGAGAAAAGAGAGAGAGAGAGAGAGAAAGGTGGGGTGGGGGGGGAGCAGGAAGCATCAACTCATAGTTGCTTCTCATTTGTGTGTTGACCAAGCAAGCCTAGGGTTTTGAACCAGTGACCCCAGCACTCCAGGGCTACACTTTATCCATTGCTTCACCACAGGTCAGGCCTTTTAACTCTTTTAAAGAATTTCTGGCCTGACCTGTGGTGGCACAGTGGATAAATCATCAACCTAGATTGCTGAAGTTGCTGGTTTAAAACCCTAGGCTTGCCTCGTCAAGGCACATATGGGAGTTGAAGCTTCTTACTCCTCCCCCCTTCTCTTTCTCTCTCTCCTCTATAAAATGAATAATAATTTTTAAAAATCTTAAAGAGTTTCTAAACTCATAAGGGCTTTTGCCCTAAAATGCAACTATAGTTATTTGGGGGTCCAGGAAATTTTTTGGTATTTCCTTCAAGGCCTCTTTTCTCAGGACAATACTCTACTCTTAGCATTCCTTTCTTCACTAGTTTGTAGAAGAGTAGGCATTGTGGAAGCATTTCCTCTATATCCCAAAGAGTTAGAATCTGTGGGGCAGCTGTGTTTACCAGCTGCAAGCACTTTGCCTGACTGGTGCATGAGTGTGTGGCTGCCGCACGTGTGTATGGCCCAGTAGTTCTCAAAGTGTGCGCCCTAGAAGATTTCCAGGTGCACCCTATGGTATTCCAGAGAAATATGTGCCTGTTGGGAACAAAAAAAACCAACAGGGTTTTTGGAGTTTAGATTTTTGGGGGACAGAGGTGTGGGGAATTGGCTGTAAGCTGACAGTCTGCCCAACCCCCACCTCACTTGCCTGATTAGGTTGCAAAAGGCTGTTAAGCTGTGGTGCTGGATTGTTTACATTACCCCCCAGGTTCCTCAGAAAGACTGGAGGCAAGTTTCTTCTATCCTTTGTTTGGTGTCAAGTTAAGATGATATGTATGGTGGGGTTTTTTTTTGCACTCAACACAATTATGAGTAAAAAGAGAGGAATTCTTCAATGTATTGATGAGGAAATGAGAGTTTGCCTTTCAAATATATGCCCAAACATTGAAGAAATCCCTAGGACACATCAGGCTCATGTTTCTCATAAACACGAGAATGAAAAAACTTAACACATTTGCGCAGGGACCTGCCGAATTTACTAAATCTTACTTAGAATGTATTATATATATAAAAAGATAACTTTTTTGTCAGTTATTTTATTTTTTAATCCCTTTTTTTTAAGAATTCTAAAAAGTATAACTCAAAAAATGTAACATAAAAATGTTTTTTAATGTCAGAATAAATTTAATTTTGTTGTATTTATTTTGTTTACCATAAAGCACTCTTGGACTTTATATTTTTTTCTTTAATATTTGACTTAATTATTATAACATATTTCTCAGAAATTTGTATATAGTGCACCTACAATTATTTGTAGGATTTTAAATGCGCCCCGACTTCAAAAAGTTTGAGAACCACTGGTATAGCCTATATAAGGCTATGGGTGCTTGTGCTGGGATGGGGGGGGGCGGTGGATTGTAGATGGCAGATTGCCTGCCCACCACTGTGAGGAACCATTTTGCCGTTTCTTTGCCTGAGAGGCGGTTTCCCCCTGCCTGTGTGCTTGTCCCCATTGAGTGACTCTATTAAATGGGAATGGCCCAACACCTTCCGGCTCCACAGTTTCTCTACTGTCTGCTCAAATCCAGTGTAGACCTTCCTGGCCTTGGTCACCAGCATTACAGAAAACTATGAGATATTTGATTTTAATTGTAAAAGACCTAAGTTAAGAATCTAGAAACACGTGTAACCTTGATATAACAATATTCATAGTTTAGGTACATCCTGTGTGCTTTTAAAATACATAATCTCAGCCTGACCTGTGGTGGCGCAGTGGATAAAGCATCGACCTGGAATGCTGAGGTCGCCGGTTCAAAACCCTGGGCTTGCCTGGTCAAGGCACATATGGGAGTTGATGCTTCCTGCTCCTCCCCTTATTCTCTCTCTATCTCTCCCTCTCTCTCTCTTTCTCCTCCCCCTCTCTGCCCTCTCTCTCTAATAAAAATGAATAAATAAAATCTAAAAAAAATGATTAAGATGATAAATTAAAAAAAATAAGAAAATACATGATCTCATTTAATCTTTAAAATAACTTTGCAAAAGAAGCATTATATAATCTCCATCTTAAACATGCAAAACACCCCATTTTACAAATGAGGAAAATGAGACCTAGAGAAGCAAAGTAGCTGTCTTGGTCAAGGTCTCATAGCTGATAAATGGCTGGTTGAAATTTGCCCAAGCAAATCCTGTTTGGACAGCCCCCCCACCCCACCTACCCCCTGCCACAGTGTAATATTTAATTGCCATTCTGCTGATTTCTGCTTCTGTCATAGGCTTCACTTTATGGCTGCCTGGAGGATGACACAAACTTTCAACTTTTACCTTCAATTAATATCTACAACAAATTATGCTTCTTCTAATTCCTTATACTACCGCATTTGTCTTTCTAGCATTAAGGCTATTGGCCTAATGATATAGAGTAAGGCAATATAGAGTAAGGGAAAAGTGCCCTTTGCAAAACTTCACTAAATAAGAAAGCACTGGCAAACAATCCCTCGTCTTATTAGCTGATTTTCTGCCTGGCCTCTTTCAGGTGGCAGTTGCCATGGCATTTTAGGGGCAGAAGGAGGGAGTGAAGATTGAGGAGGGTCATTCAAACCGAGCCTTGTCTAGTGTTTCTTTTCAGCGTTCTTTATGCAAAAGATGGCAGTAATTTAAACATTCATATAATAGGACGGATAGAACTTATTCATTTTGCTTACCTTCATTTCTCCATGTTACTCATGTTAAATAAAGGGGAACCCTGGAGTTTGTGAAAAGGACAGGAGGATAGTGGAGAAGGAAAGAGTGGTTGTGGGTGGGGGAGGGCCATGAGCCTGGCTGGTAGTGGGAGAAGGCTAGGGTGGGGGTGGGCAGTGTGTGTGTATGTTTAAGGGAGACATTATCGGGACAATTTATGAAAGTTCTGGGGATCCTGAGGCGGTCATTTGAAAGAAAATTAATAAATCAATAAAGAATGGGGAATTATGGACAATCAGGGAAGGTGAGGGTGAGCATGATGAGAAAGGCAAAAAATAAAAGAAAAAGAAAAAAGCCCTGGCTGATTAGCTCAGTTGGTTAGTGTTTTCCTGAAACACCAAGGTTGTGGGTCTGATTCTCTCCCTGATCAGTGCATATATGGGGAGTGACCAGTGAGTGCACAATTAAGTGGAACGACATATGAATGGTTCTCTCTCTCCCTTCCTATGTCTCTCTAAAATCAACCCCAAAAGAGAAAAAGAAACAGCAAGCTGTGAAAAAGGAAAACAAGTCTAAGTGATGAGAAATAAAGAGTTAAGTCACAGAGGCAAGACTTTAGAGAAATAAGAACATATAGAACTGATGTTCTGTCAGAAAATATGAAGAATTGACAACCTATAATAGAAACATAGTCAAAGCTTTTAGGAGAAAACTTTAAGAAGAGGAACAGGTGGACTCCCAAGGACTTTGGAGCTGAAATAGGCCATAAGGATTGTCTCCAAATATCTCATTTTTTAGATAAAGATACTAAGACTAAGAGAGGTTAAGTGACTTTTTAAAAGGTTCTCCAGAACTGCATCTTATTTCAGGGAATTGCCTTTTCTAGTATACTATGAAACTGGAAAAGAAACAAGTCAAGAATGAGTGAGAAACCAAACATAAGTAAACATTAAAAATAAAGATTTTAGAGCCCTGGCTCAGAAGTTCAGTTGGTTAGTTGCAGGTTCAATTCTCGGTCAGGGCACAGACAAGAATCAACCAGTGAGCCTGACCAGTGATGGCACAGTGGATAAAGTGTCAACCTGGAATACTGAGGTCTCTAGTTTGAAACCTAAGGTCGCTGGCTTGAGCACCGGGTTGCTACCTTGAGTGATGGGTCCTTGAGACTATCTATGATCCTATGGTCATAGCTTGAGCCCAACATTCCTAGTTGGAGCAAGGGGTTGCAGGCTCAACTTGAGCCTGAGGTCACTGGGTCCGATCCCCAGTCAAGGTAGTACAAGAAGCAATCAATGCACAGCTAAGCGGAGTGATGAGTTGATGCTTCTGTCATTCTTCTTTCTTCTCTCTGTTAAAAAAAAGTCAACCAATAAATGCATAAATAAGTAGAACAGCAAATTGGTGTTTCTCTTTCTCTCTCTCTCTCAATCAATAAATAAAAGGTAATTAAAAATAGATCTTGCCTGATCAGGCGGTGGCGCAGTGGATAGAGCGTTGGACTGGGATGCGGAAGACCCAGGTTCGAGACCCTGAGGTCGCCAGCTTGAACGAGGGCTCATCTGGTTTGAGCAAAAAGCTCACCAGCTTGAGCCCAACATCGCTGGCTCAAGCAAGAGGTTACTTGGTCTGCTGAAGGCCCGTGGTCAAGGCATATAAAAAAAAATAGATCTTAAATTAATTTCTCCATCTTCTCTGAAATTTATAAACATTTTTTATTTTCATTTTCTTTCCTCCTCATCAATCCTGAGCCTGGTCTATGGCCTCAAAATGAGCCAGGGCTCATGGTTGGGTCTCATGGAGTTGATTAGAGAAGGTTTACTACTACAGAAGATAGGTCAAAGTAAGAAGAGCTGATGAGGCAAATCAAAGTCAGAATCCTTGAGGAGGAGTAAGAAGAGCTGAAGATCCCACAGGCAATGCGAAAGTTTAGAGGCTGGACTAAGATAGTAAATGACTTAACAGAGAAAGGAGTTAGAACTGGAAAGGTTGCTGTGAATATTGACTTTGTTAGACTTGTGGGTTTGAGGTGAATGGCAACTGGATTAAAGATGGAAGTTCAAAATGCATGGTAAGGGCCATGGTATACCTTGTGGAGAATCCCATGCTTCACTGCAATTGAGCTTTTCTATGAGAATGAATGGCAATATAGTACTTACTTATTTAATCATCAAAAACCTTTAATTCAATATTTTTTGTCTATATTAAAATGCATTGTACATTTTCTTGACCCCTTGATTCACTTAATCCCATGGAATTTAACATGAAATTCAGGAATTCATTATTCATGTGTGGATGCTATCTCTTCTCTCTCTAGATACAGATAGATACACACACACACATATATATCTGTATATGTATATATATCTTTATATATTGTTTATAGAGAGAGATGTAAATATGATATATATATATATATAGCTAAAATGTTTATACAAAGACGAGGAGAGGAAAATCATTGAATTTAGAGCAAAAATTAAGGATAACGATGAAAGAGTAACTTTAATGACCAAATTCTGTTTACTTTTTTTTTTTTGAGATTTTACTTATTGATTTTTAGAGAGAGGGGGAGAAGCAGGAAGCATCAACTCATAGTAGTTCTTCCTGTATGTGCATTGACTGGGCAAGCCCAGGATTTTGAACTGGTGACCTCAAGTGTTCCAGGTTGATGCTTTATACACTGTGCCACCACAGGACAGGCCAAATTCTGTTCTATGAGGTTTAGATCTCTTCCCTTCCCTTCCCTTCCTCTTTCTTTCTTCTTTTTATTTATTTTATTTTATTTTTTAAAAGTAGACTAATTTTTTTAAAATTTTATTTATTCATTTTTAGAGAAAAGAGAGAGAGGGAGAAACAGAGAGAGAGAGAAGGGGGGAGGAGCTGGAAGCATCAACTCCCATATGTGCCTTGACCAGGGAAGCCCGAGGTTTCAAACCAGCAACCTCAGTGTTTCAGGTTGACGCCTTATCCACTGTACTACCACAAGTCAGGCTCACTTAAGTCTTTTTGAAGGAGGTTTCCTCATATAAAAATGAGATTAATAGTAGCATCTACTTCCTATGGTTGTGGTAGAGACTTAGCAAAACTCAGTTAAGGAATTTGGCTCAGTGCCTGGCCAATCTTTCAAGCTCACTACATTTAATGGCTAATATTATGCTGTCCTGTATAGATAGCAAGTGGTGAGTGCTCTGAGAGATGCAGGTCAAATGTGTACACATTTAGGGGAAGGAAAGATCACTTCCAGTAGGAGGGTGGGAGGGTGAGTAGATAAAAGTAACCCTGGAGTTTGTGAAAAGGACAGGAGGATAGTGGAGAAGGAAAGAGTGGTTGTGGGTGGGGGAGGGCCATGAGCCTGGCTGGTAGTGGGAGAAGGCTAGGGTGGGGGTGGGCAGTGTGTGTGTGTGTTCAAGGGAGACATTATCGGGACAATTTATGAAAGTTCTGGGGATCCTGAGGCGGTCATTTGAAAGAAAATTAATAAATCAATAAAGAATGGGGAATTATGGACAATCAGGGAAGATGAGGGTGAGCATGATGAGAAAGGCAAAAAATAAAAGAAAAAGAAAAAAGCCCTGGCTGATTAGCTCAGTTGGTTAGTGTTTTCCTGAAACACCAAGGTTGTGGGTCTGATTCTCTCCCTGATCAGTGCATATATGGGGAGTGACCAGTGAGTGCACAATTAAGTGGAACGACATATGAATGGTTCTCTCTCTCCCTTCCTATGTCTCTCTAAAGACTTGAGGCCCTGGCCAGGTAACTAACTCAGTTGGTTAGAGTGTTGTCTGGATACATCAAAGTTGAAGGTTCAATTCCTGGTCAGGGCATATATAAGAATCAACCAATAAATGCATAAATAAGTGGAACAACAAATTAATGTCTCATGCTCTCTCTATTTCTGTTTCCCTTTCTTGCTCTCTCTAAAGTCAATTTAAAAAACATTAAGACTTGAACATTTAGACTCTAAAATTTAGAGTAGGAAGCTTTGTGAGGAAGGCAGCAAGGAGCTTGTAACCTATGGGAGGGGACAAGCAATAAAAAATGCAGGGAAATAAATTAGATAATTACATAGAGTGTTAATTAAACAGGGTAATGGGAGAGAAAGTGAGGAGAAAGGGTGGGGCTGGTGGGCAAGAGAAGAAGAGGGAAGCCTTGATTTCATCTCTAGTTAGAATTCTGTTCATATGTAGATCAACTGCAATCACTGAATGGATACTGAATGAATAGCTGAAGCTGACAGAAATGCAAATACTCTTTTGAAACAGGGGCTATTAGTAATGCAAATACGAAAGACCTCCGATTTAAGCAGAAAAACAAAAACAAAAAACCCTAATCAATCTTTGAGTTAGTCTGTGAATGAAGACACATTTTCATGATTTTGCTGACATGAAAAAATAATTTTTCTTTATCTCTACTTTGTCTTTTCTCAAGTTAGAACTAAGTCAAGGCCATCCCTATTCTAAGGTTCATTTCTTTATTCATTCAACAAATATTTTACTGAGACTTAACTACGTGCCAGGCACTATGCCATTACTAGGGAATACAGTGGATGGTCTTTCCTTGGAGTTTTCACCTTTTGCTAATGAGGGCTTTGGGAACCAAAGGGCACAAGCAGGTTCAGACACATGTCTACTGACCTGTTGGGAGGGAACCTTCTAACCTACAGGGCCCATAGTTCCTGAGATGATCCACAGTGAGTATACTTAATTGAAGAGTTTTTGAAAAGATTTTAATGTCTCCAATTTTAGGTAAACTAAACATTATCTGTCTTTTACATTCCTCTGTGCAACTCATTCCACGGCCCACCCCATCACTCCTTCTCCAATACCGGTCCTCATCTTTTGCTATCTAGATTTATCAAACAAATACCCTTTCTCATTCCAATTCCTGCTGTTCTTCACAGCCAGTCTCTGGGATCAGCCCCAAGCCTTGAGGGGCAGTAAATGGATTCAGAGTTGCTACTCAAACACAGATCCCCATGGAAACCAAAGGACTGAGAAAACAATGAGAGGAAGAGGTAGCCACTGCCTGACCTCTTAGGCTCTCTCTCCAAATTCTTTTTGCTGTTTGGCATGAACGCACGGTACTTACTTGTGGAAAGTAAGGACCTGTCCCCTCCTCCTACCCTGAAATTTCCTGAGTCTCTTATCTTTGATAGTAAGTGAAGAGCAGTGGTACATCTCCACCTGGTGGTAGAAATATCTAATTACCTCCAAGAAGAAGTTAATGACTGAGCCTGCAATGCAGGCTATTAAGTAGCTGCACAAGAAAGAGGGTGAAAAGATGTAACATGGCAGGAACCATATTTGTTCTTCCATTTCTCTCTCTCTCTCTCTCTCTAAAAAAAAAAAACAAAAAAAAAAAACAGTCTTGGTTCTCTGAATTGTTCTCTAAGAACTATTATTTCTTTTGGGAATTTCTGTAGATAGGGAGTTCCAGTCCACACGTAGTGTGCTGATTCAGGGGTGTGTGTGTGTGTGTGTGTGTGTGTGTGTGTGTGTGTGGTTAGCAAGCCAGAGAGACAGACAGGGGCAGACAGACTGGAAGGGAAAGAGATGAGAAGCATCAACTCATAGTTGTGGCAACTTATCAATAGTTGCTCATTGATTACTATTTTCTCATATATAAGATGCTGCCAGGCCTGACCTGTGGTGGCGCAGTGGATAAAGCGTCGACCTGGAAATGCTGAGGTCGCCGGTTCGAAACCCTGGGCTTACCTGGTCAAGGCACATATGGGAGTTGATGCTTCCAGCTCCTCCCCCCTTCTTTCTCTCTGTCTCTCTCTCTCTCTCCTCTCTAAAAATGAATAAAAAAAAAAAAAAAAAAAGATGCTGCCATGTATAAGATGCACCAAATTTTGGCCCAAAATTTGAAAAAAAATGTATTACATAAAGTTATTGAACTCAAATTATATTCATCATAAAATTCATACAACTCCTTATCACTGTCAAAACTCCCATCAATTAGCTTGTCCTCATCTGTGTCTGATGACAAATCACTGTGTTCATATATTGCCTCATCCTCAGTTCCATCTATGGCATTTAAAATGCCACACTTCTTAAATGACTTGACAACAATCTCAATCTTGTTATTATTTCAGGACTTTTTCGTTCAGGTTCAAACTTCTCTTATAGTTGGTTTCTTTACTCTTCCTCCTGGTGTCAAATTGTCCCCAGAAGATTTCATCCATTGGTTCCATTTGTCCTTCGTGGCAGCTTTGATGGTTTTGTTAATGCTGACATCAAGTGGTTGGAGCTGGGATGTCAAGCCTCCAGGTATGATGGCAAGTTTTGTTTTTTGCTCTGCAGCAATCTTCTTTGTGAATTTTGTTATGTGTGCCCTGAACTGATCAAGCAGCAATAGGGCAGGTTTGTATAATAGCCCACCTGGTCTCCTTCTCCAAACTTTTTCAAACCAAATCTTCATCCCATCCTGACCCATCCAACCCTTGTCATGAATGTGGACGAATACTCCTTGAGAAATATCTTTTTTTGGCATTGTTTTGCATTTGAAAATCAGCATAGGAGGCAGTTTGGCTCCATTGGCACAACAAGCTAGAACAGTTGTATAATGGCTCTTTTCTTGTCCGCTTGTCTTCATAGTTACAGTTTTCACCCCTTTCTTATCAACAGTTCTGTTACTTGGGACATCAAATTGAAGGAGGACTTTGCCCATATTTGCAATCTGTCCCAAGTCAAACTGATGTGTCTTCTGACATTGAATGACAAAATGATGAAATTCAAGGACCTTCTGCTCATAGCTTTTAGGTATCTTTTGGGCAAGTTTGGTGCATGTATGCACGCTTAGTTCATTCCATTTCATGAACCTGAAATACCAGTTGTGTCCTTTGAAATCAGTAACTTCTTTTTCATCAGCAATTCTTCTTGCCTCATGCTGAACCATCTTTGTGGACACAGGAATTCCAATTGCCCTTTGCTCTTCAATCCATATCTTCAATTCCTTCTCTAAATCAGGTCATTTTGCTGACTTGCCTCTCATGGCCTTCTGCCGTGGCATTTTTAGTAGGGTTTCTTTTACCCTTAGCCAGTCTCAGAATGATTTTTTAGTTGGAAGAGGATGAAACTTACGTTCAGCAGCATGATTTCCATTGACTTTGGCAAACTGGATCACTTTTAACTTGAATTCAGCAGTGTACGAAAATCTTTTCTGAGCCATTTCTGGGCAGAAAGTGGCAAAACGTAACCTATTGTAATATACCAGTAACGAGTGTGAAACAATGAATGCAAAAAAGCAGGAAATGCAAGTAAAAAAACTACAACCACTGTATAAGACACACTCAGTTTTTAGACTCCAAATTTTTCAAAAAGGGGTGTGCCTTATACATAGTAAATATAGTACTTCCTCGTATGTGCCTTGACTGGGGGCTCCAGCCCTGCCAGTGACCCCTTGCTCAAGCCAGCGACCTTTGGGCTCAAATGTCATTGTTAAAAAAATCTTCCGAGCCTGTAAAAATTTTTATGAGTTTATTTAAACCAAACTGTCGACTGTGAGGTCAGTGGGCAATGGGGTAAGGTCAGGTGAGGAACCAGACCCGAGAACTTTGGCTGGAACTGCCCACACCCATGTGCGCCAAAAGAAACTTCCCAGGAGTCCTTTGGAAAAGAGTGACTGTCTGTCAGCCAATGAAATTTTGCCACGTCATATTAGCTCCACCGCCCTAACGACCCTTTAAATTTCTACCATACGGCCTGGACCAGAGAACCTCATCGGGTGGGATGCATTGTATAAATACTAAATAAAGCTTTTGCTTAGCCACACACTTCCTGGCTACACCCTTCCTTCTTCCTGGTTGGGGAAAAATACATCGACAATTGCTGGGAAGCAAAATTTCAACAGATTGAGAAAATGCTCTGGAAAAGGGCAGTTTCACCACTTAATTTATACATCAGAATTAAAAGGGAAGAGGTAGCCTGACCTGTGGTGGCGCAGTGGATAAAGCCTCGACCTGGAAATGCTGACGTCGCTGGTTCAAAACCCTGGGCTTGCCTGGTCAAGGCACATATGGGAGTTGATGCTTCCAGCTCCTCCCCCCTTCTCCCTCTCTGTCTTTCTCCTCTCTAAAAATGAATAAATAAAAATTAAAAAAAATAAAATAAAAGGGAAGAGGTAAGGGAATTACCTGAAATTGAATGGTGATAGATTATGGAGGCTGCAGAAAGTAAAGTGGGGAAATCTCTGGGATTGGGTAAAAAGTAAAAGTGTATATACTGAAACTTTTTCTACACAAGGAGGTACAAGATAAGTAAGTTAATTACCATGATAACAATAACAATGGAGTTTGGTTCCTGCTCTGGTGGAACGCCTGCCCTGAGGGGGCAGAAAAAGATCACCCCTACATTTCAGTCATGTTATCAGGTACATTATTGTAGAGGCAAAAGGCAACAGACAGGCTTCAAAGCAAGTATTGACCTTAGTTCAGATAGAGAATAACTCTCTAGGATGTGACTACCCACCACAAACTGTTTTTAGTTGGAAAGGTTTGATTTAGACCATCCTGTGTTTACCTTATTTCTACGAGTTCACAAGGCCATTGTGTAGGCTTTCCCTCAGTTTGCGGCTACATCTTGATTTATTTTTAAAAAATCCATATCTATCTATATCTATATCTATATCTATATCTATATCTATATCTATATCTATATCTATCTATATCTATATCTTTATCTATATCTAGCCAGTATCCATGGCTGCCATCAAAGCCACCTGACCAACCCTGGTTCAGGTTTGATTCAGACAGACAGTAAGGAATCAACAGAGCTGAAAACTGGTGGTGCATCTTCCTTTATTCCATCTCGCACCCAGTGGGTGAGAAATACACACAGTGAGAAATACTTCCCTTTCCATTCAGGGCTCCCAAAGCCACTGACTCATTTGAGATTTCCTAGATTCAAAGGCTAACACCTCGCCAGTCTTATTTACCTGTTTCTCATCTCCTTTTCCTCTACAAACTGGCTTCTCCTTCCCCTAATGAGCCACAAACTGGCTGCCTCCTTCACGTAGCTTCCCTGCCCTGCCTCCATGAACTCTTCCTAGAACGTAATCACTCTCCTCGGGAACAGTGTGATCTCTCTCCCAAATGGCCTCCTAGCTCCTCTTTTCAAAACCTTTTGCACGAAAGCCCTCCTTCAACATACATTAGCATAACCACACCCTTTCCCAACCAAGAAGGCAATTAATGTTATCACCTAGGTAACGACCACCCACATGGGCAGTGCCATCTTTAACAAAGTGAGCATAATATATCTTTTCTGCCCAACAATATATGCATATATATATTTTCCCCCTGACATGTGGTGGTACAGTGGATAAAGCATCGACCTGGAATACTGAGGTCATCTGTAACAACCAGTTCAAAACCCTGGGCTTCTCTTGTCAAGGCGTGTATAGGAGTTGATGCTTCCTACTCCTCTCCCACTTCTATCTCTCTCTCCTGTCTCTCTAAAAATGAATAAATAAAACCTAAAAACAATTTTTTTTTTGGTCCACACAAACCAACAACCATGGGCCCATGCTCAAGCCAGTGACCCCGCGCTCAAGCTGGTGAGCCCTTGATTGAGCCTGGAGACCTTGGAATTTCAAACCTGGGTCCTCAGCAACCCTGTCAACACTCTATTCATTGTACCACCACCTGGTGAGGCAAAATATATGTCTAAGATTTACTAACTTGAGGATGAGCAAACTATACTGCTTGTTGGGCGGATAAAATGTATTATGCTCACTTTGTTAAAGATGGCGCTGTCCACACAGAAGCCGTTGCCCAGGTGATATTAATATGTGTTGGGGGTGGGCTGTGGGCAGGCAGGATCCTTGTAGCCTGTGGCTTGGTTTTGGGATTAAGCTTTTCCCACCCTTTTTGATGTGGGGTGGTACAATCCTATCATGCCTCAGAAAGTGACTTTGTATTAGAGACTTCCCTATTTTGTATATTGGATTAAAGGTTTTGATTCCTACACTATAAAATGCGGGCAGAACAGGAGCTTGCTCTCTTGGTTCCTGAGATTAGCACTGGAGAGCAGAGCAGAGAAAGGCCACGTGGAGGAGGCCAGGAGAAGCAGCCAAGATGGCAGAGTGTTGAGTGAGAAGCCAGTTAGTGCAGAGTTTGTGCAGGGAGAAGGAAGGAGATGGGGAACAGAGGTGAATAAGTCTGGTGAGCTAGAAACCTTTGATTCTAGGAAACTCGGATAAGTCAGTAGCTTTGTGAGCACTGAATGAGTGGGTTTTGGAGCCCAATGTGTGTTTTTACTTGCCCGCCAGGTGCAAGCTAGGATTGAAGATGATGGCCCACCAGCTTTTGGCTCTGTTGTTTCTTTGCTGACTGTCCAAATCCAATGCGAGCCTGCATGGGCCAGGCTGCTGTGGTGGTAGCCCTGGCTACTGGCTTTACACTGCTCACAAAAATTAGGGGATATTTTATCGCTTCATATTTATTTTGAAATATCCCCTAATTTTTCTGAGCAGTATAGTTAGAATATAAAGTTTCCAATAGTGTTTGAAGGACAGGATATTTATAAAAGACTGTTGGCACAAGGCTTCCAGATTAATATTAAACTGGTTACAGTGCAATGAAATTATCGCCTTTGGAATTTTTAAAATTAATTTATTGTGTTTACATAGATTCTAATATCACCTGTGTTCCCCAGTACACCCCCCCTGTCTCCCTCCCTATAACGCCCTCCCCCCTTCCCTCCAGGATTTGCTTTTCTGCTCTCGTCCCATCCTATCAGCCTATCATCCCCTTTCCCTCTGTCCGCTTTCCTTCTGGATCCTTTGATCCTGCCTCTGCCTCTATTCCGTTCGTTGGATTCCTCATATGAGTGAGGTCATATGATATTTTTCTTTCTCTGCCTGGCTTATTTCACTTAACATAATAGTTTCCAGTTCCATCCATGTTGTTGCAAAAAATAATATTTCCTTCTTTTTCATGGCCCCATAGTATTCCATTGTGTATATGTACCACTGCTTTTTAATCCAATCGTCCACTGATGGACACTTGGACTGTTTCCAGGTCTTGGCTATTGTAAACAATGCTGCCATAAACATGGGGGTGCATTTCTCCTTTTCAAACTGTGCTATGGTATTGGCATATTCCTAAAAGTGAGATGGCTGGGTCAAAAGGCAGTTCGATTTTTAATTTTTTGAGAAACGGTGATAAATTTTTTAACGAAAAGAAATCTACTCTAAGGCCAGGAGCCGCCACTATCGTGGCTATTCACATGCAGGTTCTCATTAGATTTAGGCAGATGGTAAAGAAACAGTGGACCCAAAAAATGGTGGGCCATTCCTTTATTCAATTCTTGCACCGGCCGGCAAGAAAACAAACACACAGGACTCCCAAAGTCACTCACACATTCTCCGGTTCCACAACCAGGAGAATTTTCTCTGTTTTTTTCCTACAATAAAAGGCCCCAACCAGTCTCACTGTGTTGTAAACTGACCCGCGAGTTCCCCAAAGACACCAAGTCCAGATGAATTTTTGAGTTTATTGGCTGGTGACTACAGGGGGTAAGACAAACCCAAATCTTGCATACCTCCTGCAGTTCAGGGCCTGCTTTTTTTTTTAGATTTTATTTTTTTATTTATTCATTTTAGAGAGGAGAGAGAGAGAGAGAGAGAAAGAAAGGGGGGAGGAGCAGGAAGCATCAACTCAACTCCCATATGTGCCTTGATCAGGGAAACCAGGATTTTGAACCGGGGACCTCAGAATTCCAGGTTGATGCTTTATCCACTGCGCCACCACAGGTCAGGCAAGGGCCCGCTTTTATAGACAAAATCACATACCGGTTGGGGTGGGAAAGGAGGGGCTCATGATCCTTTTGTCTAGAGGTATTCATCACTCTCATGACTTTAGGGTGAGTCCAAGTATAGGAATTCTTGACTAAGACACATAAACATTGTTTTCTAAAGGCTTTTAAGAGGAGAGAAGAGGAAAGGGTTTTCAGATAAGTTCTATCTTCTTTGCTCTGTGTGGCAAGTGGCCACAGGCACCTTTTCAGAGAATGATAGGAATTAGCTAAACTCTGACTAGGTGACCCAGTTGCCCTTGCAAGCCCTTCCTCCTGCATTCTTCTCTTTTCTTTCTCTATAGAAAGGAGGGGGTAAGAGGCCTGACTTTTCCTTTTTAAAATGGCGTTGCTAATGCTAAGTTTTATAGTTCCTTGGCACCTTATTACAAGTGGAGCTCACGATAGCCCCTTGCCCCTCACCTCTGGTTCCCCATTTGCCAACATGGCTTCTTACTTTCTGTACAAACAAGGCTTTTCTCTCTTTCCCTGCCATCTTGTCTTCTTTCTCCTTTAGTACTCTGCCTTCTCTCTGTTCTCACTCTCCAAAAATGGCTTCCTTCTTCTTTTTCTTCTCTCTTAAAAATTTTTTGGCATGAAACCCCTCCCCCAGCAACATTAGCATAACAATGGCCCTTCCCAAGCAGGAAGGTAATTAGCAATTTCACAGATCATATACCTGTTATTGCTGCCCAGTGCCATTTTAAAAATTTTATTTTTATTTTATTTTATTTTTTGTATTTTTCCGAAGTGAGAAATGGGGGAGTGGCAGACAGACAGACTCCTGCATGTGCCCGACCAGGATCCACCTGGCATGCCCATGAGGGGGCAATGCTCAGCTCATCTGGGGTGTTGCTCCACTGCAACCGGAGCCATTCTAGCACGTAAGGTGGGGGCCATGGTGCCATCCTTAGTGCCTGGGCCAACTTTGCTCCCATTGGGCCTTGGCTGCAGGAGGGGAAGAGAGAGATAGAGAGAAAGGAGAGGAGGAAGGGTGGAGAAGCAGATGGGCGCTTTTCCTGTGTGCCCTGACTGGGAATTGAACCTGGGACTTCCACACACTGGGCTGACGCTCTACCCCTAAGCTGACCAGCCAGGGCCTCCAGTGCTATTTTTAACAATAAAAGTGAACAAACTCAAAAATCATATTTTACAAAATTATTTGACCAACATGTACCAAGTCAACATGCTACTTCATAGAACCTGAATTTTAAACATTTTTTAAATTAATTTTTTATATTGAGGTGTAATTGATATATAATATTGTATTAGTAGTTTCACATGTACAGCATAATGATTAAATGTTTGTATGTTCTGATTTATGTTTTACTCAACCTGAGATAATAGTATTTCTTAATCTTAATATATATATATATATTTATTTATTCATTTTAGAGAGGAGAAAGAGAGAGAGAGGGGAGGGGGGAGGAGCAGGAAGCATCAACTCCCATACGTGCCCTGACCAAGCAAGCCCAGGGATTCGAACTGGCGACCTCTGTGTTTCCAGGTTGATGCTTTATCCACTGCGCCACCACAGGTCAGGCCGTATTTCTTAATCTTGCCCTTAGATTTAGAACCATCTTAAAGGAAGGGATGAGGAAAAATCAGGTAGCCCTATTTGTAACACTGTCTTTATTAGGTATGATTTCATTACCATTGCAATAAACTTTCCTCTATTTATTTCTCTAACAATTTTTATCTTTTTAAAAAAATTCAATGAGAGAAAGGGAGGCAGAAACAGACTCCCAAATCTGCCCGACCGGCATCTACCTGGCAAACCCACTAGGGGGTGATGATCTGCCTATCTGGTGTGTTGCTCTGTCGCTCATCAACTGAGCTCTTCTTAGCACCTGAGGCAGAGGCTATGGAGCTATCCTCAGTGCCTGAAGCCAACTAGCTCCAATCAAGTCATGGCTGCAGGAGGTAGGGGAGAGAGAGAGAAGCAAGAGGGGGTGGAGAAGCAGATGGTCGCTTCTCCTGTGTGACCTGACCAGGAATAGAACCTGGGACATTCACACACTAGGCTGTTGCTCTACCACTGAGCCAACTAGCTAGGGCCTTCTCTAACAATTTTCCTTTCTCATTCAGTTATAAATTTTTTTTTTTTTTTTTTTTTTTTACAGAGGCAGAGATAGACAGGGACAGACAGACAGGAACAGAGAGAGATGAGAAGCATCAATCATCAGTTTCTCGTTGTGCGTTGCGACTTCTTAGTTGTTCATTGATTGCTTTCTCACATGTGCCTTGACCGTGGGCCTTCAGCAGACCGAGTAACCCCTTGCTGGAGCCAGCGACCTTGGGTCCAAGCTGGCGAGCTCTTTGCTCAAGCCAGATGAGCCCGCGCGGGACCTCGGAGTCTCGAACCTGGGTACTTCCGCATCCCAGTCCGACGCTCTATCCACTGCGCCACCGCCTGGTCAGGCATAAATGTTAACAGGACAATTTTCTTTTACGTATGATCTGTTATGTCCTTTTTCCTTGCGCCACTGCCATTATCATAAATCTCCAGGCATGAAGCTTAGTATTCATTGAACAGCCCTCTAATTACTCTGATTCATTGATATCTCAGATGTGACTCTGAGATTTCTTAATTTCTTTCAATAACAAAACTGGAGATAGGGTGAGAAAGAGAGAGAGAGAGAGGGAGAGAGAACATAGCTCAAAGAGAAAGACATGGCTCTGATGAAATCTAAGTGGACTGGGGTGATATGAACTCACAAAATAATGATGGTATTTTTACATCTTTTAGTATTCTCATGATCCTTAGAGGAGTTAAATGGCAGAGGAGTCTTATAGCTGTATAGTGCTAGAGTAAGCACTATCACTAGGTTTAATGATTTCCAGTCTAGCACTCTTTCTACATTTTACCTAACATTCCTTTTCACAAATAAGCCAATATAATTGAGTAAATCGTGGTATTTCAGGTTGCTAAACTGTTCGAAGTTTAAAAAATTCATTGATGACATTAATTGTCACTGGCCTGAAGCCAGAGCTTTGTCTATAATCTGAATAATGATTTTAAGAATTTGATGGTTCATACTGTCAAAGAGTCTAAACTGGTGTTGCTGTCTGCTTTCTAAACTTAGATGTAGTAGAATTAAGTCCATGCTCTAAAATAAAACACGTTGTTTTTGCCATGAATCTGTGAAGTGGCCCCTCTCCTTTCACTGTCACACTGATGCATAGCTTTAAGAAGTAGACCACTGCTTGGGGGCTTAGCAGTATTTTCATTTTACAGAGACTTAGACTGTAAAGGTATTGATGAAATATGTTTTTGAAATGTGATGTTTTATCAGATACAAAAGGTCATCTAGTAGAAGGAAGTTTAAAAAGATATAGGAATCATTAGTGGAACATGAAATGGTTATGAATCTATAATTTAATCATTAAAAATTGCTAGTAACTGATTTCCCCAGAGTATTAGGCATCTTTTCTAATGAGAAAAGGGCAAGCTTGATCCTAGTTCAGCAGATGAATTTTGTTTAATTCTAGCCTCAAATTACATACCTAACTCGAGTCATCCATCTTTGAAATGGCCATGAAGAAAACTTAAAATTTTTTTTATTAATTTTGAAAATGAGCTCAAAGCACCTTCTTTTAATTTATAAAAAGCATCTTAAATATTTAGAAAAACTTATATAATCTCTTGCATTTTTTGAATTTTAAAATAAGACATGTAAAACTGAAAATAATCTAAAGAGAAGTAACATTGGACTGGAGATATATACAGTGTGTCTGTAAAGTCATGGTGCACTTTTGACCGGTCACAGGAAAGCAACAAAAGACGATAGAAATGTGAAATCACCAAATAAAAGGAAAACTCTCCCAGTTTCATACCTATTCAGTGCAGTTCATTGTGGGATCACACACAGATTTTTTAGGGCTCCTTAGCCCTTATCCCATATAGCCTCTACAGACTCGTCACTGATTGTTGGCCTACCAGAACGGGGTTTCTCCACCAAACTACTGGTTTCCTTCAACTGCTTATCCCACTGAGTAATGTTATTCCCCTGTGGTGGCACTTCGTTATAAATGCGCCGATATTCACGTTGCACTTTGATCACGGATTCGAATTTAGTGAGCCACAGAACACACTGAACTTTCCTCTGTACCATCCACATCTCGACTGGCATGGCCATGGGCTACTCTGTTGTATACACAGTGTTATGTCATCATCTGCGCATGCGCATATGCTGCCACATCATCCTGCAGAAACTGGGAGGGTTTTGTATATATATACACAATGAGATAAGAAAAATTTGAGCTATTAAGTCTCATAAATGAGACTATAAATTTCCATTAAAGTATAGAACGCTTACATGCAATGATTTTGAACAACTTCTTCAAAATATTCACTAACGGAGACATCAGATTAAAGTTTTACTCAGATCCATCCTTCAAATTTTGGGCAGAGAACCTGTGTTACAAGTGGGAGAAGGAACCTGACAAGGACCAAAAAGCAAGGAGTAGAGGGAATTACCACAGAATTCCAAAACACTCTCACTTTCATAGGCAGTAAATGGATCTCTGAAGAAGGGTAGCTTTAGAGAAAGCTGTAGCCAGTGAAAGGTTTGGAGAGATAGTGTTATCCCAATATAAAATGGCCAAATGGTAACTGCATAGTTAGACTCCGAAGAGCAGTAAAGCAAATTTCTGTGAGAAAAGAAAGAAATATATTGAATAATTAAATAAGAAAAGACATAGAGAGGCCCTGGCCGGTTGGCTCAGTGGTAGAGCATTGGCCTGGCATGCGGAAGTCCCGGGTTCGATTCCTGGCCAGGGCACACAGGAGAAGCGCCCATCTGCTTCTCCACCCCTCCCCCTCTCCTTCCTCTCTGTCTCTCTCTTCCCCTCCCACAGCCAAGGCTCCATTGGAGCAAAGATGGCCTGGGCGCTGGGGATGGCTCCATGGTCTTTGCCTCAGGCGCTAGAGTGGCTCTGGTCGCAACAGAGCGACGCCCCAGATGGGCAGAGCATCGCCCCTGGTGGGCGTGCCGGGTGGATCGCGGTCCGGCGCATGCCTCCCCTTTTCCAGCTTCAGAGAAAAAAAAAAAAGAAAAGACATAGAGAGATAAGTGACTGAGAGTGAAGATACCATTTGCACAGTGTTTGGACCCAACATTTATTTCTATTTGAAACTTACTCTGTGGTCATCTACATTTGGGAATATCTTCTCTTTTCAGCACCTCTCCACATCGGGGATCAATGGGATAGGACAATGGCAGGTGCCACTTGGGAGAGAGAGAATCACCTTTACCTGGAGGTGTCGGTTTCCACAGAAAATCTTTTCACAATCTGAGAGAAGAGATATAAATCTGTTCCTAGAAAATTTTTAATGGTTTTGGGTCTCATGGGGTCAGCAGCGTTTTATTGTGAGGCTCATGGCAGAAGACCCAAGTAGTCAGTTCTGGCTAAAGAACCAAACTAATAAAACTTAAATTATTAGTTGTCTGCTTATTTGTAAATATTCTCTTCCAGTTTTCTTACAAACAGGGAAAAAGAGTTGTGGTTCCCACTGAAGGTAACTGCTATGGTTGGTTTCCCTTGTGCTCTGGTACTTCTTTTATTTTTCCCAGAGTCACTTACAGTATGTGAGAAACATTTAGCTTGGGGATTATGGTAATAAGTACTCTTGTGATAAGACAAGACTGATAATTATGGTTTGTTTTCTGATAAAATCCTTTAGTTATAACTTTTTGAATTTTGTGACATCAGGTGGGGCAAAGTCTGTGGGGCTTAATAGGACTCACTGATGATTGCATATCTGTGATTTCTTTTATCTTCCAAACACCAATTTGGAAAAAAAGAAAGGAAAAGCTAATATGGTTGCTCTTGGTCCAAAGATGCTTCTTTTCAGATTCACATTTCATGATATTCTTATTTCTTTGAATTAGTAAGGTACTAACAGAGATCTGCATAGACTAAAAGAAACACAGAATGTCAGGGTTAGAGGAAAATAAGAAGTCATGATTCAACTATCATCATACAGTATTTTAAGTCATGCACCTTAAGCAGCAATTTAAAAAATTATTATTTTATTTTTTTAATGAGAGGGATGGAGATACAGAAACAAACTCCCACAAGTGCCTGGACTAGGGTACACCCACTACCCCCACCTGGGGCTGGTATTCTGCCCATCTGGGGCCATGCTCACAACTGAGCTATTAATAGCACCCGAGGAGGTTAGGCCAACATGTTCGAATCAATGGAGCCATAGCTGCAGGAGAGGGAGAGAAAGAGAGAGAGGAGGGGTGGGAAGGTACGGGAGGGGTTGAGAAGCAGAAGGTTGCCTCTCCTGTGTGCCTTGACCGGGAATAGAACCCAGGAATTCCACATGCTGGGCTGACGATCTACCACTGAGCCAACTGATCAGGGTCTGAGCAGTAATTTTTTATTTATTTTATTATTTTTAAAATTATTATTATTATTTTTTATTAATTTTAATGGGGTGACATTAATCAGTTAGGGTACATAGGTTCAGAGAAAACATCTCCATGTTATTTTGACATTTGATTATGTTGCATACCCATCACTCAAAGTCATATAGTCTTCCGTCACCTATCTGGTTTTCTTTGTGCCTCGCCCCTCCCCCCTCCCCCCCCCAGTAACCACCACACTCTTGTTCATGTCCATGAGTCTCATTTATGTGTCCCACATATGTATTGAATCATACAGTTCTTAGTTTTTTCTGATTTACTTATTTCACTCAGTATAATGTTATCAAGGTCCATCCATGTTGTTGTAAATGATCTGATGTCATCATTTCTTATGGCTGAGTAGTATTCCATAGTGTATATGTGCCACACCTTCTTTATCCAATCATCTATTGAAGGGCTTTTTGGTTGTTTACATGTCTTGGCCACTGTGAACAATGCTGCAATGAATATGGGGCTGCATGTTTCTTTAAGTACCAGTGTTTTTGAGTTATGAGGGTATATTTCCAGTAGACGAATTGCTAGGTCATATGGCAGTTCTATTTTTAATTTTTTGAGGAACCACCATACTTTCTTCCATAATGGTTGTACTATTTTACATTCCCACCAACAGTGGATGAGGGTTCCTTTTTCTCCACAGCCTCTCCAACACTTGTTATTACCTGTCTTGTTGATAATAGCTAATCTAACAGGTGTGAGGTGGTATCTCATTGTAGTTTTGATTTGCATTTCTCTAATAGCTAATGAAGATGAGCATCTTTTTCATATATCTGTTGGCCATTTGTATTTCTTCCTGGGAGAAGTGTCTGTTCATGTCCTCTTCCTTCCCATTTTTTTTTATTGGATTGTTTGCTTGTTTGTTGTTGAGTTTTATGAGTTCTTTGTATATTTTGGATAGTAGGCCTTTATCTGTGCTGTTGTTTGAAAATATCATCTCCCATTTAGTTGGCTGTCTGTTTGTTTTGTTGTCAGTTTCTTTTGCTGTGCAAAAGCTTCTTAGTCTGATGTAGTCCCATTCATTTATCTTTGCCTTCACTTCTCTTGCCTTTGGAGTCAAATTCATAAAGTGCTCTTTGTAACCAAGGTCCAAGAGTTTAGTACCTATGTTTTCTTCTATGTAGTTTATTGTTTTAGGTCTTATATTTAGGTCTTTGATCCATTTTGAATTAATTTTAGTACAAGGGGACAAACTGTAATCAAGTTTCATTCTTTTGCATGCGGCTTTCCAGTTTTCCCAGCACCATTTATTGAAGAGGCTTTCTTTTCTCCATTGTGTGTTGTTGGCCCCTTTATCAAAAATTATTTGACCATATATATGTGGTTTTATTTCTGGGCTTTCTATTCTGTTCCATTAGTCTGAGTGTCTATTTTTTTTGCCAATACCATGCTGTTTTGATTGTTGTGGCTCTATAATATAATTTGAAGTCAGATATTATAATGCCCCCAGCTTCTTTCTTTTTCCTTAAGATTGCTCTGGCTATTCGGGTTTTTTATAGCTCCATATAAACCTGATGGTTTTTTGTTCCATTTTTTAAAAAAATGACATTGAGCCTGACCTGTGGTGGCGCAGTGGATAAAAGCGTTAACCTGGAAACACTGAGGTTGCCGGTTCAAAACCCTGGGCTTGCCTGGTCAAGGCGCATATGGGAGTTGATGCTTCCTGCTCCTCCCCCCTTCTCTCTCTCTCTCTCTCCTCTCTATAATGAATAAATAAAATCTAAAAAAAAAAAATTAAAAAAAAATTACATTGAAATTTTGATGAAAATTGCATTAAATTTGTGTATCACTTTGGGTAATATAGTCATTTTGACTATATTTATTCTTCTATCCAAGAACAAGAAATATTTTTCCATCTCATTATATCTTTTTCGTTTTCCCTTAACAGTGCTTTGTAATTTTCATTATATAAGTCCTTTACATTCTTTGTTATGTTTATTCCTAGGTATTTCATTTTTTTTGTTGCAACTATGAAGGGAATTGTTTTTTTAAGCTTGTTTTCTGATGTTTCATTGTTGGCATATAGGAAGGCAATGGACTTTTGTATATTAATTTTGTATCCTGCAACCTTAGCTCATTTTCTGATGTTTTATTGTTGGCATATAAGAAGGCAATGCACTCTTGTATATTAATTTTGTATCCTGCAACCTTACTGTATTGGTTTATTGTTTCTAGTGGTCTTTTTGTGGAGTCTTTGTGGTTTTTGATGTACAGGATCATATCATCTGCAAAAAGTGAAACCTTTACTTCTTCTTTCCCAATATGAATGCCTTTTATTTCTTTCTCTTTTTGATTGCTCTGGCTAGAACTTCCAGCACTACGTTGAGTAAGAGTGGAGAGAGTGGACAACTTTGTCTTGTTCCTGATTTTAGGGGAACAATCCTCAGTTTTATGCCATTTAATAGGATGTTAGCTGATGGTTTATCATACATGGACTTTATTATGTTGAGATATTTTCCTTCTATACCCATTTTGTTAAGTGTTTTAAACATAAAATGATGTATTTTATTGAATGCCTTTTCTGCATCTATTGATAAGATCATATGGTTTTTGTTCTTTGTTTTGTTGATATGGTGTATTATGTTAACCATTTTATGTATGTTGAACCATCCTTGTGATTCTGGGATGAATCCCACTCGATCATGATGAATTATTTTTTTAATATGTTGTTGTATTCGATTTGCTAGTATTTTGTTTAGTATTTTAGCATCTGTATTCATTAGAGATATAGGTCTGTAGTTTTCTTTTCTTGTGTTGTCCTTGCTAGGTTTTGGTGTGAGGGTTATGTTGGCCTCATAAAATGTGTTTGGAAGTATTGCTTCTTCTTCAATTTTTTTGAAGACTTTGAGTAGAATAGGAACCAAGTCTTCTTTGAATGTTTGATAAAATTCACTAGTATAGCCATCTGGCCTGGACTTTTATTTTGGGGGAGGTTTTTAATAGTTGTTTCTATTTCCTCTCTGCTTATGGGTCTGTTTAGGCTTTCTGCTTCTTCATGACTCAGTCTAGGAAGATTGTGTTGTTCTAGAAATTTATCCATTTCTTCTAGATTGTTAAATTTGGTGGCATATAGTTTTTCATAGTATTCTACAATAATTCTTTGTATATCTATGATGTCTGTGGTGATTTCTCCTCTTTCATTTTGGATTTTGTTTATATGAGTCCTTTCTCTTTTTTCCTTGGTGAGTCTTGCCAAGGGTTTGTCAATTTTGTTGATCTTTTCAAAGAACCAGCTCCTTGTTTTATTAATTTTTTCTATAGTTTTTCTGTTCTCTATTTCATTTATTTCTGCTTTGATTTTTATTATTTCCTTTCTTCTGCTGGTTTTGGGTTGTCTTTGCTCTTCTTTTTCTAGTTCCTTAAGATGTTAAGTTAAGTGGTTTACTTGGGCTTTCTCTTGTTTGTTCATATAGGCCTGTAGTGATATGAACTTCCCTCTTATCACTGCTTTTTCTGCATCCCAGAGATTCTGATATGTTGTATTGTTATTTTCATTTGCCTGTATGTATCTTTTGATCTCTGCATTTATTTCTTCTTTGACCCACTCATTTTTTAAAAGTATGTTGTTTAGTTTCCACATTTTTGTGGGTTTGTTTACCTCTTTTTTGCAGTTGAATTCTAGTTTCAAGGCTTTATGATCAGAAAATGTGCTTGGTATAATTTCAATCTTTCTGAATTTGTTGATGTTATTTTTGTGGCCCAACATATGGTCAATTCTTGAGAATGTTTCATGTACACCAGAGAAAAATATATACTCTGGCACTTTGGGATGAAATGCCCTGTAAATGTCTATCATATCCAATTGTTCTAGTGTTTTATTTTAGGCCAATATTTCTTTATTGATTTTCTGTTTGGATGAATGATCTAGAACCGTCAGTGGTGTATTGAGGTCTCCAAGTATGATTGTATTTTTGTTGGTTTTTGTATTTAGGTCAGTCAGTAGCTGTCTTATATATTTTGGTGCTCCTTGGTTTGGTGCATATATATTCAGAAGAGTTATGTCTTCTTGATTCAATGTCCCCTTTATCATTATGAAATGATCGTTTTTGTTTCTGATTACTTTTGCTGTCTTGTAGTCAGCATTGTTAGATATGAGTATTGCTAAACCTGCTTTTTTTTTGGATGTTATTTGCTTGGAATATTGTTTTACAACCTTTCACTTTGAATTTGTTTTTATCCTTGTAGCTTAGATGTGTTTCTTGTAGGCAGCATACAGTTGGATTTTCTTTTTTAATCCATTCTGCTACTCTGTGTCTTTTTATTGGTGAGTTCAATCCATTTATGTTTAGTGTAATTATTGACATTTGAGGGTTTCTTTTTTTTTTGGTTTTTTAAAAATTTATTCATTTTAGAGAGGAGAGGGAGAGACAGAGAGAGAGAGAGAGAGAGAGAGAGGAGAGACAGAGAGAGAGAAGGGGGGGAGGAGCTGGAAGCATCAACTCCCATATGTGCCTTGACCAGGCAAGCCCAGGGTTTCGAACCAGCAACCTCAGCATTTCCAGGTCAACGCTTTATCCACTGCGCCACCACGGGTCAGGCTTGAGGGTTTCTTATTGCCATTTTATATATTGCTTTCTGATAGTTTTGTACATTGTTTGGTTTTCCTCGTTTGTTTTTCTATCATTTGTTTTTGTTTGGTTATAATCCATACTTCTTTTCTCTGTTACTTCTTTTTTCAAGCCTTGTACTTTTGTGTTGTTTTTTTTCATGGGTGGTTACCATTAAGTAATGGAAAGCATACATATCATGTTCATTTTTTAGTACATTATCTCATGAGTGTTTCCACACTCCCCGTTTTTGTTTCTTTGTCACAGATTAATCTTGTTTTATTGCAATATTGATGGAGCTTTTACTTGTAGTTTTGTTTTGTTCTTTGTGTCTGGTTGGAAAACTCCCTTTAGTATTTTCTGAAGTGGGGGTTTTCTGGTGATAAATTCCCTCATCTTTTCTGTATCTGTGAATGTTTTTGTTTCTCCTTCATATTTGAAGGATAGCTTTGATGGGTATAGTATTCTTGGCTGGAAGCTCCTCTTTTTTAGAACTTTAAATATTGGCGTCCACTCTCTTCTAGCTTATAGAGTTTCTGCTGAGAAATCTCTTGATAATCTAATGGGCCTTCCTTTATATGTTGTATTCTTCTTTTCCCTGGCTGCCTTGAGAATTTTTTTTGTCAGTGGTTTGTGCCAATTTCATTATGATGTGCCTTGGAGTAGGTTTGTTAGGGTTAAGATAACTCAGTGTTCTGTTTGCTTCTTGAATTCGAGGCTTTTGTTCTTTCCACAGGCTTGGGAAGTTCTTGTCTATTATTTGTTTGAATATGTTCTCCATTCCATTTTCTCTCTCTTTTCCTTCTGATATACCCATTATTCTTATGTTGCTCTTTCTGATGGAGTCAGACAATTCCTGTAGGACTATCTCATTTTTTTTTTTATTTTGTGAATCTCTCTCCTCTTCTTTCTGTAGTACCTCTAGTTGTCTGTCTTCTATATCACTAATTCTGTCCTCTATCTGGCCTGTTCTATTGGCTAAGCTTGTTACCTCATTTTTTAGTTCATGAATTGAGTTTTTCATCTCTGTTTGATTAATTTTCATAGTTTCAATTTCCTTGGTGAATTATTCTTTCTGTTCATTAAATTGTTTTTTGAGCTCTCTAAATTGTCTTTCTGTGCTTTTTTGTATATCCCTGAGTATTTTTAGAATTTCAATTTTAAATTCTCTGTCATTTAACTTCAAGGTTTCTAAGCTATTGAAATTTTTTTTCTATAGATTTTTTTCTCATCTATCTGAGCTATATCATTGTCTTTTGTATCCATGACATTTGATTTCTTTGTCTTTAATGGCATTTGAGAGTGATATTGTTAATAACACTAATAAGAGTTGATAAAAATTTTTTTTGAGAAAACGCAGTGAAAAACGGAAACTTCTATTGTGCTAAGTGGAACAAAAATATGTAGAATGAAGGGCCTGGGTTGGGGGGGGAGTGACAAAGAGGCAAAAAAACGAGGCAAGAACTCCAAAATGCCACAAGGAAAAAATTTGGATCAAGAATAAAATAATTTGTTTGTAAATGATGGTCAAATGAGAGAAATAGTGTAGAGAAAAGAAAAAGAGAAAAAATACAGTTTAAAATGAAAATTCTATTATATTAAGTGGCACAAAAACTATAGAATGAAGAGCCAGAGTTGGGGGAAATGCTAAAGAGATAAAAAGCGAAGTAAAAAGCACACAAAATGCCACAAAGAAAAAATTTGAATCCAGAATGAAATAATTTGTGGGTGAGATTTGAATGAGAGAAAAAGTGAAAGAGAAAAGAAGAAATAAAAAGAGGGAGAGAAGCCCTGACCGGTTGGCTCAGTAGTAGAGCGTCGGCCTGGCGTGTAAAAGTCCCGGGTTTGATTCCCGGCCAGGGCACACAGGAGAAGCGCCCATCTGCTTCTCCACCCTTCCCCCTCTCCTTCCTCTCTGTCTCTCTCTTCCCCTCCCACAGAGAGGCTCCATTGGAGCAAAGATGGCCCGGGCGCTGGGAATGGCTCCTTGGCCTCTGCCCCAGGTACTGGAGAGGCTCTGGTCGCAACAGAGTGACGCCCCGGAGGGGCAGAGCATCGCCCCCTGGTGGGCAGAGCGTCGCCCCCTGGTGGACGTGCCAGGTGGATCCCGGTCGGGCACATGCGGGAGTCTGTCTGACTGTCTCTCCCCGTTTCCAGCTTCAGAAAAATACAAAAAAAGAGGGAGAGAAAAAAATTGAGTTAAGTTTTTTGGGATGTAACACTCAGAAAAAAAAAAAGAATGGAAAATATAACACCTATAGGTAATAATGTTCAAAATGAAAAGAATAAAATGGGAAGAGGATAAAATGACCAAGGTAGAAGGAAAAAAAAGATAAAAGATACAAAAAAATGGAAAAAGTTATAAATACTGTGTTTTTTTTTTCGTTTTGAGAAGTTATCTTCTTCCTTTTTCTTTCTTCTCTCTCTTTTTGGCCGTTGGCACTGTACCCCAGGTTCTGCTCCTGTGGCACTCTTAGGCAGAGATTTGCTGTTGTGTCACTATGGTGATGACATAAACTAGGCCTCAGTCCTGTTGGTAGGCGGGCCTTGTTAGCGTTTGCAGGCTCTGACAATGGGAGAGTCTGTTTTCCTGGAGCCTCTCCCCAAATCTCTCCTTCCTGAACCAGCAGCCAGCTGTGAAGTTGCCCCAGCCACTGCCTGGAGAGCAAGAGGCTCTAAGAGCTGCCAAATCCCCCCTCTACCCACACTCAATGCAGGGTTCTGGGTAAGGCTTTGCCAGCCAGAGCCACCAGTGTAATCAGGCAGGGCTGAGTGCCAATTGCCTTTCAGGGGTCTTTCTATGAGCCTCTGGGCATGTCTAGTATGCCTCAGCACTCCACAAGTCTGCTATCCAGAGGCTGTCTGCAAGCTGCCTGCATGCCCTTCCCCCCACCACTACTACACTTCTCTTCCCCACGAGTGTGCTTTTTTAGCCTGTATGGCTGGCAGAGGTGCTGTGCCCAGACAGGTCCGGGTGTAGGGAAGCTGACTTTCATGCACTTCCTGCATGCTGTTGTTTGGGAAGCCGGGATTATTCAGAAACTCTGGTCACAGCCCACACAGAGGGTCACTACTGACAATCTCCAACCCAGCCCCTCTGCCCGGGAACATGGGCACCCATGCCTGAAGTGCTAGGTGGATCCATTTGCACACTGCCCACGCTAGCCGACTGGGATACTGGGAGTAAACAAGGCAACTGCTCGCCCACTTCTGCCGGGGTTTGTGGTTGTTAGCTCCAGGTGGGCTGAACCGCGCACACACTCTCTCCTCGGCTTGAATGTCTCTGCCCTACCCCAGCTTTTTCTGCACCCCCAGCCCTCGCTTTCTCTTAGTTCCAAGTGAAAGCAGCCCTTGCTCAGTTCAGTGAGGAAAGTGAAAAACTCCATTCTCCGTCTTATTTCCTTCAGAGTGGATTATATATTCAGCCACCTTTTTGCCCAATTGTACCTTTGTTTGATGTATGTGTATTTCAGATGCTCCTGAAATTGCTTTTCTGTCTCTAGTTGTTGAATCTGTTGAAGTTTCAGGGAGAGGTATTGGGAGCATTCCTCATGAAACCATTTCTCTGACATCACTCTGAGCAGTGATTTTTATTAGCATTTATTAGTTTTGTTTCTTTGGAAACTTTGAGATTGGTTGGTCAGACTTCTTTTCTGCTAGTTTGGTCCTTGGAACTGTCTGAAGTCTTTAAAAAAATTTTTTTTATGTTGTGTGAGAGAGACAGACAGACAGGAAGAGAGAGAGATGAGAAGCATCAGCTTGTAGTATTTATTGATTGCTTCTCTTAAGTTACTGGGGAGGGGATACAGCTGAGTCAGTGACCCCTTGCTCAAGCCAGCAACCTTTGGGCTCATGCCAGCAACCATGGGATCATGGTCAAGCCGGTGACCCCATACTTAAGCTGGTGAGCCTGTGCTCAAGCCATATAAACCCATGCTCAAGTTGATGACTTTACCTGGGCCTTCAGCATCTCAGGTCGATGCCCTATCCATTGTGCCAACACTGGTCAGGCTTTTTTTTCTAACTTTTTTCCAAATACTTAGTGATGGTCTTTGTCCTTTTTTAAAAATGTATTTAAATATTTTTAAAAATTTATTTAGAGAGGAGAGAGAGAGAGAGAGAGAGAGAGAGAGAGAAAGAGAGAGAAATAAGGGGGGAGAAGCAAGAAGCACCAACTCCCATGTGCCTTGACCAAGAAAGCCCAGGGTTTTGAGTTGGTGACCTCAGTGTTCCAGGTGGACGATTTATCCACTCTGCCACCACAGGTCAGGCTTAGTGATGGTCTACCATCAGGGGTCCTCAAACTTTTTATAAAAACCACCCACTTTTGCAGTGCTGGTCAACCTAGTCCCTACCACCCACTAATGGGTGTTTCAGCTTTCATGGTGGGCAGTAGCAGAGCAACCAGACAGCGCTGCAATTGGCCCACCATGAAAGCTGGGACGCCCACTAGTGGGCGGTAGGGACCAGGTTGACCAGCACTGCAAAAGTGGGTTTTTTTATTTATTTATTCATTTTTTAGAGAGGAGAGGGAGAGACAGAGAGAGAGAGAGAGGAGAGACAGAGAGAGAGAGAAGGGGGGGGGGAGCTGGAAGCATCAACTCCCATATGTGCCTTGACCAGGCAAGCCCAGGGTTTCGAACCGGCGACCTCAGCATTTCCAGGTTGACGCTTTATCCATTGCGCCACCACAGGTCAGGCAAAAGTGGGTGGTTTTTATAAAAAGTTTGATGACCCCTGATATCTTGATTGTGATCTGTTCCCCCACCTCCCAAACTTTTGTGGTGAACTCTATAGCTCCTAAGTCATGTTAGTGTTGAAGTATTTAGTGCAGAGGTTAGCACACTTTTTCTGTAAGTACAGATAATATTTTTGGCTATAAGGACTGTAGAGTTTCTGTTGCAGCTACTCAAGTTTTTCATTGTACAAGAATGCAGCCATAAACAGTACACTTAAAAATGAGTATGGCTGGCCCTGGCCAGTGGTTCAGTGAATAGAGTGTTGGCCCAGTGTATGGATGTCCTGGGTTTGATTCCCAGTCAGTGCACACAAAAGTGACCATCAACTTCTCCCCTCCATCCCCTTCTCTCCTTCTTTTCCTCCCACAGCCGGTGGCTTGATTGATTCAAACATGGCCCCGGTTGCTGAGGATAGCTCTGTTGGAACACATCAGCCTCAGGTCCTGAAAATATCTTGGTACTCTAGCATCAGCTCCAGAAGAGGGTTACTGGGTGGATCCCAGTTAGGATATGTGAGGGAGTCTGTCCCACTACCTCTCCTCCTCTCATCTAAAAAAAGGATATGCCTGTATTATAATAAAATTTTATTTATAGATGCTGAAACTTGAATTTTATATAAATTTTATTTCATAAAAATTCTTCTTTTTCTTTTTTCTTTTTTTTTAAAGCTTTTTCTTTTTATTTTTTTTTATTATTCATTTTTTTTTTTTAGAGAGGAGAGGGAGAGACAGAGAGGAGAGACAGAGAGAGAGAGAAGGGGGGGGAGGAGCTGGAAGCATCAACTCCCATATGTGCCTTGACCAGGCAAGCCCAGGGTTTCGAACCGGCAACCTCAGCATTTCCAGGTCGACGCTTTATCCACTGCGCCACCACAGGTCAGGCCTATTTCTTTTTTTAAATTCAGTGAGTGGAAGGGAGGCAGAGAGATAGACTCCCACATGTGCCTCGACCAGGACCCACTGGCAAGCTCAATAGGGGAAGATGCTCTTCTATTTGAGGCATTGCTCTGTTGCTCAGCAACTGAGCTCTTCTTAGTGCCTGAGGCTGAGGCCATGGAGCCATTCTCAGAGCCTGGGCCAACTTGCTCCAACTGGGCCATGGCTGCAGAAAGGGAAGGGAGAGAGAGAAAGAAGTGAGAGGGGGAGGAGTGGAGAAGTAGATGGGTGCTTCTCCTGTGTGTCCTGACCGGGAATCAAACCTGGAACATCCACATGATGGGCTGTTGCCCTATCACTGAGCCAACCAGTCAGGGCTGCTTTTTTCAACTATTTAAAAAATATAAAAACAACTCTTTTTTTTTTTTTTTTTTTTGTATTTTTCTGAAGCTGGAAACGGGGAGAGACAGTCAGACAGACTCCCGCATGCGCCCGACCGGGATCCACCCGGCACGCCCACCAGGGGCGACGCTCTGCCCACCAGGGGGCAATGCTCTGCCCCTCCGGGGCGTCACTCTGCCCTGACCAGAGCCACTCTAGCTCCTGGGGCAGAGGCCAAGGAGCCATCCCCAGCACCCGGGCCATCTTTGCTCCGATGGAGCCTTTGCTGCGGGAGGGGAAGAGAGAGACAGGGAGGAAGGAGGGGGGGAGTGGAGAAGCAAATGAGCGCTTCTCCTATGTGACCTGGCCGGGAATCGAACCCGGGTCCCCCGTACCAGGCTGGCGCTCTACCGCTGAGCCAACCGGCCAGGGCCTATAAAAACAATTCTTAACTTGTAGGTTTACAAAAAACATGTAGCAGGTCACATTTGGAACTTGGGTGAATAGAGGTGATTAGGGAAAGACTAAAACTTGTTTATGACTAATTAGTGAGAAGTGGCCAAAAGGGATGTGTGTGGGTAGATGAAGCCAGGCAAAAATGTTTGTCTTACCTTTTCACTGCCTGGTCTTTTCTTACATTTTACTGCTTCCACAATTCCAGAAAGCATAATTTCAGTTGATGTAGGTTTCAGAAAGGAAGCTGTTGAATTTTAGGGGTCAAGGTTTGTATATTGCAATTAGAATATGTATGAGAAAGTACTTTGTGAAGTAGGGCTGCACAGGTACAGCTTCATGATTTTTTTAGTTCACAATATAATCTAGTTTCATGGTTTCAATTGACACCCTTCTAGATATGCCCCACAAAATTACTCTTTTCCACAATAGTAGTTATGTTTAAGGATTAAATTAGTAATGATACACATATCTCTAAGAGAGTAGTTAGGTTTAATGGATTAAGTGTGCATACAATATCAAGGTTTTACTGGCTTCACAGCATCTCATCTCTTCTGGCAACAATAATGAGGTCCTTGAGGTTAAGTGTTACACAAAAAACATATCTATCAACTCTGTTTTCTTTAAAAACATTTATTTATTTTAGAGAGAGGAGGGAGAAAGAGAGAGAGAGAGAGAGAGGAAGGGGAATAGGAGCAGAAACATCAACTTGTAGTTGTTGCTTCTCATATGTGCCTTGACTGGGCAAGCCTGGGGTTTCAAACTGAAACTGGTAACTTCAGTGTTCCAGGTCAATGCTTTATCTGCTGTGCAACCACAGGTCATGCTAACTCTGTTTTTTATTTAATGTTATTTTACTCATGTCACCGTTGACAATTTTATTGCTTCTGATGTGAGATTCATACAAAAAGAGGGGAAGCCATTGTTTTTTGCATGTCCTCCATGTTTCCAAACCTCTCCCCTTCCAACTAAAGTAACTTTCAAGGGATTTAAAGGCCTTGTGTCTTTCTCTCTTCCTTCATTTTTTGCATTTTACCCTTTCAGAAGCTGAACACTCAGACACGATTATTAAAAAGCAACTTCAGATCCAGAGAAGATTAGAAAGTGGCAATGCATACCCAGGCGAAGGCTCAGGAAAGTTTTGGTGATAACTTAAATTTACATTTCAGGCTGATCCTTGGCAGAGATAGCTTACACACACAACCCTCCCAAAACAGAAACAAAATCAACCCACCCCCAGAATCCCTAACAAAACCTGGCAAAGTCTCAGGAATACAATCTGATTTTCAGAGTTACCACATTATTAGATTCAAATGCCCAGTGTTCAACAACAACATCAACAACAACCAGCAAGAACAAAAATCATAAGGCATATAAAGAAACATGAACATGTGGTTCATTCAAATAAAAAAAATAAACCAACTAAGATGTTCTTGGGAAAAGCCTAATGGAAGATATACTAGACAAAGACTTTAAACAACTGTTTCAAAGATGCTCAAAGAACTAAAATAAGATGTGGAGAAAGTCAAGAAAATTATTTGTGAACAAAATGGAAATATGAATAAAGATATAGAAAACCTAAAAGGAAACAAAAAAAAAATTCTGGGGCTTTAAGTACAATAATTAAAATAAAAAAAACTCAGAGGGATTTCAAGAGCAAATTTGAGCAGTTAGAGGAAGGAATCAGTAAACCTAATATAGAACTATGGAAATGATTAAGTCTGAGAAACAGAAAGAAAAAAAAAATAGAAGAAAAGTGAACAGAACTTATAAGATGCTGTCCAGTTAATGACCATGTACATTAAAGAAAACACAGAAAGAGAAGAGAGACAAAGGGGAAGGGAGAATATTTGAAGAAATAATGGCTGAGACTGACCATGAATTGCTGCAGTGGATAGAGCGTTGGGCTGGGATACAGAGGACCCAGGTTTGGAACCCCAAGGTCACTGGCTGGAGCATGGGCTCACCAACTTGAGTGCAGGGTTGCTGGCTTGAGTGTGGGATCATAGACATGACTGCATGGTTGCTGGCTTGAGCCCAATGTCACTGGCTTGAGCAAGGAGTCACTCTGCTCTGCTGTAGCCCCGCAGTCAAGGCACATATAAGAAAGCAATCAATGAACAGTGAAGGAGCTGCAAAGAAGAATTGATGCTTCCTGCCTCTCTGTCCCTATCTGTCCCTCTCTCTGTCTTTCTCTCTGTCTCTGTCACACACATAAAAAAGAAATAATCGCTGAAAACCTCACAGAGTTGAATGAAACACATAAATGTAAACATCCCAGAAGCTCCGTGAACTCTAAGTAAGATGAATCAAAGAAATCCACATGGAGACACACAATAATCAAACTTTTTAAAGCCAAAGGCAAAGAAAGAATCTTGAATACAGCAGGAGAGAAGTGAATTACAACATAGAAGGGATCCTCAAGCAAATCAATAGATTTCTTTTTCATCAGAAACTATGAAGGCCAGAAGACAGTAGGCCAATATATTCAAAGTCCTAAAAGAAAAAAACCTGTCAACCAGACCTGACTTGTAGTGGCACAGTGGATAAAGTGTCTACCTGGAATGCTGAGATTGCCAGTTTGAAACCCTGGGCTTGCCCAGGCGAAGCATATACAAGAAACAACTACTACGAGTTGATGCTTCCTACTCCTCCCCCTTCTCGCAACAAACAAACAAACAAACAAACAAACAAAACTTGTCAACCAGAATCCTATATTCAGCAAAAATGGTCCTTCAGAAGTGAGGGAAAAATTAAGAGATTCCCAGATAAACAAAAGCTGAGAGTTTGTGATCAGACTTGCCTTGCAAGAAATGCTTAAAGGAATCCTGCAGGGTAAAATGAAAGGACATCAGACAGTAACTAGAAACCATATGGAGAAAAAAGCTCTAATTAAAGTAAATACAAAGGGGAATTATAAATGCTAGTATTATTATAACAATGGTTTGTTACTTCACATTTTGTTGTTTATATAATTTAAGAGACTAATACATTTAAAGCTAAAAACATTTATTAGTGTAAAAGCTAGTATTACCATAACTGCACTCGAACTCTGAATCTTATTTTATACATAATTTAAGTGGCTAATGTATTTAAATGAAGTCTTAGTTTTTGTTTTTCAGCACACAATGTATAAAGATATAATTTTAGAAATAAAAAATACTTTGAGACAAGTGAAAATGGATGCACAACAAACCAAAACTAATGGGATGTAGCAAAAGCAGTTCTAAGAAGGAAGTTTATAGCAATACATGCTTTCATCAAGAAGAAATAAAGATCTCAAATAAACAACATAACTTTGCATCTCAATGAACTAGAAAAAGAAGGATAAACTAAGTCCAAAGTTATCAGAAGAAAGCCCAGAAGCAAATTCTTGCAGTATGGTCACCTGATTTTTGACAAGGATGCCAAAACCATTCACTGGGGAAAAGACAGTCATTTTGACAAATGATGCTGGGAAAACTGGATAGCCACATGTCAAGAATGAAATGGACCCTTACCTAACACCATATATAGTATAGTCCCCATTATCTATTATTTTGCTTTCTGTGATTTTAGTTACCTGTGGTCAACTGTTGTCCAAAAATATTAAATGATAAAATTTCAGAAATAAACACTTTATAAATTTTAAATTGCACAGTGTTCTGAGTAGTATGATGAAATCTTATGCCATCCTAAAAAGAAAAATCTTATGCCATCCTGTTGTATCCCACCAGGACATAAATTGCACCTTAGTTGAGTGTGTCCACGCTGTATATGCTACCTGGTTGTTAATCACTTAGTAGCAGTCTTGGTTATCAGAGGGAGAGAAAGACCATATTCACATAACTTTATTACAGTATATTGTTATAATTGTTCTATTTTATTATTAGTTATTGTTGTTAATCTCATACTGTGCCTAATTTGTAAATTAATCTCCAGACTATATAGAGTTTGGTACTATTCATGGTTTCAGGCATCCACTGGGAGTCTTTGGAACATATACCACATAAATATAAGGGTCTACTTTACAAAAGTCAATGCAAAATGGATTGAGGACCTAAATGTAAGACCAAAACCAATAATCTCTTAGAGGAAATATGTATATATGAGAAAAGCTTCACAATATTGTATTTGGCAATGATTTTTTGGCTATGACACCAAAAGTACAGATAGCAAAAGAAAAAAAATTAATATGTGCATCAAAAGAGACTCTTTTTTTCTTTTTTTGACAGAAACAGAGAGAGAGAATCAGAGAGAGGAAGAGATAAGGACAGACAGACAGGAAGGAAAAGAGATGAGAAACATCAATTCTGCATTGCAGCACCTTAGTTGTTCATTGATTGCTTTCTCATATGTGCCTTGACCCGGAACTCCAGCAGAGAGAGTGACCCCTTGCTCAAGCCAGCGACCTTGGTATCAAGCAGCAACCTTGGGCTTCAAATCAGTGACCTTTGGGCTCAAGCCAGTGGCCATGGGGTCATGTCTATGATTCCATGCTCAAGCCAGTGACCACGTACGCAAGCTGGTGAGCCTGTGCTTAAGCTGGTTGAGCCCGCGCTCAAGTTGGTGACCTTGGAGTTTAGAACCTGGGTTCTCCGTGTCCCAGTCTGATGCTCTATCCACTGCGCCACAGCCTGGTCAGATTAAAAGAGACTCTTAACAGAGTAAAAAGGTAACCCAGAGAGTGAAAGAAAATATTTTCAAATTACATTTCTGATAAGGGATTATTTGTGTAAAAGCTAGTATTATCCAGTTAGTATTAGTTTATTTTTATTTTTATTTTATTTTATTTTATTTTTTTAAAATAAATTTTTATTAATGGTAATGGGATGACATCAGTTAGTATTAGTTTAAAAGCTAGAAATATCCAGAGCCCTTAATATTCACTGACAAAAAACCAAACAACCTTATTAAAAAATGGGTAAAGGCCTTGAATGAACATTTCTCTAAAGAAGATAGACAAATGGCCCTGGAAGTTTGGCTCAGTGGATAGAGTGCCGGCCCGTGTGTGGATGTCTTGGGTACACATGAGAAGCAACCATCTGCTTCTCTTCTCTTTCCTCTCCCCATTCTCTCTCTCTTCCTCTCTTGCAGCCAGTGGCTTGATTGGTTTGAGTGTCGGCCCTGGGTGCTGAGGATAGCTTGGTTGGTCTGAGCATTGACTTCAGGCACTGAGGATACCTCAATTGATTGGAGCATCTGCCCCAGATGGGAGTTGCCAGGTGGATCCCAGTTGGGGAGAATGCAGGAGTCTGTCTCTTTATCTTCCCTCCTTTCACTTAAAAAGAAAAAGAAGTTATACAAATGGCCAACAAGCCCATGAAGAGATTCTTAATGTTACTAATCATTAGGAAAATGCAAAACAAAAGTGCAGTGAGATACTGTTTCATATCCATTAAGATGACTACTATTAAAAACCCAGTAAACTGCAAGTGTTGACCAGAGTGTGGAGATATAAGAACTCTTGTGCACAGTTGGTGGGAATGTAAAAGTATAGCCATTGTGGAAAATAGCATGCTGGTTCTTCAAAATATTAAAAATAGAATCACCAAATGGTCCAGTAATTTTTCTTCTGGGTGTATACGAAAAAAAACCGAAGGCAGGGTCTCAAAGAGATTTTTTTTTATGTTTGACAGAGAGAGAGAGAAAGAGAGAGAGACAGAGTGAGGGACAGATAGGGACAGACAGATAGGAAGAGAGAGAGAGGAGAAGCATCAATTCTTTGTTGTGGCACCTTAGTTGTTCACTGATTGCTCTCTCATATGTGCCTTGACTGGGGGCTACAGCAGAGCAAGTGACTCCTTGCTCAAGCCAACGACCTTTGGCTTCAAGCCAGTGAATTTTGGGCTCAAAACAGCAACCATGGAGTCATGTCTATGATCCCAAGCTCAAGGCAGTGACCCACACTCAAGCTGGTGAGCCTACACTCAAGCCTAATGAGCCTGCATTCAAGCCAACGACTTTGGATTTTGAACCTGGGTCCTCCATGTCCCAGTCTGATGCTCTATCCACTGTGCCACCTCCTGGTCAGGCTCAAAGAGATATTTGAAAAGTCATATTTATAGTAGAATTATTCACAATAACTCAAATGTAGAAGAAACCCCAGTATCCATCAATGGATAAATGCATAAATGAAATATGTCATAGACATAAAATGAAATGTTATATTTATTTATTTATTTATTTACTTATTTATTGAAAGATTTTATTTATTCATTTTTAGAGAGGAGAGAGAGAGAGAAAGAGAAGGGGGGAAGAGCAGGAAGCATCGACTTCCATATGTGCCTTGACCAGGCAAGCCCAGGGTTCTGAACTGGCGACCTCAGTGTTCCTGTCAGGTCAACACTTTGTCAACTGTGCCACCACAGGTCAGGCTGTTATTTATATTTAAAGAGGAAGGAAATTCCACAATATACTACAGCATGAATGAACCTGGAGTGTGTAATGCTAAGTAAAATAAGCCAATGACAAAAAGACAAATACTACATGATTCTACTTACACGAAGTACTTAAGAGTAGTCAAAATCATAGAGACAAAGTATATGATGATTTCTAGGGGCTGGAGAAAGGGGAGAATGAGGTATATTGCTTAATGGGCGTAGAGTTTCAGTTTTACAAGATGAAAGAACTTATGGGGTTGGATGATGATGACGATGATAGTTGCACAACAATGTGAATGTATTTAATATCACTTAAAAATGGTTAAGAATGTAATTGTTATGTGTATTTTACCACAATAAAAAAATCTGCAAAAAAAAATTGGGCTAGCATGACTGTACACTTCTGGTTGAGTGAAAAACTGTCAATAAATAAACACATTTATCTGGTCCTTTTTTTCTGAAAGGAACTATTGACACTTGCTCTTATACAGCTCTTTGGGTTCTTTGTTTCTAACTTCTTTTATTGAATTTATTATATTTATTGGGGTGACATTAATTAATATAGGTTTCAGGTGAACCCAACTTCTTTTAAATGTTCTCTTGTTCCTCCAGGTAAGATCTGGACAACTTACAGGGATGAGTCAAGGTTATTTACTTCACCTGGCCTGATTAGGACCTTGCAAGATTAATTGATTGGCCCAAAGAATGACTGACTAGGGTAGTGTCCAGATCTTTGGCTGTTGGCATTATGGTAATGGATCAAAAGCTTTTTTGGATGCTTTAGATCAGGGGTTGGGAACCTATGGCTTGCGAGCCAGATGTGGCTCTTTTGATGGCTGCATCTGGCTCACAGACAAATCTTTAATAAAAAAATAATAACGTTAAAAATATATTTTTATGTCCCTTCTATGAGACTCAGAGACATGAACAAGAATGTGATGGCAACAGGGGCGGGGGGTTGGGGGAGGGGGGATGGGGTGAAGAAGGAGAGAGGGGTTAGGGGAGGGGAGGGGCACAAAGAAAACCAGATAGAAGGTGACAGAAGACAATTTAACTTTGCGGGAGGGGTATACAGCACAATCAAATGTCAAAATAATCTAGAGATATTTTCTCCCAACATATGTACCCTGATTTATCAATGTCACTGCATTAAATTTAATAAAAAAAGATAAAACATTCTCATGTATTACAATCCATTCATTTCCTACCACTCATGTTCATGGTTGCGGGTGGTTGGAGCCAACCACAGCTGTCCTCTAGAACAACACCAAATTTTTATTAGATAACGCATAACGTACATGGGTCGTTGTATGGCTCTCACGAAATTACATTTTAAAATATGTGGCATTCATGGCTCTCTCAGCCAAAAGGATTCCCAATCCCTGCTTTAGATAGTTCAAGTGCAGTTCAAAAGTCTCTCTTGGTGCTGTTTTAATTTTAAAAAATTGTTGATTGAGTGAAGTATTAATTAGGATGAGGTAAAATCTGCTATAACAAAGTAACTAAGCCAATAAAATATTAGTGGATTTAAAAAGTTAGAGGCTTATTTTCCTCTTACTTAAAATTCTTAGCTGAGTGTTCCAGGTTGTCAGATGACTCATTTCCACTTGGTTACAAAATTACTGCTGATGTATCTGGGTTCCTGTCATATGTCATTCCACCTCAGAGAAGGAAAAGAACATGGAAAAGTTCCTGAGCCAGTTTTGGGGGCCAGGTCTGGAAGTATCACACACATATATAAACTCTCCTCATTTTCACTTTAGGAGAAATTAGATATGTAAATACACCTGACTTCAAGAGGGACTGGGAAATGTCCATAGTGTGTCAGCCGTGTTCTAGCTATAGCTCTCTGACTAGAAAAGAAGAAGAGAATGGATTTTGGTGGGTAGTTAGCCAGTGTTACCACAGTGCCTGCCAGTATGTATTAGGGAAAAGGGGGCTGCAACACAAATACCAATAAAACTTTTTTTCTGCTCTCTAGAAACTCTGATCTAAACTATAATACAGTCCAGCCTATGAAAAGTGCTATGCACTATTGGTGAGAATGCAGATTGGTGTAGTCACTGTGGAAAGCAGTATGCAATTAGCTCAAAAAACTAAAAATGGAACTGCCTTTTGACCGAGCAATTCCACTCCTGGGTAGATATTCAAAGAAACCCAAAACACTAATTCAAAAGAACATATGCACCCCTATGTTTACTGCAGCATTATTTACAATAGCTAAGATTTGGAACCAGCCCAAGTGTTCATCAGTAGATGAGCGGATAAAAAAGCTGTGGTACATTTATGCAATGGAAAACTACTCAGCTGTAAAAAAGAAGGAAATCTTACATTTTTGTGACAGCATGGATGGATCCAGGTATTATTATGCTAAGTGAAATAAGTCAGTCAGAGAGAGACAAGTACCATATGATTTCACTTATATGTGGAATCTAATGAAAATAAACTAACAAACAAAATAGAAGCAGACTCATAGATACAGAGAACAGACTGACAGCTCTGAGATGGGAAAGGGGTTGGGAGTTGGGTATAAAAGATGAAGGGATTAAGCAAAGAAACAATCCCTCATAGATGCAGACAACACTGTGGTAATTACATGAGGGAGAGGGGCTTGCGGGAGGTAGAAGAGGGTAAAGTGGGGATAAAAGGTGATGGAAGGAGACTTGACTTGGGTGGTGAACACACAGTACAATATAGAGATGATGTGTTATAGAGTTGTACACCTGAAAACTATATAATTTTATTAACCTGATAAATGCAACCTGAACTATATAAATTTATCAGCCTGATAAATGCAATTAAAAATAGAATTCAAAAGACTGTAGGAACCCAGGGAAGAGAAGATAAGTTTTCATGGGGAGAATCAGAGAAAACTTCTTATAGGAATAAGAATTTTTCTGGGCCATGAAGGAAGCATAAAACATCAATTTACCAATATATAGAGTATTTCTTTCTTTTTCTGTATTTTTCTGAAGCCGGAAACGGGGAGAGACAGTCAGACAGACTCCCGCATGCGCCCGACCGGGATCCACCCAGCATGCCCACCAGGGGGCGACGCTCTGCCCCTCCGGGGCATTGCTCTGTTGCGACCAGAGCCACTCTAGCGCCTGGGGCAGAGGCCAAGGAGCCATCCCCAGTGCCCGGGCCATCTTTGCTCCAGTGGAGCCTCGGCTGCGGGAGGGGAAGAGAGAGACAGAGAGGAAGGAGAGGGGGAAGGGTGGAGAAGCAGATGGGCGCTTCTCCTGTGTGCTCTGGCCGGGAATCGAACCCGGGACTTCTGCACGCCAGGCTGACTCTCTACCACTGAGCCAACCGGCCAGGGAAGAGTATTTCTGATATAGGAATATCTTAAGTAAAGGCTCAGGGGCATCAAAGTAAGGAGAATGTTTAAAGAGTGGCAAGTAAATTAATTGAGCCAGGAGGGAAGAGAGAGATGGAGATAGCTTAAGAAATCAGTTATGTTGGTATTTTATTTTGGGGGACTTTGAATTCCAAGCTAAGAAGTCTGGCTTTATCTATCTGTATGTAATGGAGAGCCAGTGAATATTCACAGAGAGAAATGACACACTGAGTTGTATGTTTCGGAAGGGAATCTCAAGTAACAAGATGGATGAGGATGAGGATGACAAGGGGACCACTTAAGAAGCCAGAGAGACATTCTGAGACACAGTGAACAGAATTTGGTGAATTACTGCATGGGGAACAAAGAGGGACTGGAAGGAAAGACAGACGACCCACACAGAGATTTACACCAAGTTCTTGAGAGGATAGATTTACCTTGATGTGAGCAAAGCAATCTTGAATGTCTAGCATCTTGGAAATTAAGAGTGAAGCAGATAGATTAAGGGTAATGGAACAACATTTCCCCTAAATTTGCCTGGAATAATCCCTTCTCCTGTTAGACAGAGCATTTATTCCTTATATTTAACATTTGTGTAGAATGTGCATTCTCCTGAGAGATGGGTCAGAAAAGTGTAAAATAGTTCTGGCCATTTATTGAGATTAAATATAGCACTAGAAGCTTCTTCCTAGCAGAATTACATTTAATTAAGCTTAAACTTACATCTATTTGTTGAACATTTGTCACATACAGCAGTATCTGAAAAGAGTCATAGCAAATGAGATGTAGATATACTGCTCAGAAAAATTAGGGGATATTTCAAAATGAATATGAAGCAATACAAAAATAATTTGATTTTTTTATTAAATAAGAACATCAGAAAAGCAAACAAATCAAAGAAAGTTGTTCAATTATGCAAATGGTATGCAAACTCAGTTATCCTGATTGAGTAGCAAGTGATGCATTGATGGGGGTGAACAGAGAATGTCAAACTGGACAAGAAATATCCCCTAATTTTTGTGAGCAATGTAGTTCCTGAGTCTACAGTTTATTTTCACTGTGGCCCCTCGATCTGCTGTTATTCTCTTCAGAGCAGACTTCACTTCCTTGTTTCTCAGTGTGTAGATGATGGGGTTCAGTAATGGAGTGACAACAGTGTAAAACACAGCCACGGCCCCATCCAGGGGACTCTTGGAACCTGGCCTGAGGTAGATGAAAATACAGGGGACATAGTAGACTGTGACCACTGTTAGATGGGAGCCACAGGTGGAAAAGGCCTGGCGCCGCCCATCAGTGGTGCGTATCTTCAGGATGGCGTGGACTATGTTGGCATAGGAGAGCAGAATTAACATGAAGCAACTGGCAGCCACTACCCCAATGTCCACAAAGGTCACAAGCTCATTGACAGTGGTGTCAGCACAGGCCAGTTTCAATACTGCAGGGATGTCACAGATAAAGTAATCTATCTGGTTGGGCCCACAGTAGGGCAGGTGAAAAGTCAGGGTGGTTTGGATAGACCCATGAATGGAGCCAGCCACCCATGCTCCAGCCACAAGGATGGTGCATAACTTACTATTCATAAGCACGGGGTAGCGCAGGGGTTGGCATATTGCTAGGTACCTGTCGTAGGCCATCAAGGTGTAGAGGAAGCACTGGGTGCTGCCCAGAAAGTGAAAGAAATACAACTGAGCCACACAGCCACCAAATGGGATTACCTTCTCAGCAGGAGTAAAGTCCAATATCAGACGAGGAACGATGACTGAGGAGAGCCACATGTCCAGGAACGAGAGTACGCCCAGAAGAATGTACATGGGGCGAGCATGGAGCTTCGGGTCAGCCCACACAGTGAACAGGATGAGCAAGTTCCCCAGCTGAGTCAGGATGTAAATGATGAAGAAGACCAGGAAGAGGAAGCTTTTCAGATTTGGGGGGTGAGATAAGCCCAGGAGAATAAAATCTGTCACCATGGTGTCCAGGGATGTGTTTTTGGTCTTTCCCATGTCTTTCTGTAGTCTGCTAAGATAAATGATGAAGTCACTCAGGGGAAATACAACACAGGGAGGTGATGAGAGAATGCTTTTTTTCTGATGAATAATGTCTAAGACTCATGAGAGAAAATGAATACTATTAAAAACTTTTTTAAAAGAAGAGTGGTGTTGCCATTAGTTATTTTGTGTGTGTGTATATATATATATATATATATACATATACATACATACATACATAAGTATGTGTATATATATCTTGAAAAAATTTGAAGTGCCTAATTCAGATAATAAGAATAGATAGAGGGGTAAAATGTGTTTGTTTCACTTCTTTTGTTGAATACCCCTCCACTAGGGTTTAAGATACATCCTTCCATCATTTAACCATAAACTATCTTTGTAATTTAAATAACTATTTTCGAGAAGCAATTTAAATGGTAACAGAGTCAATACAAATATCGTGTGAGTATTCATAGGTTTACCAATTTAATCTCCATCAGAAAATTCCAAGAGATTTTATATTGGTTATTTTCTAAAATAAATAATTTCTGTATTAATATTTAAGAGCTATTAATAGTAATAATATTTAATATAGTTGGTTCTTCAGGGTTTATAGAAAATGTTAAGCATGCCCTTTGCCCACAAAGAGAGAAGAAATACCAGATTTTTAGCTGCCTGAGTTTCAGGAGGACACCTTGGTTTATTTAAAAATGAGTTGGAAGACTAGTTGTTATTTCTTTAGCTAGGATATAGAAAAAGATAGAAAGAATTGAGATTAAAATAAAAAAAGATTATGCATAAAATAATATTAATGAGCCAAAGCAATTTTTTTGTCAATACAAATAATATCAGTGTGTTTCCACTTAAGCAAATGATTATTCCTGAAATGTTTTATAAAAATTAATTGTAGCCTGACCAGGTGGTAGCACAGTGGATAGAGCGTCGGACTGGGATGTAGAGGACCCAGGTTCGAGACCCCGAGGTCACCAGCTTGAGTGCGGTCTCATCTGGTTTGAGCAAAAGCCCACCAGCTTGGACCCAAGGTTGCTGGCTTGAGCAAGAGGTCACTCGGTCTACTGAAGGTCCATGGTCAAGGCATATATGAGACAGCAATCAATGAACAACTAAGGTGTCGCAATGAAAAACTGATGATTGATGCTTCTCATCTCTCTCTGTTCCTGTCTGTCTGTCCCTATCTATCCCTCTCTCTGACTCTGTCTCTGAAGAAAAAAAATTAATTGTATATCAAATTACATAAAACTGTACCACTTGAAGAATTATTTGAAGTGTTTCCGTAATGCATATATATGTACGGTGAAAAAGTTCCTCCTAATTTGTCTGCTTTGCCAGTTTTATTTTTTCTCGTTTGTTGTGCATAAATGTGGTCCACTTCTCCCAGTGCCCTGTTGAAAGAAAGCTCCTTTTACCTTGCAGGTTCTGGGTGCCCTGCCTAGGTAAGACCAGGAGACAGAGGTAGGTTACAGCTGGTGGGTGTGAGGATAGGTCAGTTTCCCAGGGCAATTTAGCAGAAGATGGAGATTTTTACTGGGGGTGTGGTGTTCAGGGGTTGCAAAGGAGAGCAGTCCGTGGTGCAGACAGGTGGGCAGAGTAGATATCCAGAAGGTGGAGTTTTGGAGAGGAGAACAGTTGCCTTCCCATAGTCCCTGCTTTTCCTTCTTCTCCTTCTGGTAGATTTATGTGTTACCACGTAAATAATTTTAGTATATCTATCCTTGCTAATTATGTAACCAAAGCATTTAAAAATTGTCCAAGTTTTATATTATTAGATGTTGCTAACATCATGTAAAATCAGAACTAAAATATAAAAGCATATGAAAATAGTGCAAAATTAAAATTCAATGCAAAAACTATTTGAAGATTAGGGCCCAGTGACATTACAGTACATAATACGTGTTTAAAAAGCGATTATCCTGCTAGCCCTGGCCGGTTGGCTCAGTGGTAGAGCGTCGGCCTGGCGTGCAGAAGTCCCGGGTTCAATTACCGGCCAGGGCACATAGGAGAAGTGCCCATCTGCTTCTCCACCCCTCCCCCTCTCCTTCCTCTCTGTCTCTCTCTTCCCCTCCCGCAGTGAGGCTCCATTGGAGCAAAGATGGCCCAGGCGCTGGGGATGGCTCCTTGGCCTCTGCCCCAGGTGCTAGAGTGGCTCTGGTCGCGACAGAGCGACGCCCCGGAGGGGCAGAGCATCGCCCCCTGGTGGGCAGAGCGTAGCCCCCTGGTGGGCGTGCCGGGTGGATCCGGGTTGGGCGCATGCAGGAGTCTATCTGACTGTCTCTCCCCGTTTCCAGCTTCAGAAAAATAGAAAGAAAATTAAATTAAAAAAAAAAAAGAGCGATTATCCTGGAAATTCTAGAGAAAGGCTGTGGGAATAGGGGAAAGAGTGGTACTGAGAAGATAAGGATGGGTTATGGGTTGTCAAGACTACTTTTTTAGAGAACTCTGTGGAGCCACTGGATCATGGGATAGGCTGCTTTCTGTGCACCTGTCCTCTTTTTCCCCTCCCCCCAAATCAGGCCAGATTGGTGTGAACACACATCCAGCTATTTAAAACTTTTGATTTCTACAGTGAACTTTGGGATCTGGGCTGCTAGGGAACAGTTATGACATCCCAAAGATGAGAAATGAAGACTGATCCAGTGTTGTGTTAGACGTACCAGGATAAAAGGACTTCTCTTTACCCTGTTTCTGGAAAGATTCACTTCCCTTCACATTCATACACAGTTAGACATCCTGGTAGAGCTAGGACTGAGCAAGGGAAATGGACAGCTTGGGGCAGCCCAACCATATTTTTATCTCTCTGTAAAAGGATCTTCTTATCCTTCTACCAAAAGGTAAAATAAAATGTGAAAAGAAAAGACACTAGCCCTGGCCAGGCGTATGGACATCCTGGGTTTGCTTTCCAGTCAGGGCTCACAAGGGAAGTGGCCATCTGCTTCTTTCGCCCTCCCTCTGCCACTTCTCTCCCTCTTCCCCTCCTGCAGCCAGTGGCTCCACTGGTTCAAGCATCAGTCTGGGCACTGAGGAAAGTTTGATTGGTCTGAGCATCAGCTTCAGGTGCTAAAAAAAATTAGCTCGATTGATTAGAGAATAAGCCCTAGAGCGATTGCCAGATGGATCCCAGCAGGGGCACATGTGGGAGTCTGTCTCTCTGTCTCCCCTCTTCTCACTTAAAAAAAAAAAAGAAAAAAAGAAAAGAAAAGGCACTTCATATTCTCTTCACTGGAGAAAGAAAAGGTTACTAATTTGGCCTGTGCTTGAAGAATTTGGCCTGTGCTTGTTCACAATCTCGATGACTATCACTGCCCAATTTTGCCCTTTATCATTGCACTAAAATAAAGAGAAAGAAAATGCAAAGTAAATAGTGTTAAGATTTTTTTTTTTTAAGTGAGAGGAGGGAAGGTAGTGAGGCAGACTTCCATATGCACCCTGACCAGGTGCCATCTGGGGCTGATGTGCTTGGACCAATCAAGCTATCTTCAGGGCCACTGGCTACAGGAGGAGAAGAAGGAGAGAAGAGGGAGAGAAAGGGAAATACTAAATAACTAAATAATACTTAGCATCAAACCCAGGATGTCCATGTGCTGAGTAGATGCTTTATCCACTGAGCCAAACAGCCAGTGCTGGTGTTAAGATTCTTGAGTCATTTTCTCACTAGAAAAAAGAAATCCTCTACATTTGGAAAGAAGAAACTTAATTCCAAGTAAAGAGTTGAGGGAGAAGATGGAGAAAAGAGACTGTTTAACATTTGAACAGCCTAACCAGTAGTGGCACAGTGGATAGAGTGTTGACCTGGGAGGCTGAAGACCCAGGCTTGAAACCCTGAGGATATCCGCTTGAGTGCAGGGTTGCCAGCTTGAGCATGGGATCATAAACATGACCCTAAGGTTGCTGGCTTGAGCAAGGGGTCACTGGCTCCACTGGAGCTCCCGGTCAAGGCACATCTGAGAAAGCAATCAATGACCAAATAAAATGCTGTAACAACAAGATAACACTTCTTATCTCTCTTCCTCCCGCCTCTTTCTCGCTAAAAATAAAAAAATTAACATTTGAACAAAATAACAGAAAAAATTTAAAGTTTCAAAATTAGTGGCCTCATTCTGAATATAGCTGGTTTCAAGATTTCTTTTCCATCCTGTTAGACTCACATGTATAGAGCTGTGAAATAATGGAAGAGGCTGGCTGTCCTTGAGTGGGTGGTCCAGCAGAGAGAGAGATGTCCTTCAGATATTCATTTTTTTTTTTGAGAGAGGCAGGGAGAGAGAGAGACAGCAACATCAAGCTGCTCCTGTATATGCCCTGATCGGGGAATCGAACTAACAATCTCTGTGCTCCGAGACAACGCTGCAGCCAACCAAGCTTTCTGGCCAGGCAGAAATTCAATTTAGCCTATTGCAAAGGGCTCCTGTGTCATTTTGGAAAGGCTTTAGAATTCTTTTAGGAGTTACCTGACTTGTAGTGGCCCAGTGGATAAAGCATTGATTGACCTGGAACACTGAGGTTTCCAGCTTGCCGGGTCAAGGCCCATATAAGAAGCAACTATGGGTTGATGCTTCCTACTCCTCCCACACCCCTTTCTCTCTCTCTCTCTCTCTCTCTCTCTCCTCTCTCTAAAAAGAATAAATAAAAATTTTAAAAAGAAAAAAAGAATCCTTTCAGGAGTTTACCTGGTGAACAAGTATTCAGAATCTCTGAGAGCACCTGCCTTTCAGGGCTCTTTTGAAGAGGGTGACTTCTAAATCACTTGAGTCATATTTTACATTTATTTTCATCAGCTATTCCTTCTGTTGCTCTGAATAAATTAAAAAACAATCTACTGTCAAGAGATTTGAAGAAAAATTCTAACCTCAGGGGGAATTGTACTCTAAAGGTTTTCCGTAATGAGACCTTCCCTATCCAAGTCCTCATTATTTTGTTTTGAGAGAGAACAGCAAACATTTCCAGTAGATCCCTGGAAGGGGACTGTGAGGATTAACCTTGCCAGTATAGTTTGGGATGACTTCCAGTGTTTAGAGGTGATATGAGGTCTCAGTTGATCATGTATCTTCTCAAATATTCATCAGGTATCCTCCATCATTCCTTCTATTTTTTGTTCAAATGTCACCTAATCAGTGAGATCTCTCTCTCCTTTTTTTTGTGTGGTAGAGACAGAGAGAGAGTCAGAGAGAGGGACAGATAGGGACAGACAGACAGGAATGGAGAGAGTTGAGAAGCATCAATCATCAGTTTTTCGTTGTGATTTTTTAGTTGTTCATTGATTGCTTTCTCATATGTGCCTTGACCGTGGGGCTACAGCAGACAGAGTGACCCCTTGCTCAAGCCAGCGACCTTGGGTCCAAGCTGGTGAGCTTTGCTCAAACCAGATGAGCCTGCGCTTAAGCTGGTGACCTCGTGGTCTCGAACCTGGGTCCTCCACATCCCAGTCTGACGCTCTATCCACTGCGCCATCGCCTGGCCAGGCAGTGAGATCTCTCTTGACCTTTCTTTTCCCCTTCCCTGTTTTATTTTTCTCATTAGTATTAACACCATCTGACATATTGTATTTGCTTGTATGCTTGTTATTGTTTGTCTTCTTTCACTAGAATCTAGGCTTCATGAGAGGAGGTGGATTTATTCTCTATGGAATCCCTAACAGTAGCACATTGCCTGGCACATAAGGTCTCAAGAGAAGCTTTTGAATAAATGAATAAGAGAAAACCCACATATGTTAAATGCTGTGGAAGAAAAAAGAGATGTTCTTTCAAATATTAACCTCCAATTTAAATTTAGCAGGGTTCATTTGTTATAAAATTGATTCTTGCATTTGTGTGCAGGTCTACAGTGCTAGTAGCTTTGGGTGTTTATTTATTTATTTTACAAAAGTTAATGTTCATCTGAGTAATATTGAGGAACTGCCTAGAAATAAAGAAATGAAGCTTGGAGTGTGCAATAAATTTCAGGAGCCTCCACTGTGAATGATGGAACTGGATAAAGTACTGAGGAAGAAGATGTTTAGTATTTCCTGTGTGTGTGTTTGTGTGGTTATAACATTGCAAAGCTACATCTGGCCACAAGATGACAATATTGTCTGTGTTAAATCCAAGTACTCTACTGTGTCTTCTAAATGGAGTACGGTAATTATAAGTAATAAATAAACCAGAGGGTTTATGAGGGATATAAATTCCTTTAGCAAAAACACTGTATGTGAGGGGTACATTAGCTTGGAAAAATTAAGTGCCAAAGAGATAATTTCTTTTTGTGATGATTGGGAAATAGTTTAAGATATTCCTTCCACCTGGCCAGGAGGTGGCACAGTGGATAGAGTGTTGGACTGGGACGCAGAGGACCTAGGTTTGAGACCCTGAGGTCGCCAGTTTGAGCACGGGCTCATCTGGTTTGAGCAAGGTTCACCAGCTTGAGCCCAAGGTCGCTGGCTCAAGCAAGGGGTCACTGGCTCTGCTATAGCCCCCGGGTCAAGGCACATATGAGAAAGCAATCAATCAACAACTAAGGTGCTGCAACAAAGAATTGATGCTTCTCATCTCTCTCCCTTCCTGTCTGTCTGTCCCTATCTGTCCCTCTCTCTGACTCTCTCTGTCTCTGTCACAAAAAGATATTCCTTCCTTCTTTCCTCCCCTTCTAGTTTTTTTCTTTTTCTTTCTTTCCTTCCATTTCCTTTTCTCAGTTCTCATTTTATATGTAAAAGAAGGACAAGTCAGATGAAACAGATGTACAAGAAAAGGTTAATATTCTCACCATTCCTTTCAATCTCAACCTTCTAATAGTTTCCTGGTTTGTTTTACATTTCTTTCTCTATGTTCATTTATATGTACAGATAGATAAATTGTAATTCTTTACCTATTTAAAAAATATCTCATTGAATGTTGGGAGATAAATTTATTTATTTATTTATTTATTTATTTTTTTGTATTTTTCTGAAGCTGGAAACCGGGAGAGACAGTCAGACAGACTCCCGCATGCGCCTGACCGGGATCCACCCGGCACGCCCACCAGGGGCGACGCTCTGCCCACCAGGGGGCGATGCTCTGCCCCTCCGGGGCGTCGCTCTGCCTCGACCAGAGCCACTCTAGCGCCTGGGGCAGAGGCCAAGGAGCCATCCCCAGCGCCCGGGCCATCTTTGCTCCAATGGAGCCTTGGCTGCGGGAGGGGAAGAGAGAGACAGAGAGGAAGGAGGGGGGCGGGGCGTGGAGAAGCAAATGGGCGCCTCTCCTATGTGCCCTGGCCGGGAATCGAACCCGGGTCAGGAGATAAATTTAGATGTTAGAAAACCTCTCCCATCTTTCCTGTACTGTCACACATATCACCACTACCACATACTCACACCATACCCCCCTCTAATAGCACCCCTGTTTCCACTTTTTCCTGTTTTGAGAAAGAGAAACAGTATAGAGAAAGTGAGCAGTTCTGCCTCTGCTTTATATAATTTTCCTATTTCTCATCGCTCCTCTTTACACACAATTCTATTGTTCAGTGTTTACAGAATCACTTGGACTAAAATAGATCACTGTGGATTTATCTGTAGAAAACATTCATGTGGATAGACTTGTATAAGGGGACCTAGATGGCTTAAGTGGAAGCTTAAAGTCACTTCTTCAGGAAAGGAGCTCCTCCCCTTGGGTTTCTTCTGGGTTTTGCACCCAGATTGAACTTCCTCCCTTACCCACCGGGAGGGAGGAGTGGACACTGCTGGCTCTGGTGGCTCAGGAACAGGGATGCAGAGCCTGGCTCACAGTGTCCTGAAGCAGAAGTGGGGAATCTTCCTTCTTTATGTGTTTCTGACAGTGGGAGGTAAGTCTCAAGTTAATAGGAAACGCTGCTGGGAATTTTTGAAATAGCTTTCTTACAGCTGAATTAAATGACAGCAACTTCTCACACTTGTAATAAAAGTCTTTCCTGATACGAGTTTTCTTTATGTGGTGCTAATTGTTCTTGTCCTCATCCCTGTCCTTCTCCTCCTCCTTTTTCCACAATTTATTTCTATCTAAGGAACTCCTTTACCAGTGGCAGCTTTTTTGTTACCATGTGGAAACTATTTAAATAATGATGTGGCTGCCAGGAGTGCTGCCCTGGTGATGGTCATGTGTCTTCTCACAGGCTCCGTGGGACAAGGTGTTCAGCAGCCCACTGAGCTGACAGCTGCGGAAGGAGTGTCTGTCCAGGTCAACTGCACGTACCGGACATCTGGGTTCAACGGGCTGTTCTGGTACCAACAACATGATGGCGGAACACCCATATTTCTCTCCTACAATGTTCTGGATGGTTTGGAGAAGAGCGATCATTTTTCCTCATTCCTTCATCGCTCTGATACATACAGTTACCTCCTTCTAAAGGAGCTCCAGATGAAAGACTCTGCCTCTTACCTCTGTGCTGTGAGGGACACGATGACAACGAGCCTTCTTCATCTGCACCAGAATGGAAAAGGCAGCCATGGCAGTGAGACTTAAGACAGGATTTTAAACCAGACTGCCTGGATTTGTAGTTCATATTAAGATTTTTCCCCCCTGCTTTGTTATCTTATTATATTGTCTTCAAATTTTCAATGAAGTTTGTTAGATATACAGCCTACTATCAGTTAGGTGTAGAGAAGAAAAATTTATTGTGGTTTTGTCCTACACAAGACAAAGCTGACCAAAGGTCACATTGTAGGTTATTTGTATATCAGATGTGAGGCACACCCAAGTTAAAATAAGTTAGGCAGTCATATGTTACATAATTTGTTTGTATCAAAGATTAAATAAAATTGTCTTTGGTGAACTTTTGAGATGGAATTTGAATGGACATAACTGTGTTGGAAAGCCATCTAATGTTATAAATCAAGGCCTTTAAATGTTCATATTCCTTTTACTGGATAATTCCATTTTTGAGCTCTCAAAGAGAGACAGGTTAGAAAAGAAAGTTAGGGTGAGAGGCTTTGGACTGTAGAGTGTTTATTTGGTGGCATTATTCATTAGGGCAAAATATGGGCAACAATCTAAAGTAAGTTATGATCAATAGAATATTTTCAAGGTATGTTTATTTCTACTGCTGCATAACAAGTTATCACAGCACCTATGTGTTTACTTATAGTTCTCTATGACAGAAGTCTAGGTTGTTTCAACTGGTTCCATGCTTAGGATATCACAAGTCAAGGTGTAGGCTGGCTGAGTTCTTATCTGGAACTCAGGTCTTTGTCCAAGTTCATTTCTATTATTTTTAGAATTCTGTTCCTTGTGCTTATAGGACTGAGGTCCTCATTTTCTTGCTGTTTGTGAGCCAAGGGCATCTTCAGCTACTTAAAGTCACTTGTATTCTTTCTCATGTAATTCCCTCCATCTTTAAACCAACAGCAGCACTTCAAGTCCTTCTTGTGTTTGGAATTTTTGGGCTTCACTTTCTGCCTTCTTCCTCTGCCACCCAACAGAAAAAGTTTATGTATTTTAAAGCCTCATGCGATTATGTTAGGCTTACCTAGATGTCTCCCTTTTTATTTATTTTATTTTATTTATTTTATTTTTTTTGTACTTTTCTGAAGCTGGAAACCGGGAGAAACAGTCAGACAGACTCCCGCATGCGCCCCACCAGGATCCACCCGGCACGCCCACCAGGGGCGATGCTCTGCCCACCAGGGGGCGATGCTCTGCCCCTCCGGGGCATTGCTCTGCCGCGACCAGAGCCACTCTAGCGCCTGGGGCAGAGGCCAAGGAGCCATCCCCAGCGCCTGGGCCATCTTTGCTCCAATGGAGCCTTGGCTGCGGGAGGGGAAGAGAGAGACAGAGAGGAAGGAAGAGGGGGTGGAGAAGCAAATGGGCGCTTCTCCTATGTGCCCTGGCCGGGAATCGAACCTGGGTTCCCGCACACTAGGCCGACGCTCTACCGCTGAGCCAACCGGCCAGGGCCAATGTCTCCCTTTTTAAAGGTCAGCTGTGTCATATAGCACAACACAATCAATAGAGTGATATTTCATCACATTCAAGGTTCTGGGAATTAGGGAATGGAATCTTGGGTTCATTCCTCAAAATTTTCCTTACATACAGCCAGTAAAAGACATTTAAAAAGATTACAAGAACTCTGAGTTGCCAGAAAAAAAGACAAAGCTTAAATATGTATTTTTCATTATAAATCACAACATCACAGTTGACTTATAAAAAAAATTTATAAACTTTTATTACAAATTTGAAATGAGGTGTTTAAAAGTCTTGACTCGAATAGATATGAAACAATTTAAAATCTTTAAAGGTGTGTTGAGAAACACAGGCTTAAATAAAAGAAAACACATTTGTCAATACTTACAACAGATACTGGTAATGTAAAAACCTCCAAACCGTATAGATAATGTAGAAGTTTCTGGTTACCTGGTTAATGGACAAAAAACAGAAACTTAAGGTCTTTAGCTCCAATCTTTTATAAATTTCTTTTTTTAAATAATATTTTTATGTTGAAATTAAATTTAATAGGATGATGTCGATCAATAAGAGTACATAATCTTTTGTTCACTTCTTTTTCTTGTGACAGAGACAAAGAGAGAGACAGAGAGAGGGACAGACAGGGGGAGACAAATAGGAAGGGAGAGAGATGAGAAGCATCAATTCTTCGTTGCAGCATCTTAGTTGTTCATTGTTTGCTTTTCATATGTGCCTTGACCAGGGCCGGGGGGAGGGGCTACAGCTGAGCTAGTGACCCCATGCTCAAGCCAGCGACCTCAGGGTTTTGAACCTCAATACTCCGCGTCCCAGTTCTATCCACTGTGCCACTGCCTGGTCAGGCTTGTTCATTTCTTATTGCTGAAATCGTATATTCATTTTTTCTTTTTGGACAACTGAACTAGATGATGTTGAAGGTAATAAGCTGACCTTTTCTCAGACCAGGTCCTGCTCACTTTCAGAGACAGATTGTCAGCTGGTGAATCTTTGCTATGTGTGGTTTAGGGTGTTCTGTGCATCTGTGGAGGTAACTGAAGTTGTGGTGGTACTGATGTTGAGGTGGATGCTGACCTTGGGTCCCATCTCTTTGATTTTCCTACTCCCCTTTATTATCATCCTCTTTGTGCTATCTTTGAGGGGAGGGTCCCTGAAGAATCATGATCAATAGCCTGATCCATATTCTGTCTCACTGGTCTATCTTCCTCTCCTGTATCCTGATTATCAGCACCCTCCTTCACTTTTTCTTACACCGGAGAGCTGGAATAGTGTGGTCAATGCTCATAGGGTCTCCACATGTAGCAAGCTGAAAAATGTGGTCTGAGGTAGGGCTGGTGCTCTTGAGCCAGGCCTTTGGGATTACTTTCCCATCCCTCATTTTTCTGTGTACTCTCACTGTGTGGTTATTGTAATTGTATGGAGAACCCCTACCATATGGGTAGCATCTATAATGGTTACAGACTGCTGCATATTTACTGCTTTTCTCTAGTGGAACTCCACCAGGTCCTGTAACATTTGCTGCCCTCATACCCTTTTCTCCTCAATAACAAACTCCATGCATAGTCTTTCCATTTCTTATACTGTAAAGGTGGATACATATCATATCATATATCACTACTTTCTTTTTTATTGCTAAATAACATTTATTTGATGAATATACCACATTTTGTTTATCCATTTGTCAATTGATAGACATTTTGGTTGTTTCCAGTTTTTGGCTATTAAGAACAATGCTGCAATAAATATCTGTGAACAATTTTGTTGTGGACATGTTTTCAGTTCTCTTGGGTATATGAGTAAATTTGTTAGGTTATTTAAACTCTATGTTTAACATTTTGAGTAACTGCTACATTGCTTTACAAATTGTCTGAACCACTTTATATTCCTACCAGTAATATATGAGGGTTCTGATTTCTCCACATACTTTTTGACACTTATCATTGTTTTTTCTATTATTGTCATTATAGTGAATGTGAAGGGGTATCTCATTGTGGTTTTGATTTTAGTTTTCCTAAAGGCTAGTTATGTTGAAAATATGTTAATGGGTTTGGCCATTTGTATATATTCTTTGGAGAAATGTCCATTCAAATCATTTGCCCATTTTTTTCTATTTATTTATTTATTTATTTATTTACTGAGAGAGAGAGAGAGAGAGAGTCAGAGAGAGGAATAGATAGGGACAGACAGACAGGAATAGAGAGAGATGAGAAGCATCAACTCTTTGTTGTGGCACCTTAGTTGTTCATTGATTGCTTTCTCATATGTGCCTTGACCAGGGTGCAACAGCAGAGCAAGTGACCCCTTGCTCAAGCCAGTGACCTTGGGCTTCCAGCCAGCGACCTTTGGGCTTGAACTAACAACCATGGAGTCAAGTCTATGATCTCATGCTCAAGCCAGCAAGCCTGTGCTCAAGCCAGTGACCTTGGGGTTTCAAACCTGGGTCCTCTGCATCCCAGTTCGATGCTCTATCCACTGTGCCACCTCCTGGTCAGGTTCAATTTATTTATTTATTGATTGATATTTAGAAAGAGAGAACAGGAGAGAGAGAGAGAGAGAGAGAGAGAGAGAGAGACAGAAACATCATTCTATTTCTGTATGCGCTCTGAGCAGGGATTGAACTGTCAACGTCTATGCATCAGGACAGGATTAACCAACCAAGCTATCCGGCCAGGGCTATTTGCCCATTTTTAAGTTGAAATATTTGTTTTTTAAATGTTGAGTTGTAAGAGTTCTTTATATATTATGAATACAAGTTAGACCACTTATATTTAGTGTAATCACTGATGGGGTTTGATTTTAATTCACCATTTTGCTATTTGTTTCTTATCCTCATTTTTTTCTATGTTCTTTTTCTTTTTTGAATTTGAACTGAGTTTTAAAACATATTTTACCTCTAATATTACCTTATTAGCTATACCATTTTATTTGAGCTGTTTTTCTAGCATTTAGAATATATATCTTTAATTCAGTATACCATAAAATATTATACCACTGCCTACATAATATATGAATCTTTCAAACTACTGTTTTTATTTTCCCAGCCTTTTTGTTCTTATTTTTATATATAAATATTTTACTCCTGCATGTTATACATTCCAAAATATATTATTATTACTTTTTGCTTTAGGTGGTCAAAATTCTTTTAAGAAGATTTAGAAACTGACTGATTACAAACCTCTAGGTATTTTTGCTTCATTGTAAGAGGTCAGGTAGACAATCTGTAAAGTGTGGATTATATATTTTTGCTTTGGACTTTTACTCAACAGAAAAGACAAAAATGAGGAGGTAAGTCAGACATTTCTGGAAATTAAATTAGTCTAGGCTCTATATTGGGTATTTTGGGAGTCCATGGAATGGTACCAATTTAGTTAGTATTCATGGTTCCACTTGTCATTGGCCTTTGAATCCCTTGTGTGTATTGCAGTGGTTAGTACAGTGGCTAAACAAACTGATGTCATGCCAATTAGGAAAGTTTGGAACTTTTCCTTATTTGGAAGCTGCTGGTTTTATTGTCCATTTATTATATTGCTAAATGAAGAAGATTAATCACTGGAAATTCATTGAAATGTAAAAGTTTTAATAATACCCCTGAGTACTTGTTGATGGCAAATTGAATTATAGTCATTCAGTAGTTCCTTCAAAATCCTATGCCAGCCTGACCAGGAAGTGGTGCAGTGGATAGAGCGTTGGATTGGGATGTGGAGTATCCAGGTTTGAGACCCTGAGGTCGCCAGCTTGAGCGCAGGCTCATCTGGTTTGAGCAAGGCTCACCAGCTTGAGCCCAAGGTCGCTGGCTCGAGCAAGGGGTCACTCGGTCTGCCATAGCTCCCCAGTCAAGGCACATAAAAGAAATCAATCAATGAACAACTAAGGAGCTGCAATGAAGAATTGATGTTTCTCATCTCTCTCTGTTTCTGTCTGTCTGCCCCTATCTGTCCCTCTCTCTGTCTCTGCCACACACACAAAAAAAATCCTATGCCAGATAGATAAAAATTTCAAAGCTTTCAACACTGAAATTCACCCTGTGCAGAATTTTGTGCTGTGATTGTACAGCCTAAGCTTCTGTAATACAGTATAAGAGGAGAAATGAAACATTAGAGGAGGTACAGGAGTTTATAATAAGTGTTTGATGTCAGTGGGTAATCTATTTTCAACAAGCAAGAAAAGTGTATAAATGTTGCAGATTATACATTGAATAATACTGTTATGGACTATAAAATAGAGCCAGAGTTTAAGAGAGTTACTAGCTTGATAGAGTTGATTTGATTACACCTTTCCTATTTTTTTTCTGCCTCACCTTCATAAAGTGATAATAATTATTGTTAGTTTTGTAAGGTGGATGTTGAGGGTGGGAGAGAAGAGATATGAGATCTTCAAAGGAAGTTTATTCTTTATGTGTGTTAAATGAACAGTAGTCTTCTTATATACCTAAACCTTCCTAATCCTAAACCACATTCTCATCTTTAAGAGCATTGTAAGGAAGTTAATTGTATTAGTGAGGGTTCTCCAGAGAAATATAACCAATGTCTATCTGTTTGTCTATTTATCTATCATCTATCTATCTGTCTATCATCTATCTATCATCTATAGGTGATATATCATCTATCTATCACCTATCATCTATCTATCTATCATCTATCTATCTATCTATCTATCTATCTATCTATCTATCTATCATCTATCTATCTATCATCTATTGATAAAAATAAATTGTACGTGTAAGGAAAGGGAAAAAGAGATATTTAGTTATTTAAGAAATTGACACATGAGATTGTGCAGTCTGGTTAATCTGAATTTTGCAGGTCAGGCCATCAGGCTGGAATTCTGGCAGGAGTCAGTCTTACATTCTTGAGTCAGAAGGCAGTCTGGAGATGAATTCCTTCTTCTGGACACCTCAGACTTTTCTTTAAGGCCTTCTGCTGACTGTATTAGGCCTATCCACATTATGGAGGGTAATTGGCTTTACTCAATGTCTACTGATTTAAATGTTAATTATATTTGAAAAACACTTTCACAAGAACATTTAGACTGGTGTTTGGCTACACAAGTGGGTGTCATGGCCTATACAAGTTAACAGATAAAAATTAACCACCACAATAATTAAAGGGATAAAATTGTTACATATTTTCCAGATAATGAAAATAAAACTAAGTGAGTTGCCCAAGTATTCTCAGAGATATGATAAATACATTGGTTAAAGAAGCAGAATCCAAATTTTTAGATATATTAACTCACAAAATAGGTCTTCACTCAATAATGTTTATTGCTTCAGCAGGACAGCAATAGAACTTAAGATAATCTTGTTTTGATTTGACACAATTCCTTAATAACTTTTACACTATAGTTTCCTTCAACTTTATGAGGTATAATTGACAAATAAAATTAAATATATTTAAGGTAACTGTGGTAATTTGAGGTATGTGTACATTGTGCCATGATTACCGCAATCAAAACACTTTTATATTTTCTTGATACAAAATGTTAAGCTTAAACTTAATATCAGGTCATATGTCTTAAAGTATGCCATTTATTTATATTAACAAAAAATGATTATTTTTCTTCTATAATGAGTATTTGTTGGAACCAGCTCAAATATCGTTCTATAATGCCATGGTAATTACTGATTAAAGTGGAAATTGCAAGTAGATTTAGTTTTACCTTACTTGGCCAGAGGAAGAGAAGACATTGAAAAGGACAAGTGCAAAATTTACAGATAATGAAGTGTTTTAAAAAATCCAGGGACCGCCTGACCTGTGGTGGTGCAGTGGATAAAGCGTCAACCTGGAAATGCTGTGGTCGCCGGTTCAAAACCCTGGTCAAGGCACATATGGGAGTTGATGCTTCCAGCTCCTCTCTCTCTCTATCTCTCTCCCCCCCCAAAATGAATAAAAAAAAAAAATAAAATAAAAAATCCAGGGACCAACAACAAAAGGGCAGAACTAATTAAACAGAAAACCAATTACTAATGTCCAAATCAGAGTGTTTTTAATTTTGTATTAAAAAATATTATGTTTTCTTTGTTTAATTTCAGAAGGAATTATGAAGGAAATGGATAAAAATATTATAACAATCAGCTAAACTACCCTTGCATAATTGTAAAAAATTAGTTAGTTTTACCACCTCTTTAACTTGCTTTGCCTGCCATGCTTGCTGTGGATATGCCCATGCATGCACATATGTACATGGTGTTGGTCTCAATCACTTGTCTGATATGTTGCATAAGTGTGTGGTATGTGAAGTTTAATGGAATTCTTTTAACTGATAAAAATTATTTTAACCTCTCTTCCATCTCGGGACTCAGGGTACTTTTGTTATGTTGCTTTCTTTTTTTTTTTTTTTTTTTTAATTTTTCTGAAGCTGGAAACAGGGAGAGAGAGTCAGACAGACTCCCGCATGCGCCCCACCGGGATCCACCCGGCACGCCCACCAGGGGCGACGCTCTGCCCACCAGGGGGCGTGCTCTGCCCATCCTGGGGGTCGCCATGTTGCGACCAGAGCCACTCTAGCGCCTGAGGCAGAGGCCACAGAGCCATCCCCAGCGCCCGGGCCATCTTTGCTCCAATGGAGCCTTGGCTGCGGGAGGGGAAGAGAGAGACAGAGAGGAAAGCGTGGCGGAGGGGTGGAGAAGCAAATGGGCGCTTCTCCTGTGTGCCCTGGCCGGGAATCGAACCCGGGTCCTCCGCACGCTAGGCCGACGCTCTACCGCTGAGCCAACCGGCCAGGGCCGTTATGTTACTTTCTATGAGGTCACTTATACATACACACCACAAACACACATATTCTCCAAGATTCCTTAAAATGTCTATGATTATGACTTGTGATCTTTTAGATTTTTCCGTAGCACCTGTTCCTTTTTCTAGTTATCAGAAAAGTCATTGGAGAATTATGGAGTTTTGGAGTTGGGAAGGATCAAGACAATCACTTCTCTTTGCCTTTTTGCATTTGAATCCCTAGCACAATTTCTAGCTAGGCACTCACAAATGTTTACAGAATGAGTGTAAAATATACAACTTTCCAAAGAAAGAATGAGTCTCTTCTACTGGTAGGTAGACGATCATTCAATCTTAGCTTGTTTGTCTGAGCAAGGCTATCCTTATTACTACCAGAGAAAGCCAGTTCTTTCTGTGCTCTGAAAGCTAGCATACAGATTAGATTTGACCCATTCTAGAAAAGAAATGGAAGACTACAGCTGAGGTAGGATAGTTCAGCTCCCCTGGACTTCCTTACTCAGTATCAATCTCTGGGACATAACTGACCTTGACTACATCCTTGGAAATATTGGAGGAAGTACTGTAAAATGCTATCTCTGTATGCAGAGAAGAGGACACCATTTAGTTCTTACCTTAAAAACAATTCTCACCTTTAAAACCTTGGAGAAGGTTTCTTTTTCAGAGGTTTCTTTTCCTGTTTTGGTTGACAACCAGGTAGACAATATCATAACATACTATGGAGGGTCCAATATTTTAAAAAGGAAAAAATACAATATTCTGTGAAGGATAAAATCTTGTAAAAGGAAAGTAAGTACAATATACTAGAAAGGGATCTAGGAGTTCATTGAGCTCATCAGCTCTCTGTGGAGGCAACTGCTGATTGGTGGAAACCTAAGGGAGGAGAAATGGAACAGAGAATTCCAGCTTTGCATGCAAAAACAGTGCAAGCCATGAAATATCTCAGAACCTTAGCTACATTCTATTTGATTGGAGAAGTAAATGCATATAAGCTTCAATTTTTTTGGTATTTTCTTTCCAAAGTGAGAAGTGTGTGTGTGGGGGAGCAGGTGCCTGACTGGGATCCACCCAGCATGCCCACTAGGGGGCAATGCTTGGCCCATCTGGGGCATTGCTCTGCTGCAACTGGAGTGATTCTAGTGCCTGAGGTGGAGGCCATGGAGCCATCTTCCGTACCTGGGACAAAGAGATATAAAACCACGTTGGACAGGGAGAGATGAAACAAGTTATTTCTCCATTACTGTGATAAGATATCAGTGCTTAGATTTAGCTTATAGATTTTTACAGAAGAAATTAAAATTTTATTTACCCAAATACATAATTTGTCACACAAATCCTGGCCTTGAACACAGTTTTCTTTATTGTCCTTTTGACTCCATTTTTCACTAACCCAAATTACTTGATACCCTCTTGGGTCGGTCATGATACCCTGAAACAGTAATTTCAATGATCTAGTTATCAGAAGGCAGAAGCATTTCACCAAGTTACTGGACAACTGGCAATGTGACTGGGCATTTTTAAAACAATTATTTAGAAATCCTGGATAAAAACCTGAAAACCTTAAAAAATCTGAAGACAGTGAACTCTCCTCCATCCCTCAGATGAAAGCTGACTAGCTTTTTCTTAAACTGGAAGTCAAGGTTCAGGTCTAATAGAAACACCATTGTATTGATTAGATTATCCTCAGCTCGTTTTTTTTTTTTACCTGTAAACTCTTTCATTTATATTTATGTGTATATAATTTCACCAATTTCTTTCCGTTCTCTGATCCTATTTTATCACCCCCTTTCCCTCTGTCCACTTTCCCTCTGGACCCATTGATCCTGCCTCTGTCGCTATTCCATTCTTCAGTTCATATTGTTCATTGGATTCCTCAAATGAGTGAGGTCATATGATATTTTTCTTTCTCTGCCTGGTTTATTTACTTAACATAATAGTTTCCAGGTCCATCTATGTTGTCGCAAAAGGTAAGATTTCCTTCTTTTTCATGGCCCTATAGTATTCCATTGTGTATATGTACCACTGCTTTTTTTAATCCACTCATCCACTGATGGACACTTGGACTGTTTCTAGATCTTGGCTATTGTGAACAATGCTGCAGTAAACATGGGGGTGCATTTCTTCTTTTGAATCAGTGATTTAGTGTTCTTAGGATATATTCCTAAAAGTGGGATAGCTGGGTCAAAAGGCAGTTCCATTTTTAATTTTTTTTTTTTTTTTTTTTGTATTTTTCTGAAGCTGGAAACGGGGAGAGACAGTCAGACAGACTCCCGCATGCGCCCAACCGGGATCCACCCGGCACACCCACCAGGGGGCGACGCTCTGCCCACCAGGGGGCGATGCTCTGCCCCTCCGGGGGGTCGCTCTGCTGCGACCAGAGCCACTCTAGCACCTGGGGCAGAGGCCAAGGAGCCATCCCCAGCGCCTGGGCCATCTTTGCTCCAATGGAGCCTCGCTGTGGGAGGGGAAGAGAGAGACAGAGAGGAAGGAGAGGGGGAGGGGTGGAGAAGCAGATGGGCGCTTCTCCTGTATGCCCTGGCCGGGAATCGAACCCGGGACTTCTGCACGCCAGGCCGATGCTCTACCACTGAGCCAACCGGCCAGGGCCATTTTTAATTTTTTTGAGGAATCTCCATACTGTTTTCCACAGTGGATGCACCAGTCTGCATTCCCACCAGCAGTGCAGGAGGGTTCCCTTTTCTCCACATCCTGGCCAGCACTTATTCTGTGTTGTTTTGTTAATGAGCGCCATTCTGACTGGTGTGAGGTGATAGCTCATTGTGGTTTTAATTTGCATTTCTCTAATGATTAGTGATGTTGAGCATTTTTTTTTTTAGAGAGGAGAGAGAGAGACAGAGGTGGGGAGAGACAGAGAGAGAGAAGGGGGGAGGAGCTGGAAGTATCAACTCCCATATGTGCCTTGACCAGGAAAGCCCAGGGTTTCGAACCGGTGACCTCAGCATTTCCAGGTCAACGCTTTATCCACTGCGCCACCACAGGTCAGTGCAATGTTGAGCATTTTTACATCTACCTATTGGTCATTTGTATGTCCTCTTTGGAGAAGTGTCTATTCATTTTTTTGCCCATTTTTTTTCATTTTTTTTTTCTGAAGCTAGAAACAGGGAGAGACAATCAGACAGACTCCTGCATGCGCCCGACCGGGATCCACCTGGCACACCCACCATGGGGCAACGCTCTGCCCACCAGGGGGCGATGCTCTGCCCATCCTGGGCGTCGCCATGTTGCGACCAGAGCCACTCTAGCGCCTGAGGCAGAGGCCACAGAACCATCCCCAGCGCCCGGGCCATCTTTGCTCCAATGGAGCCTTGGCTGCGGGAGGGGAAGAGAGAGACAGAGAGGAAGGAGAGGGGAGGAGTGGAGAAGCAAATGGGTGCTTCTCCTGTGTGCCCTGGCTGGGAATCGAACCCGGGTCCTCCGCACACTAGGCCGACGCTCTACCGCTGAGCCAACCGGCCAGGGCTTTTTTGCCCATTTTTTGATTGGACTGTTTATCTTCCTGGTGTTGAGTTTTACAAGTTCTTTATATAAATAAATTTTGGTTATTAACCCCTTATCAGACATATTGTCGAATATATTCTCCCATTGTGTGGTTTGTCTTTTTATTTTGTTCATATTGTGTTTGGCTGTGCACAATCTTTTTAGTTTGATATAGTCCCATTTGTTTATCCCGTCTTTTATTTCACTTGCCCGTGCAGATAAATCAGCAAATATATTGCTCTGAGTGATGTCGGACAGGTTATTGCCTATGTTTCCTTCTAGGATGCTTATGGTTTCATGACTTACATTGAAGTCTTTTATCCATTTTGAGTTTATTTTTGTGAATGATGTGAGTTGGTGGTCTAGTTTTATCTTTTTGCAGATAGCTGTCCTATTTTCCCAACAGCATCTGTTAAAGAGACTGTCTTTACTCCATTGTATGCTCTTACCTCCTTTGTCAAATATAAATTGTCCATAAAGGTGTAGGTTTATTTCAGGGTTCTCTGTTCTGTTCCATTGATCTATATGCCTGTTCTCATGCCAGTACCAGGCTGTTTTGAGTAAAATGTCCTTGTAGTATAATGATATCAGGAAGTGTGATACCACCCACTTTACTCTTCTTTTTCAAGATTGCTGAGGCTATTCGTGGTTTTTTTTTTTTTTGTTCCATATGAATTTTTGGAATATTTATTCTATATCTTTGAAATATATCATTGGTATTTTAATAGGAATTGCATTGATGTTATAAATTGGTTTGGGTAATATAGACATTTTAATGATGTTTATTCTTCCTAACCATGAACACGGTATATGCTTCCACTTGTTTGTATCTTCTGTGATTTCTTTTATCAATGTTTTATAATTTTCTGGGTACAATTCTTTAACCTCCTTGGTTAAATTTACTCCTAGGTACTTTATTTTTTTTGTTGCAATAGTGAAGGGGATTGTTTTCTTAATTTCTCTTTCAGACAGATCATTGTTGGTGTATAAAAATGCCTCTGATTTCTGAGTATTAATTTTATATCCTGCCTCCTTGCTGAATTCATTTATCAGGTCTAGTAGTTTTTTGACTGTGACTTTAGGGTTTTTTATGTACAGTATCATATCATCAGCAAGGATAGTTTTACTTCTTCTTTTCCAGTTTGAATGCCTTTTATTTTTTCTTTTTGTCTGATTGCTGTGGCTAGGACTTCCCAAACTATGTTGAATAAGAATGGTGAAAGGGGCACTCCTGCCTTGTTCCTGATCTTAAGGGGATTGCTTTAAACTTTTGTCCATTGAGTATGACATTGGCTGTGGGTTTATCATAGATGGCCTTTATTATGTTGAGGTATGTTCCCTGTATTCCCAGTTTGCTGAGAGTTTAGATCATAAATGGGTGCTGGATTTTATCAAATGCTTTTTCTGCATCTATTGATATTATCATGTCGTTTTTATATTGATTTGCATATATTGTACCAGCCTTTCCTCCCCATAATAAATCCCACTTGATCATGATGTATGATTTTTTTCATGTATTGCTGGATCTGGTTCGCTAATATTTTGTTGAGAATTTCAGCATCTATATTCATCAGGGATAAAGGTCTATGGTTTTATTTCTTTGTGTTCTTTGCCTGGTTTTGGAATCAGAATAATGCTCGCCTCATAAAATGACATTGGATATCTTCCCTCCTCTTGCATTTTTAAAAAGAGCTTGATAAGGATAGGAGTTAGTTCTTCTTTGAATGTTTCATAGAATTCGCCTGTGAAGCTCTCTGGCCCAGGGCTTTTGTTTGTTGGGAGTATTTTGATAACTGTTTTGATGTCATTTGTTGTAATCGATATATTTAGGTTTTCTGATTCTTCTGGATTGATTTTTGAGAGATTATATTTTTCAAGGAATTTGTCAATTTTACCTAGGTTGTCTAATCTTTGGCATACAGTTCTTTTTTTTTTTATACAATTCTTTTTTTAAAAATTAAATTTAATGCAGTGACATTGATAAATCAGGGTACACATGTTGAGTGAAAACATCTCCAGATTATTTTGACATTTGATTGTGCTGTATACCCCTCCCCCAAAGTCAAATTGTCTTCTGTCACCTTCTATCTGGTTTTCTTTGTGCCCCTCCCCTCCCCCACCCTCTCTCCCTTTCCTCATCCCCTCCCCCTTCCCCCACCCCCCACCCCCATTGCCATCACATTTTTGTTCATGTCTCTGAGTCTCATTTTAATGTCCCATCTATGTATGGATTCATATAGTTCTTGTTTTTTCTGATTTACTTATTTCACTCCGTATAATGTTATCAAGGTCCATCCATGTTATTGTAAATGATCCGATGTCATCATTTCTTATGGCTGAGTAGAGTATTCCATAGTATATATGTACCAAAGCTTTTTAATCCACTCATCCTCTGACGGACACTTGGGCTGTTTCCAGATCTTCGCTATTGTGAACAATGCTGCCACAAACATGCGGGTGCATTTCTCCTTTTGGAGCTGTTCTATGGTATTCTTGGGGTATATTCCTAAAAGTGGGATAGCTGGATCAAAAGGCAGTTTGATTTTCAGTTTTTTGAGGAATCTCCATACTGTTTTCCACAGAGGCTGCACCAGTCTGCATTACCACCAGCAGTGCAGAAGGGTTCCCTTTTTCCACATCCTGGCCAGCACTTATTCTGTGTTGTTTTGTTGATGAGTGCCATTCTGGCTGGTGTAAGGTGATATCTCATTGTGGTTTTAATTTGCATTTCTCTAATGATTAGTGATGTTGAGCATTTTTTCATATGCCTATTGGCCATCTGTATGTCCTCTTTGGAGAAGAGTCTATTCATTTCTTTTTCCCATTTTTGATTGGATTGATTGTCTTCCTGGTGTTGAGATTTACAAATTCTTTATAAATTTTGGTTATTAACCCCTTATCAGATGTATTGTCAAATATGTTCTCCCATTGTGTAGCTCATCTTTTTATTCTGTTCTTATTGTCTTTAGCTGTGCAAAGCTTTTTAGTTTGATATAGTCCCATTTGTTTATCCTGTCTTTTATTTCACTTGCCTGTGGAGATAAATCAGCAAATATATTGCTCCGAGAGATGTCGGAGAGCTTACTGCCTATGTTTTCTTCTAAGATGCTTATGGTTTCACGGCCTATATTTAAGTCTTTTATCCATTTTGAGTTTATTTTTGTGAATGGTTTAAGCTGGTGATCTAGTTTCAATTTTTTGCAGAGCTGTCCAATTTTCCCAGCACCATTTGTTAAAGAGGCTGTCTTTACTCCATTGTATTTCCTTACCTCCTTTGTCAAATATCAGTTGTCCATAGAGCTGTGGGTTTATTTCTGGGTTTTCTATTCTGTTCCATTGATCTATATGCCTGTTCTTATGCCAGTACCAGGCTGTTTTGAGTACAATGGCCTTGTAGTATAACTTGATATCAGGAAGTGTGATACCTCCCACTTTATTCTTCTTTTTTAAGATTGCTGAGGCTATTTGTGTTCTTTTTTGGTTCCATATAAATTTTTAGAATATGTGATCTATATCTTTGAAGTAAGACATTGGTATTTTAATTGATATTTCATTGAATTTATAGTTTGCTTTTGGTAATATAGACATTTTAATGATGTTTATTCTTCCTAAGCATGAGCATGGTATATGCTTCCACTTGTTTGTATCTTCCTTGATTTCTTTTATCAATGCTTTGTAATTTTTCAAGTACAAGTCTTTAGTCTCCTTGGTTAAGTTTATTCCTAGGTACTTTATTTTTTTGGTTGTAATAGTGAAGGGGATTGTTTCCTTAATTTCTCTTTCTGACTGTTCATTGTTGGTGTATAAAAATGCTTCTGATTTCTGAGTATTAATTTTGTATCCTGCCACTTTGCTGAATTCATTTATCAGGTCCAGTAGTTTTTTGACAGAGACTTTAGAGTTTTCTATATACAATGTCATATTGTCTACAAATAACGATAGTTTTATTTCTTCTTTTCCAACTTGAATGCCTTTTATTTCTTCTTCTTGTCTGATTGCTTTGGTTAGGACTTCCAGGACTATGTTAAATAAGAGTGGTGAAAGGGGAAACCCCTGTCTTGTTCCTGATCTTAAGGATATTGCTTTTAATTTTTGCCCATTGAGTATGATGTTGGCTGTGGGTTTGTCATAGATGGCTTTTATCATGTTTAGATATGTTCCCTGTATTCCCACTTTGCTGAGAGTTTTGTTCATGAATGGGTGCTGGATTTTATCAAATGCTTTTTCTGCATCTGTTGAAATTATCATATGGTTTTTCTCCTTCTTTTTGTTTATGTGATGAATCACATTGATTCATTTACAAATATTGTACCAGCCTTGCCTCCCAAGAATAAATCCCACTTGATCATGCTGTATGATTTTTTCCATATATTGTTGGATCCGGTTTGCTAATATTTTGTTGAGGATTTTAGCATCTACATTCATCAGAGATATTGGCCTATAATTTTCTTTCTTTGTGTTGTCTTTGCCTGGTTTTGGAATCAGAATTATGCTCGCCTCATAAAAGGAGCTTGGATGTCTTCCTTCCTCTTGAATTTTTGAAATAGTTTGAGAAGGATAGGAGTTAGTTCTTCTTTGAATAGTTGGTAGAATTCACTTGTGAAGCCATCAGGCCCCGGACTTATTTTTGTTGGGAGTTTTTTGATAACTGTTTCGATCTCATTTGGTGTAATCAGTCTGTTTAGGTTTTCTGATTCTTCCAGATTGATATTTGGAAGATTGTATGTTTCAAGGAATTTGTCCATTTCATCTAGGTTGTCTAGTTTTTTGGCATACAGTTCTTCATAGTATTTTCTTACAATATTTTGTATTTCTGTTGTGTCAGTTGTTATTTCTCCTCTCTCATTTCTAATTTTATTTATTTGAGTCCTCTCTCTCTTTTTCTTGGTGAGTCTAGTTAAAGATTCATCAATCTTGTTTACCTTTTCAAAGAACAAGCTCCTGGTTTCATTGATCCTCTGTATTGTTTCTTTAGCCTCTATGTCATTTATTTCTGCTCTGATCTTTATTATTTCCTTCCTTCTACTACATTTGGGCTTTACTTGCTGTTCTTTTTCTAGCTCTTTTAGATGCAGGGTTAAGTTGTTTATTTGAACTTTTTCTAGCTTCTTAAAGTGTGCCTGTAGTGCTATGAACTTCCCTCTCAGCACTGCTTTTGCTGTGTCCCATAAATTTTGAGTTGTTGTATGCTCATTGTCATTCGTTTCTAGGAATTTCTTTATTTCTTCTTTGATCTCATTCTTAATCCATTCGTTATTTAACAACCTGCTATTTAGTTTCTATGTGTTTGAGAATTTTGAGCTTTTCTGTTGTGGTTCATTTCTAGTTTCATGCTGTTGTGATCAGAGAAATTGCTTGATATGATTTCAATCTTCTTAAATTTGTTGAGAGCACTTTTGTACCCTAACATGTGGTCTATCCTAGAGAATGTACCATGAGCACTTGGAAAGAATGTATATTCTGCTGCTTTAGGGTGAAAGGTTCTGAAGATATCTATTAAATCGAGTTGATCTAGTGTTTCCAATAAGTCTGCTGTTTCTTTGTTAATTTTCTTTCTTGAGGATCTATCTAGTGATGTTAGTGGGGTATTGAAATCCCCTACTATTATAGTATTGCTGTTGATCTCGCCCTTTAAATCCATCAAAGTCTGCTTTATATATTTGGGTGCTCCTATATTAGGTGCATAGATATTTATAATAGTTATATCTTCCTGTTGGATTACTCCTTTGTTTTAAATTCCAATTTGTCTGATATAAGTATCGCTACCCCAGGTTTTTTTTATTTTTATTTGCATGAAATGTTATTTTCCATCCTTTTACCTTCAATCTATGTGTGTCTTTTGTTCTAAGGTGTGTCTCTTGTAGACAGCATATGTATGGGTCCTGTTTTTTTATTCATGCAACTACCCTATGCCTTTTGATTGGATTATTTAATCCATTTACATTTAAGGTTATTGATATGTAGTTGTTTATTGCCATTTTATTCTTTAAAGCTGTATTTCTTTTTTGCTATATTCTTTTCCCACTTTGATCTGTTTACTACAGGTCCCTTAACATTTCCTGCAGCATTGGTTTGGTTGTAATGAATTCCTTGAGTTGTTTATTGTCTGGGAAACTTTTTATTTCTTCTTCGATTTTAAATAATAGTGTTACTGGATAAAGTAGTCTTGGTTGTAGGTTCTTGTTCTGCATTACTTTGAATATTTCTTGCCATTCCCTTCTGGCCTCAAGTGTTTCTGTTGAGAAGTCAGATGTCATCCTTATGGGAGCTCCTTTGTAGGTAATAGCTTTTTTTTCTCTTGCAGCTTTTAATATTTTCTCTTTATCGCTTAGGTTTGGTATTTTAATTATGATGTGTCTTGGTGTAGGTTTTTTTTTTTTTTTGGTTTCTCTTTAATGGAGTCCTCTGTACTTCTTGAACTTGTGAGAGTTTCTCCTGCATTAATTTAGGGAAGTTTTCATCTATGATATGATTGAACAAAGTCTCTATCCCTTGTTCTTTTTCTTCTTCTTCAGGAACCCCTATGATACAGATGTTATTTCTCTTCATATTGTCACAGAGCTCTTTAAGAGTTTCCTCAGTCTTTTTGAGTCTCTTTTCTTTTTTCTTCTCTGCTTTCATGCCTTCATTTCAGTTGTCCTCCAACTCGCTGATTTGATCTTCAGCTCTATCTATCCTGTTTTTAATTCCTTCCATTGTGGTCTTTATTTCTGATATTGTATTTGTCATCTCCGACTGATTCTTTTTTATAGTTGCTATTTCTTTATTTATGTGTTCATAATGACCATCCATTGTTGTTCTAAGATCCCTAAGCATCCTTACAATCATTATTTTGTACTCCGCATCTGGAAGTTTGATTATTTCCATACACTCAGTTCGTCTCCTGAAGGGTTCTCTTGTGGTTTTATTTGGATTACACTTTTTTGTCTTCTCATTATCGGTGTTTTGTTTGTAGAGTTGGTTGAGTCTAGGCTTGGTGTTGTCTGCCTCCAGTTTTCAGTTGTGTTATTTCTAGGTCTTCTTGGGTTGGTATCAGCTATTATTTGTAATCCACTTTCAGATTTGGGCAGCTTTGAAGTCTTGATTTGTTTGTTTTCTTAACAGGTGATAGTCTTGTTTACTGATCTCAGCAGGGGGCTTTTTTGAAACTGTATCCAGGAATGTGATGGGTGTATCCTGAGACTCTGAAGGCCTCTTCCACCAGCTAATCTCTCTGGGGGCAGGGTGTTTTCTGAGCTTCAGTAGGGAGAGGTGTATCTCAGATCTCCATGGAGACCTGAGTTACTGCCCCTCCTCCCCACTTCTTGTTTACAGCTGTGTCTTGTTGCACTGATTGGACCTGGAGAGATGTCTGAAGATCTCTGATCTGGAAGCAATTCAGTACTGTTTTGTGGAATGGTCATCCCTCCCCTAGCTATGGCTGCCTCTAGCATGGATGAGTCAGCTTTTTTAGGTCATCTCCTGCATTCCTCAGCTCCTCACAGTCTGTCCCTCTCTCTCTTTTTTCCACTTCGGAGATAAGCTGGTCTTTTCAACACACCTCGCTCCCTGTTCACCAGGCAAGTGGCTGTGAGTGGTATTTTCTGCTATTTTCCCTTGTGTGAGTTCCCCTCTAGGCTCTCAGCCTCACCCCCCCCTCCATTCCTGTAAGTAGGGGATATTCAGGAGCTCCCTACCAGGTTTGTTGTGGGTTCTTCTTTGCTCCTTGGTTTTTGAGAGCTGTTCTTGTAGTCCAGAGTTGGTTTTTCACGCTGATTTTTCCTAAATTGATTTGTATTTCAGTTTGGTGGTTAGAGCTGGGCGTCTGTGCATCTGCTACTCTGCTGCCATCTTCAGGTCTCTACAGTTCTTTATAGTATTTTTTTATAATCCTTTGCATTTTTGATATATCAATTGTTACTTCTCTACTCTCATTTTTAACTTTATTTATTTGAGTCCTCTCTTTTTTTTTTTTTTGGTGTGTCTAGTTAAAGGTTCATTTATCTTATTTATGTTTTCAAAGAACCAGCTCTTGGTTTCATTATTTTTTGTGTTGTTTTTAGCCTCTATGTCATTTATTTCTGCTCTGATCTTTATTATTTCCTTCATTCTATTTCCTCTGAGCCTTACTTGCTGTTCTTTTTCTAGTTCTTTTAGTTGCAGGGTTAAGTTGTTTATCTGAGCCTTTTCTAGGTTCTTAATGTTTGCCTGTAATGCTGTGAACTTCCCTCTCAGATATGCTTTTGCTCTGTCCCCAAAATTTTGAGTTGTTGTATGCTCATTTTCATTTGTTTCAAGGAAATTTTTGATTTATTTCTTGATTTCATTGTTGACCCATTCATTATTTAATAACATGGTTTTTAGTTTCCAAGTGTTTGAGTGTTTTTCAGTTTTTCTATTGTAGGTGATTTCTAGTTTCATGTCATTGTGGTCAGAGAAGATGCTTGATATGATTTCAATCTTCTTAAATTTGTTGAGGCTCATTTTATACCCTAACATGTGGTCTATCCTAGAGAATATACCATGAACACTTGAAAGGAATGTATATTCTGCCACTTTAGGGTGAAAGGTTCTGAAGATATCTATTAAATCCAGTTGATGTAGTGTGTCCCTTAATTCTGCTGTTTCTTTATTAATTTTCTTTCTTGAGGATCTATTCCAGGGGTCCCCAAACTTTTTACACAGGGGACCAGTCACTGTCCCTCAGACCGTTGGAGGGCCAGACTATAAAAAAAACTATGAACAAATCCTTAAGCACACTGCACATACCTTATTTTAAAGTAAAAAAACCAAAATGGGAACAAATACAATATTTAAAATAAAGAACAAGTAAATTTAAATCAACAAACTGACCAGTATTTCAATGGGAACTATGCTCCTCTCACTAACCACCAATGAAAGAGGTGCCCCTTACGAAAGTGCGGCAGGCGCTGGATAAATGGCCTCAGGGCCCGCATGCGACCCTGATCTATTCAGTAATGTTAGTGGGGTATTGAAATCTCCCACTATTATAGTATTGCTGTTGATATCCTCCTTTATGTCCATCAAAATCTGCTTTATATATGTAGGTGCTCTTATATTAGGTGCATAGATATTTATAATGGTTATCTCTTCCTGATGGATTCTTCCTTTATGATTATGTAGTGACCTTCTTTATCCCTTACTATAGTCTTTGCTTTAAAGTCTAATTGGTCAGATACAAGTATTGCTATCCCAGCTTTTTTTCCATTTCTATTTGCATGCAATATTTTTTTTCATTTTTTTTTTACTTTCAGTCTGTGTGTATCTTTTGTTTTGAGGTGGGTCTCCTGTAGACAGCATATATATCAGTCTTGTTTTCTTATCCATTCAGCTACCCTATGTCTTTTGATTGGAGCATTTAATCTATTTACATTTAAGGTTATTATTGATATGTAGTTGTTTATTACCTTTTTTTCTTCAAATCTACATTTCTCTTTTACTAGATTTCCCCCCCACTTTGTTCTGTCTACAGCAGGCTTCTTAATATTTCTTGCAGCATTGGTTTGGTTGTGATGAATTCCTTGAGTTTATTTTGTCTGGGAAGCTTTTTATTTCTTCTTTAATTTTAAATGATAGCCTTGCTGGAAAAAGTAGTCTTGGTTGTAAGCTCTTGTTCTGTATTACTTTGAATATTTCTTGCCATTTCCTTCTGACCTCAAGTGTTTTTGTTAAAAAGTAGGATGTCATCCTTATGGGGGCACCTTTGTAGGTGATTAACTGTTTTCCTCTTGCAGCTTTTAGTATTCTTTCTTTATCTCTTAGCTTTGGTATTTTTATTATGATGTTTCTTGGTGTAGGTCTCTTTGGGTTCTTTTTTAATGGGGTTTTCTCTGCTTCTTGAACCTGTATGATTCTTTCCTGCATCAATTTAGGGAAATTTTCAGCTATAATTTCTTCAATCAGGTTCTCTGTCCCTTGTTCTTTCTCTTCTTCTTTAGGAAACCCTATTATGTGATATTGTTTCTCTTCATGTTGTCACAGAGCTCTCTTAGAGTTTCCTCAGACTTTTTGATCCTCTTTTCTTTTTGCCATTCTGCTTCCGTGCTTTCGCTTTTCTTGTCTTCTAAGTCACTGATTTGATCCTCTGCTTCATCCAGCCTGCTTTTAATTCCTTCTAGTGTAGTTTTCATTTCTGATATTGAGTTCTTCATTTCTGTCTGGTTCTTTTTTATGATTTCAGTGTCTTTTTGATGCTTACAATTTCTTTATTTAGGTGCTCATTAAGTTCATCCATTATAGCTTTGAGATTCTTATGCATCCTAACAATCATTATTTTAAACTCTGCATCCAGTAATCTAATTACTTCCATTTCATCCAGATCTTTTTCTCGAGATTTTTTTTGTTGATTTATATGGCTTACGTTCCTCTGTCTTCCCATTGTTTCTGTTTGTGGTTTGCAGGCTTGTTCGAGCTGTGGTCTTCGTAACTAGTAAAGCTGCTTTCCTGTTTTCTATATCTTAACTGGGTCAGGTGTCAGGAGTCCTTCCTTAAGATGTCACTCTAACAAGGGTTGTTAGGTCCTGAACTAATGCTCTCTATATCTGGCCTCTGGATGTGTCCTCCCTGGAATTTCTTGGCCAGAGCCTGGCACAGACCTGTGGGGGTAGCTGCCTATGACTGGCCCTTATCTATCTTTTTGGAGCAACAAGTGATCCAAATCCTATGGCTGCCTCTGCTGAGCCCAGGTCCCATTGTTAATATTAAGTTAGGCTGGCTTTTATCTACATTTAAATGTTTAGGTTCCCCTGAGATCTGCTTTCTGCCACCTCTTTTTGATGGCTACTTGTTGGGCTCAGTACTATAAATCAGAGGTTAGGTAAGGTATTGGATGTAGCTTGCCCCTTAACCTCAGATGTTGTTCTATCCAACCTATTTTATTTGATTTTATATATTGTTTTCTTTTCAGCCCTCAGAAAGGTATGGCCCAGGAGTCCAATGGATGTGGCCTTTGTGTTCCCAAGGTGTAGTTTTCCGCAGGCAGATCACCACACTGCTACCGCCTGGGGTGTTCAGGCACAGGCGTTGCTGGTGTCCGCCGATCGCTGCGGTAGGTGCCGCTTCCCCCTTGCCTCCGTGGGTGGGACTGCACGCCTGTGCCGGGCCTCCGCTCCACCCCTTTGGGCAGGACCGCTTTCACAGCTCAGGTTGCAAGCCTGGGCTTCTGCTCCGCTCTGGTGAGAGGGACTGCGTTCAAGTGCTTGGGCCGCAGCCTGCTCCTTGCTTTCGCTCCTGCAGATGGGATCGTGCCTTCATGGTCTGCTGCTGCCTGCCCTCTGGGCGAACACTCAGCAGTGTGGGGTGGTGTTTTAGCTCAGACCTCAGCATTCAGTATTGCATCCCTGATGGGCTCCTTGCTTCTAAGTGACTCTGCTCTGACTGTAGCAGAAAAGCTTCTGTTTGGCGGGTGACCTGTTTTCTCTGCTAGTATTGCTGGTTCCAGGAAAAATATTCACTTTAGATTTGGGTAGTGAATCAGCCCAGGGTTAGGGTGGCTGTCCCTCAAAGTGTTTCTCCCTGTGCCTTGTGGATTACATTCTCTTCCTGTTACTCTGGTCCTCTCAGCTCTCCCTGTCCCCTGGAGCCCTGGGTGAGTGGTTGTGAAAAAGGTTTTCTGCATGGTCCCTTTAAGATGAACCCGGGGTCTGAGAAATCTGTCTCTTTCTTGCAAACAGCTAAATACTGTTTTGCAGCTAAATACTGTCTGTACACCTCTTCTAGGCTCCGGGGCTGCAGGCTGGGGCTTTGGTCCTGGGACCCAGGACCCTCTCCTTTCTGGTAAAACTTCACCACCACACGAGTCCCTCTGGGCTACCACTCGCTCCTGGGAGCTGGGCAGCTCTCTCCACGTGTCTGCTTTTCCTACCAATTTCTTCGGTGTGGTTTCTTTGGTGATCTTTGGGTATAGATTCCTCTTGGTTTAGCCCAAAGTTGGTTTTTCCAGATGATCTTAAAATTAAGTTGTAATCCACTTTGGGAGGTGGAAGTTGGAATGTCTGCCTTCTCCATCGCCATCTTGTCCTCTTTCATCCTCAGCTCTTTTTAAACTAAAATTCTGTTGCCTGGACCACAAGTAAAACAAAAGTAGTCATTTTCTTTCCTTTTAAATTAGTCTGCCTTTGATCCAAGTCTAATTATTTTTAATAAGAAATGTATATACTATATAGATCCCAAAATCTTAGCCCTTAAAGTGACTTGAGAGTTTACCTACTTTGCTGTTCTTTTTTTTTTTTTTTTTTTTTTTTTTTTACATAGAAAATGAAGCACAGAGAGGTAAAGCAACAGGCTAGAGTTCACAGAGAATTGGAATAAATCTGGGTCTAAAGCTCAGGTCTCCTAATTCCTGGAACAGTCTTTCTGTACTCTACTACCACTCTGTCTTACTTTTTGGTAGTGATAGGCACAATTGGGACATTAAATAGCATAGACATCAGTGACTTCCCACTTCTTTTCCTAGTTGTCCTGGGCTAGTTTGGGTGGGCATCTGTGGGGAACCTTTTTTGACTTTTTTGTGCTGCTGCCTTCTAGGCATGGGTTTCTAGGGGTAGCCAACCCAAGCAAGTTCCTTGGGCCCTATCATCTTATGCTACCTTCTTCCCATCACTGATCACAAATTATGCTTTATATCATTCCTTGAGATCATGCTCTCTTCAAGACAAATGAATCAAATCCACATTGCTTATATAAAAAAGACAACTAAAAGATTTTCTCTTCTGTTCCTAGTCCTTCCTTTCTTCTCAAATATATCCCATAGCTCATCATGCTGTATGTCTGTAGACAATGGCCTTTCTTGTCTGTATAAGAGGAAAGACTAAGGGTAGTGTCATATCAGAGAACTAGCAAAGGAGATTTGTAGCAAAGAAGAAATTTTGGAGGCAGGAGAATTCTTTCAGTTAACAAATTAAACTCATGATGTTTAGTGTTTAGATTCACATTTATAGTAACATCATAATGTTGCTGTGAGTCAAGGGCGCAGAGAGAGAGATCAGCAGACGGAATCATCAAGGACTAGCAAAGGACCACCGCTCGCTCAGGCAAATGGCCCCGAGTTCACGCTGTGTCCTAATTTTATTCACAAGACTTCAAAAAGCTTGTTTACTGAGAAATTGGCATAACATCAAGTGTAATTTTTACTTAAAGATACATGGAGTGCACCTGCAAGATAGCTTAGTAACAACATAATATCAGAAGGCATTAATTGCTATTGCTTCTATGGATCCCACAACATTCCTCTCCTTATCTTAAACCTTAAGGGATAACCTTGGAAAGTAGAGAAATCTTATGAGAATGTTTTACTGAGAAAAGCCCAGCAACTGCCTTCAGTCACATAGACTTGTTTCAGTGACTCACCTTCAAGTCACAAAACAACTTTCTTGGCAAAACATTCTTTTCTTGTTGGCTGTGTTCCCATCCAAGGCCATGCAATGGGTTATTCCACTACATCTTAATATATAATAGCTATGGATTAATTTTACTATTTAGATATTTTTCTTAGCATGTCCACTTAAGTTTGTTGCCTCATAATTTCTTTTTCTTTTCCAAGAGAGAAACAGGAAGGGAGAGAGATGAGAAGAATCAACTCGTAGTTGCGGCACTTTAGTTGTTCATTGATTGCTTTATATATGTGCTTTGACCAGGGGCCTCCAGGCCAGCCAATGACCTCTTGCTCAAGCTCATGACCTTGGGCTCAAGTTAGTAATTTTGAGTTACAATCAGCGACCTTTGGGCTTCAAGCCAGCAACCTTTGGGCTTCAAACCAGCGACCGTGAAATCATGTCTATGATCTCATGCTCAAGCCTGCGACCCTGTGTTCAAGCTGATGACTCCACACTCAAGCCAGAGACCTTGGGGTTTTGAACTTGGGTCCTCAGTGTTCCAGGTCAATGCTCTATCCATTGCTCCATTGCCTGGTCAGGACAGAAAATAATTTGAAACGTTTAATGATTTATATTTATTATCTATGTAACTTTTTAATTTCTAACAGGATGAGTACAAAATTGAAAGCTGAAAAATTGACCAAGAATGGAGTCATGGGTTTATTTTAAATTCAATATGAGAAATTCCACCTGCACAGATTAAAAAAAGATATGAAGGCTAAGAAATAGAACTGAAATGAAGTTTTTGTTCCATAATCATCAGATATTTTTCTATTTCTGTGGTGCCACAGGAAAAAATGCTTTGAAAAATGGAGATGTGTACAACTGCAGCAGAAATTTGGTGTTAGTTTATAACAAGAATATGGTGCACAAAGAGGAAACCTAGTGCCTATTGCATATATATATTTTTTTGTTTGTTTGTTTTTACAGAGACAGAGAGTGAGTCAGAGAGAGGGATAGGCAGGGATAGACAGACAGGAACGGAGAGAGATGAGAAGCATCAATCATTAGTTTTTCATTGCCTGTTGCAACACCTTAGTTGTTCATTGATTGTTTTCTCATATGTGCCTTGACCATGGGCGGGCCTTCAGCAGACCGAGTAGCCCCAGCGACCTTGGGTTCAAGCTGGTGGGCTTTTTGCTCAAACCAGATGAGCCCGCGCTCAAGCTAGCAACCTCGGAGTCTCGAACCTGGGTCCTCTGCATCCCAGTCCGATGCTTTATCCACTGCGCCACCGCCTGGTCAGGCCTATTGCATATATTTTTTAAAGATAGGAGAAAACAAGAGTAAAAACAGAATAAAACTATTATGTTTTGCCCTGGCTGGATAGCTTGGTTGGTTAGAGCATTGTCCTGAAGCACAGAGACTGCCAGTTTGATCCCCGGTCAGGGCACAGACAGGAGCAGATCAATGTATCTGGCTCTTTCTCACTCTCTCCCTTCCTTTCTCTCTAAAGTAAAAAAAAAAAAGTATCTTTAAAACTCATCCTGGGCCTGACCAGGTGGTGGCACAGTGGATGGAGTGTCGGACTGAGATGGGAGGACCCAGGTTCGAGGCCCCGAGGTCACTGACTTGAGCACAGGCTCATCTGGTTTGAGCAGAGCTCACTAGCTTGGACCCAGGGTTGCTGGCTCAAGCAGGGGATAACTCAGTCTGCTGTAGCCCCGCAGTCAAGGCACATTTGTGAAGGCAATCAATGAATAGCTAAAGTATCGCAACGAGAAACTGATGATTGATGCTTCTCATCTCTCTTCGTTCCTGTCTGTCTCTATCTGTCCCTTTCTCTGACTCTCTCTCTTTCTCTGTAAAAAAAAGGGAAAGGAAAAAAAAAACTCACCCTGGGTCATTCTTGATGCTTCAGCACCTCTAAAGGAAACTGAATTGTCACAGTGTTATAGTTTCAATATCAGCAGTATTATTTTCTAGTGGAAACAACAATTTATTTGAAATTGGACAAATCACATAACCCCACTTACTTTGATTTTTCTGTACAGAAGATCAAAGTCCTCCAATTTCCTCTTGGTATTGTTCACAATTTTTGGTAATAAGTCTCAGTGGATATATTTGGTGATATTTTACCAGAGGTATTTCAGGATTTCTGCAAAAACCACACTTTTGTACTTATATTATGGCAACCCCCACCCCATTATGTAGAACATGTATCACTGCACTAAGGTTTTCTAGAATAGTTTCCAGTGACTTGAAGATGTGGTATAGGGATGGTCTATCTTTTGCACTTTTTAGACTACAGTATGAGTTGAAAAGATTAAAAGGCACTGCCAACCACTTTTGCAAGTCCACACTAGTTTACCAAAACCCTTCACAGACCAAACTTGAATAAATTGCTCAGGACCTGTGTGACTGAAGTATTCTGTTACTTTATAGCACACTCCCTGGGTAGAAGTTTTGTTTTGCTAGTTTCAGGTGGATTGTTCCACCTTCAAATCCTGAAGGGAAATCTATAAAGAAAGAAAACAGGTGGGCCTGGCAGCTACAGCATTTGTGTTTTTATACCAAATTACATAGGTTTTGTGTCTTTGGGAACTTTAAAGCAATGACATCAGCTTCTCCTAGACACTAGTTAGGCAAAGTAAATTTTATGGGAACTGAAGTTATAGACTTTGTAACTGTCACTAAGGGAATGTAATGAGAAAGCAGGACTTCAACATCTAAATCTTTAGAATGTGTTTATAAATGGTTAAATGAATTACAATTTAGTGATTATTAATTATGTACTAAGTATTATTAATTGAGGAACTTTCATGTTTCTTTATTTAAATTCACATAAAAACACAAAGATTAGAGAAGGGCAATGGAATTAAGATTTTATGAGTTTTCTGCCATAGAGGTAAAATATTTGGCTCTATAGTCAGATTGTCTAAGTGTAAATTCCATTGCCCTAGATGTATAAATTTGAGCGAATTATTTAACCTCTCTGGGCCTCAATTTTCTTTTAATTTGAATTTTTATTGTTTACTGTATTAATTTTTAGGAGAGGAAGGGAGAGAATAGGAGAGAGACAGGAACATCCATTCTTGTACGTACCCTGACTGTTGATTGAACTGGCAACCTCTGTGCTTTGGAATGATGCTCTAACCAACCAAGCTACTTGGCCAGGGGGTAGGCCTCAATTGTCTTATCCATAAAACAAAACAAATAACAATGGTAAAAAATATTAAAACTCTTTGCAAAGCATGTGAGACTTAGTAAATGTATTAACTATATTAATATAGTTTTGTAATCTGCAGTTCAAACAAACAAACAAAAAAGCTACCAACTACCAGACGACATTTTTGGCATAACTTATTCATTATTTTAGATAACAGTGAAAATTTAGAACCTCCTACTGGAATGCTCCTTTTGCTTTATCTGTTTAGATATATGAGCTTGGTGGTTTAAATTGGTGAAAGGATTCAAAGAAGAAAGATGAAGAGTAAAGTTTGAGTTTAAATTTCAAGATCGAATAGTTTTGTGGGATGTTTAGGATACTCTAAATAGAGGGCATAAAGCTAGAAGCAAACCTTGTAGCTAACTTTTCTTCATGCAAGAATGTGTAAAAGAGAAGATGGTAATAGAGGAAAGTGTCAAAAGTTACCAAAATTTCTTACTCTCAAGGACTCCTCAGTTTTCTTGTTGGATTTATTATAATTGATTATAGGCCAGACTTGTCTGTCTTAAGAAGCCTGGAGCTGCCAGAACTTACAGATATTGCTATTTGTATTGTATTGTCACTTTGGCAATCAGGGAACACATTACTAAGAAGGATGTGTTGGCCATATTAATTCTCTGTACATTGGAATGGGATATTTTAACATATGCATAACATGCCAAGGACAATATAAAAAATAATGTTCAACTGATTACAGGGTGATTACTATCACCATTGTCATTGGAAAAATGCAAAGTTGAGAAATTAATCTTTGACCTCCTTACATTACAATTTATGTACTTCCTCTTTTAGCCTTCTCTCTCTGCTGCACCACTTACCTCTGATTAGTCATAGACTGCCACTTAGGTGTCCAGTTGAGGTTTTTTTTCCTTGGAAGTTCCTAATGCTTCAAAATTGTATATTCCTACTTCTTCTACAGAATAAATGAGAAAAAATGATTATACTTGCAGAGCACTTTACAGTTTGCAAAGCTCTTCCACATTCAGTACTTTATTTGATGTTCACAACATTCCTGTGAGGTAGAGAGCATTATAGAAAAATTGGCCTGACTAGTGGTGGTGCAGTGAATAGAACATTGACCTGGGACACTGAGGTCCTAGGTTTAAAACCTCAAGGTCACTGATTTGAGCATGAGCTTATCTGGCTTGAGCATGAGGTCTCTGGCTTAAATGTGGGGTCATAGTCATGATCCTATGGTCGCTGGCTTGAGTCAAAGGTCACTGGCTTGAAGCCTAAGATTGCTAGCTTGAGTAAGGGGTCACTGGCTCAGCTGTAGCCTCCTGATCAAGGCATGTATGAGAAACAATCAGTGAACAACTAAAGTGGCACAACTATGAGTTGATGCTTCTCACCTCTCTCCCTCTCTCATTTCCTCTCTCCTTCCCCCTCTCACTTTCTTGAAAAAAGAAAGAAAAAAGAAAGAAAGGAATAAGTAAAGAAAGGAAGGAAAAAAAGAAAGAAAGAAAGAAAGAGGAAGAAAGAAAGAAAATAAAACTGAACTTGTTAAGTGATTTTCACAGAGTCTACATATCAGGTAAGCACCTGAAGCAGGGCTTGATCAGGTCTTCTGCTGTTGAAATCAGTACTTATTTTATAACTTCACTTGGGTGTTGCCTTCTGTAAAGGATAAATAACTTCAAGATATGAATGATTGATTGATAACACTACAAGTACTTCTGCAAGATACACTTAAAAGGGTGGCTGATCACTTGTATGTGGAATCTAAAGAAGAAAAAAACTGAACTCAAAGATATAGAGAATGAATTAGTGATTGCAGAGGTGGGCAATAGGAAGTGGGCTAAAGGGTCAAGGTTGTCAAAAAGTATTTATTTTATAACATTATAAAATAAATAACTCATAGGGTTATAGTATACACATGATGAGCATAGTTAATTATACTGTATTGTATTTTTAAAAGTTACTAAGAGAATAGATCTTAAAAGTTCTCATCGCCTGACCTGTGGTGGTGCAGTGGATAAAGCATCTACCTGGAATGCTGAGGTCGCCGGTTCAAAACCCTGGGCTTGCCCGGTCAAGGCACATATGGGAGTTGATGCTTCCTGCTCCTCCCCCACTTCTCTCTCTCTCTTCTCTAAAAAATGAATAAATAAAAATAATTAAAAAAAATTCTTATCACAAGTAAAAATATTTAAACTAGGTATGGTGAGTGTTTACTAGACTTATGGTGATCATTTCACAATACACATAAATATTGAATTACGTTGTGTTCTTGAAACTAATGCAATATTACATATTAATTATATCTCAATAAAAAATGAGTTGCTTCCACAAAACTACAAAGAGTTATAAAAAATTATAAATAATTATATGCCAGCAAATTGGACAATCTGGAAGAAATGGATAAGTTCCTAGGAACATACATCTTTCAAGATGGAGTCAAGAAAAAACAGAATATCTGAACAAAATGATAGCTACTAACAAAATCAAACTAGTTATCAAAAAGAGAAAGTAAGCCTGACCAGGCAGTGGCACAGTGGATAGAGTGTCGGACTGGGATGTAGAGGATCCAGGTTCGAGACCCCGAGGTCGCCAGCTTGAGCGCGGGCTCAACTGGTTTGAGCAAAGCTCACCAGCTTGGACCCAAGGTCGCTGGCTTGAGCAAGGGGTTACTCAGTCTGCTGAAGGCCCACGGTCAAGGCACAAATGAGAAAGCAATCGATGAACAGCTAAGGTGTCGCAATGAAAAACTGATGATTGATGCTTCTCATCTCTCTCCATTCCTGTCCCTATCTGTCCCTCTCTCTGACTCTCTCTCTGTCTCTGTAAAAAAAAAAAAAAAAAGAGAGAAAGTAAGAAAAAAAGTCTTGTTTACTATTACATAAAAAACACCTAGTAATAAATTTAACTAAGGCAATAAAAAACCTGTACTTATAAACTTATAAGACATTGAAGAAAGAAATTGAAAAACATACAAATAAATAAAGCATTTATCATGTTCATGGATAGAAAGCATTAGCATTTTAAAAATATCCAATACTGCCCAAAGCAATCTGTAGATTAATACAATCCTTTTAAAAATACCAATGATAGCCTGACCAGGCTGTGGCATAGTGCATAAAGCATCGAACTGGGACGCAGAGGACCCAGGTTCAAAACCCTGAGTCACCAGCTTAAGCACGGGCTCATCTGGTTTGAGCAAGGCTCACCAGATTGAACCCAAGGTTGCTGGCTTGAGCAAGGGGTCACTCGGTCTGCTGCAGCTACCTGGTCAAGGCACATATGAGAAAGCAATTAATGAACAACTAAAGTGCTGCAATGAAGAATTGATGCTTCTCATCTCACTCCTTCTTGCCTGTCTGTTTCTATCTGTCCCTTTCTCTGTCTCTCTCTCTCTCTGCCTATATCACAAAAAAAGAAAAAGAAAAAGATGATCTAGTGATGTTGAACCTGATGCCTGGAAGACTGGTGGTACAATACAAAATGAATAAACTTATCTCACTGTTCTCAAAAGCACCCCACGGAAAGAAATGGGAGTCCATAAATATGATTAGATATAACCTTACAGTTTTTGCTTCCTCCAGAGAGCTCCCTCTGATTTTTTCCTCTGACTATTGTGGTTTTCTCTAGTACTCTAGTATCCTCTTGTCTGCCTGGCTTCTTAAGAGAGGAGTTAATACAGTTCTGTATAGCTCTTAAGATGTTACTTCTTTGTAGATCAGAGTGTGAGGGCTGTGCTTGTTGTAGTTGGAGAAAGAGCAGCTGGAAGATTCCTTAATATATCAACTTCTCAACTAAAACTAGAGCTGAAAGCATGGTTATTTTATTTGAGATTAAGAGAAATTGTCAGTGTTGGGAGAATGATCTTTAAATCTCTCCCAGAAGAGTACTAACAGGGGGAGATTTTCTGGAGCCCTGAGATCTCTTTGAAGAGAACAAACCCTGCTCCATTGGTGGGATCAATGGACCTACTCAGTCCACATGTGCCAGAACCCTCAGAATGTGCATCTCCCATTTTACTGTGACCATAATCTCCAAACCAAACATTGGGATGTAGTTATGCAACAACAGGACTTAATATTTGAAAATTAGATGTTCATAAAAATTCTGCCTGGCTAGTCATTGCATTCATGTTACATATTAAGTGGAATATGATTATAATTGCTGTATAAAATTCTCTTTTTAAATTTTTTATTTCATTTTAAGTGTGAGAAGGGGAGATAGACAGATTCCCACATGTACCCTGATCAGGACCCAGTAATCCCTGTCTGGGGCTGATGCTTGAATCAACTGAGCTATTTTTAGTGCCAGAGGGGGACACGCTTGGACCAACAGAGCCATCTTCAGTGCCTGGTCCCAGTGCTTGAACCAAGTGAGCCACTGGCTGCAGAAGGAGAAGAGAAAGAGATGGAGAAGGAGAAAGGGGAGAGGAGAAGATGGTCAGTTCTCTTGTGTGCCTTGACTGGAATCGAGCCCAGGACATTCACACTCCAGGCCGACACTCTATTCACTGAGCCAACTGGCCAGGTCCAAAATTCTTTTTTATGCAGTCATTGTGCACATTGAAAAAACTCCCATTCTGCCTGACCAGGTGGTGGAGCAGTGAGTAGAGTGTTGCCCTGGGACGCAGAGGACCCAGGTAAGAAACCCCAAGGTCACTGGCTTGAGCGTGGGATCATTAACTTGAGCGCAGGTCACTGGCTGAACAAGGGGTCACTCTCTCTGTCCCAAGCTGATGTTCTATCCATTGTGTTACTACCTGGTCAGGCCCATTGTATATATGTTAAAACTTATTTTTCTTTATCTACCTTATATAGCCCCCCAGTCAAGGCACATATGAGAGTGCAATCAATGAACAACTAAGGAGCTGCAATGAAGAATTGCTTCTCATTTCTCTTCATTTCTGTCTGTCTGTCCCTATTTGTTGATTTCTTTTTTTGTCTCCCTTGCAAAAAAAAAAGCTTCCATTCTGATTACTAACATGAAAAGCTGGGATTCCCAGGAGGGTGAGCAAACATTTAATGGGCCCTGTGTGACCTCCCTATATCCTATCAAATAATAAAATAAATGTGGAGGAGATGATTAGAAAGTATAGAAATCATCCATAATACAAATTTCCCAGTGAAATTTGGAACACTTACCATAATTTTCCCCCAAGTCTAAGTGACAGAGTTACAAAAATTGGCCTTTTCTGCACCCAATATTGTTTCTTGCCCAAATTATTTCACAGTGAATCTTGGGTCTTCTTTTTTTTATTGGTTGATCTAAGCAGAGATAGTGTTGGCCAAAACTTTGAAGTAGGCCAGGTTTGTGTTTGGCAATATTGCTTTCTCTTTTCTGAATTTCTGACTTTTGTTTATTTTTAAACATTTCCTTCCACCTCTTTCAGGCAACCAGTTATCTCCTGTTCTTTTCCCCTTAATATCATCATTACATCTTAGAATTAAGTGAATGTAGACCATTTCATTCTTCTACTAGGCTTAATGTCCTTTATAGGGAAGCAAAATTTGCCACACTCAAATGTATCTCTCTGGCATGAGGATTATTTTATTTTTAATAAATGAAAGACTCAGGAAGAATCACTAAACTTCCCCCACAAACTACACAAAATAATTTAAGATAGAAGGCCTACCCCTGTAAGAACTACCACAATAGATAACTATAGTATAATATGAACTATGTGTGGTTTAGCATCTATATTCATCAGAGATATTGGCCTATAATTTTCTTTCTTTGTGTGGTCTTTGCCTGGTTTTGGAATCAGAATTATACTCGCCTCATAAAAGGAGTTTGGAAGTCTTCCTTCCTCTTGAATTTTTTGAAATAGTTTGAGAAGGATAGGAGTTAGTTCTTCTTTGAATATTTGGTAGAATTCCATTGTGAAGCCATCGGGCCACGGACTTTTCTTTGTTGGCAGTTTTTTGATAACTGTTTCAATCTCATTTGTTGTAATCGGTCTATTTAGGTTTTCTGATTCTTCCAGATTGATTTTTGGAAGATTGTATGTTTCAAGGAATTTGTCCATTTCATCGGTTGTCTAGTTTTTTGGCATACAGTTCTTCATAGTATTTTCTTACAATATTTTGTATTTCTGTTATGTCAGTTGTTATTTCTCCTCTCTCATTTCTAATTTTATTTATTTGAGTCCTCTCTCTCTTTTTCTTGGTGAGTCTAGTTAAAGTTTCATCAATCTTGTTTACCTTTTCAAAGAACCAGCTCCTAGTTTCATTGATCCTCTGTATTGTTTCTTTAGCCTCTATGTCATTTATTTCTGCTCTGATCTTTATTATTTCCCTCCTTCTACTACATTTGGGCTTTACTTGCTGTACTTTTTCTAATTCTTTTAGATGCAAGGTTAAGTTGTTTATTTTAGCTTTTTCTAGCTTCTGAAAGTGTGCCTGTAGTGCTATGAACTTCCCTCTCAGCACTGCTTTCGCTGTGTCCCATAAATTTTGAGTTGTTGTATGCTCATTGTCATTCGTTTCTAGGAATTTCTTTATTTCTTCTTTGATCTCATTCTTAATCCATTCATTATTTTTTTTTTTTTTTTATAATTTTATTTTTTTAATGGGGTGACATCAATAAATCAGGATACATATATTCAAAGATAACAAGTCCAGGTTATCTTGTCGTTCAATTATGTTGCATACCCACCACCCAAAGTCAGATTGTCCTCTGTCACCTTCTATCTTGTTTTCTTTGTGCCCCTCCCACCCCCTATCCCTCTCCCATTCCCCCCTCCCCCCCGTAACCACCACACTCTTATCAATGTCTCTTAGTTTCACTATTATGTCCCACCTACGTATGGAATAATACAGTTCCTGTTTTTTTCTGATTTACTTATTTCACTTCGTATCATGTTATCAAGATCCCACCATTTTGCTGTAAATGTTCCGATGTCATCATTTCTTATGGCTGAGTAGTATTCCATAGTGTATATGTGCCACATCTTCTTTATCCAGTCATCTATTGATGGGCTTTTTGGTTGTTTCCATGTCCTGGCCACTGTGAACAATGCTGCAATAAACATGGGGCTGCATGTGTCTTTACGTATCAATGTTTCTGAGTTTTGGGGATATATACCCAGTAGAGGGATTGCTGGGTCATAAGGTAGTTCTATTTTCAGTTTTTTGAGGAACCACCATACTTTCTTCCATAATGGTTGTACTACTTTACATTCCCACCAACAGTGTATGAGGGTTCCTTTTTCTCCACAGCCTCTCCAACATTTGCTATTACCTGACTTGCTAATAACAGCTAATCGAACAGGTGTGAGGTGGTATCTCATTGCCGTTTTGATTTGCATTTCTCTAATAGCTAAAGAAGATGAGCATCTTTAATCCATTCATTATTTAACAACCTGCTATTTCGTTTCCATGTGTTTGAGAATTTTTGAGCTTTTCTGTTGTGATTCATTTCTAGTTTTATGCCGTTGTGATCGGAGAAAGTGCTTGATATGATTTCAGTTTTTTAAATTTGTTGAGAGCACTTTTGTGCCCTAACATGTGGTCTATCCTAGAGAATATACCATGAGCACTTGAAAAGAGTGTATATTCTGTTGCTTTAGGGTGAAAGGTTCTGAAGATATCTATTAAATCAAGTTGATCTAGTGTTTCCAATAAGTCTGCTGTTTCTTTGTTAATTTTCTTTCTTGAGGATCTATCTAGTGATGTTAGTGGGGTATTGAAATCCCCTACTATTATAGTATTGCTGTTGATCTCACCCTTTAAATCCATCGAAGTCTGCTTTATATATTTGGGTGCTCCTATATTAGGTGCATAGAATATTTATAATAGTTATATCTTCCTGTTGGATTACTCCCTTTATCATTATGTAGTGGCCTTCTTTATCTCTTACTATATCCTTTGTTTTAAAGTCCAATTTGTCTGATATAAGTATTGCTACCCCAGCTTTTTTTTCATTTTTATTTGCATGAAATGTTTTTTTCCAGTCTTTTACCTTCAATCTATGTGTGACTTTTGTTCTAAGGTGTGTCTCTTGTAGACAACATATGTATGGGTCCTGTTTTCTTATCCACGCAGCTACCCTATGTCTTTTCATTGGATCATTTAATCCATTTACGTTTAAGGTTATTATTGATATGTAGTTGTTTATTGCCATTTTCTTCTTTAAAGGTGTATTCCTTTTTTTGCTATATTCTTTTCCCACTTTGATCTGTTTACAACAGGCCCCTTAACATTTCCTGCAGCATTGGTTTGGTTGTAATGAATTCTTTAAGTTGTTTTTTGTCTGGGAAGCTTTTTATTTCTCCTTCGATTTTAAATGATAGCCTTGCTGGATAAAGTAGTCTTGGTTGTAGGTTCTTGTTCTGCATTACTTTGAATATTTCTTGCCATTCCCTTCTGGCCTCAAGTGTTTCTGTTGAGAAGTCTGATGTCATCCTTATGGGGGCTCCTTTGAGGGGTGATAACTTTTTTTCTCTTGCAGCTTTTAATATTTTCTCTTTATCGCTTAGGTTTGGTATTTTAATTATGATGTCTTGGTGTAGGTTTCTTTGGGTTTCTCTTTAATGGAGTCCTCTGTGCTTCTTCGATTTGTGAGAGTTTCTCTTGCATTAATTTAGGGAAGTTTTCAGCTATGATATGATTGAACAAAGTCTCTATCCCTTGTTCTTTTTCTTCTTCTTCAGGAACCCCTATGATGCGGATGTTATTTCTCTTCATGTTGTCACAGAGCTCTCTAAGAGTGTCCTCAGTCTTTTTGAGTCTCTTTTCTCTTTTCTTCTCTGCTTTCATGCCTTCATTCCAGTTGTCCTCTAACTCGCTGATTCGTTCCTCTGCTCTATCTATCCTGTTTTTAATTCTTTCCATTGTGGTCTTTATTTCTAATATTGTATTTGTCATCTCTGACTGATTCTTTTTTATACTTGCTATTTCTTTATTTAGGTTTTCATAATGACCATCCATTGTTGTTCTAAGATCCCTAAGCATCCTTACAATCATTATTTTGAACTCCACATCTGGAAGTTGATTATTTCCATATCACTCAGTTCATCTCTCGAAGGTGTCTCTTGTGGTTTCGTTTGGATTGCACTCCTTTGTCTTCTCATCATCTTTTTTTTTGGGTGTTTTATTTGTAGAGTTGGTTGAGTCTAGGCTTGGTGTTGTCTGTCTCCAGTTTTCAGTTGTGTTATTTCTAGGTCTTCTTGGGTTGGTACCAGCTGTTATCTGTAATCCACTTTCGGATTTGGGCAGCTTTGAAGTCTTGATTTGTTTGTTTTCTTAACAGGTGATAGTCTTGTTTACTGATCTCAGCAGGGGGCTTTTTTTTTTTTTTTTTAGAGAGGAGAGGGAGAGACAGAGGAGAGACACAGAGAGAGAAGGGGGGAGGAGCAGGAAGCATCAACTCCCATATGTGCCTTGACCAGGCAAGCCCAGGGTTTCGAACCGGCGACCTCAGCATTTCCAGGTCAACGCTTTATCCACTGCGCCACCACAGGTCAGGCAGCAGGGGGCTTTTTTGAAACTGTATCCAGGAATGTGATGGGTGTAACCTGAGACTCTGAAGGCCTCTTTAGCCAGCTAATCTCACTGGGGGCAGGGTGTTTTCTCAGCTTCAGTAGGGGGAGGTGTATCTCAGATCTCCATGGAGACCTGAGTTACTGCCCCTCCTCCCCACTTCTTGTTTTCAGCTGTGTCTTGTTGCGCTGATTGGAGCTGGAGAGATGTCCGGAGATCTCTGATCTGGAAGCACTTCAGCTCTGTTTTTTTAAAGGTTCAGTCCCTCCCTCAGCTATGGCTGCCTCCAGCACGGATGAGTCAGCTTTTTTAGTTCGTTTCCTGCATTCCTTAGCCCCTCACAGTCTGTCCCTCTCCCTGTCCTTTCCACTTGGGAGATAAGCTGGTCTTTTCAACACACCTCACTCTCTGGTCGCTAGGCAAGTGGCTGTGAGCAGTAGTTTCTGCTCTTTTCCCTCTGAGATCCTCTCTGGGCTCTCAGCATCACCCCCCCCCTCCGTTCCAGTAAGCAGAGGAGGTTCAGGCGCTCCCTACCAGAATTGTTGTGGTTTCTTCTTTGCTCCTTGGTTTTTGAGAGCTGTTCTTGCAGTTCGGAGTTGGTTTTTCATGCTGATTTTTCCTAAATTGATTTGTATTCCAGTTTGGTGGTGAGAGCTGGGCGTCTGTGCATCCGCCTACTCCGCTGCCATCTTTTTCAATCCCAAGTTTTCTACTTTTTGATCATTAACTTGCTTTCCTGTTCATCCCATCTAGTACTCTCACTCTAAGAATTCTTCAAACCCACCAGAAACTCCAATACATTGATCCTATCATCTTCTTGCTCTCTATTATTCCCCTCATGTCTTTATTTTTCTTTCCCATGCTACTTAGGATCCAAAGTCAAAGTTTATAATGATTGTTTTGTACACATCTTCTAGTCATGTATTGCTCTGTCCTTCCACCATAGGTTTTTCCAGGTAAACTCCAATCTTGGTTAAGTCCAATGCTATGCCCATTTTGGCTGTGTTCTTAAACAGATGAATGGAAACACACACTTGTGTAGATGGTCTTACTTAAAATTTTTGACCATAGCCTCAAATAAGAATTCTGCATTTTCCATAGTCAATTTATATTTTTACTCTATGTGGCAATTATTTTATGCTGTCTTTACTCAAATCCCTAATAATTTCATCTACTTTCTTAATCTCAGCTAAAGACTTGCTTGTTATTTCAATGAGAAATAGAAGTAACCAGAAAATAAATTTCACTCCATCCCATTAGTAAATCATCCACTGATTCACATCTAAACCTGTAAACTCTGCCCTCTCTTATGATGAACATCCTGCTGTATCCATGGCCAATCCCTTTATTTTTACCTTGGATGCCATATACATATATATTTTTAGATGTCATCCTTTCTTGTCTCTCAAAATTATTGCCTTATCTACTTTGCTTCTGTAATTTTCTGCCTCTTGCATCATCAAATTTCTGTCACTGCTGAATAATTTTTTCCAGTACACAAACATTCAGTAATAATTCCAGTACTGAAGAACCTTTCCTTGACTCTACATTTCTCTCCAACCACCACCTAATTTAATTTCTCTGTTCTTTGTAACAACATTCCTCAAAAGAATAGTCTATACTCTATGCCCTTTCTCTATATTTTGCCTTATGTATCTTTCACATCTAACTTATTCCTGAGTTATTTCCTTTTATAATAAACCATTAATCTAGTAAGCAATATGTTTCCTGAGTTCTGTGAGCGGCTCTGGTAATTAAGGCCAATTTTGAGGGGGCAGTCATGGGAACCTCTGATTAAGAGCCAGTTAAAAGTACAGGTAACAACTTGGATTTGTGACTGGTGTCAAAAGTCCAAGGAAGGGGTTGTTAGAACTCTCAATCCATAGCTGGTGGGTCAGAATCACAGGTGATAAGCTGCGCTTGGGCTTGTGACTGGCATCTGAAGTGGTAGAGGTGGAGAGGGGAGACAGCCTTGTAGGACTGAAACCTTAACCTGTGGAATCTGACATTATCTCCAGATAAATAGTGTCAGAATTGAGCTGAATCATAGGACACCCAGTTGGTGCCCTCAGCATTGCTTGTTCCTGTGGGGAAACTCTTCCATTTCCCCACTGAAATTTGTGGTTGGAACACCTCTTTAAGACCTTATGTACTGATAAAGAAGGTGAAAATTGGCTACCTAGGAGGCAAGAGTGAGAGGTAGAATTTATATTTTTTTATACTTTTAGAGTTTTAAACCACATGAAGATTACTGACATTTTTAAGTTATGGATTTTATTTTATCTTTTTTAACTCCTAGCTCTTGCAGGTAGGTGAGAATGTGAAATTCGTGTTATAATAGTAATTTAAAGGAATCAGAAAAGTAGAAATATCAGATAGCACATAAACAAATAAAGTCTTGAATAATGGGGATTTTATTTTTTAAAAAATGAGATAAAATTTTATATTTCTCTCCTATAAAATAAGTCTAAGGTGTAGACATTCCAGGAATGGTATGGTAATTATGAAATGAAGGACCTACCTGAAGTCCTTCTAGGTCTCTATTCACCATATCTAGCTGTAGACCTTGTCCATGTTGCCCAAGATAGCTGTTAAGAGCTCTAGCTATTGGCCCTGGCCGGTTGGCTCAGCGGTAGAGCATCAGCCTGGTGTGCAGGATTCCTGGGTTTGATTCCCGGCCAGGGCACACAGAAGCGCCCATCTGCTTCTCCACCCCTCCCCCTCTCCTTTCTCTCTCTCTCTTCCCCTCCCGCAGTTGAGGGTCCATTGGAGCAAAGATGGCCCGGGCGCTGAGGATGGCTCTGTGGCCTCTGCCTCAGGCGCTAGAATGGCTCTGGATGCAACAGAGTGACACCCCTGAGGGGCAGAGCATCGCCCCCTGGTGGGCATGCTAGGTGGATCCTGGTCGGGCACATGCGGGAGTCTGTCTGACTGCCTCCCTGTTTCCAGTTTCGGAAAAATGAAAAAAAAAATAGCTCTAGCTATTACATCCACACTGATGCTGATTTTATTTCATTAATTTATATTTTTAAAGATTTTACTTATTGTTTTAGAGAGAGGAGAGAGAAAATTGGTGATGGTGGTGGTGGGGGGGAGGAGCAGGAAGCATCAATTCTTAGTAGTTGCTTCTCATATGTGCCTTGACCGGGTAAGACCGGGGTTTAAGTCTGGCAACCTCAGGACTCCAGGTCAAAAGTCTATCCACTGCACCACCCGGAGTCAGACAACACTGATGCTGTTTTTAAAGACTTGATGTTTCGTGTTATGATATAGATAATGGAAGAAGTTATATCTTTGTATTACTTTTACCTCCAATTTAGTTTGTACATGTTCAAGTCTTAGTGAATATTATTATTGAAAACATATTATGTAATTGGAATTTGCATGACATTGTGTAGAGTAGTAATAAGAAGATTATATATGAACATCATGTCAGCTGTTATGAAAAAGCAGAATTTAATATTATTTTATGGGTTAGAGGATATTATTGCCTTGTCTCCATTTAAAAGGCTAAGGCATTCATCTCCATTTTGATAAACATGAGAATTTATTCTTAACAGACTTAAAAATTTTCAGGTTATTTATATACAGGCCAACCTTCCCATTCATTGATGTAGTTTTTCTAGCTCTCTTTCTTTTATTCTGTGTCTCATTTTCTTTCTTACACACACATACCATACCACACAGCCAGTATTACTACTTCGCTCCAGAATGAACTTGGGAGGAGACAGTGTAATAGGGATACTTTCTGTGAGGGTGTTGGTGCTTATGGGTTCAGTGTTAGGCATTCAGAATTAAATATGCTAAAGTTTTCATGCTTAATTTGACTAATTTTCAACTCATGAGAATTCTTTTGTATAAAGTCACACACTAACTTTTCCATTATTCCATAAATCTTAGTTTTCTCTTCCATCAGTGATGTGCAGACCTGTTATCTTTCAAGCTCTACAGAATTCCTTGATACTTCTGCAAAGGAAAATGTCTAGATCTCCTCCAGTCACAGTTCCATCATTGATGACATCATGTTCTGACACCAGCAGTCCAAGGGAAATTGGGGGACTGGGCTCCATTTTCCAAAATAATGAACTGATGCACTTGTAGTAGCTGGAATTTTTCTCAACAAAACCGGAATGTCCCTAAGACATCTAATCTCTCCTGGGAGGGGCAGAATAGAGTCAGAGTGGCATATGCTTCTGTGCTGTAATAGATACTATGAGAAGCGCTCAGAGACCAATGTACACCAAAACCCCTTGCTTCAGAGTGCATGGCAAGTTAAAGCAACACCAGCAAAGCAGGACTTATATCTGAGAGAAATTTGACACAATTTTAAATTAAATTCATGATCACCTTTTTTAGAATTGCTGAAATTTTATGTAAATGGACAGTATGCATTGTGTTTGGTCTGCCTTCTTTCACTTAGCATAATTATTTTTAGATCCATATATATCATTTCTTGTATCAATGGTTCACTTCTTTCTAGAACAGAGTAGTTTTTGGTTGTGTGAATAAACCACAGTTTGTTTTTCAAATTTATATAGACATGGTTGTCAAAAAAAGGTAGGACATATATAATTAACTGAAAGATTCATGAAACACCTACAACAAAAAAATCCAGAAATAAATGTTATTATATTTAAGAATCTAATAAGTTATTAAAATAGAGAGATAAGTCAATAAATTTAATAAATTTAAATCAATTATTTAGAGTCACTGAATAGAAATTTGGAGCAGAAAATATAATTATATCCCCCTTCAGTTGATATAGCAGGGGTAATTAAGCAGAGCAGTGACATTAAGATTTTATTTCATAAAATAAATTTTATTTTATAGAATAGATTTGGACATAATCTTCTCTTAGAAGGATTATTTGGCAGTGATATTCATCATAGATTAGAAATAGGAATGCCTAGAATATGGAAGCCAAAGCAACGAGGCTGTGGTAACATTAGGGGTATGAGTTAATAAGAACAATAGCAATGAGGATGGAAAAGAAATGGAAACTATTAGAGAGATAAAAATTTCAAAGGAAAAAATAGTAAGGCATTATATCATATTTTCCTAACTACATTCAATTAAAGCAGTCTCTTATTATTATTTTTTCCAGATTTCTCTTCAGGTGGTGTACGCTCTTACAATTTGTGTTAGAACGCTGAACAGGAGACTAATGTTCTAGATCTGGTTTAATCACAAACTGCCTGTGTGACCTTAGGAAAACCATCAAAACTGGAGCATCTGTATTTCTCTCCTGTAAAAAGAATGGGCTACAGCATGTGAACCTAAGACTTCTAGTTTTAAATTTCTGAGATGATAAGAATTTACTATATTGAACTTCATCCCTAGTTGGACCTAAGATGATAGACCAATTCAGCTGGAAATGAAAAGAATAAGTGAACTGTATGGACTAACTACCCACATAGGGCCCTAGTAATTCTCACATAAAGTAGTTAACCACAATCTAGATTAAAAATCCTCTCTGCATACTATGCTTTCTCTTAATGATGAAGGGAGCTATGCACAAAGGAATAGGGTCATAGGGTAGTGATTTGCTTCTGCTCTGTTGGATGAAACGGCACTCAAGGGGTTAGGTATTTACAACTGGAACACACATAAAATTTAGGGAAGGAAGAAACCTAGAATTTGGTTACTTTTGACAAATTACAGGTCAATAGGGACTGCTTGTTAAGAAGACCCAGAGGAAAATCCAACTTTTAAATTAATCTCCTGTGTTTCTCTGGCCCACGCCAGCATCACAGAGAAGACCAGAGGATGCCTCTAGCCATTCATTATAACTCTTGCTCTCAGTGATTACTCTCTGGTCTCTAAATGCTTCCCTGTGGTAAGAATAGCAGCAGTTAACAAAGGGAGTTGGATTCTCCAGTGGACCTCATTAAAACTGTTGTGGTTATGAGGTGATTAACTTATGTAAATGAATTAATGTGGCAGTGAACTGAGTTATGCATACAGAATACAACCAGGAGGCTGAGATTTGCAGAGTCTAGTCACACTCCAGAGAAATATTAGCATTTAAAGGTAAATTCTGAGAGAACAACAACAAAAATAACACCCCCGACTCCAGAATTATTGCTTTGATTTCAGAGCCCTGTCAGTTTAGATAGTTATTTAAATTTAAAAATAAATATTTCACTTATTTCCCCAAAGTTTTATTGTTATTGTTGAAAACTGGATGTTTTAAATGATGTGGCAACACTGGAAATCACCTCTTCCATTCCCTTGTGGTTTGCTGTTATTGCTGTTTTGTTGTGGTTGCTGTCAGTTTGTTTAGTGACTTTCTTGAATTAATTTTTGAAGTCTGTATTTTTGTCATGTGGCTTGGGAATTTCTGTTTGATTAGCTCTGTGGTCAGCTAATAATTTAATAATTGGACAGAGATTTTCTTAAATGCTTGAAACAAATAGGCCTCCTGCCCTTTGCTAGTGGGCTTTGTGTGCAGGTTTGGGAACTTGTTTGATATTTAGCTAGGCAGTTTACAAATGCCTTAGCCTTCACTGCTTTCCTTCACAACTTCCAGGTCAGCCCTGGGTGAAAGATTAGGGCCTTCTTAGCTGGGCAAATCATTTGAATAGGTAATATCTAAAAGGAGAACACTGCTCAATTTCACTAAGAGAGTGATAGAATAAGACAAATTAAAATGAGACCTCACACTCAGCATATAGGTAAAATGTAGACAGTTTTATAATTTTTGTAACACTCAATGTCTTTGAGGATTGGTGAGACTGGAATGCTCATGCACTGCTGGTAGAAGTGAATGTATATGGTGTCACTGGTTTGAATGTTTAATTAGTAAAACTGAGTATGCATATATACTATGATTGGACAATTTTTGGTGGATACATACCCCAAAGAAATTCTCACATGGTTAATGAGGAAAAATATAAAAATATGTTCATTGCTGTGTTGGTGCAGGTTAGAGGCAGCCTATGAGCTCATCACAAGGGGACTGCATAAATAAATATGGAGGAAGCACAGGCTAAAATATATATTTTGCAATAGTTAGAAACTTTGAACCAGAAGTATATAACCAGTAATCTAAAAAGAGTTTTAAGTTATCTATAGCTATATACCACTTGGCTTCAGGAAGGAGCTTCTTGCACACTTAATCAGCTTATTTGGGTAATTGTATTTCCTTTTATGTTTTAGTTGTCAGAAATTTCAGAGCTCAGTTTAATCACAGTAGCTATATTAGTCCTTCCTGTGCTTCCTTGTCTCTAATTTTTCATCCTAACTTTATAGCCATATTGAAATTTTATATTTTTTGGAATATTTTGGGGTTATAAATATAAATAAAAGGTCTCTGTTGGGCCTAAACAAACATCTATCATCATTAAGGAAAAAAAGAGAAAAGGTTAGGGAAGAAATGAATTTCTCCTGACTTGTGAGACTATTTCTAAAAAAGGAGAAAAGAAAGAAAGGAGATGAATTAAGCAACTATTTTAGGATGAGGAAGAAATATTTCATTCCATGGATGTATGTGTTTAAATAACTACTCACCTGAGTGAAGAACATCTTTTGGTAATCAGAAGGTTTCTGAGGAGTCAATTATTTCCTGTGGATAACCTTTATATCTCTAGGGCAATTGAATAAGCATGAGGAATTTGAACAAAAGCAAAGGGAATGAAATCTCTTTAAGCTGTTAGAAGCTGCTAAGACTCAGAGGCTGCCAGAGGAAGTGATTTTCCATCAGTTCCCATGTAGTCCACTGGGTGGTGGTGCACATGAAAAACTCTGTACTGTGTGAACTTCGAATTGCCAAAAACCTTGCTTACTCTTTTTTTTCAAATACAATACCAATAAAATCTCTATGAAACAATAAAATCCAGAGGGAGAACTATTAAACCCTTAATTAATAATAAAGGGAACAGTGTCAGGCTAGGAAAGGAGGATAGATACTATCCAAAAGAGATCATCTCCAAATGCAGCTTTTGGGTCTTCCTTGACCCGGTTCTTTTGGTTACAGCAAAATGTAACTGAGATTTTCTTTCTATACGTGTTCCAGACATCACCTTCGATGCAAAGAGTCAAATACTGATGAATATACTAGTCATTTTTGTGCTTTAAAAAAACCTGCTTTTCACCTGCAGGTTACTAAGATTACATAATTATTATTTTTAACATATTAGTACATCGTCATATAACATGTGATAAGTTCACTCTATTTGTTGTGTGAATACATCACTTTAATATGAATGATGAATTAGTCTCCCATCAATTAGGTGACTTCTTTGTCACCTTTAAAGAAGGAAATAGGTTTCTTTAGTACTAAATTTGCACAACTGTGGTGACCTCTGAAAGGCTACATTGCCTTTTTTTTTTTTAGTTTAATTTTATTTTTTTACAGAGACAGAGTCAGAGTGAGGGATAGACAGGGACAGACAGACAGGAACGGAGAGATGAGAAGCATCAATCATTAGTTTTTCGTTGCGCATTGCAACACCTTAGCTGTTCATTGATTGCTCTCTCATATGTGCCTTGACCACGGGCCTTCAGCAGACTGAGTAACCCCTTGCTTGAGCCAGCGACCTTGGGTCCAAGCTGGTGAATTTTTGCTCAAACCAGATGGGCTCACGCTCAAGCTGGCGACCTCGGGGTCTCGAACCTGGGTGCTTCCGCATCCCAGTCTGACACTCTATCCACTGCACCACCGTCTGGTCAGGCGCTACATTGCCTTTTAAGACTTCCTACTCTGAACAAACACAGTTGAAGCCACTCTTAAGCAGCCTCACAATTGCAGTCACTCTTCTATAGTTCACAGATTCTAGCTGATGATGTCATTGACATTAAGAAGAAAATGCAAATCAGGCCTTCAATCAGCTTGCTGGTGAGCATCACACTTACAGATGAGGTCTGAGACCCACTGCAGTATGGCTGTGGCTCTGCAGAGCACCCTGGAAGCAGTGTGGCTGGGGCTCCTCTTCAGCTTCCTCTGGAAGGGTGAGCAGGATCCTTCACTCTTTGGTCTTGGAAAAGTGTATGCCATTATTTTAAAACATGGAGCAATTTCTTAAAAAACAAAAAAAGCCAGATTTATTAATACTCACTGTACTTAACAGGCCATCAATGAGCAAACAGCAGCATAAAACTCACAGTCTATTTTATTTTTTTCCTGCAGTTGCAGAGAGCAAGGACCAAGTATTTCAGCCTTCCTCTGTGGTGTCTTCGGAGGGAGCTGTGGTGGAGATCTTCTGTAATCACTCTATATCCACTGCTTACAACTTCTTATGGTACCTTCACTTCCCAGGATGTGCGCCAAGACTCCTTGTAAAGGGTGCAAGACCTTCTCAGCAGGGACGTTACAAGATGACCTATGAGCGAGTCTCTTCTTCACTGCTCCTCCTCGAGGTGCAGGTGGCAGATTCTGGCATTTACTACTGTGCTCTGGGGGACACAGAGGCAGAGAACCCATGAAGAGCTGAACAGAAACAGGCAGAGAGCACAGCCTTTGCAGGAAGTGGACAAGAGAGCTGCAATAGCTGCTTCTCCCATCACTTCAGTGCTCCCCAAGCTTTTCCATTTGGCATTGCTATTAAAAACAAAATTGAGTCCAGACACTCTATATCACAAAACTCTCAGTTTAGTGGTGATGAGCAGAGAAAAATCCACAGGAGAGTAAAATCTCTTTACACTAAAATCCAGAAGTCTGTATGAATTAGAGATTCTCCTCTCTATTGTACAGTTTGAGCGGTTCCCAATTGGCTTATATTTCTCTAAAAATATAATTCCTAGAATGTAACAACGCACTTCAGATATAACTTGACCCATTATTAAACTATAAGAAAATAATGAGAAAACTGGTTCTGGATAAGGAAAGTTATTAAACCCTGAAAACCTTTTGACCCAGCTATCCTACTTTTAGGAATATACCCCAAGAACACCATAGAACTGTTCCAAAAGGAGAAATGTACCCCCATGCTTATGGCAGCATTGTTCACAATAGCGAAGATCTGGAAACAGCCCAAGTGTTTGTCAGTGGGCTGGATTGGATTAAAAAGCTTTGGTACATATATACTATAGAATACTACTCAGCCATAAGAAATGATGACATTGGATCATTTACAACAACATGGATTGACCTTGATAACATTATACTGAGTGAAATAAGTAAATGAGAAAAAACTAAGAACTATATGATTCCATACATAGGTGGGACATAAAAATGAAACTCAGAGACATGGACAAGAGGGTGGTGGTTACGGGGGGTGGAGGGGAGGGGCACAAAGAAAACCAGATAGAAGGTGACGGAAGACAATTTGACTTTGGGTGATGGGTATGCAACATAATCAAATGTGAAAATAACCTGGAGATGTTCTCTCTGAACATATGTACCCTGATTTATTAATGTCACCCTATTAAAATTAATAATAATAATAAAAAACCCTGAAAAACTAAACAGTCTCTTCAGTTCACTGAGATATGAGGGTCATTGATTTATGGTTTCTTCTGTTTGGAGTTAGCAAAGCAAAAGGTCAAATAATGAATTTTCCCATTTTCCATTTTCTTGAGACTTCCCTAATTTATGTGGAAAAGTCTGATTTTCTTAGTTGGACTGTACTCTTTGTTAAAATTTTATGTAAAAAACATGGATTTTCTTCCTTGCTCCACAACTGTATTTTGTGCTAAATTTTCTCTGATGCTTTTTTCTTTTCTTTTTTTAAGTGAGAGAAGGGGAGATAGTGAGGCAGACTCCTGCATGCATCCTGACTGGGATCCACCTGGCAATCCCATCCAGGGCCAATGCTCTAGTGCCAAGCTATCTTTAGAGCCTGAGGCTGATGTGCTCCTCAGTGCCCAAGGCCACACTGGAATCAATTGAACCACTGGTTGTGGGAGGGGAAGAAGGAGAGATTGGGGAAAGGGAGTGGGAGAGAAGCAGATGGTTGCTTTTCCTGTGTGCCCTGACCGGGAATCGAACCTGGGATATCCATATGCAGGGCTGACTCTTTATCCACTGAGCCATTGGCCAGGGCCTCTGATGCTTCTAAAATGAATATAATCTACATTTCAGAGTTTAACGTTTGCAAAGGGCTTTCTCATTATTTTACGTGAGTCATTCCTTGTCTCCTGGGAAATCATTGACATTTACAAAGTTCTGACGTTTATAAATAGTTTCTTGGGAAAGGCAGTAGGCTCTTAGAGAAGTACTCGGAGTCTCAGATTGAAGCTCCTTTGGTGCCCTTGTGTCATGATGTGCATGTCTTAATGGTAGTCAAATAAGAAGGAGTGAAGAGCGGTACCTATTATAGGGCAGGAACCTGTAGGAGAGTAGAGACCTCCACCTGCACTATTTTGGGAACATTTTCTTCTGGTTCACATATCTCACATTTGACAGATCTTCAAATAGACATCACTGACCTAGTTTGCAATGGTTTGGGGAAATAGTTTATGTTTATTTTCTGTGAACTTGAAGGTTCTTTCAATATAAATTAAAGAGGGGAAGAATAGTCAGAATGTAATCCAGATGGGATGCATATGGTAAACTGATCAGAAAAAAAGATTTATCTGTACATAAATCTGTAATGGCATAGAAATGAGCAAGAGATGGTAGAGAAGGTGGGTGATCATTGCATGTTAGAGGTGGTTTAGAAGCAATTATCTAGGGGCTCTTTTAGTTAAGAGGCACATACATGTGGGGGTCAGCATTTGGCATATAATCAAGTAAGAAGATGATAACTAAAGTTTTAGTGAGCCCATTCAAATTTTTAATTGTATTATTTTTATTATAATAATGGGGCTACTTTCCAATATTGTAAGGTTTTTATTTTATTTATTTTTTATTTTTTTTGAGACAGAGAGAGTCAGAGAGAGAGATAGATAGGGACAGATAGACAGGAACTGAGAGAGATGAGAAGCATCAATCATCAGTTTTTCGTTGTGACACCTTAGTTGTTCATTGATTGCTTTCTCATATATGCCTTGACTGTGGGCCTTCAGCAGACCTAGTAACCCCTTGCTCAAGCCAGCGACCTTGGGTCCAAGCTGGTGAGCTTTGCTCAAACCAGATGAGCCCGCGCTCAAGCTGGCGACCTCAGGGTCTCGAACCTGGGTCCTCTGCATCCCAGTCTGATGCTCTATCCACTGCACCACTGCTTGGTCAGGCTATTGTAAGGTTTTTAAAAAGCAAATGATCAAAATTTATATTCTCAGTGTAATTTAATGGAAAGGATGCCTTTGATGTTAGAAAGTATGGGTTAAAATCTTTGCTCTATTTCTTTAGGGATAATGAGTAAATTACCTAATTTTCCTAAACTTCAGTGTCCTTATCTCTAAAATGTGGAATGTTAGGAAGAATAAATGTGTTAAAAATGTAAAGGGCTTAACATTTGCCCACATTAGGAATCTGATAAATAATTTCCTCATTAATGTCATAAATCAAAGCACATAAGCAGAATAGCTACTGAGGCTATGGTTGTTCAATTTTGAAAGCTCAGTCAATGCCCTAAGTATCCTTTGGGTGTGCAAGATATTGTGTGAAGGTCTCTGAATTCTTTCTTACCTCCTTAACAGTTAAGGAGTATTCCCTTGACTAGAGACTAAACATTTTTACTTTTCAAAAAGGGGAAGAATAAGGGCTCTACATCAGTCCTAGCATTGCAAATGGTTGGCCATAGGCTTTAACCATAGCATAAATGCAGAGAAAAACGTTCTTCCTTATAACACTGAGCGCACTTAATAAATATGATGAGTTCTTCCATAAGCACCCTTTGCAAGGAACAAGGGTTCATTTCTAGTACAAAATTAAAAATATAGTCTCTTAAAGATTTAGTTCATTTGTGTCTGGGGGATTAATTATTAAAAGGTTGGATGCAAACACTTTCTGTGACATTGCATTTCTAGACAAAATTTTCTGTGTGGTACATACTATATCTATAGAGAACAGTAGAAGTAGAGATTGGGAAATTACCTGGAAATTTTAATAAAGTCTATATTATGAGTGACGTCACGGAAATGGCGCCGTGAGCAGCGCGTCCGACAGCTCTCCCCTAAATCACAACAAATTTATCAACTAGAAACAGAAAAATTTATCCTCGGAGCATTCCGGAGTTCCACACAAACTGATAGCGAAAGGACTGTTATCACTTGAATCTGAGAGACGAGGGTGTGGAGGAATCTACCACAGGGACGTTCTTTCAAACCGCAAGGAAGTGCGCCTGTGGTGAGTCAGCCCATATACTTGGGAACCGCGAGCCGCCGCCACGAGCCGCCACCGCGAGCAGCCGCGAGTGGAGCGGCCGCCGTGAACCGCCGCCGCAAGCGGCCGCCACGAGCTGCCGCCGCGAGCCACCGCGAGCAGCCGCGCGCGCCCGGTCTGGTTGAGCACCGCTGACGTTCCCAGCGGCCCGCACACTGCGAGTGGGGGTCGCCGGCCACCGGTGCCCGGAGCGCGCCATTCGCGCGCGTGCCTTGGGCATTCCACGCGCCCAGGGCGCCCTGCTGGCCCGCACACCCAGGGGGCTCCATTATCCTGTGCCTGGTGCGGTCCAGCAGCCAGCGGCAGGGCGAGTGGGAGAGGCTTGGGAGATTCTCTCCGTGGGCGGGGCACCTCACCCAGCCATTCAAGCTAACAATCAAGCGTTGGGGGAGGGGCGCATGCAGGCAGCCTAAAATACCTTCGGAAGCACAGCTGCGACCCAATCACTGAAATTAGCTTAACCCATGAAATCTGCGCACCCTCGGTTCTAATTGATAAGATCTCTCTCAATTCAGCGTTCCAAGACAAGAGGCGTGATATTTTTTAGTGCCTCTCGCTAAAGGGGCGGGGGCAACTTCTGATTGATAGAGCCTCCATATTTAGGGATAAACGCTAACAAGAAGGACTTGGCAGATAATAAGGTCTATACTACACTAGTTGTAAGCAGAGACTAGTGCCTCTTCTTCCCTGCAAAAACAGGCTACAAAGTGTGGAAAGCCTGGGTTGAGAGGTCCAACTAAATGATATGCGCTGAACAGTCACCTTGACAACAATTGACTCCCACCCCCGCCTGATTACACTGGAGGCCCTGACTCTCAGAGCCTTTCCCAAAGCCTTGCACTGAGTGGGGATAGAGTGGGGATTTCCCAGCTCTTTGAGCCTCTTACTCCCCAGGCAGAAGCAGTTGCAGCCTTATAGCTGGATCACCAGGCTGCTAATTCAGAAAGGGGGGACTAGGAGAGAGAATCCAGGAAAGCAAACTCTCTCATCGTTGGACCCTGCAAACGCCAACAAGCCTTTACTTCCAGCAAGACTAAAGCCAATTATATGACATTGCCATAGAATCCCATCAACTGCAAATCCCTACCTAAGAGTGACACAGGGGCAGAGCCTGGGGTACAGAGTCACTGACCAGGAAGAGGGAGAGAAAAGAAAAAGGAAGAAGTTAACCTCTCAAAATCAAGAAAAACCCACAGACTTTACAACTTGATCCACTATTTTTTTTTTTGTTGTTGTTGTTTGTTTCTTCTATCTTTTTGCCTTTATTTCCTCCACCTCGGTTCTTCTATTCTCTGCCCATCTTATGCTTCCCCTTTCTTGAACTACACTACGCATGAGTGTTGCATTTTATTTTTCTTCTTCATCCTCACCCTCCTTTAGGTTATACTCCAAAACACTTAACTCTCACTCTCTCCTCTTTTTTTTTTTTGTCTTGCTTTATTTTGATTTTTTCTCTTCCTATTTTATTTCTTTCTTCGTTTTTTTCTTTTTCTTATTTTTTTCTTTCTATTCGTTTTTTCTTTTCTCATTTTACTTTCCTCCCATATAATCCTCAATCACGAACAAATTAGTTAATTTGGGACTCAAGGCTTTTTTTTGGCTTTATTTCTCTTTTTTGCTTTTGTTTTTATTTTTTTTTCTTGTTTGTTTATTTTTGTGGCATTTTGGGTCCTCCCAACCCAAGGTCTCCATTGTATTTAGTCTTCGCTCCACTTAATACAACAGATTTTTACTTATTATTTTTATTTTTTCTTCTTTATTATTCTTTTTTGGTCCTTTTTTCTGGTTCCCTCTTATCCCTCTCATTATATCTCTTAGTTGACCATCACATACAAGCAAATCATCTTATGCTTGTCTAAGATTTTCTTCTTTTTTTTTTTTTTTTTTTGCATTTAGTAGGTCCCTACTCCCTTTTTTTTGCCCCTTGAACTCTTCACCCCAAATCAGGCCCTCCATTATAGGCACGATATTTCCCTGAGGAGGGGAGAGGAGGGAAAGAGAAGAGAGAAAAAAAGGGGGAAATAATAAATTATTACTGTTTTTTTTTGTGGGGTGTTTTACCTTTTTTTTTTTTTTTTCTTTTTACTCTTTATTAATTCTAATCAGTGCTATTAATAAGACCACCCTCAGATGCCGATAAGAAAGAGGAAATCGAATATTATGGATACAAAAGAAAGAGAGGTAACACAAATAGATGTGGAAAAATCTATGGAGAAAAGACTTAACATATTGGAAGCCTTGGAGCTAAATGACAGAGAATTTAAACTAGAAATCTTAAAAATACTCAGAGATATACAAGAAAACACAGAAAGGCAATATAGGGAGATCAGAAAACAACTCAATGAACACAAAGAATATATTACCAAGGAAATTGAAACTATAAAAACAAATCAAACAGAAATGAAAAACTCAATTCACGAGCTGAAAAACGAGGTAACAAGCTTAGCTAACAGAACAGCCCAGATTGAAGATAGGATTAGTGAAATAGAAGACAAACAACTTGAGGCACAACAGAGAGAAGAAGAAAGAGACTCAAAAATAATAAAAAACGAGAAAGCCCTACAGGAATTGTCTGACTCCATCAGAAAGAATAACATAAGAATAATAGGTATATCAGAGGGAGAAGAGAAAGAAAATGGAATGGAGAATATACTCAAACAAATAATAGACGAGAACTTCCCAAGCCTGTGGAAGGAACTAAAGCCTCGAATTCAAGAAGCAAACAGAACACCAAGTTTTCTTAACCCCAACAAACCCACTCCAAGGCACATCATAATAAAGATGACACAAAGCAATGACAAAGAAAAAATTCTCAAGGCAGCCAGGGAAAAGAAGAGTACAACATATAAAGGAAGGCCTATTAGATTATCATCAGATTTCTCAGCAGAAACTCTACAAGCTAGAAGAGAGTAGACCCCAATATTTAAAGCCCTGAAAGAGAGGAACTTTCAGCCAAGAATACTATACCCATCAAAGCTATCCTTCAAGTATGAAGGAGATATAAAAACATTCACAAATACAGAAAAGATGAGAGAATTTATCAACAGAAAGCCCCCACTCCAGGAAATACTAAAGGGGGTTTTCCAACCAGATTCAAAGAACAAAAGAAAACAAAACCACAAGTAACAGCTCCACCAAGAACACAATAAAACCAAACTTAAACTGTGACAACAAAGGAAAAAAAGGGGGGAGAGGATGGAGATTAACAGTAGCAAAGGATGATGAAGTGCAGAAATACTTATAAGATAGGGTACTACAATGAATATGGTAGGTACCCTTTTCATTACTTAATGGTAACCACCCTTAAAAAAACCACCACAAAAACACTTGACTTAAAAAAGGTAGCAACAGAGGAAAGAAGTATGGAACACAAACAAACAAAAACAAATGATAGAAAAACAAAAAAGAAGAATCAAACTAGATACAAAACTAACAGAAAGCAATTTATAAAATGGCAGTAGGGAACCCACAAGTGTCAATAATTACACTAAATGTAAATGGATTAAACTTACCAATAAAAAGACACAGAGTAGCAGAATGGATTAAAAAAGAAAATCCAACTATATGCTGCCTACAAGAAACACATCTAAGCAACAAGGATAAAAACAAATTCAAAGTGAAAGGCTGGAAAACAATACTCCAAGCAAACAACACCCAAAAAAGAGCAGGCGTAGCAATACTCATATCTAATAATGCTGACTACAAGACAGAAAAAGTACTCAGAGACAAAAATGGTCATTTCATAATGATTAAGGGGAAGTTGAATGAAGAAGACATAACAATCCTTAATATATATGCACCAAACCAAGGAGCACCAAAATATATAAGACAGCTACTTATTGACCTTAAAACAAAAACTGACAAAAATACAGTCATACTTGGAGACCTCAATACACCGCTGACGGCTCTAGATCGGTCATCCAAACAGAGAATCAATAAAGATATAGTGGCCTTAAACGAAATACTAGAACACCTGGATATGATAGACATCTACAGGACACTTCATCCCAAAGCGACAGAGTATACATTTTTCTCTAGTGTACATTCTCAAGAATTGACCATATGTTGGGCCACAAAGACAATATCAGCAAATTTAGAAAAATTGAAATTGTACCAAGCATATTTTCTGATCATAAAGCCTAGAAACTAGAATTCAACTGCAAAAAAGAGGGGGAAAACCCCACAAAAATATGGAAACTAAACAACATACTTCTAAAAAATGAATGGGTCAAAGAAGAAATAAGCGCAGAAATCAAAAGATATATACAGACAAATGAAAATGAAAATACGACATATCAGAATCTCTGGGATGCAGCAAAAGCAGTAATAAGAGGAAAGTTCATATCACTTCAGGCCTATATGAACAAACAAGAGAGAGCCGAAGTAAACCACTTAACTTCACACCTTAAGGAACTAGAAAAAGAAGAACAAAGACAACCCAAAACCAGCTGAAGAAAGGAGATAATAAAAATCAGAGCAGAAATAAATGAAATAGAGAACAGAAAAACTATAGAAAAAATCAATAAAACAAGGAGCTGGTTCTTTGAAAAGATCAACAAAATTGACAAACCCTTGGCAAGACTCACCAAGGAAAAAAGACACAGGACTCAAATAAATAAAATCCAAAATGAAAGAGGAGAGATCACCACAGACATCATAGATATACAAAGAATTATTGTAGAATACTATGAAAAATTATATGCCACCAAATACAACAATCTAGAAGAAATGGATAAATTCCTAGAACAATACAACCTTCCTAGACTGAGTCATGAAGAAGCAGAAAGCCTAAACAGACCAATCAGCAGGGAGGAAATAGAAAAAACTATTAAAAATCTCCCCAAAAATAAAAGTCCAGGCCCAGACGGTTATACTAGTGAATTCTATCAAACATTCAAAGAAGACTTGGTTCCTATTCTACTCAAAGTCTTCCAAAAAATTGAAGAAGAAGCAATACTTCCAAACACATTTTATGAGGCCAACATAACCCTCATACCAAAACCTGGCAAGGATGGCACAAAGAAAGAAAACTACAGACCAATATCTCTAATGAATACAGATGCTAAAATACTAAACAAAATACTGGCAAACCGAATACAACAACATATTAAAAAAATAATACATCATGATCAAGTGGGATTCATCCCAGAATCTCAAGGATGGTTCAACATACGCAAAACGGTTAACATAATACACCATATCAACAAAACAAAGAACAAAAACCACATGATCTTATCAATAGATGCAGAAAAGGCTTTTGATAAAATACAACACAATTTTATGTTTAAGACTCTCAACAAAATGGGTATAGAAGGAAAATATCTCAACATGATAAAGGCCATATATGATAAACCATCAGCCAACATCCTATTAAACGGCATAAAACTGAGGACTTTCTACCTTAAATCAGGAACAAGACAGGGTTGTCCACTCTCTCCACTCTTATTCAACGTGGTGCTAGAAGTTCTGGCCAGAGCAATCAGACAAGACAAGGAAATAAAAGGCATCCATATCGGAAAAGAAGAAGTAAAGCTATCACTTTTTGCTGATGATATGATCTTATACATCGAAAACCCGAAGGACTCTACAAAAAGATTATTAGAAACAATAAACCAATACAGTAAGGTCGCAGGATACAAAATTAACATACAAAAGTCCATAGCCTTTCTATATGCCAACAATGAAATATTAGAAAACGAACTCAAAAAAATAATCCCCTTCACGATTGCAACAAAAAAAATAAAATACCTAGGAATAAACATAACAAAGAACGTAAAGGACCTATATAATGAAAATTACAAAGCATTGTTAAGGGAAATCGAAAAAGATACAATGAGATGGAAAAATATTCCTTGTTCTTGGATAGGAAGAATAAATATAATCAAAATGGCCATATTACCCAAAGCAATATACAAATTTAATGCAATTCCCATCAAAATCCCTATGAGATTTTTTAAAGAAATGGAACAAAAAATCATCAGATTTATATGGAACTATAAAAAACCCCGAATAGCCAAAACAATCCTAAGGAAAAAGAATGAAGCTGGGGGCATTACAATACCTGACTTTAAACTATATTATAGGGCCACGATAATCAAAACAGCATGGTATTGGCAAAAAAATAGACACTCAGACCAATGGAACAGAATAGAAAGCCCAGAAATAAAACCACATATATATGGTCAAATAATCTTTGATAAAGGGGCCAACAACACACAATGGAGAAAAGAAAGCCTCTTCAACAAATGGTGTTGGGAAAACTGGAAAGCCACATGCAAAAGAATGAAACTCGACTACAGCCTGTCCCCGTGTACTAAAATTAATTCAAAATGGATCAAAGACCTAAATATAAGACCTGAAACAATAAAGTACATAGAAGAAGACATAGGTACTAAAATCATGGACCTGGGTTTTAAAGAACATTTTATGAACTTGACTCCAATGGCAAGAGAAGTGAAGGCAAAGATAAATGAATGGGACTACATCAGAATTAAAAGTTTTTGCTCAGCAAGAGAAACTGATATCAAAATAAACAGACAGCCAACTATATGGGAACTGATATTTTCAAACGACAGCTCAGATAAGGGCCTAATATCCAAAATTTACAAAGAACTCATAAAACTCAACAACAAACAAACAAGCAATCCAATAAAAAAATGGGAAGAGGCCATGAACAGACACTTCTCCCAGGAAGAGATACAAATGGCCAACAGATATATGAAAAGATGCTCAGCTTCATTAGTTATTAGAGAAATGCAAATCAAAACTACAATGAGATACCACCTCACTCCTGTTAGATTAGCTATTATCAACAAGACGGGTAATAGCAAATGTTGGAGAGGCTGTGGAGAAAAAGGAACCCTCATTCACTGTTGGTGGGACTGTAAAGTAGTACAACCATTATGGAGGAAAGTATGGTGGTTCCTCAAAAAACTGCAAATAGAACTACCTTATGACCCAGCAATCCCTCTACTGGGTATATACCCCAAAACCTCAGAAACATTGATACGTGAAGACACATGTAGCCCCATGTTCATTGCAGCACTGTTCACAGTGGCCAAGACATGGAAACAACCAAAAAGCCCTTCAATAGAAGACTGGATAAAGAAGATGTGGCACATATACACTATGGAATACTACTCAGCCATAAGAAATGATGACATCAGATCATTTACAGCAAAATGGTGGGATGTTGATAACATTATAAGGAGTGAAATAAGCAAATCAGAAAAAAACAAGAACTACATGATTCCATACATTGGTGGAACATAAAAATGAGACTAAGAGACATGGACAAGAGTGTGGTGGTTACCAAGGGTGGGGGGGGGAGGGAGGACATGGGAGGGAGGGAGGGAGAGAGTTAGGGGGAGGGGGAGGGGCACAGAGAACTAGATGGAGGGTGACGGAGGACAATCTGACTTTGGGCGAGGGGTTTGCAACATAATTTGATGACAAAATAACCTAGACATGTTTTCTTTGAATATATGTACCCTGATTTATTAATGTCATCCCATTACCATTAATAAAGATTTATTAAAAAAAAATAAAGTCTATATTATACTATTTGTTTAAATTTGACTTATTTATCCTTCTACATTGATGAAAATGCAGTATATACATATGGCCTTACATACATTTAGGACATACGTACATCTCTGCCTGTGTGGTAGGGCAGCAGTAAACCCAATGTCAGAAGGCTGGATGCTCTGTTTTCCTCCCAGGTCTATTCTCGTATGCCCAGCAGGCTGACTCATGTGCACTGCATTGAGTGGTCTTCCTTGTCCTCTTGCTTCTGATTGGGTTTGGGAGGCATTGGTAGGAGAGAGTGGCTGGGATATTTATATTCTTATACCCTTTCTTTCCTGCACTGAAGTCCATTGGCCCTATTAGGTGGTATTCTCTCTCAGTTACAGGTCTCCCCAGGCTAGGTAATTTTTCCTCTGTCCCTTTAGCCCTAGGACTGGTGAAGCCTCTGGCTTTTGTTAGACTCCAGTGCTTCACCTTCTCTTGTATGTTCCCCTTGAGTCCACTCACACATTTAAAAATCTTCCCTTCATTAAGGTTGTATTCCCCCTAGTCCTCCTCAGGTGTTTGCCAGGACCCTCAAAGATACAACGTGACACTTATCTTGGTTTCTAGGAGACAAAAGAGAAATTTATTATAGATTCCCATTCGCCACAGGTCTCTTTGAACTTGAAGATTAGTATTTAAAGATAATTTACACATTCCAGTAAAAGACATTATTATAAGGTCAAGGTTTTAACTATTAAAGTGTGAGATCCTTAGAAAGCTTTCAGAAGCAGCTACATACCACTTTCTTTTCTGATTTCTTTCTTCTTCTTTTTTTTTTAAGTGAGAGGAGGGGAGATAGTGAGACAGACTTGCATGAGCTCCTACTGGGATTGACCCAGCAACCCCTGTCTGGAGCTAATGCTCAAACCAATCTAGCCACTGGCTGTGGGAGGGGAAGAGTGCAAGAAGGGGGAGTAGGAGGGGAGAGATGCAGATGGTCACTTTTCTTGTGTTCCCTCACTGGGAATCCAACCCGGGGCATTCATACGCTGGGTGGGTGCTCTATCCACTGAGAGCAAACCAGCCAGGACCCCTTTTCTGATTTCTAGCAAAGAAATTTTTATCCTCTTTCCAAAATATATGGCTTATTTATATATTATTTAAAGGAAAAACAAGGCAAATTAGAAGAACAATTTGTTTATATTATACTCACTTGTTTTCTTTATGTCGAATCTATTGAATAATCACTCTGCTGCTGTTGTGGCATTTTTAGTACAAAACTTTATCTTGTCTTCTCCTTAAAGTGAGTCCTTTATCATCATTATAATAGATCGAGCTCTGCTGATCATCAATTTTTACTCCATATGCACTTAATTATTATTTTTTGCTGTCAGAGAAAATGATAAATAGAAATTTTATTCACAATCTCTTCAAAGATTATTGCAAACACAAATAAAGTATGCTTTTAAAAGTGTCTCAAATTAAATCGAGGACACATCATCAAAGTAAATTATTTATGATGTTAAGAATTAATTTAGGGGCCCTGGCTGGTTGGCTCAGTGGTAGAATGTCGGCCTGGCGTGCAGGAGTCCCGGGTTCGATTCCCAGCCAGGGCACACAGGAGAGGCGCCCATTTGCTTCTCCATCCTTCCCCCTCTCCTTCCTCTCTGTCTCTCTCTTCCCCTCCCGCAGCTGAGGCTCCACTGGAGCAAAGTTGGCCCGGGCGCTGGTGACAGCTCCGTGGCCTCTGCCCCAGGTGCTAGAATGGCTCTGGTTGCAACAGAGTGACCCCCAGATGGGCAGAGCATCGCCCCTTGGTGGGCATGCCGGGTGGATCCCGGTCAGGCGCATGCGGATGTCTGTCTGACTGCCTCCCCGTTTCCAACTTCAGAAAAATACAGGAGAAAAAAAAAAAAAAAAAAGAATTGATTTAGGTTATGAGATTTTCACATGACTGTTTTTAATCTGCAATGTTCTATAAGTGACATTTTGAACACTTTTTTAAAGTCATGAAATAATGTAGTATTTAAAAAAAATCCAACCACGACTATAAAGTAGAGGAACTTAAGACAAAGATCACATCTGCTTCGTACACAGAATGGGGTAATCTGATATATAACACATTAATCTTTTCAAACAAATTTGCTGCAAAAATACTTCCATGTTTAGTGGTAAAAATAAACAATCTTCTCACTTAGATGAATCAAGATATTATTTGATTAATAAAGTGTATTCTTCCCCCAATTTTACACTGGCTTTCTTCATTTAGAAATTGTAAATTTACGAGAAAAGAACAATTTTTTTTATGGTGTGAAAATCTTAAGAACAAAATTACAAATACGCAATTTTTTTTATTAAACAAAGGTGTTTTCCTTCCAAAAATGTAAACATCCAATAAAAAACAAACAAATACATACATAATATTCCAAGTATGGAAACACTAGTAATGTAATTGGGAATAAATATGTTATATTACTGATTTATTGATATTAGTCTGACTAACCATAAAATAGAGCTAAATAAGAATGTACTAACAAAGTAAGCTTATAAAAGAATTTCTGTAAAATGTTAAATACATTTTATTGCTCTTATAACCATGATTCAATATCACTAGTTTAGTAATCACAGTTATGTATTCTATAACAAATCAAAAGTATAATGATCAGTCCTGTTCATTCACTTCTGGCCAAGCTCTTGTTACAGTCAAAAGAGTTATTTCTCTCCAACTGACACAGATCAAGGCTTAACATCTAAACAAGAAGAATAAGCATAAGTGGGAGCTGCACCTCTTTCTACTGTTCCCACCACTCTGAGGCTTGATGTTCTGATTCTTGTGTAAGGCCAAGAGGATAACCTGACTGTGGGAATCTGTGGACACTTGTTACGTGAAACAAAACCCCCAATTTATAAGTTACTAGCTAGCTTCAATTCTTGTGACAACCAATGGAACAGACTCTGACCTTCAGATATGCCAGCTCTGAGAGATGTGTGGCCTTCAATCTGTTATCTGAACACTCTGAGCTAGCTTGCACATTCCATATCCCCTTCAGCAAAGAACTCGCAATCCCTTCCTTTTGATTCCTTTGTTCTAGTATTGCTTATTCCCCCTCATTTTCTCTATTAAAAAAACCCTGACCTGCACCAAGAAAGGAAGATGGGTTTTGGCTAGCACTTGAATAAATCTCTTTCTTTTTCATCAGCACCTGTGTCATGTTATTGGTTTTCATGGTGACAGGCAGCTAGACCTATGGGCCATTTTTCTGGTTTAAGTAATTCACTTATGAAAGAGGTGCGTTTTGGTATATTTGGTGGTAAAGTTTTTGTTTGTCTCAAGTATAAAGCACATCCTTAGACAAACTGGGCCATTATTATTTAAAACTATACTCATTTACCCAGTTTCCTTGATTTGAACTCTGTTGCCTCTCCATGTGGAAAACCTCTATTTTGCAATTCCTTTACAGAGATTTTTTTTCTTTTTTTTCTTTATAATCTACTGTTTAACAGGACAAATGTTCATAATACCATTTTTTCCTTTCCTCTTTAAAATGTTTCAAGAGAAGGCTCAAGGTTTTTTTTTTTTTTTTTTTTTTATAAATCTTTAAAGACTATTTTTTCTATTTTTCTTCTTTTTCCAAGTGAGAGGAGGGGAGATATGTACCCTGACTGGGATCCACCGGCAACCCTTGTTGGATCCCATGCTCTGCCCATCTGGGGCCATGCTCACAAATGAATTATTTTTAGCACCTGAGGTGGAGGTTCCAAGGCTCCAGGGAGCCATCCTCAGCACCAAGGGCCAATGTGCTTGAAGCAATTGAGCCATGGCTGTGAGAGGAGAAGAGAGAGAGAAAGAGAGAGAGAGAGAGAGAGAGAAAGAAAGAGAGAGAGAGAGAGAGAAAGAAAGAGAGAGAGAGAGAGAAAGAAGGGAGAGGGGGAAGGGTGGAGAAGCAGATGGTCACTTCTCCTGTGTGCCCTGATCGGGAATTGAACCAGGGACATCTACATGCTGTGCCAATGCTCTACCACTGAACAAATTGGCCAGGGCTTAACTAAAGAGTATTATGGAGAGGGGCCTCAATGGTCCAAACTAGAGAAAAAACTGAATTAGCTTTTGATCAAAGAGATTTATACAGGAGCCAGTTCTAAATTATTTCTAAAGAGAGTAAAACGGTTATTTTTCTTATCATTTCTCTTCTCTTGCTTTTCTCTGTTTTCCTATTTTGCCTTTTCTTTTCTTTAACTTATTTTGTTTCTTATGATCTCTTTTTCTTTTTTTTTAAATTTTTTTAAAATTTTTATTTATTTATTCATTTTACAGAGGAGAGGGAGGATAGAGAGAGAGAGAGGAGAGACAGAGAGAGAGAAGAGGGGGAGGAATTGGAAGCATCAACTCCCATATGTGCCTTGACCAGGCAAGCCCAGGGTTTTGAACCGGCGACCTCAGCATTTCCAGGTCGACGCTTTATCCACTGTGCCACCACAGGTCAGGCGCCTTTTCTTTTCTTTAATTGTTATTTTTTCCCTCTTCGCCCAAAGTTATCTTTTCCCTTTTTCTATTTATTTTTCCATTAAAATTTTTATTACCCCTTTTTTTCCCTGTCTCTACATTATCTTACGAGAGCACAAATCATTTAAAGCTTGGTTCACTCAGCATGCATTTTTTTCCACTTTGATTCATAAACTCCTGTTTCTTCTCCTAGAATATCAAATTCTCCCTTCTGTCCCTCATGGAAGATGTAAATATCCATGTCTGGTCCTGTGATAAGACCTGGAAACACTGGCTACTTGACAGTAGTCCCCCACTCAGTTCTGTGGATGGTCTCTAGGGGGTGCTGCAGTGTGAGGCTTGTTCTAGGTGTAAGAAGGGCAGCAGTCTTGCTCCCATAGAGCTTTGAGAGCTTGATCAAGAGCTTGCTCAACAGAGAGAAGACACAGGTGCCAGGAAGCACCAGGTTCCCTGAAAAAAAAAGGCCATTTCTAAAAATGCTGTGCTGACACAGGGGTGCTGGTTGCTGTGTAAGGGCCCAGTTATCCAGGTGAGGTGGGCTGGAAAGGAGTCTCTAGCCAGCTCAGCTTAAGCCATGGCCTTTGCATGCATCTCTACACTTGCAATTCTCTTCACACTGAGTGAGTAATATTCTCTTTCCATTTCTCACTTGACTATCTACTTACATTATTTTCAATAGTTTTACTGATGCAGTGCAAATTAATTTACAGGTGGACTGAGAGCTCAGTTGGTGACTCAGTCACATCAGGTCACTATTGTCGAAGGAGGTTCACTGACTGTGAAATGCACCTATTCAATTTCTGGGAATCCTTACCTCTTTTGGTATGTCCGCTATCCTGACCAAGGTCTCCAGTTACTTCTGAAATACATCACGGGAGAGAACCTGGTTAAAGGCAGCTTTGGTTTTGAGGCTGAATTTAATAAAAGCCAAACCTCTTTCAACCTGAAGAAACCGTCTGTTCTTGGGAGTGACTCGGCTGTGTACTTCTGTGCTGGGAGAGACACAGTGATGGGGGCTGCAGGGAGAGCAGAATGCAAATCCCTCAGTACAGTAAAAACCATTTTCCTAAAGCCTTTATGTCTCTCCACAAGAGGGCGGTGTGTTTCTAGGTTATGTAACATTATAATTGAAATACAATTTAAAGCCACAGAATTTGTTCACCTAAAAATATTTATTAATTTCTTATGTGCCAAGTATTGTGCTAAGCACTGATCATAAAAAGGTGAAAAAAGTTATCCTTGACCCGTATTTGCTAGGTGTAGTCCCACACATTTATGAACCCTTTAATTCTCACAGCTATTACCATGCGCTTCACTTTACAGATGAAAGAACAAAGGCACTGAGAATTTAAGTGTCTCACTCAAGTCACAAAACTATCAAATGGCAAATTGAAATCCAGGCAGTCTGCCTCTGGGGTGCATGGTTTCATCACTCCATTTCTCTGCCAGTCTGTAGGCTCATTGAGGCATGAGACTGTGATTGCAGGGATGGGGTAGCCCTAATTTCCAAAAACAATCTCTGTCAAAAAAATGTTGGTTGTAGGAATAAACAGTAAACTAACAACTCAAAACAGTTTGGCAAATGCTAAGAGAGAGAACTGCACAAAATGTTATGTGAGATGAAGGAGTAGAGGAAAATAAGCTGTGAAAGGGAGAGGGAGAGAGGGAGGGAGTAAGGGAGGAAGAAAGGGAGAGAGAGATTCAGGGCGAGGGAGAGGGAGGGGAGAGAGAGAGAGAGAGAATAATAGGAGGGTAATTTGAATCAAGGGAGGATTTAAACATGTAAGGTGCTTACAGCTCCTATGTTCACATCTTCATATTTACACCCTTGAAAGAAACTAGACTTGATCTCTCTCTTTCTCTCTTGCTCTCTCTTATTTAGAATATGGCTGGGAAGGGCTCTGATTGACTCAGTGTGAGTCAGATGCTCATCCCTAGACTAATCTTTGTTGGCTGTGGGTGTGGGCTGCTAGGATTAGCACATTTGGTCAATTAATGGTGTCTAGGGGATGATTTTACAAAAAGTTAGTAACTCTAATTTTGTTCAAAAAATATGTCACAAAAGGAATATATTTTTACATAGGTACTTATATTTGTTTCTTTTTTTCCAAAAGTAAAGCCAATAGTAAAAATACTACTTATTGAAAAATTTACTCTTGCCCCATAGATTTGAAATACTAAATTTATAGTATACAAATTCACATATATATAACCAGATCTATTTAAATAATTCAATTTCAATGGGGTGTGTAAGGCCAGTCGCTGCGGCCACCATCACAGCCGCTTGGCCAACACAGGTTCACATTTAATGCAGGCAGATTGTAATGAATCAATGGAGCCAAGAACTTTTGGGCCAGTACCTTTAATCCAGCTCGCACCAGGCAAGCGAGAAAATACACACATTGGGAAAACACTTCCCTTTCCTTTCAGTGTTCCTAAAGCCACCGACTCATCCGACCGTGTATTCCTAGAATCAAAGGCCCCACAGCCTTATTCACCTCTGTTCTTTCTCTCTGCACAACTGGTTTCTCCTTCAGCACTCCACCATCTTGGCTGCCTCTCCTCTGCAATACTGATGGTAGGATCTGAGTGAGTGAGAGCCCCCAGTATGCTTCATTTATAGTGTAGAAAATTAAAGCCTTTAAGCCAATATACAAATAAGGAAGTCTCTGATACAAAGCTACTTATCTAAGGCATAAATGGGATTCCTCATAAGACTGCACCACCCCACATCATGCAACAGTAAAGGGTGTGAGGAAAAGCTTAGTGTTGAGAAGATCTTAGTATTAGAAGTATGTTGAAAAGGTCTTATTATTAAAAGGTTTTGGTCAAATAAGTTTGTAAATATGTTATATATGTTTGCTCGCTTATAGTTTGCATTGGGTGTGGGGGACAGGCTGTAAGCAGGCAGGGTTGTTATAGCGTAAGGCTTAGTTTTAAGACAAAGCCTTTCCCACCCTTTTAATATTAAGATCTTCTCAACATGAAGCTTTTCCCCACACCCTTGACTGATTGCATGATGTGGGGTGGTGCACTCTCACGAGGAATCCCATTATGCCTCAGATAAGTGACTTTGTATCAGAGACTTCCTTATTTGTATATTGGATTAAAGGTTTTGGTTTCTACACTATAAAATGGGGCAGAGGAGCCCATGCAGGAGAGCAGAGAAAGGCCACGTGGAGAAGAAGAGAGGCAGCCAAGATGGCTGAGTGCTGAAGGAGAAGCCAGTTTGTGCAGAGAGGAGATGGGGAACAGAGGTGAATAAGGCTGGTGTAAGGCCAGGAGCTGTCATCGTGACCATTCACATGCAGGTTCCCATTGGATTCGGGCAGGCGATAAAGAAATGGCGGAGTCAGAGGATGGGGGGCCATCCTATTTATTGGTGTCTCACCAAGACAGGCAAACCACAAAAGAAGACAAGGGAAAAGCAGAAAACCAGCTCTTCCCATAAGGGTAAGGGATCAGGGGAGCCCCTGCAATTGTGATAGCAGGAACTGTGTGTCTGAGCTCCTGGTCTGTCCCACTTTATAGTGTAGAAAACCAAAATCCCTTAATCCAATATACAAACAAGGAAGTCTCCGATACAAAGTCACTTATCCAAGGCATAATTGGATTTCTCATGAGAGTGCACCACCCAGATCATACAATCAGTCAAGGGTGTGGGGAAAAGCTTAGTCCCAAAACCAAACCTCAGGCTACAACAACCTGGCCTGCTTATAGCCTGTCCCCCACACCCATTATAAGTCACAAGCGAGCAAACATATATATCATGTTTATAAATTTTTATTAATGGTAATGGGATGACATTAATAAATCAGGGTACATATATTCAAAGAAAACATGTCTAGGTTATTTTGTCATTAAATTATGTTGCATACCCCTCGCCCAAAGTCAGATTGTCCTCCGCCACCCTCTATTTAGTTCTCTGTGCCCCTCCCCCTCCCCCTAACTCTCCCTCCCTCCCTCCCATGTCCTCCCTCCCCCCACCCCTGGTAACCACCACACTCTTGTCCATGTCTCTTAGTCTCATTTTTATGTTCCACCAATGTATGGAATCATGTAGTTCTTGTTTTTTTCTGATTTACTTATTTCACTCCTTATAATGTTATCAAGATCCCACCATTTTGCTGTAAATGATCTGATGTCATCATTTCTTATGGCTGAGTAGTATTCCATAGTGTATATGTGCCACATCTTCTTTATCCAGTCTTCTATTGAAGGGCTTTTTGGTTGTTTCCATGTCTTGGCCACTGAAACCACAAATTTATTGTCTCACAGTTCTGGAGGCTCAAAGTCCAAAGTCAGGGTGTCAGTAGAGCTGGTTCCTTCTGAGGGCAGTGAGGGAAGGATCTGTTCCAGGCCTCCTTGACTTGCAGATAGCCATCTACTCTCCCTGTGTCTAAACATTGTTTCTCTTTATTCATGTCTGTTTCTGTGTCCAAAGTTCTCTTTTTAATAAGGGCAGCACTGTTATTGGATTCAAATCCACCCAAATAACCTCATTTTAACTTGGTTACTTTTGTAAAGACCTATCTTTAAGTAAGGTCAGAGTCTAAGGTACTAAGGATTAGGACCAAAATGTATTTTTTTTTTCCTTTTTTTGGGGGTGGGGGAAGTAGGGACAAAATTCAACCCATACAGACCAGGACCATTAATGCTTATTTTCATTCCAAAGGCTGTGACATGGAAAACTTTCTAATATTTCTTCTGCTAGTTACTTGATATCCAGTAATATTTTCCTAAGTAGATATTAAATAGATGGCAATGTAGAAACGTGAAGTTTCATTTGTTGGCCTGAAAAGTTAAGATCATTTTGGTCTTGTGATTAATATAGTTTGTTATGTTGAACTTATGTTAAACGTAGTTTGTATTTTATATAACACTATAGTCTAGAACTTTTTTATGCTCATTTAATTGATCCCTATAATCTATCTTTTTTTTTCTTTGTTAGTATCTTTAATCTGTAAATAATTTTTACCTATCTATAAGAAAAAGATAATACTCTGTTGGGAAAAACACAAACAAAAGTCATGAACAGGAGTTTTCCAAAAAATCAAGCAGGCAATAAAATACAATAAGTAGCTTAACAAAAATAACTATAAAATATAATAATTATCTCACCAATAATAACAATTAAAATTAAAATTAGTTTCACTTTTCAAATTGAAGATTTTTAAAGGATAATCTTGGAGAAGGTGATATTGGAAAATATGGGAATCTCAAATACTCTTCATGGAAGTCAATTGACTCACACTTTCTGGATGGCTCTTTGGCAGTGTTCTCTATGTTTCTTGACCTCACAATTCAACTTTCAGTAATTCATACTAACATAGTACTTAAGTACTTGTGGAAAGATGTAGCTAAGAGAATATTTGTCACAACCTTATTCATAATGATGTATGTACATATGCACACATAAATATACATATATATTTATATTAAATAACAAAATATAAACTTTAATTATAATTTTTTTTGCAGAACATTAATTTTTTTAATTAAATTTAATGCAGTGACATTGATAAATCAGGGTACATATGTTGAGAGAAAACATCTCTAGATTATTTTGACATTTGATTGTGCTGTATACCACTCCCCCAAAGTTAAATTGTCTTCTGTCACCTTCTATCTGGTTTTCTTTGTGCCCCTCCCCTCCCCCAACCCCTCTCTCCTTCTTCACCCCCTCCCCCCTCCCCCACCCACCACCCCTTTTGCCATCACAATCTTGTTCATGTCTCTGAGTCTCATTTTTATGTCCCTTCTATGTATGGATTCATATAGTTCTTAGTTTTTTTTCTGATTTACTTATTTCACTCCGTATAATGTTATCAAGGTCCATCCATGTTATTGTAAATGATCTGATGTCATCATTTCTTATGGCTGAGTAGTATTCCATAGTATATATGTACCAAAGCTTTTTAATCCACTCGTCCTCTGACGGACATTTGGGCTGTTTCCAGATCTTCGCTATTGTGAACAATGCTGCCACAAACATGGGGGTGCATTTCTCCTTTCCGAGCCGTTCTATGGTGTCCTTGGGGTATATTCCTAAAAGTGGGATAGCTGGGTCAAAAGGCAGTTTGATTTTCAGTTTTTTGAGGAATCTCCATACTGTTTTCCACAGAGGCTGCACCAGTCTGCATTCCCACCAGCAGTGTAGGAGGGTTCCCTTTTCTCCACATCCTCGCCAGCACTTATTCTGTGTTGTTTTGTTGATGAGCGCCATTCTGACTGGTGTGAGGTGATATCTCATTGTGGTTTTAATTTGCATTTCTCTAATGATTAGTGATGTTGAGCATTTTTCATATGCCTGTTGGCCATCTGTATCCTCTTTGGAGAAGTATCTATTCATCTCTTTTGCCCATTTTTGGACTGGATTGTTTGTCTTCCTGGTGTTGAGATTTACAAGTTCTTTATAAATTTTGGTTATTAACCCCTTATCCGCCGTATTGTCAAATATGTTCTCCCATTGTGTAGTTTGTCTTTTTATTCTGTTCTTGTTGTCTTTAGCTGTGCAAAAGCTTTTTAGTTTGATATAGTCCCATTTGTTTATCCTGTCTTTTATTTCACTTCCCCGTGGAGATAAAGCAGCAAATATATTGCTCTGAGAGATGTCAGAGAGCTTACTGCCTATGTTTTCTTCTAAGATGCTTATGGTTTCACAGCTTACATTTAAGTCTTTTATCCATTTTGAGTTTATTTTTGTGAGTGGTGTAAGCTGATGATCTAGTTTCATTTTTTTGCAGGTAGCTGTCCAATTTTCCCAACACCATTTGTTAAAGAGGCTGTCTTTATTCCATTGTATTTCCTTGCCTCCTTTGTCAAATATCAGTTGTCCATAGAACTGTGGGTTTATTTCTGGGTTCTCTGTTCTGTTCCATTGATCTATATGCCTGTTCTTATGCCAGTACCAGGCTGTTTTGAGTACAATGGCCTTGTAGTATAACTTGATATCAAGAAGTGTGATATCTCCCACTTTATTCTTCTTTTTTAAGATTGCTGAGGCTATTTGTGTTCTCTTTTGGTTCCATATAAATTTTTGGAATATGTGTTCTATATCTCTGAAGTATGTCATTGGTATTTTAATTGGTATTGCATTGAATTTATAGATTGCTTTGGGTAATATAGACATTTTAATGATGTTTATTCTTCCTAACCATGAGCACAGTATATGCTTCCACTTGTTTGTATCTTCCTTGATTTCTTTTATCAATGCTTTGTAATTTTTCCGAGTACAAGTCTTTAGTCTCCTTGGTTAAGTTTATTCCTAATTATAATATTTTAAGTAATTTATATGTCTAACAAGAATGAATGGGTTAAACTATTTATATACATACAGAATATTAAGCAACTATAAAAATAATAGAATGAAATATCAACAACTGTCATGAAATGACTTTAATGATATATACTTTTGGCTGAAAAAGTAACAGATTGCAAACTACATACAGTATAATCTCACTTTTGACAGAAATGTATATTATACACACATATACACACACAAAATAAGATATTGAAGAATATACTAAAAAATGTTAACTGACCTTTTATTTAAAGTGGTTTTATTTTATTTTATTATTATTTTGCCTATTTGGATTTAATTGTTCAGCATCAAGCATGGATTACTTTGTATGATAGAATTTTTAAAGCCATCGCAACATTATTTTAGCACTTCAAGAGTTTCATAACCAGGTGATTCAAGAACTTGTCAATGCTCAGGTTTTTTGGAATTGCAGCTGTTTTGCTTAGAGAGATGCATTTGGAACCAGCTCAGTGGGTTCAGTGTGACCTAAGAGGGCACTCCTGGAAGTAGGAGAATTCCCTGTGTTTGCATTTTTTTCTGCCAATGCAAAAGCTGCTCTGACTTGAGCAGCCCAGGGTGGCTGCTCTCTTCTGTGCTTTAGTGTGGAAATATAGGAGACACTGATTCATTTTACTGACTCATTTTACTGGGGATGCAACTCTGGGTTTGGTTACCCACAGGCATTTCTGCTGTAACTGTTTACCCTAGGGGAGGTTTCATTTTAACAGGTTAACAGAGGCTTTTTCCAGCCCAAGTGAAAGGTTGTGAATGAAAGAGAGCCACCCACCTGGTCAGGCATAGCCAACATTCTTGAGCTTGGCACCTGGAAGCTTGGTATTGTCAAAGTCCATGAGAAACATGGTGGTTTTATAGGTTCAAAGTACAAATACAGGATTCAGGGACAGAAACTGAAGGAGTCTCAGATAAAACTGACATTACATGGTAACTTGTTACAATAGAAATGCAGACTCTCTGCCCACCCCAGGCTTAATGAATTCAAATTTGAATTTTAAGAAGATTCTCAGATGATTTACATGTTTCTGGTCTGCAGACCATATTTTGAGTAGAAAAGGTCTAAACTACTGGCTCTCTAACTTAGATGCACATTGAAATTAACTAAGGTGTTTTGGGTTTATTGTTTATTTGTTTGTTTTAAGTGAGAGGAGGGGAGACAGAGACAGACTCCCACATGCACCCCAACCGCACCTGGCAAGCCCCTAATGGGGCAATGCTCTGCCCATTTGGGACCTTGCTTGGCAACTGAGATATTTTTAGCACCTGAAGCTGAGGCTCCACAGAGGCATCCTCTGAGCCTGGGACCAACTTGCTCAAATCAATCGAGCCATGGCTGAGGAAAAGGAAGAGAGAGAAAGAGGGTGGGGGAGAAGCAGATGGTAGCTTCTCCTGTGTGTTGTGACTGGGAATTGAACCTGGGACATCCACATGCTAAGCCGACACTACAACTGAGCCAACTGGCCAGGGCTGGGTATTTTAAGAACTGATCTCTGATCTCTGGGACATATCTGCAAATATTCTGGTTTAATTGGTGGGTTCGGAACATCATAAAACAGAACATAGGACTGGTAATCAGAAAAAATTTACTAAGAAACAGTTTCTAGGTATTGGAATAAGTAAATAGAGATGTGAATTAAATGGATGGATAGACAGACTGATGAATAATGAATGAAAGGAGGTAGGGAGAAAGGGAGGGATGGATGGAATAATGGATGAAGGGATAGACAGATGGACAGATAACAAGAAGTTAGAGGACTGCCAGATAAAAATCTACTCTTTTGATCATAACTTGTGGGATATGTTACCTCTTGATAACTTGGGCCAGTATTTCACACAACATTATTTGCAGACTAACTAAAGGAAAACATATTTTTAAATGTAGATTCTGGGCCTGATCTGTGGTGGTGCAGTAGACAAAGCATCAACCTGGAATGCTGAGGTTGCTGGTTCAAAATCCTGGGCTTGCCTGGTCAAAGCACATATGGGAGTTGATGCTCCTTGCTTGTTCCCTCCTTCTCTCTCTCTCTCAAATGAATAAATAAAAAATCTTAAAATGTAGATTCTGGCCACAACTTATATATTGAATCAGCATCTTTAGAGGTGTGGCCAGATAATCTACATTTTCTATACATGCTTCAGGAGAACCTTATGTAAGGTAAAATTTAATAACTCCTTGTCTAGATAGAGTCCTGGCTATCTGTAGAAGGACAATCTAAATTAAATGTTTCTCACAGAGAGGGTTTTTTGTTTTTTTTTTTTACTTTATACAATTTTTTAAAAATTAATTTTAATGGGGTGACATTGATAAATCAGGGTACATATGTTCAGAGAGAACATCTCCAGGTTATTTTGACATTTGATTATGCTGCATTCCCATCACCCAAAGTCAAATTGTCTTCTGTCACCTTCTAACTGTTTTTTTTGTGCCCCTCCCCTCCTCCAACTCCCTTCTTCTCCCCCGCCCCCGTAACTACCACCCTCTTGTCCATGTCTCTGAGTCTCATTTTTATGTCCCACCTATGTATGGAATTATATAGTTCTTAGTTTTTTTCTGATTTACTTATTTCTCTCAGTATAATGTTATCAAGGTTCATCCATGTTGTTGTAAATGATCCAATGTCATCATTTCTTATGGCTGAGTAGTATTCCATAGTATATATGTACCAAAGCTTTTTAATCCACTCGTCCACCGATGGAAACTTGGGCTGTTTCCAGATCTTCGCTATTGTGAACAATGCTGCCATAAACATGGGGGTGCATTTCTCCTTTTGAAACAGTGCTATGGTGTTCTTGGGGTATATTTCTAAAAGTGGGATAGCTGGGTCAAAAGGCACCTCGATTTTTAATTTTTTGAGGAATCTCCATACTATTTTCCACAGTGGCTGCACCAGTCTGCATTCCCACCAGCAGTGTAGGAGGGTTCCCTTTTCTCTACATCCTCGCCAGCACCTATTCTGTGTTGTTTTGTTGATGAGCGCCATTCTGGCTGGTGTGAGGTGATATCTCATTGTGGTTTTAATTTGCATTTCTCTAATGATTAGTGATGTTGAGCATTTTCACATATGCCTATTGGCCATCTGTATGTCCTCTTTGGAGAAGTATCTATTCATTTCTTTTGCTCATTTTTTTATTGGATTGTGTGTCTTCCTGGTATTGAGTTTTACAAGTTCTTTATAAATTTTGATTATTAACTCCTTATCAGATGTATTGTCAAATATGTTCTCCCATTGTGTAGTTTGTCTTTTTATTTTGTTCTTATTGTCTTTAGCTGTACAAAAGCTTTTTAGTTTGATATAGTCCCATTTGTTTATCCTGTCTTTTATTTCACTTGCCTGTGGAGATAAATCGGCAAATATATCACTGCGAGAGATGTCAGAGAGCTTACTGCCTATGTTTTCATCTAAGATGCTTATGGTTTTATGGTTTACATTTAAGTCTTTTATCCACTTTGAGCTTATTTTTGTGAATGGTGTAGGTTGGTGGTCTAGTTTCATTTTTTTGCAGGTTGCTGTCTAATTTTCCCAACACCATTTGTTGAAGAGGCTGTCTTTCTCCATTGTATGCTCTTACCTCTTTTGTCAAATATCAGTTGTCCATAAAAGTGTGGGTTTATTTCTGGGTTCTCTGTTCTATTCCATTGATTTATATGCCTATTCTTATGCCAATACCAGGCTGTTTTGAGTACAATGGCCTTGTAGTATAATTTGATATCCAGAAGTGTGATACCTCCCACTTTATTCTTTCTTTTCAAGATTGCTGAGGCTATTCATGTTCTCTTTTGGTTCCATATAAACTTTTGGAATATTTGTTCTATATCTTTGAAGTAAGTCATTGGTATTTTAATTGGTATTGCATTGAATTTATAAATTGCTTTGGGTAATATAGACATTTTAACGATGTTTATTCTTCCTAACCATGAGCATGGTCTTCCACTTGTTTGTATCTTCCCTGATTTCTTTTATCAATGTTTTATGATTTTCCGAATACAAGTCTTTAATCTCCCTGGTTAAATTTATTCCTAGGTACTTTATTTTTCTGGTTGCAATGGTGAAGGGGATTGCTTCCTTAATTTCTCTTTCTGACAGTTCATTGTTAGTGTATAAAAATGCCTCTGATTTCTGAGTATTAATTTTATACCCTGCCACCTTGCTGAATTCATTTATCAGGTCCAGTAGTTTTTTGACTGAGACTTTAGGGTTTTCTATATACAATATCATATCATCTGCAAATAATGATAGTTTTACTTCTTTTCCAGTTTGGATGCCTTTTATATCTTTTTCTTGTCTGACTGTTGTGGCTAGGACTTCCAGAACTATGTTAAATAAGAGTGGTGAAAGGGGCACCCCTGCCTTATTCCTGATCTTAAGGGTATTGCTTTTAATTTTTGCCCATTGAGTGTGATGTTGGCTGTGGGATTGTCATAGATGGCCTTTATTATGTTGAGGTATGTCCCCTGTATTCCCACTTTGCTGAGAGTTTTGATCATGAATGGGTGCTGGATTTTATCAAATGCTTTTTCTGCATCTATTGAAATTATCATATGGTTTTTCTCCTTCCTTTTGTTTATGTGATGAATCACATTGATTGATTTGCGAATATTGTACCAGCCTTGCCTCCCAAGAATAAATCCCACTTGATCATGGTGTATGATTTTTTTCATATATTGCTGGATCCGGTTTGCTATTATTTTGTTGAGGATTTTAGCATCTAAATTCATCAGGGATATTGGCCTATAATTTTCTTTCTTTGTGTTGTCTTTGCTTGGTTTGGGAATCAGAATTATGCTCGCCTCATAAAAGGAGCTTGGAAGTCTTCATTCCTCTTGAATTTTTTGAAATAGCTTGAGAAGGATAGGAGTTAGTTCTTCTTTGCATATTTGGTAGAATTCACTTGTGAAGCCATCAGGCCCAGGACTTTTCTTTGTTGGGAGTTTTTGATAACTGTTTCAATCTTATTTGTTGCAATCAGTCTGTTTAGGTTTTTTGATTCTTCCAGATTAATTTTTGGAAGATTATATGTTTCAAGGAATTTGTCCATTTCATCTAGGTTGTCTAGTTTTTTGGCATACAATTCTTTATAGTATTTTCTTACAATATTTTGTATTTCTGTTGTGTCAGTTGTTATTTCTTCACTCTCATTTCTAATTTTATTTATTTGAGTCCTCTCTCTCTCTTTTTTTTTTTTGGGTGAGTCTGGTTAAAGGTTCATCAATCTTGTTTATCTTTTCATAGAACCAGCTCCTGGTTTCATTGATCTTCTGTGTTGTTTCTTTAGCCTCTATGTCATTTATTTCCACTCTGATTTTTATTATTTTTTTTCTTCTACTACCTCTGAGCTTTACTTGCTGTTCTTTTTCTAGTTCTTTTAGGTGCAGGTTCAAGTTGTTCATTTGAGCTTTTTCTAGCTTTTTAAGTTATGCCTGTAATGATATGAACTTCCCTCTCAGGACTGCTTTTGTTGTGTCCCATAAATTTTTAGTTGATGTATGCTCATTATCTTTCATTTCTAAGAATTTTTAAATTTCTTCTTTGATCTCATTGTTAACCCATTCATTATTTAATAACATACTATTTAGTTTCAAAGTGTTTGAGTATTTTTCAGTTTTTCTGTTGTGGTTGATTTCTAGTTTCATGCCATTGTGATCAGAGAAAGTGCTTGATATGATTTCAACTTCTTAAATTTGTTGAGACCGCTTTTGTGCCCTAACATGTGGTCTATTCTAGAGAATGTACTATGAGCACTTGGAAAGAATGTATATTCTGCTGCTTTAGGGTAAAGGTTCTGAACATATGTATTAAATTGAGTTGATCTAGTATGTCCTTTAAGTCTGCTGTTTCTTTGTTAATTTTCTTTCTTGAGGATGTATCTAGTGATGTTAGTGGGGTATTGAAATCCCCTACCATTATAGTATTGCTGTTGATCTCACCCTTTATATCCATCAAAGTCTGCTTTATATATTTATGTGCTCCTATATTAGGTGTGTAGATATTTATAATGGTTATATCTTCCTGTTGGATTGCTCCCTTTATCATTATGTAGTGCTCTTCTAGCAGCTTTTAATATTTTCTCTTTATCACTCTTACTGTACTTTGTTTTAAAGTCCATTTTGTCTGATATAAGTATTGCTACCCCAGCTTTTTTTTCATTTCTATTTTCGTGAAATATTTTTTTCCATTCTTTTATTTTCAGTCTATATGCATCTTTTGTTTTAAAGTGTGTCTCTTGTAGAGAGCATATGTATGGTTCCTGTTTTCTTTTTTTTTTTTTTTTTTTTTATAATTTTATTTTTTTAATGGGGTGACATCAATAAATCAGGATACATATATTCAAAGATAACAAGTCCAGGTTATCTTGTCGTTCAATTATGTTGCATACCCACCACCCAAAGTCAGATTGTCCTCTGTCACCTTCTATCTTGTTTTCTTTGTGCCCCTCCCACCCCCTATCCCTCTCCCATTCCCCCCTCCCCCCTGTAACCACCACACTCTTATCAATGTCTCTTAGTTTCACTATTATGTCCCACCTACGTATGGAATAATACAGTTCCTGTTTTTTTCTGATTTACTTATTTCGCTTCGTATCATGTTATCAAGATCCCACCATTTTGCTGTAAATGTTCCGATGTCATCATTTCTTATGGCTGAGTAGTATTCCATAGTGTATATGTGCCACATCTTCTTTATCCAGTCATCTATTGATGGGCTTTTTGGTTGTTTCCATGTCCTGGCCACTGTGAACAATGCTGCAATAAACATGGGGCTGCATGTGTCTTTACGTATCAATGTTTCTGAGTTTTGGGGATATATACCCAGTAGAGGGATTGCTGGGTCATAAGGTAGTTCTATTTTCAGTTTTTTGAGGAACCACCATACTTTCTTCCATAATGGTTGTACTACTTTACATTCCCACCAACATTGTATGAGGGTTCCTTTTTCTCCACAGCCTCTCCAACATTTGCTATTACCTGACTTGCTAATAACAGCTAATCGAACAGGTGTGAGGTGGTATCTCATTGCCGTTTTGATTTGCATTTCTCTAATAGCTAAAGAAGATGAGCATCTTTTCATATATCTGTTGGCCATTTGTATTTCTTCCTGGGAGAAGTGTCTATTCATATCCTCTTCCCATTTTTTTATTGGATTGTTTGTTTGTTTGTTGTTGAGTTTTATGAGTTCTTTGTATATTTTGGATATTAGGCCCTTATCTGAGCTGTTGTTTGAAAATATCATTTCCCATTTAGTTGGCTTTCTGTTTATTTTGTTATCAGTTTCCCTTGCTGAGCAAAAACTTCTTAGTCTGATGTAGTCCCATTCATTAATTTTTGCCTTCACTTCTCTTGCCATTGGAGTCAAATTCATAAAATGCTCTTTAAAACCCAGGTCCATGAGTTGAGTACCTATGTCTTCTTCTATGTACTTAATTGTTTCAGGTCTTATGTTTAGATCTTTGATCCATTTTGAGTTAATTTTTGTACAGGGGGAGAGACTGTAGTCGAGTTTCATTCTTTTGCATGTGGCTTTCCAGTTTTCCCAGCACCATTTATTGAAGAGGCTTTCTTTTCTCCATTGTGTGTTGTTGGCCCCTTTATCAAAAATTATTTGACTATATATATGTGGTTTTATTTCTGGACTTTCTATTCTGTTCCATTCGTCTGAGTGTCTATTTTTCTGCCAATACCATGCTGTTTTGATTGTCGTGGCCCTATAATAGAGTTTGAAGTCAGGTATTGTTATGCCCCCAGCTTCATTCTTTTTCTTTAGGATTGCTTTGGCTATTCGGGGTTTTTTATAGTTCCATATAAATCTGATGATTTTTTGCTCTATTTCTTTAAAAAATGTCATTGGAATTTTGATGGGAATTGCATTAAATTTGTATATTGCTTTGGGTAATATAGCCATCTTGATTATATTTATTCTTCCTAGCCAAGAACAAGGTATATTCTTCCATCTCATTATATCTTTTTCGATTTCCCTTAACAATGGTTTATAGTTTTCATTATATAAGTCCTTTACATTCTTTGTTATGTTTATTCCTAAGTATTTTATTTTTTTTGTTGCAATCGTGAAGGGGATTATTCTTTTGAGTTCCTTCTCAGTTGTTTCATTGTTGGCATTTGGAAAGGCTATTGACTTCTGTATGTTAATTTTGTATCCTGCGACCTTACTGTATTGGCTTATTGTTTCTAGTAGTCTTTTTGTGGATTCTTTGGGGTTTTCGATGTATAGGATCATATCATCTGCAAAAAGTGATACCTTTACTTCTTCTTTTCCGATATGGATGCCTTTTATTTCTTTGTCTTGTCTGATTGCTCTGGCTAGAACCTCTAGTACCACATTAAATAAGAGTGGAGAGAGTGGACAACCCTGTCTTGTTCCTGATTTAAGGGGGAAAGCCTTCAGTTTAGTGCCATTTAATATGATGTTAGCTGATGGTTTATCATATATGGCCTTTATCATGTTGAGATATTTTCCTTCTATACCCATTTTGTTGAGAGTCTTAAACATAAAATTGTGTTGTATTTTATCGAAAGCCTTTTCTGCGTCTATTGATAAGATCATGTGGTTTTTGTTCTTTGTTTTGTTGATATGGTGTATTACATTAACCGTTTTACGTATGTTGAACCATCCTTGAGATTCTGGGATGAATCCCACTTGATCATGATGTATTATTTTTTTAATATGTTGTTGTATTCGATTTGCTAGTATTTTGTTTAGTATTTTAGCATCTGTATTCATTAGAGATATTGGTCTGTAGTTTTCTTTTTTTGTGCCATCCTTGCCTGGTTTTGGGATGAGGGTTATGTTGGCCTCATAAAATGTGTTTGGAAGTATTGCTTCTTCTTCAATTTTTTGGAAGACTTTGAGTAGAATAGGAACCAAGTCTTCTTTGAATGTTTGATAAAATTCGCTGGTATAGCCGTCAGGGCCTGGACTTTTATTTTTGGGGAGGTTTTTAATGGTTTTTTCTATTTCTTCTCTACTGATAGGTCTGTTTAGGCTTTCTGCTTCTTCTTGACTCAGTCTAGGAAGGTTGTATTGTTCTAGGAATTTATCCATTTCTTCTAGGTTGTTGAATTTAGTGGCATAAAGTTTTTCATAGTATTCTACAATAATTCTTTGTATATCTACGGTGTCCGTGGTGATTTCTCCTCTTTCATTTTGGATTTTGTTTATATGAGTTCTTTCTCTTTTTTCCTTGGTAAGTCTTGCCAAGGGTTTGTCAATTTTGTTGATCTTTTCAAAGAACCAGCTCCTTGTTCTATTAATTTTTTCTATAGTTTTTCTGTTCTCTAATTCATTTATTTCTGCTCTGATTTTTATTATCTCCTTTCTTCGGCTGGTTTTGGGTTGTCTTTGTTCTTCTTTTTCTAGTTCCTTAAGGTGGGAAGTTAAGTGGTTCACTTGGGCTCTCTCTTGTTTGTTCATATATGCCTGAAGCGATATGAACTTCCCTCTTATCACTGCTTTTGCTGCATCCCATAGATTCTGATATGTCGTATTGTCATTTTCATTAGTCTGTATATATCTTTTGATCTCTGCACTTATTTCTTCTTTGACCCATTCATTTTTTAAAGTATGTTGTTTAGTTTCCACATTTTTGTGGGATTTTTTTCCTCTTTTTTGCAGTTGAATTCTAGTTTCAAGGCTTTATGATCAGAAAATATGCTTGGTACAACTTCAATTTTTCTGAATTTGCTGATATTGTTTTTGTGGCCCAACATATGGTCAATTCTTGAGAATAATCCATGTACACTGGAGAAAAATGTATACTCAGTCACTTTGGGATGAAATGTCCTGTAGATGTCTATCATATCCAGGTGCTCTAGTGTTTTGTTTAAGGCCACTATGTCTTTGTTGATTCTCTGTTTGGATGACCAATCTAGAGCCGTCAGCGGTGTATTGAGGTCTCCAAGTATGATTGTATTTTTGTCAGTTTTTGTTTTAAGATCAATAAGTAGCTGTCTTATATATTTTGGTGCTCCTTGGTTTGGTGCATATATATTAAGAATTGTTATGTCTTCTTGATTCAGTGTCCCCTTAGCCATTATGAAATGGCCATTTTTGTCTCTAAGTACTTTTCCTGTCTTGTAGTCAGCATTATCCGATATGAGTATTGCTACACCTGCTTTTTTTTGGATGTTATTTGCTTGGAGTATTGTTTTCCAGCCTTTCACTTTGAATTTGTTTTTATCCTTGTTACTTAGATGAGTTTCCTGTAGGCAGCATACAGTTGGATTTTCTTTTTTAATCCATTCTGCTACTCTGTGCCTTTTTATTGGTGAGTTTAATCCATTTACATTTAGTGTAATTATTGATACTTGTGAATTCCCTATTGCCATTTTATATCTTGCTTTCTGTTAGTTTTGTGTCTTGTTTGATCCTTCTCTTTTGTTTTTCTATCTTTTGTTTTTATTTGGTTGTATTCCATACATCTTTCCTCTGTTGCTATCTTTTTTATCTCATGTGCTTCTGTGGTGGTTTTTTCAATGGTGGTTACCTTTGAGTAATGAAAAGGGTCCCTACCCTGTTCATTGTAGCAAACTATTTTGTGAGTACTTTTGCACTCCATCGTCCTTTGCTACTGTTAATCTCCGTCTTCTCCCCCTCTTTCTTTTTGTTGTTGTCACAGTTTAAATTTGGTTTTATTGTGTTCTTCTTGGAGCTTTTACTTGTGGCTCTGTTTTTTTTTGTTCTTTGTATCTGATTGGAGAATCCCCTTTAGTAATTCCTGGAGTGGGGGTTTTCTGATGATAAATTCCCTCATCTTTTCTGTATCTGTGAGTGTTTTTATTTCTCCTTCGTATTTGAAGGATAGCTTTGATGGGTATAGTATTCGTGGCTGAAAGTTCCTCTCTTTCAGGACTTTAAATATTGGGGTCCACTCTCTTCTAGCTTGTAGAGTTTCTGCTGAGAAATCTGATGATAATCTAATGGGCTTTCCTTTATATGTTGTATTCTTCTTTTCCCTGGCTGCCTTGAGAATTTTTTCTTTGCTGTTGGTTTGTGTCAATTTCATTATGATATGCCTTGGAGTAGGTTTGTTGGGGTTAAGAAAACTTGGAGTTCTGTTTGCTTCTTGAACTTGAGGCTTTAGTTCTTTCCACAGGCTTGGGAAGTTCTCATCAATTATTTGTTTAAGTATGTTCTCCATTCCATTTTCTCTCTCTTCTCCCTCTGATATACCTATTATTCTTATGTTATTCTTTTTGATGGAGTCAGATAATTCTTGTAGGGCTATCTCATTTTTTTAAATTTTTGAGTCTCTTTCTTCTTCTCTCTGTTGTGCCTCAAGTTGCTTGTCTTCTATTTCACTAATCCTCTCTTCTATTTGACCTGTTCTATTAGCTAAGCTTGTTACTTCGTTTTTCAGCTCGTGAATTGAGTTTTTCATCTCTGTTTGATTTGTTTTTATAGTTTCAATTTCCTTGGACATATATTCTTTGTGTTCATGGAGTTGTTTTCTGAGCTCCCTATATTGCCTTTCTGTGTTTTCTTGTATATCTCGGAGGATTTTTAGGATTTCTATCTTGAATTCTCTGTCATTTAGCTCCAAGGTTTCCAATATATTAAATTTTTTCTCCATAGATTTTTCCTCATCTAGCTGTGTTACCTCTCTTTCTTTTGTATCCATGATATTCGATTTTCTCTTCCTTAATGGCATCTGAGGGTGGTTTTGTTGATAGTATTAATGAGATTTAATAAAGAATAAAAAGTTAAAAAAAATAAAAAAATAACAAATCGAAAAGAATTGTTTTTTTTTAAAAAAATTAATAATGAAATAAAGAAAAATAAAATAAAATAAAAATTTTTTAAAAAAGGAAATTATTCCCCCCCCTTTTTTTCTTCTCCTCTCCTCTCCCCTCTTTCTTGAGAAAATCTTGTGGTGGACTGTGAGTTATAACAAACAATGCCTGTGATGGAGGGCCTGAATTGGGGAAAAGTAATAAAGGGGCAAAAAAGAGAGAAAGAAAAAAAAAAAAAAAAAAAAAAGGAAAAAAAATAAAAGAAAAAAGAAAAAAAAAAAGAGCGTATGGACCCACAAAAAGCAAATAAGGAAAAAATTTGGGTCAAGAATAAAATGATTTGCTTTTAGGTGTTGGTTTTCTAAGAGTTATGATGAGAGGAATAAGAGGAAAATGGAAAAATGGGGGGACAAATTAAAAACTTACTATTGTATTTAGTGGAACAAGAACTAGATAATATGGAGAGCCAGGGATGGGAGCACTGCTAGTGAGTTAAAAAGGTGAAGTAAAAACCCCCCAAAATGCCACAAACATAGGTTTGATTCCCAGATAAGATAATTTGTTTGTTATTGAGGTTTGAATGAGAGGAGATGTAAAGGAGAAAGGAAGAAACTAATATAGAGGGAGAAAAGAAAGAGAGAGAGAGAAAAAAAGAGGGAACCACTAAAAGAAGAAAAAAGAAAGGAGAGAGAGAGAATTAAGGGTTTTGGAGTGCAACCCTCATAGGGAGAAAGGAAGAGAAGAGAAATGATAATGGGAGATGTAACACTTATGGGTAGTGTAGTTCAAGGAGAGGAGAGAGTAAGACCGGTAGAGAGTTAATCGGCCAAATTGGAGGAGGAAAAAAAAGTCTCAAGAATGAAGATAAGAGAAACAAACGAACAAATATAATAAAATGGGATAGGTTATAAAGTCTGCAGATTATTCTTGATTTTGAGAGGTTATCTTCTTGCTTTTTCTTTTCTCTCCCTCTTCCTGGTCGGTGACTCTGTACCCCGGGTTCTGCCCCTTTGGCACGCTCAGGTAGAGGTTTGCAGTTGATAAGTCTCTATGGCAATGTCATGTATTGTGCTTTATTCTCGTTGGGAGTCGAGGCTCATTAGCATTTATAGGCTCCGACAGTGAGAGAGTCCGTGTTCCTGGAGCCTTTCTTCTAGTCTTTCCTTCCTCAATTAGTAGCCTGATAGTCCAGGTATGGGGTTGCTGCTGCCTCTGCCTGGATAGTAAGAGGCTCAAAGAGCTGGCAACTCCCCACTCTATTTCCACTCAGCACAGGGCTCTGGGTAAGGCTCAGTCAGTCAGAGCTGCTAGCATAATCAGGCGGGCTTTCCGCCCACTCGAAGACCTCTGGCTCTGCCGCTCTATCCGGTAACACAAGCGGGCGCCCACTTCCGGGGCGCTTGGAGGAAACTCTCACTCACTGTCTGCAACCAGGATATCCGGTCAGCAGTCTCACGCTCTGAGTGAAACCCCCAACCGCAGGGAAAAGTTGCAGCGTTGGAATTGAGTCTCGCTCCGTCCCCGTGTGCAGCTTTTGCAAGGCGCTGGGGCGGCCCGAGATTCCGCTTTGGCCCACACAAAGGCCCCTGACTCTGCCCCTCTGTGCGATAACACGGGCGCGCACTGCCGAGGCACTCGGAGGAATCGCTCACTCCTTATCTGCACGCGCAAACCAGGATATGAGGCCGGCCGTGGTTCCCTCTGAGTGAAACAGCCTCCAGCACGGAAAATCTCCACCTTTGGGATTAGTTCTCACTCCCTCCCGTGCGTGGCTTTCCCAGGGCGCTGGGGCTGCCCAGAGACTCTGCCCTCAGCCCACAGAAAGGCCTCTGACCCTGCCTCTCCGTGGGGCAACACGGGCACCCACTTCCGCGGCTTAGGAAGAAATCTCTCTCCCACTAACTGCGCACCGACCAGGAGACCGGGTAAAATGGCCGCTCCGCTTGTCTTTCTTTGTTTGGGTTTGGCGCGAGTGTTAGCTTGTATTGCCCGGGTTGCCACAGGATCAGATTTTCCTCGGCTTGGATCTCTGAGCCACAGCCTGGTTCGGCCGTTTTTGCTGCGGCGGCCTGGATCTATTCACCCCCTTTGCCCGCCTCAGTTTCTATATTCACAGTTACCAGAGAAAGCCGCCCTGTTTAGGTTAGTGAGGAAGGCGGAGCATTTCTTACTCCCTATTTCCTTCGGGGTTTGGTTATATATTTAGCCAATTTTTCACTCAATCATACCTTTGGGTGTATTGCGAAGAATCTGGAAGCTCCAAGTATAGGTTTTTCTGTTTCTGGTTGAAGATCTTGTTGAGTTTTGGGGGAGATTTATCGGTATCGCTTCCTACTCCGCCATTACTCTGACGTCATCTCCGGTTCCTGTTTTCTTATCCACGCAGCTACCCTATGTCTTTTGATTGGATCATTTAATCCATTTACATTTAAGGTTATTATTGATATGTAGTTGTTTATTTTCATTTTATTCTTTAAAACTGTATTCCTCTTTTGCTATATTCTTTTTTCTCTTTGATCTGTTTACAACAGGCCCCTTAGCATTTATTGCAGCATTGATTTGGTTGTAGTAAATTTTTTGAGTCTTTTTTTTATCTATCTGGAAAGCTTTTTATTTCTCCTTCATTTTAAATGATAGCCTTGCTGAATAAAGTAGTCTTGGTGGTAGGCTCTTGTTCTGCATTACTTTGAATATTTCTTGCCATTCCCTTCTGGCCTCAAGTGTTTCTGTTGAGAAGTCGGAAGTCATTTTTATGGGGGCTCCTTTGTAGTTGATAGTCTTTTTTTCTTTAGCAGCTTTTAATATTTTCTCTTTATCACTTAGCTTTGGTATTTTAATGATGATGTGTCTTGGTGTAGATTTTTTTTGAGTTTCTCTTTAATGGAGTTCTCTATGCTTCTTGAACTTGTGAGACATTTTCCTGCCTTAATTTAGGGAAGTATTCAGCTATGATATGCTTGAACAAAGTCTCTATCCCTTGTTCTTTTTCTTCTTCTTCAGGAACCCCTATCATGTGGATGTTATTTCTCTTCATGTTTTCACAGAGCTCTCTTAGAGTTTCCTCAGACTTTTGGAGTCTCTTTTCTTTTTTCTGCTCTGCTTCTGTGCCTTCATTTATCTTGTCCTTAAACTTGCTGATTCGATTCTCAGCTTCGTGCATCCTGCTTTTAATTCCTTCCAATGTGTTCTTCATTTCTGATATTGTATTTGTCATTCTGGCTGATTCTTTTTTATTATTTCAATGTCCTTTTTTATATTTGCTATCTCTTTATATAGGTGTTTGTAATGACCATCTATTGTTGTTCTAAGATCTTTGAGCATCCTATCAATTGTTATTTTAAACTCTGCATCTGGTAATTTGGTTATATCTGACTCATTCAGGTCCTTTTCTGGTGATTTCTCTTGATTCATTTGTGTTGCATTTCTCTGCCTTCTCATTCTGTCTATGTAAAAGAAGGTTTTGGCCACTGGAGTCCACTGGGTGTGGCCTCTATGTTCCCTATGTTTGGTCTGTTTGCAGTCTCGCCACCCCTTCTGCTGCTGCCGCCAAGGACCTTCAGGTATAGGCATTGCGGGTGGCAGCCCACTGGGGCTGTTGCTGTGGTTTCTGCCTCTCCTTCACCGGAGGGGCTGTGGTCACGTGCTTGGGTGTACAAGCCTTGGTGGCCTTGGCCTTTGCCCCACTCCCATGGGTGGGGTTATGCACTGTTCCCTGCCACAAGCCTTGGCCCTGAGGGCAGAGATGAGCACTTTTGCTCAGTTGCAGGTCTCTACCTGATACTGGGCTTTTGGTCTGTTTCTGCAGGAGGAACTGGCTCATAGGACAGCTGCAAGCCTTATCTCCACTGGCCAGGTGAGGCTGCATGTCCTGGCTCAGTCACGGGACTCCGCCTGTTCTGGGGTTTTGCTCCACCCCCATGGGAGGAGCTGGCTCCTGTGTCAGGCCACAAGCCTCGGTTCTGCGGGCGGATCCCTATAATCTATCTCATAGAGATAAAGAAACTGTGCCTCTCAGAAGATAAGCGATTTGCACAAAGTTGCACAATTAGCCACTCCAGAGAATTGCTTATAATCCAGTTAGTTTAACTCTTTGTTCAGTGTTTCTTCATTGCAAGAAATAGATTCCATGATCGACCCGATCAAGCCAAGCTGCTGACTCCTGCATTCAACAAAGCAATATGATGTTTCATAGGTTGCATGGGTCTGAGACCTTCCCACTTTTGTGAAACATTTCTTCTATGTAAGTATAGATACAAAGGATCACTGTTGCAATGAATTGATTCTAAAGTGTAACCTTTTTATATTTTATTTCTGTACGAGGTGCCTTAGCCTCTTTAGCTCCCTCTTGAATACTTCTTTTCTTCCTCCACTTTATATTTATTGCATGCCTTGTTATATCTTCTCTGTCAGATAGAAGTTATTAGCACCCACTGATCTTTCACATGGGAAAAGGGAAAAAATATTTTTGCAGAATACATTGAGTTATTCTAGACCTAGAAGAGGCACCTCCTGAATATTTTCTAGTGATTTTATTTTCCTATATTATATGAGCAAAGAGCTCAACATATTTCCATATTAATATGATTATGTAACATGGTTTGATTACTGCAACTGGCTGATTCAATTAACACTATGACTCATGAGTGGCTGTTTGAAAAAATTTTTGTTATAGTTACTAAGTTTATATTGGATATTTTTTTAAAAAATAGAGTGAATTATATATATATATATGTGAATATAGTTACATATATAGCGAATTACAGGCACACACACACACCACACACAGGATCCTATACAATGCTTTCTATTGGTCATGGTACTTTGCATATTATTTGGATAGGAAGGAAAAGGATGGGAAGGAACTACAATTTATAGTTATAGTTGACTATATGCCATAGGATGACTCTGAAGTAGGTATTATTGTTCTTATATCACAGATGAAGAAACTGAGGTTCAGAGGTGTGAGCTGCCCAAGGTGGTCACAAGGTGGAACTTGTGACTTGGATTTAGGTCTGTCTGACTGAATTTGTGCTTTTCTTCTTCTTCCTTTCTGGTTAGGTGACATGTTCTGCACCAAATTCCTGTCCTTGCTGATCATTAGGAACTAGTGACAGATCTGCTTCCTAGGGTAACATATGTTAAGTGACATATCAGAAGCATATGCTAGATGTAAACATAGTGAGATTATAAGAAGACACAGGATGTCAGGAAATGAGAAGTCCAATTCAGACTGCATTTGTTCTTTTGTTGAATAAGATTAAAAAATACTGTTACACCTGATTGCATCGGGGTCAATGGAAAATTTCTGTATAAAAGTACCAGGTCAGAGGCGTTATTCTCAGAGCTCCATGAGTGTCAGACTGACTACAATTGATGACCACTTTCTGGTACTAAGGAAAATTGATGAAGAATAAGGAGTCTGATGGAATCTACCATCTCAGATAGTTGCTTCATTCAGACTGAATCTATAAGTGGTTAGAACTGAGCAAAACCTAAAAGTAAATCCAGCCTGCTATGCTGTTGTGCTATAAGTTTTACCTCTTTATTCTTCCTCCTGAGTGCTGAGTTGAATCTTGAGGGAAAGCCTATTCTGAGGAGCTGTCACGCTGCTATTGGCTTGCCCCTGGGGACAGCTCTGGCGGTGTGGGCTCCAGCTGTTGTTGCTGTGCCAGTTGTCTGGTTCATATCCTGGTCCAGGCTCAAGCTCAACAACAGGGTCTAGACAGTCCTGGTTTACAATTAAAATATGAGGCAGGTGACAAAAGTGATTGTGTTCTTGATCTTGGGTAAGTTATTTTATTTTATTTTGTTTTATTTACAGAGACAGAGAGAGAGAGTCAGAGAGAGGGATAGATAGGGACAGACAGATAGGAACGGAGAGAGATGAGAAGCATCAATCATTAGTTTTTCGTTGCGACACCTTAGTTGTTCATTGATTGCTTTCTCATATGTGCCTTGACCATGGGCCTTCAGCAGACCGAGTAACCCCTTGCTCAAGCCAGCGACCTTGGGTCCAAGCAGCTCAAACCAGAGGAGCCCATGCTCAAGTTGGCAACCTCGGGGTCTCAAATCTGGGTCCTTTGCATCCCAGTCTGATGCTCTATCCACTGTGCCACCATCTGGTCAGGCTGATAAGTTATTTTGAGATTAAGAGGCACTGGGATCTGGGTCTGGAGAGGAATCTACAACTTTGCCTGCTACAATTGTTCTTTATCTAGGATGTTGATGAATGGCTTTGGGGTCTTATTTATCTCCAGGTATTTCCTCAGCATTTATGTGAGGGGTGTTTCAGGGCAATAAAGATAGATGTTCTGGGCCATTCATTAGGCAGACAAATTATATCTGCCACCTCTGAACATGTTTTCCTGGGATTCCTCAGAGGAATGTTCTGGACCATGATGAGAAGTAAATTGTATGTGTCTATATGTGGTGATGAAGTAAGGCTGGAGTGGATTTGACTGTGGGGGAGAACATGGATGATGCTTAGTTGGATCTTCAATTCACCATGGTTTCGGGTAGGAGCTATTGTGTTTCTACTCCCACAGTTTCCTTGAGCCTTGCTAAGACCACCCAGCCAATCTTTATGGACACATAAGAAGGACAAGAAGTGAACATACTCTGTAACCACACTAACAGTGCTACAGATAAGTTTATCTTCTGGTACCAACAGTTCTGCAACCAGGGACCACAATTTGTTATTCAAAGATATAAGACAAATATGGCAAATGAAGTGGCATCTCTGCTTATTGCTGCTGACAGGAAGTTTAGTATGCTGAGCCTACGCTGGGCTTCTTTGAGAGACACTGCTGCGTACTGCTGCATTGGGAGTGACACAGTGAGGCAGGCAGGGCTGCACCTGTGCAATATCCCCCTGTGGAGTGGGAAAAAGACCAGGAGGAAGCTCAAAAGTAGTGCTTGCTAAAATGTTCATTTTATTTTATTATTTCCCAAAGATATGAGCAAATCTATGTGTTTTTACTACTAAAAACTTTTGATCTTTTTTTTTTTTTTTTCATTTTTTCATTTTTCTGAAGCTGGAAACGGGGAGAGGCAGTCAGACAGACTCCCGCATGCGCCCGACCGGGATCCACCCGGCACACCCACCAGGGGCGATGCTCTGCCCACCAGGGGGCGATGCTCTGCCCATCCTGGGCGTCGCCATATTGCGACCAGAGCCACTCTAGAGCCTGAGGCAGAGGCCACAGAGCCATCCCCAGCGCCCGGGCCATCTCTGCTCCAATGGAGCCTTGGCTGCGGGAGGGGAAGAGAGAGACAGAGAGGAAAGCGCGGCGGAGGGGTGGAGAAGCAAATGGGTGCTTCTCCTGTGTGCCCTGGCCGGGAATCGAACCCGGGTCCTCCGCACGCTAGGCCGACGCTCTACCGCTGAGCCAACCGGCCAGGGCTGATCTTATTTTTTAAAAATAAGTATTCCATTTACATGGTCTAAAATTTAAAAAGTGCAAAAGGGAATACAGTGCAGTGTCTTTTTTTTTTTCATTTTTCTGAAGCTGGAAACAGGGAGAGACAGTCAGACAGACTCCCGCATGTGCCCGACCAGAATCCACCCGGCACACCCACCATGGGCGACGCTCTGCCCACCAGGGGGCGATGCTCTGCCCATCTTGGGCGTCGCCATGTTGCGACCAGAGCCACTCTAGCGCCTGGGGCAGAGGCCACAGAGCCATCCCCAGCGCCCGGGCCATGTTTGCTCCAATGGAGCCTTGGCTGCAGGAGGGGAAGAGAGAGACAGAGAGGAAAGCGCGGCGGAGGGGTGGAGAAGCAAATGGGCGCTTCTCCTGTGTGCCCTGGCCGGGAATCGAACCCGGGTCCTCCGCACGCTAGGCCGACGCTCTACCGCTGAGCCAACCGGCCAGGGCACAGTGCAGTGTCTTTATCCCACCATCCCACAAACTCATCCCTGATCTGCTCAATAATACAAAACGAGGCAATCTGTGGTAGTTATACTATTGTTGCTCAGCTCACTGGTGATCCTCAGTTCATGTGCGCGTGTGCGCGCGCGCACACACACACACACACACACTATATGCACACTGTACACAGTTCATGTGGATAACTTGCTTCTCAGCTTTTGTAAATTAAACCTAAATGTCAGATTGTTATTTATTGTCACACAAAGTTTGAACTTTTCTTTGGCCATTTAAGCATCTATGAGATGGTTTCCAAGTCTTTTCTGAGCTCTCTGTTGTCCCTCTTTCTCTTTTCTTTTGTTCCACTTTCTTGCTGTGGATGGAAAAGAGAATGGAAGTGACAGTAGAGGAGGGACTGGGGACGGTTTTTTTTTTTTTTTTTTCTTTTTCTTTTCCATTTTTCTGAAGCTGGAAACAGGGAGAGACAGTCAGACAGACTCCCGCATGCGCCCGACCGGGATCCACCCGGCACGCCCACCAGGGGCGACGCTCTGCCCACCAGGGGGCGATGCTCTGCCCATCCTGGGTGTCGCCATGTTGCGACCAGAGCCACTCTAGCGCCTGAGGCAGAGGCCACAGAGCCATCCCCAGCGCCCGGGCCATCTCTGCTCCAATGGAGCCTTGGCTGCGGGAGGGGAAGAGAGAGACAGAGAGGAAAGCGCGGCGGAGGGGTGGAGAAGCAAATGGGCGCTTCTCCTGTGTGCCCTGGCCGGGAATCGAACCCGGGTCCTCCGCACGCTAGGCCGACGCTCTACCGCTGAGCCAACCGGCCAGGGCTGATCTTATTTTTTAAAAATAAGTATTCCATTTACATGGTCTAAAATTTAAAAAGTGCAAAAGGGAATACAGTGCAGTGTCTTTTTTTTTTTCATTTTTCTGAAGCTGGAAACAGGGAGAGACAGTCAGACAGACTCCCGCATGTGCCCGACCAGAATCCACCCGGCACACCCACCATGGGCGACGCTCTGCCCACCAGGGGGCGATGCTCTGCCCATCTTGGGCGTCGCCATGTTGCGACCAGAGCCACTCTAGCGCCTGAGGCAGAGGCAACAGAGCCATCCCCAGTGCCCGGGCCATGTTTGCTCCAATGGAGCCTTGGCTGCAGGAGGGGAAGAGAGAGACAGAGAGGAAAGCGCGGCGGAGGGGTGGAGAAGCAAATGGGCGCTTCTCCTGTGTGCCCTGGCCGGGAATCGAACCCGGGTCCTCCGCACGCTAGGCCGACGCTCTACCGCTGAGCCAACCGGCCAGGGCACAGTGCAGTGTCTTTATCCCACCATCCCACAAACTCATCCCTGATCTGCTCAATAATACAAAACGAGGCAATCTGTGGTAGTTATACTATTGTTGCTCAGCTCACTGGTGATCCTCAGTTCATGTGCGCGTGTGCGCGCGCGCGCACACACACACACACACACACACTATATGCACACTGTACACAGTTCATGTGGATAACTTGCTTCTCAGCTTTTGTAAATTAAACCTAAATGTCAGATTGTTATTTATTGTCACACAAAGTTTGAACTTTTCTTTGGCCATTTAAGCATCTATGAGATGGTTTCCAAGTCTTTTCTGAGCTCTCTGTTGTCCCTCTTTCTCTTTTCTTTTGTTCCACTTTCTTGCTGTGGATGGAAAAGAGAATGGAAGTGACAGTAGAGGAGGGACTGGGGACGGTTTTTTTTTTTTTTTTCTTTTTCTTTTCCATTTTTCTGAAGCTGGAAACAGGGAGAGACAGTCAGACAGACTCCCGCATGCGCCCGACCGGGATCCACCCGGCACGCCCACCAGGGGCGACGCTCTGCCCACCAGGGGGCGATGCTCTGCCCATCCTGGGTGTCGCCATGTTGCGACCAGAGCCACTCTAGCGCCTGAGGCAGAGGCCACAGAGCCATCCCCAGCGCCCGGGCTATGTTTGCTCCAATGGAGCCTTGGCTGCGGGAGGGGAAGAGAGAGACAGAGAGGAAAGCGCGGCGGAGGGGTGGAGAAGCAAATGGGCGCTTCTCCTGTGTGCCCTGGCCGGGAATCGAACCCGGGTCCTCCGCACGCTAGGCCGACGCTCTACCGCTGAGCCAACCGGCCAGGGCGGGACTGTTTTTTTATGTATGATTGATGTGATAGGTTATTTCTTTCTATTTTTGAATCAGAAACATATAGATTCTAGGTCAGTATCACTTTTCAAAATTGAGTCTTTTGAGTGGTGAAGGAAGACAGGAACAATAGCAATGTTTCTGGGAATCTTATGAGTGCTTACTAGCCACTCTTACCGGGGTGACTTCATCAGGACAGTGAGGGTAGTATTTTTATTCATTATTATTCTTATTCTTATTCTTAAATTTTATTCTTATTCTTTGTGGGAGATTGTCTCTGATTTTGGCAAAAAAGAATGCAATATTTTATATATATATATATGATATATCATATATATATATTTTTTTTTTCAAGTGAGAGGAGGGGAGATAGACAGACTCTTGCATTCACCCTGGCTGGGATCCACTGGCAACACCCATCTAGGGCTGATGCTCTGCCCATTTAGGGCCATGTTTGCAACCAAGCTATTTTTAGCACCTGAAGTGGAGGCTCCATGGAGCCATCCTCAGTGCTCAGGGCCGAAGTGCTCAAACCAACTCGAGCCATGGCTGCAGGAATGAGAGAGAGAGAGAGAGAGAGAGAGAAGGGAAGGGGAGGAGTGGAGAAGCAGATGGTCATTTCTCCTGTGTGCCCTGACCAGAAATCAAACCCAGGACATCCACATTTTAGGCTGATGCTCTACCTCTGAGCCAACTGGCCAGGGCTGATGATATTTTCTATTTGATGATATCGGTTCTGTCTTTCATATAAGTTAATGAGACAAATAGGACTACACCATAGGATGGAAGAGTGTTTCCATGCAGCTCATCTTAAGGTTTGGTGAGGAAGTAGTATTATGGAAGCATGAGTAATTATAGAGCATTAGTTCACATTCTGATACCACTTAACCCTTTATATTTATAGTGAAAGGCAATATTTTTCTGAACTCAGATGTGTCAGGGCCTAGGGCAAGCTGCCTCAAGATATCTCACAACGGCATATTGATCATTTAGAATTAAAATCACTTCAGAAGCAGCAGTAGCTGGGGGAGATCTCTGACTCTTCTCTGGTCCCCTAAAAGCAGAAAATAAATGTCCATGATAGGTGCCCTCCCACTCCTGAAAGACTGAGACACAAACTTCTCACAAGAGTTAAAAAATCCAGAGTCAAAAAGTGTGTATAAACAAACCTTGTAATGAATGCTTTTAATAATTTACCCAAGTTCCAACTTTGCTTAGATTCCTCACTAATAAATATTCAACCTGCTTAGAGTCCTTTCTAATGACCACTAACTTTCTGTCCTCTGTCAGTTGCTCACAAATTTATTGTTTCTTTGTTTAAAAAGTATAAAAAGGTGCCTAGTTTGATCACTTCTTTGAGCCTCACTTTAGTACCTGAGCATCATATTGTGATTCTTCCATATATACACATTAAGTTTATTTTTCTCCTCTTAATATAGTCTTGTGTCAATTTTATTATTTTATAACTAGTTCAGGCATAAAAACTAAAGAAGGGTTTAGTGGGGAAATTCTCTTCTGCTTCCCAACAGATGTTAACCTTTAAATAGATAGTTTTAAAAAAATGTGGTAGCCAATAATGGTAACACAATAACAGTGAAGAAGAAAGGAATAGACTCAAATAAGAAAGAATTGAAATGAAACAAAAGAGCAATTATAAATTAATGGGAAAGAAAAGGATTATTCCTCAAATTGTGTTGTATCAATTGCTTGGGTCAGAGTTCCCAGACTGAAATATTCCCACAGAGCAAAGAGAATGAACCTGAAATCAGGCTGATGAGGGCACAGTAGTCCACACCAGTCTGCTTCAAGTATTAACAGTCTCATATTTACTTAAAAAGATTGAGGGATCATTTTTATTTTACTACATAATATATTCATATATAATTTGGTGCAACATAATCTTTTAAATAATTTATCAGTTGCCCCATTCTCTAATTTTCCAGTAATAATAGTGCTCCCAAATGATGCATCAGAATTATCACATGTTTTGTCTTGAGGACAAGAGTATTCTGGTTTGAGAAGCACAAAGTGGAATATTTAAAAAAATATGTTGTTAAATCACTAGGCAATTAACAAATATTGGCTGAAGAAAGAAATGAAGTATCTTACATGGTGAAATATATTAAAGAGATTACAGTTATTAAATCATAATGTTATTAGTAAAATATATAAATGTATGTTAGTTGAGTAACTCAATGAGGAATAACTTTTATATTTGATTACATAAATATTAAAAGCTAATTTATTCTATGAAAAACTGACCAAAATTACATTCAAATTGCAGTTTACTGTTAATTTGCTGCTAATTTGACAACAGATTAATAATTTTTATAAATTTTTGCATATGATAAAAGAAAAAAACATTAATATTTAAGTATACAGAAGTTATGGTAAAACAATTTACACAGGAAAAAAATAATATGGTTCACAAACACATGGAAAATGTTTAAGCCTACTGATAGTCATAAAAATGTAAACAGCTTAAAGAAGGTAAGCTATAGCTGGGATAAATGGTGATAGACAAAGACTTGACTTGGGGGGAATGAACACACAATATAACAGGTTGGGAACCTATGGCTCGCGAGCCAGATGTGGCTCTTTTGATGGCTACATCTGGCTCACAGACAAATCTTTAATAAAAATAATAATAACATTAAAAATATAAAACATTCTCATGTATTACAATCCATTCATTTCCTACCGCTCATGTTCATGGTTGCAGGTGGCTGGAGCCAATCACAGCTGTCCTCTGGGACAACACCAAATTTTTATTGGATAATGCGTAAGGTACATGGGTTGTATTGAATAGTATGGCTCTCATGGAATTACATTTTAAAATATGTGGCGTTCATGGCTCTCTCAGCCAAAAAGTTTCCCGACCCCTGTATTATAGAATTGTGCATCTGAAACCTGCATAATTATGTTAACAGTGGCACCTTAATAAATTCAATTAAAAGGTCACTGGCTTGAGCCCAAGGTCACTGTCTTGAATAAGGGGCCACTGGCTCAGCTGGAGCCCCCCAGTGAAGGCACATATGAGAAGGCAATCAGTGAACAATTAAGGTGCTTCAAATATGAGTTGATGCTTCTTATCTCTCCCTTCCTGTCTGTCTGTCCTCGTCTCTCTCTCTCACAAACCAGACCAAAACAAGAAACACCCCAAAAACTCTACAAATTCAGGTATTCAAAAATCTTCTTTTTTCTAGACTCAAACTCTTCTTCCAGCTTTATTTCTCATTATACTTTAGCCCATTCTCTTCTTTCTTTCTTCCATACATTCACATCTGGCCATAGATGACTGTCCATCCAGCCATCTATCTATTATTTAGGACAGAGAATGGCCCAAATGTATTTAAGATGACTGTAATACATCCATCTTGGCATAAACAAAGGAGAAAAAAAAATTCTAATTACACAATCAGAGAACAGTTGCATTTTAAAATAATTTGCAGGGACCCTGGCTGGTTGGGTCAGTGCATAGAGTGTTGGCTTAGGCATATGGACATTCTGAGAAGTGACCATTTGCTTCTCTTCCCCTCCCTATCCTCTTTCACTCTCTCTTCTCCTCCTGAGGGGTGCACGTGGGAATCTGTCTCACTATTTCCCCTGCCTTCACTTATTTAAAAAAACCCCACAATTTGCAGGGCATCTCAGCATTGTGCATGAAATGGGAAACTTCACTGATCCGAGTCTCTGCTGGATTTAAACAGAGTATGTACTGAGGCTAGCTAGCCCAACAAGAAGTAAGACTGTTTGAAGTATAATTTTCCTACCTGTGGGGAAGCTAGCAAGGGTGAAAAGAGGAGGTTCACTCCTTGGGCCTGAGAAAATTTCCTAGAATGCTGCTAGGTGTTCTCCTGTGCTTTACATTATCTAAAACTCATGGCATTCTCAGGCAGCTGTTGTGGGAACAACAAAGTAGTTTGGGTATTGGAATGGAGACATTAAAACACTTGATCATTTGTCCTGTATCAAACCTTAATACTGCCAATTCCTTTTTCATGTACTCCTGAGCCTCAACAAGTATTTTCTTCAATAACTATATAGAATATAATCTAAGAACCAGAAGTACCAGCATCACCATCAAACTTGCTGGAAATATAGATTATCCAGCTCCTCCCAGACCTAATGAAACAGACACTGCATTTTAACAAAATCCCTAAGAAATTTGTCTGCACATAAAATCTGAGCACTGTTCTACAGCATATTCCATTACTATATTATAAAAACCTCTGAACACAAGATGGCAGTGTTTCCTATCTCTTCAGATCCTCAGATTTGAAACAAAATTCACTTTGAAGTTGGATTAGGTCCTGCGTATGTGCGCGGGAGTGTGTGTGTGTGTGTGTGTGTGTGTGTGTGTAAAAGACTGAATGGGATTGTCGCTGATTGGATGGGTAGGGAACAGAGACTTTCTGCGATAGAAGAATAACCCTAGTAACACCCAAAAACGAAAGAGAATAGCTCTTTGATTGAGGGATCAGAGTCCGCATTTTAGATCCAAGTTGTGAAGAAGAATGGGGCTATTTCTGCAAGTTGTTTTGGTGATTTTGTGTCTTCCAGTGGACTGTAAGTTGGAGGTTTCCTGGTGATCAGTACAAAAAGATAGAGGACATAGCCCACCGGTGGAGAGGAAAAGGCCAGGATCCATTCTGCTGCATCTTTGATTATATCTGGAGTTGTGGGAAAAAAAGAATGACTTAATTAAGAGTGTCAGTCTAGTAACTAAACCTTGCTTTTCTGGCATTGTGTTTCTACCTAGGGTTGAGCAGCCAAAAGGTAGAACAGAATCATCAGTTCCTGAGCATCCAGGAGGGCGAAAAATCTGTTCTGACCTGCAGTTATGAAAATTTTTCTCCAGTGTCCTTCCAGTGGTACAGACAAGATCTGGGAAGCAGCCTCATCTTCTTGCTACTAATACGTGAAAATGAGAAAACAAAACAGACAGGAAGACTGAGGGCCACCTTTGATAAAACCATCAAACAGAGCTCCTTTTATATCACAGTTTCCCAGCCTGCAGACTCAGCTACCTACTTCTGTGCTGCAGACACACAGCAGGGCCCTGACACCCACTTCCCGCACCCAAACCCTGCTAACCATTTACAGTCAACGGAGCTGGTGGCTGTACTGTCACCCAAAGGCATACCACAACTTCTGGTAAAATAAAGTGGGGGCTATTTGAAAGGGTAAAGGTGCAAGACATGCTGGATTGACTGGGAGCGAGGATCCATCTAACAGTCACAGTGCTCCCGATACTGACTGTGTGACTTTGAGGAACTCATGAGATTCGCAGGTCTCAGTTTTCTAATCTGAACAAATGATGGGCTTAAACATGTGCTTCTTAAGCTTCTATCAGCTCTGAAATTCAGAGTATAATTTTTCAACAATAAACCAAAACAAAGTGCCTTGAAAAATGCTTTCAAGAAAAGAGAATTTACTTTATTTATTATTATTATTTTCTAAGACAGTTAATTCTGCCTAGTTTTGTGAGTAGGTAAGAATAGCATAAGAAATATACAGAGTTAAACACATTTCTCTTAAACATTAAAAATTTGTTCCTGTAGATAAAAAATAGTCCAAACATTTTTTAGATTGTTTTAATATGACCACCAAATAATGATGATGATAATGATAAAGGTGAAAAATGGACCTGTATTTTTTGTTATTATTCATCTTGTGAACACGTGAGCATGTTCTATCTATCGGGCAACATGCCATAAGTCATGGCCATCATATAGGTAGATTTAGTGCCTTTGTTTACTGTGTGTATAGCATCAGTTGAGTGTGTACATATAACTCTTTTTTAAAAAAAGATTTTATTTATTGATTTATTGTGGGGGCAGGAGGGATAAGAAGTAGTTGCTTCACTCTAGCTGTTCATTGGTTGCCTGTTGTATGTGTCTTGACCAGGCAAGCCTAGGGTTTCGAGCTGGTGACCTCAGTGTTCCAGGTCGGCACTCTATCCACTGCACCACCACAGGCCAGGCTACATATAACTTTTTTTTTTTTTTTTTAATAAATTTTTATTAATGGTAATGGGATGACATTAATAAATCAGGGTACATATATTCAAAGAAAACATGTCTAGGTTATTTTGTCATCAAATTATGTTGCAAACCCCTCGCCCAAAGTCAGATTGTCCTCCGTCACCCTCTATCTAGTTCTCTGTGCCCCTCCCCCTCCCCCTAACTCTCTCCCTCCCTCCCTCCCTCCCATGTCCTCCCTCCCCCCCCACCCTTGGTAACCACCACACTCTTGTCCATGTGTCTTAGTCTCATTTTTATGTTCCACCAATGTATGGAATCATGTAGTTCTTGTTTTTTTCTGATTTGCTTATTTCACTCCTTATAATGTTATCAACATCCCACCATTTTGCTGTAAATGATCTGATGTCATCATTTCTTATGGCTGAGTAGTATTCCATAGTGTATATGTGCCACATCTTCTTTATCCAGTCTTCTATTGAAGGGCTTTTTGGTTGTTTCCATGTCTTGGCCACTGTGAACAGTGCTGCAATGAACATGGGGCTACATGTGTCTTCACGTATCAATGTTTCTGAGGTTTTGGGGTATATACCCAGTAGAGGGATTGCTGGGTCATAAGGTAGTTCTATTTGCAGTTTTTTGAGGAACCACCATACTTTCCTCCATAATGGTTGTACTACTTTACAGTCCCACCAACAGTGAATGAGGGTTCCTTTTTCTCCACAGCCTCTCCAACATTTGCTATTACCCATCTTGTTGATAATAGCTAATCTAACAGGGGTGAGGTGGTATCTCATTGTAGTTTTGATTTGCATTTCTCTAATAACTAATGAAGATGAGCATCTTTTCATATATCTGTTGGCCATTTGTATCTCTTCCTGGGAGAAGTGTCTGTTCATGTCCTCTTCCCATTTTTTTATTGGATTGCTTGTTTGTTTGTTGTTGAGTTTTATGAGTTCTTTGTAAATTTTGGATATTAGGCCCTTATCTGAGCTGTCGTTTGAAAATATCAGTTCCCATATAGTTGGCTGTCTGTTTATTTTGATATCAGTTTCTCTTGCTGAGCAAAAACTTTTAATTCTGATGTAGTCCCATTCATTTATCTTTGCCTTCACTTCTCTTGCCATTGGAGTCAAGTTCATAAAATGTTCTTTAAAACCCAGGTCCATGATTTTAGTACCTATGTCTTCTTCTATGTACTTTATTGTTTCAGGTCTTATATTTAGGTCTTTGATCCATTTTGAATTAATTTTAGTACACGGGGACAGGCTGTAGTCGAGTTTCATTCTTTTGCATGTGGCTTTCCAGTTTTCCCAACACCATTTGTTGAAGAGGCTTTCTTTTCTCCATTGTGTGTTGTTGGCCCCTTTATCAAAGATTATTTGACCATATATATGTGGTTTTATTTCTGGGCTTTCTATTCTGTTCCATTGGTCTGAGTGTCTATTTTTCTGCCAATACCATGCTGTTTTAATTATCGTGGCCCTATAATATAGTTTAAAGTCAGGTATTGTAATGCCCCCAGCTTCATTCTTTTTCCTTAGGATTGTTTTGGCTATTCGGGGTTTTTTATAGTTCCATATAAATCTGATGATTTTTTGTTCCATTTCTTTAAAAAATCTCATAGGGATTTTGATGGGAATTGCATTAAATTTGTATATTGCTTTGGGTAATATGGCCATTTTGATTATAATTATTCTTCCTATCCAAGAACAAGGAATATTTTTCCATCTCATTGTATCTTTTTCGATTTCCCTTAACAATGCTTTGTAATTTTCATTATATAGGTCCTTTACGTTCTTTGTTATGTTTATTCCTAGGTATTTTATTTTTTTTGTTGCAATCGTGAAGGGGATTATTTTTTTGAGTTCGTTTTCTAATATTTCATTGTTGGCATATAGAAAGGCTATGGACTTTTGTATGTTAATTTTGTATCCTGCGACCTTACTGTATTGGTTTATTGTTTCTAATAATCTTTTTGTGGAGTCCTTCGGGTTTTCGATGTATAGGATCATATCATCAGCAAAAAGTGATAGCTTTACTTCTTCTTTTCCGATATGGATGCCTTTTATTTCTTTGTCTTGTCTGATTGCTCTGGCCAGAACTTCTAGCACCACGTTGAATAAGAGTGGAGAGAGTGAACAACCCTGTCTTGTTCCTGATTTAAGGTAGAAAGTCCTCAGTTTTATGCCGTTTAATAGGATGTTGGCTGATGGTTTATCATATATGGCCTTTATCATGTTGAGATATTTTCCTTCTATACCCATTTTGTTGAGAGTCTTAAACATAAAATTGTGTTGTATTTTATCAAAAGCCTTTTCTGCATCTATTGATAAGATCATGTGGTTTTTGTTCTTTGTTTTGTTGATATGGTGTATTATGTTAACCGTTTTGCGTATGTTGAACCATCCTTGAGATTCTGGGATGAATCCCACTTGATCATGATGTATTATTTTTTTAATATGTTGTTGTATTCGGTTTGCCAGTATTTTGTTTAGTATTTTAGCATCTGTATTCATTAGAGATATTGGTCTGTAGTTTTCTTTCTTTGTGCCATCCTTGCCAGGTTTTGGTATGAGGGTTATGTTGGCCTCATAAAATGTGTTTGGAAGTATTGCTTCTTCTTCAATTTTTTGGAAGACTTTGAGTAGAATAGGAACCAAGTCTTCTTTGAATGTTTGATAGAATTCACTAGTATAACCGTCTGGGCCTGGACTTTTATTTTTGGGGAGATTTTTAATAGTTTTTTCTATTTCCTCCCTGCTGATTGGTCTGTTTAGGCTTTCTGCTTCTTCATGACTCAGTCTAGGAAGGTTGTATTGTTCTAGGAATTTATCCATTTCTTCTAGGTTGTTGTATTTGGTGGCATATAATTTTTCATAGTATTCTACAATAATTCTTTGTATTTCTATGATGTCTGTGGTGATCTCTCCTCTTTCATTTTGGATTTTATTTATTTGAGTCCTGTGTCTTTTTTCCTTGGTGAGTCTTGCCAAGGGTTTGTCAATTTTGTTGATCTTTTCAAAGAACCAGCTCCTTGTTTTATTGATTTTTTCTATAGTTTTTCTGTTCTCTATTTCATTTATTTCTGCTCTGATTTTTATTATCTCCTTTCTTCGGCTGGTTTTGGGTTGTCTTTGTTCTTCTTTTTCTAGTTCCTTAAGGTGTGAAGTTAAGTGGTTTACTTCGGCTCTCTCTTGTTTGTTCATATAGGCCTGAAGTGATATGAACTTTCCTCTTATTACTGCTTTTGCTGCATCCCAGAGATTCTGATATGTCGTATTTTCATTTTCATTTGTCTGTATATATCTTTTGATTTCTGCGCTTATTTCTTCTTTGACCCATTCATTTTTTAGAAGTATGTTGTTTAGTTTCCATATTTTTGTGGGGTTTTCCCCCTCTTTTTTGCAGTTGAATTCTAGTTTCAAGGCTTTATGATCAGAAAATATGCTTGGTACAATTTCAATTTTTCTAAATTTGCTGATATTGTCTTTGTGGCCCAACATATGGTCAATTCTTGAGAATGTACACTAGAGAAAAATGTATACTCTGTCGCTTTGGGATGAAGTGTCCTGTAGATGTCTATCATATCCAGGTGTTCTAGTATTTCGTTTAAGGCCACTATATCTTTATTGATTCTCTGTTTGGATGACCGATCTAGAGCCGTCAGCGGTGTATTGAGGTCTCCAAGTATGACTGTATTTTTGTCAGTTTTTGTTTTAAGGTCAATAAGTAGCTGTCTTATATATTTTGGTGCTCCTTGGTTTGGTGCATATATATTAAGGATTGTTATGTCTTCTTCATTCAACTTCCCCTTAATCATTATGAAATGACCATTTTTGTCTCTGAGTACTTTTTCTGTCTTGTAGTCAGCATTATTAGATATGAGTATTGCTACGCCTGCTCTTTTTTGGGTGTTGTTTGCTTGGAGTATTGTTTTCCAGCCTTTCACTTTGAATTTGTTTTTATCCTTGTTGCTTAGATGTGTTTCTTGTAGGCAGCATATAGTTGGATTTTCTTTTTTAATCCATTCTGCTACTCTGTGTCTTTTTATTGGTAAGTTTAATCCATTTACATTTAGTGTAATTATTGACACTTGTGGGTTCCCTACTGCCATTTTATAAATTGCTTTCTGTTAGTTTTGTATCTAGTTTGATTCTTCTCTTTTGTTTTTCTATCATTTGTTTTTGTTTGTTTGTGTTCCATACTTCTTTCCTCTGTTGCTACCTTTTTTAAGTCAAGTGTTTTTGTGGTGGTTTTTTTAAGGGTGGTTACCATTAAGTAATGAAAAGGGTACCTACCATATTCATTGTAGTACTCTATCTTATAAGTATTTCTGCACTTCATCATCCTTTGCTACTGTTAACCTCCATCCTCTCCCCCCTTTTTTTCCTTTGTTGTCACAGTTTAAGTTTGGTTTTATTGTGTTCTTGGTGGACCTGTTACTTGTGGTGTTGTTTTCTTTTGTTCTTTGAATCTGGTTGGAAAACCCCCCTTAGTATTTCCTGGAGTGGGGGCTTTCTGTTGATAAATTCTCTCATCTTTTCTGTATTTGTGAATGTTTTTATACCTCCTTCATACTTGAAGGATAGCTTTGATGGGTATAGTATTCTTGGCTGAAAGTTCCTCTCTTTCAGGGCTTTAAATATTGGGGTCCACTCTCTTCTAGCTTGTAGAGTTTCTGCTGAGAAATCTGATGATAATCTAATAGGCCTTCCTTTATATGTTGTACTCTTCTTTTCCCTGGCTGCCTTGAGAATTTTTTCTTTGTCATTGGTTTGTGTCATCTTTATTATGATGTGCCTTGGAGTGGGTTTGTTGGGGTTAAGAAAACTTGGTGTTCTGTTTGCTTCTTGAATTTGAGGCTTTAGTTCCTTCCACAGGCTTGGGAAGTTCTCGTCTATTATTTGTTTGAGTATATTCTCCATTCCATTTTCTTTCTCTTCTCCCTCTGATATACCTATTATTCTTATGTTATTCTTTCTGATGGAGTCAGACAATTCCTGTAGGGCTTTCTCATTTTTTATTATTCTTGAGTCTCTTTCTTCTTCTCTCTGTTGTGCCTCAAGTTGTTTGTCTTCTATTTCACTAATCCTATCTTCAATCTGGGCTGTTCTGTTAGCTAAGCTTGTTACCTCGTTTTTCAGCTCGTGAATTGAGTTTTTCATTTCTGTTTGATTTGTTTTTATAGTTTCAATTTCCTTGGTAATATATTCTTTGTGTTCATTGAGTTGTTTTCTGATCTCCCTATATTGCCTTTCTGTGTTTTCTTGTATATCTCTGAGTATTTTTAAGATTTCTAGTTTAAATTCTCTGTCATTTAGCTCCAAGGCTTCCAATATGTTAAGTCTTTTCTCCATAGATTTTTCCACATCTATTTGTGTTACCTCTCTTTCTTTTGTATCCATAATATTCAATTTCCTCTTTCTTATCGGCATCTGAGGGTGGTCTTATTGATAGCACTAATTAGAATTAATAAAGAGTAAAAAGAAAAGAAAAAAAAAAAGGGTAAAACATCCCACAAAAAAAAACAGTAATAATTTATTATTTCCCCCTTTTTTCTCTCTTCTCTTTTCCTCCTCTCCCCTCCTCAGGGAAATATCGTGCCTATAATGGAGGGCCTGATTTGGGGTGAAGAGTTCAAGGGGCAAAAAAAGGGAGTAGGGACCTACTAAATGCAAAAAAAAAAAAAAAAAAGGAAGAAAATCTTAGACAAGCATAAGATGATTTGCTTGTAAGTGATCGTCAACTAAGAGATATAATGAAAGGGATAAGAGGGAATCAGAAAAAAGGACCAAAAAAGAATAATAAAGAAGAAAAAATAAAAATAATACGTAAAAATCTGTTGTATTAAGTGGAGCGAAGACTAAATACAATGGAGACCTTGGGTTGGGTGGACCCAAAATGCCACAAAAATAAACAAACAAGAGAAAAAAAAATAAAAACAAAAGCAAAAAAGAGAAATAAAACCAAAAAAAAGCCTTGAGTCCCAAATTAACTAATTTGTTCGTGATTGAGGATTATATGGGAGGAAAGTAAAATGAGAAAAGAAAAAACGAATAGAAAGGAAAAAATAAGAAAAAGAGAAAAACGAAGGAAGAAATAAAATAGGAGGAGAAAAAAACAAAATAAAGCAAGACAAAAAAAAAAAAACAAAAGAGGAGAGAGTGAGAGTTAAGTGTTTTGGAGTATAACCTTAAAGGAGGGTGAGGATGAAGAAGAAAAATAAAATGCAACACTCATGGGTAGTGTAGTTCAAGAAAGGGGAAGCATAAGATGGGCAGAGAATAGAAGGACCGAGGTGGAGGAAATAAAGGCAAAAAGATAGAAGAAACAAGCACCAACAACAACAACAACAACAAAAAATTAGTGGATCAAGTTGTAAAGTCTGTGGGTTTTTCTTGATTTTGAGAGGTTAACTTTTTCCTTTTTCTTTTCTCTCCCTCTTCCTAGTCGGTGACTCTGTACCCCAGGCTCTGCCCCTGTGTCACTCTTAGGTAGGGATTTGCAGTTGATGGGATTCTATGGCAATGTCATATAATTGGCTTTAGTCTTGCTGGAAGTAAAGGCTTGTTGGCGTTTGCAGGGTCCAACGATGAGAGAGTTTGCTTTCCTGGATTCTCTCTCCTAGTCCCCCTTTCTGAATTAGCAGCCTGGTGATCCAGCTATAAGGCTGCAACTGCTTCTGCCTGGGGAGTAAGAGGCTCAAAGAGCTGGGAAATCCCCACTCTATCCCCACTCAGTGCAAGGCTTTGGGAAAGGCTCTGAGAGTCAGGGCCTCCAGTGTAATCAGGCGGGGGTGGGAGTCAATTGTTGTCAAGGTGACTGTTCAGCGCCTAGCATTCAGTTGGACCTCTCAACCCAGGCTTTCCACACTTTGTAGCCTGTTTTTGCAGGGAAGAAGAGGCACTAGTCTCTGCTTACGACTAGTGTAGTATAGACCTTATTATCTGCCAAGTCCTTCTTGTTAGCGTTTATCCCTGAATATGGAGGCTCTATCAATCAGAAGTTGCCCCCGCCCCTTTAGCGAGAGGCACTAAAAAATATCACGCCTCTTGTCTTGGATCGCTGAACTGAGAGAGATCTTATCAATTAGAACCGAGGGTGCGCAGATTTTATGGGTTAAGCTAATTTCAGTGATTGGGTCGCAGCTGTGTTTCCGAAGGTATTTTAGGCTGCCTGCGCGCACCCCTCCCCCAACGCTTGATTGTTAGCTTGAATGGCTGGGTGAGGTGCCCCGCCCACGGAGAGAATCTCCCAAGCCTCTCCCGCTCGCCCCGCCGCTGGCGGCTGGACCGCACCAGGCGCAGGATAATGGAGCCCCCTGGGTGTGCGGGCCAGTAGGGCGCCCTGGGCGCGTGGAATGCCCAAGGCACGCGCGCGAATGGCGCGCTCCGGGCACCGGTGGCCGGCGACCCCCACTCGCAGTGTGCGGGCCGCTGGGAACGTCAGCAGTGCTCAACCGGACTGGGCGCGCGCGCGGTGGCTCGTGGCGGCCGCTCGCGGTGGCGGTTCACTGGGGCTCGCGGCAGCTCGCGGTGGCAGTTCGCCTGGGTTCGCGGCAGCTCGCGGGCTCGCGGTTCCCAAGTATATGGGCTGACTCACCACGGGCGCACTCCCTGGCGGCTTGAATGAGCGTCGCTGCGGTAGCTTCCTCCACACCCTCGTCTCTCAGATTCAAGTGATAACAGTCCTTTTGCTTTCAGTTTGTGTGGAACTCCAGAATGCTCCGAGGATAAATTTTTCTGTTTCTAGTTGATAAATTTGTTGTGATTTAGGGGAGAGCTGTCGGACGCGCTTCTCACGGCGCCATTTCCGTGACGTCACTCCATATAACTTTTTTTAATAGAAGGAACTTGCTAGGCATGGGTTCTCAGTTGGGGGAATTTTTTTTTTTTTACTCTGCACTGCCATTTCCACTGAATGGGAGCACAGTATGCTGCCCCCAATTACTACTCTTTGGCAGAAGGATTATTTTGAGCTGATTATTTTTAAGAAACAGCAAGCATAGCTCAGAAAACTGAGTAGAAGTTAGCTTTTTGCTAGAGACATTGACATTTATGGGGGTAATTTTCATTTGTATTGTATACCAGGAAAAGGAGGATAACTAAACTTCTGGAAGCATTTATTAACAGAGAAGAGGAAAAGGTGTTGACTTAAACCTGTGTGACACTGTTGGTGGGACTGTAAAGTAGTACAACCATTATGGAGGAAAGTATGGTGGTTCCTCAAAAAACTGCAAATAGAACTACCTTATGACCCAGCAATCCCTCTACTGGGTATATACCCCAAAACCTCAGAAACATTGATACGTGAAGACACATGTAGCCCCATGTTCATTGCAGCACTGTTCACAGTGGCCAAGACATGGAAACAACCAAAAAGCCCTTCAATAGAAGACTGGATAAAGAAGATGTGGCACATATACACTATGGAATACTACTCAGCCATAAGAAATGATGACATCAGATCATTTACAGCAAAATGGTGGGATGTTGATAACATTATAAGGAGTGAAATAAGCAAATCAGAAAAAAACAAGAACTACATGATTCCATACATTGGTGGAACATAAAAATGAGACTAAGAGACATGGACAAGAGTGTGGTGGTTACCAAGGGTGGGGGGGGAGGGAGGACATGGGAGGGAGGGAGGGAGGGAGAGAGTTAGGGGGAGGGGGAGGGGCACAGAGAACTAGATAGAGGGTGACGGAGGACAATCTGACTTTGGGCGAGGGGTGTGCAACATAATTTGATGACAAAATAACCTAGACATGTTTTCTTTGAATATATGTACCCTGATTTATTAATGTCATCCCATTACCATTAATAAAAATTTATTAAAAAAAAAAAAAAAACCTGTGTGACAACCATATTCTTGTTTATTGTGCTTTGCCTGAAAAACCGCTCATAACTGGCCCACAGCATTTTTTTTGTCTTGAGCTGAAAATAGTGCTTTAAAAATTTTTTAGAAAGTAAATTTAATGAGGTGACATTGGTCTATAGGAACACATAGGTTTCAGGTTTTAGGTATACATCTTTATAGCATGTGAACTATTTACTACATGTGTGTCCATCATGCAAAATCATTCACTTGTTGTCACTGTATATTTGGCATCCTTTATTCCCTTTTCTCCAACTCCCTACCCTTGGTAAACACTTCATTTTTGTCTGTGTCCATGAGTCTTAGTTTTATATTTCATCTATGTGTGAAATCATATAGTTAGCTTTCTCTGATTTACCTATTTTGCTTAGAATAATGTTTTTAAGGTCCATCCATGCTGTCATGAATGGCAATATTTCATCATTTCTTATTGCTGAGTGGTGTGTTCCATTGTATATGTGTACCACATCTTTATCCAGTCCTCTATCGAGAGACACGTTAGCTGTTTTCATGTCTTGGCCATCGTGAATAATGTGATGATGATGGGGGTGCATATGTCTTTGTGTATAAATGTTTCAAGTTTTTTGTAGATACCCAGTAGAAGGATAGCTGAGTCATATGGTTACTCTCTTCTTAAGTTTTTGAGAAACTGCCAAACCATCTTCCATAGTGCCTGTACTAGTTTACATTCCCACCAGCAGTGAATGAGGGTTCCTTTTTCTCCACACTTGTTATTACCTGTCTTGTTGATAATAGTCAATCTAATAGGTGGTATCTCATTGTAGTTTTGCATTTCTTTAATAGTAAAGATGAGCATCTTTTCATATATCTATTTGTTGTTTGCATGTCTGCATGAGAGAAGTCTGTTCCAGTCTTCTCCCCATTTTTAAATTAAGTTTGTTTGTTTGGTGTTGAGCTTTGTGAGTTCTTTATATATCTTGGATATTAACCTCTTGTCAGAGCTGTTGTTTGTGAACATCATCTCTCATTTAATTGGCTGCCTTTTGTTTTGTTGGCAGTTCTTTTTGCTGTGCAAAGCTTTTTATTTTATTTTTTGTGTGTGACAGAGGCAGACAGATAGGGATGGACAGACAGGAAGGGAAAGAGATGAGAAGCATCAATTCTTCGGTGCTGCACCTTAGCTGTTCTTTCTCATATGTGCTTTGACCATGGGGCTACAGCAGACTGAGTGACTTGCTCAAATCTGAGACCTTGGCTCAAGCTAGTGAGCCTTGCTCAAACCAGGTGAGCCCGTACTCAATCTGGCAACCTTGGGGTTTTTAACCTGGGTCCTCCGCATCCCAGTCCGACGCTCTATTCACTGCACCACTGCGTGGTCAGGCTGTGCAGAAGCTTTTTAGCTTAATGTAGTTCCATACATTTATTTTTGCCTTTACTTCCCTTGCCTTTGGGATCAAATTCATAATATATATATATATATATATATTTTTTTTTAATCACCGTATCATTTTTTTTTTTTTTTACAGAGACAGAGAGAGAGATAGACATGGACAGACAGGAACGGAGAGAGATGAGAAGCATCAATCATTAGTTTTTCACTGCGCCACCTTAGTTGTTCATTGATTGCTTTCTCATATGTGCCTTGACCACGGGCCTTCAGCAGACCAAGTAACCCCTCGCTCAAGCCAGCAACCTTGGGTTTAAGCTGGTGAGCTTTTGCTCAAACCAGATGAGCCCATGCTCAAGCTGGCGACCTCAGGGTCTCAAACCTGGTTCCTCAGCATCCCAGTCCGATGCTCTATCCACTGCACCACCGCCTGGTCAGGCCATAAAATATTTTTTATGGCCAAAGTCATAAGTTTAGTAGCTATGTTTTCTTCTATGTAAGTTATTGTTTTAGATCTTATACTTCAGTGTTTGATCCATTTTGAATTAATTTTTTGAATGGAACAAATTATAGTTAACTTTCATTCTTTTGCCTGTCGCTTTCCAATGTTTTAGCACCATTTATTGAAGAAACTTTTTTTTACCCATTGTGTGTTTTTGGCTCCTTTGTCAAAAATAATTTGCCCATACACATGTGGTTTTATTTCTGGCTCTCAATTCTGTCTATTGTTCTATATGTCTGTTTTTCTGCCAATATCATGTTGTTTTGATTATTTTAGTATAATTTGTAGTCAGGTAGTATAATGCCTCCAGCTTTGTCCTTTTTTTATAGGATTGCTTTGGCTATTCAGGGTCTTTTTTGGTTCCATACAAATCTGATACTTTTTTGTTTTATTTCTTTAAACAATAATATTGGGCCTTGACCAGGTGGTGACACAGTGCATAGAGCATCAGACAGTGACACAAAGGACCCAGGTTAGAAACCCCGAGGTCTTGAGCGTGGGCTCATCCGGCTTGAGTGTGTGCTCACCAGCTTAAGCGTGGGGTTGGTGGCTTGAGTGTGGGATCATACACATGACCCCATGGTCACTGGCTTGAGCCCAAGGTCACTGGCTTGAGCAAGGGGTCATTCACTCTACTGTAGCCCTCTGGTCAAGGTACATATAAGAAAGTAATCAATGAACAACTAAGGTGCCATGGTGAAGAATTGATGTTTCTCATTTTTCTCCCTTCCTGTCTGTCTGTCCTTATTTGTCCCTGTCTCTGACTCTCTGTCTCTGTCAAAAAAAAAAAAAAAAAAAAAGACATTGGGATTTTAATGGAGATTGTATTAAATTTGTATATTGCTTTGGGAAATATGGCCATTTTAACTATGTTGATTCTTCCAATCCATGAATATGGAATATTTTTTATTTCATTGTATCCTTTTCAATTTCTCTTAATAATGCTTTTTTATTGATATTTTCAGTATATAGGTCCTTCTATTATTAAATTTATTTCTAGGTTTTTTTGTTGTTGTTGTTGTAATTGTAAAAGGAATTGTTATTTTTCAATTCATTTTTTGAGGTTTCATTGTTGGCTTATCGGAAAGCAGTAGACTTTTTTATATTGATTTTGTGTCTTGTGACTTTACTGTATTTTTTATTGTTTTTAATAGTTTTTTTGTGGGGTTTTTGGCATTTTCTATTAATATATACAGAATCATGTCGTCTTCAAAAAGTGATACCTTTACTTCTTGTTTTCCAGTATGGATGGCTTTTATTTATTTCTCTTGTCTGACTTCTCTGGCTAAAATTTTCAGTACTATGTTGAATATGAATGGAGAGAGGGAGCATCCTTGTCTTGTTCCTGATTTTAGAGGAAAAGCTTTCAGTTTTTCACCATTAACTATGATATTGGCTGATGGTTTGTCATATATGGCCTTTATTATGTTAAGCTACTTTCCTTCTATATTTATTTTATTCAGTGTTTTAATTGTAATGAGATTTTGTATCTTATTGAATGCCTTTTCTGTATCTATTAATGGATCACTGATCTTGTCCTTCATTTTGTTAGTTAATGTAGTATATTATATTGATTGATCTCTTCATATTGAACCATCCTTGTGTTCCTGGAAAAAAACCCCACTTGATCATGATATATTATTTTTAAAAAATGTATTGTATTCAATTTGCTAGTATTTTATTTAGGATATTTGCATCTATATTCATTAAAGATATTGGTCTGTAGTTTTCTTTTTTTGTGTTGTCCTTGCCAGGTTTTGGTGTCAAGATTATGCTGGCCTCATAAAATGTGTTAGGGAGTATTGCGTCTTTGAAGATGTGCTTAAGGTGATAACTTGGGCTATTTTGGGAGTTAGTCAGTTTTCCTGGGTCTCTTTCATGTATATAGGATGCATACATGTTATTAAAGTTTTGTTTGTTTTTTCCTGTTAATCTGTCTTTTCTAATGGGGGTCTCAGCCAAAAACATGAAAGAATAGAGGTAAAATTATTTTTCCTCCCCCATATTTATTTTCCCTAAAATTAATTTCCTAGTATGATGGTCACTCTTTCAAACCCAGGAGTCTCCATGCTGAAGTGGGTGGGGAGGAAAAGCTTCCTCTTTCAGAATTACTCCTTGCTATTTGGCCATAATCCAGTGCTACCCTTATTTTACAAGACCTGACTCACCCACACAACACTGTTGGGCTTCTATTTATTTAGAATTCATTATCAAACTGCTCCTATATCTTATTCCTCCCAGAAGTTTTTCTTAGTTCTGGTCTGCTGGGGGCACTCTTAGAATTTCAGGGTTGATGCAGATATATTTTTACTGTGTCCTTAATTCTTTCAAAAATTACTTATGTTTCTATTGTTTAATGACTTCATCAGTCTCTTCTCTCACCTGTAGATATTCAAGTCTATTGCTATTGTCTTGATAATGTGGTATCCAAAGTTGGATCTAATATTCCAGTCATGTTCTAAGCAGATACCAATGGAATTTTACTTTTTAATCTGAATATTATATTATTGTTGTTGACCTAAAACCACTGAATCTTCATAATTCTGATTGAATTAGACAAAGATAACCTTATTATTCCATTTTCATAGGTGAGGGCTTGTGTTTTAATCTGTATTTTTATATATCTGATCTTAGTTTTAACTTCATCAGTGAACGCAATTATCTTTACATCTTACCAGGTCCTCTCAGTCTGATGTTTATTGCCCACAAGGCCATTCAAAGCTCAGATTAGCGATGTCGATCTGATTACCTCTGCTTAAAGAATGTCTCCATTGTTTTTACATAAAGGCTCTAATAGATTTACTATATGATCAGTTTCTCTGTAAATTACTTCTCCATTTTACAGAGAACAATATATCATATATTTGATAATGAAAAATATTCAGTGGAACTTTTGATATATCTCTAAATATTTATATAAAGAAATTAGCTTTCTGTTGAGAGTCTGGATCTTTGGTCCTTGTGTCCTGCCTCCAGAGGGCGATGTTGCACAAACTAGAGATCCCTGTTTCCCTGAGGCTCAGCATCTTCTCCACCCCTCCTTCCTGCAGCTAGCCTATTGAAGCGCCTCCCTGAGTTCCTTGAAGACAGAGTCAAGTGAGAAGAATCAGATATCAGAAAGCACCCAAGATTATCTAGCAGTTTCTGTATTTTCACCTAAACAAGGGACTTATATGCCCAACCTTACACATCTTATTTCTGAGAGCTAGGTTTCACAGCAGCTATTCTGCATGCTAAAGGGAGGTCTCCAGAAAGAAGCCAGCAGCCTTTCCACTGCTCAGACATGCTCCTGTTTCTCATCTCAGGACTTGGGATGCTTTTTATCCTGAGTGAGTAATAATCTATTATGGTCCCAAGTTCCATTGAAGTAACTGTTTTCTTGTTCAAATTTTAGCAGAAGTACTTTCATAGTGAAGTCTGCACTGTTTTCAATGATACAACATTAATTTTTCAGGAGAAGCCACAGCCCAGTCAGTGACCCAGCTTGAGAGTCACATCAGTGTCTCTGAAGGTGCCTCACTGGAGCTGACCTGCAACTATTCTTATGCTGGAGTCCCTTATCTCTTCTGGTATGTCCAATACCCCAGCCAAGGCCTCCAGCTTCTACTCAAGTACTACTCAGGAGAAACCTTGGTTAAAGGCATCAAAGGTTTTGAGGCTGAATTTAAGAAGAATAAATCGTCCTTCAACCTGAAGAAGCACTTCGCTCATTGGAGTGATTCAGCTGTGTACTTCTGTGCTGTGAGTGCCACAGTGCTGAGGACTGCAGGGGGAGCTGAACACAAACTCTGTGAGACACTAGGGAAGATAGCTGCATCTAAAAGATGTTGTATTCTGACATAGTAGAAGCCATGGTGTTCTTATTACACATTGTAGAGCTGCTCAGGGACTTGCTGAGCCAGCATGAGGTGAACATACTTTAGTGCTTGGATATGAAAATTGGGACACGGCATCAGATTTCACTCCTTATTTTATCTTTCCAGAATCCAAAACAAAAATCAACTGAATGACATACCTCTTTCTTACAACTTCATAATTTTAAGATAGGTTTCCTGGAATCTTTCTTTCTGACTCCATTCTGTGGGGGTTATTTTTATAAGGCTGGTCAGGCAGAAGAAAGCACACCCCATATAGCATTGAAATCTGGCCTCTGTCTATCACTACCCTCTCCCATTGTTTAATGGCCACAGGTAACAGTTTCACCCCGCAGCAGGAAATACTGCCAAACCCTGTCCAATATAAGCTTGGCCTTCTCTTTTTGGGACTATCATGCTTAGAGTCTCTGCCCATATGTACAGATTTCACAATAAATTGTTCTATCCCCACGTTTGGCCAGACTTCTCAGTGAGATCTAACAATTTTTAGGTGCCCCATCTAAGAAGGAGGAAATGATTAGGATGGTGAATAGCATAGAATATAGCATGCTCATGCAGATTTTAGAAACTTATTAGAAATATTACAGAAAGAAGTGTGAATAACTCAAAGATTTTATTATTTCTCTAAGGATTATTAGAGAAGAAATGCTACATCTAGATGTCAAATTCCATTTGTTTTAAAATAAAATTTGCTTTGTCTAACCAAGTGGTGGTGCAGTGGATAGTGTATCGACCTGGAACTCCAAGGGCCCAGGTTTGAAACCCCAAGGTCACTGGCCTAAGCATGGGCTCACCAGCTTAAGCACGGGGTCACTGTCCTTGAGTGTGGGATCATAGACATGACCCATGGTCGCTGGCTTGAGCCCAAAAGGTCACTGACTTGAAACCCAAGGTCACTGGCTTGAAGCCCAAGGTCACCGGCTTGCGCAAGGGGTCACTGGCTTGGCTGAAGCCCCCTGGTCAAAGCCCATATGAGAAAGCAGCCAATGAACAACTAAGGTGCCACAACTATGAGTTGATGCTTCTTATTTCTCTCTCTTCCTGTCTGTCCCTGTGTATCCCTCTAGCTCTTTATCCAATCCCCCATCGAAGGACATTTTGGTTATTTCCATGTCTTGGCCACTGTGAATAATGCTGCTATGAACATGGTGCTGCATGTGTCTTTATATACCAATGTTTATGAGTTTTTTTGGAAGATACATAGTAGAGGGATTGCTGAGTCATATGGTAGATCTATTCTTAATTTTTTGAGGAACCACCATATTTTTTTCCATACTGGTTTTACCAGTTTACATCCCTACCAGCAGTGAATGAGGGTTCCTTTTTCTCCACAGACTCTCCAACACTTGTTATTACCTGTCTTGTTGATAACAGTCAATCTAACAGGTGTGAGGTAGTTTCTCATTGTAGTTTTGATTTGCATTTCTCCAATACCTAGTGAAGATGAACATTTTAAAATATATATATATATTTGCCATTTGTATGTCTTCTTGGGAGAAGTATCTGTTCAGGTTCTTTCCCCATTTTTTAATGGATTGTTTGCTTGTTTGTTGCTGAGCTTTATGTTCTTTATGTATTTTGGAGCTGTTGTTTAAAAATATCATCTTCCATTTGGTTGGTTGCCTTTTTGTTTTGTTGTTGGGTTCTTTTGCTGTGCAAAAGCTTTTTAGTTTGATATAGTCCCATTAATTAATTGTTGCTTTTACGTCCCTTGCCTTTGGGGTAAAATTCATAAATTGTTCTCTATGGTAAGGTCTTTGAGTTTACTTACTACCTATATTTTCTTCTATCTAATTTATTGTTTCAGATCTTATATTTAGGTCTTTGATCCATTCTGAATTAAATTTTGTGCAGGGGGCAAACTGTAGGCAAGTTTCATTCTTCTGCATGTGAATTTCCAATTTTCCCAGCACCATTTATTGAATAGGCTTTCTTTTCTCCATTGTGTGTTTTTGGCTCCTTTGTCAGAGATGATTTGTCTATATATATGTGGTTTTACTTCTGGCCTTTCAATTCTGTTCCATTGCTATGCCTTTTTTTTCTGCCAATGCCATGCTGTTTTGATTATTGTGGCTCTATAGTATAATTTGAAATCAGTGTGATAGCTCTGGCTTCATTTTGTTGCCTCAGGATTGCTTTGGTTATTCAAGGTTTTTTACAGTTTCATACAAACCTGGTAATTTTTAAAAAAAATTTTTGTATTTTTCTGAAGCTGGAAACGGGGAGGCAGTCTGACAGACTCCCGCATGCACCCGGCCGGGATCCACCCAGCATGCCCACCAGGGGGCAATGCTCTGCCCATCTGGGGCGTTGCTCTGCTGCAACCAGAGCCATTCTAGCGCCTGAGGCAGAGGCCACAGAACCATCCTCAGCTCCCGGGCCAACTTTGCTCCAATGGAGCCTTGGTTGCGAGAAGGGAAGAGAGAGAGAGGAAAGAGAGGGGGAAGGGTGGAGAAGCAGATGGGCACTTCTCCTGTGTGCCTTGGTCAGGAATTGAACTCAGGACTCCTGCGTGCCAAGCCAATGCTCTACCTCTGAGCTAACCAGCCAGGGCCAAACCTGGTAATTTTTTGTTCTATTACTTTAAAAAATGACATTGGGATTTTGATGGGGATTGCATTAATCTGTATATTGCTTTGGGTAATATGCCATTTTAACTATGTTCAGTCTTCCAATTCATGAACATGAAATATTTTTCCATTTTATTTGTCTTTTTCAATTTCTTTCAATAATGCTTTGTAGTTTTCAATATATAGATCCTTCAGATACTTTGTTAGTTTACACTTTGGTATTTGTTGTTGCAATTGTAAAAGAAATTGTTCTTTGAGTTCATTTTCTGAAGTTTCATCATTGGCATATAGGAAAGCAATTGACTTTTGTATATCGATTTTGTGTCCTGTGACTTGAATGGTTTATTGTTTCTAATAGTTTTTCAGTGGGGTATGTGGGGTCTTCTATACAGGATCTGCAAATAGTGATACTTTTACTTTTTATTTCCCTATATGGATTGCTTTTATTTCTTTCACTTGCCTGACTGTTCTGGATAAACTTCCAGAATTATATTGAATAAGAGTGGAGAGAGTAGTTGTTCTTGTCTTGTAAAAGCCTTCTTTTTTTTCACCATTTAGCATGATCTTAGTTGATGGTTTGTCATATATGGCCTTTATTATGTTGAAGTACTTTCCTTCTATACTCATTTTATTAAGTGTTTTAAACATAAAGAGATGTTATATCTTATCAAATGTCTTTTCTGCATCTATTGATAGAATCGTATGATTTTTGGTGTTTGTTTTGTTGATGTGGTATATTTCATTGTTTGACTTATGTATGTTGTACCATCCTTGTGCTCCTGAAATGAGTCCCACTTGATCATGATGTATTATATTTTTATTGTGTTGTATTCAATTTGCTAGTATTATTAAAAGGATTTTTGTATCTGTATTAATTAGAGATATTGTTCTGTAGTTCTTTTATTGTGTGTGTGTTGTCCCTGTCAGGTTTTGATAGCAGGGTTATGTTGGCATCACAAAATGTGTTAGGTAGTATTGCTTCTCCTATTATTTTTTGGAAGACTTTGAGAAGTATAGGTACCAAATCTTCTTTGAATGTTTGGTAGAATTCACTAGTATAGCTATCTGGTCCTGGACTTTTATTTTTGAGGAGGATTTTTGATAGTTGTTTTTACTTCCTCCCTGCTTATGGATCTATTTAGGTTTTCCAGTTCTTTATGACTCAGTCTAGGAAGATTTTATAGTACTAGTAATTTATCCATTTCTTTTATATAGATTGTTGAATTTGTGGCATTTAATTTTTCATAGTATTCTATTATTATCCTTAGTATATTTATAATATCTGTGGTAATTTCTTCTATTTCATTTCAAATATGTTTATATGAGTCCTTTCTCTTTTTTCCTTACTGAGTCTAGCCAGAGATTTTATTGAGTCTAGTCAATTTTATTGATCTTTCCAAAGAACCAGCTATTTGTTGTATTACCTTTTTCTATAGTTTTTTGTTATCTATTTCATTTAGTTCTGCTCTAATTTTTACTATTTCCTTTCTTCTGCTGACTTTGAGTTGCCTTTGTTCTTCTTTTTCTAGTTCCTTAAGATGTTAGGTTGTTTACTCGAGATCTCTCTTGTTTCTTGATATATGCCTATAATGATATAAAATTTCCTCTTATTGCTTTCACTGCATCCCAGAAATTTTGACATGTCGTGTTGTCATTCTTGTTTGTCTGTATACAGTGGTTCCTCGTCTATCACAGGGGTTAGGTTCCAGAACCCTCTGCGGTAGGTGAAAATCCACTAATTAGTGACCTTATATTTTATTACTTGTATTATTTTAAGGCTTTATAAACCTTCCCCACACTCTTATAACCTTTCCCACACTCTTAAAAACACTTCCTATTCTCTTAAACACATTTTACATTCTTATACCTATGTAATTTTTAACAACATATAAAATTCTACATGGGTACTCACCAGTGAATATACTACAACTTGAATAATGAAGATGATGAATTAGCTGCAGTACTGATGACTGAGGGTGATGATGATGAGAAGAATGTACTGCACAACCAGGAAGAGCATAAAAGCTCTTCCGAAGGCCCCACTTCATCAGGTGCTTCAGCCAATAGTGTGTTGTGTACAATCTCATGTGGGCAAACTAGCTCAAGCAGAAGTGGCCATAGCTGCATTTTCCATACATACAAGTCTTTGTCTACTCATCTGCTGTATGCTACATATTTTATTTCAATTTAATATCCTTTTAATATGTTTGAATTAATATTTTAAATATTTTTTGTACTGTTTTCAATTTTTTAGGCTAGAAAATGCTTATTTTATCACAAAATAATTAAAATAATAAATATATATTGGCTGGAAATGTGCACTGCACCAACACATTGTTATGACTTGTTAACATTTATGAATCCTATATATAAAGAGAATAACTTTTAAAATATCAGATAGGAAAGAAGAAGTTCTGCCTCTCCGGAGTATATTTTTTCAAAGGCTATATGAAGGAAACTTCTTTCTTTTTTGGTTAGTGTTATATTAAATTTAAAAATTATTTTAAAGCAGTGCAGACTTCATAATTTATATCTTGTTAACTAAATTAATTCTTATATACATGTAAAATATACATTTTTTTCTTTGTTTCAGATTCTTATTTTTTAGAGAGAGAGAGAGACAGAGAGAGACAGAGAGATAGACAAGAAGAAAGAGAAATGAGGAACATCAATTCATAGTTGTGGCACCTTAGTTGCTCATTGATTGCTTTCTCATATGTGCCTTGACTGGGGAGCTCCAGTGAAACCAGTGACCCCTTGCTCAAGCCAGCAACCTAAGTCACAAGCCAGCAACCATGGGGTCAGGTCTATGATCTCATGCTTATGCTGGTGACCTCATGTTCAAACTGGTGAACTCATGCTCCAGCCAGATGAGCCCATGCTCTAGCCAGCAACCTCAGGGTTTCAACATCCCAGGCCAATGCTCTATTCATTGCACCACCCCTGCTCAGGCTGTTTTAGATTTTTATAAAACTTTTTAGTTTTGTTAATTTGCTTAAGTTTCTTCCTAGAGAATTATTTTTTTTGTATTATAAATAGAATTTTTCTTTTATATTATACTGTTATTGTTGGGAGATTTTTAAATGAATATTTATGAGTAATCTTATTTTTTTTTTATTTTATTTTTTTCATTTTTCTGAAGCTGGAAACGGGGAGAGACAGTCAGACAGACTCCCGCATGCGCCCGACCAGGATCCACCCGGCACGCCCACCATGGGGCAACGCTCTGCCCACCAGGGGGCAATAATCTGCCCATCCTGGGCGTCGCCATGTTGCGACCAGAGCCACTCTAGCGCCTGAGGCAGAGGCCACAGAGCCATCCCCAGCGTCTGGGCCATCTTTTGCTCCAATGGAGCCTTCGCTGCGGGAGGGTAAGAGAGAGACAGAGAGGAAAGCACGGCGGAGGGGTGGAGAAGCAAATGGGCGCTTCTCCTGTGTGCCCTGGCCGGCTTATTTTTTAAAATAAATAGAATTTGTTTTTGACCATTAAGTATAACATTTGCTGATGGTATTGAAAAGGTGTTCTTTATCTTATACCAGAATAAATATTTTATCTTTAATTAATTGAGACTTTATATCAGAAATATATTTTAAGGTTTACTATTTTTTGTTATCTTACAAGTTTACATGGATTTAATGTTTTTCAAGTTGAATTATATTAATGGATATTCTAATGTTTGACCATCCCATCCTTGAGTTCTTGGAATAAAATTTATCTGTAATAAGTATATTTTTTCAGTTTCTTAAAATAATCTGTTCTTCTTATATGACCTTTTCATGGCAATTTTAGATGATTTTCTTATTCTTCTTTCTTTTCCTAAAATTCTTTTTCTCCCTTCAAAAGGGTAAAAACCAGTAAGTGCAACTCATTCTGTCCAAGAGTCAGTAACTGAAGGAAGCTCAATGTGCAGGCTGAGAATCACAGGACTCTGTCTTTCATGACTTGCAGTTTTTTCTTTCTTTATTGATTATTTGATTACAATCTATTTCCACTACTACTCTGTGAGCTCCTTAATGGCGGGGACCATGTCTTTGTTTCTTGTCCTTGAATCCTGAGCACCAAAGTATCTTAGGCATTAGAATCATCAAATCTCCTACCTCCTTTCTATCCAGTAACTCATTTAGTATGCTTCCTATATTTTAAGCCTCTTCAAAGAGCTATGATAATATTGTAGAAAGAGAAAAATAAAATATAGCTGAGTTTCTCAGACTGAAGTCAAATGACTCTGGAGGCTTGTGAATAAATTCTTTGGGTGTAGTAGGTGTTGGCGAACTATGACTCACAGATTAAAGCTGCTGGCTGCCTTTTTTTTTTTTTAACAAAGTTTTATTGGAAAACAGTCTTGTCAATTTTTTATGCATTGACAAAGGCTGCCTTGCACTGTAACAGCTGAGTTGGGTAGTTGCAACCAAGATCATAGAACCTTAAAACTTAACGTATTTACTCTTACCTTTTACAGAAAAAAGTCTACCAACCCCTCAGGGATAGAAATTACATGAGAACTTTTAGATTTGAAGTTTTCAGTTTGATGTAATGCCTGTGAGTCAAAAAGGTTTATATTTAGCTTTACGTTTTGTGTATATAAAGCACCATAAAATTTAAAAAGTAGTCAGCATGGGGCAACGCTCTGCCCACCAGGGGGCAATAATCTGCCCATCCTGGGCGTCGCCATGTTGCGACCAGAGCCACTCTAGCCACTCTAGCACGGAGAATTGTCCTTTATATGAAGATCTGCATTTTGAGAAACACTGAATGCAATTGTTATCCAGGTCATGGATCTGCCTCTTGAAAAAGCTGGTCACACCAGAGTCCTATATGTTTTCATTGAGACTGTACTTCCTAAAAACATAAATGTGCCTACCAGACATGTCCATTCATTCATTTATTCACTCATTCTTCAGAAATATTTTGAACATCAATTATAAACTAAGGGATTGTATATTTTCAGAATTGGCTACTAAGACCCATCAGATCAAGTTCCTGATCTCAAGGGTACCAACTCGAGTGCAAAAAATAGGACACAGGTGATACTAATACGATATAATAATGACAGCATTGATATGTATACAGGTATAGTGGGAAAAGACATGGGCACTAACTCAGCCTGAAGAGCTAGGTGGGTGCTTTTACAAGAAGGTAAATTGGTCTTTAAAGAATGAATAGAAGTTACTTAGATAAAGGCAAGGAAGAAAAGGGAGAACATTCTAAACAGAGGGGCTCACCTCTTGGTTCCAGGGCAGTGCGGGAATATGTCTAGAAGAGCACTCTGATCATGCTTTTTGCGCCACTGTCAGTACACTCTAAAACTATAATATTCAGTGTGAACAGACAATAGATGTTGGGACTAGAGAGACTTAAGGGAGCCATATTGTTCTGAATTCTAAAGAGGGTGACCTGTGCCAGCCTCATACACTACTGTGAAGTCTGCCAAAGGTATTCGGTCCTTCCTTTCTGGGGCTCTACCCAGACACTTATTTCTCTTTTATGTCTACGATTTAAGCTCCATTCCAGGGTAAATATCAAATTCCAAGATGTAAAGTAGGCTGCAGGACAAAGGAGATACCAAAAGATGGCACTGCTGCCCTTGGGTGATAGATATAGCTTCCATTTCTGAAGACATCTATTTTTTTTTTTAACAATCTGTGACATGAGCTTGCAAGGCAGTCTGTCTTATTTAACACACGAGCTAAGATTTTCTAGAAGATTCCACCAAAGAATCAGGAAAGTAGAGAGCCCTCTCAGCTTTGGTATTACCAACCAAAACCTGTGGCTGCTTCCTCCCTAGCCATGCTGTCTCTCTTCTGTTCAGGACTTGTGATCTTGTTGCTATTGAGTAAGTAACATTTATTTAAGATTTCTAAGGTATTCTATTCCTTGACTTTAAGATGATTTCTTTTAGAATGATTTTTAATCCTTACAAAACTGGTGGCTATTTTTTTTTATTGCCAATATAACAAAGCCTTTCTTTTTGTTTTTTTTAGGGGGAACCAGTGGAGATTCTGTGAATCAAACTGAAGGCCTTGTTACCTTCCCAGAGGGGGCATTTTTGACCCTGAAATGCACTTACCAGACCACCTATTCATATTTCCTTTACTGGTATGTCCAATATCAAAACAAAGAGCCTGTTCTCCTTCTGGAAAGTGCATTGGATAATGAGGAGGTAAACAACAGAAGTTTTCAGGCCAATATTGTGAAGAAAGAAAGCTCCTTCCACCTGAGGAAAGCTTCGGTGCAGATGTCAGATTCGGCTGTGTACTTCTGTGCTCTGAGAGACACAGTGAGGGAGGCTGCAGGGGGAGCCGAGCACTAACCCAGAGGGGCGCACCTGGAGCTGAAGGGGGACAGCTTGGTTGTTCCAGGAGCCACAGTGAGCCTCAGTGGCTGTTGTCAGGAGACATACAGGTATTTGCCAGGGAAATGGAGGCTACATTTTCTAAATACAAACAAAAATACTTGATATGGCAAATATGTCTTCTCATGGAGAGTATAGACACAGCATTTTCTGTTCTGCAACAGTGTGTAATTAAAACAATTTTTTTTACCCAGTTAATAAATACAGGTATGATGTCAACATGATGTTGAAGTTTCATTGATTCTCTGATTTTTCTAAGCACATTATAATGATTTGTGCTAAAGAACTATGATATCAAGTTTCTTATTATAAAATTTAGTGTAAGCAGAGTTTTTTTAGTGGGTTCAAGAATTTCTGGAGTTTTTAAGGTAAGCCACCTGGTGAAACTGAGAGCAAGGATTAAGATTCTGAGACTATCCCCACTTTTGATCTCAACAACAGTGATTTATGAAGAACAATTACATTTAAAATTTTGATGAACCTGGTCTTATTGGTGTAAAGCCAGGAGGCATGGCCAGGGCCACCATCACAGCCGCCTGGCCCATGCAGGTTCGCATTGGATTCGGACAGTTGGTAAAGAAACAGTGGAGCCACAAACTGGTGGGCCATAGTCTTTAATTCTAGCTTGCACCCGGCAGGCAAGTAAAAAACATACATTGGGCTCCAAAACCCACTCACATTCAGTGCTCACTAAGATACTGACTTATCCGAGTTTCCTAGAATCAAAGGTTTCTAGCTCACCAGCCTTATTCTCCTCAGTTCCCCATCTCCTTCCTTCTCCAGCGTCAAACTGCACAAACTGGCCTCTCACTCAATACTCTGCCATCTTGGCTGCTTCTCCTGGCCACATGGCCTCTTTCTGCTCTCTGCTCTGCTCCCTCTGCTCTCTCATGCTAATGATAATCTCAGGAACCAACAGAGCAAGCTCCCGCTCCATCCCCATTTTATAGTGTAGAAATCCAAACCCTTAATCCAATATACAAAATTGGGAAGTCTCTAATACAAAGTCACTTCTCTGAGGCATGATTGGATTGTACCACCCCACATCAAAAAAGGGTGGGAAAGGCTTAATCCCAAAACCAAGCCCCAGGCTACAACGATCCTGCCTGCCCCCCAACACACATTAATATCACCTGGGCAATGGCCTCCACATGGGCAGCGTTATTTTTTACAAAGTGAGCATAATATATTTTATCTGCCCAACAATTGGAAATACGTATTCTCATGGACCTATATATAGAGAAGTGAAGCACATATTCTGATATTTAAGACTACAAAGGATTTACTGGCTATGACACATGGGACAAATGCCAATAGAGATTGAACTCTGCTGGTATTTTAAATAAGATATCTATTGTTGGCCCTGGCAGGTTGGCTCAGCGGTAGAGCGTCGGCCTAGCGTGCGGAGGACCCGGGTTCGATTCCCGGCCAGGGCACACAGGAGAAGCGCCCATTTGCTTCTCCACCCCTCCGCCGCGCTTTCCTCTCTGTCTCTCTCTTCCCCTCCCACAGCCAAGGCTCCATTGGAGCAAAGATGGCCTGGGCGCTGGGGATGGCTCCTTGGCCTCTGCCCCAGGCGCTAGAGTGGCTCTGGTCACAACATGGCGATGCCCAGGATGGGCAGAGCATCGCCCCCTGGTGGGCAGAGCATCGCCCCTGGTGGGCGTGCCGGGTGGATCCCGGTCGGGCGCATGCGGGAGTCTGTCTGACTGTCTCTCCCTGATTCCAGCTTCAGAAAAATGAAAAAAAAAAAAAGAAAAAAAAAAAAGAAAGAAAGAAAAAAATATCTATTGTTTTTTATAATGTCCTAGCTACAAAGCTGTATAGTCTATCCAAATTTTCACCATAATTGATATATGTGGTTTTGAAGAGCAAGAGGATTTTTAGAAATACACGTATTGAGTTGAATATTCTAAATTTTTGTTTATACTAAGAGGAAAAGTCAGGCCCCTTTCCCCTCCTCCTTGAGAAAGAAATGAGAAGAATGCAAGGGAGAGGAGCCTGCAGGGGCAACTGAGTCAGCTAGTCATAGTTTCACTCCTTCCTATAGTTGTCTGAAAGGACTGGTGCCACTTGCTACACAGAGCAAAGAAGACAGAACTTATCTGAAAACCCTTCCTCTTCTCTTTTCTTAAAAGCCTTTAAGAGACAATGTTTACATACCTTAATTAAAAATTCCAACACATCCTCTGACTCACCCTCCCATCCTGGAGTCATGTGAGTGATGCATACCTCTAGACAAAAGGATCATGAGCCCATTGTCTAAAAACTTGTATTTTGTAAAAGATATATCACTTGTAAAAAAATCAACTTTGGGGGAGCATGTGTCTTTGGAGCTTCTAGCTTTTCATGCTCCACTGGATTTTAATAAATTTTATTTTCCTCTAATAAAGTTATCTGTCTATCCTCCATTGAAAAAAATTATTATCAACAAAATATTTCTCATGTAAACATTACTGGATTCCATGCAAAGTAGAAACAAACTGAGACTAAAAGTTTTGCCTTCCTGTTAGAAAGTTAAAACCTCATGATTACTTTTCATATTGATTGTCTTGGGAGAAAAGGAGGCATATTGTTGGTCAAATAAGTTTTTAATATGATATATGTTTGCTCGCTTATAGTTTGCATTGGGTGTGGGGGACAGGCTGTAATCAGGCAGGGTGGTTATAGCCTAAGGCTTAATTTTAAGATTAAGCTTTTCCCCACACCCTTGACTGATTGCATGATGTTGGGTGGTGTACTCTCATGAGGAATCCCATTATGCTTCAGATAAGTGACTTTGTATCAGAGACTTTCTTTTTTGTATATTGGATTAAAGGTTTTGATTTCTACACTATAAAGTGGGGCAGACCAGGAGCTTGCTCTCTCGGTTCCTGAGATTAGCATTAGAGGGGAGAATGAGAAAAGGCCACGTGGAGGAGAGGAGAAGCAGCCAAGATGGCTGAGTGCTGAAGGAGAAGCCAGTTTGTGTAGAGTTTGTGCAGAGACAGGGAGATGGGGAACAAAGGAGAATAAGACTGGTGAGGTAGAAACTTTGATTTTAGGAAATTGGATAAGTCAGTGGCTTTGGGAGCTCTGAATGGAAAGGGAAGTGTTTTCCCACTGTGTGTATTTCTTGCCTGCCGGGTGCAAGCTAGGATTAAAGATGATGGCCCACCCGTTCTTGGCTCCATTATTTCATTACCGTCTGTCCGAATCAAATGTGAACCTGCATGGGCAACAAAAAGACCTAATCATTTCTTGGTTTCATTGAGATGGGAGAATGATCTAATTATTTTTAGTCCAAATAAGTGACTTCACTGATGCATTGTTAAATATTCAGAATCATTCTTCCATTTATGAATTCATTATCATGTCAAATGCTTTAATGTACTTGAAATAAAATGCCTTTTATTGATTTTTAAAAAATTACTATTATTAGTAATTTTTCTCATTATTCAATGAGATAAAATAAATTATTTAATTTAGATTTCTTTCTATAATCATATAATCTCTTGCATAACAAAACAGATGTAAAATGTTTCTTAAACTAGCTCTATTTGGCTCTTTTCTTTTTGTCACATGGTCATGATTTTTAAAAGGCATTAGAGGCAGCTGACTTGGACCAGGGAATGACCCCTTTGCCTCCTAACTGCTTGTGACCCCAAGGACACTGTCATGAGGATGCACGGGGAGAGAGGACAGCTAAGATCATTCATGCATTGAATATGATATCCTTTGGTAAAAGTAGAAAAATTAAAAAGAAGGGAGAAATGTTTATCAGATGCTGATCCCCTGATTTGCAGTAGAAGAGAAGCGGCAAGATGGCGATGGAGTAGGCAAATGTTCCAACTTCCACCTCCCAGAATCAAAGTGGATTACAACTTAATTTAAAAAGTAATCATCTGGAAAAACCAACTTTGGGCTCAAACAAGAGGAATCTATAACCAAAGAACACTGAAGAAGACATACTGAGACTGGTAAGAAAAGCAGAAATGCAGAGAGGGCTGCCCAGCTCTTGGGAGCAAGTGGCTGCCCAGAGGGACTCACATGGTGGTGGGGTTTTACCAGAGAGGGGAGGGTCCTGGGCTCCAGGACTGAAGCCACAGCCTGCATCCCCAGAGCCTAAAAGAGGCATATGGACAGTATTTAGCTATGAAACAAGTCAAGATACTGTTTGCGAGAAAGATACAGATTTCTCAGACTCAGGATTTGTCTTAAAGGAACCACACAGAAAACCTCTTTTACAGCCACTCACCCCGGGCTCTGGGAGATGGGGAGAGCTGAGAGGACTGGAGTAGCAGGAAGAGAGTGTAATACAGGAGGCACAAGGAGAAACACTTTGAGGGACAGCCACCTTAACCCCTGGACTGAGTCACTATCTAAATCTAGAGTGAATATTCTTCCTGGAACCAGCAATACCAGCAAAGGGAAGCAGGTCACCAGCCAAATGGAAGCTCTCCTGCTACACTCAGAGCAGAGTCACTTAGAATCAGAAAGCCCATCAGGAATATAGTACTGGGTGCTGAGGTCTGAGTTACAATACCACCACCACACTGCTGAGCACCTGCTGGAGGGCAGGCGGTGGTGAGATGCAGGAACATGGTCCCATCACAGGGGTGGAAGGCAGGAGTCTCCCCAGCTGCAGCCCAAGTGTGTGAACACAGTCCTGCCCATGGGGGTGAGGCATAGGCTGGGGGTCGGCCAATGCTTGCAGACCGAACAAACACATGCAGTCCCACTTGTAAAGGCAAGGAGGAAGCCTCAGTAACTGTAGTGGTGGGCTGGGGCCAGCAATGCCCATGCCTGAACACCTGAGGTGGCAGCAGTGGTTGGGCAGGCCTGTGAATAGACTGCACCTATCAAATACAAAGGCCACATCCATTGGACTCCTGTGGCCACAGCCTTCTGAGGGCTGAAAAGAAAGAAAAAATAAAATAAAATAAAATAAAAAAGAAGGAGGGATAGAATGACATCTGAGGCTAAGGGGCAAGCCATATCCAATACATTACCTAACCCCTGATTTATAGTACTGAGCCCAACAAGTAGCCACCAATAAGAGGCAGAAAAGAGTGGATCTCAGGGGAACTTGAATATTTAAAAAACATCCTTTGGCAAAAAGTAGATAAAAGCCAGCCTAAGATGATATTAACAACAGCACATAAACTCAGCAGAGGCAGCTACAGGATCTGGATTACCTAATGCTCCAAAAAGATAAATAAGAGCCAGTCATAGGCAGGACCCTACTTGTCTGCACCAGGCTCTGGCCAAGAAGGTCCAGGGAGGGCACATCCAGAGGCCAGATACAGAGAGCATCAGTTCTGGACATAACAACCCTTGTAAGAGTGACATCTTAAGGAAGGGTTCCTCAATGTGACCCAGCTAGGATATAGAAAACAGAAAAGTGGCTCTACTAGTTAGGAAGACCACAACTTGAACAAGCCTGCAAACAGAAACAATGGGAAGACAAGAAATGTAGGCCATATGAATCAACAAGAAGAATCCCCAGAAAAAGATCTGAGTGAAATGGAAGTAATTAAATTACTGGATGCAGAATTTAAAATAATAATTGTTAGGGTGCTTAAGGATCTCAAAGCTACAATGGATGGACTTAATGAGTGCCTAAATAAAGAAATTGTAGGCATCAAAAAGAACACTGAAAACAAACAAAAAAAGAACCAGACATAAATGACAAACACAATATCAGAAATGAAGACTACACTAGAAAGAATTAAAAGCAGGCTGGATGAAGCAGACGATCGAATCAATGACTTAAAGGACAAGATAAGCAAAAGTACCGAAGCAGAACACTAAAAAGAGAAGAGGATCAAAAAGTCTGAGGAGAGCCCTGGCCAGTTGGCTCAGCGGTAGAGCGTCGGCCTAGCGTGTGGCGGACCCGGGTTCGATTCCCGGCCAGGGCACACAGGAGAAGTGCCCATTTGCTTCTCCACCCCTCTGCCACGCTTTCCTCTCTGTCTCTCTCTTCCCCTCCCGCAGCCAAGGCTCCATTGGAGCAAAGATGGCCCAGGCGCTGGGGATGGCTCTGTGGCCTCTGCCTCAGGCGCTAGAGTGGCTCTGGTCGCAACATGGCGACGCCCAGGATGGGCAGAGCATCGCCCCCTGGTGGGCAGAGCGTTGCCCCATGGTGGGCGTGCCGGGTGGATCCTGGTCGGGCACATGCGGGAGTCTGTCTGACTGTCTCTCCCTGTTTCCAGCTTCAGAAAGATAAAAAAAAAAAAAGTCTGAGGAAACTCTAAGACAGCTCTGTGACAACATAAAGAGAAACAATATCCACATAATAGAGGTTTCTGAAGCAGAAGAGAAAGAACAAGGGATAGAGAACATTATTGAAGAAATTATAGCTAAAAATTTTCCTAAATTGATGCAGGAAAGAGTCATACAGGTTCAAGAAGCAGAGAGAACCCCATTAGAAAAGGACCCAAAGAGACCTACATCAAGACACGTTATAATCAAAATACCAAAGCTAAGAGATTAAAAAAAGAATACTAAAAGCTGCAAGAGAAAAACAGTCAATCACCTACAAAGAAGCCCCCATAAGGATGATATCTGACTTTTCAACAGAAACACATGAGGCCAGAGGCAATGGCAAGAAATATTTAAATTAATGCAGAACAAAAGCCTACAACCAAGACTTATTTATCCAGAAAGGCTATCATTTAAAATTGAAGGAGAAATAAAAAGCTTCTCAGACAAACAAAACAAAAGACAAAAGAACCAAAAAAAATCTCAAGAAATTTATCACAATAAAACCAATGCTGCAAGAAATGTTAAGGGGCCTGCTGTAGACAGAACAAAGTGAAAGAAAAATCTAGTAAAAGAGGAATGTAAATTTAAAAAGAAGTTGCAATAAACAACTACATATCAATAATAACCTTAAATGTAAATGGATTAAATGCTCCAATCAAAAGACATAGGGTAGCTGAATGGATAAGAAAACAGGACCTGTACATATGCTGTCTACAAGAGACCCACCTCAAAACAAAAGATACACATAGACTGAAAGTAAAAAAAAAAAAAAATATTTCATGCAAATGGAAATAAAAAAAAGCTGGTTTAGCAATACTTGTATCTTACAAAATAGGCTTTAAAACAAAGATAAAGGTGGTAAGGGGAACACAGGGGGGATGCATTTGGGGCAACATTTGAAAGTATGTAAACACAATTAATTAAATAAAAAACTCCAACAACCCCCCCCCCCCATAAAACAAAACAAAGATAAAGGGATAAAGATAAGGGATAATTAGGTCACTGCATAATGATAAAAGGAGTAATCCAACATGAAAGATAACCATTATAAATATCTATGCACCTCATATAGGAGCATCTATATATATAAAGACTTTAATGGACATAAATGGCAAGATCAAAACAATACTATAATACTAGAGGATTTCAATACCACACTAACATCAATGGATAGATCCTAAAGAAAGAAAATTAACAAAAAACCCCAGCAGAATTAGGGAACACACTAGATCAACTGGATTTAATAGATACCTTCAGAACCTTTAACTCTAAAGCAGCAGAACATACATTCTTTTCAAGTGTTCACAGTACATTCTCTAGGATAGACCACATGTTAGGGCATAAAACAAGTCTCAACAAATTTAAGAAGATTGAAATCGTATCAAGTATATTCTCTGACCACAATGGCATGGAACTAGAAATAAACTACAAAAAACAAAAGCTCTCAAACACTTGGAATCTAAACAGCATATTATTAAATAAGGAATGGGTCAACAATGAGATCAAAGAAGAAATAAAAAATTTTCTTGAAACCAATGAATATGAACATTAAACAACTCAAAATTTATGGGTCACAGCAAAAGCAGTCCTGAGAGGGAAGTTTGTAGCATTACAGGCATAACTTAGGAAGAATCTCAAATAAACAACTTAACCCTGCAACTAAAAGAACTAGATAAAGAACAGAAAATAAAGCCTAAAGGAAGTAGGAGGAAGGAAATAATAAAGATCAGAGCAGAAATAAATGACATAGAGGCAACCCCCCCCCCAAAAAAATCAACCAACCAAACAAACAAAAAAACAATACAGAGGATCAATGAAACCAAAGCCTGGTTCTTTGAGAAAGTAAACAAGATACATGAACCTTTAACCAGACTCACCAAAAGAAAAAAAGAAAGAGAACTCAAATTAATAAAATTAGAAATGAGAGTGGAGAAGTAACAACTGACACAGCAGAAATACAAAGGATTAGAAGAAAATACTATAAAGAAATGTATGCCAAAAAATTAGACAATTTAGATAAAATGGACAAATTCCTTGAAAAATATAACCTCTCAAAAATCAATCCGGAAAAATCAGAAAACCTAAATAGACCGATTACAACAAATGAGATAGAAAGTTATCAAAAAACTGCTAACAAACAAAAGCCCTGGGCCAGATGGCTTCACAGGCGAATTTTACCAAACATTCAAAGAATAACTAACTCCTATATTTCTCAAGCTATATCAAAAATTCAAGAGGAGGGAAAACTTTCAAGCTCCTTTTATGAGACAAGAATAATTCTAATTCCAAAACCAGGCAAAGACAGCACAAGGAAAGAAAACTATAGGCCAATATCCTTGATGAATTTAGATGCTAAAATTCTCAACAATATATTAGCAAACCAGATCTAGCAATAAATAAAAAATATCATACATCATGATCAAGTGAGATTTATTCTGGGGAGGCAAGGCTAGTATGATATTTGCAAATCAATTAATGTGATTCATCCATAAACAAAAGGAAGGAGAAAAATCACATGATAATATCAATAGATGCAGAAAAAGCATCTGATAAAATCCAGCACCCATTTATGATAAAAACTCTCAACAAAGTGGGAAATACAGGGAACATACCTCAACATGATAAAGGTCATGTATAATGGACCCATAACCAACATTATACTCAATGGACAAAAGTTAAAATCAGTCCCTTTAAGATCAGAAACAAGGCAGGGGTGCCCCCTTTCACCACTCTTATTCAACATAGTTCTGGAAGTCCTAGCCACACTTAATGTGTGGGTTTTGTGATCCTATTGTTGGATCTGGTCAAGAGGCTTAGTCAACTTCTGGGGGGGACCAGTCAGCCCCAGGAAAGGACTCTCTCAGTCTTCCTCCCTGAGACCAGGGTCTCATCAGCTGTAAAAACTTCTGCAGAGGAGACTGTTGGCCCCAATTGACCTGAAGCTGCTGCTCACCTTGTTGGGGAGAAATAAAATTTGAGTATCCAACAGTTGCTGAAGGATTAGGCTCTAGATTAGGGACTACTTTCCCTGTACTGAGATCCCGACCAAGAGACTTTTGAAGTTGGGGGTCCCACTAATGTATTCCCAACCTCAGCTTCCCTAACTCACCAAGCATGCAACCTATAGAGGGGTTAGTTGGGTGAGGCCAGTCTGAACCCACACTACAGTCTTTCTACAGAACACTCTGTGGGAAGACCAGGCAGCTGCAAGAGGAGGTGGAGCAGCTGAAAAGTGGAGAAAAATCTTATGGAGCTTGGGACTTTAATGGAACCGCTGTCATCTCCAAGTAGGAGGAAGCTGATTCTTATACAGAGGTTGGCCCCTCCCACACAACCCAGGCACAGAAAATGCAGACATAAACAGCAAACAGAGCAATAGTTGCAGACAGGTAGCCCACAGCAGGTTACAAACAATGGCTGATGCAAACCCAAGAAGATCTAGAACCAACACAAGTAATAGTGAGTGGCAGAGAGCACCAACCCTAGACTCAGCTAGTTACATAAGCAGCACACCAAAACAAAGAGTCCATCAGGCACCAGACACTGTGGAGAATAAATATACCAAACAGGACAGACATTGTAACAGTGTGTAATACACATGAAAAGTGTTGACCCTTAGAGCCAGCCAATCTGAAGGGATAGTTGCACCCAAAAAAGGACCAACTGCATTCAATACTCACATACAACAAGAAGGAAAACAGTACCCTCAAGAAGCATTCTTAGAAAAAGATAAACAGGTGGCCTGGAAGTTAGTACCACCGAGCCCATATTCTTCATAAAGACACCACAAAAATTTCAAAATTAGACATTGCTACCTAGTACACAGACAAAATGAGCAGACAAAGAAATATGACCCAAATGAATAAAGAAGAGAAACCTCAAGAAAACAAACTAAATGAAATGATAGTAACCAAACTACCAGATGCAGTATTTTTTTTTTTTAATAAATTTTTATTAATGGTAATGGGATGACATTAATAAATCAGGGTACATATATTCAAAGAAAACATGTCTAGGTTATTTTGTCATCAAATTATGTTGCAAACCCCTCGCCCAAAGTCAGATTGTCCTCCGTCACCCTCTATCTAGTTCTCTGTGCCCCTCCCCCTCCCCCTAACTCTCTCCCTCCCTCCCTCCCATGTCCTCCCTCCCCCCCACCCTTGGTAACCACCACACTCTTGTCCATGTGTCTTAGTCTCATTTTTATGTTCCACCAATGTATGGAATCATGTAGTTCTTGTTTTTTTCTGATTTGCTTATTTCACTCCTTATAATGTTATCAAGATCCCACCATTTTGCTGTAAATGATCTGATGTCATCATTTCTTATGGCTGAGTAGTATTCCATAGTGTATATGTGCCACATCTTCTTTATCCAGTCTTCTATTGAAGGGCTTTTTGGTTGTTTCCATGTCTTGGCCACTGTGAACAGTGCTGCAATGAACATGGGGCTACATGTGTCTTCCCGTATCAATGTTTCTGAGGTTTTGGGGTATATACCCAGTAGAGGGATTGCTGGGTCATAAGGTAGTTCTATTTGCAGTTTTTTGAGGAACCACCATACTTTCCTCCATAATGGTTGTACTACTTTACAGTCCCACCAACAGTGAATGAGGGTTCCTTTTTCTCCACAGCCTCTCCAACATTTGCTATTACCCGTCTTGTTGATAATAGCTAATTTAACAGGAGTGAGGTGGTATCTCATTGTAGTTTTGATTTGCATTTCTCTAATAACTAATGAAGCTGAGCATCTTTTCATATATCTGTTGGCCATTTGTATCTCTTCCTGGGAGAAGTGTCTGTTCATGTCCTCTTCCCATTTTTTTATTGGATTGTTTGTTTGTTTGTTGTTGAGTTTTATGAGTTCTTTGTAAATTTTGGATATTAGGCCCTTATCTGAGCTGTCGTTTGAAAATATCAGTTCCCATATAGTTGGCTGTCTGTTTATTTTGATATCAGTTTCTCTTGCTGAGCAAAAACTTTTAATTCTGATGTAGTCCCATTCATTTATCTTTGCCTTCACTTCTCTTGCCATTGGAGTCAAGTTCATAAAATGTTCTTTAAAACCCAGGTCCATGATTTTAGTACCTATGTCTTCTTCTATGTACTTTATTGTTTCAGGTCTTATATTTAGGTCTTTGATCCATTTTGAATTAATTTTAGTACACGGGGACAGGCTGTAGTCGAGTTTCATTCTTTTGCATGTGGCTTTCCAGTTTTCCCAACACCATTTGTTGAAGAGGCTTTCTTTTCTCCATTGTGTGTTGTTGGCCCCTTTATCAAAGATTATTTGACCATATATATGTGGTTTTATTTCTGGGCTTTCTATTCTGTTCCATTGGTCTGAGTGTCTATTTTTTTGCCAATACCATGCTGTTTTGATTATCGTGGCCCTATAATAGAGTTTAAAGTCAGGTATTGTAATGCCCCCAGCTTCATTCTTTTTCCTTAGGATTGTTTTGGCTATTCGGGGTTTTTTATAGTTCCATATAAATCTGATGATTTTTTGTTCCATTTCTTTAAAAAATCTCATAGGGATTTTGATGGGAATTGCATTAAATTTGTATATTGCTTTGGGTAATATGGCCATTTTGATTATATTTATTCTTCCTATCCAAGAACAAGGAATATTTTTCCATCTCATTGTATCTTTTTCGATTTCCCTTAACAATGCTTTGTAATTTTCATTATATAGGTCCTTTACGTTCTTTGTTATGTTTATTCCTAGGTATTTTATTTTTTTTGTTGCAATCGTGAAGGGGATTATTTTTTTGAGTTCGTTTTCTAATATTCCATTGTTGGCATATAGAAAGGCTATGGACTTTTGTATGTTAATTTTGTATCCTGCGACCTTACTGTATTGGTTTATTGTTTCTAATAATCTTTTTGTGGAGTCCTTCGGGTTTTCGATGTATAGGATCATATCATCAGCAAAAAGTGATAGCTTTACTTCTTCTTTTCCGATATGGATGCCTTTTATTTCTTTGTCTTGTCTGATTGCTCTGGCCAGAACTTCTAGCACCACGTTGAATAAGAGTGGAGAGAGTGGACAACCCTGTCTTGTTCCTGATTTAAGGTAGAAAGTCCTCAGTTTTATGCCGTTTAATAGGATGTTGGCTGATGGTTTATCATATATGGCCTTTATCATGTTGAGATATTTTCCTTCTATACCCATTTTGTTGAGAGTCTTAAACATAAAATTGTGTTGTATTTTATCAAAAGCCTTTTCTGCATCTATTGATAAGATCATGTGGTTTTTGTTCTTTGTTTTGTTGATATGGTGTATTACGTTAACCGTTTTGTGTATGTTGAACCATCCTTGAGATTCTGGGATGAATCCCACTTGATCATGATGTATTATTTTTTTAATATGTTGTTGTATTCGGTTTGCCAGTATTTTGTTTAGTATTTTAGCATCTGTATTCATTAGAGATATTGGTCTGTAGTTTTCTTTCTTTGTGCCATCCTTGCCAGGTTTTGGTATGAGGGTTATGTTGGCCTCATAAAATGTGTTTGGAAGTATTGCTTCTTCTTCAATTTTTTGGAAGACTTTGAGTAAAATAGGAACCAAGTCTTCTTTGAATGTTTGATAGAATTCACTAGTATAACCGTCTGGGCCTGGACTTTTATTTTTGGGGAGATTTTTAATAGTTTTTTCTATTTCCTCCCTGCTGATTGGTCTGTTTAGGCTTTCTGCTTCTTCATGACTCAGTCTAGGAAGGTTGTATTGTTCTAGGAATTTATCCATTTCTTCTAGATTGTTGTATTTGGTGGCATATAATTTTTCATAGTATTCTACAATAATTCTTTGTATTTCTATGATGTCTGTGGTGATCTCTCCTCTTTCATTTTGGATTTTATTTATTTGAGTCCTGTGTCTTTTTTCCTTGGTGAGTCTTGCCAAGGGTTTGTCAATTTTGTTGATCTTTTCAAAGAACCAGCTCCTTGTTCTATTAATTTTTTCTATAGTTTTTCTGTTCTCTATTTCATTTATTTCTGCTCTGATTTTTATTATCTCCTTTCTTTGGCTGGTTTTGGGTTGTCTTTGTTCTTCTTTTTCTAGTTCCTTAAGGTGTGAAGTTAAGTGGTTTACTCGGCTCTCTCTTGTTTGTTCATATAGGCCTGAAGTGATATGAACTTTCCTCTTATTACTGCTTTTGCTGCATCCCAGAGATTCTGATATGTCGTATTTTCATTTTCATTTGTCTGTATATATCTTTTGATTTCTGCGCTTATTTCTTCTTTGACCCATTCATTTTTTAGAAGTATGTTGTTTAGTTTCCACATTTTTGTGGGTTTTTCCCCCTCTTTTTTGCAGTTGAATTGTAGTTTCAAGGCTTTATGATCAGAAAATATGCTTGGTACAATTTCAATTTTTCTAAATTTGCTGATATTGTCTTTGTGGCCCAACATATGGTCAATTCTTGAGAATGTTCCATGTACACTAGAGAAAAATGTATACTCTGTCGCTTTGGGATGAAGTGTCCTGTAGATGTCTATCATATCCAGGTGTTCTAGTATTTCGTTTAAGGCCACTATATCTTTATTGATTCTCTGTTTGGATGACCGATCTAGAGCCATCAGTGGTGTATTGAGGTCTCCAAGTATGATTGTATTTTTGTTAGTTTTTGTTTTAAGGTCAATAAGTAGCTGTCTTATATATTTTGGTGCTCCTTGGTTTGGTGCATATATATTAAGGATTGTTATGTCTTCTTGATTCAACTTCCCCTTAATCATTATGAAATGACCACTTTTGTCTCTGAGTACTTTTTCTGTCTTGTAGTCAGCATTATTAGATATGAGTATTGCTACACCTGCTTTTTTTTGGGTGTTGTTTGCTTGGAGTATTGTTTTCCAGCCTTTCACTTTGAATTTGTTTTTATCCTTGTTGCTTAGATGTGTTTCTTGTAGGCAGCATATAGTTGGATTTTCTTTTTTAATCCATTCTGCTACTCTGTGTCTTTTTATTGGTAAGTTTATTCCATTTACATTTAGTGTAATTATTGACACTTGTGGGTTCCCTACTGCCATTTTATAAATTGCTTTCTGTTAGTTTTGTATCTAGTTTGATTCTTCTCTTTTGTTTTTCTATCATTTGTTTTTGTTTGTTTGTGTTCCATACTTCTTTCCTCTGTTGCTACCTTTTTTAAGTCAAGTGTTTTTGTGGTGGTTTTTTTAAGGGTGGTTACCATTAAGTAATGAAAAAGGTACCTACCATATTCATTGTAGTACCCTATCTTATAAGTATTTCTGCACTTCATCATCCTTTGCTACTGTTAATCTCCATCCTCTCCCCCCTTTTTTTCCTTTGTTGTCACAGTTTAAGTTTGGTTTTATTGTGTTCTTGGTGGAGCTGTTACTTGTGGTGTTGTTTTCTTTTGTTCTTTGAATCTGGTTGGAAAATCCCCCTTAGTATTTCCTGGAGTGGGGGCTTTCTGTTGATAAATTCTTTCATCTTTTCTGTATTTGTGAATGTTTTTATATCTCCTTCATACTTGAAGGATAGCTTTGATGGGTATAGTATTCTTGGCTGAAAGTTCCTCTCTTTCAGGGCTTTAAATATTGGGGTCCACTCTCTTCTAGCTTGTAGAGTTTCTGCTGAGAAATCTGATGATAATCTAATAGGCCTTCCTTTATATGTTGTACTCTTCTTTTCCCTGGCTGCCTTGAGAATTTTTTCTTTGTCATTGGTTTGTGTCATCTTTATTATGATGTGCCTTGGAGTGGGTTTGTTGGGGTTAAGAAAACTTGGTGTTCTGTTTGCTTCTTGAATTTGAGGCTTTAGTTCCTTCCACAGGCTTGGGAAGTTTTCGTCTATTATTTGTTTGAGTATATTCTCCATTCCATTTTCTTTCTCTTCTCCCTCTGATATACCTATTATTCTTATGTTATTCTTTCTGATGGAGTCAGACAATTCCTGTAGGGCTTTCTCATTTTTTATTATTTTTGAGTCTCTTTCTTCTTCTCTCTGTTGTGCCTCAAGTTGTTTGTCTTCTATTTCACTAATCCTATCTTCAATCTGGGCTGTTCTGTTAGCTAAGCTTCTTACCTCGTTTTTCAGCTCGTGAATTGAGTTTTTCATTTCTGTTTGATTTGTTTTTATAGTTTCAATTTCCTTGGTAATATATTCTTTGTGTTCATTGAGTTGTTTTCTGATCTCCCTATATTGCCTTTCTGTGTTTTCTTGTATATCTCTGAGTATTTTTAAGATTTCTATTTTAAATTCTCTGTCATTTAGCTCCAAGGCTTCCAATATGTTAAGTCTTTTCTCCATAGATTTTTCCACATCTATTTGTGTTACCTCTCTTTCTTTTGTATCCATAATATTCGATTTCCTCTTTCTTATCGGCATCTGAGGGTGGTCTTATTGATAGCACTAATTAGAATTAATAAGGAGTAAAAAGAAAAAAAAAAAAAGAAAAAAAAAAAAAGGGTAAAACACCCCACAAAAAAAAACAGTAATAATTTATTATTTCCCCCTTTATTTCTCTCTTCTCTTTCCTTCCTCTCCCCTCCTCAGGGAAATATTGTGCCTATAATGGAGGGCCTGATTTGGGGTGAAGAGTTCAAGGGGCAGAAAAAAGGGAGTAGGGACCTACTAAATGCAAAAAAAAAAAAAAAAAAGGAAGAAAATCTTAGACAAGCATAAGATGATTTGCTTGTAAGTGATGGTCAACTAAGAGATATAATGAGAGGGATAAGAGGGAATCAGAAAAAAGGACCAAAAAAGAATAATAAAGAAGAAAAAATAAAAATAATAAGTAAAAATCTGTTGTATTAAGTGGAGCGAAGACTAAATACAATGGAGACCTTGGGTTGGGAGGACCCAAAATGCCACAAAAATAAACAAACAAGAGAAAAAAAAATAAAAACAAAAGCAAAAAAGAGAAATAAAGCCAAAAAAAAGCTTTGAGTCCCAAATTAACTAATTTGTTCGTGATTGAGGATTATATGGGAGGAAAGTAAAATGAGAAAAGAAAAAATGAATAGAAAGGAAAAAATAAGAAAAAGAGAAAAACGAAGGAAGAAATACAATAGGAGGAGAACAAAACAAAATAAAGTAAGACAAAAAAAAAACAAAAGAGGAGAGAGTGAGAGTTAAGTGTTTTGGAGTATAACCTTAAAGGAGGGTGAGGATGAAGAAGAAAAATAAAATGCAACACTCATGGGTAGTGTAGTTCAAGAAAGGGGAAGCATAAGATTGGCAGAGAATAGAAGGACCGAGGTGGAGGAAATAAAGGCAAAAAGATAGAAGAAACAAACAACAACAACAACAACAACCAAAAAAGTTAGTGGATCAAGTTGTAAAGTCTGTGGGTTTTTCTTGATTTTGAGAGGTTAACTTCTTCCTTTTTCTTTTCTCTCCCTCTTCCTAGTCGGTGACTCTGTACCCCAGGCTCTGCCCCTGTGTCACTCTTAGGTAGGGATTTGCAGTTGATGGGATTCTATGGCAATGTCATATAATTGGCTTTAGTCTTGCTGGAAGTAAAGGCTTGTTGGCGTTTGCAGGGTCCAACGATGAGAGAGTTTGCTTTCCTGGATTCTCTCTCCTAGTCCCCCCTTTCTGAATTAGCAGCCTGGTGATCCAGCTATAAGGCTGCAACTGCTTCTGCCTGGGGAGTAAGAGGCTCAAAGAGCTGGGAAATCCCCACTCTATCCCCACTCAGTGCAAGGCTTTGGGAAAGGCTCTGAGAGTCAGGGCCTCCAGTGTAATCAGGCGGGGGTGGGAGTCAATTGTTGTCAAGGTGACTGACTGTTCAGCGCCTATCATTTAGTTGGACCTCTCAACCCAGGCTTTCCACACTTTGTAGCCTGTTTTTGCAGGGAAGAAGAGGCACTAGTCTCTGCTTACGACTAGTGTAGTATAGACCTTATTATCTGCCAAGTCCTTCTTGTTAGCGTTTATCCCTGAATATGGAGGCTCTATCAATCAGAAGTTGCCCCCGCCCCTTTAGCGAGAGGCACTAAAAAATATCACGCCTCTTGTCTTGGATCTCTGAACTGAGAGAGATCTTATCAATTAGAACCGAGGGTGCGCAGATTTTATGGGTTAAGCTAATTTCAGTGATTGGGTCGCAGCTGTGCTTCCGAAGGTATTTTAGGCTGCCTGCGCGCGCCCCTCCCCCAACGCTTGATTGTTAGCTTGAATGGCTGGGTGAGGTGCCTCGCCCACGGAGAGAATCTCCCAAGTCTCTCCCGCTTGCCCCGCCACTGGCGGCTGGACCGCACCAGGCGCAGGATAATGGAGCCCCCTGGGTGTGCGGGCCAGTAGGGCGCCTTGGGCGCGTTGAATGCCCAAGGCACGCGCGCGAATGGGGTGCTCCGGGCACCGGTGGCCGGCGACCCCCACTCGCAGTATGCGGGCCGCTGGGAACGTCAGCGGTGCTCAACCGGACCGGGCGCGCGCGCAGCGGCTCGTGGCGGCCGCTCGCGGTGGCGGTTCGCGGGGGCTCGCGGCAGCTCGCGTTGGTTGTTCGCGGGGGTTCGAGGCAGCTCGCGGGGGTTCGAGGCGGCTCGCGGTCGGCCTCGGCTGCTCGCGGCGGCTTGCAGTTCCCAAGTATATGGGCTGACTCACCGCAGGCGCACTCCCTGGCGGCTTGAATGAGCGTCGCTGCGGTAGCTTCCTCCACACCCTCGTCTCTCAGATTCAAGTGATAACAGTCCTTTTGCTTTCAGTTTGTGTGAAACTCCAGAATGCTCCGAGGATAAATTTTTCTGTTTCTAGTTGATAAATTTGTTGTGATTTAGGGGAGAGCTGTCGGACGCGCTGCTCACGGCGCCATTTCCGTGACGTCACTCCCCCAGATGCAGTATTTAAAATAATGATTTTTAGGATGCTCAAGGATCTTAGAGCAACAGTGGATGGTCATAATGAGTACCTAAATAAAGAGATAGCAAGCATCAAAAAGGACATTGAAATCATAAAAAAGAACCAGTCAGAAATGACAAATATAATATCAGAAATAAAGACTGCACTAGAAAAAAGGCGGGATGAAGCAGAGGATCAACTCTGTGATTTAGAAGTATAGAAGTAGAGGACTGAGGAAACTCTAAGAGACCTCTGGGACAATATGAAGAGAAACAAAATCCGCATCATAGGGGTTCCTGAAGGAGAAGAGAATGAACAAGAAATAGAGAAATTGTTTGAAAATATCATAGCTGAAAATTTCCCTAAATTGATGAAGGAAAAAGTCACAAAAGTTCAAGAAGCACAGAGAGTTCCATTAAAGAGGAACCCAAGGAGGCTTACACCAAGACACATCATAATTAAAATCCTAAAGTTAAGAGATAAAGAAAAAATACTAAAAGCTGCAAGAGAAATGCAGTTAATTACATACAGGGAGAGAGATGAGATCTATCAACTCAGAATTGCGGCATCTTAGTTGTTTATTGATACTTTTTCATATGTGCCTTGATGGGGGGCTCCAGTAGAGCAAGTGACCCTTTGCTCAAGCCAGTGACCTTGGGCTTCAAGCCAGTTTCCACGGGGTTATATCTATGATCCCACACTCAAGCCAGCGACCCTACACTCAAGCTGCTGAGCCTGTGTTCAAGCAGGATGAGCATGTGCTCAAGCCAGTGACCTTGGGGTTTTGAACCTGGGTCCTCAGCATTCCAGGCCAACACTTTATCCACTGCGCCACTGCCTGGTCAAGCTGGTGATAGTTGATAATTGATGAAACTGATAAGTACATGAAAATTTATTGTTCTAGACTGTATACTTTGTATATATTCAAAGTTATCCTTAATAAAACTAAAAATTTGTAATTGGCTAGATTCAAATCCTGTCATGTCCATTGCAGCATGATTTTTGATGTTCTTTAACCTACCTGTGCTTCAGTTTACTCACATGTAAATGATGATAACAGAACCTACCTCATGGAATTGAGTAAAGAATTAAACAAAAATATATGTAGTTATAATATTTAATAATAATATATAATTATTATAGTATTTTTATATAAAATTACATATAGAAATTTAATATTTTTATATACATATATAATTTTAAATTATATATATGTACTTTTATATATTTATATATATAATTTTAAAATTACACCTATATAACATTTAGCACAGATACATAGTATGGCGTCTTGAAATGGTAGGGACTCAATTCATGACCATTGTTAATATAAAAGTCAGAGTTGGTTCTAGGTTCTATGTCAGATTTTCAATCTTGTGTTCTTTTTATTACACCAAGCTGCTCTTTGAAATGTTTTTCAAGAACAGGACCACTTTACTGAAGAGGCAGAGGACATCTTGACACTGCTTGAAAAGTCACCGCAACAGGGAGTCTAGTAAATATCCCTATTTGCAGCTGGACACCCCAGTCGCTCTCCTGACAAGCCCCAGGTACTGACACAGGAAGACCAGAGGGCTGATGTTTAACATGAAAATGTTCGCAGGGGCAGGCAGGGCCACTTCATTCCCTTGACTAGGTAAATTACCCTATATATTTTTAAATGTTTTAGGGGCTCCACGTATTTTACAGTGCAGTTCCGTAAGCATTTTCTCGTTTGTTCCTCTTAATAACATTGTGAGAATGTCAAGGTACAGAGAATTAATCTAATTTTATAGATTAAGAAAAGGAAAAACTAAGTTTCAGTGAGAGGATTTGACTTGAATGAGGGTGTTTAGTCAAGGGTAGAGTCCATTCTCATCTGAGCACTCTATACTGAATTACCTGGTTCTGGGTTTTATCCTATCTGTCCAAATAGGATATACATTTTTAAAATGTGTTTACACTTTTATGTCCCTCACAGCACTGAACAAAGCACTTTGGGGACTCTGTAGATTTGAGTTTTTATGTCAACATTGTCACCACTCAGCTTGAGGACTGACAAGGCATACTGCTTCTGCTCCATGGGACTTCTAACAAATGCTGAATTGTTGGAAGAAACCCATCACTGCATCTCCACAGTACTTAATTATGAGGAGCAGAGAGGTGAAAACAACCCTTCTAGGGTCAGGGCAGCCTGAGTTTTACCTCCATTCCCTAGGCTCTAAACTGAAAGAAAATTCAAAGGAGGCCATCAGAAGTAGTGGCAATAGGCTTCAAGAACTACAATTTAATCACAATTAAATTAGTTTTAAATTAATCAAATTCCAGAGACCTTTCCTCAAATAATTCAACTTTCAGGCAAAATGGAGAATGTTTTTATTCTGAAACTTAAAAAAAATTAAGATATGTTAATTTGAAACTTAATTTTGTTTATTCCAAGGGATAGATCCTTCTGGAAGCTCATCAGAGAACTAATGTGATGAAACGAGGAGAAGGAAGTAAAGAAGCACCAGCCGTGTGTCAGGTCTTCCAAACCTGAAGACAAATGCTGCCTTTTCACTCATGTGCTGGACTCCTACCCACAAGGTGTTAGAGACCTGAGCCTGGGAGGTTAAACATGTTGATAAACAGGCCTAAGAAAGGGAGAGGGGGATGAAAGAACAAAAATAAATCTAACACTGGAGATAAGATGTTCAGGCAGGATTATTCTCCTCCTGATAACTGTATCAGCTCTCTATTTCCAGTCTGATCTCTCATTTCACAAGCCTGGGCCCGGGCTAGTGGGAATATCAGCAGGACTAGGAGTAGGGTCTGTTTTACTTGTCAGCTCCTCACTTGGCTAAAAGTGACCTAAGAATCATATCTTGTTTGGGTTTATGTATTATTATTTTGTTTTTGTATTTTTCTGAAGTGAGAAGTGGGGAGGCAGAGAAACAGACTCCCACATGTGCCCAACCAGGATCCACCTGGTATGCCCACTAGGGGGCGATGGTCTGCCCATCTGGGCCGTTACTCCATTGCAACTGAAGCCATTCTAGCACCTGAGGTGGAGGCCATGGAGCCATCCTCAGTACCTGGGCCAACTTTGCTCCAATGGAGCCTTGGCTGCAGGAGGGGAAGAGAGAGTCAAAGAGAAAGGATAGGGAGAAGGGTGGAGAAGCAGATGGGCACTTCTCCTGTGTGCCCTGGCTGGGAATTGAACCTGGGACTTTCACACTTTGGACTGACACTCTATCGCTGAGCCAACTGGCCAGAGCCGGGGTTTATGTATTTTTTTTTTTACAGAACTTCACACATTGTAGATACCTCTGTGCATTACCAGAAAGAACACCTGTGCTTAGGGGTTCCTGAACATGCACAACAGCGTCAGAGCCTCCAGGTGACCTGTTTAGCCAAAACACCTTGCCAGGATGATAATTCTATTCAAGAGTCTAATATTAGTAAGAATTAAAACAAAGTTAATATGTATTTGGTGACAGAATCTACCTCAGGTATTTATCATTTAAAGAATGGACTAATAATACTAAGCATCTAAACTTGGCTTACTAAAAGCTAATAATTAAATTAAAACAATGATGTGATAAAAGTAAAAAAAAAATGGTGTTTAAGAACAAGATTACTTAAAGAAGGTGACCTGTCCTTCCTAAGGCTGCTGCTATGCAAGTATGGTCCAGGAACTCCTAAGGAGACCTTTCAAGGATGAGACACCAAAGTCAGTGAGTGTCCCCTCTTGTGTGTGCAGATCAATACTCAAAGTTTCAAAATGACACTTGCAGTTCTCCCTTTGCAAATCCCTCCTCTCTGGTGCACTGGCCCACAAATTCTAGGTGCTTCGGGATCCCCAAACTTCTCTTTCATCTCAACACAGTGAGACAGCTGGGTTATTTTTGGTAAGTCTTCCCTGCATTGGTGCCTAGAAACTGTCTCCAGGAAGCAAGACAGGCAATGCTAGGGCGCATCTCATTTGTTTTCCTTATCTCTGAGCTACCTGTAGTCCAGTGCCTAAAAATTATCATTTCATTTATTTTGCCCAGTCTTCTGGTTGGAAGGTCAATTCTTATAACCCTGTACTTTTGTTAGTAAAACAGAAGCCACAACAATTTATCTTATTTGTAATTTATAAATATATTAATGCCTAACAGATTGGGAAAAAACTGGTTATTCAACAACAGATTACTTGAGAAGACCTGCTTTAGATGATGTTCCCTCTGAGGCACTGAGTTGGGGGTGGGTGGGAAGGCTGAACAGAACTAATTCAGGTAAAGGACTGGAGGAGAGTAAAGAGCACTTTTTAAACAGAGGGGTCCTTCTCTGACTCATGAGAACCATGAGAGAGATCTCAGACTATGCCACTTAAAAGTTGTGCCTGGGGTTATTTGGGAAGCTATAGATCTTTGTATCATGCAGGAAATGATAGAAGTAATAATTAAATATTTCCCCAAGAATACTAATGACATTATCGAGCAAGTGTTTGGTATTCTCTTCTTAGAGTTCTCTCCTATTCTCCTGTGTCTACTAAGCTGTTATTAGGGTGGGTTCGAAGACAAAATGTAGTGCAATTTGTGGGAGAAACACCAGAGGGCGATGCTTCCTTCAGATGCGGTTTACATTTTTTTTAGGTGGTGGTTTGACTCAGGTACCTCTGCAGCCACAAAACAGACTGTTGTGCAGAAAGGGGCCCTTAGTCATGGGTGAGGAGTTTCTATAAGAACCTGCTGGAGACTGGCCCTATTGTTTTTGGTGTACTCCAGGGACCAAAGATCATTTTCTTCCGCCAACATGCTTTCTGCCATCTGCTCAGTTCTTGTGATCTTCTTAATATTTGGTAACTTTTTTTCCTAAATGTTAATGATCTTTTATTTTCCTATAATCATAGAAAAGTTTTGGTTTTATTCTCTGACTGAAAACTCTCTTCCTATACATTTCTAATGTAACAATGTAATTATTTTTTAGGAGGGACTAATGGAGACTCAGTGACGCAGATAGAAGGCCCTGTTACCTTCCCTGAGGGAGCATCTATGATCCTGAACTGCACTTACCAGACCATTTATTCAAGTCCTTTCCTCTGCTGGTATGTCCAGTATCTCAATAACGCTCCCCAGCTCCTCCTGAAGAGCTCAACAGAAAACCAGAGGACAGGGCATCAAGGGTTTCAGGCCAAGCTTCTGAAGAGTGAAAGCTCCTTCCACCTGCAGAAATCGTCACTGCAAATGTCAGACTCGGCTGTGTACTACTGTGCTCTAGGTGACACAGTGAAGGAGGCTGAAGGGGGAGCTGAGCACAAACCCAGAGGAGTGCAGATGGGGCCTGGTTGTGGCAGCCTGGGAGGAAGAGCTATATTCTCTCCCTAAGCAGTAATGAGTTTATGAGTTCCTACCCAGCTCAGGTAATTTCTAAAAACCTAAGAGATTGGGAATTGCTCTGCAGGGAGAAATAGATGAATATCAGTGTTAAAGAGAAACCTAGGTTTGATCACAGAAGTGCTCAGCCAGAAATGCTTTTTTCTTCTTCATACTCCAGACCTCTCATAAAAAGCATTTCTAGGAAAACTCTATAATGGGATTACTGTCTACCAAGATATTTTGACTATTTATTATTATTATTTTATTTTATTTTTAGTGAGAGGGAGGGAGAAAGATACAGAGAGACAAGAACAATGAGCTGTTTCTGTATGTGCCCTGACTGGGGATCAAACCAGCAACCTCTTCACTTTCAGATAATGTTCCAACCATGTGAGCTATCCAGGCAGGGCTTAGGTAACTATTTAATTATGTAAAAGCCCCAGGTATCTTTGTGCTTTTCATGCAAACATTCATGAACCAAAGGAGGGATTTAGATTCTTGATCTTTAGTGTTCTGCATAAGTCTCTACAACTAAGACAGGCATGCCCTTCTCTGGTTCAATCCTTGCTCCAGAGTATCCAACTCAACTCTGCAGTAACTCTTCACTCTATAAAGGTGCTCAGGAAATGCTGTTGTGGAGGGACTCGCAGGTCAGGATACCAAGCAGTACCCTCCTGTGGTCCACACTACACACTAGGTGAGAGGCAGCCAGTCAGGAAAGGTTGTGTCCAGGGCATTCTGACTCTGCATGTTCAGTCTCCTCTGTCATCACCCAGATCTTACATTTTTGAGGATGATGTGAACAGTCACTTATGTTTGGGCTTATAGGTTCTAAGATAATTAATGTGAAAGGAGGCTAGTATTTTGGCCCATCTCAGCTCTTTAAACTAAAATATTTAGATTAGAATATTGTAATACTATTGTATATGTCCCTGTCAAATAAAAAAGATTTGTATGCAAAGACCATGTGTGCTTCCCACAAGAAGGATTCACATTCGTCGAGTAGCAAATATAAAGAGTATAGAGAACAAGAAAGTAGATTAGTGAGCTCGGCCTGCCATAACAAGATGCCACAGACAACAGAAAGGTATTCTCTCATAGTTTTAGAGGCTGGAAGTCCAAGAGCAAAGTACCAGTGGGGCTGGTTTCTGCTGAGTATTTATTCTTGAGTCAAAGATAAGCTGCCTTCTTGCAGTGTCTTCAAATGGCCTTTTTCTATCAGTGGTTGGCAAACCACTGCTCGTGAGCCACATGTGGCTCTTTGGCCCCTTGAGCGTAGCTCTTCCATAAAATACCAAGTGCAGGCACTACCTCAATAAGAAATGTACCTACCTATATAGTTTAAGTTAAAATTTGGCTCTCAAAAGAAATTTCAATCATTGTTCTGTTGATATTTGGCTCTGTTGACTAATGACTTTGCCAACCACTGCTCTATACAGAAGGAAAGAAAGAGAAATATTTAGAGTCTTTTTCTCTTCTTATGGGGTCACCAGTTCTATTGGATTAGGGCCTCTTCTGAATGATCTCACCTAACTTTAATTACCTCTTTAAAGACTCTTTCTATAAGTATAGTCACAATAAGGGTTAGGGATTTAGCATAAGAATTTTAGGAAGATGCAATTCAGTTCATAAAGGAAAGCTATACACTGTCTATTATTAACTAGGGAGCCAGATGAATAAGGTAATCCCATATTTCTGGATTTCAGTTGAATGATAATAACACTATGCAGGAAAACAAGAGTCATCTGAACATTGCTCAAATTTCAAACCCTAGAATAAACTTTCAGTTCTAATAAGAAACAATGAAGAATTATTTTGAATTGTTTTTACTGACTTTATGACTCCAGCTGAGCTGTAAATTGAGGAATTCTTTGAGGAAGGAGCAAAGATAGCAAGCATTCATTCCCTCCTTACCTCCTTTGCTGTTATTTTTAGTTTTCCCTTTCCCCCTAATCTAGGCTTCCTCCCCATCTGTCTATCCTGTTCTATGTCCTGGTAGTCAGACTCTGTGAATGGCATCTTACTGTATTCAGGCACTGATAAAAAATGACAAGAGATCTGTAGGTGGGAAGACAGAAAGATCAAGTACTTCTTCCTTTGCTCTCTGCTGTTGGGATGTAGTTGTTCCGATATTGGATGCCTCCCTCTCTGTTTTTGTGCCCTACTCCTGCTGTAGGGGAAGAGAGGGGGAGGGGTGGAGAAGCAGATGGTGGCTTCTCCTGTGTGCCCTGACTGGGAATCGAACCCGGGGCATCCACATACGGGGCTGATGCTCTACCACTGAGCCAAACAGCTCAGTGGGCCAATAAATACATTTTCAATGAGACAAAAGTAAAGATCCTTCGTCTCCAGCTGATCTGCTTTTCAATAAATGCTAAAACTCCATAGGCTTGGTAAGTTCTCATCTTTATTTATTTATGTATGTATGTATTTATTTAATTTAGTGAGAGAGACAAAGAAAGACGGAAAGAGTGACAGATAGGGACAGACAGACAGAAAGAGAGGAGAAGCATCAATTCTTCATTGTGCCACCTTAATTATTCATTGACTGCTTTCTCATATGTGCCTGGACGAGGGCTCCAGCTGAGCCAGTGACATCTTGCTCAAGCCAGCGACCTTGAGCTCAAACCAGTGACCTTGGGCTTCAAGCCAGCAATATTTGGGCTCAAGACAGTGACCACTGGGTAATGTTTATGATTCCACACTCAAGCCAGTGACCCCATGCTCAAGCTGGTGAGTCCGCGCTCAAGTTGGTGATCTTGGGGTTTTGAACCTGGGTCCTCTGCATCCCAGGAAGATACTGTATCCACTGTGTCACCACCTATTCAGGCCCATCATTTATTTGTTTGAATAGGCTCTTTATTTCCTTCTCCCTCCCTTCCTCTTCTGATATACCCATTATTCTTTTATTGTTCTTTCTCATGTAGTCAGACAATTCTTGTAGAACTCTTTCATCTTTTTAAATTCAATATGGATGGAACTTGAGAACATGACACTAAATGAAATAAGTAAATCAGAAAAAGCTAAGAACCATATGATTTTACACATAGATGGGATATAAAAATGAGCCTCATGGACATAGACAAAACTGAAGTGATTACCTGGGGGAGAGGGTTATGGGGGAGCAGGTAGGGGTGGAGGGGAGTAGAGAGTGACAAATATATGGTGATAGAAAGTGATCTGACTTTGGGTGATGGGCATACAATATAATCTATTATTCAAATGATGTAGTGATGTTTACCTGAAATCTATGTACTCTTGTTGATCAATGTCACCCTGTTATATTTAATTTTCTAAATAAAACAAAATAAAACAAATATAAAAACAAACACATACCCCCCCCCTCCCAAAATACCCAAACAATTTCTACCTCTTTATAGATATTCTTTATTTAGGGAGATGCTATCAACATACTTTCTTTATTTCTTTCACTCCTTACTGCCCTCCATGGCTGTCAGGTTCAGCTCCCACTCATCTCTTGGTCCCTCCCACCTGGTATCTGGCCCTGTATGGGACCAGGGCCACCCAAGGGCTTCTCCAGGGCTCATGTCCATGCCTACCCATGGGGTGACCCTTGATCTCCTCTGCAGGACACACATACACCCCTACTCAAAGCTGTGATCCCCTATTTACCCTGCGGGCCATACCCATCCCATCACCAGAGCAGACCCTTATCTCCTCTGCAGGACCCAGACCTACCTTTCATGGGGCCCTACACTGTCCCCTGCAAGGCCATGCCCACCCATGCACAGCCTACTTCCACTGTCTCCTACAGGTCCCTATAGAGGAAAAAAATGTTCTTCTTTTCCCTTCTAGGTTCTTTTTCTAGTCTAATAATTTACTTGACATAGGAAAGACTAACAGGAGAAAAACAAATTTAATTTCATACATATTGAAGCCTGACCTGTGGTGGTGCAGTGGATAAAGCGTCAACCTGGAAATGCTGAGGTTGCCGGTTCAAAACCCTGGGCTTGCCTGGTCAAGGCACATATGGGAGTTGATGCTTTCTGCTCCTCCCCCCCCCCTCTTCTCTATAATGAATAAATAATATCTTTAAAAAAAAACACCTTAAAAGAAAAACTAAACTAATTTCATACATATTGAGCGCTATAGAAATATGACACCGAAAGGCAGCCAGGGCAGCTGAGGTCTACAGCCATCCAGAGCTAAGGACTGGGATATGAGTCCGCAGTTTCAAAGGCGAGTAGGGCAAACCACAGGAAGATGAGAAGAGCAGATGTTTGGTAATCAGATATCTGCTCTGCTATGCATATCAGTTTCAAGATTTAAAAAGAAAAATCTCTGCTTTGCTCTCTTCGCGGACCAGGCTCCTTAGGCAATCAAGGTAGACGTGAAAAGTCCCCTCACCCCAATGGCTGGGTCTTGACTGCTTTCTGCTCAAAATAATCCACGTGCGAGAAAGTGGCATTTTAGGAGTGGCATTCTGTATCCTGTTCCCCTTCAACCCATGCACACCTCCAGGGCTTCGCACACCTCCAGGGCTTCACACTCCTCACGACGACAACCACCACCCCTTCCACCCGCCCTGTAGACACACGCGCGCGCCGGACAAACCCCAGAGCCGGACAAAACCCAGATCTCTAGCCCCCCACCCCACCCTCCCCAGCTGGTGACTCCGCGGCGGGGAAGATAGACACCAAACTACGAGTGGGAGGGGACAAAGCACTACAGCACACCGCCCTTGGTCCCTAGGCGGTGCCCTCGGCGTGGGTCCCAGGTCGTGTAGTGCGCCCACCCCTCACACATCTCTCCTCTTCTCACCCTACTCGACCCCTATTCCCACTCCTCCGCCTCTCGCGCCCGCGCCCCCAACCCTCCCACGCGACAGCGCCCTCCACCCCACCCCATTCTCCGCTCCCTTGTGGTTCCGCCCCGCGCCACGTGACCTCACGAACTTAAGGTGGAGGACTCTCTTCAATTGTCACCACACTGGTAGTCTGCTGCTCTTCCGTGTCCGCTGCTCTTCCGTGTCCACTGCTCCACCATGAGCGGTATGGGGAGGATGTGCGGCGGGTGTACCGCCACCCCTTTCTTTCTTTATTTCTTTATGCATGTTTTCTTTAGTTTTAAAAACTGTATTTAAACTATTTATAAACCTTTATCATCTGCTATGTTTAACATCTGAACCCTTCATTGCAAAGGCAATTAGTTAAGTTAGAATTATCATTAGGATGGGCTCTAATATGCCTGATGTCCTTACAAAAAGAAAAAATCTGGACACAGAGACAGACGGGGGAACAACACCCATGAAGAAGAAAGCAGAGATTGAAGTAATGCTTCTAAGAACCAGGGAACACAAAAGATTGCCACCAAACCATCAGAAGCTGAGAGAGAGGAATGGAATAGATTCTCAGAGCTCTGAGAAGAAACCAACATTTTTCACACCTTGATTTTGTACTTCTAGTCTTAAGAACTGTGAGACAATAAATTTCTCTTATTTAAGCTTCTTAATTTGTGATACTTTCTTACAGCAATTTTAGCAAACAAATAAAGCTGTTGAAATAAATTATCACAAACTTGGTTATTTAACAAAAACAATTTGTTCTCTTATGGTTTTGCATGTAAGAAGTCTGAAATCATCTTCATTGGCTATAATCAAGGTCTTGGCAAGGTTTATTCCTTCTAAATCTCTAGGGAGAATCCATTTTCTTGCCTTCTCTAGCTTCTGAAGGCCACATGGATTCCTTGGCCTATGACCACCTTCTTGACTCACTCCAACTTCCTATTTCCATCACCATATATCCTTTCTGTTCTGCTCCTGTCTTATAAAAACACTTGTGATAACATTTAGGACATACCCAGGTAATCCAGGATAATTCATATCAACATCCTTACATTAATTATATATGCAAAGTGCTTTTTTTTTCTTTTTTTTTTTGCCAAATAAAGTCACATTTTCAGATTCCAGGCATTCAGACCTGGATATCTTTCAAGGTCATTATTCAAGCTATCATATATGTCATAGCAACATTGGATATCTTCCCCACTAGGTCTTGTCATTGTTAGCCTATTTATTTGTTTAACAGTTTGACTATTTCAATGTAGTCCCCCCCCCCCCCACAGTGTGCAGCCTATGTTGTTGTTATTGCAAGCGTATACAGTGTTGAGTACATTCCCAGACTTCTTGGTATGATAGTGTTAGCAAGGCTCTCTTTGACAGTCTTTTTTTCATTATCTCTGTGTTAAGCTATCTGCTTCTACTAAGTGCTAGCTGATTGTTCTATGGCTTCTAACAACATTCTGGGGGTATAAGTTGCTCCAAAATCTGATTCAATTACACTTAAACCCCTTTGTGGAGTTAGTCTTTGACACTTATCTTTGAGACATTTCTAACCTCTAGAAAATTCTTCCTAGTTATCTCTTTTACTGTTCTTTGTTAAATTTCTTGCTAGTTGTACATAATTTAGCTTGTTGTTCTCAGTGAGCTTACAACCTCCTCTTAATTGTTTACCACCAAAATATCCATTGTTTCTAATACCACCCCTAACTTGCAACTGTCAAGGTTTTATTCTAAATAAAGTCCTCCCTAGGGGAGAGCTCTTTATTTTTATAGCTGCTTCTTTCCTTAGACACAATCTCTTTCTTTGTCACTGTTCTGGAACTGTGAGAAAAGACAGTAGTAGCTTGTTTGTCTCAGAATGACATGTCAGCTTCATGAGCAGTGTGCTGGGTGGGGCCAACAGCCTCTGGTCTTAGCTTGCCTTTCCCAGAATGGAACCACCATTCTATGAGTGAATTAGGGTAATGGAAATAGAAGCCCAGTATTCTCAGTCTATTACGCTTATAGGGCAAAACTTCTGCCCTCTGAGTGGAGAAAAGGAAGTAAAAAAAATACCCTGAAACCTCTCAGCTACTCTTGCTTGCAATAAAGCTTCTGCAAAGTAACACTGGAGGAGATGAGAAATGTTGGCAATCAGCGCTTCCCAGGAAGATTCTGTAGCCTATACTGGAAGTTGTGGAGAAAAGGAGCCCTGTGTTCTGGGCTTTATCCACCCAGGGCAGAGCTGAGGTGGCAGTGGGGAGTGAGTTATGGTTCTAACACAACACACTCTTTCTGATCTTATTGATATCAGAACAAGCCAGAGCTTGTGCTGCCTGTTGCTATGAAGACAATACACAGAAACAGGGACTAAAATGACTATAAGTGTCTAATTGAATCACCAGCAAACCCAAGAAGGCAGAGGACTTGAGCTCTAAAGTCTGCTTTACCACTCCTTTTTTTATATAATTGATAGTAACAGCTTTATTTTTATTTTATTTCACAATCTTATTCTTTTTTTAAAAATTTTTATTGATTTTAATTTATTGTGTTTACATAGATTAAAGTGTCTCACCAAATATATCTCCCCCCACCCCTGTGTTTCCCTCGACATCCCCCTGGCTCCCTCCCCCTCAACGCCTTCCCCCCTCCCCTCCAGAATTTGCTGTCATGCTTTCCATAATGCTATGTTATGTTTATATAATTTGACTAATCTCTTTCCCTTCTCTGATCCCATCCTCTCATCCCCTTTCCCTCTGCCTGCTTTCCCTCTGGTCCCATTGACTGCGCCTCAGCCTCTGTTCTGTTCCTCAGTTCACATTGTTCATTGGATTCCTCAAATGAGTGAGGTCATATGATATTTTTCTTTCTCTGCCTGGCTTATTTCACTAGCATAATAGTCTCCAGGCCCATCCATGTTGCCACAAAAGGTAAGATTTCCTTTTTTCTCACAGCCACGTAGTATTGCACTGTGTATATGTACCACCGCTTTTTAATCCACTCATACACTGACCGACCCTTGGGCTGTTTCCAGATCTTCGCTATTGTGAACAATGCCTGCCATAAACATGGGTTGCATATCTTTTTTTTTTTTTTTGTATTTTTCTGAAGCTGGAAACGGGGAGAGACAGTCAGACAGACTCCCGCATGTGCCCCACCGGGATCCACCCAGCACGCCCACCAGGGGCGATGCTCTGCCCACCAGGGGGCGATGCTCTGCCCCTCTGGGATGTAGCTCTGTTGAGACCAGAGCCACTCTAGCGCCTGAGGCAGAGGCCAAGAAGCCATCCCCAGCGCCCGGGCCATCTTTGCTCCAATGGAGCCTCGGCTGCAGGAGGGGAAGAGAGAGACAGAGAGGAAGGAGAGGGGGAGGGCTGGAGAAGCAGATGAGCGCTTCTCCTGTGTGCCCTGGCCGGGAATTGAACCCGGGACTTCTGCACGCCAGGCTGACGCTCTACCACTGAGCCAACCAGCCAGGGCATATCTTCTTTTGAATCAGTGATTTGGTGTTCTTAGGATATATTCCTAAAAGTGAGATAGCTGGGTTAAAAGGCAGTTCCATTTTTAATTTTTTTGACGAATCTCCATACTGTTTTCCACAGTGGATGCAACAGTCTGCATTCCCACCAGCAGTGCAGGAGGGTTCCCTTTTCTCCACATCCTCGCCAGTACTTATTCTGTGTTGTTTTGTTAATGAGCGCCATTCTGACTGGTGTGAGGTGATACCACATTGTGGTTTTAATTTGCATTTCTCTAATGATTAGTGATGTTAAGCATTTTTACATCTACCTATTGGCCATCTGTATGTTCTCTTTGGAGAAGTGTTTATTCATTTCTTTAGCCAATTTTTTGATTGGATTGTTTACCTTCCTGGTGTTGAGTTTTACAAGTTCTTTATAAATTTTGGTTATTAACCCCTTATCAGATGTATTGTCAAATATATTTCCCATTGTGTGGTTTGTCTTTTAATTTTGTTCATATTGTCTTTAGCTGTGCAAAAGCTTTTTAGTTTGATATAGTCTCATTTGTTCATTCTGTCCTTTATTTCACTTGCCCGTGGAGATAAATCAGAAAATACATTGTGGAACAGAATAGAAAACTCAGAAATAAAACCACATATATATAGTCAAATAATTTTTGATAAAGGGGCCAACAATACACAATGGAGAAAAGAAAGCCTCTTCAATAAATGGTGCTGGGAAAACTGGAAAGCCATATACAAAAGAATGAAACTGGACTATAGTTTGTCCCCCTGTACTAAAGTTAACTCAAAATGGATCAAAGATCTAAACATAAGACCAGAAACAATTAAGTACATAGAAGAAGACATAGGTACTAAACTCATGGACCTGGGTTTTAAAGAGCATTTTATGAATTTGACTCCCCAGGCAAGAGAAGTGAAGGCAAAAATTAATGAATGGGACTACATCAGACTAAGAAGTTTTTGCTCAGCAAGAGAAACTGATAACAAAATAAACAGACAGCCAACTAAATGGGAAATGATATTTGCAAACAACAGCTCAGATAAGGGCCTAATATCCAAAATATACAAAGAACTCATAAAACTCAACAACAAACAAACAATCCAATAAAAAAATGGGAAGAGGACATGAACAGACACTTCTCCCAGGAAGAAATACAAATGGCCAACAGATATATGAAAAGATGCTCATCTTCGTTAGTTATTAGAGAAATGCAAATCAAAACGGCAATGAGATACCACCTCACACCTGTTAGATTAGCTATTATTAACAAGATAGGTAATAGCAAATGTTGGAGAGGCTGTGGAGAAAAAGGAACCCTCATCCACTGTTGGTGGGAATGTAAAGTAGTACAACCATTATGGAAGAAAGTATGGTGGTTCCTCAAAAAACTGAAAATAGAACTACTTTATGACCCAGCAATCCCTCTACTGGGTATATACCCCCAAAACTCAGAAACATTGATACGTAAAGACACATGCAGCTCCATGTTCATTGCAGCATTGTTCACAGTGGCCAGGACATGGAAACAACCAGAAAGCCCATTAATAGATGACTGGATAAAGATGTGGCACATATACACTATGGAATACTACTCAGCCATAAGAAACGATGACATCGGATCATTTACAGCAAAATGGTGGGATCTTGATAACATTATACGAAGTGAAATAAGTAAATCAGAAAAAAACCAGGAACTGCATTATTCCATACGTAGGTGGGACATAAAAGTGAGACTAAGAGACATTGATAAGAGTGTGGTGGTTACGGGGGGAGGGGGGAGAGGGAGAGGGAAAGGGGGAGGGGGAGGGGCACAAAGAAAACTAGATAGAAGGTGACAGAGGACAATCTGACTTTGGGTGATGAGTATGTAATGTAATTGAACAACAAGATAACCTGGACATGTTATCTTTGAATATATGTATCCTTATTTATTGATGTCACCCCATTAAAAAAATAAAATTATTAAAAAAAAAAGAAAATACATTGCTGCGAGTGATGTCGAAGAGCTTATTGCATATATTTTTTTCTAGGATGCTTATGGTTTCACGACTTACATTGAAGTCTTTTATCCATTTTGAGTTTATTTTTGTGAATGATGTAAGTTGATGGTCTACTTTTATTTTTTTGCAAGTACCTGTTCAATTTTCCCAATACCATTTGTTAAAGAGACTGTCTTTATTCCATTATTTGCTTTTTCCTCCTTTGTCAAATATCAATTGTCCGTAAAGATGTGGGTTTATTTCTGGGTTCTATGTTCTGTTCCATTGATCTATATGCCTGTTCTATGCCAGTACCAAGCTGTTTTGAGTACAATGGCCTTGCAGTATAACTTGATATCAGGAAGTGTGATACCACCACCTACTTTATTTTTATTCAAGATTGCTAAGGCTATTTGTGTTCTTTTTTGGTTCCATATAAATTTTTGGAATATTTTTTCTATATCTTTGAAGTATGCCATTGATATTTTAATAAGAATTGCGTTGAATTCATAAATTACTTTGGGTAATATAGACATTTTAATGATGTTTATTCTTCCTATTCATGAACATGGTATATGCTTCCACTTGTTTGTATCTTTCTTGATTTCTTTTATTAATGTTTTATAATATTCCAAGTACAAATCTTTAACCTCCTTGGTTAAATTTACTCCTAGGTACTTTATTTTTTTTTGTTTCAATAGTGAAGATGATTGTTTTCTTAATTTCTCTTTTGGACAGTTCATTGTTGGTGTATAAAAATGCCTCTGATTTCTGAATATTAATTTTATATTCTGCCACCTTGCTAAATTGACTTATCAGGTCCAGTAGTTTTTTGATTGAGGCTTTAGAGTTTTCTATGTACAGTACCATGTCATCAGCAAATAATAATAGTTTTACTTCTTCTTTTCCAATTTGGATGCCTTTTATTTCTTCTTCTTGTCTGATTACTGTGACTAGGACTTCCAGAACTATTTGAATAAGAGTGGTGAAAGGGGGCACCCCTGCCTTGTTCTTGACCTTAATGGGATTGCTTTTAATTTTTGCCCATTGAGTATGATGTTGGCTGTGGGTTTGTCATAAATGTCCTTTATTATGTTGAGATATGTTTCCAGTATTCCCAGTTTGCTGAGAGTTTTGATCATGAATAGGTGCTTGATTTTATCAAATGCTTTTTCTGCATCTATTGATATTATCATGTAATTTTTCTTTTTTCTTTTGTTTATGTGATGAATCACATTGATTGATTTGTGAATATTTGTACCAGCCTTTCCTCCACAAAATAAATCTCATATGATCATAATCTATGATTTTTTTTTATGTATTGCTGGATCTGGTTTGCTAATATATTGTTGAGAATTTTAGCATCTAAATTCATCAGGGATATTGGCCTAAAGTTTTATTTCTTTTTTTTTTTTTTTTAATAAATTTTTATTAATGGTAATGGGATGACATTAATAAATCACGGTACATATATTCAAAGAAAACATGTCTAGGTTATTTTGTCATCAAATTATGTTGCAAACCCCTCGCCCAAAGTCAGATTGTCCTCCATCACCCTCTATCTAGTTCTCTGTGCCCCTCCCCCTCCCCCTAACTCTCTCCCTCCCTCCCTCCCTCCCATGTCCTCCCTCCCCCCCCACCCTTGGTAACCACCACACTCTTGTCCATGTCTCTTAGTCTCATTTTTATGTTCCACCAATGTATGGAATCATGTAGTTCTTGTTTTTTTCTGATTTGCTTATTTCACTCCTTATAATGTTATCAAGATCCCACCATTTTGCTGTAAATGATCTGATGTCATCATTTCTTATGGCTGAGTAGTATTCCATAGTGTATATGTGCCACATCTTCTTTATCCAGTCTTCTATTGAAGGGCTTTTTGGTTGTTTCCATGTCTTGGCCACTGTGAACAGTGCTGCAATGAACATGGGGCTACATGTGTCTTCACGTATCGATGTTTCTGAGGTTTTGGGGTATATACCCAGTAGAGGGATTGCTGGGTCATAAGGTAGTTCTATTTGCAGTTTTTTGAGGAACCACCATACTTTCCTCCATAATGGTTGTACTACTTTACAGTCCCACCAACAGTGAATGAGGGTTCCTTTTTCTCCACAGCCTCTCCAACATTTGCTATTACCCGTCTTGTTGATAATAGCTAATCTAACAGGAGTGAGGTGGTATCTCATTGTAGTTTTGATTTGCATTTCTCTAATAACTAATGAAGCTGAGCATCTTTTCATATATCTGTTGGCCATTTGTATCTCTTCCTGGGAGAAGTGTCTGTTCATGTCCTCTTCCCATTTTTTTATTGGATTGTTTGTTTGTTTGTTGTTGAGTTTTATGAGTTCTTTGTAAATTTTGGATATTAGGCCCTTATCTGAGCTGTCGTTTGAGAATATCAGTTCCCATATAGTTGGCTGTCTGTTTATTTTGATATCAGTTTCTCTTGCTGAGCAAAAACTTTTAATTCTGATGTAGTCCCATTCATTTATCTTTGCCTTCACTTCTCTTGCCATTGGAGTCAAGTTCATAAAATGTTCTTTAAAACCCAGGTCCATGATTTTAGTACCTATGTCTTTTTCTATGTACTTTATTGTTTCAGGTCTTATATTTAGGTCTTTGATCCATTTTGAATTAATTTTAGTACACGGGGACAGGCTGTAGTCGAGTTTCATTCTTTTGCATGTGGCTTTCCAGTTTTCCCAACACCATTTGTTGAAGAGGCTTTCTTTTCTCCATTGTGTGTTGTTGGCCCCTTTATCAAAGATTATTTGACCATATATATGTGGTTTTATTTCTGGGCTTTCTATTCTGTTCCATTGGTCTGAGTGTCTATTTTTTTGCCAATACCATGCTGTTTTGATTATCGTGGCCCTATAATATAGTTTAAAGTCAGGTATTGTAATGCCCCCAGCTTCATTCTTTTTCCTTAGGATTGTTTTGGCTATTCGGGGTTTTTTATAGTTCCATATAAATCTGATGATTTTTTGTTCCATTTCTTTAAAAAATCTCATAGGGATTTTGATGGGAATTGCATTAAATTTGTATATTGCTTTGGGTAATATGGCCATTTTGATTATATTTATTCTTCCTATCCAAGAACAAGGAATATTTTTCGATCTCATTGTATCTTTTTCGATTTCCCTTAACAATGCTTTGTAATTTTCATTATATAGGTCCTTTACGTTCTTTGTTATGTTTATTCCTAGGTATTTTATTTTTTTTGTTGCAATCGTGAAGGGGATTATTTTTTTGAGTTCGTTTTCTAATATTTCATTGTTGGCATATAGAAAGGCTATGGACTTTTGTATGTTAATTTTGTATCCTGCGACCTTACTGTATTGGTTTATTGTTTCTAATAATCTTTTTGTGGAGTCCTTCGGGTTTTCGATGTATAGGATCATATCATCAGCAAAAAGTGATAGCTTTACTTCTTCTTTTCCGATATGGATGCCTTTTATTTCTTTGTCTTGTCTGATTGCTCTGGCCAGAACTTCTAGCACCACGTTGAATAAGAGTGGAGAGAGTGGACAACCCTGTCTTGTTCCTGATTTAAGGTAGAAAGTCCTCAGTTTTATGCCGTTTAATAGGATGTTGGCTGATGGTTTATCATATATGGCCTTTATCATGTTGAGATATTTTCCTTCTATACCCATTTTGTTGAGAGTCTTAAACATAAAATTGTGTTGTATTTTATCAAAAGCCTTTTCTGCATCTATTGATAAGATCATGTGGTTTTTGTTCTTTGTTTTGTTGATATGGTGTATTACGTTAACCGTTTTGCGTATGTTGAACCATCCTTGAGATTCTGGGATGAATCCCACTTGATCATGATGTATTATTTTTTTAATATGTTGTTGTATTCGGTTTGCCAGTATTTTGTTTAGTATTTTAGCATCTGTATTCATTAGAGATATTGGTCTGTAGTTTTCTTTCTTTGTGCCATCCTTGCCAGGTTTTGGTATGAGGGTTATGTTGGCCTCATAAAATGTGTTTGGAAGTATTGCTTCTTCTTCAATTTTTTGGAAGACTTTGAGTAGAATAGGAACCAAGTCTTCTTTGAATGTTTGATAGAATTCACTAGTATAACCGTCTGGGCCTGGACTTTTATTTTTGGGGAGATTTTTAATAGTTTTTTCTATTTCCTCCCTGCTGATTGGTCTGTTAGGCTTTCTGCTTCTTTATGACTCAGTCTAGGAAGGTTGTATTGTTCTAGGAATTTATCCATTTCTTCTAGATTGTTGTATTTGGTGGCATATAATTTTTCATAGTATTCTACAATAATTCTTTGTATATCTATGATGTCTGTGGTGATCTCTCCTCTTTCATTTTGGATTTTATTTATTTGAGTCCTGTGTCTTTTTTCCTTGGTGAGTCTTGCCAAGGGTTTGTCAATTTTGTTGATCTTTTCAAAAAACCAGCTCCTTGTTTTATTGATTTTTTCTATAGTTTTTCTGTTCTCTATTTCATTTATTTCTGCTATGATTTTTATTATCTCCTTTCTTCAGCTGGTTTTGGGTTGTCTTTGTTCTTCTTTTTCTAGTTCCTTAAGGTGTGAAGTTAAGTGGTTTACTTCGGCTCTCTCTTGTTTGTTCATATAGGCCTGAAGTGATATGAACTTTCCTCTTATTACTGCTTTTGCTGCATCCCAGAGATTCTGATATGTCGTATTTTCATTTTCATTTGTCTGTATAAATCTTTTGATTTCTGCACTTATTTCTTCTTTGACCCATTCATTTTTTAGAAGTATGTTGTTTAGTTTCCACATTTTTGTGGGTTTTTCCCCTTCTTTTTTGCAGTTGAATTCTAGTTTCAAGGCTTTATGATCAGAAAATATGCTTGGTACAATTTCAATTTTTCTAAATTTGCTGATATTGTCTTTGTGGCCCAACATATGGTCAGTTCTTGAGAATGTTCCATGTACACTAGAGAAAAATGTATACTCTGTTGCTTTGGGATGAAGTGTCCTGTAGATGTCTATCATATCCAGGTGCTCTAGTGTTTTGTTTAAGGCCACTATATCTTTATTGATTCTCTGTTTGGATGACCGATCTAGAGCCGTCAGCGGTGTATTGAGGTCTCCAAGTATGATTGTATTTTGTTAGTTTTTGTTTTAAGGTCAATAAGTAGCTGTCTTATATATTTTGGTGCTCCTTGGTTTGGTGCATATATATTAAGGATTGTTATGTCTTCTTGATTCAACTTCCCATTAATCATTATGAAATGACCATTTTTGTCTCTGAGTACTTTTTCTGTCTTGTAGTCAGCGTTATTAGATATGAGTATTGCTACGCCTGCTTTTTTTTGGGTGTTGTTTGCTTGGAGTATTGTTTTCCAGCCTTTCACTTTGAATTTGTTTTTATCCTTGTTGCTTAGATGTGTTTCTTGTAGGCAGCATATAGTTGGATTTTCTTTTTTAATCCATTCTGCTACTCTGTGTCTTTTTATTGGTAAGTTTAATCCATTTACATTTAGTGTAATTATTGACACTTGTGGGTTCCCTACTGCCATTTTATAAATTGCTTTCTGTTAGTTTTGTATCTACTTTGATTCTTCTCTTTTGTTTTTCTATCATTTGTTTTTGTTTGTTTGTGTTCCATACTTCTTTCCTCTGTTGCTACCTTTTTTTAAGTCAAGTGTTTTTGTGGTGGTTTTTTTAAGGGTGGTTACCATTAAGTAATGAAAAGGGTACCTACCATATTCATTGTAGTACCCTATCTTATAAGTATTTCTGCACTACATCATCCTTTGCTACTGTTAATCTCCATCCTCTCCCCCCTTTTTTTCCTTTGTTGTCACAGTTTAAGTTTGGTTTTATTGTGTTCTTGGTGGAGCTGTTACTTGTGGTGTTGTTTTCTTTTGTTCTTTGAATCTGGATGGAAAACCCCCCTTAGTATTTCCTGGAGTGGGGGCTTTCTGTTGATAAATTCTCTCATCTTTTCTGTATTTGTGAATGTTTTTATATCTCCTTCATACTTGAAGGATAGCTTTGATGGGTATAGTATTCTTGGCTGAAAGTTCCTCTCTTTCAGGGCTTTAAATATTGGGGTCCACTCTCTTCTAGCTTGTAGAGTTTCTGCTGAGAAATCTGATGATAATCTAATAGGCCTTCCTTTATATGTTGTACTCTTCTTTTCCCTGGCTGCCTTGAGAATTTTTTCTTTGTCATTGGTTTGTGTCATCTTTATTATGATGTGCCTTGGAGTGGGTTTGTTGGGGTTAAGAAAACTTGGTGTTCTGTTTGCTTCTTGAATTTGAGGCTTTAGTTCCTTCCACAGGCTTGGGAAGTTCTCGTCTATTATTTGTTTGAGTATATTCTCCATTCCATTTTCTTTCTCTTCTCCCTCTGATATACCTATTATTCTTATATTATTCTTTCTGATGGAGTCAGACAATTCCTGTAGGGCTTTCTCATTTTTTATTATTTTTGAGTCTCTTTCTTCTTCTCTCTGTTGTGCCTCAAGTTGTTTGTCTTCTATTTCACTAATCCTATCTTCAATCTGGGCTGTTCTGTTAGCTAAGCTTCTTACCTCGTTTTTCAGCTCGTGAATTGAGTTTTTCATTTCTGTTTGATTTGTTTTTATAGTTTCAATTTCCTTGGTAATATATTCTTTGTGTTCATTGAGCTGTTTTCTGATCTCCCTATATTGCCTTTCTGTGTTTTCTTGTATATCTCTGAGTATTTTTAAGATTTCTATTTTAAATTCTCTGTCATTTAGCTCCAAGGCTTCCAATATGTTAAGTCTTTTCTCCATAGATTTTTCCACATCTATTTGTGTTACCTCTCTTTCTTTTGTATCCATAATATTCGATTTCCTCTTTCTTATCGGCATCTGAGGGTGGTCTTATTGATAGCACTAATTAGAGTTAATAAAGAGTAAAAAAAAAAAAAAAAAAAAGGGTAAAACACCCCACACAAAAAAAAACAGTAATAATTTATTATTTCCCCCTTTTTTTCTCTCTTCTCTTTCCCTCCTCTCCCCTCCTCAGGGAAATATCATGCCTATAATGGAAGGCCTGATTTGGGGTGAAGAGTTCAAGGGGCAAAAAAAGGGAGTAGGGACCTACTAAATGCAAAAAAAAAAAAAAAAAAAAAGAAGAAAATCTTAGACAAGCATAAGATGATTTGCTTGTAAGTGATGGTCAACTAAGAGATATAATGGGAGGGATAAGAGGGAATCAGAAAAAAGGACCAAAAAAGAATAATAAAGAAGAAAAAATAAAAATAATAAGTAAAAATCTGTTGTATTAAGTGGAGCGAAGACTAAATACAATGGAGACCTTGGGTTGGGAGGACCCAAAATGCCAGAAAAATAAACAAACAAGAGAAAAAAAAATAAAAACAAAAGCAAAAAAGAGAAATGAAGCCAAAAAAAAGCCTTGAGTCCCAAATTAACTAATTTGTTCGTGATTGAGGATTATATGGGAGGAAAGTAAAATGAGAAAAGATAAAAGGAATAGAAAGGAAAAAATAAGAAAAAGAGAAAAACGAAGGAAGAAATAAAATAGGAGGAGAAAAAAACAAAATAAAGCAAGACAAAAAAAAAAAACAAAAGAGGAGAGAGTGAGAGTTAAGTGTTTTGGAGTATAACCTTAAAGGAGGGTGAGGATGAAGAAGAAAAATAAAATGCAACACTCATGGGTAGTGTAGTTCAAGAAAGGGGAAGCATAAGATGGGCAGAGAATAGAAGGACCGAGGTGGAGGAAATAAAGGCAAAAAGATAGAAGAAACAAACAACAACAACAACAACAACAAAAAATTAATGGATCAAGTTGTAAAGTCTGTGGGTTTTTCTTGATTTTGAGAGGTTAACTTCTTCCTTTTTCTTTTCTCTCCCTCTTCCTAGTCGGTGACTCTGTACCCCAGGCTCTGCCCCTGTGTCACTCTTAGGTAGGGATTTGCAGTTGATGGGATTCTATGGCAATGTCATATAATTGGCTTTAGTCTTGCTGGAAGTAAAGGCTTGTTGGCGTTTGCAGGGTCCAACGATGAGAGAGTTTGCTTTCCTGGATTTTCTCTCCTAGTCCCCCCTTTCTGAATTAGAAGCCTGGTGATCCAGCTATAAGGCTGCAACTGCTTCTGCCTGGGGAGTAAGAGGCTCAAAGAGCTGGGAAATCCCCACTCTATCCCCACTCAGTGCAAGGCTTTGGGAAAGGCTCTGAGAGTCAGGGCCTCCAGTGTAATCAGGCGGGGGTGGGAGTCAATTGTTGTCAAGGTGACTGTTCAGCGCCTATCATTTAGTTGGACCTCTCAACCCAGGCTTTCCACACTTTGTAGCCTGTTTTTGCAGGGAAGAAGAGGCACTAGTCTCTGCTTACGACTAGTGTAGTATAGACCTTATTATCTGCCAAGTCCTTCTTGTTAGCGTTTATCCCTGAATATGGAGGCTCTATCAATCAGAAGTTGTCCCCGCCCCTTTAGCGAGAGGCACTAAAAAATATCACGCCTCTTGTCTTGGATCGCTGAACTGAGAGAGATCTTATCAATTAGAACCGAGGGTGCGCAGATTTTATGGGTTAAGCTAATTTCAGTGATTGGGTCGCAGCTGTGTTTCCGAAGGTATTTTAGGCTGCCTGCGCGCGCCCCTCCCCCAACGTTTGATTGTTAGCTTGAATGGCTGGGTGAGGTGCCCCGCCCACGGAGAGAATCTCCCAAGCCTCTCCCGCTTGCCCCGCCGCTGGCGGCTGGACCGCACCAGGCGCAGGATAATGGAGCCCCCTGGGTGTGCGGGCCAGCAGGGCGCCCTGGGGGCGTGGAATGCCCAAGGCACGCGCGCGAATGGGGCGCTCCGGGCACCGGTGGCCGGCGACCCCCACTCGCAGTGTGCGGGCCGCTGGGAACGTCAGCGGTGCTCAACCTGACCGGGCGCGTGCGCGGCGGCTCGCAGTGGCGGTTCGCGGGGGCTCACGGCAGCTCGCGGTGGCGGTTCGCGGGGGTTCGCGGTCGGCCGCTCCCGGCGGCTTGTGGTTCCCAAGTATATGGGCTGACTCACCGCAGGCGCACTCCCTGGTGGCTTGAATGAGCGTCACTGCGGTAGCTTCCTCCACACCCTCGTCTCTCAGATTCAAGTGATAACAGTCCTTTTGCTTTCAGTTTGTGTGGAACTCCGGAATGCTCCGAGGATAAATTTTTCTGTTTCTAGTTGATAAATTTGTTGTGATTTAGGGGAGAGCTGTCGGTCGCGCTTCTCACAGAGCCATTTCCGTGACGTCACTCTATAGTTTTATTTCTTTGTAGTGTCCTTGCCTGGTTTTGGAATAAGGATTATGCTCGCTCATATAAGGAGGTTGGAAGTCTTGACTCCTTTTGAATGTTTTGAAATAGCTTGAGAAGGATAGGAGTTAGTTCCTCTTCGAATATTCATTAGAATTTGCCCGTGAAGCCATCTGGCCCAGGGCTTTTGTTTGTTAACTGTTTTTTGATAACTGTTTCAATCTCATTTGTTGTAATTGGTTTGTTTAGGTTTTCTGATTCTTCCAGATTGATTTTTGGAAGATTATACATTTCAAAGAATTTGTACATTTCACCTAGGTTGTCTAATTTTTTTTTTTTTTTTTAAACTTTCTGGGTGGTGAATTCAACCCTCTTTTTTTATTATTATTTATTCATTTTTGGGGGTGGGGAGAGAGAGAGAGAGAGAGAGAGAGAAAGAGAGAGAGAGAAGGGGGAGGAGCAAGAAGCATCAACTCCCATATGTGTCTTGACCAGGCAAGCCAGGGTTTTGAACCGGCAACCTCAGTGTTTCCAGGTTGACGCTTTATCCACTGCACCACCACAGGTCAGGCTCTAGGTTGTCTAATTTTTTGGCATACAGTTATTTATAGTATTTTTTTTTACAATCCTTTGTATTTCTGCTATGTCAGTTGTTACTTCTCCACAGTCATTTCTAGTTTTATTTATTTGTGTCCTCTTTCTGTTTTTCTGGTTTGATTGTAATGAATATCTTGAATTTTTTGGCCTGGGAAGCTTTTTATTTATCCTTCAATTTTAAATGATAGCTTTGCTAGATAGAGAAGTCTTGCTTCCTGGGTAAGTGGCTGTGAATGAGGTTTTCTATGCAATCTCTTTAAGAAGGATCCTGGGTCTGAGAGTTCTGTATAATTTTATTTATTTGTGTCCTCTTTCTGTTTTTCTTGGTGAGTCTGGTTAAATATTCATCAATCTTGTTTACCTTTACAAAGACCCGTTCTTGGTTTCTTTGTTCTTTTATCCTCTATATCATTTATTTCCACTCTGATCTTTATTATTTCCTTCCTTTCACTTCCTCTGGGTGTTACTTGCTGTTCTTTTTCTAGTTCTTTTAAATGTAGGTTTAGGTTGTTTATTTGAGCTTTTTCTTAATTCTTAAGATATGCCTGTAATGCTATGGACTTCCCTCTCTGGACTGCTTTTGCTGTGTCCCATAAATTTTGAGTTGTTGTATGCTCATTTTCATTTGTTTCAAGAAAATTTTTGATTTTTGCCTTGATCTCATTGTTAACCCATTTGTTATTTAATAACATGCTATTTAGTTTTCAAGTGTTTGAATATTTTTCAGTTTTTCTATTGTAGTTGATTTCTAGTTTTATGCCATTGTGATCAGAGAAGATGCTTGATATGATTTCAGTCTTCTTAAATTTATTGAGACTCATTTTTTGCCCTAACATGTGGTCTATCCTAGAGAATGTACCATGAGTACTTGAAAAGAATGTATATTCTGCTGCTTTAGGGTAAAAAGTTCTGAAGATATCTATTAAATCTAGTTCATCTAGTATGTCTTTTAAGGCTGCTGTTTCTTTATTGATTTTCTTTCTTGAGGATCAATCCATTGATGCTAGTGAGGTATTGAAATCCCCTATTATTATAGTATTTTTGTTGATCTTGCCCTTTATGTCCATTAAAATCTGCTTTATGTATTTAGGTGCTTCTATGTTAAGTGCATAGATATTTTAATGGTTATATCTTTCTGTTGTATTGCTCCCTTTATCATTTTGTTTTTGGATCTACTGGGCCTCCTTGAGGACAAAGATGGATTGCTTGAAGTGTCAGGGAGTCACATTAGCTCATTCATGTATGCAGCTCCTGGAACAAAGTTTTTTTTTTACTGGCATTAATTGTTAATCCTATTGATTATAACTAAAAGCTACTATTACTAAAGCTGCATTTCTAACTCTTGAGTTCCTCTATCACTATGGAGATTTAGTACATTTTTCTGAATAAATATTTCTCTGTAAACCCTTTTTAATTTACTATATACAATGTCCAGTCTTATGAAAATATTCAGAAACTTCAATTAAAAAAAAAAGAAATTTTTATCTGTCTGATTGTTTTGCTGGAGAGAATAGCCATAGATCTACTCACAGTTCCATTCTGGAATTCACAGCTTCCTGTTCCAGTTATTAGCACATAAAATAGAGCTAGAGAAAAAATAACCAAAAGTTCAGCTTTTCTTTGAAATGCATTGATATTCTTCATTGAGAATTGTTGTCATCTTGTCCTTAGCTTAACCCTGCCATGAGTGTACTGAATCAAATATCATGTTTCACCATCATAAAACATGCATTTTGACAGTATTAATGATGAAAAACAGTAATGCCATGTCTTTTCTTGAGTCAAACAGTAGTTATTCTTAGAGGCATTATCCAAAATGAATGAAGATTAAGGCTCATGTCTTCTAAGTTTCTGACTCTTTAACAGAAAACTTTATTAGTGTTGGTGTTTTACACTAACATTGTGGGTATAACAGGTCTCTTGAAAATATAATTATGAGAAGTGCTACTATTTTTTACTAATGAACATGATGAACAATCTATTTAAATACCTACCATCTTAGGTCTTGTTTCCTAGTAGCCAACCTTGAGATGAAGATTTTTGCACCTGCATCAGGAATGGGAAAAGACCCCAAAGTGCCACATTTCAGATGATGTTCCTGACATTTTGACAGCCTGATATTGTGGGGAGCTCTAGAGCATAAATCTTACTACACTTTTTTTCACCCTTTGACAGTTTCAGTGCATATGTCCTATGGGAACTTGGGCAATTTTTAAAACTGTTTTTCTTTTACACTCACAACAAACATCTAGAATATCTGTCTTTGTTTAAAACTCAACATCAACAGAGTTCGTTGACAGGATATCAGAACTCATCAATTATCAACATTTATAATTATGGGAAAGTGTATTTCTCTCAGCAAGCAGCTCATTCCAGTCAGATCGTGTTTACTGCTCTGTCTGCTAAGTCATGATTTTATAGGCAGGTTTTTTCAAAGCAGTTATGGAATTACTTTGAGGGTCATTGTGTCCATATAGTAATAAGATTTCTTATTGTATCAAGAACATGGTACAGGTAGTGCTCGACTTATGACCATGATTGGTTCCGACAGACCGATCGAAACACGATTTGGTCGTAAGTTGAGTAGACTATATGTACAGTACTGTGAAATGATGTTATAACAATCTTTAAGTCATATTTTATTATAATTTTCTTTCATTATTGTTATATATCATAATTTTCTTTGTTCATTTTTATGCCATTTGTATCATCTCTACACCATTTTGTTTCTTATTTTTACATTCATCAGGTTTAAGTAAAACACTGCATTACCAGTACAACCGGTTTAAGATTTGCAAAGACAATTTCCTCTTGGTACACATCTTGGGAGGGGTTTGATGAAAAATATCCAAGACACAAAACACAAATTGGTGTACTGAGTCTGGGATAACAGTTGAAATGGTGCACGCGGAGATGGTAGTGCTGTTGGAAGCTGGTCCGCACTGTCACATGCCCAGCTGGGCAACGCTTGCGCTGCCAGACGTGGAGCAGTCGTGACTAGCGATTGTGGTCGTAAAGTCAAATGGTTGTAAGTTGCATAGGTCATAAGTTAATCAATATTTGTATTTGAAAATAATCTCAGCCCTGGCAGGGTAACTCAGTTGGTTAGAGCCTCATCCTTATATGTCAAAGTTGTGGGTTTGATCTCCAGTCAGAGCACATACAAGAATCAATCAATAAATGCATAAAATATGTAGAACAACAAATTAATGTTTCTCTTTCTATCTTTCTCCCTTCCTTTCTCCTTATAAAATCAATAAAAAAAGAAGAATCAACCAATGAATACATGCTTAAGTGGAACAGAATTGATGTTTATCTCTCTCCCTATATTTCAAATCAGTAAATTTTAAAAAAATTATACAAAACATAAAAGAATCTCAATAAGTGATAAATTACCCAGTTTAAAAATGAGCAAAATATTTGAGTAGATTCTTTTTTTTTTACTTATTTTTTATTTTTTTATTTATTCATTTTAGAGTGGAGAGGGAGAGAGAGAGAGAGAGAGAGAGAGACAAGAGAGACAGAGAGAGAGAAGGGGGGGAGGAGCTGGAAGCATCAACTCCCATATGTGCCTTGACCAGGCAAGCCCAGGGTTTCGAACCGGCGACCTCAGCATTTCCAGGTCAATGCTTTATCCACTGCGCCACCACAGGTCAGGCCTGAGTAGATTCTTTATAAGAGATATATGAATGACCAATAAGAAAATAAAATCTGCTCTATATCAAGAGTCAAGAAAACATGAACCAAATATCAAATCCAGTTAGCCACTTACTTTTGTAAATAAATTTTATTAAAACACACCAATGCTCATGTATTCATATATTATCAATGGCTTATTTCAGCTACAATGGCAAAGTTGTATAATTGCAACAGACTGAATGGTCTGCAAAACCAAAAATATTTACTATTTGACCCTTTATGAAAAACGTTGGCCATCCTCTGTTCCACATCATTAAGTGTCATGGAAATGCAAGTTAATACCACAGTGAGATCACTAGACATCAATTATTTTGGCTAAAGCAAAAAGATGAGTATATCAAGAAGTGGAAGGATGTAAAACACTTATTTAGTATAGAATCTGTTTAAGGACATGGTTCAGGCCTTACCCTGATCTGTTGCTGATATTATGGGAAGAAGGACAGCCCTATGCAGTGATTCAGCCTGAGGGCCAATTTATGCCTCTGAAGGGACCCTAAGGCAGGTGGGATGCTACTAAGAAACCTTGTTCTGTCTTTCTTGGTATGCCTAGATCCCAGCCAAGCCATCTAAATCTGCCTGATACACTTCAGTGAAAAGCAGCAAAGACTTCATAAACACCTCAACAAAATCTACTTCCATCAGAAGAAATCATTGGCTCAAGAGGATTCAGTCACTCATGTCAGTACTGTGATTGACACAATGGTTGCAGAACACACTTGTAAGAAGCTGTAGAAATTGTTCAGTGTAACTTCTCCAAATGGCCACAAAGGGGCAATGCTGCTTCAGGGAAGATTAATGTTTGCATATAAACATATTCATCAAGTAGATAGAAATTATGTTTTAAAAATCTGGTAAAATATTACCTAATCCTTTGATTCAATATATATCTATCAATTATGTATGTATGTATGTATCTATCCATTTACCTAAATATCATCTGTATTTATTGTAATCTAATTGGTTTGAAACACATGACTTTGGAAACCAACAATTCTTTGAATAATACATATTGCCCTTCAAAGTCAGGTTCACATTAACTTCCCTATATAAATTCCTAAAGTTTTTATTCACAGTTCAATCTCTAGCCAAAATAAATTAATCTGTGCCTAGGATACTCTTATCCTATTATTTTTTTCTGGGAAATATATTTATGGGATAGAGAAAGTTCCAGTTGAAGCATCTCTTGCATTGGAACCCTTCTCTGAATGGGCCCAGAATCAAAGTTCAGTATTCTTTTTTGTCACATTGTATAGACACACAGTTCTCTTTGGTAGGTGTTATCTGACTGTTTTTGAGTACTGGGACTATGTTGACTGAAGATTGGGACTGTGTCTCTCATAAATAAAACCCAAGTATTGCACACATAGTAGGCTCTTATTAGGCACTCAGTAAATACATATTAAATATATGCACTAATGAATAAATAAATGAGAAAGAAAAATGCATAAAAAATTCAACAAACAATAAAAAAAATCCCCTGAGTGTTCTGGAGTTGAATGAACTGGTTATGGGAACTCTTACTAATTTCTCCTGTTGGACTGTGATGGCGTTTTCTTTGATTCAATTTGAGATGATACCAAATACAAATAACAGAATTTTCTCTGTGCTTCAAAAACTGTGCTCCTTATATCTTTTAAAAAAATTATTTATTGATTTTACAGAGAGAGTACGGGGGCATAGAGAGAAGTATCAAGTTATAGTTGCTTCAATTTAGTTGTTTATTGTTTGCTTGTCATATGTATCTTGGCCAGAAAAGCTCAGGGTTTTAAACTGGTGACCTCAGTGTTCTAGGTCAATGCTCTATCCACACTGCCCACCAGAGGCCCAGGCATCTTTTAATTTCTATTATTTATAATGCAGATCAATCTCATTGGTAGGCCTGTTTTGGAGGTTAACTTATCTGTATACCCTGCTGTGTTAACAAGAAAAGCCAAATTGATTCTTTATATTTTTATATTTCATTCATGAGTGTAGTACTCCAGCCTGCTGGGAATTACCGATGTTGCGTAGAAAAAACTTACTCAAGACACAAACTTATGTGAAGATAAGGTGACCAATTGTCCTCCTTTAGGGAGGACAGTCCTTCTTTTGTAAGTTCTATCCTCACTCGAAAAGTGTCCTCCAAAATGTCCTCCTTTTTGATATTGGAAGACTAATCTGTAAATGTCTGTATTCGATCGATGCAGAATCAATCCATTGCATGTGATGTGACATATTTGTATTTAAATGAGTACTTTTTTCTTACAATTATTATTAAAACTTAATAGGTATGTAAGCATAATTACAATATAAAATATTACAAATGTTCTTATTATGCATTTATTATATTATAGTGCATTATTGCTGCAATGAATAAAATGTTTCTTTTATTTACAATATTGTTTTCTTCAATTTATTTTTGTCCTCCTTTTCATTATAAAATGTTGGTCACCTTAGTGAAGAGGAAGAGAGAGGGAGGCCTGCCAAGGGAGGCAAAGAAAGACCTCCTGAATCTCCTTCTCCTTTACCTTTCTTCTCAGAAGCAAAATTTAGGTAACAGGATTACAAGGGAGGGAGATCAGATGACAAGGGGAAGAATGATTAATGGCTGTTTTGCTGACATGGAGAAAGGGCTAAATTGATCAGAATATTCTTTTCTTTTGCTAATTAACAAGCACAAAGGAAGGGGCATTCTAGAACTTTTAGGCTAATTTTCTAAAGCCCGTTCACATGCATTCTTTTGTGTCTGCACAAATGTCACCCACTCACACTTTCTTGGTATTTTCATCCAAGAGATGTTCACTCAGGGCTTTTAACTAAATTTCCAAATCGAAGTCATAGAGGGTTCAAGGTTAGATGGGTGATTTCCTACACATGAGGATAAACTGTGAGAAAAAGATTTAATGTTTGTTCAAATTCAATGAGAGCTACCAAAAATGTTGCATTACTGGATGGTCATGGCCTCATATTTTCTGATGTCTGCACATCTTTTCTATCCTCTTTTTTTAATGTATGTATCTCTAAGACTTTATTTATTTATTCATTTTAAAGAGGAGAGAGAGAGAGAAAGAGAGAGAGAGAAGGGAGGAACAGGAAGCATCAACTCCCATATGTGCCTTGACCAGGCAAGCCCAGAGTTTTGAACCAGTGACCTCAGCGTTCCAGGTTGATGCTTTACCCACTGCGCCACCACAGGTCAGGCTCTATCCTCTTTTATCTCTCTGGAGATCAAAGCTCGTCCCTAGTAGATCATTCTCATATTTACCAAATTCTTTTCCCTAGTTATATTCTTAGAAATATTTAATTTATCTGATTTATAGTTTAGAAGAAATATGAGAAAATTAAAATTGATTTTATTATCTTCTATATTTATTAGGGTTGTGTAAAATATAAACACATCTGAAAAACTGCAATACAATTTTATGTTATGTGAGGACAAAGGGACCATATATTATCTATGTTTTGATCTGTGACTTTAGCTTGTAATGGGATACTGTGCCACTTGTGTGACTTATGCCAACTCTGTGTCCTCAATAAACTTCAATTCATATTTGTAATAAAAAAGAAATGCTTCTGTGCATTTCATATTATGGCTTTGTGACAATGTCTCTTTTTCCCACTGTAAAATAGTGTAATCTCCACTGACATATCAAGTTGTCCTAGCACATAGATTTAAATATTTTAGAGGTATGAGGAAAAGGAAGAAGAGAACTGGAAGAGATAAATTCTAAACTGAATGTCTTCTTTGTGTAAGTAGGCGATTTTTCATTCTTAATGAAAGTATTTTCAACAATTTTAAGATAGGGCAAAATGAGGAAGTGCTTTCTTTGACAAAAATAGTGTGAAGTGAAAGTACTTGTGGAAGGGTGGGGCCTGTTGAAAGAATTAAAGCAGGTGTGAATTTAAAGTCAGAGCTCCAGCGCCTGAGAAGATCATAAGAACATTTGAGTTGTCACTGACCTTTGGTGCCAGAAAATGGACAAGATCCTGGGAGCATCATTTTTCATTCTATGGCTTCAACTAAGCTGTGAGCTGTGGAAGAGAAACTCTGGGATACAACATTAATTTGGGCAAATTGGGGTGTGGACAAACTTATGTAGGTAGAAAACTTGAAGAAGAAAATAGAATTTTGGGGCCTAATGACTTTTTGTTATCCTTTTAAAGCAGGGGTGAATGGCCAACAGAAGGAAAAAAGTGACCAGCAGCAGGTGAAACAGAGCCCTCAATCTTTGGTATTCCAGGAAGGAGAGACTTCAATTCTGGACTGTACTTATGAGAACAGTATGTTTGACTACTTCCCATGGTACCGGCAATACCTTGGTAAAGGCCCTGAATTATTAATATCCATACGTTCAGTTGTGAATAAAACGGAAGATGGAAGATTCACAGTTTTGTTCAGCAAAAGTACCAAACACTTCTCATTGCACATCTTGGCCTCCCAGCCTGGAGACTCAGCCATCTACTTCTGTGCAGCAAGCGCACAGTGCTCTCCAGGCACCTGCAGCCTGTCCCCTAACCTGCAACTGGGGCTCTAGCCAACCCTGCTATGTAGAGAAATACTTACACATACACAGAAAAATCTGTTTAGCCATTAAACAGTCTTAATATATTTAAAAAGACTGAAATTATATAGAATTTATTCTATGACAAAATAGAATTGATTTAGAAAATTAATTGCAAAAAGATGTCTAGAAACTCCCAAATACTTGAAGTTTAAGCACTAAACTTTAAAATAACCCATAGATCAAAGAAGCAATTCCAATGGCTATTAGAAAATATTTTTGAAGACAATGTAATGAAAACACATATATTTGGACATATATGAGATGCAGCTAAAATAGGACATAGATGGAAATTTATCATTTAGAATCACTATATCACTAAAGAAAAATGGTTAAAAACAATTATCAAAGCTTTCAACAAAAGAAGCTAGAAAAAGAAAAACATTAAATTCATATAAGCTAAAAGAAAGAAATAATAAGAAAGTCAAGTTGGTGAGATACAAAACAACAATACAGATAAAAAATTAAAAAGTTAATTTTTTAAAAATTATTAAGAAAATTTGTAAATACCTATTTAGAATTATCAAGGAAAAATGGAGAGAAAACAAATTATAAATATAAAGAATAGAATAAAACCACACTACATATTCTCTAACATTTACTAAAATAAAAGTATATCATTAACAATTTAATGCCACTGAGGAAGAGTATGGAAATAGACCCACACAAATGGGGAAAACTGATTTTTTCACAAATGTACGAAGGCAATTCAATGGAGGAAGGATATTATAATGAACAAATAGTATGTGACAATTGGTTATTCATAGGCAAATAATTCAACTTTGCTCTTAACTTCACAACTTATACAAAAAATTTGAGAATAGTCTCAAAATGGATCATTCAACCAAGTGTAAAATATAGAACTATAATCTTTTGGAATAAGAAATAAGAAAAAGTCTTCATGACCTAAGATTAGGTGAAAAAACTTCTGGTATGAAATGAAAAAAGTAGAGTCCATAAAAACAAACAAACAAAAAACTTAAATTCATCAAAATTAAAATGTTTTCCCTGTAAAAGATACTGTTAAAAGAATAAAAAAAGAGGCCTTGGACTGTTGACTCAGCGGTAGAGCATTGGCCAAGCATGTGGAAGTCCCAGGTTTGATTCCCGGTCAGGGCACACAGGAGAAGCAATCATCTGCTTCTCCATTCCCTTTCCCCTCCTCTCTCTCTCTCTCTCTCTCTCTTTCTCTCTCTCTCTCTTCTCTTCCTATAGCCATGGCTCCAATGCTTTAAGCAAAGTTGGGGAAAAAAACCCTTTGTATGTACAAAGAACATATTGGTGGCTGCCAGAGGTAAGGCTTGGATAGGTGTATGAAATAGGTGAAAGTGGCAGAAAAGTACAACCTTCCAGTTATAAGATTAATAATTCCTGCAAATATAATGCACAGAATGGTGATGATTGTTTAAAATTATATACATATATGAGCTCCCCTGGCTCTCAAAGTTTGTTTTGATTCTTCTTTCTAGGAGTTTGAAAAGTGAGATAAGAAATTTAGAATAGTGGGTATGTCAGATTGGAGTAGCATTAAGTTGAAATATACAAGACAAAAATATAATGCCAAGGTTGGAATTTGTGGTCAGCATCAGAAGATAGCCATTATCAAGGGCATAAGAATTAGAAAGAATAGAAAATATATGGGTAACTTTTTTTAAATGAGAAAAGAGGAGATTGTGAAATGGACTCTTGCATGTACCCCCATGGGATCCAGCCAGCAACTCCTGTCCCTGGCTGATGCTCAAATCAACCGTGCTATCTTTAGCACCTGAGGCTGACACTAGGAAAAAGCGAGCTATCCTCAGTGACTTGGCAGACACTCTAACCAATGGAGCCATTGGATGTGGGAGGAGAAGAGGGGGTGAAGGGGAGAGGGAGGGGGAGAAGCTGATGGTTGCTTCTCGTGTGTGCCCTGACTGGGGATTAAACCGGGATGTTCACATGCCAGGCAACACTCTATTCACTGAACCAACTGGCCAGGGCCAAAATATGGGTAACTTACTAGTTATTCTGTGACTTCATAAAATCTGGGGAATTTATATAAAGGAAAAAGAAATCTGAGGATAATTTACCATAGAATAACTCAATTATTCTCATTTAAGTTTTTTTAGGAGGTTATTAAACAAAAGTAACATTTTTTAGCTTGATAATTTAACATAAACTCATTTACCAGATGTGTTTTCAGGAAAAGTAGAGAAGAATCTTTACTCCTTCAATGTCCAGAGAGAATAATATTTTTATTTTGGAAAACATTTATACCATTAGTAGTTTTTTTAAAATTAAATTTAATGCAGTGACATTGATAAATCAGGGTACATATGTTGAGAGAAAACATCTCCAGATTATTTTGACATTTGATTATGCTGCATACCTCTCACCCAAAGTCAAATTGTTTTCTATCACCTTCTATCTGGTTTTCTTTGTGCCTCTCCCCTCCCCCTACCCCCTCTCTCTCCTTCTTCACCCCAATCCCCTCCCCCATTACTATCACATTCTTGTCCATGTCTCTGAGTCTCATTTTTATGTCCCATCTATGTATGGAATCATATAGTTCTTAGTTTTTTCTGATTTACTTATTTCACTCCGTATAATGTTATCAAGGTCCATCCATGTTATTGTAAATGATTGATGTCATCATTTCTTATGGCTGAATAGTATTCCATAGTATATATGTGCCAAAGATTTTTTTCTTTCTTTTTTTTTTTTGTATTTTTCTGAAGCTAGAAACGGGGAGAGACAGTCAGACAGACTCCCGCATGCGCCCAACCGGGATCCACGCCCACCAGGGGGTGACGCTCTGCCCACCAGGGGGCGATGCTCTGCCCCTCCGGGGTGTCGCTCTGCCGCAACCAGAGCCACTCCAGCGCCTGGGGCAGAGGCCAAGAAGCCATCCCCAGCTCCCGGGTCATCTTTGCTCCAATGGAGCCTTGGCTGCGGGAGGGGAAGAGAGAGACAGAGAGGAAGGAGAGGGGGAGGGGTGGAGAAGCAGATGGGTGCCCCTCCTGTGTGCCCTGGCCAGGAATCGAACCTGGGACTTCCACACGCCAGGCCAATGCTCTACCACTGAACCAACCGACCAGGGCCGTGCCAAAGCTTTTTAATCCACTGGTCCTCTGATGGACACTTGGGCTGTTTCCAGATCTTTGCTATTGTGAACAATGCTGCCACAAACATGAGGGTGCATTTCTCCTTTTGGAGCAGTTCTATGGTGTTTTGGGGGTATATTCCTAAAAGTGGGATAGCTGGGTCAAAAGGCAGTTCGATTTTCAATTTTTTGAGGAATCTCCATACTGTTTTCCACAGTGGCTGCACCAGTCTGCATTCCCACCAGCAGTGCAGGAGGGTTCCCTTTTCTCCACATCCTCGCCAGCACCTATTCTGAGTTGTTTTGTTGATGAGCTCCATTCTGACTGGTGTAAGGTGATATCTCATTGTGGTTTTAATTTGCATTTCTCTAATGATTAGTGATGTTGAGCATTTTTTCATCTGCCTATTGGCCATCTGTATGTCCTCTTTGGAGAAGTGTCTATTCATTTCTTGTGCCCATATTTTGATTGGATTGTTTGTCTTTCTGGTGTTGAGATTTACAAGTTCTTTATAAATTTTGGTTATTAGTGGAGAAGAATCTTTATTCCTTCAATGTCCACAAAGAAAAATATTTTTATTTTGGAAAACATTTATACCATTAGTAGTTTTGAATATTTTCACTGATAAAACAGCATTTTGGGACAGATTTTGTCTTCAGGGTAACTATAATACAAATTGTAGAATTGCACCAAACAATATATGTGCATTCATAGCAAGAACATGGCCAAATATTTGAATTTAGAAGAGCCATAGATTTTCCTTTTCCTAGAACTTCTAATAAATTAAGCATAGAATTATATTGCAAATGAATATGATTTTACCACTGTTACAATTTGGTATTTCAGTACGAACTGGAGAGATTACAGAAGTCAGAAACCTATTTTGTTATCATTTGTCTGAATGATTTTGTTGTTGTGAAGTTACCAATTTTCCTGGCTTAGTGGGTAAGGAGGAAAGAAAGCAGGCGATGACTGGTTTGTTTCTTGTAGGGAAGCCAAGGATCAGTGAACACATTTCACCTTAGATTTAGGTTGGAGGCAACAGAACAATTGAAACATGAATAAATATTTGCAATCATAGTTATGCTTAGCAATAAATTTGTTTCAGATAAGCACCTCAGATCTCATCAAATATTAATTTATTAAACTTAGAAATTTTAAGTAATAAATCCTTCAATATTTTTTTTCAATATTAAGCTTTATGTTTATCCTTTACCAGATTTAATCACTTATTTTTAAATCACAAATACAGGTACAACAATGCTTAACACTGGCCAAATCTCCTAACCCAATTTACCCATTCAAACTTGACCCAGCTGGAATCCACATTTCAAAGGCAGCTGCTATATGCAGCTGAGGGACCTTGCACCTGTCCTGTCAGGAACACAGAGCAGGGCTATTTCAACAAGAGGGAAATCCTATGTCATGCTGCTTTCCAGATTACTTTGGGCACTCATGGTCTCTTCTACTTAGTTGCAAATAATTGCAAACCAGGGCATTAGATACCTGTCAGTACTGAGAGGGAAATGGGATAGAGAAGTAGGCATTTCAACTAATTATAAACTCTCCCCTGTGCCACCTTTTTTTTTTTTTGTACTTTTCTGAAGTTGGAAACGGGGAGGCAGTCAGACAGCCTCCCACATGCGCCCCACCGGGATCCACCCAGCATGCTCACCAGGGGGCGATGCTCCGCCCATGTGGGGCATTGCTCTGTTTGTGACCAGAGCCATTCTAGAGCCTGAGGCAGAGGCCATGGAGCCATCCTCAGTGCCCGGTCCAACTTTGCTTCAATGGAGCCTCAGTTGCGGGAGGGGAAGAGAGAGACAGAGAGGAAGGAGAGGGGGAGGGGTGGAGAAGCAGATAGGCGCCTCTCCTGTGTGCCCTGGCTGGGAATCGAACCCGGGACTCCTGCACGCCAGGCCGATGCTCTACCACTGAGCTAACAGGCCAAGGCTGTGCCACTTTTTAATGTTATTTTGACCTTAGTATTAAAGAACCCTCAGTGTTTTAAGAAACCTTGTAGGTACCTTTTTTTAAAGTTGTCTATTTGCTTTGTGGTTCTTTTAGATTAATTTACCTATAAAAACAATAAAATCAAATGGAAGAGTTGACAGCTACATTCTACGTTATTATGTAACAGCTCACAAAACTTCAGCCACTAACTTCTGTGGTGTTGACATATACTAAGTGCTTGCAGCCTATAGCTATCACATTCTGTGGGAGGTGATTATAGCATCACACAGAGAGATCTGGCGTACTTATTCTGACTATATTTTACAAATAAATTAAAATACTCATCCACAAAATTTAACACTTTGGACCAATGAGACAGAATGTGACATCAAGACAATTCTAGAACACATGAACTAGTAAGTACAATTGTACCCATGAAGACAACAGAACTGAATATCCTGATCCTCTCCAGGGTCTTAGAAGATATTAAGAAGAAGAATTTTGGATAAGATTGCCTTTTATTGAGAAATCCAAAGATCTGTGCAGTTTTATTCATTATTATTATTATTTCATTGGATTCTGGTTGGAGAAAAGTAAGTGCAGGCTAAATGAGTGACCAGTAAGTAGTTGCAAGAATGTTTCAGAGCCTATAATAAATTCTGTTTTAAATGGGCCCAAAATTATTCTTTTGAAAATTATCATTTCTATCAACTGGCTCAATCCTCAGTTTTGCTCAGCTCAACCTTTAGTGCTGCTAATTGTGTTTTCCATGCCACTTTCAGGTACTGCCTAAGGTAATTTCCAGCAACAATCAAGTGGACAAAATGAAGGTTTAATGTGAGCCAAGACTCTTTTCCCATCTGTGCATAGATTCTGTGGCCGATTAACATAAGAAACCCTATTTTCTGTTTGAGGAAGTGGCATCAGAACCCAGGGACTATGTATACATGTGTTGCAGACACTCAGAGCCACCAAACTCTCAGCTTGAGGCAGAACTAGACACATCAGAGCAGGAAATCCGTGCCACATGCTGCTCTCCAGCCTGCTGTGGGTATTCGTGGTCTTCACCTTCTCTGGCAGGGATGGTTCCAAACATGGATATGAATGTTTAGTGAAAGGATGGCACACAAGTGTGTGGTACTTCACATGGACTTGAAGAGAAAGGAACAAGTAAGGCAAAGCAAGCAGGTTATGATTTCAATTTGGTCTTTGAGTTCTAAATTAGTCTAATTTTTACAATATTTTTTTCAGTACATCAGGTCTGTTTGTGACTTTTCCCATAGGATCTAGCATGGCTCAGAAAGTTACTCAAAACCAGCCAGATGCACCCATGCAAGAGAGGGCAGCAGACACCTTGAACTGTCGGTATGACACAAGTTGGAGGTCATACTACTATTTTTTTTTCCACTTTTCTGAAGCTGGAAACAGGGAGAGACAGTCAGACAGACTCCCGCATGCGCCCGACCGGGATCCACCCTGCACGCCCACCATGGGGCGACGCTCTGCCCACCAGGGGGCGATGCTCTGCCCATCCTGGGCGTCGCCATGTTGTGACCAGAGCCACTCCAGCGCCTGAGGCAGAGGCCACAGAGCCATCCCCAGCGCCCGGGCCATCTTTGCTCCAATGGAGCCTTGGCTGCGGGAGGGGAAGAGAGGGACAGAGAGGAAAGCGCGGCGGAGGGGTGGAGAAGCAAATGGGCGCTTCTCCTGTGTGCCCTGGCCAGGAATCGAACCCGGGTCCTCCGCATGCTAGGCCGACGCTCTACCGCTGAGCCAACCGGCCAGGGCTATATTTTTTGGTATAAGCAGTTCACAAGTGGAGAGATCATTTTTCTTGTTCACCTGCATTCTTTTGACCAGAATGCAAAGAATGGCTGCTACTCTGTAAATCCCCAGAAAACAGCTAAATCCATCAGCTTCACCATTTCACCCTTATACTTGCAAGATTCAGCAAAATATTTGTGTTCTCAGAAAACATGCAGTGTTTGAAATGATGGTAAAAGCTGAACAAAAAAATTAGAGCTCAGTGAGAGAGTTCCCCTGCTGAAGAAGCCAAGCTGAAATGTACACAGCAGATACGAGACGTGAAATGGCAGTGACCATGGTTGCTCAATCTGTGGTCTGGATCAGAAGGTATAATTTTAGGTAAAACCTCCTTCTGTGTTTTTTGGAAACAGATGTCCAGTGTAACTATCTTTTAATACATTCACAGTGTTAAAAAATTGCTCACAAATCTGTCTTGTTATCTGCAATCATCACAAAAATTATTTTCTTAACCCTTTCCTCTTAGGCATTGTGTCAGTTAGTGTATGATCAGAGAAGCAGAACCCTCAGAAGTAGTGTAGAATAAAACATTAATTATAAGAATTAGAACTCATGCAAGCAACTGCTGGAGTTGGTGAAGTCTACATAAAGGTGTTGCCTTTGCATCTGGTAGGGAGCCTGAATTTAGTTGTCAGCTAGAGTAACATTTGTGAAGGAAAGTTGAATGTGGACAAAAGCATGGACCAACTGTGATTTGTAGGGATATTCTAGGGATTCCAACACATGCTGTCAGTTGGAACCACAAACACAAAATAAAATTTGTCTCTTGCTTACTTCAATCTCATAGTCATGGGTAACCTTCAGGTTGTAAGAGCCTTTGACTTTAAAAAAGAGGATATAAAAGATTTGAGTGGTTCAGATGAGGCTGTTACTGACACAGAGACTCCAGTAATTGATAAGCCTGGGAAGAAAAGGACTTCTGTAAGAGTAGTTGAATATATGGCAGTGTGTGTGTGTGTGTGTGCGTGTGTGTGTGTGTGAAGTACTGAATATGCTGGAAAAATCTGGAGCTGACATTAACAATGCTCTTTTTGCAAAGAGAAAACAACTAACAATGTATACCAAGGCTTCTCTCAACACCAGTAACCAGAAAATTGAACATATTTAGAAAACCCAACAAGATCAAAGGCTGAAAGAAGCTTAACCAAAAATATTCTTAGCAACTTCTGACTTTGTTCAGCAGTGGGAGCTAGATGTGCAGAAATCTGAGGAACAAGAAGAAAAACTAGCTAGTATGGAGGATGTGGAGAAGAATCTGATACTCTACCTACTGGTGCACAAAATGAAGTTAAAAAAAAGTGGCTATGTTACAAAAACAAATTATGATGGACACTCAGCAGCAGGAGCTGTCATATTATTCTGATGACTTTTGTTTTTTTTTGATTTTTCTGAAGTGAGAAGCGGGGAGGCAGAGAAAGACAGACTCTTGCATGAGCCTGACTGGGACCCAGCCGGCACACTCACCAGGGGGTGATGCTCTGCCCATCTGGGGCATTGCTCTGCTGCAACCACAGTCATTCTAGTGCCTGAGGTGGAGGCCATGGAGCCATCCTCAGTGCCCGGGCCAACTTTGCTTGAATGGAGCCATGGCTTCAGGAGGGGAGGAGAAAGATAGAGTGAAAGGAGAGGGGGAAGGGTAGAGAAGCAGATGGATGCTTCTCCTGTGTGCCCTGGCCCGGGAATTGAACCCAGGACATCCATATGCCAGGCTGACATTCTATACCACTGAGCTGACTGGCCAGGGCTCTGATGACTTTTTGAAGGAAGAACTTTAACTTAAGTAATATGATACAATTATAATTTTAGCTAAGAGGCATGTAAGTGTTTAGAGTGGTTTAAAAATTCTAGTTTAAAATATTACACCATGTTAATCATTAGCTTAAATGCAAGCCTCCTCTTTCTGTTAACCTCTAAATATAATCTAAACAGTTACTAAAACCCTAATAAATTGAGCTTGCAGATCATCAGCAGCATGTGTGTGTATTGTCACAGAGCCTGGAGCCCTGAGTCATCCTGCAGAACATAAAAATATGGGTGCTGCATCCTGACTACTTTCAAAATCTTGCACAAGTCTCTGGCATGGCCAGCTCTAATCCAGAACAATATAAGAAAGCAAAATAGGAAAAATATATTTTCAGGTGGTTAAATTGATCCAATACAAAGCAATGACAGTACTTCATGAAAACTAAGCTAACCCTTTCCTGCAAAGAGATCACAAAGTTCATTTGTCCATCTTTGGGTGATGTACTTTCCTTGTGTAGCTGACTTACACTCTCACATCAATATCCTGTAGTTTAACTGAAATATAAAGAGGTACGGTATGAGAATAACTTTTATTAACACACTTTATGCTACTGCATGTAGGCAAATAGGAGAGGGAAGGACAAAATGGTTAATAAATCCATACATTTCCTTATATCAAAATGAAAAAGAAAGCTTCATAAGCATTTTAGTCCTTGTTTTTGCAAGGGATTATATGATTGTAGCTGGTATTTATAACAACCTTCTTCCATTACCCATTCAAAATCTCATTGCTCATAGCAAACATCTCCACTCAATGCTCTACTTGATTTGCTATAAGAAAAGCTCTTTATTCAAGCAATGCTATGTGGATTTCCTTGAGTTGAATAAGGAATTCTGCAAGTCCATCATTGTGGTTTTAGTGGAAGCATTGTATGCATCAAAAGCAAATCCATATTCGGAGTATCTGCTTAATTGGAAAAGAAATCTTGCTAATACACGAAGAAAATTGATAAATGTGTTCTATGAAAAATCATTAAGAATGATGCCTGACTTCTCATCAGAAGCAATAGATATTATTCCTTAAATACTCCAAGCATGTTGCCATAGACACCTTTACCTCTGTCTTTGCCCTGTCTGCCTATAATGCTATCTGCCCAAATATCTGCATGGTGAACTTCTGAACTTCCTTTAGGTCTTTACTCAAATGTCATCACTTTGTGGAGCCTTTATCTAAATCTCTATTTTTTTCTTGAGAATCAGACTCTTGCATACTTCGATGATCAAAAAGGAAGTTCTTTCCTGAAGCACTGTCACCTGGTGTCCTGCTAAAACATTTTGTGATGCTTACACTGGCTCCCCAGCTGCCCCCAGTGGTCATGGGTTAACTGTGGTGAAGCCTAGTTGCATTAGGAGCTAGCAATTCTGAACCAAAGTCAGAACCCGTCCCATTGCAGTAATCATAGAAGAGACAATTTAGGAGGACTCGTTTTTTTACCTTTATATTTTTATAGGTTTCTTTTTTGAATATTTCATATAAATGGCATCATTCTATATGTGATCTCTTCTGTCTGGCTTCTTTTCCTCTGCATAATGTTTTTGAGATTCATTTATATTGTAGCATTAATATTATCTCCTTTTTATTGCCAAATATGTTTTTGTCCATTGATAGATATAACTCATTTTTTTTTTTGTATTTTTCCAAAGTTGGAAACAGGGAGGCAGTCAGACAGACTTCTGCATGCGCCCGACCGGGATCCACCCAGCATGCCCACCAGGGGGTGATGCTCTGCCCATCTGAGGCATTGCTCTGTTGCAACCAGAGCCATTCCAGCGCCCGAGGCAGAGGCCACAGAGCCATCCTCAGTGCCCGGGCCAACTTTGCTCCAATGGACCCTTGGGTGTGGGATGGGAAGAGAGAGACAGAGAGGAAGGAGAGGGGGAGGGGTGGAGAAGCAGATGGGCGCCTCTCCTGTGTGCCCTAGCCAGGAATCAAACCTGGGACTCCTGCACAACAGGCCGATGCTCTACCACTGAGCCAACCAGCCAGGGCCTGGATATAACCCATTTTGTTTATCCATTTACTTGCTGACATATATTTGGGTTGTTCCCTTGTTTTTGACTATTAGGAACTATAACCACAAACTAATCTCCCATTCTTTTTACAGCATATCTTCTCTAAGATTAAAACATTTACTGAACTTCACAAATGTAAGTGGCATGGCCGATTCCAAACATCATAGACTCCAGAGTCAGATGGATATACCAATATGTCCTAATTCTTACCATGCCGACTGGATAATTGACCTCAAATTAGTCACTTAATCTCTTTAAGATTTAGTTTTCTTGTTGTAAATGTATGATTTTGTATAAGAATAATATACATAAATTAAAGATGGTTTAGTACATAGTATGTGTGCACATTTATAATCTGGGAGGATTTAAAAGTTTAATAAACCCTTTTGCAAATTCATACACAGGATTTCTAACCACAGTGCTTTTTCTACCACAGATTGCCATCCCATTCACAACTCTCTCTAAACTTAATAGCAGTCCGTGACCAGGCAGCACACTCCTAAAAAATTGTTAACTCTCTTTGTTTATTGTGGACTCAAGAGGGATTTTCTCAATGTTTATGAAGTTGGCCTCAAGAAAGCAGTGTTTGATCCTTTCTTTGAACCTCAGCAAATGAATCTAGGGCAGAATTAGTTGGTGTGTTTCTAGGACATTTATAGGAGCTTGTCTCTGATTGGCTTGGCAACCAGATATCGAATCCTGTTTTCTGAAGCAGAACATCCCACCGATAGAGGCTGAAGAACATTACTTTGCTGAGGATACCTGGGCAGGACAAATGGAATATAATCTTTTGCCAACCTCATTGTTAATCCTATGGCTTCATCTTGTCCGTAAGTCCTTGACTGCAGACATTCCTAACAGTCTGGGGTGGTGATGGGAAAGGAGATCAATGCAGTCAGGAACCTCTAGGTTTTATTTGAGACTATGTGAAGAAAATAAAAACTCTGTAGAGAGACCAGTTTCTATGTCTCACCTTGTCTTTCTGAACAGGAGTGAGCAGCAAATCAATCATGGAACAGAGTCCTCAGTCACTGCATGTTCAGGAAGGAAAGAGCACTGACTTCACCTGCCATTTCCCTTCCATGTCATTTATGCTTTACACTGGTACTGATGGGAACCTGCAAAAAGCCCCAAGATCCTGTTTGTAATTATTTTAAATAGGGATTAAAGAAGGAAGGATGAGTTTGAGCCACTCTTAACATTACAAAGGGTTACAGCTACTTGTACATAGAGGTATCCCAGCCTGAGGACTCAGCCACATACCTCTGTGCCATTGATACAGTGCTTTTAGAGCACCTGCCGCCCTTACCCAAACCATGGCTGATGCTACTCTGGAATCAACAAATTACGTTTTTTGTTTTTTGTTTAAGTGAGAGAAGGGGAGATAGTGAGGCAGTCTCCTGCATGCACCCCAAAAGGAATCCACTTGCCACCACCTGTCTGGGGATGATGCTCAACTCAATTGAGCTATTTTTAGCTCCAGGGTCTGATGCTGGGATCAATAAACTATGCTCAGTATGGGGGTCAATACGCCAATCAATTGAGCCACTGGCTGCAGGGAAGGAAGAGAGAGAGAAGGGGGAGAGAGAGAGAAGTAGACGGTTATTTCTGTGTGCCCTAGAATGGAGCTGTGATGTCCATAAGCCAGACCAATGCTTTATTCACTGAGCCAACCAACAGGTGCCAGTGTTTTTAATAATCAGAGGAAATGTAAACACAGATAAACAAACATTCTAGTCACTGTAGCTCCCTCAACTAATTGGACTGTTACTAAACACTACTAACCTTGACTCCCACCAGTACATTAGACATATCATTGAGTCAAATCTTTTGTCTCTTCTTTTGGCATGACTCCAAGTGTACTAGATGCTTACTCAAACCTATCTAAAATAATCTGGTTAAACTCAGGTGATATTTACCCCTCATTGTTGCTACTTCCTAGAAGCTAGTTTTTTTTTTTTTTTTAAATCATATTTCTTCACATGCAGAAATGCAACAAATAGGTATACCCTCTTACCAAATACCAGGTTTGGAAACCTGCATGTTTCATCCAGAACAGGCAATGTTGCCTCTTTGAACTCATTGGGGATTTTTGTTTGGGTTTACTTCAACCTTCCTACTACATGATTATCAGTGTTTTGTATTTCTTATATGTCACTATTTGCATTTAAAAAAACCCATTGATAGGGGAAGTTTACTATAAAACTTGTTCTATCCTTTAATGTGTACTGTGACTGTGATCATGAATAAGTACTTGAACTCTATGGTTTACGTTTATCCATTTATAATTTCCAGGTACGTAAGGCAGGTGGAGTATCTGGTGCTGTGCTTATTTTGCAGATTTCCAAACCATCTATCAGTTTAATACCCCTTTGGTACTCCAGAAGCTGCTAATGCTGGAACCTTCCTGAATTTTGTCAACATGATTTAACTTGCTTCTGGACCTTTTCATCTGAAAGCTTGAGTTTCAGCTTTTCTAACACCTACATTAGTAACTACTTAGCTCCTGCCCAGCTTCTTAGGTTATGCTGTTATTGCCTTCCTCTCACTGTCATTATCATATTTTTAGGGCAAAAAGAATACATATTTTGAAAAAAATACTGAGCTGCATATAAATCCTGTTTAAGAGATATGTAAATGAAAACATTTTTTTTCAAGAAATCATTAGCAAGATGGTATTGAATCTGTTTGTCAGAGAGGACTCACTGAATCTGTTCTGTTACTTGAACATGTGTAGAATAAGGAGTGTACAGCACAGGACTGAGTGGGGAGAACTTATGGTTTACTGAACACTGGTGCTGATAAAGTGAAACAACACAAAAAAAGAGCCATCACGGTTACCATGGCTGGACAACTTCCCAAACCGGTCCCGTCATTATTGGACTAAAGTTCAATGGAAGAATTTCTAACACTTTTATTAATGAGCCTATAATTAGCTGACTGAATTTGTAGAAACAAAAAGCGCGCGCGCACACACGAACTGGGTCCAAGAACCTATTAGCTTTCTAATTGTTTTCTTGCTTAGATTCAACTCCTTGAATCTAACTTCTTCACAGCCACTAGACTTATTATAAAACATAGATTTCTTTTTTTCTCTCTCTCTTTTTTGACAGAGACAGAGAGAGAGTCAGGATAGACAGAGAAGAATAGGCAAACAGGAAGGGAGAGAGATGAGAAGCATCAATTCTTTGTTGCGGCATCTTAGTTTTTCATTGATTGCTTTCTCACATGTGCCCTGATCGGGGTGCGGGGAGGGGGCTACAGCAGAGTGAGTGATGCCCTGCTCAAGCCAGTGAGCCTGGGATCAAGCCAGCAACCTTGGGCTTCAAGCCAGTGACCTTTGGGCTCAAGCCAGCAACCATAGGGTCATGTTTATGATCCCACGCCTAAGCAAGAGACCCTGTGCTCAAGCTTGCGAGCCTGCACTCAAGCCAGTGAGCCTGCACTCAAGCCAGATGAGCCCATGGTCAAGCCAACAACCTCAGGGTTTTGAACCTAGGTTCTCCGTGTCCCAGTTTGATGCTCCTCCATTCACTGCACTACCGCCTAGTCAGGCGTTCTGAAAGCAGCTTGTACAAGGAAAACCTACTTAAGAGTAGTAAGATTTGGCAACTCTTTCAGAGGAGGAAGAAAAGGGAGATGCTACTCACAGTTCCAGTGTTGATCTTATGGATGCACATATCATCTGAGTTTGAGATTTCTCTGATTGCTTCCAGAGAATACAACATTATGGGATATCATCTACAGGCATTTGCCAGAATGAGAGTCTCTGATTGAGAGCAAAAAAATTTGTTAAAAAAACAAACAAACAACTGAAAAAAGGGAGATAGAAGGGTTTGGGTGGGTGAAATGGAGAGGATGAGAAAAATAGACAAGAAGAAAGAGAGAGACCATTGTTGCTCAGAGAACAGAAATGTGATCAGACTTTCTCTGATGCCTCCTATTGTTTTTCTGAACAGAAATGAAAGGACTACAGATAAAGCAAATTCCTCAATCCCTGCTTCTTTAAGAAGGAGAGACCTTTACCACATACTGCAATTCCTCAAGCACTTTTAACAGCTTACACTGGTATAAGCAAAGCCCCGAAGGGAGTCCTGTCCTGTTCTCTTGATAATGTTAGTTAAAAGTGGAGAAATGATCAAAGAACCATAAAAGACTGACAGTTCAGTCTGAAAAGACAAGAAAGAACAGCTCCCTGCACATCACAACCATGCAGACTGCAGATGGAGGAACCTATTTCTATGAGAGGCACAGTGCTCTCAAAGCACCTGTTCCTAAACGTTGCTGTGAGTCTCCAGAGCAGGAGAAGTCACAATATCTATGAAGATATAAAAAATTGAATTTAAAAAACTCTCCAGGCTCAGATGGTTTTATTGGAGAACTCTACCACACATTTGAAGAGTCCACATAAATTCTACACAATTGCTTCCAGAAAATAGAAACAACAAATAATTTCTAAATTATTTTATGAAGCTAGTATTACCCTGATACCAAAATCAGACAAAGACCACATGTAAAAAAAAAACTACAAAGAAATTTTTTACTCAAATAGATACAAAATTTCTTAACAAAAATATTAACAAATAGAATTTATATATATTAAAAAATATTACACCAAATCTAGATTTATTTTATGAATGCAAGATTGCTTTAATATTTGAAAAGCAATGAAGGAAATCTGCCATATAACAGGCTAAAAAAAAATCACATGATTACATTAACCTATGAAGAGAAAAGAATTGCCAAAATTCAAATTCAACACTAATTTATCCTTATAAAAAAGAAACACCCTTTCAGAAACATAGAAATAATTGGGATCTTTCTCAATGGCTAATAAAAAATGTGCTCACTGATAAGACTATATACTTTCCCCCCAAAGATCAAGAACAAGGCAAAATATACATGCTCATCACATTCATTCAACATCGTGCTAGATTTTCTAGTCAGTTAAATAAAACAAGTAAAAGTAAAGACAATCATATAGATCAGAAAAGAAATAATACTTCCATTAATTATAAATAACATGATTGTTTATGTAGAAAATGCCAAAGAATATACCAAAACAAACAAACAAACAAACAAACAGAAAACTTCTTCAGAAACTGTCCAATGAGTTCAGAAGGTCACAAGATACAAAATAAACTTGCAAAAAAATAAAATGTATTTCTGTATACTAGCAATGAACATGTGGAAAACCTAAATTAAAAATACAATATCAGGGAGTTCAGAAGATGGCAGCGGAGTAGGCAGATGCACAGACGCCCAGCTCTCAACACCAAACTGGAATACAAATCAATTTAGAAAAAATCAGCATGAAAAACCAACACTGAACTGCAAGAACAGCTCTCAAAAACCAAGGAGCAAAGAGGAAGCCACAATAATCCTGGTAAGGAGTGCCTGAATCTCCTCTGCTTACAGGAACGGAAGGAGGGGGGTGAGGCTGAGAGCCCAGAGAGGTTTTCACAGAGGAAAAAGAGCAGAAACTACTGCTCACAGCCACTTACCTGGCGACCAGGGAGCAAGGTGGGTTGAAAAGACCAGCTTATCTCCCAAGTGGAAAAGACAGGGAGAGGGACAGACTGTGAGGGGCTACGGTATGCAAGAAACGAAATAAAAAAGCTGACTCATTCGTGCTGGAGGCGGCCATAGCTGGGGGAGGGACTGAACCTTTCACAAAACAGAGCTGAAGTGCTTCCGGATCAGAGATCTCCGGACATCTATCCAGCTCCAATCAGCACAACAAGACACAGCTGAAAACAAGAAGTGGGGAGGAGGGGCAGTGGCTCAGGTCTCCATGGAGATCTGAGATACACCTCCCCCTACTGAAGCTGAGAAAAAACCCTGCCCCCAGTGAGATTAGTTGGTGGAAGAGACCTTCAGCGTCTCAGGTTACACCCACAGCATACCTGGTTACAGTTTCAAGGAAGCCCCCTGCTGAGATCAGTTAACAAGACTATCACCTGTTAAGAAAACAAACAAATCAAGACTTCAAAGCTGCCCAAATCCTAAAGTGGATTACAAATAATAGCTGATACCAACCCACGAAGACCTAAAAATAACACAACTGAAAACTGGAGGCAAACAACACCAAGCCTAGACTCAACCACCTCTACAAATAAAAAAATAAAAAAAAAACAAGATGAGAAGACAAAGGAGTGCAATCCAAATGAAACCACAAGAGACACCTTCGAGAGATGAACTGAGTGATATGGAAATAATCAAACTCCCAGATGTGGAGTTCAAAATAATGATTGTAAGGATGCTTAGGGATCTTAGAACAACAATGGAGGGGCAGTTTGAAAACCTAAATAAAGAAATAGCAAGTATAAAAAAGAATCAGTTGGAGACCACAAATACAATATCAGAATTAAAGACCACAATGGAAGGAATTAAAAACAGGATAGATAGAGCAGAGGATCGAATCAGCGAGTTAGAAGACAACTGGAATGAAGGCATGAAAGCAGAGAAGAAAAGAGAAAAAAGACTCAAAAAGTCAGAGGAAACTCTTAGAGAGCTCTGTGACAACATGAAGAGAAATAACATCCGCATCATAGGGGTTCCTGAAGAAGAAGAAAAAGAATAAGGAATAGAGACTTTGTTCAATCATATCATAGCTGAAAACTTCCCTAAATTAATGCAAGAGAAACTCTCACAAATCCAAGAAGCAAAGAGGACTCCATTAAAGAGAAACCCAAAGAAACCTACACCAAGACACATCATAATTAAAATACCAAAGCTAAGCGATAAAGAGAAAATATTAAAAGCTGCAAGAGAAAAAAAAGTTATCACCTACAAAGGAGCCCCCATAAGGATGACATCTGACTTCTCAACAGAAACACTTGAGGCCAGAAGGGAATGGCAAGAAATATTCAAAGTAATGCAGAACAAGAACCTACAACCAAGACTACTTTATCCAGCAAGGCTATCGTTTAAAATTGAAGGAGAAATAAAAAGCTTCCCAGACAAAAAACAACTCAAGGAATTCATTACAACCAAACCAATGCTGCAGGAAATATTAAGGGGCCTGGTGTAAACAGATAAAGTGGGAAAAGAATACAGAAAAAAAAAAAAAAGGAATACACCTTTAAAGAAGAAAATGGCAATAAACAACTACATATCAATAATAACCTTAAATGTAAATGGATTAAATGATCCAATCAAAAGACATAGGGTAGCTGCGTGGATAAGAAAACAGGACCCATACATATGTTGTCTACAAGAGACACACCTTAGAACAAAAGACACACACAGATTGAAGGTAAAAGGATGGAAAAAAAGTTTCATGCAAACGGAAATGAAAAAAAAGCTGGGGTAGCAATACTTATATCAGACAAATTGGACTTTAAAACAAAGGATATAGTAAGAGATAAAGAAGGCCACTACATAATGATAAAGGGAGTAATCCAACAGGAAGATATAACTATTATAAATATCTATGCACCTAATATAGGAGCACCCAAATATATAAAGCAGACTTTGATGGATTTAAAGGGCGAGATCAACAGCAATACTATAATACTAGGGGATTTCAATACCCCACTAACATCACTAGATAGATCCTCAAGAAAGAAAATTAACAAAGAAACAGCAGACTTATTGGAAACACTAGATCAACTCGATTTAATAGATATCTTCAGAACCTTTCACCCTAAAGCAGCAGAATATACATTCTTTCCAAGTGCTCATGGTACATTCTCTAGGATAGACCACATGTTAGGGCACAAAAGTGCTCTCAACAAATTTAAGAAGATTGAAATCATATCAAGCACTTTCTCCGATCACAACGGCATGAAACTAGAAATGAATCACAGCAGAAAAGCTCAAAAATTCTCAAACACATGGAAACTAAATAGCAGGGTGTTAAATAATGAATGGATTAAGAATGAGATCAAAGAAGAAATAAAGAAATTCCTAGAAACGAATGACAATGAGCATACAACAACTCAAAATTTATGGGACACAGCAAAAGCAGTGCTGAGAGGGAAGTTCATAGCACTACAGGCACACTTTCAGAAGCTAGAAAAAGCTCAAATAAACAACTTAACCCTGCATCTAAAAGAATTAGAAAAAGAACAGCAAGTAAAGCCCAAATGTAGTAGAAGGAAGGAAATAATAAAGATCAGAGCAGAAATAAATGACATAGAGGCTAAAGAAACAATACAGAGGATCAATGAAACTAGGAGCTGGTTCTTCGAAAACGTAAACAAGATTGATGAACCTTTAAGTAGACTCACCAAGAAAAAGAGAGAGAGGACTCAAATAAATAAAATTAGAAATGAGAGAGGAGAAATAACAACTGACACAACAGAAATACAAACTATTGTAAGAAAATACTATGAAGAACTGTATGCCAAAAAACTAGACAACCTAGATGAAATGGACAAATTCCTTGAAACATACAATCTTCCAAAAATCAATCTGGAAGAATCAGAAAACTTAAACAGACCAATTACACCAAAGGAGATCGAAACAGTTATCAAAAAACTCCCAACAAAGAAAAGTCCGGGGCCCGATGGCTTCACAACGGAATTCTACCAAATATTCAAAGAAGAATTAACTCCTATCCTTCTCAAACTATTTCAAAAAATTCAAGAGGAAGGAAGACTTCCAAACTCCTTTTATGAGGCGAGTATAATTCTGATTCCAAAACCAGGCAAAGACAACACAAATAAAGAAAATTATAGGCCAATATCTCTGATGAATATAGATGCTAAAATCCTCAACAAAATATTAGCAAACCGGATCCAACAATATATGGAAAAAATCATACACCATGATCAAGTGGGATTTATTCTGGGGAGGCAAGGCTGGTACAATATTCGTAAATCAATCAATGTGATTCATCACATAAACAAAAAGAAGGAGAAAAACCATATGATAATTTCAATAGATGCAGAAAAAGCATTTGATAAAATCCAGCACCCATTCATGATCAAAACTCTCAGCAAAGTGGGAATACAGGGAACATACCTCAACATGATAAAAGCCATCTATGAGAAACCCACAGCCAACATCATACTCAATGGGAAAAAATTAAAAGCAATCCCCTTAAGATCAGGAACAAGGCAGGGGTGCCCCCTTTCACCACTCTTATTTAACATAGTCCTGGAAGTCCTAGCCACAGCAATCAGACAAGAAGAAGAAATAAAAGGCATTCAAGTTGGAAAAGAAGAAGTAAAACTATCATTATTTGCAGATGATATGATATTGTATATAGAAAACCCTAAAGTCTCAGTCAAAAGACTACTGGACCTGATAAATAAATTCAGCAAAGTGGCAGGATATAAAATCAATACTCAGAAATCAGAAGCATTTTTATACACCAACAATGAACAGTCAGAAAGAGAAATTAAGGAAACAATCCCCTTCACAATTACAACCAAAAAAATAAAGTACCTAGGAGTAAATTTAACCAAGGAGACTAAAGACTTGTACTCGGAAAATTACAAAACATTGATAAAAGAAATCAAGGAAGATACAAACAAGTGGAAGCATATACCGTGCTCATGGTTAGGAAGAATAAACATCATTAAAATGTCTATATTACCCAAAGCAATTTATAAATTCAATGCAATACCAATTAAAATACCAATGACATACTTCAAAGATATAGAACACATATTCCAAAAATTTATATGGAACCAAAAAAGGACACGAATAGCCTCAGCAATCTTAAAAAAGAAGAATAAAGTGGGAGGTATCACACTTCCTGATATCAAGTTATACTACAAGGCCATTGTACTCAAAACAGCCTGGTACTGGCATAAGAACAGGCATATAGATCAATGGAACAGAACAGAGAACCCAGAAATAAACCCACAGTTCTATGGACAACTGATATTTGACAAAGGAGGTAAGGAAATACAATGGAGTAAAGACAGCCTCTTTAACAAATGGTGTTGGGAAAATTGGACAGCTACCTGCAAAAAAATGAAACTAGATCATCAGCTTACACCACTCACAAAAATAAACTCAAAATGGATAAAAGACTTGAATGTAGGCCGTGAAACCACAATTATCTTAGAAGAAAACATAGGCAGTAAGCTCTTCGACATCTCTCGGAGCAATATATTTGCTGATTTATCTCCATGGGGAAGTGAAATAAAAGACAGGATAAACAAATGGGACTATATCAAACTAAAAAGCTTTTGCACAGCTAAAGACAACAAGAACAGAATAAAAAGACAAACTACACAATGGGAGAACATATTTGACAATACGTCTGATAAGGGGTTAATAACCAAAATTTATAAAGAACTTGTAAAACTCAACACCAGGAAGACAAACAACCCAATCCAAAAATGGGCAAAAGAGATGAATAGACACTTCTCCAAAGAGGACATACAGATGGCCAATAGGCATATGAAAAAATGCTCAACATCACTAATCATTAGAGAAATGCAAATTAAAACCACAATGAGATATCACCTCACACCAGTCAGAATGGCGCTTATCAACAAAACAACACAGAATAAGTGCTGGCGAGGATTTGGAGAAAAGGGAACCCTCTTGCACTGCTGGTGGGAATGCAGACTGGTGCAGCCACTGTGGAAAACAGTATGGAGATTCCTCAAAAAACTGAAAATCGAACTGCCTTTTGACCCAGCTATCCCACTTTTAGGAATATATCCCAAGGACACCATAGAACGGCTAGAAAAGGAGAAATGTAACCGCATGTTTGTGGCAGCATTGTTCACAATAGCGAAGATCTGGAAACAGCCCAAGTGTCCGTCAGAGGACGAGTGGATTAAAAAACTTTGGTACATATATACTATGGAATACTACTCAGCCATAAGAAATGATGACATCGGATCATTTACAATAACATGGATGGACCTTGATAACATTATACGAAGTGAAATAAGTAAATCAGAAAAAAAACTGAGATGAATCCATACATAGAAGGGACATAAAAATGAGACTCAGAGACATGAACAAGAATGTGATGGCAACAGGGGCGGGGGGTTGGGGGAGGGGGGATGGGGTGAAGAAGGAGAGAGGGGTTAGGGGAGGGGAGGGGCACAAAGAAAACCAGATAGAAGGTGACAGAAGACAATTTAACTTTGCGGGAGGGGTATACAGCACAATCAAATGTCAAAATAATCTATAGATATTTTCTCCCAACATATGTACCCTGATTTATCAATGTCACTGCATTAAATTTAATAAAAAAAAAATAAAAAAAATACAATACCACTTACAATGGCTCAAAAGAGACCCAGGAATGATGTCAGAGTAATGGTGGCATGAGAGATTCTTCTGATCTCTTCCCTTGAAATTTTAACAAATTGAACAACTACAATGCAGTGAAGGAACTCCAGCTGAGCTCGCAGGCATGCCTGAAAGATCCACACACTGTATGGGCTAAAGGTGGGATGAGTTGAAAAGGGGGGGGCAGAAGATAAAACACATTCATGGTGGGATCCGGAAAGGATATAAACTGAGTGACTGGTTTTTTATTTTCTCTCTAATGGGTTTTGGGGAGGAGGGAAGCTCAGGTTGTCTGGATTTTGTCTGAGGGAAACCTGGAGTGGCTGGATCTCCTTCTGTTGGGAGAGTGGTGAGATAAAGGGGCAGAGGAGGAGATAAACCAAAGTGGCCAGAGCATGGGGTTACAACCAGCGTTTCCACAGTCTGCCTACAGCTTGCATTCAGCAGAGACAGAGAAAGCTAAAGATCCTGCCTCCCTCACCTCTTGGTAAGAAGAGTAGCAGAGACAAATCCCACAGCTAGCTCTGCAGATCCACTCTCTCCCCTGAAGAACAGAGGTGCTTCATGTCTGGTCCCCAGGTCTATTGAGACATGGAGAGGAGAACCCAGAAGTCTGAGATCAACATTGTTACAGCTGTAGAGATGAAGCCATAAAGCCCTCACAACACACCCAACCCACTAATGTAACTTTGGCCCCACCTACATTATTACAACAGTAACATCTTAGTGGAGTACAGCCCAATCATAATAGCATGATTTGTTTGGGCAGAAAGCACACCAGGAACCATAGTAAACTTGACTTCATCTGCAATATGGACCTAGTTCCCACCCAGAATTTCACTATAGTGGAAGCGCATGAACACCATGATCCACACATTTGATGAAACCAAAACCATTTCTTATAACAGCAGTTACACCCATTTCTCTGGCTTCATTAGTGAATTTAAATGAATTGGTAGAACTTCCATGTTGGTTGCCCATTCTAATTTATCAAATCAGTCTGTTGAAATATTAAACCTAATATACTCACCTTTTAAGAGGGTCACTTTGTATTTTGTATTTTTATCTCCAAACAGAAGCTCTTTTGATATCACAAAGTCAACTAAGATATGTCCTGGCAATAAGTCATTCTGGTTTTTACTGAGTACATTTCAAATAACTTTGGTTACAGTTCTTCAATGTTCAGTGCTGGTATCTTCAAATATGGCTGTTCCTTGAGGCAATAGTCTGATATCTGTTACAACTTCTTTACTATTTCTATCCTTGATTATGAGTTCCACATCTTCTTCAAGTTGTAAGGCTTCTAAGTCACCCTAAAATTCACTTCAGTGAAAGAATATCTCTTTTACAACATCACTTCTTTTAATAAGCCTAAACACCTTCTTCATGCAAACAGTAGGATTGTTTCTTTTTTAACAGCATAATGTTTTTGAGCACTTATAGCATTAAAATGTTTATTATTATCAATAAAAAAGTTTATTTTATCTCTGGGTTCCAGCTGAACATTCCTCCACATCTTCAGTAAGTCAGATAAAACACTTTCTGTCCATTCATTTGCTCTTCAGGGAGGGTTTCTGCTTTCATCTTTACCAGTTTAACAACCCTGGGTTTCCTGGGCCACAGGTCAGATATTACTTCTAATATAACATCATCTCCTAGTTTTAAGTCCTACAGGTTCTCATAATACTATAAACCGTGTAGGAAAAGTCTAGCTTGACATTCTGAAGACTGAGTGAATCCGTAAGACATTATCAGCTTTTCAGTAACCCCAGTTCCACACAGTGCTGCTGAAGTGCCACTGTGTTACCCATTGTGTTCATTGTTGTGGAGACGTGTGGATCAAAGCTCAAATCACAGTGATAAAGAAATATTGCACTTTCAGTGGTATTTGTTGATTATTTTCAACACATTTTAAAGAATTAAAGTTGCTAGTATTTAAAAAAGTTAGAGAAAATGACTTATCAAGCTAATAAAGAATACACTTGCTGCTGCAGCAGGCAGTCTCAGAGTACAGCTCTGAAGAAAGCAATGACTACCAGCAGTGCAGGGAAGTGCTCTTTCAAAGCTTTGAGTAGGCACAGACTTCTTGTTTCAGATCAAGTGTTGTGGGCTCTTCTTTGGTCCTGTTGGTTGTTTTAGAGCTTTGTTCCTTGTCTGATGTAAACTTGAAGGAGCAGTTTTAAGTGGTAAAGTCTGTTCTATTATACTTTATACTCAACAGGTCAGTGCCTCTGTCTTAATCAACAGCTCAGCACCCTCTCTACTGTGCCGCCATAAGCAGCGTAGCTCAGTATACAGTGTTAATTTTGTTTTTAGATTCCACATATAAGTGAAATCATATGGAATTTGTTTTCATCTGTTATAATCTCTAGGCCCATCTATATTTTTGCAAATGGCAAGATTCCCATCTTTCTTTATGGCTGATTAATATTTCATTGTCTATATGTCCCACTTCTTTACCCATTTGTCTACCAATGGACATTCAGTTTGCTTCCATATCTTGGCTATTGTAAATAGTGCTGCAATAAAAATAAGGATGTCTTTTTGAATTATTGTTTTGGGTTTTTTCGAATAATACTCAGAGATAGAATTGCTAGGTCTTTCTCTGTCTCCTAGTACAACCTTTATTTTAAAGTATTTTGCCTGATGTAAGTATTGCTGCTCCTTATTTCAGTTTTATTTGTTCTTATAGTTTCATCAATAGCATGCTAATAACTTATGTGTGTTTATGTGTGTATATGTATATTTATTGGGAGTTGATTGGCACAGAATCAACTCCCAATAAATATTTGTTAAATGAATGAAGTATAATTACTGTGACATTTACTCCCATATCTTGATAGTCTGATTTTCCCCACCTGAAGTTTAAGAAGTTTGTTGTCTGTTGAATTTTGACCAAAAATCTAACCCTGTATTTATTCTGTTGAATCCCTTTGTTCAAATGTTTTCTATGGCCTGACCTGTGGTGGCGCAGTGGATAAAGCGTCGACCTGGAACGCTGAGGTCGCCGGTTCGAAACCCTGGGCTTGGCACATATGGGAGTTGATGCTTCCTGCTCCTCCCCTCCCTCTCTCTCCTTCTCTAAAATGAATAAATAAAACCTTTAAAAAAATGTTTTCTATGACCAGGCAGTGGCGCAGTGGATAGAGCATCAGACTGGAATGCGGAGGACGCAGGTTCGAGACCCCGAGGTCGCCAGCTTGAGCGCGAGCTCATCTGGTTTGAGCAAAGCTCACCAGCTTGGACCCAAGGTCGCTGGTTTGAGTAAGGGGTTACTCAAACTCCTGAAGGCCCATGGTTAAGGCACATATGAGAAAGCAATCAATGAACAATTAAGGTGTTGCAACGAAAAACTGATGATTGATGCTTCTCATCTCTCTCTGTTTCTGTCTGTCTGTCCCTATCTAGCCCTCTCTCTGACTCTCTCACTGTCTCTGTAAAAAAAATGTTTTCTATAATATTGGAAGATTTTATTTAGAATTTAAGGAGTAGCTCAACATAATTTCTCTCATTAAATTCATGAATAATGACTCACCTACTAATTTATAATGCTCAGAAAAATTAGGGGATATTTATAAAACAAATATGAAGCAATAAAATATCCCCTAGATAAACAGATAATTCTTGAGTGCCTAAAATGTACCAACCTTCTTATAACACTGAAGAATATGAACTTTTGAACCAACTTTTAAATATGGGAAGATTAGAGAGAAAAGGAAAATTCAAGAGAAGCTAATGGCTGAGAATCATTGTGAATATCACTGAAATAAAGCAATAAAACAATTATAACCTTTCTGGGATTGTTACAGGACCAGAAAAAATGATGAGTACAGAGGTTTTAAAACAAATATTATCAATTTCAGATATGAGGAAAGAGCCTTTCAAAAGATTCCTGACTGGCCCTGGCCGGTTGGCTCAGCAGTAGAGCGTCGGCCTGGCATACGGGGGACCCGGGTTTGATTCCTTGCCAGGGCACATAGGAGACGTGCCCATTTGCTTCTCCACCCCCCACCCCCTCCTTCCTCTCTGTCTCTCTCTTCCCCTCCTGCAGCCAGGGCTCCATTGGAGCAAAGATGGCCTGGGCGCTGGGGATGGCTCCTTGGCCTCTGCCCCAGGCGCTGGAGTGGCTCTGGTCGCCGCAGAGTGACGCCCCGGAGGGGCAGAGCATCGCCCCCTGGTGGGCAGAGCGTCGCCCCTGGTGGGCGTGCCAGGTGGATCCCGGTCGGGCGCATGCGGGAGTCTGTCTGACTGTCTCCCCGTTTCCAGCTTCAGAAAAAAAAAAAAAAAAAAAAAAAAAAAAAAAAAAAAAAAGATTCCTGACTGACTTTTGGCCTGGTTTTGGTTATGCAGTTCATTTATTCAGTCACAAGAGGGGGTTGCTTCATCTGCAAACAACATTATTTTTCGGAGAGCAGGGCAGGTAAGTTTATATTTTCCAGATACATTCAACAGAAAGCAGAAAAAATGGCTTAGACAAGCTGTCGTTCATAATTTCTCACTGAATGTGTTTGATCAAGGATTCAGAGGCCCGTAACCCAAAAGACCAAGTCCTTTCCATAAACTTCTTAAACAACTTTCTCTCAGTTTTCTCTCCCTGATTATCCCTTACCTATTTTTATACTGATTTTTCTCCTCTCCACTAACTTTTCTATCATCTTTACTTCCTCTACCTTTTTTGTTTCCCCTTCTTTCTTTTTTTTCTGCTTTACCATCTCTGGTGCACAACATCCATAGCTTGGTCATAGGGAAAGTGAATATTAAGGACATCTGGAATAAGAATGGAAGTGAGTACCATTTGTGTCATCAGGTGCTAGGTCAAAAGTAGATGCATTATAAACTGTTTATCTAGATGATAGTAGGTATATGAGTCCAGGGAACTCTATAGAAAACCTGAGCTTCAAAAGGTTAAATTTTTAGTCTCATTGTTATTAATTTTTCTAATCCCCATGAGCACATCACCAACTACTTTTGAATTTCACATGCATTTTCTGAAATGTGAATGGAAATTTCATCTCCTTACAGCACAGAGCTCAGTACGGTTTTTATGGGATTAAATGATACTTTGCTCAAGCGCCATAAAGCATCAGTCAAATTCTTTGATGTACAGTATAGAGAAAAAAATGATAAAAGAAAGGTTCTGGATAGATGCAACCTTGTGGTTGATTTTTCTTATCTAGAGCCAAACTTTAACCTCACAAATAATTTTAGTAGGCATCTTGTGAATTGAAAGTGTCTGGTTGACATTCTCACCTTCTTTTTGTGGACATGAGTAAAACAGAGGAGGAAGACCTAGAGAAGGAACTGCTCTGTCATTGGCTGACAGGATACTGGCAACAACACAGTGGTAGCTGCTCTTGTAAGTCTTTACTAGTAGCTGTTGCTTCTGCTATCTTAATCAGAAAGACTGAGCTCTGGGCCCATGATCCTAGTTTATCATTGAATATGAGGCTGGTGACAGGAATAACTGTGTTTCTTATATTGGGTAAGTTTCCTGTGTTTATCAAAAGAGATCTTGAAGAGTTATTTGCTATTTCCTTTTCATGCTATAGATAGAATTGAAAACTGATCTATGTATTTGTCTAAGGAAAACAAACTTGTATATAATAGATTAAATCATAACTATGATTCCAGAAGAGTCACTTTTAGTGTTTAGATTATAAGAAATCTCTGGGTTTTCTCAGCCACAGACCCACAGAATAGAACCTATGGAGTCTCCAATTTTTGGCGTGTGTCTTTTTATTTATTTATTTATTTTTGTGACAGAGACAGAAAGGCAGAGAGAAAGACTGATAAGGACAGATAGACAAGAAGGGAGATAGATGAGAAGCATCAATTCTTCATTGAGGCTCTTTAGTTGTTCATTGAGTGCTTCTCATATGTACTTCCTGGGTTTACAGGAGACCAAATTGACCCTTGCTCAAGCCAGCGACCTTGGGCTCAAGCTGGTGACCCTTGCTCAAACCAGATGAGTTCGTGCTCAGTTTGGCGACCTCGGGGTTTCTGCATCCCAGTTCAATGCTCTATCCACTGTACCACTGCCTGGTTAGGCTTTGGCATGTATCTTTGATCTCTATGACAAACTCTAATGATAGTTTTGCATTCTAGCAGGACATAAATAAAAACGATGTAGTATGGGGTAGGGCCAAAGAATTTTAGGAGTGTTGTGTCCTTTATTGATAGGAACTAATTTAAATTTCTTAACCCCTTAGGGACTGTGATTGATGCTAAGATTACCCAGCCCAACTCTATGGAATATGCTGAAGGAAAGGATGTGAATCTGCCTTGTAACCACTCTACCATTGGTGGACAAGACTATATTTATTGGTATCGACAAAATCCCAACCAGATCCTACAATATATAATTCATGGTTTACAAAATAATGTGACTAAGAACATGGCCTTACTGACCATTGCAACAGACAGAAAGTCCAGTACATTGATCCTACCCCAGGTTACCCTGAGAGACTCTGCTGTGTACTACTGTGCTCTGACAGACACAGTGGGACAGATGGGGCTGCACCTGTGCAATATCTCCCAGGCAAGTGAAGGTGGGGGAGGCAGCAGCCATTGTGAGTGAATCTAGAGCCATCTGGGAGAGTCAGAGAGCAACAAGAAAGAAGAAAAATGAAGGAAAGGAAACAGGGTGAACATGAATAAGGAAAAGAGGGAAGACAAAATAAAGGGAGAGAGAATAAGGAATTAGTGCTTCACTTGTTGATTTGACTGAGAAGTAGGAAGAAACTAAGAATTATAATTTTAACATAACAATCAAGTACAGAGGTATTGAGAATTTCTCATAGCTCCTTCTCATCTCAAAACAATGTTGATTTTAGTATTTAGTCTCAATAAAAACAGGGAAGAAAATTAAAATAAATCGACTTTTCCAGAAGATGTCTTTCATTTGGATTCAATAGTAAGTCCAAATTTGAAAATGCATACTTATTATTGTTGTTCTACTTACCAGAAGCAAATTTCTCTTTCTATGAGAGAAATCTGAAAAAAAATTTTGTGTTGTTGCTGGTCAAGAGCATGCATATCTGTGATAAGGAAGTTTTTTTTTTTTGAAAGAAACAAGTGAGTGAATATTATTTTTAAAATTTATCTAGACATCCTGGATCTATAAAGAGTTTTCATAATTTTTTAAAATATTTTTAAAGCAACACATACATCCATCTCATCCTAAAAGACTCAGACAGAGACCTGGCGGGTGGCTCAGGGGATAATGCATTGGCCAGGAGCCAAGGTCACAGGTTCGTTCCTTGGTCAGGGCACATACGAGAGGCAATCAATGAGTGCACAACTATAATAAATGGAACAACTAAGTGAAATGATGAGTTAATGCTTCTCTCTCTCTCTGTTTTTTCTTCTCTCCCAAATCAATGGAAAAATAAATAAATAAATAAATGACTCAGGCAGAACTAAAATAAAAGCACCTAGTGATATCTCCATTTTATCATTGCTCCCACTGTCTTTCTCAGTTTAAGATTGTTAAAAATATTATATCAGCCTATTTTTTAAATAAATAATTTCATGCAACTACAATCACATTTATATATGTACACACAAATACAACTTGCTGTGAACATTAAATTTATTTAAATATTTTGTGCCTGACCAGGCATTGGCGCACTGGATAGAGCGTTAGACTGGGATGTGGAGGACCCAGGTTTAAGACCCCAAGGCCGCCAGTTTGAGCATGGGTTCATCTGGTTTGAGCAAAGCTCACCAGCTTGGACCCAAGGTCGCTCGGTCTGCTGTAGCCCCACGGTCAAGGCACATATGAGAGAGCAATCAATGAACAACTAAGGTGTCGCAATGAAAAACTAATGATTGATGCTTTTCATCTCTCTCCATTCCTGTCTGTCCCTATCTCTCTCTCTCTGTCTGTCTGTCTCTCTCTCTCTGTCTCTGTAAAAAAAAATTAAAAATTTTTGCAACTTACCTTTTGTTTTTCACTTAATAGTGTCCTGGAGACAATTCTACAGTAGGAAAAAGTATAGAAGTCTATTCATTCTTTTCTATGCTTATATAGTACTTTGAAACAATTTATTATTTAATCAATTAATTTTCTATTGATGGATATCTGTATCTATTTCTCTGCTGTCATATAAAACATTTTCTTATGCATTTTTGTAAATTCATTTTTTGTATGAATGCAAAATTATCTATTTTAATAAAATTTCTGAAATTAAAACTGCCAAGTCAAAGAAAAGCATATTTAAAATTTTTTGAGAAAATGACAATTTGCTCTCCATATAGTATAAACAATTATTCTTCAATCTTTAGGGAGTGAGAAAGTTTACTTTACATTCTTATACAAATTGAGAATTATCTTATTTTTTATTTTAATAACCCAAATATAGTTTATCTCTTTGTATAATACTTTTCTGATTTCTAGTGATTTTGAATAATTTTTCTCCATATATTAGCACTCTGTAATTTGCTCTTGATCATACTTATTCTTAACTTTAGAAGATTTTTCTATTAGGTATTTCTCTTTTTATTTGTAGAAATTATTTCTATATCTCAGAGAGTACTTTGCTTTTATATTTGTTTTACTATTTTATTCTAACATGCTACCTTTTATTTTGTTTATTTTTCAATGTGGTTGTCTTTCATTTTACCATTATCCAATAACAAATATTTATTTCTTTTTTACTTCAAAGGTGAGTTTCTTTTTAGGAAAGCCATAAATATATTTTATCTTTTGATTTTTACTAGCATTTTGTGAGGTGAGAATTATTTTGATATCTGTATTATGTATTAGATATCTAAGCATCAAAGAGATTTAAAAACTTGCCAACATTACAGTCTTAATAAATATTAGCATCAATTTTTTTCATTTACCTTTAAAACTGAGATCTTCAAACTTCAAAATCTGAGCACATGGTGTTTAATCTTGTTTTACTCGAAGCCATAGAACAGAGACAACCTTAAAATAATGAACCAAATGGAAAGTCAATGGAATGAATTATAAGTACCCATTCCAGAAGTTGATACATATTTTAAAGCAAAATATCAAATATCAGAGTAAAAATCCTGAGTTATGAGTTGAGAAAAGCAACGGTTCCTAATTCTATAAAGAGATAGTGCTAGGCCTCCTAAATATTTAAATGGCAGCAGAAATATTTGTTGTTAATTGTAGAGAGATACTAAAATATCCTTAGCTCTTTACTAGCCATATGTTTCCTAAAGCAGAACAGACATAGATAAAATTAGTACACAAGGCAGAGAAAATAAGAGAGAGAAATTCTTATCCTTGATGTGAACAGCATTCAAGATATTCTGGGATCTTCAAAAAAGCTGACAAATTTATCCTGGTAGAAAGGATGTATACATATTAATGTAAAACAAAAAGATCTTAAAAAACAAAACAAACTGATAAAAAATGCAATAGTCTTAAGCAATTACTTTACAAAAGAAGATGCTCAAATGACAAATAAACATGCCTTTTGTATAAAGTAAAAAAAACCACACACATAAGTAATCTATACCGGTGTTTTTCAACTGCTAGTCCACAAACCAGTGCCTGTCTACCAGAAATTTTGTGCCCATCCACGAAAGAGTTAACCACCCTTATATTGTATGAATGTTATAGACCCAATGATCCTAGCTGAATTTGCTTATGCGCAGGAAGATTTCTGACTTAGCAGTCCCTGAAAGAATTCTTTTATTTTCATGGGCCCCAAGTATAAAAAAGATGAAAACCAGTGACCTATCCTGTTAGAAGTCAGAACAGTGTTAATTATAGAACAGAATAATAAAGGTCATAGAGGGAGTTGTGAAATGTCAGCGATGCTCTGTCTCTTTATCTGGATGCTTATTATAAGGGTGTGTCAATATTTTGAAAATTTATCAAGCTGTACACTGATATCTATACTTTCCTTTTTACATATTTTACCCCAGTAAAACATGTAATATGCTACCATGTCCTCATATTAATTATAAAGTGATATGTAAGCTTAAGATAAAATTCCAGGCCCTGGCCGGTTGGCTCAGTGGTAGAGCGTTGGCCTGGCGTGCAGAAGTCCCAGGTTCGATTCCCGGCCAGGGCACACAGGAGAAGCACCCATCTGCTTCTCCACCCCTCCCCCTCTCCTTCCTCTCTGTCTCTCTCTTCCCCTCCCGCAGCTGAGGCTCCACTGGAGCAAAGATGGCCCGGGTGCTGGGGATGGCTCCTCGGCCTCTGCCCCAGGCAATAGAGTGGCTCTGGTCGCAACAGAGCGACGCCCCGGAGGGACAGAGCATCGCCCCCTGGTGGGCAGAGCATCGCCCCCAGGTGGGCGTGCCAGGTGGATCCCGGTCGGGCGGATGCGGGAGTCTGTTTGACTGTCTCTCCCCGTTTCTGGCTTTGGAAAAATACAGGAAAAAAAAAATTCCAGGTTATTTAATTTAATTCTAGTTTTTCTTTTTTGTAACTAAAATATATGAGTAAGAACACATTTGTTAAACAAACATGCCTTTAGACCACTGGTTCCCAACCCTCAGGTCATGGACCGGTACCGGTCCCTGGACCATTTGGTACAGGTCGCAGAGAAAGAATAAATAACTTACATTATTTCTGTTTTATTTATATTTAAGTCTGAACTATGTTTTATTTTTAAAAAATGACCAGATTCCCTCTGTTACATCCATCTAAGACTCACTCTTGATGTTTGTCTCGGTCACATAATACATTTATCCATCCCACCCTAAAGGCCGGTCTGTGAAAATATTTTATGACATTAAACTGGTCCGTAGCCCAAAAAAGGTTGGGACCACTGCTTTAGACCATGACTAAAATCTGGTCCTCTATTAAAATACCATAAATCAGTGGTCCTCAACCCTCGGGCCGTGGACCGGTATTGGTCCGTGGGCCATTTGGTACCGGTTCGCAGAGAAAGAATAAATAACTTACATTATTTCCGTTTTATTTATATTTAAGTCTAAACAATGTTTTATTTTTTAAAAATGACCAAATTCCCTCTGTTATATCCGTCTAAGACTCACTCTTGATGCTTGTCTCGGTCACATAATACACTTATTTGTCCCACCCTAAAGGCTGGTCCGTGAAAATATTTTCTGACATTAAACCGGTCCATGGCCTAAAAAAGGTTGGGGACCACTGCCATAAATGACAAATGTCTTTCCTCTGTCTGGGATGCAAACATAGTACTTTTTTTTAATTAAAAATTTTTGTTTAGAGAATTAACTTTAACATGGTGACATTGATCAATAAGAGTACATAGGTTTCAGATAAACATTTCCATAGCATTTGAACTGTTGATTATGTTGTATACCCATCACCCAAAGTCAAATTATTTTCTATCACCTTATATTTGTCCTTATTTACAACCTTCCCCTACCCCCTTTCCCATCCCTTTTCCCCACACTCCCTTCCCCAGTAACCACTTCACTTTTAACTATGTCTACGAGTCTCGGTTTTATATCCCACCTATGTGTGAAATCATACAGTTCTTAGCTCAGAAAGAGCTCAGGTATAACTCAGTATAACATTCTCAAGGTCCATCCGTTTTGTCATGAATGTTACTATGTCATCATTTATTATGATAGAGTAGTATTCTATTGTATATATGTACCACATCTTTTTTATCCAATCCTCTATTGAGGGAAACTTTGGTTGTTTCCATGCCTTGGCCACTGAGAATAATGCTGTGATGAACATGGGGGTGCATGTGTCATTATGTACCATTTTTTTTTGAGTTTTGGGGGTAGATAGCAAGTAGAGGGATTGCTGGGTCATATGGTAATTCTATTCTTAATTTTTTGAGGAACCACCATACTTTCTTCCATAATGGTTGTACTAATTTGCATTCCCACCAGCAGAGAATGAGGGTTCCTTTTTTTTCACAGCCTCTCCAACACTTGTTATTACCTGTCTTGATGATAATAGCCAATATAACAGGTGTGAGGTGATTTCCCATTGTAGTTTTGATTTGCATTTTTTGAATAGCTAGTGAAGATGAGCATCTTTGCATCTTTTCATATATCTGTTGGCCATTTGTCCATCCTCTTGGGAGAAGCATCTGTTCAGGTCCTCTCTCCAGTTTTTAATTGGATTGTTTGATTGTTTGTTGCTAAGCTTTGTGAGTTCTTTATATATTTTGGATATTAACCCCTTATCAGAGCTGTTTGCACATATCATCTAGCATTTAGTTGGCTGCCTATTTGTTTTGTTGTCAGTTTCTTTTGCTGTGCAGAAGCTTTTTAGTTTGATATAATCCTATGCATTTATTTTTGCCTTTACTTTCCTTGCCTTTGGGGTCAAATTCATAAATTGAGCCAAGGTCTTTGAGTTTAGTACTTATGTTTTCTTCTATGTAATTTATTGTTTTGGATCTTATATTTAGGTCTTTGATCCATTCTTTTGCATGTGAATTTCCAATTTTCCCAGAACCATTTATTAAAGAGAGACAAAAATACAGTGATGGAAAATAATTTGACTTTGGGTGATGGGTACACAGCATAATCAATAGTTCAAATGTTATAGAAATGTTTACCTGAAACCTATGTACTCTTCTTATTGATGAATATCACCCTATTAAACTTAATTTTCTAAATAAAATTTATTTTTTATTAAGTGAGAGGTGGGGAGGCAGAGATAGACTTCCCCACATGCACCATGACCAGGATCTACCTGGCAAGCCCCCCCTACCAGGCAATGCTCTGCCTGTCTGGGCTGCTGCTCTGTTGCTCAACAACTGAGCTACTTTATCACCTGAAGTGAGGACATGAAGCCACCCTCAGTGCCCGCGATCAACTTTGCTAGAACCAATTGAGCCATGGCTGCAGGAGGGGAAGAGAAAGTGTGAGGAGAAGGGTGGATAAGCAGATGGTCACTTCTCTTCTGTGTCCTGGTTGGTAATTGAATCCAGGGCTTCTATATGCTGGGATGATGCTCTACTACTGAACCAACTGGCCAAGGCCTTAAATAAAAATTTTTGAAAAAGAAATTCTCTTAGAGAATTTCCTAATAATGGGGGGGGTTATGCATATGTGGTAGGAAGGGATATATTGAAAGTTCTGTACCTCTTCATTTTTGTGTGACCCTAAAATGTCTGAAAGAAATAAAATGTTTAAAAACTTAACTCAGACTTACATGAAATAGTTTTGCTTGAAAAGTTAAAGCATTGAGACAAATGACTTATTGAATGTGTATGTATTACATCAGTGGTCCCCAACCCCTGGGCCGCAGACCAATTCTGGTCCGTGGGCCATTTGGTAGCGGTCCGCAGAGAAACATGACCTAAGAAAATTTTTTTTAGCTTTTTAAAATAAGAGATCCCAACATTTCATTTAGCACTGGATATCAAAAACAATCTAACCAGCCCTGGCTGAGTATTTTGAACCCCCTAAGTACCTTTGCAAGGAGAAAGTTCAGAAGACAGAATGCAATTAAGTTGTTTTAGAGAGTGCTTCTTGTTTGCATTTTAGTAAGCTCATCCTCCTCTTCTAGGTTCTTTCAGTTGTCAATATTAAAAAATTTTTTTTTCCAACAAGATCTATATGATGTAATACAGTGGTCCCCAACCTTTTTTGGGCCATGGACTGGCTTAATGTCAAAAAATATTTTCACGAACTGGCCTTTAGGGTGAGATGGATAAATGTATCATGTGACTGAGACAAGTGTCAAGAGTGAGTCTTAGATGGATGTAATAGAGGGAATCTGGTCATTTTTTAAAAATAAAACATTGTTCAGACTTAAATATAAATAAAATGAAAATAATGTAAGTTATTTATTCTTTCTCTGCGGACCGCTACCAAATGGCCCACGGACCAGTATCGGTCTGCAGCCTGGGGGTTGGGGACCACTGATATAATACATACACATTCAAGAAAAAAGTCTCCAGAAGAACATCCTGCCTACCTACAGTTCAGCCATGGAGCCACCTCAATTTCTCTGCCTGTGATGATATTCACACTCAGCTGCAAAGTCCCATTTTATTCCATTTTAGTATGAGCTTGGGTTGCCCTTGATCTGTCACTGATTACAAAAGAAATAAAAATGCAGATAAGAACTCATCCTGAGAATCAAGTCTGACACTGAAGAGGTCTCAGAGTTGGTTATACCCACTAGACTGAATGTGGTTGTGAAAATGGTCTTAGAGATCCGGGGTTGCAGGACAATCTCACCATTCTAACTTGATTCTACATTGTGCACAGTGAGTCTTCAACAAATATTTGTTTTTGTTTAATAGCATAAAATAATTTTAGACCCCCAAGAGCCTTAAAATCCCCTAGACCAACCTTATTTTACTAGGACAGGGATTAAGTCAAAATACAAGTATAAAATAATTAGATAATAAATGATCTGGGAGTATTTAATAAATGAATTGTATTTCCTCACTTCCTCTGTAGTACTCTATCTTCTGCTTCTTTCCTATGGGACCATACTGATGCACCAAGAGACACTGTCTAATGGAAGTCCAGCTACTTAGATCTGTGAAGTTTGGGTCTATGGAAGCCATGGTCAATAATTTTGAACGCCTGAATGGAGAATCTCAATTTATGTAAATGTTTGACACCTTGGGTGGGAAAGGAGACTCAGGCTGAGTCATTGTTGTTACCAGCAAATCAGTCCATCACTCACTGGATACTGTAAGAGGAAGCAAAAGATGATGATGCTGTCATAAATATCCAGAAGTATTTCCAAGCACTTCCTTGAAAATAGCATATATATTTATAATATTAATATTATCTCAAGTGAACATTCCTTGAAGGCACGATATAGATATAATAAGCAAAACTCACTCATCAGCAAAAATGATAATTGGAATTAGAAATCTCCTAGCAGTTCATGAAGATGCTAGACAAAGGTTTTCCAGGTCAACTCATTGAAAATAAGTAAAGCAGTAGTCTATAAAATAATTATGGAGCTGAAAACTTTGTCCAAGTGATGGCTATGTCTGTGCTATAGTTAATATTGATATATGAAACACTGATTTTCATATGATTGGTAACATTTACACCATTTCATTCAGTTCTGTATACCATACTTTAAAAGGACAAATACTGATTTAAATCTCTCTAAAAAACAAAAAGATAAAGAGGGAAATCTGCTCAGGGAAGGGTTGAGAAATCTTATGGGAATTGGTTGGGAGAATGGAAGACTCTCAATATTCAGAAGTTTTACATAAATAAAAATATATGTTCTATGAATAAATTTATATATATATATATTGAGTTGATTCTTCATCATAGCTATCTTTAAAACTTCAAAGATATAAGATATGGAAGAGAGATCAGATTTATTCTATGTAATTCCAAGAACCAGTGAGTTCAAATGACAGGAAAGAAGTGTCCACTTCTGGAAATGAGGTATTGAATAGTTTTGGTTTCCCAGGGACCATTTCTCATGATCAGTTCTTTAAGGGCAGCTCCTGTTTGTATTATTTCCTTAGCAGACAAAGGCAATATTTACTTTTCCCTAAAATTATACTCACAGAAGTAATCAGAAAATTTAAAGAAATTTAAGTAAATAAAAAAGGAATTTTGGCAGACAAAGGTAATTCTGGAAACTCACAAGACTGAAAGACTTTATGAATATCTTGGGGAAAGAACATTGTAGTGGAGTTTGGGAGAAAAGTGATGGAGTATGGAATCTGATCCAGTAATGGCTAGGGAAGCAGGAGTACATGCCGGGAAAGTTGGCTCATACTTGAGAAGAAATTCTACTGAAGATATGAGTCAGTAATTGCATTTTAGGACATGCCACTCATCTTGATATAAGAATATAAAATCACCTCAAGAGTCAACTTACACGTGATTTTATTTTCAGATACTTCAGCCCAATATTTTCTCAGAAGTTGTACTTTTTTTTCAGAAATTTAAGACACTGCATTAGAATAGATTTCTTAAAGTGGGTCTGATTTCTTACTGCCATTCAACACAATCTGAGGATAAATTTGTTTTCTATGGTTGAAATATTATTATGTCATGGAAGATATCCCCCTGCTCTTTTATCAAGGGGATTCAATCCTGTACTTATAATCACAGTCATCTTAACTGAGGAAAGCCTCCTAATTTCCACTTTGGTACTATCAGGTCTCTGAGAATAGCGCGGTCACAGGCAAGATCAGCTTAGAGAAACAGAGTTTGAGATCATAGATATTTGAAATATCCAATCTTCTCCTTCATATACAGATCTTTAACTTACATATTTATTTTTTCATAACAGACAGATGCTAGGTATAACTGAAAAGGAAGGATTATTTATTTTTTATGAAAAAAAAATCAATTAGCCTGACCAGGCTGTGGCACAGTGGATAGAGTGTCAGACTGGGATGCAGGGGACACAGGCTCAAAACCTCAAAGTCACTGGCTTGAGCATGAGCTCGTCTGGTTTGAGTGTGGGCTCACTAGCTTGAACACAGGTTCACTGACTTGAGTGTGGGATAATAGACATGAACCTATGGTCACTGGCTTGAGGCCAAAGATTGCTGGCTTGAAGCCCAAGGTTGTTGGTTGAGCAAGGGGTCACTTGCTTTGCTGTAGCCCCCTGGTCAAGGCACATATGAAAAAGCAATCAATGAACAACTAAGGTGCTGTGGTGAAGAATTAATGCTTCTCATCTCTCTCCCTGTTTGTCCCTTTTTCTGACTCTCTCTGTCTCTGTCAAAAAATTTGTTTTCAATTACAGTTTATCCAATATTATTTGTATTAGTTTCAGGTATACAGCAAAGTGGTTAGAAAATGCTGTATTTTATAGAGTGGTCCCCATGTTTCTTCAGGTACCCACCTGGCCCCATACAAAGTTATCAGGATATTATTGACTATATCCTCCATGTTGTACTCTACATATCTGTGACTATTCTGTCACTACCTATTTGTACTGCTTAATGCCTTCACTTTTTTCACCCAGTCCCCCAATTCCTCTCCACTCAGACAACTGTCAGTCTTTTCTCTGTATCTATGAGTCTTTATTCTGTTTGTTTATTAGATTCCATGTTTAAGTGAAATCATTTGGTATTTGTCTTTCTCTGACTGCTTTATTTCCTTTAGCATAGTACCTTCAAGGTCCATCTATATTGTCACAAAAGGTAAGATTTTATTTATTTTTAGGTCCAAATAGTATTCCATTGTGTGTATGTACCACAGATTGAAAAGGAAGCTTTTCTATTTTGTCTGTTTACAAGAGTGAAACATGGCATTTCCCTGATTTCAAACAAGTAAACCCAGGTCATTGCTGAATAAATACAAATAGCATCTGCCTCTTTCCAAAATATTAACAACGATTCAGTAGTGTGCAGGGATATAATCTTGATCACTATATTTTTTCTTATTCTCTGATCTGACTTAATTTGACACATTGCTTTTTTTGTGTTATTTTAAAAATGTTATATCCATCTCTAAATTTTCTTCAACACCAACAAACATGGAAATATTTTTAAGTCAATATAATTCATTATTTTTTAATTTTAAATTTGTTTAAAAATTTATTATTTGACATGGTTTCAAGTGTACAACCCAACCTAACACCATCTACACACCACATCATGCCCTGAGTCTCTCAGGCACAGTGTAAGAACATTTAACCATGGAGTGCCATAGCTAAAAATGTGACCACAAGGGGGTAGTGCAACCCTGCTGATGCCAAAGGTGTGTAGGGTTCATTTTAGTGCATTTTGAATGAACAGGCTTTGGCAGAAGCATAGTCTTCTTATTGGCTGAGTAGAGAATGTGAGAAACCACTATCACTTAGGAAAGAAGGGATAACTTTTTAAGAGCAGTAGCTCCCCTTGTTGTAAATTGCAGGGTCAGAATTGATCAGAAGTGTGAAGGATGATGAAGACATCTGTTGGAAATTTACTCATATTTTTGATTTTGCAGCTGGCCTGTGAGTTGAGCGTTTATGGAAAACAGAATATATTGGTGGATATTCTTTAGTTACTGTAGAAAAAGGAAATTCCAAAGCATAATGACCTGGTCACTCATTTCCTTTTTCTGACTCTTTCTTTTTGCACAGGGGTCAGCAGAGAAGAGGAAGTGAATCAGCATCTTTCTACCCTGAGTGTCCAGGAGAGAAATACCGCTGTTATCACCTGTTCTTATTCAGACAGTGCCTCAGTCTACTTTCCTTGGTACAAGCAAGAAGTTGGAAAAGGTCCCCAGCTCATTATAGACATTCGTTCAAATAAGAACACAAACCAGGATAAAAGACTCACTGTTTTATTGAATAAGACAGAGAAATATCTCTCCTTGCAAATTGCAGCCATCCAACCTGCAGACTCAGCTGTCTACTTCTGTGCAGCAAGTGCACATTGCTTCCCAGGCACCTGTATCCTGTAGAGAAACCTCTGCTTTCAGACAGATCTTCAAGCATAGCATTTGTGAAATTGCCTGTCTGCCAGTGGAAACTAATGTGTTTCATACTAAAAACACATAATAAGAAGGTTGGTTTCAAGATGATCCAGAAAGGGTTAGAACATTATTTTCAATGACTGTTGCATATGGATTCTTGAAGGGAGTTAATAAAGTTTAATTTTGAGTTTTAGGCTTTACAGATGACTTTATATAGGTATTTGTTATTAGAACTTCTGTCTTATTTTTAGAAAACCTTAGTATCAATATAATAATCCTTACTATAAGTGGGCTTTTAAATATTGTATTTTAAGAACAGCATTTATTATTTTTCTAATTATAAATCATATGACAAATATAAAAAGATGTATAATAAAAATATGAAATTGATACTGATTTAATCAGGTAATATTGCTAATATTTAAATGACTTTTTCATCAATTTTTATTAATCTAACCATGTAATTAGGATCATGATTTTTTTCATTGAATTGTATACCTTAAATTTAGCATTTATTTCAAGTCTTCTCCCACATTTGTTTTTCATAGCTATGTGAGAGATTTTAATAAATTATAGTTTTTTTTAAGTTTTCAACTTTTTATTAATCCACTGACCTAACATTCTTTATTTTTTAACATTTTTTAAATTATCTGTGTTTACATAGATTCTAGGGTCACCCTGAATGCCTTCCCCCTCCCTCCTATTCCCCTCAACATCTCTCCTGCCCCCTCCCTACAGCACCCTCACCCCTTCCCTTCAGGTTTATCCCATCCTATCATCCCCTTTCCCTCTGTCCGCTTTCCCTCTGGTCCCTTTGATCCCTCCTCTGTCTCAATTCCGTTCCTCAGTTTTCATTATTCCTTGGATTCCTCAAATGAGTGAGGTCATATGATATTTTTCTTTCTCTGCCTTGCTTATTTCACTCAACATAATAGTTTCTAGATCTCTCCATATTGTTGCAAAAGGTAATATTTCCTTCGTTTTCATGGCCCCATAGTATTCCATTGTGTGTGTGTATGTGTGTGTGTGTGTGTGTGTGTGTGTGTGTGTGTATATATATATATATATATATATATATATATATACACACACACCATAACTTTTTAATCCACTCGTCCACTGACCGACACTTGGGCCGTTTCCAGATCTTCGCTATTGTGTATAATGCTGCCATAAACATGGGGTTGTATATATTTTTTCAGTCAGTGATATGGTGTCCTTGGGATGTATTCCTATAAGTGGGATGGCTGGGTCAAAGGGCACTTCCATTTCTAATTTTTGGAGGAATCTCCATACTGTTTTCCACAGTGGGTGCATCAGTCTGCATTCCCTCCAGCAGTGCAGGAGGGTTCCCCTTTCTCCACATCCTCGCCAGCACCTATTGTGTATTGTTTTGTCAATGAGCACCATTCTGACTGGTGTGAGGTGGTATTTCATTATGGTTTTAATTCGCATTTCTCTAATGATTAGTGATGTTGAACATTTTTTCATTTGTCTATTGGCCATCTGTATGACCTCTTTGGAGAAGTGTCTATTCATTTCTTGTGCCCATTTTTTGATTGGATTGTTTGTCTTCCTGGTGTTGAATTTTACAAGTTCTTTATAAATTTTGGTTATTAATCCCTTGTCAGATGTATTATCAAATATGTTCTCCCATTGTGTAGTTTGTCTTTTTATTCTGTTCATATTGTCTTTAGCTGTGCAAAAGTTTTTTAGTTTGATATAGTCCCATTTGTTTATCCTGTCTTTTATTTCATTTGCCTGTGGAGATAATTCAGCAAAGATATTGCTGCAATAGATGTCAGTGAGCTTACTGCCTAAGTTTTCTTCTAGGATACTTATGGTTTCACAATTTACATTTAAGTCCTTTATCCATTTTGAGTTTATTTTTGTGCATGATGTAAGTTGGTGGTCTAGTTTTATTTTTTGCAGGTAGCTGTTCAGTTTTCCCAACACCATTTGTTAAAGAGACTATCTTTACTCCACTGTATGCTCTTACCTCCTTTGTCAAATATCAGTTGTACATAAAGATGTGGGTTTATTTCTGGGTTCTCTGTTCTGTTCCATTGATCTATATGTCTGTTCTTATGCCAGTACCAAGCTATTTTGAGTACAATGGTCTTGTAGTATAACTTGATATCAGGAAGTGTGATACCTCCCACTTTATTCTTCTTTTTCAAGATTGCTGAGGCTATTCGTGTTCTTTTTTGGTGCCATATAAATTTTGGAATATGTGTTCTATATCTTTGAAGTATGTCATTGGTATTTTTATTGGTATTGCATTGAATTTATAAATTGCTTTGAGTAGTATAGACATTTTAATGATGTTTATTCTTCCTAACCATGAGCACGGTATATGCCTCCACTTGTTTGTATCTCCCTTGATTTCTTTTATCACTGTATTATAATTTTCTGAGTACAAGTCTTTAACCTCTTTGGTTAAATTTACTCCTAGGTATTTTATTTTTATTTTTTTGTAATAGTGAAGGGCTCATTTAGAATTGTAATTGAGGTAATGGTTAGCATATAAATTTAATGTCTTGATAACTGAATGCTCAAACTCTGGTGTCTGATCTGGCCTTTTGGAACAGAGCTGAAGTATCACACTAAATGAAGAGGAGAAGGGGACCTCTGTGACAACACTGCATGCCTTGGGGCTTTATTCTAGTCTCTAGCAGAGGGAGATTAGTTTTTCTCTTGCTATTTTGCACAAGATAGGTAGTTGATAGTAAGGAGGAATATAGTGATAAAAATTGGGAGATCAAAAGAGCTATAGTAATTAGTTCAAGCAGCTTTGCCTATTTTCATAAAGTCATTTATTTCTACCTTAGGTGAAACAACAGCATACATAGGTGCAAAGTAACATGATTATTACATTTTAGGTTGTTTTCATAATCCATTACATGTAGTATTTTAAAATAAGTGCCACTACCCAGTTTTATCACAGATGCAATGACTGAACATAGCATTTGGTCAAATCATCAGTGATTTTTTCAATGTACAGTTTTAGTCATTATTATTTTCAGATGTAATTTTTAAATTAAAAGTTGCTTAATCCATATATTCAGCAATATATTAAAAACATCATACACCATGATCAAGTGAGTTTTATTCTTGGATTCAAGGTTGCTACAATATCTGAAAGTCAATTAATATGATATACCACATAAGCAAAATAAAGTATAAAAATCATATGATCATATCTATAGATGCAAAAAATGAATTTTACATTCAGCACCCATTTATGGTAAAAAGAACTTTCAGTGAAGTGGAAATAGAGGGAACAAACCTTAACATAATAAAGGCCATATATAACCAACCCCTAGCTAATCTCATACTCAACAGAAAAATTTAAAATATTTCACTTAAGATAAAAAACAAGTCAGGGATGTTCACTTTCACTACTCTCATACAACATAGTACTAAAAGTCTTAGTCACAGCAGTCAGACCAGAATAAGAAAGAAATGTCATCTAAATTGGAAAAGAAGAAGTAAAACAGTCATTATTTGCAGATGACATGATACTGTATATAGAAAACCATAAAGATTCTACCAAAAATCTATTAACTGTGATAAATCCATTCAGTAAAGTAGCTGAATATAAAATAAATATTCAGAAATCAGTTACATTTTTATACTCCAATTATGAATAACAGAAAATAAAACTAAGAAAGTAATACTTGGCCCTGGCCAGTTGGCTCAGTGGTAGAGCATCGGCCTGGTGTGCAGGGGTCCCGGGTTCGATTCCCAGCCAGGGCACACAGAAGAGGTGCCCATCTGCTTCTCTACCCCTCCCCTCTCCTTCCTCTCTGTCTCTCTCTTTTCTTCCCACATCGAGGTTCCATTAGAGCAAGAGTTGGCCTGGGTGCTGAGGATGGCTCTGTGGCCTCTGCCTCAGGTGCTAGAATGGCTCTGGTTGCAACAGAGCAACGCCCCAGATGGGCAGAACATCGCCCCCTGGTAGGCTTGCCAGGTGGATCCCGGTTGGGTGCATACGGGAGTCTGTCTGACTGGCTCCCCGTTTCCAACTTCGGAAAGATACAAAAAAAACCCCAAAAAACAAAAACAAAAACAACAAAAAAAAGAAAGCAATACCATTTATAATTGCATCTGAAAAATACTTAGGAGTAACTTAATCAAGAATATAAAAAACCTGTATTCAGAAAATTATAAAATATTGAAGAAATTGAAGAAGATGATACAAAAATGTAGAAGCATATATCATATTCATGGATAGAAAAAATTAACATCATTAAAATATTTATACTACCCAAAGCAATCTAGATTCAACACAATTCATATCAAAAGACCAATGGTGAATTTCACGGAACTAGAACAAATAATTAACATGTATATGAAACCACAAAAGACCCCAAATATCTACAGCAATCTTGAGAAAAAAGAGCAAAGTTGGAGGAATCATGCTACTTGAGATCAAACTATAAACAAGGCCATAGAAGTAGCATGGTACTGCCATAGAAAAGATATATAAATCAATGAAACAGAATAGAGAGCTCAAAATAAGCTCATGCTTACATAGTAAATTAATATAGGGGTGAGCAAAAGTAGTTTTACAGTTGGGAGTGTGCAAAACACTTATTTTATTTTTGTATTATTATAATCATAACCCATATGTATTTTTCCACATGGGCAACTGTAAACATACCTTTGCCACCATGATTTAAAAAAAGAAGCACAGCCCTGGCTGGCTAGCTTAGTGGATAGAGCGTTGGTCCAGCATATGAAAATCCCAGGTTTGAGCCCTGGTCAGGGCGCACATGAGAAGCTGCCATCTACTTCTCTTCCCCTCCCTCTACCCTTTCTCTTTCTCTTCCCCATTCACAGCCAGTGGCTTGATTGGTTTGAGTGTTGGCCTCGGGAGCTGAGGACACCTCAGCTGGTCTGAGCATCGGCCTCAGGAGATGAGGATAGCTCAATTAATTTGAGCATCAGCCCCAGACAGGGGTTGCCAGGTGGATTCTGGTTGGGGCTAATGTGGGAGTCTGCCTTACTATCGCTCCTCTTCTCACTTAAAAAAAAAGAGGCAAGAACATACAATGGGATAAAGATAGTTTATTCAACAAATGATGTTATGAAATTAGACAGATTCATGAAAAAAATTAAATTTAAGCATCTTTTTACACCATCTATAAGAATACAATTAAAATGGATTAAAAACTTAATTGTCAAAGTAAACTGAGGTATGAAATAGAGGCAGAAGAAGGGTCCCAGGGGCCAGAGTGACAGCAGTCAGAGGGAAGGGGGATGAGGGGATGGGATCAGAGAAGGTGAAGGGATTAGTGAAACTATATATACATAACACATAGATACAGATAACAGCACAGCAAATCCCAAAAGGAAAGGGGGAAGGGAGTTAGGAGGAGGAGGGAAAAAGGGGTGTAATGGGAGACCTGGGGGTGAGGGGTGAGGGTGTTATATTGAGTGGGACACTTGAATCCATGTTAACACAATAAATTAAAATTAATAAAAAAAACCTAAAAAATAATTGTCATATTCAAAACCATAAAACTCTTAGAAGAAAATGTAGGCAGTAAAATCTTGGACAATTCTCTTAGCACTCAGCAATATTTTTTTTCTGATATATTTCCCTGGGCAATGGAAAAAAAAATAAATGCAACTACATCAAACTAAAAAGAATTTGTACTGTAAAGGAAACCATCAACACAATGTAAAGACACCCACTAAATAAGTAAAATTATTTGCCCATGATTCATCTACTTAGAGAGGTTAATATCTAAATTTTATATATAAAAAACTTATAGCCTGACCAAGTGGTGGTGCAGTGGATGGAGCGTTGGACCGGGACTCAGAGGACTCAGGTTCGAGACTCCAGGGTTACCGGCTTCAACGCAGGCTCATCTGGTTTGAGCACAGCTCACCAGCTTGAACCCAAGGACACTGGCTTGAGCAAGGGGTCACTTGGTCTCTGTAGCCCCTGATCAGGGCACATGTGGGAAAGCAATCAATGAACAGCTAGGGTGCTGCAGCAAAGAATTGGTGCTTCTCATCTCTCTCCCTTCCTGTTTGTCTGTCCCTATCTGTCTCTGTCACACACACAAAAATACCAAAAACCAAAAACAAACAAACAACAACAAAAAACTTACACAACTCAACAGCAAACAACCAAGTAATCCAATTAAAAAATTGACAGAGGACCTGAATAGGCACACCTGTCAGAATGGTTATTATCAGTAAATCCACAGCAAGTATTTGTGAGGATATGGAGAAAAGAAAATCTGCGTGCACAGTTGGTTGGAATACAGAATGATGCCACCACTATGGAAAACAGTGCGAAAGGCCGTCAAGAAAGTAAAAATAAAACTACCTTATGACCTAGCAATTCCACTTGTGGGTATGTATTCAAAAAAAAAAATAAAAACATGAATTCAAAAGAATATATGCTCTCTTATGTTTATTGTAGTTTATTTATGTATTTACAATAGCCAAGATATGTAATCAACACAAGTGCTCAATTGTATATGTTTGGATAAAAAAGCTTTTTGGTACATTTATATTGTACAATGGAAAACTACTTGGCCATAAAAAGGAATGCAATCTTACCATTTGCAAAGGAATGGATGGACCTGGAAGATAATACTAAGTGAAACAAGTCAATCAGAGAAAAACTAATAACATATGATTTCAATTATAGGTGCAATCTAAGAAACAAAATAAATAAACAAGAAAATTGAAACAGACTCATAGACACAGTGCAGAGGGCAGTTAAGGAACTGGATGAAAAAAGTGAAGGGATTAAGAAGTACAAATCGGCAGTCATAAAATATTTTCTAGGATGTAAAGTACAACATAGGGAATATAATAAAAATATTGTAATAACTATGAGTGGTGCATGTTGGTATTGAAAATATATGGAGGAACACTTTGTAAAGTATATGATTGTTTAACTACTATGCTGTATACCTTAAATCAATACAAAATAATAATAAATGTAAATTATAATTTAAAATTAAATTTAGAAAAGAGTTGGTTAATACAAAAGGACATTTGGGTTGACTGACACTCTCAGCAGCACACAGAGAAGTTTGATGTGACCCACAATAACTTGTTGCACAGGAAACCCTGTTCCTTGTTCTGGGGCAGTAGCAGCACATAGCCCAGCATTTCTTCTCTCCCCCTGTCAGAGTCACTTCACCTTGCAGAGCCTGAAACTGAAGAAAATATTTTTCACTTAGTAGAAGAGCTTGAACATGTTGCTCTTTAGCCTTCTGAAAGTAGTTTGGCTTCAATACGGCTACATAGGGATGCCCCAGTGGGAATGGGTCTGATCTATGACCTAAGGAAGGGGATACAGACAGTCTTTTATGCATACCCTGGAAAGGAAAATTAGCAAAGTGTAAAAATATATTTTTTATCTACACCACTTATCCCATACCTTAAAATTTTTGTTTATTGATTTTAGAGAGAGAAGAGAGAGAAAGGCAGTGGGGGAGGAGCAGGAAACATCCAGACATACTTGCTTCTCGTATGTATCTTGACCAGGCAAGCTCAAAGTTTCAAACCAGTGACCTCAGCATTTCAGGTCAATGTTTCATCCATTCATTGTACTGCCACAGGTCAGGCTACCCCATAACATTCTGTTTGTATTTTTTTTTCTTTTAGGATCCAGTATTTCCTATAAGGTAACTCAAGTCCAACTGGCAATATTAGTGCAGGAGAAGGAGGCTGTAATCCTGGACTACACATATGACACCAGTACTAGAAGTTATAGTTATTCTGATACAAGCAGCTCAGCAGTGTTCAGTGATTTTCCTTATTCATCAGGACTCTTATAACTAACAAAATGCCACAGAAGGTCACTAGTATGCTAGCTGGATAAGGAGGAATTGGATTGAACCATGGCACAGAATATCTGGACTCTGGTCATTATACTGAGTTGACTGAAGACAAAACTGGACTTTTTTAATGGTGGGATGGACAGAGATGAAACATTGGACACTTGTAGGCAGCTTTCTGTTTCAACCCAAGTAAATCTTACCGTGAAAACCTTATTATCTTCAAACATGACTCCTATAGAATTCTTTTTCTGCTACTCCATGAAAGAACATCATTTTCACCAGCAACAAGGGACATTGTGGACAAGCAAAGTGTCAATTATCTTCTGTTTCTGCTCTTACCCTTCATTTCACCACTCTTCTAAAAGCATTTTTGCCATCATGTGGCTCACTTGCTCATCTTCATGCCCTCCTTGTTGAATTAATGTTCCACAGTCCAAAACTCTCATTCTCTATTATCTTCTTCTACCTCTAACCCCGTTATCTCAATGTCTTAAAATTTGAATGGTAATGGATGTTTGATGATTGATCTTGTGTTGCATCTCACTTTTATATTTACATTTGGAAAGTAGATGTGCACTGTAAAAATCTGAAAAGGAGTGTCTCTATAAATTTTTGTGTTCTTAAATTTACCATTTTAGCATATATATATACATATATATATTTACAATTGAGTGGTATTAAATACATTTACATTGTTGTTCAAGAAGCACCACTCTCTTATCTCTAGAACTCTATTCATCTTGAACAACTAAATTTTTGGACTACTTAAACAATAACACTCATTCCTCCAGCCACCGGCAACAATTTTTGAGTCCTTATTCTATGAGTTTGACTATTTTAGATACTTTATAAAAGTGGAACCATGCACTATTGGTTGGTCACGTTATAACTTATTTCACTTAGTATACTGTCCTGACGGTTAAACCATGTTGTTGTGTGAGTCAGAATTTCTTTCCTTTTTAAAAAAAAATTTTTTTTAATTTCTTTCCTTTTAAGTTCGAATAATATTTCTGTATATGTTTATACCATATTTTGTTTATCCATTCATTTGTTGATGGACATTTGTGCTGTTTCTACCTTTTGGTAGAAAATGTAAATAAATATATCAGTATATTGGGTACATATACTAATTCTTTCAATTTTTTTGAATATGTTCAGAAGTAGAATTTCTGTGTTGTATGCCAATTATTTAAACATTTTTTATTAATTTTACTAGGGTGACATCAATAAATCAGGGTACATATGTTCAAAGAAAACATGTCCAGGTTATCTTGTCAATCAATTATGTTGCATACCCATCACCCAAAGTCAGATTGTCCTCCCTCACCTTCTATCTAGTTTTTTTTGTGCCCCTCCCCCTCCCCCATTTCCTCTTCCTCCCTCCCCCCCCCTGTAACCACCACACTCTTATCAATGTCTCTTGGTCTCATTTTTATGTCCCACCTACATATGGAATAATGTAGTTCCTGGTTTTTTATGATTTACTTATTTCACTCCGTATAATGTTATCAAGATCCCACCATTTTGTTGTAAATGATCCGATGTCATCATTTCTTATGGCTAAGTAGTATTCCATAGTGTGTATGTGCCACATCTTCTTTATCCAGTCTTCTATTGAAGGACTTTTTGGTTGTTTCCATGTCTTTGCCACTGTGAACAATGCTGCAATGAACATGGGGCTGCATGTGTCTTTACGGATCAATGTTTCTGAGTTTTGGGGGTATATATGCAGTAGAGGGATTTCTGGGTCATAAGGTAGTTCTATTTTCAGTTTTTTGAGGAACCACCATACTTTCTTCCATAATGGCTGTACTACTTTACATTCCCACCAACAGTGAATGAGGGTTCCTTTTTCTCCACAGCCTCTCCAACATTTGCTATTACCTGTCTTGTTAATAATAGCTAATTTAACAGGTGTGAGGTGGTATCTCATTGCAGTTTTGATTTGCATTTCTCTAATAACTAATGAAGATGAGCATCTTTTCATATATCTGTTGGCCATTTGTATTTCTTCCTGGGAGAAGTGTCTGTTCATGTCCTCTTCCCATTTTTTTATTGGATTGTTTGTTGTTGAGTTTTATGAGTTCTTTGTATATTTTGGATATTAGGCCCTTATCTGAGCTGTTGTTTGAAAATATCATTTCCCATTTAGTTGGCTGTCTGTTTATTTTGTTGTCAGTTTCTGTTGCTGAGCAAAAACTTCTTAGTCTGATGTAATCTCATTCGTTTATTTTTGCCTTCACTTCCTTGCCTTTGGAGTCAAATTCATAAAATGCTCTTTAAAACCTAGGTCCATGAGTTTAGTACCTATGTCTTCTTCTATGTACTTTATTGTTTCAGGCCTTATATTGTTTTAGGTCTTTGATCCATTTTGAATTAATTTTAGTTCAGGGGGACAAACTGTAGCCCAGTTTCATTCTTTTGCATGTGGCTTTCCAGTTTTCCCAGCACCATTTATTGAAGAGGTTTTCTTTTCTCCATTGTGTGTTGTTGGCCCCTTAATCAAAAATTATATGACCATATATATGACGTTTTATTTCTGGACTTTCTATTCTGTTCCATTGGTCTGAGTGTCTATTTTTCTGCCAATACCATGCTGTTTTGATTGTCGTGGCCCTATAATATAGTTTGAAGTCAGGTATTGTAATGCCCCCACTTCACTCTTTTTCCTTAGGATTGCTTTGGCTATTCAGGGTTTTTTATAGTTCCATATAAATCTGATAATTTTTTTTTCCATTTCTTTAAAAAATGTCATTGGAATTTTGATGGGAATTGCATTAAATTTGTATATTGCTTTGGGTAATATGGCTATCTTGATTATATTTATTCTTCCTATCCAAGAGGAAAAAATATTCTTCCATCTCATTGTGTCTTTTTCGATTTTCCTTAACAATGGTTTGTAGTTTTCATTATATAAGTCCTTTACATTCTTTGTTATGTTTATTCTTAGGTATTTTATTTTTTTTGTTGCAGTTGTGAAGGGGATTCTTTTTTTGAGTTTGTTCTCAAATGTTTCATTGTTGGCATATAGAAAGGCTATGGACTTTTGTATGTTAATTTTGTATCCTGCGACCTTATTGTATTGGCTTATTGTTTCTAGTAGTCTTTTTGTGGATTCTTTGGGTTATTGATGTATAGGATCATATCATCTGCAAAAAGTGATACCTTTACTTCTTCTTTTCCGATATGGATGCCTTTTTTTTGTCTTGCCTGATTGCTCTGGCTAGAACCCCTAGCACCACATTAAATAAGAGTGAAGAGAGTGGACAACCCTGTCTTGTTCCTGATTTAAGGGGGAAAGCCTTCAGTTTTGTGCCATTTAATATGATGTTAGCTGATGGTTTATCATATATGGCCTTTGCCATGTTGAGATATTTTCCTTCTATACCCATTTTGTTGAGAGTCTTAAACATAAAATTGTGTTGTATTTTATCGAATGCCTTTTCTGCATCTATTGATAAGATTATGTGGTTTTTTTCTTTGTTTTGTTGATATGGTGTATTACGTTAACCGTTTTACGTATGTTGAACCATCCTTGAGATTCTGGGATGAATCCCACTTGATCATGATGTATTATTTTTTTACTATGTTGTTGTATTTGATTTGCTAGTATTTTGTTTAGTATTTTAGCATCTGTATTCATTAGAGATATTGGTCAGTAGTTTTCTTGTTTTGTGCTGTCCTTGCCCGGTTTCAATATGAGGGTTATGTTGGCCTCATAAAATGTGTTTGGAAATATTGCTTCTTCTTCAATTTTTTGGAAGACTTTGAGTAGAATAGGAACCAAATCTTCTTTGAATGTTTGATAGAATTTGCGAGTATAACCATCTGAGCCTGGACTTTTTTTTTTGGGGGGGGAGGTGTTTAATATTGATAGTTTTTTCTATTTCTTCCCTATTAATTGGTCTGTTTAGGCTTTCTGCTTCTTCTTGACTCAGTCTAGGAAGGTTGTATTGTTCTAGGAATTTATCCATTTCTTCTAAATTGTTGAATTTAGTGGCATAAAGTTTTTCATAGTATTCTACAATAATTCTTTGTATATCTATGCTGTCCGTGGTGATTTCTCCTATTTCATTTTGGATTTTGTTTATATGAGTTCTTTCTCTTTTTTCCTTGGTAAGTCTTGCCAAAGGGTTGTCAATTTTGTTGATCTTTTCAAAGAACCAGCTCCTTATTCTATTAATTTTTTCTATATTTTTTCTGTTCTCTATTTCATTTATTTCTGCTCTGATTTTTATTGTCTCCTTTCTTCGGCTGGTTTTAGGTTGTCTTTGTTCTTTTTTTTCCCAGTTCCTTAAGGTGTGAAGTTAAGTGGTTCACTTGGGCTCTCTCTCGTTTGTTCATTTAGGCCTGAAGTGATATGAACTTCCCTCTTATCACTGCTTTTGCTGCATCCCATAGATTCTGATATGTCATATTGTCATTTTCATTTGTCTATATATATCTTTTGATCTCTGTGCTTATTTCTTCTTTGACCCATTCATTTTTTAAAAGTATGTTGTTTAGTTTCCACATTTTTGTGGGTTTTTTTTCCTCTTTTTTGCAGTTGAATTCTAGTTTCAAGGCTTTGTGATCAGTAAATATGCTTGGTAAAACTTTGATTTTTCTGAATTTGCTGATGTTGTTTTTGTGGCCCATCATATGGTCAATTCTTGAGAATGATCCTTGTGCACTGGAGAAAAATGTATACTCTGTCACTTTGGGATGAAATGTCCTGTAGATGTCTATCATATCCAGGTGCTCTAGAGTTTTGTCTAAGGCCAATATATCTTTATTGATTCTCTGTTTGGATGACCGATCTAGAGCCATCAGTGGTGTATTGAGGTCTCCTAGTATGATTGTATTTTTGTCAGTTTTTGTTTTAAGGTCAATAAGTAGCTATCTTATATATTTTGGTGCTCCTTGGTTTGGTGCATATAAAGGATTGTTATGTCTTCTTGATTCAGTGTCCCCTTAATCATTATGAAATGACCATTTTTGTCTCTGAGTACTTTTTCTGTCTTGTAGTCAGCATTATTAGATATGAGTATTGCTATACCTGCTTTTTTTTGGGTGTTGTTTGCTTGGAGTATTATTTTCCAGCCTTTCACTTTGAATTTGTTTTTATCCTTGTTGCTTAGATGAGTTTCTTGTAGGCAGCATACAGTTGGATTTTCTTTTTTAATCCATATTGCTACTCTGTGCCTTTTTATTGGTGAGTTTAATCTATTTACATTTAGTGTAATTTTTGACACTTGTGAGTTCCCTATTGCCATTTTATACATTGCTTTCTGTTAGTTTTGTATCTTGTTTGATTCTTTTCTTTTGTTTTTCTATCTTTCATTTTTGTTTGGTTGTATTCCATACATTCTTCCTCTGTTGCTATCTTTTTTAAATCATGTGCTTCTGTGGTGGTTTTTTCAATGGTGGTTACCATTAAGTAGTGAAAAGGGTTCCTACCCTGTTCATTGTAGTGCACTATCTTGTGAGTACTTTTGTACTCCATCGTCCTTTGCTACTGTTAATCTCTGCCCTCTCCCCCTTTTTTTGTTGTTGTTGTCACATTTTAAATTTGGTTTTATTGTGTTCTTCGTGGAGTTTTTACCTGTGGTTTTGTTTTGTTTTGTTTTTTTATGTGGTTGGAAAACCCCCTTTAGTAATTCCTGGAGTGGTGTTTTCTGATGATAAATTTCCTCATCTTTTCTGTGTCTATGAATGTTTTTATTTCTCCTTCATATTTGAAGGATAGCTTTGATGCGTATAGTATTCGTGGCTGAAAGTTCCTCTCTTTCAGGACTTAAATATTGGGGTCCACTCTCTTCTAGCTTGTAGAGTTTCTGTTGAGAAATCTGATGATAATCTAATGGGCCTTTCTTTATATGTTGTATTCTTTTCCTTGGCTGCCTTGAGAATTTTTTCTTTGTTGTTGGTTTGTGCCAATTTCATTATGATGTGCCTTGGAGTAGGTTTGTTGGGGTTAAGAAAACTCAGTGTTTTGTTTGCTTCTTGAATTTGAAGCTTTAGTTCTTTCCCCAGGCTTGTGAAGCTCTCATCTGTTATTTGTTTGAATATGTTCTCCATTCCATTTTCTCTCTCTTCTCCCTCTGACATACCTATTATTCTTATGTTATTCTTTTTGATGGAGTCAGATAATTCCTGTAGGGCTTTCTCATTTCTTTTTATTTATTTATTTATATTTTTCTGAAGCTGGAAACAGGGAAAGACAGTCAGACAGACTCCCGCATGTGCCTGACCGGGATCCACCTGGCACGCCCACCATGGGGCGACGCTCTGCCTACCAGGAGGCGATGCTCTGCCCATCCTGGGTGTCGCCATGTTGCGACCAGAGCCACTCTGCGCCTGAGGCAGGGGCCACAGAGCCATCCCCAGCGCCCGGGTCATCTTTGCTCCAATGGAGCCTTGGCTGCGGGAGGGGAAGAGAGAGACAGAGAGGAAGGCGCGGCAGAGGGGTGGAGAAGCAAATGGGCGCTTCTCCTGTGTGCCCTGGCTGGGAATCGAACCCGGGTCCTCCGCACGCTAGGCCGACGCTCTACCGCTGAGCCAACTGGCCAGGGCCCTGCTTTCTCATTTCTTTTAATTTTTGAGTCTCTTTCTTCTTCTCTCTGTTGTGCCTCAAGTTGCTTGTCTTGTATTTCACTAATCCTACCTTCTGTCTGGCCTGTTCTATTAGCTAAGCTTTTTACCTCGTTTTTCAGCTCGTGAATTGAGTTTTTCATCTCTGTTTGATTTGTTTTTATAGTTTCAATTTCCTTGGTAATATATTCTTTGTGTTCATTGAGTTGTTTTCTGAGCTTCCTAAATTGCCTTTCTGTGTTTTCTTGTATATCTCTGGGTATTTTTAGGATTTCTATTTTGAATTCTCTGCCATTTAGCTCCAAGGTTTCCAATATATTAAATTTTTTCTCCATAGATTTTTCCTCATCTATCTGTGCTACCTCTCCGTTTTTTGTATCCATGATATTTGATTTCCTTGTCCTTAATGGCATCTGAGGGTGGTTTTGTTGATAGTATTAATGAGAATTAATAAAAATATAAAGTTAAAAAAATAAAAATAAAAAAGATTATAAAAAATTATTATCCCCCCCTTTATTTTTTCTGTCCTCTCCTCTCCTTCTTGAGAAAATCTTGTGGTGAACTGTGAATTATATTGTGCTAAATAGAACAAAAACTACCTATAATGGAGGGCCTGACTTGAGAAGAAGTGATAAATGGGCAAAAAAGGGGGTATGGACCCACAAAATGCAAAAAAGAGAAAAATTTGGGTCAAGAATAATATGATTTGCTTTTAGATGATGGTTTACTAAGAGATATGATGAAAGGAATAAGAGGAAAACAGGAAAAAGGGGGAAAATTTAAAAATTACTATTGTATTTAGTGGAGCAAGAACTAGATAAAATGAAGAGCCAGGGTTGGGAGCACTGCTAATGAGTTAAAAAAAGCGAAGTAAAAAACCCCCAAAGCACCACAAAGAAAAATTTGAGTCCCAGATAAAGTAATTTGTTCATGATTGAGGATTGAATGAGAAGAAAAGTAAAGGAGAAAAGAAAAAACTAATGTAGAGGGAGAAAAAAAAAAGAAAGGAATACACAAAAAGAAGAAAAAAGAATAAAAGGAGAGAGAGTGAGAGAGAGAGTTAAGGGTTTTGGAGTGCAACCCTCATAGCGAGAAAGGAAAAAGAACGAACAGATAATGAGAGATGTAACACTTATGGGTAGTGTAGTTCAAGGAGAGGAGAGAGTAAGACCGGCATAGAATTAAATGAACAAATTGGAAGAGGAAGAAAATAATCAAGACAAGAAGATAAGAGAAACAAACAAACAAATATAATAAAATGGGATAGGTTATAAAGTCTGCAGATTATTCTTGATTTTGAGAGGTTATCTTCTTGCTTTTTCTTTTCTCTCCCTCTTCCTGCTCGGTGACTCCGTACCCCAGGTTCTTCCCCTGTAGCACGCGTAGGTAAAGGTTTGCAGTTGATAAGTCTCTATGGTGATGTCATACATTGGGCTTCAGTCTTGTTGGCAGTCGAGGCTCATTAGCATTTGCAGGCTCCGACAATGAGAGAGTCCATGTTCCTGGAGCCTCTCTCCTAGTCTTTCCTTCCTGAATTTGTAGCCTGATGATCCAGCTACGGGGTTGCTGCTGCCTCTGCCTGGAGAGTAAGAGGCTCAAAGAGCTGGCAAATCCCCACTCTATTCCCACTCAGTGCAGGGCTCTGGGTAAGGCTCAATCAGTCTGAGCCCCTAGCATAATCAGGCGGGGCTTCGGCCCACACAAAGACCTCTGACTCTGCCCCTCTGTCAGGGAACATGGGTGCCCACTCCTGGGGGAATCTCTCGCCCACTATCTGCGCTTGCTGACCAGGATATCCAGCCAGCTGCCTCTCACTCCTGGTGAGGTGCCCTGCCTGCACGGAAAAGTTCAAGCGCAGGGAATTTTGCTCCCACTCACTCTCTGCTCGCTGCTTTTTGGGGTGCAGGGGTGACCTCAAGACTCCAGTTTTGGGCCACAGAAATGCCTCTGCCTCTGTCCGGAAACACAGGCACCCACTTCCAGGGGAATCTCTCGCTCACTCTCCGTGCTCGCCGACCAGGGGATCAGTCGGCCGCCTCTCCATCCTGGTGAGGTGCCCCACCTGCATGGAAAAGTTTGAGCATAGGGAATTTCGCTCCCGCTCCCTCCCTGTGTGCTGCTTTTTGGGGCACAGGGGCGACCCCGAGATTCTGGTTTCGGCCCACACAAAGGCCTCTGCCTCTGCCCCTCTGTCCGGTAACATGGGCGCCCACACCCGGGGCTCTAGGAGGAATCTCTCGCCCACTATCTGCACGCACAGACCAGGAGATCAGGGTGGATGCCTGTCCCAAGTGCCTTTCTTTGTCTGGATTTGGCGTGAGCATTAGCTTGTGTTGACTGGGTTGCCACAAGCACAGTTTTTCCTTGGCTTGGATGTCCATGCCACATCCTGGTTTGGATGTTTGTGCTGCAGTCTGGTTTTATTCACACCCTATGCCCGCCTTAGTTCCTATACTTTCATTCCCCAGTGAAAGCAGCCCTTATTTAGGTTAGTGAGGAAGGCGGAGTGTTTCTTCCTCCTTATTTCCTTCAAGGTAAATTATATATTTAGTCAATTTTTTGCTCGATCATACCTTCACTTTTAGTGTGGAACTTCTGGAGGCTCCAAGGATAGATTTTTCTGTCTCTGGTTGAAGATCTTGTTGAATTTTTTGGGGAGATTTATTGGTATCACTCCTTATGGTGCCATTTCTCTGATGTCACCCTAAACATTTTTGACAAACATTTATAGTGGTTAATTTGAAGAACTAAGGTCTAGACTGCTTTCTCACAAGTAAGTTTTAAGGAACAGAGTTTGAGAGTGATTATCAACCCTGAACGAAGTTTCAGTTTTCTAGTTATTCACAAAAGTCTGGAAAAATTTGTTACCCTTGCTACAGTGCATTATTCAAGTCAGGTGCCTAATAATTTGTTTAAAAGGAATTGTTGAGCACAATATCGTAATCTGTTCCTGAACTGCTGTTTGTATCCTCCCTGTGTTTTGTCTTCTTCTTTTTACAGGAATAGAGAGAGAGAGTCAGAGAGGGGGATAGATAGGGACAGACAGACAGGAACAAAGAGAGATGAGAAGCATCAATCATCAGTTTTTCATTGCGACACCTTAGTTGTGCATTGATTGCTTTCTCATTTGTGCCTTGACTGTGGGCCTTCAGCAGACCGAGTAACCCCTTGCTTGAGCCAGCGACCTTGGGTTTAAGCTGGTGAGCTTTTTGCTCAAGCCAGATAAGCCCATGCTCAAGTTGGTGACCTTGAGGTCTCAAACCTGGGTCTTCTACATCCCAGTCCAACGCTCTATCCACTGCACCACCACCTGGTCAGGGTTGTCTTCTTTTCAAAAAAATATTTTTGTGAGAAAAGCCAAACCTGTAATTATTTAATTATTTTTAATAGGTCTAGCTGCATAAAGAACTTGTTAACATACTGTCTTAAGATATTTCAGTCTCAAGAAGAAATTATGCTACCCTCTACTCTTTATCTTAAATGTTCTTTGAAAATAATCAGCAGCAAATAACCAGGACACAGATGTTTGCTAACTGTGTTAAAAACAATTAGCTCTTCCATGTGCTTTCTAGGCACTTGTGAGCTTTATCATTTGTAAAATGGAAGAGTGATATCTTCTCTAATATTTGTTGTGACAATTTATCACTAATGTATGCAAACAGATTGATAATAGCAGATAATCAATTAATGACTGTAATTTCAGTAGGTGCTGAAAAAGCACTGGACAAATCCAGCCTTCATTTCTCATTACAAATTTTCAGCAAATTTGGAATCAAAGACAATTTCTTCAGCTTCATAAAAAGCCTCTACAAAAATACCTATATCAAATGTCATACTTGATAGTGAAAGACCAAATGTTTTCCCTAAGATCAGGAATTTTGGCTTTCACCTCTTGTATTTAATATTGTACTAGAGGTTCTAGTCAGTGCAATAAGATAAGAGAGAGAAACAGAAACATATTTGGAAATTTCGGAAAGGAAGAAGTGAACCTCTCTTAGTTCACAGATATCATAATTGTCTAGTAGAAAATTCAAGGGTATATAAAGAAATGCTACTAGAACAAAAAATTAAGTTTAACCAATTCAAATGTATACCTATCATGTATATAATCCAGCCATTCTACTGGCATGTATTGACCAAAGAAAAACTAAAGCTTATGTTTTCTTTTCTTTTTAAAAATATTATACACAAATGTTCATAGCAGCTTTAGCTGTAACAGCCCCAAACAAGGCCCAGCAAAAATATACATCAACAGATAAAAAAGAAGCAAATTATTTAATTTCTCTATGATCAGATACTACTTAGCAACAAAACAGAGTTAACCATTGATACTTATGAGGCCATGGAAGAATTTCAAAATAATTATCCTGAGAGAAAAAAGCCAGACAAAAGAGTACACATGATTCTATTTATATAAAATTATAAAGTGTGTAAACTAATTTACGACAGAGATGTTATCTGAAAACAGGAATAGATGATGGGTAGAAAGTCAAAGAAAGTGGCCCTGGCTAGTTTGCTCAGTGGTAGAGCATTGGCCTGGCATGTCAATGTCCCGGGTTTGATTCCTGGTCAAAGCACACAGGAGAAGAGACCATCTGCTTCTCCACCCCTATTCCTCTTCCTTCTTTCTCTTTCTATCTCTCTCTTTCCCTCCTGCAGCCATGGCTCAGTTGGAGCAAGTTGGCCTGGAGTGGTGAGGATGGCTCCACAGTCTTCCCCAGGCGCTAAAATAGCTTGGTGGATGAGCAACGGAACAACGGCCCCAGATGGACAAAGCATTGTCCCATAGGGGGCTTGCAAGTTGAATCCCAGTCAGGGTGCATGTGAGAGTCTGTCTGTATGACTTCCTGCTTCTCACTTGAGGAAAAAAAAAGTTGAGGGAAGTACTGCATAGGGACATTTTGAGAAGATATGTGTTCATTATCTTGATGGCTTCACAAGCATATATAAATGTCTAATCTGTTATAAAATTGTTAACTTTAAATAGGTGCATTTTACTTTTATAAAAACTGTGCACTTACAAAGCCATTAAAATGAAAATTTAACAAAATTTTTTCCTTAACGCTGTACAAGTTTTCTTGTGTGACACAAAGTGCAAAATATTTCTTCTGTAGGTTTTTATTAACTTTAAATTATGTATTTTTTAAAGTATACATAACTTTCTATACCCATGAGCTATACCATTTACTTTCAACCCAGGACAATCCCAAAATGTTTTGTTTTTTTTCTACATATATCACAGTAGGGGTTGGTAGCTGCTTTTTCAGAATTCCCATATACTATACATAGTATTGTGGCAAGCTCTGACAATTTAATTTGGAAGGTGGAGGACATATTATGTACTTGGGACTCAATTTCTTTCCTTTTTTAAATTTTAATGAACTTTAACTTATTGTGTTAATATGGATTTAAGTGTCCCACTCAATAAAACACCCTCACCCTGCCCTTGTGTCCCCCATTAAGCCCCTTTTGTCCCCCTTCTTCAAATGTCTCCCTCCTTCCCTCAGGGATTTGCTGTCCTGTTATCTGTATCTCTGTGTTATGTATATATAGTTTCACTAAACCCATCACCTACCTTCTCTGATCCCATCCCCTTATCTCCCTTTCTCTGACAGCTGTTCCTCTGCTCTCTGTGACCCCATCTCTGCCTCTATTTCATTTCTGAGTTCACATTGTTCATTAGATTTCATATATAGGCCCTGGCTTAGCGGTAGAGTGTTGGCCCGGCATATGGAGGTCCCAGGTTTGATTCCTGGTCAGGGCACACAGGAGAAGTGCCCAACTGCTTCTCCATCCTTCCTTCTCTCCTTCCTCTTTGTTGTTCTCTTCCCCTCCTGCAGTCAAGGCTCCATTGGAGCAAAGTCAGCCTGGGTGCTGAGGATGGCTCTATGGCCTCGGCCTCGTGCTAGAGTGGCTCCAGCTGCAGTGGAGCAACGGCCCAGATGGGCAGAGCATTGCCCCCTGGTGGGCATGCTGGGTGAATCCCAGTTGAGTGGATGCAGGAGTGTGTCTGACTGCTTCCCTGCTTTTAATTTGGAAAAATACAAAAAACCAGAACCCCTTCCCCAAAACAAAACAAAACAAAACAAGATTCCACATATAAATGAGATAATATAATATTTGTTTTTCTCTGACTAGTTTATTTCACTTAGCATAGTACTCATATTTCCCCATGTATAAGATGCTCCCATGTATAAGATGCATCTTAATTTTGGGGTCAAATATTTGAAAAAAAAGTATTACATAAAGTTATTGAACTCAAGTTTTATTCATCATAAAATTCATATAGCTCCTCATCACTGTCAAAACTCTCATCCATAAGCTTGTCCTCATCTGTGTCTGATGACAAATCACTGTCTTCAAAAATGAGCATAAAAACAAGTATAAGAGTTGTGGTAGTGACGTCACGGAAATGGCGCCGTGAGAAGCACGTCCGACAGCTCTCCCCTAAATCACAACAAATTTATCAACTAGAAACAGAAAAATTTATCCTCGGAGCATTCCGGAGTTCCACACAAACTGAAAGCAAAAGGACTGTTATCACTTGAATCTGAGAGACGAGGGTGTGGAGGAAGCTACCGCAGCGAGGCTCATTCAAGCCGCCAGGGAGTGCGCATGCGGTGAGTCAGCCCATATACTGGGGAACCGCAAGCCGCCGCGAGCCCCCGCAAGCTGCCGCGAACCCCCGCGAACCGCCACCGCGAGCGGCCGCCACGAGCCACCGCGCGCGCGCCCGGTCCGGTTGAGCACCGCTGACGTTCCAAGCGGCCCGCACACTGCGAGTGGGGGTCGCCGGCCACCAGTGCCCGGAGCGCCCCATTCGCGCGCGTGCCTTGGGCATTCCACGCGCCCAGGGCGCCCTGCTGGCCTGCGCACCCAGGGGGCTCCATTATCCTGCGCCTGGTGCGGTCCAGCCGCCAGCGGCGGGGCGAGCGGGAGAGGCTTGGGAGATTCTCTCCGTGGGCGGGGCACCTCACCCAGCCATTCAAGCTAACAATCAAGCGTTGGGGGAGGGGCGCGTGCAGGCAGCCTAAAATACCTTCAGAAACACAATTGCGACCCAATCACTGAAATTAGCTTAACCCATAAAATCTGCGCACCCTCGGTTCTAATTGATAAGATCTCTCTCAGTTCAGCGATCCAAGACAAGAGGCGTGATATTTTTTAGTGCCTCTTGCTAAAGGGGCGGAGGCAACTTCTGATTGATAGAGCCTCCATATTCAGGGATAAACGCTAACAAGAAGGACTTGGCAGATAATAAGGTCTATACTACACTAGTCGTAAGCAGAGACTAGTGCCTCTTCTTCCCTGCAAAAACAGGCTACAAAGTGTGGAAAGCCTGGGTTGAGAGGTCCAACTAAATGATAGGCGCTGAACAGTCACCTTGACAACAATTGACTCCCACCCCCGCCTGATTACACTGGAGGCCCTGACTCTCAGAGCCTTTCCCAAAGCCTTGCACTGAGTGGGGATAGAGTGGGGATTTCCCAGCTCTTTGAGCCTCTTACTCCCCAGGCAGAAGCAGTTGCAGCCTTATAGCTGGATCACCAGGCTGCTAATTCAGAAAGGGGGGACTAGGAGAGAGAATCCAGGAAAGCAAACTCTCTCATCGTTGGACCCTGCAAACGCCAACAAGCCTTTACTTCCAGCAAGACTAAAGCCAATTATATGACATTGCCATAGAATCCCATCAACTGCAAATCCCTACCTAAGAGTGACACAGGGGCAGAGCCTGGGGTACAGAGTCACCGACTAGGAAGAGGGAGAGAAAAGAAAAAGGAAGAAGTTAACCTCTCAAAATCAAGAAAAACCCACAGACTTTACAACTTGATCCACTAATTTTTTGTTGTTGTTATTGTTGTTGTCGTTTGTTTCTTCTATGTTTTTGCCTTTATTTCCTCCACCTAGGTCCTTCTATTCTCTGCCCATCTTATGCTTCCCCTTTCTTGAACTACACTACCCATGAGTGTTGCATTTTATTTTTCTTCTTCATCCTCACCCTCCTTTAAGGTTATACTCCAAAACACTTAACTCTCACTCTCTCCTCTTTTGTTTTTTTTTTTTGTTTGTTTGTTTTTTTTGTCTTGCTTTATTTTGTTTTTTTCTCCTCCTATTTCATTTCTTCCTTCATTTTTCTCTTTTTCTTATTTTTTCCTTTCTATTCGTTTTTTCTTTTCTCATTTTACTTTCCTCCCATATAATCCTCAATCACGAACAAATTAGTTAATTGGGGACTCAAGGCTTTTTTTGGCTTTATTTCTCTTTTTTGCATTTGTTTTTATTTTTTTATTTTTTTTTTCTTCTCTTGTTTGTTTATTTTTGTGGCATTTTGGGTCCTCCCAACCCAAGGACTCCATTGTATTTAGTCTTCGCTCCACTTAATACAACAGATTTTTACTTATTATTTTTATTTTTTCTTCTTTATTATTCTTTTTTGGTCCTTTTTTCTGATTCCCTCTTATCCCTCTCATTATATCTCTTAGTTGACTATCACTTACAAGCAAATCATTTTATGCTTGTCTAAGATTTTCTTCTTTTTTTTTTTTTTTTTTTTTTTTGCATTTAGTAGGTCCCTACTCCCTTTTTTTGCCCTTTGAACTCTTCACCCCAAATCAGGCCCTCCATTATAGGCACGATATTTCCCTGAGGAGGGGAGAGGAGGGAAAGAGAAGAGAGAAAAAAAGGGGGAAATAATAAATTATTACTGTTTTTTTTTTTTGTTTTGTGGGGTGTTTTACCCTTTTTTTTTTTACTCTTTATTAATTCTAATTAGTGCTATCAATAAGACCACCCTCAGATGCTGATAAGAAAGAGGAAATCGAATATTATGGATACAAAAGAAAGAGAGGTAACACAAATAGATGTGGAAAAATCTATGGAGAAAAGACTTAACATATTGGAAGTCTTGGAGCTAAATGACAGAGAATTTAAACTAGAAATCTTAAAAATACTCAGAGATATACAAGAAAACACAGAAAGGCAATATAGGGAGATCAGAAAGCAACTCAATGAACACAAAGAATATATTACCAAGGAAATTGAAACTATAAAAACAAATCAAACAGAAATGAAAAACTCAATTCACGAGCTGAAAAACGAGGTAACAAGCTTAGCTAACAGAACAGCCCAGATTGAAGATAGGATTCGTGAAATAGAAGACAAACAACTTGAGGCACAACAGAGAGAAGAAGAAAGAGACTCAAAAATAATAAAAAATGAGAAAGCCCTACAGGAATTGTCTGACTCCATCAGAAAGAATAACATAAGAATAATAGGTATATCAGAGGGAGAAGAGAAAGAAAATGGAATGGAGAATATACTCAAACAAATAATAGACGAGAACTTCCCAAGCCTGTGGAAGGAACTAAAGCCTCAAATTCAAGAAGCAAACAGAACACCAAGTTTTCTTAACCCCAACAAACCCACTCCAAGGCACATCATAATAAAGATGACACAAACCAATGACAAAGAAAAAATTCTCAAGGCAGCCAGGGAAAAGAAGAGTACAACATATAAAGGAAGGCCTATTAGATTATCATCAGATTTCTCAGCAGAAACTCTACAAGCTAGAAGAGAGTGGACCCCAATATTTAAAGCCCTGAAAGAGAGGAACTTTCAGCCAAGAATACTATACCCATCAAAGCTATCCTTCAAGTATGAAGGAGATATAAAAACATTCACAAATACAGAAAAGATGAGAGAATTTATCAACAGAAAGCCCCCACTCCAGGAAATACTAAGGGGGGTTTTCCAACCAGATTCAAAGAACAAAAGAAAACAACACCACAAGTAACAGCTCCACCAAGAACACAATAAAACCAAACTTAAACTGTGACAACAAAGGAAAAAAAGGGGGGAGAGGATGGAGATTAACAGTAGCAAAGGATGATGAAGTGCAGAAATACTTATAAGATAGGGTACTACAATGAATATGGTAGGTACCCTTTTCATTACTTAATGGTAACCACCCTTAAAAAAACCACCACAAAAACACTTGACTTAAAAAAGGTAGCAACAGAGGAAAGAAGTATGGAACACAAACAAACAAAAACAAATGATAGAAAAACAAAAGAGAAGAATCAAACTAGATACAAAACTAACAGAAAGCAATTTATAAAATGGCAGTAGGGAACCCACAAGTGTCAATAATTACACTAAATGTAAATGGATTAAACTTACCAATAAAAAGACACAGAGTAGCAGAATGGATTAAAAAAGAAAATCCAACTATATGCTGCCTACAAGAAACACATCTAAGCAACAAGGATAAAAACAAATTCAAAGTGAAAGGCTGGAAAACAATACTCCAAGCAAACAACACCCAAAAAAAAGCAGGTTTAGCAATACTCATATCGGATAATGCTGACTACAAGACAGGAAAAGTACTCAGAGACAAAAATGGTCATTTCATAATGATTAAGGGGAAGTTGAATCAAGAAGACATAACAATCCTTAATATATATGCACCAAACCAAGGAGCACCAAAATATATAAGACAGCTACTTATTGACCTTAAAACAAAAACTAACAAAAATACAATCATACTTGGAGACCTCAATACACCGCTGACGGCTCTAGATCGGTCATCCAAACAGAGAATCAATAAAGATATAGTGGCCTTAAACGAAATACTAGAACACCTGGATATGATAGACATCTACAGGACACTTCATCCCAAAGCGACAGAGTATACATTTTTCTCTAGTGTACATGGAACATTCTCAAGAATTGACCATATGTTGGGCCACAAAGACAATATCAGCAAATTTAGAAAAATTGAAATTGTACCAAGCATATTTTCTGATCATAAAGCCTTGAAACTAGAATTCAACTGCAAAAAAGAGGGGGAAAAACCCACAAAAATGTGGAAACTAAACAACATACTTCTAAAAAATGAATGGGTCAAAGAAGAAATAAGTGCAGAAATCAAAAGATATATACAGACAAATGAAAATGAAAATACGACATATCAGAATCTCTGGGATGCAGCAAAAGCAGTAATAAGAGGAAAGTTCATATCACTTCAGGCCTATATGAACAAACAAGAGAGAGCCGAAGTAAACCACTTAACTTCACACCTTAAGGAACTAGAAAAAGAAGAACAAAGACAACCCAAAACCAGCCGAAGAAAGGAGATAATAAAAATCAGAGCAGAAATAAATGAAATAGAGAACAGAAAAAGTATAGAAAAAATCAATAAAACAAGGAGCTGGTTCTTTGAAAAGATCAACAAAATTGACAAACCCTTGGCAAGACTCACTAAGGAAAAAAGACACAGGACTCAAATAAATAAAATCCAAAATGAAAGAGGAGAGATCACCACAGACATCATAGAAATACAAAGAATTATTGTAGAATACTATGAAAAATTATATGCCACCAAATACAACAACCTAGAAGAAATGGATAAATTCCTAGAACAATACAACCTTCCTAGACTGAGTCATGAAGAAGCAGAAAGCCTAAACAGACCAATCAGCAGGGAGGAAATAGAAAAAACTATTAAAAATCTCCCCAAAAATAAAAGTCCAGGCCCAGACGGTTATACTAGTGAATTCTATCAAACATTCAAAGAAGACTTGGTTCCAATTCTACTCAAAGTCTTCCAAAAAATTGAAGAAGAAGCAATACTTCCAAACACATTTTATGAGGCCAACGTAACCCTCATACCAAAACCTGGCAAGGATGGCACAAAGAAAGAAAACTACAGACCAATATCTCTAATGAATACAGATGCTAAAATACTAAACAAAATACTGGCAAACCGAATACAACAACATATTAAAAAAATAATACATCATGATCAAGTGGGATTCATCCCAGAATCTCAAGGATGGTTCAACATACGCAAAACGGTTAACGTAATACACCATATCAACAAAACAAAGAACAAAAACCACATGATCTTATCAATAGATGCAGAAAAGGCTTTTGATAAAATACAACACAATTTTATGTTTAAGACTCTCAACAAAATGGGTATAGAAGGAAAATATCTCAACATGATAAAGGCCATATATGATAAACCATCAGCCAACATCCTAATAAACGGCATAAAACTGAGGACTTTCTACCTTAAATCAGGAACAAGACAGGGTTGTCCACTCTCTCCACTCTTATTCAACGTGGTGCTAGAAGTTCTGGCCAGAGCAATCAGACAAGACAAAGAAATAAAAGGCATCCATATCGGAAAAGAAGAAGTAAAGCTATCACTTTTTGCTGATGATATGATCCTATACATCGAAAATCCGAAGGACTCCACAAAAAGATTATTAGAAACAATAAACCAATACAGTAAGGTCGCAGGATACAAAATTAACATACAAAAGTCCATAGCCTTTCTATATGCCAACAATGAAATATTAGAAAACGAACTCAAAAAAATAATCCCCTTCACGATTGCAACAAAAAAAATAAAATACCTAGGAATAAACATAACAAAGAACGTAAAGGACCTATATAATGAAAATTACAAAGCATTGTTAAGGGAAATCGAAAAAGATACAATGAGATGGAAAAATATTCCTTGTTCTTGGATAGGAAGAATAAATATAATCAAAATGGCCATATTACCCAAAGCAATATACAAATTTAATGCAATTCCCATCAAAATCCCTATGAGATTTTTTAAAGAAATGGAACAAAAAATCATCAGATTTATATGGAACTATAAAAAACCCCGAATAGCCAAAACAATCCTAAGGAAAAAGAATGAAGCTGGGGGCATTACAATACCTGACTTTAAACTATATAGGGCCACGATAATCAAAACAGCATGGTATTGGCAGAAAAATAGACACACAGACCAATGGAACAGAATAGAAAGCCCAGAAATAAAACCACATATATATGGTCAAATAATCTTTGATAAAGGGGCCAACAACACACAATGGAGAAAAGAAAGCCTCTTCAACAAATGGTGTTGGGAAAACTGGAAAGCCACATGCAAAAGAATGAAACTCGACTACAGCCTGTCCCCGTGTACTAAAATTAATTCAAAATGGATCAAAGACCTAAATATAAGACCTGAAACAATAAAGTACATAGAAGAAGACATAGGTACTAAAATCATGGACCTGGGTTTTAAAGAACATTTTATGAACTTGACTCCAATGGCAAGAGAAGTGAAGGCAAAGATAAATGAATGGGACTACATCAGAATTAAAAGTTTTTGCTCAGCAAGAGAAACTGATATCAAAATAAACAGACAGCCAACTATATGGGAACTGATATTTTCAAACGACAGCTCAGATAAGGGCCTAATATCCAAAATTTACAAAGAACTCATAAAACTCAACAACAAACAAACAAACAATCCAATAAAAAAATGGGAAGAGGACATGAACAGACACTTCTCCCAGGAAGAGATACAAATGGCCAACAGATATATGAAAAGATGCTCAGCTTCATTAGTTATTAGAGAAATGCAAATCAAAACTACAATGAGATACCACCTCACTCCTGTTAGATTAGCTATTATCAACAAGACGGGTAATAGCAAATGTTGGAGAGGCTGTGGAGAAAAAGGAACCCTCATTCACTGTTGGTGGGACTGTAAAGTAGTACAACCATTATGGAGGAAAGTATGGTGGTTCCTCAAAAAACTGCAAATAGAACTACCTTATGACCCAGCAATCCCTCTACTGGGTATATACCCCAAAACCTCAGAAACATTGATACGTGAAGACACATGTAGCCCCATGTTCATTGCAGCACTGTTCACAGTGGCCAAGACATGGAAACAACCAAAAAGCCCTTCAATAGAAGACTGGATAAAGAAGATGTGGCACATATACACTATGGAATACTACTCAGCCATAAGAAATGATGACATCAGATCATTTACAGCAAAATGGTGGGATCTTGATAACATTATAAGGAGTGAAATAAGTAAATCAGAAAAAAACAAGAACTACATGATTCCATACATTGGTGGAACATAAAAATGAGACTAAGAGACATGGACAAGAGTGTGGTGGTTACCAAGGGTGGGGGGGGGGAGGTCATGGGAGGGAGGGAGGGAGAGAGTTAGGGGGAGGGGAAGGGGCACAGAGAACTAGATAGAGGGTGACGGAGGACAATCTGACTTTGGGCGAGGGGTTTGCAAAATAATTTGATGACAAAATAACCTAGACATGTTTTCTTTGAATATATGTACCCTGATTTATTAATGTCATCCCATTACCATTAATAAAAATTTATTAAAAAAAAAAAAAAAAAACAAGTATAAAAAAGCAGGAAATGACCTGACCAGGTGGTGGTGCAGTGCATAGAGCATTGGACTGGGACACAGAGGACCCACGTTCAAAACCCTGAAACCACCTGCTTGAGCGTGGGCTCATCCGGTTTGAGTGGGGATTCACCAGCTTGAGCATGAGGTCACTGGCTTGAGCATGGGGTCACAGACATGATATCATGGTCATTGGTTTGAGTCCAAAGTTTGCTGGCTTGAGCCCAAAGGTCGCTGGCTTGAGCAAGGGGTCACTTGCACTGCTGTAGACCCCTGGTCAAGGCACATATGAGAAAGCAATCAATAAACAACTAAGGAGCTGCAATGAAGAATTGATACTTCTCATCTCTCTTCCAGTCTGTCTTTCTCTATCTGTCCCTCTATCTGACTCTTTCTGTTTCAGTAAAAAAAAAAAAAGTGGGAAATTCAAGTAAAAACTCTACAACCACTGTATAAAATACACTCAGTTTTTAGACTCCAAAATTTTTGAAAAGAGAGTGTCTTATAGATGGGGAAATATAGTAATCTCTAGGTCCATCTATGCCAGGGGTCCCCAAACTACGGCCCGCGGGCCACATGCGGCCCCCTGAGGCCATTTATCCGGCCCCCACCGCACTTCTGGAAGGGGCACCTGTTTCATTGGTGGTCAGTGAGAGGAGCATAGTTCCCATAGAAATACTGGTCAGTTTGTTGATTTAAATTTACTTGTTCTTTATTTTAAATATTGTATTTGTTCCCGTTTTGTTTTTTTACTTTAAAATAAGATATGTGCAAGTGTGCAGAGGGATTTGTTCATAGTTTTTTTTATAGTCCGGCCCTCCAACGGTCTGAGGGACAGAGAACTGGCCCCCTATGTAAAAAGTTTGGGGATCCCTGATCTATGTCATTGCAAAAATATTTCTTTATTTTTCACTACTTTTTAATCCACTTGTCCACTGACATATACTTGGACTGTTTCCAGATCTTGGCTATTGTAAACTATGCTGCAATAAACATGGGAATGCAGATCTTTTGAATCAAGAATTATATATTCTTTGGATATATTCCAAAAAGTAAGATAGTTGGGTCAAAATGCAGTTCCATTTTTAATTTTTTGAAGAAATGCCATACTGTTTTCCACAGTAGCTGCACAAGTCTGCATTCCTACCAACAGTGCAGGAGGGTTCCCTTTTCTCCACACTCTGGACAGCACTTATTGTGTGTTGCACCATTCTGACAGATGTGAGGTGGTATCTCATTGTGGCTTGAATTCACATTTCTTTGATGATTAGTGTAACTGAACATTTTATATGCCTATTGGCTATCTGTATGTCTTCTTTGGAGGAAGTGTCCTCTGCCCATTTTTAAATTGTATTGTTTACCTTCCTGGTGTTGAGTGTTAGAAGTTCTTTATAAGTTTTGGTTATTAACTTCTTTTCAAACATATTGGTGAATATGTCCTCCCATTGTATGGATTGTCTTTTTATTTAATGGTGTCTTTCACTGTGCCAAAGCTTTTTAGTTTGATATAGTCCCATTTGTTTATTTTGTCCTTTATTTCACTTGTCTGTGAAGATAAATTGGCAAAAATATTGCTACAAGAGATATCGAAGAGATTACTGCCTATGTTTTCTCCCAAGATGTTTATGGTTTCATGACTTACATTAAAGTCTTTTATCCATTTTGAGTTTACTTTTGTGAATAGTGTAAGTCGGTGGTCTAGTTTTATTTTTTTCCATGTACCTGCCCAATTTTTCCAACATCATTTGTTAAAGAGACTGTCTTTACTCCATTGTCTGTTCTTACCTCCTTTGTCAAATATCAATTGATCATAAAGGCATGGGTTTATTTCTCGGTTTTCTGTTCTGGTCCATTAATCTGTATGCCTGTTCTTATGACAGTACCAAGCTGTTTTGAATACAATGGCCTTGTCGTATAACTTGATATCAGGAAGTGTGATACCTCCCGTTTTATTCTTCCTTTTCAAGATTGTTGAGGCTATTCGTGTTCTTTTTTGGTTTCATATATATTTTTGAAATATGTGTTCTAGATCTTTGAGTATGCCATTGGTATTTTTACAGGAATTGCATTAAATTTATAGATTGCTTAGGATAATATAGACATTTTAATGATGTTTATTCTTTCTATGCATGAATACGGTATATGCTTCCACTTGTTTTTATCTTCCTTGATTTCTTTTTTCAATGTCTTATAATTTTCCGAGTACAAATTTTTTACCTCCTTGGTTAAATTTACTCTTAAGTACTTTATTTTTTGTTGCAAAATGAAGGGGATTATTTTCTCTTTCCGACAGTTTATTGTTGATTTATAAAAATGTCACTGATTTCTGAATATTAATTTTATATCCTGCCACCTTGCTGAATTCATTTAGCAGGTCTAGTAGTTTTTTGACTGAGACCTTAGGGTTTTCTATGTACAGTATCATGTCATCAGCAAATAATGATAGTTTTACTTCTTCTTTTTCAATTTGAATGCCTTTTATTTCTTCTTCTTGTCTGATTGCTGTAGCTAGGACTTCCAGAACTATGTTGAATAAGAGTGGTAAAAGGGAGAACCTCTGCCTTGTTCCTGATGTTATGGGAATCCCTTTTAATTTTTGCCTATTGAATTTGATGTTGGTTGTTGGTTTTTCATAGATGACCTTTATATGTTGGGTATGTTCCCTGTCTTTCCATTTGTCTGAGAGTTTTGATTATAAATGTGTTCTGGATTTTATCAAATGCTTATTCTGCATCTATTAATATAATCTTGTGATTTTTATCCTTCCTTTTGTTTATGTAATGAATCAAATTTGTTGATTTGCAAATATTGTACCAGCCTTGTTTCCCTAGAATAAATTCCACTTGATCATAATATATGATGTTTTTGATGTATTGCTGGATCTGATTTGCTAATATTTTTTTGAGAATTTTGGCATCTATTTTAATCAGGGGTATTGGCCTATAGTTTTCTTTCTTTGTAGTGTCTTTATCTGGTTTTGGAATGTGGATCATGCTTGCCTCATAAAATAAGCTTGGAAGTCTTCCCTCCTCTTGGATTTTTGAAATAGCCTGATAAGGATAGGCATTAATTCTTCTTTGAATATTTGGTAAAATTTGCCTGTGAAGCCATCTGGTCAAGGGCTTTTGTTTGCTGGGAATTTTTTGATAACTGTTTCAATTTCATTTGTTGGAATAGATTTGTTTAGGTCTTCTGATTCTTCCAGATTGAGTTTTGGAAGATAGTATGTTTCTTGCCATTTATCCATTTCACTTAGGTTGTCCAAGTTTGTGGCATATAGATTTTCATAGTATTTTCTTACAACCCTTTGTATATCTGCAGTGTCAGTAGTTACTTCTCCACTTTTATTTCTAATTTTATTTATTTGAGTCCTCTCTCTTTTTTTCTTGATGAGTATGGTTAAAGATTTATAAATCTTGTTTACCTTTTCAAAGAACCAGCTCTTGCTTTCATTGATCTTTTGTATTTTTTTTAGCCTCTATATCATTTATTTTCACTCTGTTCTTTATTATTATCTTCCTACTACTTCCTCTGGGCTTTACTTGTTGTTCTTTCTTTAGTTCTTTTATATGCAGAGTTAAGTTGTTTATTTGGGCTTTTTCTTGCTTCGTGTGTGTGTGTGTGTGTGTGTGTGTGTGTGAGACAGAAACAGGGAGAGACAATGGGAAAGATAGGGAAAGACAGACCAGAAGGGAGAGAGATGAGAAGCACCAATTATTTGTTGTGGCATCTTAGTTTCTCATTGATTGCTTTCTCATATGTGCCTTGATTGGGGGGCTACAGCAGACCGAGTGACCCCTTTCTCAAGCCAGTGACCTTGGGCTCAAGCCAGTGACTATGGTGACATGTTTATGACCCCACACTCAAGGCAGCAACCCCACACTCAAGCTGGTGAACCCCTGCTCAAGCTGGGTGAGCCCACGCACAAGCCAGTGACCTTGAGATTTTGAATTGGGTCCTCCACATCCCAGTTTGATACTCTACCCACTGCACCACTGCCCGGTCACAGTTTCCTTCAATTTTAAATGATAGCCTTGCTGGAATAAGTTGTCTTGGTTGTAGGTTCTTGTTTTGCATCACTTTGAATATTTCTTGCCAATCCCTTCTAGCCTCAAGTGTTTCTGTTGAAAAGTCATATGTCATCCTATGAGGGCTCCTCTGTAGATAGTTATTGCATTTCTCTTGCAGCTTTAGTATTCTTTCTTTATCTCTTAACTTTGGCATTTTAATTATGATGTGTCTTTGTGTAGGCCTACTAGGGATTCTCTTTAATTAGACTTTCTGTGCTTCTAGAACTTGTGTGACTTCTTCCTTCACCAATTTAGGGAAATTTTTGGCTATGATTTCATTGAATAGGTTCTCAATCCCTTGTTCATTGTCTTCTCCTTCAGGAACCCCTTTGATACGAATATTATTTCTTTCATGTTGTCACAGAGGTCTCTTAGAATTTCCTCAATCTTTTTGCACCTCTTCTTGTTTTGCTGCTCTACTTTTATTTTTATAAGTATCTTGTTCTCTAAATTGCTGATTTGATCCTCTGCTTCATCCAGCCTGCTGTTGATTTCTTTTAGTACTATCTTCATTTTTGATATTGTATTTGTCATTTCTAACTGGTTCTTTTTCTATGATTTCAATATCCTGGGACTCAATTAGTCCACATCAGTGACACAGTGAGACATTTCCCCATGCTTATCCCAGAGCTTTTCCTCTGATCTTTGAGAATCACCTGGTCTAGGACAGTTTTCATAAATAAAATTTTATAAATGAGTTTTAAGCTAACTGGATCAAAAAGAACCTGAGGAAGCTTTTAAAAATTCTAAAAGAAAGATTGAAACAATAAGTTACATAGGAAAAACAGACTTATAGTTCTTGGCTGTGGAAAACATTTTATGAATTTGACTCCAAAGGAAATGGAAGTAAAGTAAAAAATAAATGAATGGGACTGTATCAAACTAAAAAGCTTCTATACAGCAGAAAAACCAACAGAAAAACAAAAAGGCACCCAATCAAATGGGAAATTATATTTACAAAGAACAGCTCCAATAAGGGATTAATGTCTAAAATATAAAAAGAGTTCATATAGCCCAGCAGAAAACAAGCAAACAGTCCATTTAAAAATGGGAAAAGATGCCTGACCAGGCAGTGGCGCAGTGGATAGAGCATCGGACTGGGATGCAGAGGACCCGGGTTCGCGACCCCAAGGTCGCCAGCTTGAGTGCGGGCTCATCTGGTTTGAGGAAAGGCCCACTGGCTTGAACCCAAGGTTGCTGGCTCCAGCAAGGGGTTGCTCAGTCTGCTGAAGGCCCACGGTCAAGGCACATATGAGAAAGCAATCAATGAACAACTAAGGTGTTGCAACGCGCAATGAAAAACTAATGATTGATGCTTCTCATCTCTCTCCGTTCCTGTCTGTCTGTCCCTGTCTATCCCTCTCTGTGACTCACTCTCTATCTCTCTAAAAAAAAAAATAAATAAAAATTAAAAAAAAATAGAAAAAGGTGCCTGACCTGTGGTGGCGCAGTGGATAACGCCTCGACCTGGAAATGCTGAGGTCGCCGGTTTGAAACCCTGGGCTTGCCTGGTCAAGGCACATATGGGAGTTGATGCTTCCAGCTCCTCCCCGCTTCTCTCTCTCTGTCTCTCTCTCCCTCGCTCTCTCCTCTCTAAAAATGAATAAAGAAAAAAAAAAGATTTAAAAAAAAAATAGAAAAAGAACCTGAACAGACACTCTCCCAAGACATTAAGTTGGCCAACATATATATGAAATGATGCTCATCTTTGCTAGCGGTTAGAGAAATGCAAATCAAGGCTATAATGAGATATCACTTCATATGTAATGAGACAGAACCTGTTATATTTGCTGTTATCAACAAGAAGAGTGTTGGAGAGGTTGTGGAGAAAAGGAACCCTCATTCACTACTTGTGGGAATGTAAACTGGTACAGCCATTATGGAAGAAAGTTTGGTGGTACCTCAAAAAATTAAAAATGGAATTACCATATGACCCAGGAATCCCTCTACTGGGCATCTACCCAAAAAACTAAAAAACATTGGTATGTAAAACACATGCATCCCCACAATCATCACAGCATTATTCACAGTGACCAATACATGGAACAACCAAAATGGACCTAAGCAAAGGATTGGATAAAAAAGTTGTGGTACATCTATACAATGGAATACTACTTAGTCATAAGAAATGATAATATATTGCCATTTATGAGAACATGGATGGACCTTGTGAACATTATACTAGTGAAACAAGTAAATCAGAAAAATCTAAGAACTAAATGATTTAACACATAGGTGAGGTATAAAACTGAGCCTTCTGGACATAGATAAAACTGGAGTGCTTAGTAGAGAGAAGGGTGTGGAGGGGAGAGCAGTAAGGAGGGACAATATACGATGATGAAAAATGATTTGACTTTAGGTGATGAGCACACAATGCAATCAACAGTTCAAATGCCATGGAGATGTTCACCTGAAACCTATGCACTCTTATTGATCAACGTCAACCTATTAATTTCTAAATAAAAAATAAAATAAATCTATATTAGTGGGTCTCAATCCTGGAAAATATATAATATTTTTTGAATTTAGTGTTGCCATCCCCAAATCTGTAGTCTTAACTCAGTCACACATTGGCTTCTTGTTGAGGCAGTGGTGTAGGGAAACACAGTACCCCCATCCTTACAAAGCCCCATCAAAGTTACAGCTAAACTACAAAACAACCATCATTCAGAAATACCTGAAATCTGGCTGAAGTCCTACAACTAAAGAATTAAAGAAGAAGCCACCTTGAGACTGTTAGGAGGGACAGAGATGTGGAACAGGTTAGTCCCACACCCATGTGTGTCCCACACCCATGTGTGGCAGTTTAAAATTGGGAGGGTATTTTGGCTGTGAAGGCTCCTCCTGAAGAGCGAGGGGTTCCAGCCCCATACCAGGCCTCCCAGCCGAGGGTTCCAGTTCCTGGAAGAGAAGTCCCCATAACTTCTGGCTGTAAAAAATACTGTGGATTATGAGTGAGTGAGATCTCTGAGAGCTGCGGATGTCCCAACAGCTCCTCTTAAAGGACATGTGCACGGACTTACTTGTATTCACTCTCACTGCACCCTAGCAGTGAGGCAGCTTCTTGAAAAGAACCAGAGACATACAGAAGTAACTGAATTATTTGGCATCAGAGAAAAAGTTGGGGTGGCATCTTTCTACAAGATAAAAGTGCTAGCAGAGGACATTGTTCTTTTTTTGAAACTCCTCCAGCACAGAGCCAGTAGGTGGGCCCCATATCTGAGTTTTCACCAACCTGGTGTACACTGCTTGCCTGCCCAGGTGATTACCTGAGATCCCACTCAACTTGCAGGCCCATTTAATCTGTTTCCAGTGACTTTTCCATAAAAATGATCTCTCTTGCCTCATGCTTTGGACTTTCTTAGAATCTTTCAAACAGAGAGCATCAGACATGTATCAACCTTGTACATCTTGCTAAGTGGTTCCAGGCCTGGCATTAGCAGCAGCCAGCCTTGGTTCACAGCTTGGCCTCTTCTGACCACCCCAAGCTCAGCACAAGAAGCAGCCATCTGCGCATCGCTCTGTCATTCGTGCCGGGTGGCCACAGATAGAGCACAAGCAGTGGCTGAACTTTCAACTCCCAGGAGGCCCCAGAGTCAGGGCTGAAAAGTGAAGAATCATTCAATAAAGACTTGACTTCTTATTACTTACTCTGATATCAACCCCAAACCCATATGACATTCAGTGGATTATGGCAGGCCCACATTGAGTACATGAGAATATAAAGTACTGAATTAAAATGATCAAGAAAATTTGTATCTTCCAACTACAAAGACACCCTGCATGTTCTGTTTATGTACTTCCATGTCAGGTATTGTCCCAAGGGAAAAAAATACCTGAGAGCTTAGGATAGTCATTTTTCAGATTGTTAAGCACCATCTGTGGATGGATATGCACCTCATAAAGTCAGAGATCAGAACATGACTGCTATTTGAGGAGGAACTAAGAAACATGCATCCCATTTCAGTCCCTCTCCACCAGGGGGTACAGTTTCCTAATACAAAAGCATTTCCTGTGTGAAATGTAGACAACAATTTAATTTTACTGTGACTGCAACATTTCTTGATGTTAAGAGTCAAGAACAGTTATTTAGGCAACATCGTAGAGATGAATTCTTCCCTGGGCTTAGTTACTGTGGTACTCGTAGTGCTTGGTGAGTAACACACCTCTTAAAATATGGATTCTTTCTTGTATTATGTCAGCAAATTCTTTAATTTGAATTTTATTTAAGAACTTCGTGACCAAGGTGACAGAGTTGTTTTTTATTTTTCCTCAGCACAAACCCGTGGAGAATCAGTGTTCCAGATGGAAAGCCAGATGACTGTTTCTGAAGGGAATTCCCTGATTGTGAACTGCTCCTATGAAACCACACAGTACCCCACTCTTTTCTGGTATGTTCAGTATCCTGGAGAAGGTCCCCAGCTCCTCTTGAAAGCCACAAGGGTCAATGAGAAGGGAACTAAAAAAGATTTTGAAGCCACATACCGCAAACAACCAAATTTCTTCCACTTGGAGAAAGCCTCAGTCCTCGCATCAGATTCGGCGATGTACTACTGTGCTCTGAGTGACACAGTGACAGAAACTGCAGGGGGAGCTGAGCACAAACTCCGAGCAGAGCAAGGGGCCTGGCTGCTGAGTGTCTATGACTCTTTGACTCACTCTGGTGCGTTGTGTTATTTAACATCAAGTACACAGTACATTTCATACAAATTTCCAATCTTTTAAGCACATTAATAGAGTTGTTAAGATCCTTAGACTTCCCTACATACAGGATTATCTAAGACAGGGAACACTTTTATTTAGGAAATAAGGCACTGAAACATGGAAATAAAAATAGGTAAATTATTAAAATGTTTAAGGTATTTTATATGTATTGTTATGACTCCAAATTTTTATGATATGTTTCATAAATGGGATAGTAATAGTGGCTCTCCTTATAAATAAAAGTGAAGTTTATAAACAAGACAGGACAAGCCTGCCTTGACACAATTTTTAAAAAATTTTATTTATTAATTTTAGAGAGAAAGGAAGGGGGAAAGAGAGAGAGCTCTCCAGGTAGGGCTTGATTTAACTTTTTATTAAGTACTTTTGCACAAATTTATTACAAACAACTTTGATGATGAAGGTTTCCTAACTTTTCTAAATGTGTTTTTAGAGTGTTTAAAAATGTGCTTTTATAAATAGTTCATAAAAAATTCCAAATTGTAAAAGAATGAAGATTGAGGGACCACTGATAAAAATGTAAAAGTTGTTATTAACACTTGGCTTCTCTATGCTCTTCTTTGCAAAGATACAGAATTATCTTAATTCTAATTTCATCCCTCTCTGTAAATATCAATTTCTCTTAATGTTTCATCACTGTCAGTTTTGCTCTTTTCTGTTCACTTTTCTACCTGAATATTAATTATTTAAACCTTCTTTTTCCCTTAGATTTCACCATGTAGGGGTTAACTGAGTTCACTAACTTGGTGTTCTCTGGGAGCCCCCTGAGACTGTCTTTTCAGCAGCACTGACCTTCCTTTGGGGTATCTCTGTGGTGGATTCTCTGGGTGGGCGGTTGGCGCTTCAGTCTTTGTAGCCAGAGGTAGCAGGCAGAATCCCATCCTACGTGCCCAGCTTTCTTAGTTGTTTTCTTTTAAGATTGTCTCTTAAGCCATATGTAGCAAGATTTTTAACTTTGATACAATCAACCTCTTTTATATATGTTTGGTTACAGATATAGTTGGACTTATTTATAATATATTGGTTTTGCTCCGCATGCTCTTCTTTTTTCTTTTCTAGTTTGTCTTCAGTTGCATTGATAAAGCCCAATTTTTTCTCTCTGCTAATTTAGAAAATGAAGAGTGTCTTTCTTTTCTTAGATGAGCATCCTTAAAGTGTGCATGTGAGTTTTATTCTATAACATTTGCCCCTTGTATGTCTCACTCCTTCTCTTTGGTTGTACTTTTTCTCTTGCTGATTTACTATCTTTAGAATGACCTCGGTGGCCAAATGAACAAATTACACAGTTGAATAGTGACAGTAATTTCAGATAGAGTTTATCAAATCAGCTCATAAACTATGGTTCCAATGCACATTAAGGAGAAGAAAAATAGAAAACCATTCAACACAATAATCAGAACAATATTCACTCCATTCTCCCTCAGAGCTTTTGGTCCTGATCTTCTCTCTGACTGGAGTGATTTTCACCTGCTATCCTCATGACTCACTCGTTCCTTCACTTCTTCCTAGTATCAGCTCCTAGAGAAATATGTGCATGTGAATAAAGACAAACGCTCAAAAAGGTTTATAATAGTGTTGTATTTCACAAATGAGAACGATCAATATCTTAACTGTTTGTCCATAGGTAAAGGGCTGTAATACACCATAGTGTATTCATAATGTGGAATATAACCCAGCAGAAGGATCTATGTGTGTTAACTTAATAACATCTACAATATATGTTACTGAGTTTATAAAACAAGTTACAGAAAGGTATGCACAATATGCATATTTGTATTATAACAAGATTAAATACAATATTACACATTTAATGTTGATTTAAATCTATAGTAAAATTTTTGTAAGTATCAACTTCAAATTAATCAAGATAAAGAATTAGAGTAATGGGTGATGAAAAAGTGAGAATTAAGAGTGGTTTTAGCCTGACTAGACGGTGGTGCAGTGGATGGAGTGTCTGACTGGGACGTGGAGGATCCAGGTTCAAAACCCTGAGGTCGCTGCTTGAGTGCAGGCTCATCTGGCTTGAGCAGGGGCATGCCAACTTGAGTGCAAGGTCACTGTCTTGAGCGAGGAATCATATATGTGACCCCATGGTCGCTGGCTTGAGCCCAAGGTTGCTGGCTTATAGCCCAAGGTTGTGGCTTGAATCCAAGGTCAATGGCAAGGGGCCACTCGCTCTGCTGTAGCCCCTCCAGTCAAGACATATATAAGAAAGCAATCAGTGAACAACTAAAGGAGACTAAGGAGCTGGAAAGAACAATTGATGCTTCTCATCTCTCTCCCTTCCTGCCTGCCTGTCTTTATCTGTCCTTCTCTCTGTCCTTCTCTCTGTCACAAAAAAGAGTGGATTTGAAAGGAATTTTAATCTATATGTAATATTTTATTACTTTTAATAATTCATATATTTATAAATTCATTCTATTATTAAAATTAATAAAATCTGATCTCATTAGGAAGGTTTATCCATATTATCTTTTCTTCTCACCAAAAAAGGGGGAAAGGAGAAAATGACTATCTTCCTCATAAGATTTTGTTCAACCATCCCAAGTGTAAGTTTTTCTTTTCCCAACTGGGATCATACAGCATTTAGTTTTAATTATTACAGTTCTACTATTTGTGTTTTAATTATGTATACTTTTGTCTTCCCTGGTAGATATAAAATAGTATGTTATCTTCTTTTATGTATTTTTTAAATTATAGTTTACCTTCAATATTATTCTATATCAGCTTTAGATGTACAGCATATTGGTCAGACAATCATGTACTTTAATAAGGTGGCTCCCTGAGATGTCAAAAACCCACCTGTCTCCATATCTAGTTATTACAATATTATTGACTGTATTCTATATTCTGTATTCTCTATGCTGTAATTTACATCTAAATGACTAATCTGTAACTACCAATTTGCATTTCTTAATCCTTTCATCTTTTCATCCAGTCCCACAATGCTCGTCAGTCTATTTTTTATATCTATGAGTCTGTTTCTATTTTGTTTGTATGTTTATTTTGTTCTTTAGATTCCATATGTAATTGAAATCGTATGGTATTTGTCTCTCTGTATGACTTATTTTTTAAATATATTATATTTAGACAATTAATTTTAACAGGATGACATTGATTAATTAGGGTACATAGATTCAAAGAAAACATCTCCAGGCCATTTTGACATTTGATTATGTTGCATACCATCAACCAAAGTCAAATTGTCTTCCGTCACCTTCTACTTGGTTTTCTTTGTGCCCCTCCCTCCCCCACGCCTCCCCTCCCCCCCCCCCCCGCCATAACCACCACACTCTTGTCCATGTCCATGAGTCTCATTTATGTGTCCCACCTATGTATGGAATCATACAGTTCTTAGTATTTTCTGATTTACTTATTTCACTCAGTATAATGTTATCAAGGTCCATCCATGTTGTTGTAAATGATCCGATGTCATCATTTCTTATGGCTGAGTAGTATTCCATGGTATATATGTACCACATCTTTTTATCCAATCATCTATTGAAGGGCTTTTTGGTTGTTTCCATGTCTTGGCCACTGTGAACAATGCTGCAATGAACATGGGGCTGCATGTGTCTTTATGTACCAATGTTTTTGAGTTTTGAGGTTATATACCCAGTAGAGCAGCGGTTTTCAACCTGTGGGTCGCGACCCCAGCGGGGTTGCCTAAAGCCATTGGAAAATACATAATGCATATCAGGTATTTACATTCAGAATCATAACTGTAGCAAAATTACAGTTATGAAGTAGCCACCAAAACTTTTTTTGGTTTGGGTTCACTGCAACATAAGGAACTGTACTGCAGGGTCACGGCATTAGAAAGGTTGAGAATCACTGCAGTAGAGGGATTGTTGGGTCATATGGTATTCTATTTTTAGTTTTTTAAGGAACCATCATACTTTCTTCCATAATTGTTGTACTACTTTACATTCCCATCAACAGTGAATGAGGGTTTCTTTTTCTCCATAGCCTCTCTAACATTTGTTATTACCTGTCTTGTAGATAATAGCTAATCTAACAAGTGTGAGGTGGTATCTCATTGTAGTTTTGATTTGCATTTCTCTAATAGCTAATGAAGATGAGCATCTTTTCATATATCTGTTGGCCATTTGTATTTCTTCCTGGGAGAAGTGTCTGTTCATGTCTTCTTCCCATTTTTTTATTGGATTGTTTGCTTGTTTGTTGTTGATTTTTATGAGTTCTTTTTATATTTTGTATATTAGGCCTTTATCTGTGCTGTTGTTTGAAACTATCATCTCCTATTTAGTTGATTGTCTGTTTGTTTTGTTGTCAGTTTCTCTTGCTGTGCAAAGGCTTCTTCTTTTTTTTTCAGGGACAGAGAGAGAGTCAGAGAGAGGGATAGACAGGGACAGACAGGAATGAAGAGAGATGAGAAGCATCAATCATCAGTTTTTCGTTGCGAGACCTTAGTTGTTCATTGATTGCTTTCTCATATGTGCCTCGACCGTGGGCCTTCAGCAGACTGAGTAACCCCTTGCTGGTGAACTTTGCTCAAACCAGATGAGCCCGCGCTCAAGCTGGTGAACTCAGGGTCTCGAACCTGGGTCCTCTGCATCCCAGTCTAATGCTCTATTCACTGCGCCACCGCTTGGTCAGGCAGCAAAGGCTTCTTAATCTGATGTAGTCCCATTCATTTATCTTTGCCTTCACTTCCCTTGCCTTTGGAGTCAAATTTATAAAGTGCTCCTTATAGCCAAAGTTCATGAATTTAGTACCTATGTTTTCTTCTGTATGACTTATTTTTATGATACATCTAAGTCCATCCATGCTATTGCAAAAGATAATAGTTCATTCTTTTTTATGACTGAATAGAATTCCATTATATATATATATGTACCACCACTATTTTTTCACTTGTCTACTGATGAGCACTTAGGTTGTTTATATTTCTTGGCTATTGTAACTAATGCTGCAATGAACATGAAGCGGGGGGCATATATTCTTTCAAGTTAGTGTTTTAGGTTTCTTTGAATATATTTTTAACTTTTTGAGGAACCTCCACAGTTTTCCATACTGGTTGCATGAATATTCATTCCCACCAACAGTGCACGAGGGCTACCTTTTCTCCACATTCTTGCCAACACTTGTTGTCTGTTGACTTACTGATGATAGCCATTCTGCCAGGTTTGAGGTAATAGCACATTGTGGTTTTGATATTCACTTCTCTGATGTTTACTGATGTTGAACAACTTTTCTTATGTCTGTTGGCCGTCAGTGTGCCCTCTTTGGAAAAGTGTTCATTCAGGTCTTCTGCTCACTTTAAAATTGGGTTGTTTGTTTTTCTGGTGTTAGGTTGTGTAAGTTCTTTATAAACTATTTTTATTTCCCTTGCATGAGGAACTATATCAGAAAATATATTGCTACAAGATATGTCACAAATTTTACTGCCTATGTTTCCTTCTTTTTTATGGTTTTTGGTTTATGGTTTATGGTATTATGGTTTTGGAACTTACATTTAAATCTTTAATCCATTTTGAGTTTTTTCTTTTTTTTTTTTTGACAGAGACAGAGCCAGAGAGAGGGACAAATAAAGATAGACAGACAGAAAGGAAGAGATGAGAAGCATCAATTCTTCATTGTAGCTCCTTAGTTATTCAGTGATTGCTTTCTCATATGTGCCTTAAATGGGGGGCTACCGCAGAGCTAGTGGTCCCTTGCTCAAGCCAACAACCTTGGGCTCAAGCTAGCAACCTTGGGCTTCAAGCGAATGACCTTTGGGCTCAAGCCAGCGACCTTGGGCTTCAAGCCAAAGACCTTTGGGCTCAAGTTAGTGACCATGGGTCATGTCCATGATTCCATGCTCAAGCCAGTGACCTCTTGCTCAAGCTAGTGAGCCTGTGCTCAAGCCGGATGAGCCTGTGCTCAAGCTGGTGACCTTGGGTTTTCGAACCTTGGTCCTCCGCATCCCAGTCCGACGCTCTATCCACTGTGCCACTACCTGGTCAGGTGAGTTTGTTCTTATATATGTTGTAAAAAGGTGGTCTAGTTTTATATTTTGCACATATCTGTCTAATTTTTCCAGTACAATTTATTGAATGTACTATCTTTATCCCGCTATATGTTTTTGCTTCCTTTGTCAAATACTAATTGACTATATATGTGTGGGTTTATTTCTGGGCTCTCTACTCTGTTCCATTGATCTAGATGTCTGTTTTTAGGCTAGTAACATGCTGTTTTGATTACTTTTGTATTATAGTGTGGTTTGACATCAGGAAGCATGTTACCTCCCAAGGTGTTCTTTTTTCTCCAGATTGCTAAGGCTATTTGAGGTCTTCTGTGGTTTTATTAAAATTCTTGGAATATTTGTTCTAATTCTGTGCAATACACTGTTAGTATTTTGGTAGGAACTGCATTGAATCTATTGATTGCTTTGGCTGGTATGGATAATTTAATGATAGTAATTCTTCCTAGCCATAAACACAGTATATACTTTCATTTGTTTGGAATCTCTTCAGTTTCTTTTATCAGTATTTTATAATTTTCCAAGCTCTGGTTTTTTACCTCCTTGTTAAAGTTTATTCCTAAACAAATATATTATTTTTTTTTTGATGCAACTGTAAACTGGATTTTTTAAGTTTCCCTTTCTGATACTTTATTATTAGTGTAAAAGTGTGACTGGTTTTTGAATATGTATTTTGTATCTTGGTACTTTACTAAATTCATTTATCAGATCTAGTACTTTTTTGGTGGAATCTTTAAGGTTTTCTGTATATAGTGTCATCAGCAAATGAAGACAGTTTTACTTTGAAGTAATGTACTTTGATGCATATTTATTTATTGGCATTTTAGTCTTTATAACTTTATTTCTGTTTTTTTTAAATTTCTTCTTTTTAAAGAAGACCTTTTAAGATTTCTTATAGTACTAGTTTGGTGGTAATGAACTCTTGTAATGCTTTTTTTTTGGTCTGGGAAGCTATTTCATCTTTAATTTTAAGTGATAACTTTGTTGGATTAAGTAGTCTTGGTTGTAGGTCCTTGACTTATATCACTGAGTTCACCCATTTTTTTTCCCTAAGTTCTCTGAGTATCTTTTTAACTATTTTATTGAATTTTGCATCTGAGAAGCCTGGCTGCCTCCATTTCATTTACTTATTTTTTTAGTGATTTCTTTTGTCCTATCATTTAGGGCATTTTTTTTGTCTCCTCATTTTGTCTGCCTTTTTGTATTTGTCTCTGTGTATTAGGTAGATCTTCTATGTGTCTTAATCTTGGTATAGTGGTGTTATGTAATATGTGTCTTATGGTACTCAGTGGCATAGTCTTTTTGATCTCCTGAGCTAGATGTCCCCTGTGTGTTATATGAGCACTCCTGTTGTATTGAGTCTTGATTGTTGTTGGCCTATCAGTGAGGGATAGTGAGGGATGTTAATTCTCTGACTGGCTGACTTCAAGGAGTAACCCAACTCTCAGTGTATGAACTCCCTTTCCCCTCCTCTACTCACAAGTGTAGTTAGTCTCAGCAGGGTCTGGTGCCTGCAAGGATCTCCCTTTGGGTATGCTGCTGTTGTGTCTAGTTGGGTCATGCTCTATTGTGGTCTGAAGCCCACCATCAGTTGTATTGGTTCTAGGATCTCTTGGGAGGAACTCTGGTTCAGGTAATTGTCAGACACTGCCTGTAAATGTCCTGAGTTGCCTGTTTACATGTGATCAACCCAGGACATGTCTTTTGTGGGCCTACGTGTGCTTAGGAGGGGGTCAAGCTGGTACCAAGGTCAGCTTCCACCAGTTCTAAAACCAGGTTAAGGTCAGCAAAAAGCCTAGAAAATCCCAAAATTTGCTTCCATCTGTGAGTTTCCTCACCATCCCCATGGCTGCCTGAACTTCCCTGAGAACCTTCCAAAGTCTGTAGAGTGGCTCTAGGTTCTCCTCAGCCCATGGTCCCTTCTAGAAGGTATGAGCTTGGTAGGGTGAGATATCACAGGATGGGGCATCTCAGGATCAGGAAGACTGAGCTTACTTACCTCTAACTTGGGGGCTAACCCAGTCACACATTCAGAGTGGTAAAGTAGCCCATACCCCAGATCCACACCACTTAATATCTGCTTAGTCTCTGACCAGAGCTCCCGAAAACAATGAACTGAAAGTCCAGGCTGGGTGCAGTCAGTAGACTTTTCCATAGGGCATGAACTCAGCAGGGAGGGTCACTGGGGTTTGAGAGGACATCTTTAGTTAGGTCTCCTGTTGGGGGACAATGCTGGTGATGTGCAGGGAGGGAAAAATGGTCCCTGTTCAAGAGCTACACACTCAGGGTTTGACTGAGTCTCTGGCAAGAGCTCTTCAAGAAAAGGAGTGCACCGAAGGTCCTAGCTGAGTACAACCAGCAGACTTTTATGCAGAGCTTGAGCTCAGCAGGGAGTGGGTTACTGGAAGTGGGAGAATGGGGATATAGGGTCTCCTTTTGGGGATCCATCCTCTTGATGTGCAGTGAGTGAAAAAATAACCCCCATTCCAGAGCCACTGAATTTAATGAATGCTTCGGTCTCTGACAAATCTTGGCTTTCCTGGATCTCCTTAATTGTTCCCCAAGGCAGAGCACACTGTGCCCAAGCTGCAGCAGACTTTTCTGCAAGCTGCAAGCTTGGCAGGGTGGGCCACAGGGAGTCAGGAAGACCACATTAGTGCAACTCCCTAAGGACATGCTTGTACCAGGGAAGATAGCATCAGTGAGCAGAGTGTGATAGGGACTCAGTTCAGGGACCTTCGAGGTTGATTCTCCAGATTGCTCCCTGGTACCATACAACTGAGTTCTTCTTTGTATAAATCTAGTTTGCTCTGACTCACTGACTTTCCTCCATGTAAGCCCGAGGTGAGTGACTGAGAACAAAATTCTGTGCACTTCTCCTTTAAGAGAACATATGGTTTTCTAGTAGACTCCTGTCTCTGTCACATGTTATGTGGGATTCTTTTCCTGGCTCTACTCTGTGCCAGGGGATCCAGGCAGGCCTCATGGGGGACTTTTGCAGTTGAGGTATCTCTCCAGATTCTCAACAGCTGCACGTTGTGTGGCCAGCCCTTTGTGCGTCTCTGCCCCTCTTCCCAGGCCCTTTGTGTTGTCTTCTTCTGTAAAGCCTTGGTTATAAACTTCCCTTAAGTTGGTCTTCAACTACTTATTCAAGTGGGTTGATCTATAATTGAGTTGTAAATCCAATTTAGCACAGGGAGGAGATGATTGTAACATCCACTTACTCCATGGCCTTCTTGGATTCACTAGATATTCTTAAGATTTATCAATAGTAAATTACCACCGTTACATTAGAACTTCAATACATTTTTATGGATTTATTCAAAATAAGGTAAATAAGTCAAGTAAATAGTAAAAGATGAGACCAAATTATTTTAAGATTTTCATTTTCATAAAATGATATTTAAAAAGCAAGATTTGGTTTATTTGGAATCTCCACTCAATTTAGGCAGTTGCTTTGTTTTCAGCATTTCCTTCATCAGGAAGCGTACAGAGATGGTGTTGCAGTGTGACTGCTAAGTTAGCTGCTCTGAAGTTCCCTTCATTAATGGTTTCTTCCCACTAGGGGGCACTCTAGGCTTTACATTAATGACTTTTTTTGTGTGCTCCCAGAAGGTTAAACAGTCAAGAGACCAATGAGCATGTTAGCCAGACAAATTATAGATGGCAAAGATAAGGAGAGGGGGAACGGTATTTGTGTAATGTCCACCTCTATTTTTCAGCCCTGCCACTTGATGTAAACTGCAGAGAATTGGAGTCTATACTTTAGAAATCTACTGTGAGGATGATTCCTTGAGCAGAAGTATAGGAGTAAGAATGTTACTGGCATTGTGAGCATGGAAATGAATAGTAAACATCTTTATAATCTGTTTCAGTTTCTTAATTGTTATAACTAATATCCCCGAAATCATTAACCCAGAAATTATTGCAATAGCTCAGATATCCTAACTGTTCATACATCTTTGTGAAAGTAAATATAATAAGAATAAAAAGAAGATAGAGGAAAAATATAAAGAACAAAAATAGTAAGAAAAAGAGAGGGCAATTTGACCAGTAAAGAAGAGTTGGATCCAAATCAGCTTTGTGAGTCAGCATGGTACCTAAGAATTGGACAGGTGAAAGATAGAAGTGAAAATTAAGTCAGAGTGGACACTGTACACGTATAATTTTTCACTAAAAAATTATGTTGGAATCATTTTCTGTGAGGATGATGACCATATGTTTTGGTTTCTAAGACACTCTGATTTCAATTTTATTTTTTACTTCTACAAGACACAATACATGCTATCAGATAGGTTTTCTTTCTTTTTTTTATTTTATTTTATTATTATTTTTTTAAATTCATTTTTAGAGTGGAGAGAGAGAGAGACAGAGAGGAAGAGAGAGGAGAGACAGAGAGAGAGAGAGAGAAGGGGGGAGGAACTGGAGGCATCAACTCCCATATGTGCCTTGACCAGGCAAGCCCAGGGTTTTGAACTGGTGACCTCAGCATTTCCAGGTCGACACTTTATCCACTGCGCCACCACAGGTCAGGCAGATAGGTTTTCTTTATAAAAATATTCATATTACTGAATACTCAAATTCTCTGTCAAACTATATAATTTGAGAAATGGGGTCATTCTGCTTAGAATTCTTCAAAGGATATATAACACATTGAGACAGTGATTCTTCCAGAATCATCATCCACCCTTTCTCATACACTATCCTAGATTAAAATTCTCATATGTAAGTGTTTTAAGAAAAAAAAAGCTCTATAGCTTCATACATTGTATATATTGTCTCTCACCCTGCTGCACTATTCATACCCAGAATTTTGGAGAGATGCCTGTGTCATCTCACTGGGCCACTGTGGGTGGGGTTTGCTGTTAAGATGAATGACAGAGCTGAGATGTGATTAGTGCTGAGTCTGGTGGAACATTTTCAGTGTGGAAACAAAATTTGCCTGGGTCCAGGACTCTGTACCTCCCAGAGCGGGGGCAAAAGAACCCCAGCCACTGGACAAGAAGTCATGACGAGACACTGGGGAACTTTATTGCAGCTTCTGTGGGTCCAGGCTTGCTGTGAGTTGGAGTTGTCCCAAATGGGGGCTGGGGAGTTTTCCACAGCTGACAGTATGTGGGAGAAGGGAGAGCTGACAGAGCTCCTACCTAGATGGTCCCATTTGGGTATTTCTTAGAATATTGTATAGGTCTAAAAACTGCATCATTCACCCTAGTGACATTCTTCGCATTTGATTTTCTCTTTCCAAGCAGGGGTGAGAGGGATGGAAGTGAAGCAGAGCCCTTCAGCCCTGAGCCTCCAGGAGGGAGCCAGCTCTACTCTAATGTGCAACTTTTCTAGCACAGCGACCTCAATGCAGTGGTTCCGACAGACTCCTGGGGGCGGCCTCAGCCATCTATTTTACATGGCTACAGGAACAAAGACGAATGGAAGGTTCAGCTCCATAATGAATGCTAAGGACCGGTACAGTACCCTGCATATTACAGCCTCCCAAGTGGCGGACTCAGCCACCTACCTCTGTGCAGCGCAGACACAGTGCTTCCAGGTGATCTGCAGCCTGCACTCAAACTGCAGCTGGGCCTGCAGCCCCGCCCCTTCTATGGGCCGGGCATACTGTCCCACATTAACTTAGTCAATTTTGGCTTTACAAGTTTATGTTCTAGCACTTCTTTCTCCTAAAATTAGGCTTATTGATATTGTATTTCACTTGGATTTTTACCCCTTTTATTCCCAGAAATCCTTTTACAGATAAAAAGTTCTAATATGAAATCATTAAAATAACTGATGAAACCCAACATCGAATGCCCTGTTACACAGTTCCCCTTGCAAGCAGAACATAAATGTCATATAAATTACTCTGCTGGAAAAGGCTTTGAAAAATATAAGGTGGTGTACAAATATAAAGAAAAGACTCAGTTTTTTAACTGCATATGTTTCAACTTTCAAGGTAAAAAGAAGACTGTAATTGTTTTAAAGTTTGTTTTAGGCTCATTCTTCCTGGAAATAACAAATATAAGAAAAATAATTTTATTGACTGGCAGGCACTCTATCTAGCTAATTACATGTATTATCTATTTCAGTACTGAGTAACAGTGTAAATAAATACTCTCATTTTACCCATGGATAAAGTGAGGGTTGAAGTGTATAATTGAGTGGTTTGAGTTCAAATTATTAATGAATTTTTGAAGCTCAGGTGACATAAGAGCTTATAATTTGAGCTACTTGTTACAGAACACTCTTAGGATCACCCAACTGAAATTATTTCTATCAATAAATTTGCACAACATGTTTATAAACATCACTAACAAAAATACCCATTTAGGTGATTTTTTTAGGAATTAAATTTATTGGGGTGACATTGGTTTTCACATTATTTAAATTTCAGGTGAACAATTCTATAACATATCATTTATATAATGCATTGTGTTCTCAACTTCCAAAGCCTAGTCTGCCTTCACCATCGTATATTTTACTTCCTTTATTCTCTTCATCCTCCCCCACACCCTCTTCTCCTCTGGTAACCACCATAAGATTGTCAGTTTCTATGAGTTGCTTGTTTTGTTCATGTCTTGCTTTTCGTTTTATGTCCCACACATGAGTCAAGTCATGTAGTTGTCCTTTTCTGTCTGACTCATCTCGTTTTGAATATTCTCAGCATCCATCCATGTTGTCACATATGGCAATATTTCATTATTTTTTATGGTTGGGAAGTATTTCACTGTACATGATGTACCACAAAATTTTTACCCAATCATCCGTTTAAGGAACTTAGGTTGTTTTCAAGTCTTCGCTGTTGTGAGTAATTCTAAAATAAACATAAGGGTACATACTTTATATGAATAAGTATTTTCCAAAATTTCAGGTAGTTACTCAGAAGAAGGATTGCTAGGCCATACGCTAACTCTAGTCTTAATTTCCTGAGGAACCTCTGTAATGGTTTTTATACAGCCTGCATTCCCATGAGCGATGCACAAGTGTTCCATTTAGAGCATTCCTAAACAGCACCTTGTATAAAAGAAATCATTGGAATTTTCATTCTATTTCTTGAAAATATATCACTTTTTCTCACATTTTGAGTGAAACTATTACTTATAACTTTGTAACGTTATTCACAGTTGGGAAAAGCAGCGGAAAGCTTCCAAGGTTACTGAAAACAAAAACAACAACAAAAAGCTTTATTTGTTGAAGCCAGAGAAAAACTTCTGCTCACTAAACCTCATGTTTAAGCTTGCCTGTGGACAATTGTAATGCAATCTGAATTTCAAACTGCACTATCATTATGACAACATAAGGGCATTGATAGAAAGGCTGGCACCCTGAGAATTAAGATGAAGACAAACGGGCAGACTCCAGTGAAGCCGAGAGTGAGACCAGCTTCCTGGGCATGTGACCTGTGCAAGTACAGAAGGAACCTTGTCTTTGGTTTAATGTTCTATTATTACTGTCTTGAAATTCTTAATAATTTTATCTTTGTACTTGTGTTGTATAAGAGAAGTCCCATAAATGGATGGAACATGTGTGTGAGCAGAAGTGATACATGGGACAGAGAAGACAGGACAGGAATGCATGGCGCTCAGGTTCATGGTCACAGCAGAGAGTGTGGGAGCTAAGCAGTTGTCAGGACCACCTGCTGTGCCTGTGCTTGCTTTCGATATGGGGGCTTTGACATGCAGCTAAAGGGAGCAGTAAACTTTGTTGGTCAATTGTTACAAAATGAAAGTGTGTACATGGATATTTCACTAAAGCGGTTTGGCACTTTCTTACAAAACTGAATGTGCTTTTACCATACAATCCAGTAATAGTGCTCTTATTTACCCAAAGAGGTTGAAAAGTTATGTCCACACAAAAACTTGCATGCAAGTGTTTATAGCAGCTTTATTCTAAGTTGTCAAAACTAGGAAGCCTCTAAGATGTCCATCAGTAGGTGAGTGGATAAATAAATAGTGGTCCATCCAAACAATGTAACACTATTTAATAGTAAAAAGATGAAAGCCATGAAAAGTTAAATTTTTTTTTTAGATTTTATTTATTGGTTTTTAGAAAGAGATGGGGGGCAGAGAGAAAGAGAGAGAGAGAGTGAGAAAGAGAGGAGAGAAGCAGGAAGCATCTACTCATAGTAGTTGTATCTTATATGTGCATTGACTAGGCAAGCTGAAGGATTTGAACCGGCAACCTCAGCGTTCCAGGTTGACGCTTTGTCCACTACGTCACCACAGGTCAGGAAGGAAAAGTTAAATGTATGTTAACTAAATAATGAAGCAGATCTGTAAAGGCAACATAATATATCATTTCAACTACATGACATTCCGGAAAAGGCAAAACTGCAGACAGTAAAAAGACCAGCAGTTGTCAGGGTTAGAGAGAAGCGGGATGAACGACTAAGAAGAACACAAAGAATTTGTAGTTTGGTGAAATTAGCCTCAATGAGACTCTAATGATGGGTACACATCATTATACATCTGTGTAAACCAACAGAATGTATAATCGAAAGTAATCTGTATAGTCAGTACACTATGAACTTTGGGTGATCGCGATGTGTCAATGCAAGTTTATCAATTGTTTAAGAACTATACCATTCTCACGGGGAAGTTCATAATTAGTGAGGCCGTGTATATTTGGGGGCAGAAAATACATTGAAAATCTTTGTACCTTCTTAATTTTTCTGTCACCCTAAAGTTACTATAAAAGAGTCTTAAAACATTAAATATACTTACATGAAATTGAGTTGCATAAAATGTTAAAGCATTTTAGAAAAATTGTTTTCTTTTTTTTTTTTCTGTTTTTTTTTATTTTTTTTTTATTAAATAATTTTATTTTTTTAATGGGGTGACATCAATAAATCAGGATACATATATTCAAAGATAACAAGACCAGGGTATCTTGTCGTTCAATTATGATGCATACCCGTCACCCAAAGTCAGATTGTCCTCTGTCACCTTCTATCTTATTTTCTTTGTGCCCCTCCCCCTCCCCCTTTCCCTCTCCCATTCCCCCCTCCCCCCCCGTAACCACCACACTCTTATCAATGTCTCTTAGTTTCACTTTTATGTCCCACCTACGTATGGAATAATGCAGTTCCTGGTTTTTTCTGATTTACTTATTTCGCTTCGTATCATGTTATCTAGATCCCACCATTTTGCTGTAAATGTTCCGATGTCATCATTTCTTATGGCTGAGTAGTATTCCATAGTGTATATGTGCCACATCTTCTTTATCCAGTCATCTATTGACGGGCTTTTTGGTTGTTTCCATGTCCTGGCCACTGTGAATAATGCTGCAATAAACATGGGGCTGCATGTGTCTTTACGTATCAATGTTTCTGAGTTTTTGGGGTATATACCCAGTAGAGGGATTGCTGGGTCATAAGGTAGTTCTATTTTCAGTTTTTTGAGGAACCACCATACTTTCTTCCATAATGGTTGTACTACTTTACATTCCCACCAACAGTGTATGAGGGTTCCTTTTTCTCCACAGCCTCTCCAACATTTGCTATTACCTGTCTTGCTAATAATAGCTAATCGAACAGGTGTGAGGTGGTATCTCATTGCTGTTTTGATTTGCATTTCTCTAATAGCTAAAGAAGATGAGCATCTTTTCATATATCTGTTGGCCATTTGTATTTCTTCCTGGGAGAAGTGTCTGTTCATATCCTCTTCCCATTTTTTTATGGGATTGTTTGTTTGTTTGTTGTTGAGTTTTATGAGTTCTTTGTATATTTTGGATATTACGCCCTTATCTGAGCTGTTGTTTGAAAATATCATTTCCCATTTAGTTGGCTTTCTGTTTATTTTGTTATCAATTTCTCTTGCTGAGCAAAAACTCCTTAGTCTGATGTAGTCCCATTCATTAATTTTTGCCTTCACTTCTCTTGCCATTGGAGTCAAATTCATAAAATGCTCTTTAAAACCCAGGTCCATGAGTTGAGTACCTATGTCTTCTTCTATGTACTTAATTGTTTCAGGTCTTATGTTTAGATCTTTGATCCATTTTGAATTAATTTTAGTACAGGGGGAGAGACTGTAGTCCAGTTTCATTCTTTTGCATGTGGCTTTCCAGTTTTCCCAGCACCATTTATTGAAGAGGCTTTCTTTTCTCCATTGTGTGTTGTTGGCCCCTTTATCAAAAATTATTTGACTATATATATGTGGTTTTATTTCTGGACTTTCTATTCTGTTCCATTGGTCTGAGTGTCAATTTTTCTGCCAATACCATGCTGTTTTGATTGTCGTGGCCCTATAATAGAGTTTGAAGTCAGGTATTGTAATGCCCCCAGCTTCATTCTTTTTCTTTAGGATTGCTTTGGCTATTCGGGGTTTTTTATAGTTCCATATAAATCTGATGATTTTTTGCTCTATTTCTTTAAAAAACGTCATTGGAAGTTTGATGGGAATTGCATTGAATTTGTATATTGCTTTGGGTAATATAGCCATCTTGATTATATTTATTCTTCCTAGCCAAGAACAAGGTATATTCTTCCATCTCATTATATCTTTTTCAATTTCCCTTAACAATGGTTTATAGTTTTCATTATATAAGTCCTTTACATTCTTTGTTATGTTTATTCCTAAGTATTTTATTTTTTTTGTTGCAATCGTGAAGGGGATTATTCTTTTGAGTTCCTTCTCAGTTGTTTCATTGTTGGCATATAGAAAGGCTATTGACTTCTGTATGTTAATTTTGTATCCTGCGACCTTACTGTATTGGCTTATTGTTTCTAGTAGTCTTTTTGTGGATTCTTTGGGGTTTTCGATGTATAGGATCATATCATCTGCAAAAAGTGATACCTTTACTTCTTCTTTTCCGATATGGATGCCTTTTATTTCTTTGTCTTGTCTGATTGCTGTGGCAAGAACCTCTAGTACCACATTAAATAAGAGTGGAGAGAGTGGACAACCCTGTCTTGTTCCTGATTTAAGGGGGAAAGCCTTCAGTTTAGTGCCATTTAATATGATGTTAGCTGATGGTTTATCATATATGGCCTTTATCATGTTGAGATATTTTCCTTCTATACCCATTTGTTGAGAGTTTTAAACATAAAATTATGTTGTATTTTATCGAAAGCCTTTTCTGCGTCTATTGATAAGATCATGTGGTTTTTGTTCTTTGTTTTGTTGATATGGTGTATTACGTTAACCGTTTTACGTATGTTGAAACATCCTTGAGATTCTGGGATGAATCCCACTTGATCATGATGTATTATTTTTTTAATATGTTGTTGTATTCGATTTGCTAGTATTTTGTTTAATATTTTAGCATCTGTATTCATTAGAGATATTGGTCTGTAGTTTTCTTTTTTGTGCCATCCTTGCCTGGTTTTGGTACGAGGGTTATGTTGGCCTCATAAAATGTGTTTGGAAGTATTGCTTCTTCTTCAATTTTTTGGAAGACTTTGAGTAGAATAGGAACCAAGTCTTCTTTGAATGTTTGATAAAATTCGCTGGTATAGCCGTCAGGGCCTGGACTTTTATTTTTGGGGAGGTTTTTAATGGTTTTTTCTATTTCTTCTCTACTGATAGGTCTGTTTAGGCTTTCTGCTTCTTCTTGACTCAGTCTAGGAAGGTTGTATTGTTCTAGGAATTTATCCATTTCTTCTAGGTTGTTGAATTTAGTGGCATAAAGTTTTTCATAGTATTCTACAATAATTCTTTGTATATCTACGGTGTCCGTGGTGATTTCTCCTCTTTCATTTTGGATTTTGTTTATATGAGTTCTTTCTCTTTTTTCCTTGGTAAGTCTTGCCAAGGGTTTGTCAATTTTATTGATCTTTTCAAAGAACCAGCTCCTTGTTCTATTAATTTTTTCTATAGTTTTTCTGTTCTCTAATTCATTTATTTCTGCTCTGATTTTTATTATCTCCTTTCTTCGGCTGCTTTTGGGTTGTCTTTGTTCTTCTTTTTCTAGTTCCTTAAGGTGGGAAGTTAAGTGGTTCACTTGGGCTCTCTCTTGTTTGTTCATATATGCCTGAAGTGATATGAACTTCCCTCTTATCACTGCTTTTGCTGCATCCCATAGATTCTGATATGTCGTATTGTCATTTTCATTAGTCTGTATAAATCTTTTGATCTCTGCACTTATTTCTTTTTTGACCCATTCATTTTTTAAAAGTATGTTGTTTAGTTTCCACATTTTTGTGGGATTTTTTTCCTCTTTTTTGCAGTTGAATTCTAGTTTCAAGGCTTTATGATCAGAAAATATGCTTGGTACAACTTCGATTTTTCTGAATTTGCTGATGTTGTTTTTGTGGCCCAACATATGGTCAATTCTTGAGAATGATCCATGTACACTGGAGAAAAATATATACTCAGTCACTTTGGGATGAAATGTCCTGTAGATGTCTATCATATCCAGGTGCTCTAGTGTTTTGTTTAAGGCCACTATGTCTTTGTTGATTCTCTGTTTGGATGACCGATCTAGAGCCGTCAGCGGTGTATTGAGGTCTCCAAGTATGATTGTATTTTTGTCAGTTTTTGTTTTAAGGTCAATAAGTAGCTGTCTTATATATTTTGGTGCTCCTTGGTTTGGTGCATATATATTAAGAATTGTTATGTCTTCTTGATTCAGTGTCCCCTTAGCCATTATGAAATGGCCATTTTTATCTCTGAGTACTTTTCCTGTCTTGTAGTCAGCATTATCCGATATGAGTATTGCTACACCTGCTTTTTTTTGGATGTTATTTGCTTGGAGTATTGTTTTCCAGCCTTTCACTTTGAATTTGTTTTTATCCTTGTTACTTAGATGAGTTTCCTGTAGGCAGCATATAGTTGGATTTTCTTTTTTAATCCATTCTGCTACTCTGTGCCTTTTTATTGGTGAGTTTAATCCATTTACATTTAGTGTAATTATTGATACTTGTGAGTTCCCTATTGCCATTTTATATCTTGCTTTCTGTTAGTTTTGTGTCTTGTTTGATCCTTCTCTTTCATTTTTCTATCTTTTGTTTTTATTTGGTTGTATTCCATACATCTTTCCTCTGTTGCTATCTTTTTTATCTCATGTGCTTCTGTGGTGGTTTTTTCAATGGTGGTTACCTTTGAGTAATGAAAAGGGTCCTTACCCTGTTCATTGTAGCAAAGTATTTTGTGAGTACTTTTGCACTCCATCGTCCTTTGCTACTGTTAATCTCCATCTTCTCCCCATCTTTCTTTTTGTTGTCACAGTTTAAATTTGGTTTTATTGTGTTCTTCTTGGAGCTTTTACTTGTGGCTCTGTTTTTTTTTGTTCTTTGTATCTGATTGGAGAACCCCCTTTAGTAATTCCTGGAGTGGGGGTTTTCTGATGATAAATTCCCTCATCTTTTCTGTATCTGTGAATGTTTTTATTTCTCCTTCATATTTGAAGGATAGCTTTGATGGGTATAGTATTCGTGGCTGAAAGTTTCTCTCTTTCAGGACTTTAAATATTGGGGTCCACTCTCTTCTAGCTTGTAGAGTTTCTGCTGAGAAATCTGATGATAATCTAATGGGCCTTCCTTTATATGTTGTATTCTTCTTTTCCCTGGCTGCCTTGAGAATTTTTTCTTTGCTGTTGGTTTGTGTCCATTTCATTATGATATGCCTTGGAGTAGGTTTGTTGGGGTTAAGAAAACTCGGTGTTCTGTTTGCTTCTTGAATTTGAGGCTTTAGTTCTTTCCACAGGCTTGGGAAGTTCTCATCTATTATTTGTTTGAGTATGTTCTCCATTCCATTTTCTCTCTCTTCTCCCTCTGATATACCTATTATTCTTATGTTATTCTTTTTGATGGAGTCAGATAATTCTTGTAGGGCTATCTCATTTTTTTTAATTTTTGAGTCTCTTTCTTCTTCTCTCTGTTGTGCCTCAAGTTGCTTGTCTTCTATTTCACTAACCCTCTCTTCTATCTGACCTGTTCTATTAGCTAAGCTTGTTACTTCGTTTTTCAGCTTGTGAATTGAGTTTTTCATCTCTGTTTGATTTGTTTTTATAGTTTCAATTTCTTTGGACATATATTCTTTGTGTTCATTGAGTTGTTTTCTGAACTCCCTAAGTTGCCTTTCTGTGTTTTCTTGTATATCTCGGAGGATTTTTAGGATTTCTATCTTGAATTCTCTGTCATTTAGCTCCAAGGTTTCCAATATATTAAATTTTTTCTCCATAGATTTTTCCACATCTAGCTGTGTTACCTCTCTTTCTTTTGTATCCATGATATTCGATTTTCTCTTCCTTAATGGCATCTGAGGGTGGTTTTGTTGATAGTATTAATGAGATTTAATAAAGAATAAAAAGTTAAAAAAAATAAAAAATCAAAAAGAGTTTTTTTTTTAAAAAAATTAATAAGGAAATAAAGAAAAATAAAATAATAATTTTTAAAAAAAGGAAATTATTCCCCCCCTCCTTTTTTCCTCTCCTCTCTCCTTTTTCTTGAGAAAATCTTGTGGTGAACTGTGAATTATAACAAACAATGCCTGTGATGGAGGTCCTGAATTGGGGAAAAGTAATAAAGGGGCAAAAAAAAAAAAAAAAGAAAAAAAAAAGGAAAAAAAAAAGGGGGTGTTAGTATGGACCCACAAAAAGCAAATAAGGAAAAAATTTGGGTCAAGAATAAAATGATTTGCTTTTAGGTGTTGGTGTTGTCTAAGAGTTATGATGAGAGGAATAAGAGAACAGAAAAATGGAGGGACAAATTAAAAAAATACTATTGTATTTAGTGGAACAAGAACTAGATAAAATGGAGAGCCAGGGATGGGAGCACTGCTAGTGAGTTAAAAAGGTGAAGTAAAAACCCCCCAAAATGCCACAAACATAAGTTTGAGTCACAGATAAGATAATTTGTTTGTTATTGAGGTGTGAATGAGAGGAGATGTAAAAGAGAAAGGAAGAAACTAATATAGAGGGAGAAAAAAAAGAGGGAGATAGAAAAAAAGAGGGAACCAGTAAAAGAAGAAAAAAGAAAGGAGAGAGAGAGAGTTAAGGGTTTTGGAGTGCAACCCTCATAGAGAGAAAGGAAGAGGAGAAAAAAGATAATGGGAGATATAACACTTATGGGTAGTGTAGTTCAAGGAGAGGAGAGAGTAAGACCGGCAGAGAGTTAATCGGCCAAATTGGAGGAGGAAAAAAAGTATCAAGAATGAAGATAAGAGAAACAAACGAACAAATATAATAAAATGGGATAGGTTATAAAGTCTGCAGATTATTCTTGATTTTGAGAGGTTATCTTCTTGCTTTTTCTTTTTTCTCCCTCTTCCTGGTCGGTGACTCTGTACCCCAGGTTTTGCCCCTTTGGCACGCTCAGGTAGAGGTTTGCAGTTGATAAGTCTCTATGGCAATGTCATGTATTGTGCTTTAGTCTCGTTGGGAGTCAAGGCTCATTAGCTTTCATAGGCTCCGACAGTGAGAGAGTCCGTGTTCCTGGAGCCTTTCTCCTAGTCTTTCCTTCCTCAATTAGTAGCCTGATAATCCAGCTATGGGGTTGTTGCTGCCTCTGCCTGGATAGTAAGAGGTTCAAAGAGCTGGCCACTCCCCACTCTATTCCCACTCAGCACAGGGCTCTGGGTAAGGCTCAGTCAGTCAGAGCTGCTAGCATAATCAGGCGGGCTTTCCGCCCACTCAAAGACCTCTGGCTCTGCCCCTCTGTCCGGTAACACAGGCGGGCACCCACTTCCGGGGTGCTTGGAGGAAACTCTCATTCACTATCTGCGCGCGTAGACCAGGATATCCAGCCAGTAGTCTCACGCTCTGAGTGAAACCCCCAACCGCATGGAAATTTGCAGCGCTGGAATTCGCTCTCGCTCCGTCCCCGTGTGCGGCTTTTGCAAGGCGCTGGGGCGGCCCGAGATTCCGCTTTTGCCCACACAAAGGCCCCTGACTCTGCCCCTCTGTGCGATAACACGGGCGCGCCCTGCCGAGGCAGTCGGAGGAATCGCTCACTACCTATCTGCGCACGCACACCAGGATATGAGGCCGGCCGCGTTTCCCTGAGTGAAACCCTCACCAGCACGGAAAATTTCCACCGTTGGTATTAGTTCTCGCTCCCTCCCGTGCACGGCTTTCCCAGGGCACTGGGGCTGCCCAGAGATTCTGCTTTCGGCCCACAGAAAGGCCTCTGACCCTGCCTCTCTGTGGGGCAACACGGACACCCACTTCTGGGGCTTAGGAAGAGATCTCTCGCCCACTAACTGCGCACCAACCCGGAGAACGGGTAAAATGGCTGCCCTGCTTGTCTTTCTTTGTTTGGGTTTGGCGCGAGTGTTAGCTTGTATTGCCCGGCTTGCCACAGGAACAGTTTTTCCTCCGCTAGGATCTCCATGCCACAGCCTGGTTCGGCCTTTTGTGCGCGGCCTGGATGTATTCACCCCCTTTGCCCGCCTCAGTTTCTATATTCAGTTACCAGAGAAAGCCGCCCTGTTTAGGTTAGTGAGGAAGGCGGAGCATTTCTTACTCCCTATTTCCTTCAGGATTTGGTTATATATTTAGCCAATTTTTCACTCGACCATACCTTCGGGTGTATTGTGAAGCATCTGGAGGCTCCAAGTATAGGTTTTTCTGTTTCTGGTTGAAGATCTTGTTGAGTTTTGGGGGAGATTTATCGGTATCGCTTCCTACTCCGCCATTACTCTGACATCATCTCGAAAAATTGTTTTCTTAAAAACATTACTTAATGACACTTTCTCTTTTTCTTTTATTTTTAATTGAATTTATAGGGGTTACTTGGTCAATAAAATTATATTGGTTTTAAGTGTACAATTCCACAGTACATCATGTGCACATTGCATTGCACACTCACCACCTAAAATCTAGTCTCCTTTCGTCTCCATTTATCCTGTTTACCCTTTTCCATTTGTCCCCACACCCGCTTCCCTCTAGTAATTACGTTGTCTGTGTCTATAAGGTTTTTTTTGTTTGTGTTTTGCTTAATTTCTTCATCTACTTCACCTACTCTCCCAAGTATCCCTCCCCTCTCACAGTTGCCAGTCTGTTCCCTGTATCTATGAGTCTCTTTCTATTTTGTTTATTTTTCATTAGATTTCACATATAAATGAACTAATATAATATTTGTCTTTCTCTGATTGCCTTATTTCATTTTGTATTATACCCTCTAGGTTCATCCATGCAGTTGCAAAAAGTAAGACTTCCTTTTTATGGTGGAATACTATTCCGTTGTATAGATGTACCACAGCATTTTATCCACTCATCTACTGATGGGCACTTGAACTGCTTCCAAAACCTGGCTACTGTAAATAGCACTGCAGTGAACATAGAGTACATATACTCTTTTGAATCAGTGTTTCAGATCACTTTAATATACTCCCAGAAATAGAATACTGGATCAAATGCCAATCCATTTTCAGTTTTTTGAGGAAACTCCATAATGTTTTCCACAGTGGCTGCACCAGTCTGCATGCAGTTACACCAACAAGGCGTGATGATTCTTCATTCTCCACATCTTCACCAACATTTGTCATTTTTAGATTTATTGATGATAAATAAATATCTCACACTATGGTGTGAGACCATAAAAATCCTATAAGAAAACGTAGGCAATAAAATCTCGAACATTTTTCATGGATATATATATATATATATATATATATATATATATATATATATATTTGGTATATCTTCTCAGGCAAAGAAAACAAAAGAAAATATAAACAAATGGGACTACATCAAACTAAAAAGTTTTCACACAGCAAAGGAAACTGCCAACAAAATGAAAATACAACCCACTGAGTAGGAGAACATATTTGCCAATTATACATCTGATAATGGTTAATATTCATAATTTATAAAGAACTCTAACAACTCAACACCAAAAAACAAAAACAAAAACCAATTAAGAAATGGGCAAAGGACATGAATAGATATCTCCCCAAAGGGGGCTTACAGATGACCAACAGATATATGAAAAGATGTTCAACCTCACTAATCATCAGACAAATGCAAATTAAAACCACAATGAGATAACTCCCCTTCTTTTTTGAATAAGAGATCCCAAATTTTCAATTTGCACTGGATCTCAAAAATAATAGCTAGGCTTGGCTGGAAATTTTGAACCCCCAAACTAACGTTACAAGTAGAAATGTCAGATGGCCTAATAAATTAGATTGTTTTAGAAAGTTTTTCTTGCTTTGTATGTTTATAAGCTCATTCTCTTCCTCTAGGTTTCTACAGTTGTAAAAGTTTTAAAAAAATTTTTCCCCTACAGGTTCTATATGATAAGTATACATATAAGAAATAAGTCTTCAGAAGAACATCCTACCTACCCATAATTAACCACGGAGCCGCCTTGATCTAACTGCCTGTCATGATATTTACAGTCAGTGGTAAAAGTCCTGTTTTACCTGTTTTACCACAGACGTCTCCTAGGTCCATCACTGATCTTATCAGAGAAATTAAAACACTGACAGAAACTTATCCTGAGGACTCTGTCTCTGCCACTAAAGAGGTCCTGCTGGTTAAGAAAACCCTCAGACCCATGAGATTGCCTGCGTATGTGAAAATAGTCTTGAGGTTCCACGATGCAGGACAATTTCACAGTACTCACATACCACTCTACATTGCGCACAACCAGCCTTCAGCAAATACGTCTTCATTAAATAGCATGAAAAAAATTTCAGAACTTCACGAGCCTTTAAATTTCTGCTAGTCCAACTTTATTTTACAAAGATAGAAACTACATCCAGGATGCCAGTAAGAAAACAAGTAGAGGGTAAATGAGCTGGGAGTAAAAAGAAATTGGACTTCCTCATTTTCTTTTTAGCAATAGTATTTCTCCTGCTTCCTTCTTGAAGCACCATCTTTCTGAGCAAAGAGAAACTGTCTAATGCAAGCCCAGCTACTTATACTGCTCCCAGAAATGAAGAGATATTTTAGTGCTTCATATTTATTTTGAAATATCCTCTAATTTTTGTGAACAATATAGATTACTGCAGTCTGGGGTTGAGAAAGCCATGGTCAATCATTTGACCACTGGAATAGAAAATTCCAATTTGTGTAAATATTTTACACTTTTGGCAGGAAAGGAGACTAAGACTGAACCACTGCTACTGTGTCAGTAACCAGTCCATCACTCACTGGCTTTGTAAGAAGAAGCCAGTGGTAATGATGCCATCCTCGATACAAAGACATATTTCAATGGACTTTCTTGGAAATAGCTAATGTATTCATTATCTCAAGTGGACATTCCTTAAAAGCAAGATATAAGTATAATAAAAATAATACATATTGTCAGCAAAAATAATCATTAGAATTTGAAGGCTCAAGTAACTGACAGTACACGAGGCCAACATTTTGATGATAGATAAAATAATATTCTATGAATTATTTTTGGATCTGACAATTTTGTCCAAGGCGTAGCTATATTTGTGCTATAGTTAATATATGGATGATCACATTTACAACATTACAGTTAGTTCTATGTGCCATATATATGTGCCATATATATGTGATATACACACACACACACACACACACACACACACATATATCTTGAAAGGGCAAATATTTACCTAAGTGTTTATTTTCAAAAGAGGGAATTATGCCAAGAGAAATATTTGAGAAATCTTACTCTATGGGGAATGGAAGACTCTTGATATCCAAAAGTTTTACATACATACAAAAACACATTTTACAGATACACATATTTATATATTGAGTTGATATTAATCATAGCTGTCTTTAAATCTATATGGGTGTGAGATTTGGAAGAAAGATCAGATTTTAATTCCAGAGGACTGGTGAGTTCAAACCATAAAAAAGTAGCTCCCACTTCTGGAAATGAAGTCGTCTTATCTTCCCAGGGACCATTTCTCATGACCAATTCTTTAGGGTCAGTTCCTGTTTTCATTATTTTTTTTAAGCAGACATAGGCAATATTTAGATTTATTTTTACATAGGAAATAAAAAGATTATGAAATTAAAGTGGACGAGAAAGAGTTTTTGGCAGAGAAAGATAATTCTGGAAACTCACAGACTGAGGTACTTTACCAATGTCTTGGGGAAAAAACATTGTAGTGGAGTTTGGGAGAAAAGTGATAGACTTTGAAATCTGAGTGAACAACCGCCAGAGAAGCAGGAGTACATGCCAGGAGAGTTGGCTTATACTTTAGAGGAAATTCCACTAAGGATATGAGTTAGTATTTGCATTGTAGGACTTGCCATCTGCCTTGATATGAAAACATGAAACCACGTCAAGAATAAACTTACATGTTTTATTTTCTGATTCATGTTTTCTCAGAAACTGTACTTTTCCCACACTTTGAGGAATATAAGACACACAGCATTAGAATAGATTGTTTAAAGTATGTAGGATTTCTCACTGCAATTCAAACCAATTTGTGGGTAAAATTGTTTTCTATAGTTGAAACATTAATAAGTCATGGAAGATATCCACCTGATCCTTTATCATGGATATTAAATTCCTTACTTTTAACTACAGTCGTCTTATCTAGGAAAGCTTCCTAATTTTTACTTTGGTCTATCATAGTGATCCCCAACCCCTGGGCCACAGACCAGTACCAGTCCGTGGGCCATTTGGTACTGGTCTGCAGGGAAAGAATAATTAACTTACATTATTACCATTTTATTTATATTTAAGCCTGAACGATGTTTTATTTTTTAAAAATGACCAGATTCCCTCTGTTACATTTGTCTAAGACTCACTCTTGATGCTTGTCACATAAGTTCAACAATTATATTTAAAAATACCACAGTTTTTACACTGGTCGCATAATTTTATTTTGTGCATTTATCCATCCCACCCTAAAGGCCGATCTGTGAAAATATTTTCTGACATTAAACTGGTCTATGGCCTAAAAAAGGTTGGGGAGCACTGGTCTTTCAGGTCTCTGGGATAGTGATGACACAGGCAAGATCAACTTAGAGGAGCACAGATTGAGATAATAGGTACTTGAAATATCCAATGGCCCTCTCCATCATACTTTGATCTTTTACTTACATATTTCTTTTTTTTATTTTTTTTATTTTTTATTTTATTTTTATTTTTATTTTTTTATTATTATTTTTTTTTTATAATTTTATTTTTTAATGGGGTGACATCAATAAATCAGGATACATATATTCAAAGATAACAAGTCCAGGTTATCTTCTCGTTCAATTATGTTGCATACCTACCACCCAAAGTCAGATTGTCCTCTGTCACCTTCTATCTTGTTTTCTTTGTGCCCCTCCCACCCCCTATCCCTCTCCCATTCCCCCCTCCCCCCCGTAACCACCACACTCTTATCAATGTCTCTTAGTTTCACTATTATGTCCCACCTACGTATGGAATAATACAGTTCCTGTTTTTTTCTGATTTACTTATTTCGCTTCGTATCATGTTATCAAGATCCCACCATTTTGCTGTAAATGTTCCGATGTCATCATTTCTTATGGCTGAGTAGTATTCCATAGTGTATATGTGCCACATCTTCTTTATCCAGTCATCTATTGATGGGCTTTTTGGTTGTTTCCATGTCCTGGCCACTGTGAACAATGCTGCAATAAACATGGGGCTGCATGTGTCTTTACGTATCAATGTTTCTGAGTTTTGAGGATATATACCCAGTAGAGGGATTGCTGGGTCATAAGGTAGTTCTATTTTCAGTTTTTTGAGGAACCACCATACTTTCTTCCATAATGGTTGTACTACTTTACATTCCCACCAACAGTGTATGAGGGTTCCTTTTTCTCCACAGCCTCTCCAACATTTGCTATTACCTGACTTGCTAATAACAGCTAATCGAACAGGTGTGAGGTGGTATCTCATTGCCGTTTTGATTTGCATTTCTCTAATAGCTAAAGAAGATGAGCATCTTTTCATATATCTGTTGGCCATTTGTATTTCTTCCTGGGAGAAGTGTCTATTCATATCCTCTTCCCATTTTTTTATTGGATTGTTTGTTTGTTTGTTGTTGAGTTTTATGAGTTCTTTGTATATTTTGGATATTAGGCCCATATCTGAGCTGTTGTTTGAAAATATCATTTCCCATTTAGTTGGCTTTCTGTTTATTTTGTTATCAGTTTCCCTTGCTGAGCAAAAACTTCTTAGTCTGATGTAGTCCCATTCATTAATTTTTGCCTTCACTTCTCTTGCCATTGGAGTCAAATTCATAAAATGCTCTTTAAAACCCAGGTCCATGAGTTGAGTACCTATGTCTTCTTCTATGTACTTAATTGTTTCAGGTCTTATGTTTAGATCTTTGATCCATTTTGAGTTAATTTTTGTACAGGGGGAGAGACTGTAGTCCAGTTTCATTCTTTTGCATGTGGCTTTCCAGTTTTCCCAGCACCATTTATTGAAGAGGCTTTCTTTTCTCCATTGTGTGTTGTTGGCCCCTTTATCAAAAATTATTTGACTATATATATGTGGTTTTATTTCTGGACTTTCTATTCTGTTCCATTGGTCTGAGTGTCTATTTTTCTGCCAATACCATGCTGTTTTGATTGTCGTGGCCCTATAATAGAGTTTGAAGTCAGGTATTGTTATGCCCCCAGCTTCATTCTTTTTCTTTAGGATTGCTTTGGCTATTCAGGGTTTTTTATAGTTCCATATAAATCTGATGATTTTTTGCTCTATTTCTTTAAAAAACGTCATTTGAATTTTAATGGGAATTGCATTAAATTTGTATATTGCTTTGGGCAATATAGCCATCTTGATTATATTTATTCTTCCTAGCCAAGAACAAGGTATATTCTTCCATCTCATTATATCTTTTTCGATTTCCCTTAACAATGGTTTATAGTTTTCATTATATAAGTCCTTTACATTCTTTGTTATGTTTATTCCTAAGTATTTTATTTTTTTTGTTGCAATCGTGAAGGGGATTATTCTTTTGAGTTCCTTCTCAGTTGTTTCATTGTTGGCATATAGAAAGGCTATTGACTTCTGTATGTTAATTTTGTATCCTGCGACCTTACTGTATTGGCTTATTGTTTCTAGTAGTCTTTTTGTGGATTCTTTGGGGTTTTCGATGTATAGGATCATATCATCTGCAAAAAGTGATACCTTTACTTCTTCTTTTCCGATATGGATGCCTTTTATTTCTTTGTCTTGTCTGATTGCTCTGGCTAGAACCTCTAGTACCACATTAAATAAGAGTGGAGAGAGTGGACAACCCTGTCTTGTTCCTGATTTAAGGGGGAAAGCCTTCAGTTTAGTGCCATTTAATATGATGTTAGCTGATGGTTTATCATATATGGCCTTTATCATGTTGAGATATTTTTCTTCTATACCCATTTTGTTGAGAGTCTTAAACATAAAATTGTGTTGTATTTTATCGAAAGCCTTTTCTGCGTCTATTGATAAGATCATGTGGTTTTTGTTCTTTGTTTTGTTGATATGGTGTATTACATTAACCGTTTTACGTATGTTGAACCATCCTTGAGATTCTGGGATGAATCCCACTTGATCATGATGTATTATTTTTTTAATATGTTGTTGTATTCGATTTGCTAGTATTTTGTTTAGTATTTTAGCATCTGTATTCATTAGAGATATTGGTCTGTAGTTTTCTTTTTTTGTGCCATCTTTGCCTGGTTTTGGTATGAGGGTTATGTTGGCCTCATAAAATGTGTTTGGAAGTATTGCTTCTTCTTCAATTTTTTGGAAGACTTTGAGTAGAATAGGAACCAAGTCTTCTTTGAATGTTTGATAAAATTCGCTGGTATAGCCGTCAGGGCCTGGACTTTTATTTTTGGGGAGGTTTTTAATGGTTTTTTCTATTTCTTCTCTACTGATAGGTCTGTTTAGGCTTTCTGCTTCTTCTTGACTCAGTCTAGGAAGGTTGTATTGTTCTAGGAATTTATCCATTTCTTCTAGGTTGTTGAATTTAGTGGCATAAAGTTTTTCATAGTATTCTACAATAATTCTTTGTATATCTACGGTGTCCGTGGTGATTTCTCCTCTTTCATTTTGGATTTTGTTTATATGAGTTCTTTCTCGTTTTTCCTTGGTAAGTCTTGCCAAGGGTTTGTCAATTTTGTTGATCTTTTCAAAGAACCAGCTCCTTGTTCTATTAATTTTTTCTATAGTTTTTCTGTTCTCTAATTCATTTATTTCTGCTCTGATTTTTATTATCTCCTTTCTTCGGCTGGTTTTGGGTTGTCTTTGTTCTTCTTTTTCTAGTTCCTTAAGGTGGGAAGTTAAGTGGTTCACTTGGGCTCTCTCTTGTTTGTTCATATATGCCTGAAGCGATATGAACTTCCCTCTTATCACTGCTTTTGCTGCATCCCATAGATTCTGATATGTCGTATTTTCATTTTCATTAGTCTGTATATATCTTTTGATCTCTGCACTTATTTCTTCTTTGACCCATTCATTTTTTAAAAGTATGTTGTTTAGTTTCCACATTTTTGTGGGATTTTTTTCCTCTTTTTTGCAGTTGAATTCTAGTTTCAAGGCTTTATGATCAGAAAATATGCTTGGTACAACTTCAATTTTTCTGAATTTGCTGATATTGTTTTTGTGGCCCAACATATGGTCAATTCTTGAGAATGATCCATGTACACTGGAGAAAAATGTATACTCAGTCACTTTGGGATGAAATGTCCTGTAGATGTCTATCATATCCAGGTGCTCTAGTGTTTTGTTTAAGGCCACTATGTCTTTGTTGATTCTCTGTTTGGATGACCGATCTAGAGCCGTCAGCGGTGTATTGAGGTCTCCAAGTATGATTGTATTTTTGTCAGTTTTTGTTTTAAGATCAATAAGTAGCTGTCTTATATATTTTGGTGCTCCTTGGTTTGGTGCATATATATTAAGAATTGTTATGTCTTCTTGATTCAGTGTCCCCTTAGCCATTATGAAATGGCCATTTTTGTCTCTAAGTACTTTTCCTGTCTTGTAGTCAGCATTATCCGATATGAGTATTGCTACACCTGCTTTTTTTTGGATGTTATTTGCTTGGAGTATTGTTTTCCAGCCTTTCACTTTGAATTTGTTTTTATCCTTGTTACTTAGATGAGTTTCCTGTAGGCAGCATACAGTTGGATTTTCTTTTTTAATCCATTCTGCTACTCTGTGCCTTTTTATTGGTGAGTTTAATCCATTTACATTTAGTGTAATTATTGATACTTGTGAGTTCCCTATTGCCATTTTATATCTTGCTTTCTGTTAGTTTTGTGTCTTGTTTGATCCTTCTCTTTCGTTTTTCTATCTTTTGTTTTTATTTGGTTGTATTCCATACATCTTTCCTCTGTTGCTATCTTTTTTATCTCATGTGCTTCTGTGGTGGTTTTTTCAATGGTGGTTACCTTTGAGTAATGAAAAGGGTCCCTACCCTGTTCATTGTAGCGAACTATTTTGTGAGTACTTTTGCACTCCATCGTCCTTTGCTACTGTTAATCTCCGTCTTCTCCCCCTCTTTCTTTTTGTTGTTGTCACAGTTTAAATTTGGTTTTATTGTGTTCTTCTTGGAGCTTTTACTTGTGGCTCTGTTTTTTTTTTGTTCTTTGTATCTGATTGGAGAACCCCCTTTAGTAATTCCTGGAGTGGGGGTTTTCTGATGATAAATTCCCTCATCTTTTCTGTATCTGTGAATGTTTTTATTTCTCCTTCGTATTTGAAGGATAGCTTTGATGGGTATAGTATTCATGGCTGAAAGTTCCTCTCTTTCAGGACTTTAAATATTGGGGTCCACTCTCTTCTAGCTTGTAGAGTTTCTGCTGAGAAATCTGATGATAATCTAATGGGCCTTCCTTTATATGTTGTATTCTTCTTTTCCCTGGCTGCCTTGAGAATTTTTTCTTTGCTGTTGGTTTGTGTCAATTTCATTATGATATGCCTTGGAGTAGGTTTGTTGGGGTTAAGAAAACTTGGAGTTCTGTTTGCTTCTTGAACTTGAGGCTTTAGTTCTTTCCACAGGCTTGGGAAGTTCTCATCTATTATTTGTTTAAGTATGTTCTCCATTCCATTTTCTCTCTCTTCTCCCTCTGATATACCTATTATTCTTATGTTATTCTTTTTGATGGAGTCAGATAATTCTTGTAGGGCTATCTCATTTTTTTTAATTTTTGAGTCTCTTTCTTCTTCTCTCTGTTGTGCCTCAAGTTGCTTGTCTTCTATTTCACTAATCCTCTCTTCTATCTGACCTGTTCTATTAGCTAAGCTTGTTACTTCGTTTTTCAGCTCGTGAATTGAGTTTTTCATCTCTGTTTGATTTGTTTTTATAGTTTCAATTTCCTTGGACATATATTCTTTGTGTTCATGTAGTTGTTTTCTGAGCTCCCTATATTGCCTTTCTGTGTTTTCTTGTATATCTCGGAGGATTTTTAGGATTTCTATCTTGAATTCTCTGTCATTTAGCTCCAAGGTTTCCAATATATTAAATTTTTTCTCCATAGATTTTTCCTCATCTATCTGTGTTACCTCTCTTTCTTTTGTATCCATGATATTCGATTTTCTCTTCCTTAATGGCATCTGAGGGTGGTTTTGTTGATAGTATTAATGAGATTTAATAAAGAATAAAAAGTTAAAAAAAATAAAAAAATAACAAATCGAAAAGAGTTGTTTTTTTTTTTAAAAAAATTAATAATGAAATAAAGAAAAATAAAATAAAATAAAAATTTTTTAAAAAAGGAAATTATTCCCCCCCTCTTTTTTTCCTCTCCTCTCCTCTCCCCTCTTTCTTGAGAAAATCTTGTGGTGGACTGTGAGTTATAACAAACAATGCCTGTGATGGAGGGCCTGAATTGGGGAAAAGTAATAAAGGGGCAAAAAAGAGAGAAAGAAAAAAGAAAAAAAAAAAAAAAAAAAAAAGGAAGAAAAAAAAAAAAGAAAAAAGAAGAAAAAAAAGAGCGTATGGACCCACAAAAAGCAAATAAGGAAAAAATTTGGGTCAAGAATAAAATGATTTGCTTTTAGGTGTTGGTTTTCTAAGAGTTATGATGAGAGGAATAAGAGGAAAATGGAAAAATGGGGGGACAAATTAAAAACTTACTATTGTATTTAGTGGAACAAGAACTAGATAATATGGAGAGCCAGGGATGGGAGCACTGCTAGTGAGTTAAAAAGGTGAAGTAAAAACCCCCCAAAATGCCACAAACATAGGTTTGAGTCCCAGATAAGAGAATTTGTTTGTTATTGAGGTTTGAATGAGAGGAGATGTAAAGGAGAAAGGAAGAAACTAATATAGAGGGAGAAAAGAGAGAGAGAGAAAAAAAGAGGGAACCACTAAAAGAAGAAAAAAGAAAGGAGAGAGAGAGAGAGAGTTAAGGGTTTTGGAGTGCAACCCTCATAGAGAGAAAGGAAGAGAAGAGAAATGATAATGGGAGATGTAACACTTATGGGTAGTGTAGTTCAAGGAGAGGAAAGAGTAAGACCGGTAGAGTTAATCGGCCAAATTGGAGGAGGAAAAAAAAGTCTTAAGAATGAAGATAAGAGAAACAAACGAACAAATATAATAAAATGGGATAGGTTATAAAGTCTGCAGATTATTCTTGATTTTGAGAGGTTATATTCTTGCTTTTTCTTTTCTCTCCCTCTTCCTGGTCGGTGACTCTGTACCCCGGGTTCTGCCCCTTTGGCACGCTCAGGTAGAGGTTTGCAGTTGATAAGTCTCTATGGCAATGTCATGTATTGTGCTTTATTCTCGTTGGGAGTCGAGGCTCATTAGCATTTATAGGCTCCGACAGTGAGAGAGTCCGTGTTCCTGGAGCCTTTCTCCTAGTCTTTCCTTCCTCAATTAGTAGCCTGATAGTCCAGCTATGGGGTTGCTGCTGCCTCTGCCTGGATAGTAAGAGGCTCAAATTGCTGGCAACTCCCCACTCTATTTCCACTCAGCACAGGGCTCTGGGTAAGGCTCAGTCAGTCAGAGCTGCTAGCATAATCAGGCGGGCTTTCCGCCCACTCGAAGACCTCTGGCTCTGCCACTCTATCCGGTAACACAAGCGGGCGCCCACTTCCGGGGCGCTTGGAGGAAACTCTCACTCACTGTCTGCAACCAGGATATCCGGCCAGCAGTCTCACGCTCTGAGTGAAACCCCCAACCACAGGGAAAAGTTGCAGCGTTGGAATTGAGTCTCGCTCCGTCCCCGTGTGCGGCTTTTGCAAGGCGCTGGGGCGGCCCGAGATTCCGCTTTGGCCCACACAAAGGCCCCTGACTCTGCCCCTCTGTGCGATAACACGGGCGCGCACTGCCGAGGCAGTCGGAGGAATCGCTCACTCCTTATCTGCGCGCGCAAACCAGGATATGAGGCCGGCCGCGTTTCGCTCTGAGTGAAACAGCCTCCAGCACGGAAAATCTCCACCGTTGGGATTAGTTCTCACTCCCTCCCGTGCGTGGCTTTCCCAGGGCGCTGGGGCTGCCCAGAGACTCTGCCCTCAGCCCACAGAAAGGCCTCTGACCCTGCCTCTCCGTGGGGTAACACGGGCACCCACTTCCGCGGCTTAGGAAGAAATCTCTCTTCCACTAACTGCGCACCGACCAGGAGACCGGGTAAAATGGCCGCTCCGCTTGTCTTTCTTTGTTTGGGTTTGGCGCGAGTGTTAGCTTGTATTGCCTGGGTTGCCACAGGATCAGATTTTCCTCGGCTTGGATCTCTGAGCCACAGCCTGGTTCGGCCGTTTTTGCTGCGGCGGCCTGGATCTATTCACCCCCTTTGCCCGCCTCAGTTTCTATATTCACAGTTACCAGAGAAAGCCGCCCTGTTTAGGTTAGTGAGGAAGGCGGAGCATTTCTTACTCCCTATTTCCTTCGGGGTTTGGTTATATATTTAGCCAATTTTTCACTCAATCATACCTTTGGGTGTATTGCGAAGAATCTGGAAGCTCCAAGTATAGGTTTTTCTGTTTCTGGTTGAAGATCTTGTTGAGTTTTGGGGGAGATTTATCGGTATCACTTCGTACTCCGCCATTACTCTGACGTCATCTCCCTACATATTTCTTTTAAAAAAAGCTCCCTCTCCCATAATAGATAAATGAAGATGGTAGGTTTAGCTGAAAAGGAAGAAATTGTTTATTAAAAATTTTTTCAATTACAGTTTACATTCAATATTACTTTGTATTAGTTTCAGATGTACAGCAAAGTGGTTAGAAAATCATCAGCTTTATAGAGTAGTCTCCACACTGCTTCAAATACCCACTTGGCCTCATATAGTTATCAGGATATTATTGACTATATTCCCTATACTGTAATCTATGTTTCTGTGACTATTCTATAACTATCAATTTGTACTGCTTAATCCCTTAAACTCTCTTTATCCAGTCACCCCCACTCCTCTCTCCTCTGACAGCTGTCAGTCTGTTCTCTGTATTTATGAGTCTGTTTACATTCTGTTTGATTGTTTATTTTGTTCAGTAGATTCCACAGATAAGTGAAATCATATAGTATTTGTCTCTCTCTGACTTATTTTACTTAGTGTAATATCCTCTACATCAGGGGTCCCCAAACTTTTTACACAGGGGGCCAGTTCACTGTCCCTCAGACCGTTGGAGGGCCAGACTATAAAAAAAACTATGAGCCCTGGCCGGTTGGCTCAGCAGTAGAGCGTCGACCTAGCTTGCGGAGGACCCGGGTTCGATTCCCGGCCAGGGCACACATGAGAAGCGCCCATTTGCTTCTCCACCCCTCCGCCACGCTTTCCTCTCTGTCTCTCTCTTCCCCTCCCGCAGCCAAGGCTCCATTGGAGCAAAGATGGCCCGGGCACTGGGGATGGCTCTGTGGCCTCTTCCTCAGGCACTAGAGTGGCTCTGGTCCCAACATGGCGACGCCCAGGATGGGCAGAGCGTCGCCCCTGGTGGGCGTGCCGGGTGGATCCCGGTCGGGCGCATGCGGGAGTCTGTCTGACTGTCTCTCCCTGTTTCCAGCTTCAGAAAAGTGAAAAAAAAACCAAAAAAACAAAAACAAAAACAAAAACAAACAAACAAACAAAAACAAAACAAAACTATGAACAAATCCCTATGCACATTGCATATATCTTATTTTAAAGTAAAAAAAACAAAACGGGAACAAATACAATATTTAAAATAAAGAACAAGTAAATTTAAATCAACAAACTGACCAGTATTTCAATGGGAACTATGCTCCTCTCACTGACCACCAATGAAAGAGGTGCCTCTTCTGGAAGTGCGGTGGGGGCCGGATAAACGGCCTCAGGGGGCCGCATGCGGCCCACGGGCCGTAGTTTGGGGACCCCTGCTCTACATCAATCCATACTGTCATGAAAGGTAATATTTTATTCACTTTTACAACTGAGTAATATTCCATTGTGTATATGCACCATACCTTGAAAAGGAAAGTTTAATATTTGGACTGTTTAAGTGAATGAATCATGGCATTTTTCTAATTTCAAACATGTAAACCCAAGCCTTCATTGAATAAATACCAACAGTATCTGGCTCTTTCCAAAATACTAACAGTGACTCAGTAGTGTGCAGAGATATAAATCTTTTTTTTTTAAGATTTTATTTGTTCATTTTTAAGAGAAAGGAGAAGGAGAGAGAGAAAAAGAGGGGTGGGGGAGGAACAGGAAGCATCAACTCCCATATGTGCCTTTACCTGGCAAGCCCAGGGTTTCAAACCAAAGACCTCAGTGTTCCAGATTGACACTTGATCCACTGTGCCACCACAGGTCAGGCTATAAATCTTGATCTCTATGTTCTTTCTTACTCTTTGATCTCACTTAATTTGTTTGACCTCTTGCTGTTTTTATACACCTTAGTCTCTCATAGGCACAGGGTAAGAGAACAACATTTAACCAGCAAGTTATGTAGTTAGAGATGTGACCACAAGATGGTAGTGTACCTCTGTTGATTCAGAATATGTGGGAGGTACATTTTAATAAATTGAGAATGAGTAGATTTAAGCAGAAACACAGTCTTTTTCTTATTGGCTGGGTAGAGAATGTGAAAAATCCCTGTGACCGTTAGGGGAAAGAAGAGATAACTTTTAAAGAGCAGTAACTCTCCTGGCTGTGGATTGCAGATCCACCATTGATCCTTCGTGGGAAGAATGATGAAGACTTCCATTGGGGCTTTATTCATGTTCTTGTGGCTGCATCTAGACTGTAAGTTGACAGTTTATGAGAAATATAGTATATTAGTGGATATTTTTTAGAAACCAGGACTGGCTTTTCAGGTTTCTGCTAGTTACTGTAGAAAAAGAAAATTTTAAAGCCCAATTATTTGGTCACTCTTCTTCTTTCTCCGACTCTCTTTCTGCACAGGGGTCAGCCGAGGAGAAAAAGTGGAACAGCATCCTTCTACCCTGAGTGTCCAGGAGGGAAACACTGCTGTTATCAACTATTCTTTCTCAGACAGTTCCTCAAGCTACTTTCCTTGTTATAAGCAAGAACCTGGACAAGGTCCCCAGCTCATTATAGACATTCGTTCAAATAAGGGCAGCAACCAAGCTGAAAGACTCACAGTTTTATTGAATAAAACAGCCAAGCATCTCTCCCTGCACATCGCAGCCACCCAACCTGAAGACTCAGCTGTGTACCTCTGTGCAGAGAGTACACATTGCTACACAAGCACCTGCATCCTGTACGCAAACCTGCAAGTGGAGCAGCCTTGTTTTCTTTGGGACAGACTTTCCAGCATAGCATTTGCAAAATTACCTGTCTGCAAGTGGAAACTAACGTGGTGTATGTTAAAAACACACATAATAATAATGTCAAGATGATGCAGAAAGTGTTAGAACATTTTCTTGAATGTTGCATCACAGATTCTTGAATGGTAATGTTTAATTTTAAATTTTCAGCTTTAAAGATGACTTTATATTTGCTATTCAAATTCCTGTCCTATAAAAAACTTTAGCTTCAATATCACAATTTTTATCATAGTTAGGCTTTTAAATATTGTATTTTGAAAATTATATTATTTTTCTGATTATAAAATATTATATGCCAAATATATAAAATATATATAAATAATATAAAATTGATAACTAAGTAATCAGATAATATTGCTAATATTTAAATTGCATTTCCACCAATTTTTAGTGTAATCAGAATCATGATATTTTGCTGAGGTATATATCTTGAATTGAGCATTTTTCATTTAATTAAGTCTTATTCTGTAACATTTGCTTTTTAATTGCTTTGTGAAAAATTTTAAAAAATTACAGTTTTATATTTATTTTCTTCTTCTCTATATGTGCCAAAAATTGTCAGTACTTTTCATGTGCTCTGATCATTTTTTTAAAACAAATTTGACATGACTTCATCCTTTTTTTGTTGTTGTTGAGCCCAGTCGTGGTATACATTACTTGTATGTTTGAGGAAATCAGGATAGAAAGTGATCTGACAATGTGAGTTTCTGATTAAACTCACAAATCTATTCTCTTTTACCAAATTCTGTACACACTGGTTCACATTTAGTCTCTCATAGAATTTAGAAGACAGTTATATATTATTCAATGCTATAGCTTAACTAGCACAAATTTTTTCACATGCTTGCTAATCAGTCAGTTTGTTAAAGAAAGAAAGGTGAATTCTGCTATTTATTCATAAGTTTAATTTAAGCTTTGTGATAGAAATTGATTTATGAAGATCAAAACTCCTCAATGCATATATTTATTTCACTATTTAAAATGTACAGTTTCTTTCTATTTATACATACCTTTTATTCTCAATAAAGCTCTGTTATGTTAAGACAATTAAATTAATTCCTTGGTGTCAGTGAACCAACACGACTCATATGAGGTCCTGAGGAAGAATGGTGGGGGATGAATAAATAACATAGAGAGACAATGGATGAGATTGAGAGGTCTCTGTAGGCTGATGACCTAAAAAAGCACAGATACCACCAAACAGCTTTATTTTATAATACAGAAAATAAAGCCATTTGCAGCTTTAGTATTACTGGGAACTTGAACAAGAAAGTCTCTGATACAAAGTCATGCATAACATCTTAACTGGCAGTTCCTCAAACAAAGAGGAAGGGAATATAGAATGCCTTTAGCAACTCAATCAAGCTAGGAATGTGGGAGGGGCTGCAAGGACTTTGTCAGTTTACAGCCTGTCTCGCACATCTTGGTATGTATTTTTAGTTCCCATTATGATTCAAATCTTTCTTTCTGGGCTATACAAAAATTATTTTTTTTGGACAGAGACAGAGAGTCAGAGAGAGACAGATAAGGACAGTGTAAAGCCAGAAGCCAAGGCCAAGGCCACTATCAAAGCAGCCTTCTGGCCTATGCAGGTTCGCATTGGATTCGGACAGTCGGTAAAGAAACAATAGAGCCAAAAACTGATGGGCCATAGTCTTTAATTCTAGCTTGCACCCGGCAGGCAAGTAAAAATACACACTGGGCTCCAAAACCCAGTCACATTCAGTGCTCACAAAGCCACTGATTTATCCGAGTTTCCTAGAATCAAAGGTTTCTAGCTCACCAGACTTATTCACCTCTGTTCCTCATCTCCTTCCTTATCCCAAATACAAACTCTACACAAACCGGCATCTCACTCAGCACTCCACCATCTTGGCTGCTTCTCCTGGCCTCCTCCACGTGGCTTTACTCTGCTCTCCTCTGCTCTCTCTTCTAATGATAATCCCAGGAACCAAGAGCGCCAGCCCTCGTGTAGTCTACCCCCATTTTATATTGGAGCTTCACAACCTCTAATCCAATATACAAAATAGGGAAGTCTCTAATACAAAGTCACTTCTGAGGCATGATTGGATTGTACCGCCCCACATCAAAACGGGTGGGAAAGGCTTAATCCCAAAACCAAGCCCCAGGCTACAAGGATTCTATCTGCCCACAGAGACACACATTAATATCACCTGGGCGACGGCCTCCTCGTGGGCAGCGTAATCTTTAACAAAGTGAGCATAATACATTTTATCTGCCCAACAGACAGACAGACAGAAAGAGAGATGAGAAACATCAATTCCTCATTGTGGCTCCTTAATTGTTCATTGATTGCTTTCTTATATGTGCCTTGACAGAGGATTACAGCAGAGTGAGCAACCCCTTGCTCTGGCCAGAAACCTTAGTGAAATGTATCTTTGTAACTGTTGAAATTGTATGATTTGTCATGTTGTTGTAATTTGTGTAATGTGCTTAATTTCCTTATGCAGGAATAACTGTGCTTTAGATTGTAAGCGAGCAAAAGGGGTGGAATGTGGGTCAAATAAGTTTGCAAATATGATGTAAATGTTTGCTTGCTTATAGTTTGCATTGGGTGTGAGGGGCAGGTTGTAAGCAGACAGGATCTGCCGGGGTCCAGCCCCAGGGGGGGATCCAGGGGTCCCACAGGAGGAGACGGCATTGGCGAAATCGAGTGAGAGAGCCGAATTCTTTTCTTTCTCTTTATTCTCTAGTTAGCATTTACTACCAGGCATCTCTGCCAATGGCTGGTCTAACTTTACTTTTTATGCACACACACTAAGTTACAATCACATGGTATTTTGAATACATCATTGTTTTAGTTTCACTATGGTTACATATTTCCAGATAACAGTTAATTCATATCTATAAGCTACAAATCAGGTGGTAAGTTATTCAAAGTACAGTTATACAATAACTTGAATAGTAATAACAATATTGGTACAAACTTCTAAAAGATTAGTACTAATTAATAACTCTATTTTACTGTTGCTGTGAGTCAAGGGTGCAGAAAGAGATAGCAGACGAAATCATCAAGGACTAGCAAAGGACCACCGCTTGCTCAGGCAAATAGCCTTGAGTTCATGTAGTGTCATAATTCCTTTTTCACAATACTACAAAAGGCTTGCTATTTAAGAAACTAAAATAGCATTAAGAGTAACTTTTACTTAAAGATACATAGAGTGCACCTGCAAGATAGCTAGTAGCAACATAATATCAGAAGGCGTTAATTGCTATTGCTGCTATGAATCCCACCACATTCCTCTCCTTATTCTTGGAAAATACAAAAATCTCATGAGAATGTTTTACTGAGAAAAGCCCAGCAACTGCCTTCCATGACAAAACAAGTCTTTTAACAAAACATTCTTTACTTGCCAGCTGCACTCCTATCCAAGGCCACGCAACAGGCCACTCCACTCCACTTTACCTAAGATTCTAATGTCTAAACTTTATTCATTTACTATATTCATACACTAGTTAAGTTCTAACTTTATTCTTTCTAACATGATGAATAAGAAGAAATTCTCCTACAAACTTAACCCTTTATGAGGGATATCATGGCCAGCCTCTTATGTTTATGAGCCCAGTTCAAGGGGCTTACAAGTTTTTCTGTGGAACTCACACCCTCTGTCTCATTTCCAAAGAAATTACTACAAATCTACAGGGAAAGCACAGTACTATTATCCCTGTGCTATATATAATAGCACACACCCAGAAAAGGGGGGAATATAAGGCCAGATTAATTCAAAAGATTAAAGGGGGAAGTATCATTGTGCCTTTCCTTTGCGGTGACTTTGTCAACCCGCAGCTATTGGTCTTCTCTGCTGTGACTTTGTCAATCAGCAGTTTTTGATCTTCTTCTGCTGTGACCTTGTCAGCCAGCAGTTGTTGATCGGCTCCCGACAAGGATCCTTATAGCCTAAGGCTTAGTTTTAAGACTAAGCCTTTCCCACCCTTTTAATACTAAGATCTTCTCAACACTAAGTTTTTTTCCCACACCCTTGACTGTTGCATGATGTGGGGTGGTGATTCTTATGAGGAAACCCATTTATGCCTCAGATAAGTGGCTTTGTATCAGAGACTTCCTTATTTGTATATTGGCTTAAAGGTTTGGATTTCTACACTATAAAATGGGGCAGACTGGGGGCTCACTCTCTGTTCCTGAAATTAGCATTGTGGAAGAGAAGCAACAAAGATGGTGGAGTGCTGAAGGAGAAGCCAGTTTGTACAGAGAGAAGGAGATAGGGAACAGAGGTGAATAAGGCTGGTGAGGTAGAAACCTTTGATTCTAGGAAACTTGGATGAGTCAGTGGCTTTGGGAACCCTGAATGGAAAGGGAAGTGCTTTCCCACTATGTGTATTTTTTGTCCACCAGGTGCAAGCTAGGATTAAAAGTAATGGCCCACCAGTTCTTGGCTCCATTGTTTCATTACTGTCTGTCTGAATCAAACTGAACCTGTGTAAAGCCAGAAGCCAGGGCTGCCACTATCACAGCAGCCTGGCCCATGCAGGTTCCCATTGGATTCGGACAGTTGGTAAAGAAACAATGGAGCCAAAAACTGGTGGGCCATAGTCTTTAATTCTAGCTTGCACCTGGCGGGCAAGGAAAAAACACACACTGGGTTCCAAAACCCACTCACATTTAGTTCTCACAAAGCTACTGACTTATCCGAGTTTCCTAGAATCAAAGGTTTCTAGCTCACCAGAATTATTCACCTCTGTTCCCCATCTCCTTCCTTCTCCCTGCACAAACTCTGCATAAACTGGCTTCTCACTCAACACTCTGCCATCTTGGCTGCTTCTCCTGGCCTCTTCCACGTGGCCTTTCTCTGCTCTCTGCTCTCTAATGCTAATCTCAGGAACCAAGAGCAAGCTCCTGTTCTGCCCCTATTTTATAGTGTAGAAATCCAAACCTTTAATCCAATATACAAAATAGGGAAGTCTCTAATACAAAGTCACTTTCTGAGGCATGATAGGATTGTACCACCCCACATCAGAAGGGGTGGGAAAGGCTTAATCCCAAAACCTAGCCCCAGGCTATAAGAATCCTGCCTGCCCACAGCCTGCCCCCAACACACATTAATATCACCTCCACGTGGGCAGCGTCATCTTTAACAAAGTGAGCATAATATATTTTATCTTCCCAACAACCTGCATGGGCCAGACCGCTGTGATTGTGGCCGCAGCTACTGGCTTTACAGTACTCATCACCCAAAGTCAAATCAGCCTCTGTTACCTTATATTTGTTTCTCTTTATGTCCCTACCCCTCACCTCACTGTCCTCCTTCTCCTCTCTTCCTGTCTCCCTGTATCTATGTCCATGAGTCTCAATTTTTGTCCCACCTGTGTATGGAATTATACAGTTGTTAGCTATTTCTGATTTACTTATTTCACTCAGTATAATGTTATCAAAGTCCATCCATGTTGTCATAAATGATACTATGTCATCATTTTCTTATGGCTGAGTAGTATTCCATTGAATATATGTATCACATCTTTTTTGTCCAATCTTCTATTGAAGGGCATTTCACGTTGTTTCCATGTCTTTGCCACGGTGAACAATGCTGCAATAAACATGGAGGTGCATGTCTCTTTAAGTACCAATGTTTTTGAGCTTTGGGGGTATATACCCAGTAGAGGGATTGTTGGGTCATATGGTAGTTTTATTCTTAATTTTTTGAGAAACCACCATACTTTCTCCCATAATGGTTGTACTACTTTACATTCCCACCAACAGTGAATGAGGGTTCCTTTTTCTCCATAGCCTCTTCTACATTTGTTATTATCTGTTTTGTTAATAATATCTAATCTAACAAGTGTGAGGTAGTATCTCATTATAGTTTTGATTTGCATTTCTCTAATAGCTAGTGAAAATGAGCATCTTTTCATATATCTATTGGCCATTTGTATATCTTTTTGGGAAAAGCGTCTGTTCATGTCCACTTGCCATTTTTTTTTATTGGATTATTTGCTTGTTTGTTGGTGAGTTTTGTGAGTTCTTTATATATTTTGGATATTAACCCCTTATCTGAGCTGTTGTTTGAAAATATCATCTCCCATTTAGTTGACTGTCTGTTCTGTTGTCAGTTTTTTTTTGCTGTGCAGGAGCTTCTTAGTCTGATGTAGTCCCATTCATTTATCTTTGGCTTCACTTCCCTTGCCTTCAGGGTCAAATTCATAAAATGTCCTCTATGGCCAAGGTCCATGAGTTTAGTACCTATGTTTTCTTCTATGTACTTTATTGTTTCAGATCTTATATTTATATATTTGATACATTTTGAATTAATTTTTGTTCAAGGAAACAAATTGTAGTCAAGTTCCATTCTTTTGCATGTGGAATTTTTATTTTCCCAGCATCATTTATTTTTTTATTTTTATTTTTTTAAATAAATTTTTATTAATGTTAATGGGATGACATTAATAAATCAAGGTACATATATTCAAAGAAAACATGTCTAGGTTATCTTGTCATTAAATTATATTGCATACCCCTCGCCCAGAGTCAGATTGTCCTCCGTCACCTTCTATCTAGTTTTCTTTGTGCCCCTCCCCCTCCCCCTAACCCTCTCCCTCCTTCCCTCCCGCGTCCTCCCTCCCCCCACCCCTGGTAACCACCACACTCTTGTCCATGTCTCTTAGTCTCGTTTTTATGTTCCACCAATATATGGAATCATGTAGTTCTTGTTTTTTTCTGATTTACTTATTTCACTCCGTATAATGTTATCAAGATCCCACCATTTTGCTGTAAATGATCTGATGTCATCATTTCTTATGGCTGAGTAGTATTCCATAGTGTATATGTGCCACATCTTCTTTATCCAGTCTTCTATTGAAGGGCTTTTTGGTTGTTTCCATATCTTGGCCACTGTGAACCCAGCATCATTTATTGAAGAGACTGACTTTCTTTTATCCATGTGTGCTTTTGGCTTTTTTATCAAAGATGATTTGACCATATATATCAATATGTGGTTTTATTTCCAGGCTCTCAATTCTGTTTCATTGGTCTGTGTGTTTATTTTACAACCAATACCATGGAAGCCAGGCATTGTAATGCCTTCAGCTTTGTTTTTTTTTTCCTTAGGATTACTTGATTATTCAGGGTTTTTTATGGTTCCATATAAACCTGATAATTTTTTGTTCCATTTCTTTAAAAAAATGACATTGGAATTTTGATGGGAATTGCATTAAATTTGTTTATATCTTTGGGCAATATGATCATTTTAACTATATTTATTCTTCCTATCCAAGAACAAGAAATATCTTTCCATTTCATTGTGTCTTTTTTAATTTCCTTTAATAATGCTTTGTAGTTTTTAGTATATAGTTCTTTTACATTCTTTGTTACATTTATTTCTAGGTATTTTATTGTTTTGTTGTTGCAACTGTAAAGGGGATTATCTTTTTTGAGTTCATTTTCTGAAATTTCATTATTGGCATGTAAGAAAGCAATAAATTTTTGTATATTAATTTTATATCCTGTAATCTTACTGTATTGGTTTATTGTTTCTAGTAGTCTTTCTGTGGAGTCGTTGTTGGGTGTTTTTTTTTTATATACAGAATCACGTTATCTGCAAAAAGTGAAACTTTTACTTCTTCTTTCCCAATATAAATGCCTTTTATTTCTTTCTCTTGTCTGATTTCTCTGGCTAGAACTTCCAGCCCTATGTTGAATAGGAGTGGAGAGAATGGGCAGCCTTTCTGTTCCTAATTTTAGAGGGAAAATTTTCAGTTTTTACTATTTGGTATGATGTTAGCTAATGGTTTGTCATAAATGGTCTTTATTATGTTGAGATATTTTCCTTCTATACCCATTTTGTTGAGTGCTTTAAATATAAAACGATGTTGTATTTTATCAAATGCCTTTTCTGCATCTGTTAATAGAATCATATGATTTTTGTTCTTTTTTTTGTTGATATGGTGTATTACATTAATCATTTTACATATGTTGAACCATCCTTGTGTTTCTGGAATGAATGCCACTTGATTATGATGTATTTTTTTAACATGTTATATTTAATTTGCTAGTATTTTGTTTAGGATTTTTGCATCTGTATACATTAGAGATATTGGTCTGTAGTTTTCTTTTTTTATGTTGTTCTTGCCAAGTTTTGGTGTGAGGGTTATGTTGGCCTCATAAAATGTGTTGGAAAGTATTGCTTCTTCTTCTATTTTTTTGGAAGACTTTGAGTAGGATAGGAACCAAATCTTCTTTGAATATTTGGTAGAATTCACTAGTATAGCCGTCTGGCCCTGGACTTTTATTTTTGAGAAAGTTTTTGATAGTTGTTTCTATTTTCTCCCTGCTTATGGGTCTATTTAGGCTTTCTACTTCTTTGTGATTCAATCTAGGAAAATTGTATTGTTCTAGAAATTTATCCACTTCTAGATTGTTGAACTTGTTGGCATATAGTTTTTCATTGTATTCTATAATAATCCTTTGTATATCTATGATATCTGTGGTATTTTCTCCTCTTTCATTTCATATTTTGTTTATATGGGTCCTTTCTCTTTTTCCCTTAGTGAGTCTTACCAAGAGTTTGTCAATTTTGTTGATCTTTTCAAATAACCAGGTCTTTGTTGTATTGATTTTTTCTAAAGTTTTTTTTGTCCTCTATTTTATTTATTTCTGCTCTAATTTTTATTATTTCCTTTCTTTGACCCAGTCATTTTTTAGAAGTATGTTGTTTAATTTCCAGATTTTTATGTTTTTTTTTTTACTTCTCTTTTTGCAGTTGTATTCTAGTTTCAAAGCCTTATAGTCAGAGAATATGCTTGGTATAATTTCAATCCTTCTGAATTTGTTGATGTTAGTTTTTTTGGCCCAGGATATGGTCTATTCTTAGTATTTTATGTACACTGAAGAAAATGTATATTCTGACATTCTGGAATGAAATGCCTTGTAGATATCTATTATGTCCACTTGTTCTAGTGTTTCATTTAAGGCCAATATTTCTTTATTGGTTTTCTGTTTGAATGAATGATCTAAAGCCATCAATGATGTATTTAGATCCCCAAGTATGGTTGTATTTTTGTTGGTATGTATTTTTAGATCAGTTAGTAGATATCTTATATATTTTGGTGCTCCCTGGTTTGTTACAGATATATTAAAATGCGTTATGTCTTCTTGATACAATGTCCCCTTTATCATTATAAAATGACTGTTTTTGTCTCTGGTTACCTTTGTTGTCTTGTAGTCAGCATTGTCAGATACAAGTATGGCTACATCTGCTTTTCTTTGGATGTTATTTACTTGGAGAATCGTTTTCCAACCTTTCACTTTGAATCTATTTTTATCCTTGTAGTTTAGATGTGTCTCTTGAAGGCAGCATACAGTTGGGTTTTGCTTCTTGATCCAATCTGCTACTCTGTGCCTCTTTATTGATAAATTCAACCCATTTACATTTAATGTAATTTTGATACTTGAGGATTTTCTATTGCCATTTTATATACTGCTCTCTGATAGCTCTGTATCTTGTTTGGTTCTTCTCTTTTGTTTTTCTATCATTTGCTTTTGTTTTGTGGAATTCCATACTTCTATCCTCTGTATCTACTTTTTTAAAGCTATGTGTTTCAGTAGCGGCATTTTCAGTGGTGGTTACCATTAGGTTATTAAAAAAATTATCATATTTATTAGAGTCCATTATCTCATGAATGCTTCTGCACTCCATCTTCCTTTGTTACTACTGATTTTTATTCTCTCCCCTTTTATGTTATTGTTGTCACAGATTATACTTGTTTTTATTGTGACCTTGTTGGAGCTTTTACTAGTAGTTTTGTTTTGTTTTTTGTATCTAGTCGAATAATCCCTTTGAGTATTTCCAGCAGTGGGGGTTTCTGGTGATAAATTCCCTCAGCTTTTGTATGTCTGGAAAACTTTATTTCTCCTTCATATTTAAAGGATAATTTTAATGGATATAGTATTCTTGGCTGGTAATTCCTCTCTTTCAGTACTTGAAATGTTTGGATCCACTTGGTTCTGTCTTGTAGAGTTTCTGCTGAGAAGTATGATTATAACTTAATGCGCTTTCCTTTTTATATTATGGTATTTTTTTTCTAGTTGCCTTGAGGATTCTTTATTTTGTCATTGATTTTTGACAATTTTATTACAATGTGCCTAGAAGTAGGTCTGCTTGGGTTGTGGTAACTTGGCATTGGAATTCTGCTTGCTTTTTGTATTTGAGTTTCTAACTTTTTCCAAAGGTTTGGAAAATTCTCATCAATTATTTGTTTTAATAGACTCTCCATTCCCTCCTCCCTCTCTTCTTCTTTTGATACAATTATTATTCTTTTTTTTTAATAATTTTATTTTTTTAATGGGGTGACATCAATAAATCAGGATACATATATTCAAAGATAACAAGTCCAGGTTATCTTGTCGTTCAATTATGTTGCATACCCATCACCCAAAGTCAGATTGTCCTCTGTCACCTTCTATCTTGTTTTCTTTGTGCCCCTCCCCCTCCCCTTTCCCTCTCCCATTCCCCCCTCCCCCCCGCCCGTAACCACCACACTCTTATCAATGTCTCTTAGTTTCACTTTTATGTCCCACCTACGTATGGAATAATGCAGTTCCTGGTTTTTTCTGATTTACTTATTTTGCTTCGTATCATGTTATCAAGATCCCAACATTTTGCTGTAAATGTTCCGATGTCATCATTTCTTATGGCTGAGTAGTATTCCATAGTGTATATGCAATTATTATTCTTATTCTGCTTTTTCTGATGGAGCCAGGCAATTCTTATAGAGCTTTTTCAGTTTTTTAAATTCATGAGTTCTCTTTTTTTTCCCCCTCTGTAGCATCTTTAGTTGCCTATCTTCAATGTCATTGATTCTTTCCTCTATCTGGCTTGTTCTATTAGCTATAAACTTGCTACCTCAGTCTTTAATTCATGTATTGGGCCCCTTTTCCTTTTTTAAAAGTTTCAATCTACTTGATGAGGTATTTGGTTTGTTCATGAATTTGTTTTCTGAGTTCAGTACATTTCTTATTGGTGTCTTCTCGCATTTTGTTGAGTATTTTCAGAACTTCAATTTTGAATTCCCTATCATTTAACTTCAAGGCTTTCATGTGATTGAGATGTTTTTCTGTAGATTTTTTATTTTCTTTCTGAACAATGTCTCTGTCTTGTGTAGCCATGGTACTTGATTTCTTCTTCCTTGATAGCATTTGAGAGTGGTATTGTTAAGAATGCTTTAGTCCATTCAGTGCATGGATCTTTAAGGTGCTCATGCAAGCCAAGCTGGGGTTTATTTGCTGTGTTATAGTTGTTAAATTTGTTCAAATTTCAGGAGGAGGGATCAGAAGTATCTCTCATACCACTTTACACTGATGTCATCTTGATTTACTTTCTAAGGTGCCTACTATGTACAAACTTTGTGCTGATGATCCTTCTATCTTATTGACATTCTAACATTAAAAAGCTCATTAAAATGATGTAGATCTACCTGTTTCCTATAGTTTTTACTCTTAAAATGACCAATAATTAGTGGCTCTAGTGGAACCGTGTTAGGCAAGAGAGTGTGAATTATTTTCCTTTTCTGGCCTTACCCTTTACTTCACCCATCCTCCAAAAGCATTTATATTATTTTGCCATCATATGGCTCATTTTCACATATCAAAGTGTTTTTCTGTTCATTTAATGTTCCACAATTCAAAATTCTTCTATTTCCTCCTTTTTCACTAACCTCATTACTTACTACTATATTTTCATTTGAAAAGCAAATGTGCACAGTAAATATCTGAAAAGTACTGCCTTTGAAAAGTATTTTATGTTTAAAAAATTTACTTTTTTAACATAAATTTTAGCTATTAAAAATTTTAAAATGTATAATTCAGTGGTATTAAGTACATTTATTTACATTGTTGTTCAAGCAGCACAAACATCCATCTCTAGAACTCTTTTTATCTTGAAAACTGAAAAGAGTGGTCATTAAACAGTAACTCCCCATGCTCTGTTTCTTCCAACTCCTAGAAACTACATGTCTACTTGTTAATTATTATTATTATTATTATTATTATTATTATTATTTTTGGTGGCAGAGACAGACAGAGTCAGAGAGAGGGAGAGACAGACAGAAAGGGAGAGAGATGAGAAACATCAGTTCTTTGTTGTGGCTCCTTAGTTGTTAATTGATTGATTTCTGATGTGTGCCTTGACCAGATGGCTACAGCAGACCGAGTGACCCCTTGCTCAAGCCAGTGACCTTGGGCTCAAGCTGGTGAGCCTTGCTCAAACCAGTTGAGCTCGTGCTCAAGCTGGTGACCTTGAGGTTTCAAACCTGGGTCCTCCACATCCCAGTCCGACACACTATCTACTGCGCCACCGCCTGGTCAGGATATTTTTTATTAGTTTGACTACATTAGATACCCCATAAAAGTGGAATTGTCCACTATGTCATATTACAACTTATTTCACCTAGCATATTGGACTGACAATTTACCTATTTTGTAGAGTATGGCAGAATTTCTTTCCTTTTTAAAATTGAATAACATTTCAGTGTACAGTGGTACCTTGAGATACAAGTTTAATTCATTCTGTAACCAAGCTCATAAGTCAGTCAACTTGTACATCAAATTTCTCCCATTTAAAATAACTGAAATAGATTTAATCTGTTCCAGCCCTGTGAAACATTCCCAAACCATCCTAAATTATGAAAAAAGACATGTTTTTAATTAAAAAACACACATGTATACTTTACCAATGCATAACAAAATATATGAAATAAAAGAAAAAAGTGTTATTTAGTACTGTATTCTTACCTTGGATCGACGAGTGTGGCTAATGGAGGTAAATGGCGAAGGAGGAGGGAGGGAGAAAGGGATGCAGGCATTGTAGACATGTAAAATAAAACTGACCTTTCTTAACTTTAAACTTAACCTAAGCTTAACATTACGTATTTTTCATTTAATCATCACCTGTTTTTGCCTTTTTGGCTGCACTTTCTGCACTTTCACTTGCAGGACTTTTTAATAAAAATCTATCCAGGCCCTGGCCTGTTGGCTCAGTGGTAGAGTGTCGGCCTGGCATGCAGGAGTCCTGGGTTTGATTCCCGGCCAGGGCACACAGGGGAAGCACCCATCCCCATCTGCTTCTCCACCTCTCCCCCTCTCCTTCCTCTCTGTCTCTCTTTTCCCCTCTTGCAGCTGAGGCTCCACTGGAGCAAAAGTTGGCCTGGGCACTGAGGATGACTCTGTGGCCTCTGCCTCAGGTGCTAGAATGGCTCTGGTTGCAACAGAGTGATGCCCCAGATGGGCAGAGCGTCGCCTCCTGGTGGGCGTGCCGGGTGGATCCCTGTTGGGCGCATGTGGGAGTCTGTCTGACTGCCTCCCCATTTCCAATTTAAGAAAAATACAAAAAAAATCTATCCAAAGAGGTTTGTTTTTGCCTGCCTTTTAAAATGTTACAGAAATGTGACAAACAAGTGCCATTTAAAAGTGCTGAAGCATGAACAGTTGAAACTTTTTCTGGGTGTTTCCTTTCTTTTTTTTTTTTTTTTTTTTTTTTTTTTTATAATTTTATTTTTTTAATGGGGTGACATCAATAAATCAGGATACATATATTCAAAGATAACAAGTCCAGGTTATCTTGTCGTTCAATTATGTTGCATACCCACCACCCAAAGTCAGATTGTCCTCTGTCACCTTCTATCTTGTTTCCTTTGTGCCCCTCCCACCCCCTATCCCTCTCCCATTCCCCCCTCCCCCCCGTAACCACCACACTCTTATCAATGTCTCTTAGTTTCACTATTATGTCCCACCTACGTATGGAATAATACAGTTCCTGTTTTTTTCTGATTTACTTATTTCGCTTCGTATCATGTTATCAAGATCCCACCATTTTGCTGTAAATGTTCCGATGTCATCATTTCTTATGGCTGAGTAGTATTCCATAGTGTATATGTGCCACATCTTCTTTATCCAGTCATCTATTGATGGGCTTTTTGGTTGTTTCCATGTCCTGGCCACTGTGAACAATGCTGCAATAAACATGGGGCTGCATGTGTCTTTACGTATCAATGTTTCTGAGTTTTGGGGATATATACCCAGTAGAGGGATTGCTGGGTCATAAGGTAGTTCTATTTTCAGTTTTTTGAGGAACCACCATACTTTCTTCCATAATGGTTGTACTACTTTACATTCCCACCAACAGTGTATGAGGGTTCCTTTTTCTCCACAGCCTCTCCAACATTTGCTATTACCTGACTTGCTAATAACAGCTAATCGAACAGGTGTGAGGTGGTATCTCATTGCCGTTTTGATTTGCATTTCTCTAATAGCTAAAGAAGATGAGCATCTTTTCATATATCTGTTGGCCATTTGTATTTCTTCCTGGGAGAAGTGTCTATTCATATCCTCTTCCCATTTTTTTTATTGGATTGTTTGTTTGTTTGTTGTTGAGTTTTATGAGTTCTTTGTATATTTTGGATATTAGGCCCTTATCTGAGCTGTTGTTTGAAAATATCATTTCCCATTTAGTTGGCTTTCTGTTTATTTTGTTATCAGTTTCCCTTGCTGAGCAAAAACTTCTTAGTCTGATGTAGTCCCATTCATTAATTTTTGCCTTCACTTCTCTTGCCATTGGAGTCAAATTCATAAAATGCTCTTTAAAACCCAGGTCCATGAGTTGAGTACCTATGTCTTCTTCTATGTACTTAATTGTTTCAGGTCTTATGTTTAGATCTTTGATCCATTTTGAGTTAATTTTTGTACAGGGGGAGAGACTGTAGTCCAGTTTCATTCTTTTGCATGTGGCTTTCCAGTTTTCCCAGCACCATTTATTGAAGAGGCTTTCTTTTCTCCATTGTGTGTTGTTGGCCCCTTTATCAAAAATTATTTGACTATATATATGTGGTTTTATTTCTGGACTTTCTATTCTGTTCCATTGGTCTGAGTGTCTATTTTTCTGCCAATACCATGCTGTTTTGATTGTCGTGGCCCTATAATAGAGTTTGAAGTCAGGTATTGTTATGCCCCCAGCTTCATTCTTTTTCTTTAGGATTGCTTTGGCTATTCGGGGTTTTTTATAGTTCCATATAAATCTGATGATTTTTTGCTCTATTTCTTTAAAAAACGTCATTGGAATTTTGATGGGAATTGCATTAAATTTGTATATTGCTTTGGGCAATATAGCCATCTTGATTATATTTATTCTTCCTAGCCAAGAACAAGGTATATTCTTCCATCTCATTATATCTTTTTCGATTTCCCTTAACAATGGTTTATAGTTTTCATTATATAAGTCCTTTACATTCTTTGTTATGTTTATTCCTAAGTATTTTATTTTTTTTGTTGCAATCGTGAAGGGGATTATTCTTTTGAGTTCCTTCTCAGTTGTTTCATTGTTGGCATATAGAAAGGCTATTGACTTCTGTATGTTAATTTTGTATCCTGCGACCTTACTGTATTGGCTTATTGTTTCTAGTAGTCTTTTTGTGGATTCTTTGGGGTTTTCGATGTATAGGATCATATCATCTGCAAAAAGTGATACCTTTACTTCTTCTTTTCCGATATGGATGCCTTTTATTTCTTTGTCTTGTCTGCTTGCTCTGGCTAGAACCTCTAGTACCACATTAAATAAGAGTGGAGAGAGTGGACAACCCTGTCTTGTTCCTGATTTAAGGGGGAAAGCCTTCAGTTTAGTGCCATTTAATATGATGTTAGCTGATGGTTTATCATATATGGCCTTTATCATGTTGAGATATTTTCCTTCTATACCCATTTTGTTGAGAGTCTTAAACATAAAATTGTGTTGTATTTTATCGAAAGCCTTTTCTGCGTCTATTGACAAGATCATGTGGTTTTTGTTCTTTGTTTTGTTGATATGGTGTATTACATTAACCGTTTTACGTATGTTGAACCATCCTTGAGATTCTGGGATGAATCCCACTTGATCATGATGTATTATTTTTTTAATATGTTGTTGTATTCGATTTGCTAGTATTTTGTTTAGTATTTTAGCATCTGTATTCATTAGAGATATTGGTCTGTAGTTTTCTTTTTTTGTGCCATCCTTGCCTGGTTTTGGTATGAGGGTTATGTTGGCCTCATAAAATGTGTTTGGAAGTATTGCTTCTTCTTCAATTTTTTGGAAGACTTTGAGTAGAATAGGAACCAAGTCTTCTTTGAATGTTTGATAAAATTCGCTGGTATAGCCGTCAGGGCCTGGACTTTTATTTTTGGGGAGGTTTTTAATGGTTTTTTCTATTTCTTCTCTACTGATAGGTCTGTTTAGGCTTTCTGCTTCTTCTTGACTCAGTCTAGGAAGGTTGTATTGTTCTAGGAATTTATCCATTTCTTCTAGGTTGTTGAATTTAGTGGCATAAAGTTTTTCATAGTATTCTACAATAATTCTTTGTATATCTACGGTGTCCGTGGTGATTTCTCCTCTTTCATTTTGGATTTTGTTTATATGAGTTCTTTCTCGTTTTTCCTTGGTAAGTCTTGCCAAGGGTTTGTCAATTTTGTTGATCTTTTCAAAGAACCAGCTCCTTGTTCTATTAATTTTTTCTATAGTTTTTCTGTTCTCTAATTCATTTATTTCTGCTCTGATTTTTATTATCTCCTTTCTTCGGCTGGTTTTGGGTTGTCTTTGTTCTTCTTTTTCTAGTTCCTTAAGGTGGGAAGTTAAGTGGTTCACTTGGGCTCTCTCTTGTTTGTTCATATATGCCTGAAGCGATATGAACTTCCCTCTTATCACTGCTTTTGCTGCATCCCATAGATTCTGATATGTCGTATTTTCATTTTCATTAGTCTGTATATATCTTTTGATCTCTGCACTTATTTCTTCTTTGACCCATTCATTTTTTAAAAGTATGTTGTTTAGTTTCCACATTTTTGTGGGATTTTTTTCCTCTTTTTTGCAGTTGAATTCTAGTTTCAAGGCTTTATGATCAGAAAATATGCTTGGTACAACTTCAATTTTTCTGAATTTGCTGATATTGTTTTTGTGGCCCAACATATGGTCAATTCTTGAGAATGATCCATGTACACTGGAGAAAAATGTATACTCAGTCACTTTGGGATGAAATGTCCTGTAGATGTCTATCATATCCAGGTGCTCTAGTGTTTTGTTTAAGGCCACTATGTCTTTGTTGATTCTCTGTTTGGATGATCGATCTAGAGCCGTCAGCGGTGTATTGAGGTCTCCAAGTATGATTGTATTTTTGTCAGTTTTTGTTTTAAGATCAATAAGTAGCTGTCTTATATATTTTGGTGCTCCTTGGTTTGGTGCATATATATTAAGAATTGTTATGTCTTCTTGATTCAGTGTCCCCTTAGCCATTATGAAATGGCCATTTTTGTCTCTAAGTACTTTTCCTGTCTTGTAGTCAGCATTATCCGATATGAGTATTGCTACACCTGCTTTTTTTTGGATGTTATTTGCTTGGAGTATTGTTTTCCAGCCTTTCACTTTGAATTTGTTTTTATCCTTGTTACTTAGATGAGTTTCCTGTAGGCAGCATACAGTTGGATTTTCTTTTTTAATCCATTCTGCTACTCTGTGCCTTTTTATTGGTGAGTTTAATCCATTTACATTTAGTGTAATTATTGATACTTGTGAGTTCCCTATTGCCATTTTATATCTTGCTTTCTGTTAGTTTTGTGTCTTGTTTGATCCTTCTCTTTCGTTTTTCTATCTTTTGTTTTTATTTGGTTGTATTCCATACATCTTTCCTCTGTTGCTATCTTTTTTATCTCATGTGCTTCTGTGGTGGTTTTTTCAATGGTGGTTACCTTTGAGTAATGAAAAGGGTCCCTACCCTGTTCATTGTAGCGAACTATTTTGTGAGTACTTTTGCACTCCATCGTCCTTTGCTACTGTTAATCTCCGTCTTCTCCCCCTCTTTCTTTTTGTTGTTGTCACAGTTTAAATTTGGTTTTATTGTGTTCTTCTTGGAGCTTTTACTTGTGGCTCTGTTTTTTTTTGTTCTTTGTATCTGATTGGAGAACCCCCTTTAGTAATTCCTGGAGTGGGGGTTTTCTGATGATAAATTCCCTCATCTTTTCTGTATCTGTGAATGTTTTTATTTCTCCTTCGTATTTGAAGGATAGCTTTGATGGGTATAGTATTCATGGCTGAAAGTTCCTCTCTTTCAGGACTTTAAATATTGGGGTCCACTCTCTTCTAGCTTGTAGAGTTTCTGCTGAGAAATCTGATGATAATCTAATGGGCCTTCCTTTATATGTTGTATTCTTCTTTTCCCTGGCTGCCGTGAGAATTTTTTCTTTGCTGTTGGTTTGTGTCAATTTCATTATGATATGCCTTGGAGTAGGTTTGTTGGGGTTAAGAAAACTTGGAGTTCTGTTTGCTTCTTGAACTTGAGGCTTTAGTTCTTTCCACAGGCTTGGGAAGTTCTCATCTATTATTTGTTTAAGTATGTTCTCCATTCCATTTTCTCTCTCTTCTCCCTCTGATATACCTATTATTCTTATGTTATTCTTTTTGATGGAGTCAGATAATTCTTGTAGGGCTATCTCATTTTTTTTAATTTTTGAGTCTCTTTCTTCTTCTCTCTGTTGTGCCTCAAGTTGCTTGTCTTCTATTTCACTAATCCTCTCTTCTATCTGACCTGTTCTATTAGCTAAGCTTGTTACTTCGTTTTTCAGCTCGTGAATTGAGTTTTTCATCTCTGTTTGATTTGTTTTTATAGTTTCAATTTCCTTGGACATATATTCTTTGTGTTCATGTAGTTGTTTTCTGAGCTCCCTATATTGCCTTTCTGTGTTTTCTTGTATATCTCGGAGGATTTTTAGGATTTCTATCTTGAATTCTCTGTCATTTAGCTCCAAGGTTTCCAATATATTAAATTTTTTCTCCATAGATTTTTCCTCATCTATCTGTGTTACCTCTCTTTCTTTTGTATCCATGATATTCGATTTTCTCTTCCTTAATGGCATCTGAGGGTGGTTTTGTTGATAGTATTAATGAGATTTAATAAAGAATAAAAAGTTAAAAAAAATAAAAAAATAACAAATCGAAAAGAGTTGTTTTTTTTTTTAAAAAAATTAATAATGAAATAAAGAAAAATAAAATAAAATAAAAATTTTTTAAAAAAGGAAATTATTCCCCCCCTCTTTTTTTCCTCTCCTCTCCTCTCCCCTCTTTCTTGAGAAAATCTTGTGGTGGACTGTGAGTTATAACAAACAATGCCTGTGATGGAGGGCCTGAATTGGGGAAAAGTAATAAAGGGGCAAAAAAGAGAGAAAGAAAAAAGAAAAAAAAAAAAAAAAAAAAAAAGGAAGAAAAAAAAAAAAGAAAAAAGAAGAAAAAAAAGAGCGTATGGACCCACAAAAAGCAAATAAGGAAAAAATTTGGGTCAAGAATAAAATGATTTGCTTTTAGGTGTTGGTTTTCTAAGAGTTATGATGAGAGGAATAAGAGGAAAATGGAAAAATGGGGGGACAAATTAAAAACTTACTATTGTATTTAGTGGAACAAGAACTAGATAATATGGAGAGCCAGGGATGGGAGCACTGCTAGTGAGTTAAAAAGGTGAAGTAAAAACCCCCCAAAATGCCACAAACATAGGTTTGAGTCCCAGATAAGAGAATTTGTTTGTTATTGAGGTTTGAATGAGAGGAGATGTAAAGGAGAAAGGAAGAAACTAATATAGAGGGAGAAAAGAAAGAGAGAGAGAGAAAAAAAGAGGGAACCACTAAAAGAAGAAAAAAGAAAGGAGAGAGAGAGAGAGAGTTAAGGGTTTTGGAGTGCAACCCTCATAGAGAGAAAGGAAGAGAAGAGAAATGATAATGGGAGATGTAACACTTATGGGTAGTGTAGTTCAGGGAGAGGAGAGAGTAAGACCGGTAGAGAGTTAATCGGCCAAATTGGAGGAGGAAAAAAAAGTCTCAAGAATGAAGATAATAGAAACAAACGAACAAATATAATAAAATGGGATAGGTTATAAAGTCTGCAGATTATTCTTGATTTTGAGAGGTTATCTTCTTGCTTTTTCTTTTCTCTCCCTCTTCCTGGTCGGTGACTCTGTACCCCGGGTTCTGCCCCTTTGGCACGCTCAGGTAGAGGTTTGCAGTTGATAAGTCTCTATGGCAATGTCATGTATTGTGCTTTATTCTCGTTGGAAGTCGAGGCTCATTAGCATTTATAGGCTCCGACAGTGAGAGAGTCCGTGTTCCTGGAGCCTTTCTCCTAGTCTTTCCTTCCTCAATTAGTAGCCTGATAGTCCAGCTATGGGGTTGCTGCTGCCTCTGCCTGGATAGTAAGAGGCTCAAATTGCTGGCAACTCCCCACTCTATTTCCACTCAGCACAGGGCTCTGGGTAAGGCTCAGTCAGTCAGAGCTGCTAGCATAATCAGGCGGGCTTTCCGCCCACTCGAAGACCTCTGGCTCTGCCACTCTATCCGGTAACACAAGAGGGCGCCCACTTCCGGGGCGCTTGGAGGAAACTCTCACTCACTGTCTGCAACCAGGATATCTGGCCAGCAGTCTCACGCTCTGAGTGAAACCCCCAACCGCAGGGAAAAGTTGCAGCGTTGGAATTGAGTCTCGCTCCGTCCCCGTGTGCGGCTTTTGCAAGGCGCTGGGGCGGCCCGAGATTCCGCTTTGGCCCACACAAAGGCCCCTGACTCTGCCCCTCTGTGCGATAACACGGGCGCGCACTGCTGAGGCACTCGGAGGAATCGCTCACTCCTTATCTGTGCGCGCAAACCAGGATATGAGGCCGGCCGCGTTTCGCTCTGAGTGAAACAGCCTCCAGCACGGAAAATCTCCACCGTTGGGATTAGTTCTCACTCCCTCCCGTGCGTGGCTTTCCCGGGCGCTGGGGCTGCCCAGAGACTCTGCCCTCAGCCCACAGAAAGGCCTCTGACCCTGCCTCTCCGTGGGGCAACACGGGCACCCACTTCCGCGGCTTAGGAAGAAATCTCTCTTCCACTAACTGCGCACCGACCAGGAGACCGGGTAAAATGGCCGCTCCGCTTGTCTTTCTTTGTTTGGGTTTGGCGCGAGTGTTAGCTTGTATTGCCCGGGTTGCCACAGGATCAGATTTTCCTCGGCTTGGATCTCTGAGCCACAGCCTGGTTCGGCCGTTTTTGCTGCGGCGGCCTGGATCTATTCACCCCCTTTGCCCGCCTCAGTTTCTATATTCACAGTTACCAGAGAAAGCCGCCCTGTTTAGGTTAGTGAGGAAGGCGGAGCATTTCTTACTCCCTATTTCCTTCGGGGTTTGGTTATATATTTAGCCAATTTTTCACTCAATCATACCTTTGGGTGTATTGCGAAGAATCTGGAAGCTCCAAGTATAGGTTTTTCTGTTTCTGGTTGAAGATCTTGTTGAGTTTTGGGGGAGATTTATCGGTATCGCTTCCTACTCCGCCATTACTCTGACGTCATCTCCTGGGTGTTTCCTTTCAATGAAACTTGAAAGCTTCTCCCACATTGCCATTATGTTTTTAGTTTCACTTGTAGAAACCACTTCCTCTGACTGTACTTCCTCCTCACTACTAATCTCTTGCAGAAGCTTTGTATGTTGCATCATCTGTAGCTCCTTCAACTCCTCAGTTGAGAGTTCCTTCTCACATTCTTCAATGAGCTCGTTTACATCACCTTCATCTACCTCAAGACCCATCAACTTTCCAAGGGACACAATCTCCTCTAATGCTTCTATCTCAGTCCTGGTCTCTGGTTTGAATCCTTCAAAGTCCCTGTCTGTAAAAACATCAGGCCATAACTTTTTTCATGCTGAGTTCAAAGTTCTTCTTATAACCTCTTGCCATGCTGAGTCAATAATGCATAAACATATCACGCTATTGTAGTGATTTTTCCAAAACTCTCAAAGGGTTAGAATTGTATTCTCTGTCACCTCAAAGTAGCAGTGGAACAAGTGCTATGTGTAAAGCTTTTTAAAGTTGGAAATGACCTGCTGATCCATAGGTTGCAAGATTGAAGTCATGTTGGGTGGGAGGTAGAGGACTTTCACGAATTTGAACTCATTGAGAATGTCATCTTCAAGACCAGGTGGATGGGCTGGAGCATTATCAAGGATTAGTAATGCTTTCATTGGGAGTTTATTTTCTTGAAGATATTTCTTCACTTCAGGACCAAAGACAAGATTTACCCATTCAATAAAAAACTGCTGCATAACCCATACCTTAGCATTGGTGTGCCACATAACCTGCAGTTTTTCTTGAAGCATCTTGTGAGTCTTAAATTCTCGAGGATTTTCGGAATGATACACAAGCAGTGTCTTTACTTTACAGTCACTGCTAGCCTTTGCACACAATGCAAGGGTCAGACGGTCCTTCATGGGTTTATGGCCTGGCAGCTTCTTCTCTTTTACGGTGATGAAAGTCCTCTGGGGCATTTTTCCCAAAACAATCCTGTTTCGTCACAGTTGAACACTTGTTGGGGGATGTAACCTTCCTTTGTGATAAGTGCAGCAAAATGTGCGATGTACTCCTCAGCTGCCTTAATGTCAGCACTCGCAGCTTCACCATGCCTTACCAGAGTAGATGCCAGATCTGGTCCTGAAATTTTCAAACCAGCTGTGACATGCCTAAAATGTATCTTCTGCTGCCTCTTTTGAGGTTGATGGTTCTTTCTTCTTCAAGTCACCATAAATAATATGTGCCTTTTTGCATATTACAGTCTTCATCAGTGTATCTCCTGCCAGCTCTTTCTCTTTCACCCACAGCAGCAAAAGCTTCTCCATTTCTTCATGGATATTTGTCCTTAATTGGGACAGAATTGTAGTTCCTTTTGCTGGATTTGTGCTTTTGATGGCATCCTTTTGTTTTAGGATGGTACAAATTGTAGATGTATTGCAGTCATACAGCCTTGCCAGTTCAATCACTTGTACACCACACTCATGTTTTTCTATTATTTCTTGCTTTACTTCTATTGACATCATTCTCTTCTTTTTCTCACCACTGTCCTTTACACGCACTTTCTTCAGCCCCATGATAGCACACACAAAAAATTAGTAAAAAATGTAAAAATGATGCAAGAACAAGTACAGTGCATGATATTCAACTTGATTCTGTGGGTAACACATGAGAAAAAAAGAGATGCTGGTGTTGTGCTGCTGATACCGGACCCATGCGCCAATGCACCAACTAGCAGCAGCTTCCCGAATCCTGACTTGTATCTCAAAATTTTGCTTGGATCTCAAACAAAAATACAAATCGAGTCACAGCTTGTATCTTAAAAAAATTCGAATATATATATATATCTCACATTACATTTATTCATTCATCTGTTGATGGACATTTGGGTTTCTTTCCCTTTTTGGTGGAAACATGTATATAAATATATCAATATTTTGGATATATGCCCTACTTCTTTCAACTTTTTAAAGTATGGTCTCAGATGTAGAATTGCTATATAATATAATAAGTTTTTTGAGAAACATTTATATTAATTTGTTCAAAGAACTATTAATCACAAACAAGTTTATCACAAACAAGTTTAAAGAAACAGAGAAAAAGAGTACTTACTAGCTGTGAATAAAGTTTAATCTTCTGGTGCATAAAAGTCTGGAAGAGTTGGTCACCCTCTTTGCAGTGCACTGCTCTTCAGTTGCCTAATAATTGTTCTAATAGACATGGTTAATCCACCACTTAGTGGTCAGCTATTGAATTGCAGTTTGTATACATATATATCTTGCTTTGATAAAAGAGTTAAACCAGCAATAATTTAATTATTTGGATAAATAAAAAACTGTTAACATACTTTTGTAAGATATTTCAAAATCTCAAAAAGTATTTTTTTTTGTGACAGAGAAAGAAAGAGAGAGAGACAGAGAGAGAAACAGAATAAGATAGAGAGACAGACAGGAAAGGGAGAGAGACAAGAAGCTTTCTCACATATGCTTTGCCCTGCAGGTTACAGCAGAGTGAGTGACCCCTTGCTCAAGCCAGTGATCTTGTACTCAAGCCAGTGACCTTGAGCTTCAAGCCAGTGTCCTTTGGGCTCAAGCCAGTGACCATGAGGCCATGTCTATGGTCCCATACTCAAGCCAGTGACCTCTTGCTCAAGCTGATGAGCCTGTGCTCAAGCTGGATGAGCCCACACTCAAGCCGGCGACCTCAGGGTTTCTAACCTGTGTCCTCTGCATCCCAGTTTGATGCTCTATCCACTGCACCACCACCTGGTGAGGGAAGAAGTAATTTTTATATCCTGTAGTCTTATTTTTTTTCTAAGTTTCTTTGAAAATAGTTTACAGTGAAAAACCAGGGAACAGGTTTTTGCTATCAGAGAGATCTGTTTTCAAAGTTATTAACTCCACCGTGTGCTTTCTAGACACTTGCAAGCTTTGTTTTATTATTTGTTAAGTGGGAGAGTGCTATCTTCTTTAATATTATGTTCAGACAATTTACCAAGAAATTATCAAGAGATTGACAAACAGTAGATGATTACTTAATGAGAGTAACCTTAACAGGCACAGAAAAAACATTTGACAAATCCATCCTTTATTCCTCATTAAAAATTCCCAAAAAATTAAGAATGAAAGAATTTTTTGAACTTGACAAAGGGCCTCTACAAAAAATAAATCTTAGTTTAAATGGAATATTTGATGGTGAAGGACTGAATGCTTTCTAGCTATGATCAGGAATAACAAGAAATTTGGCTCTCTGTATGATGGAATACTACTTAGCAACAAAACAGAATAAGCCACTGATACTTTGAGACCATATAAGAATCTGAAAATATTTGCTAAGAGAAAGAAACCAGACAAAGTATACATATGATTCCAGTTATAAAATTATAAAATATGCACACTAATTTGTGACAGAGGTGTGTCCTGAAAATAAGTAGTAGGTAGGGAGATGTTTGAGGAAAGAATTACAAAGAGACATGGGGACACTTTAGGGAAGATACTGGGTACACACTCTAATATCACTACCCTCTCACCTCCAGCCCTCCATTTCCACTTTGGGAGAAATCAAGGGCTTAGGTTACCTTCTTGGTATACACCTAACCTGATTTTGTGGAGCAACTGATGTGGGTAAAGTAAAGTTGCACTTCTTATTTGAATAAATTTAACTGCTCACAGATTGTGCTCTTCTGGGATGCTTTTACTTTTTAGCTGGATTCTGGATTCCTGTTATAGGTATTTTGGTACTAATATCATTGTTATACTGGTGTTTCTGCAAGGGAAAGAGAGCTAGGGTTTCCTACTCCGCCATCTTGCTGATGGCTTACATCATGTCTTTTAAATCTTTCAAAAATTGTTAGGTGTTACTATTGTATTTTAAGATGATACAGCTGAGGCTTAACTCTCCTATTCAACATCACATAATTGTGTATAACATAGCAAAATCTGCTCTCTGATTGACTAGGCATGTGGTCTTTGATTGGCTAGGCATAAACCCTGAGAATCCTTTGTGTAATGTTAAAAAAAGATGTTGAATAAGCAAGCCAACTTCTGGGGGCAGTCCAGTGCAGAAGAATAATAGAGAAGCATTTGAAGACATTCTTGGTGGTTTTTGTGGCTTCCTTTTTTTAGTATGTTATGCAGAGTTTTAGCCAGGTTGACTCAGGACCTCCAGGGAACATTTTCTTTGGATTTACAGCAAGAAGTATTGCCCTGTGGCTAAAGGAGAGGAGAAAATGGTCCCATTTTTAGTTCACTTGTAATTCATTATGTGGGAGAAGGAAGAATGCAAATTAGAAATTATTAAGAAGGGATAATATATCTCTCAAATATCACTTTGTTTTATGAATAAATGGCAAACACCAAGTGGAACAGAATCCTTCATTCATGATCATCCTGGAGGGAGTTAACTGCATACTTCAATAAAATTGTACAGTGAGCCCCTTTCACAACTTAAGGTAGTACAAACAGGACACTAGGAGAGGTCTTGTTTCCTTGATAATCTTGACCTACAGTGAGACCAAAAACTTTTTTTTATTAATTTATTGTGTTTACATAGATTCTAATGTCACCCGTGTTCCCCAGTACATCCCCCCTGTCTCTCTCCCCATAATGCCTTCCCCCCTTCCCTCCAGGATTTGCTTTTCTGCTCTTGTCCCATCCTATCACCCTATCATCCCTTTTCCCTCTGTCCACTTTCCTTCTGGATCCTTTGATCCCACCTCTGTCTCTATTCCACTCCTCAGTTCATATAGTTCGTCAGATTCCTCATATAAGTGATATTTTTCTTTCTCTGCCTGGCTTATTTCATTTAACATAATAGTTTCCAGTTCCACCCATGTTGTCGCAAAGAAATAATATTTCCTTCTTTTTCATGGCCCCATAGTATTCCATTGTATATATTAACCAAAGCTTTTTAATCCAATCATCCACTGGTGGACACTTGGACTGTTCCAGGTCTTGACTATTGTAAACAATGCTGCCATAAACATGAGGGTGTCTTACTTCTTTGAATTATTAATGTGGTGTTCTGGGGATATATTCTTGAAAGTGGGATGGTTGGGTCAAAAGGCAGTTTCATTTTTAATCTTTTGAGGAATGTCCATACTGTTTTCCACAGTGGCCGCACCAGTCTGCATTCCCACCAGCAGTGCAGGAGGGTTTCCTTTTCTCCATGTCCTCACAGGAACTTAGTCTGTGTTGTTTTGTTGATGAGTGCCATTCTTACTGGTGTGAGGTGATATTTTATTGTGGTTTTAATTTGCATTTCTCTAAAGATTAGTGATGTTGAACATTTTTTCATATGCCTATTGGCTATCTGTATGTCTTCTTTGGAAAAGTGTCTATTCATCTCTTTTGCCCATTTTTTGATTGGTCTGTTTATCTTCCTGGTGTTGAGTTTTACAAATTTTTAAAATAAATTTTGGTTATTAACCCCTTATCAGAGATATTGTCGAATATGTTCTCCCATTTTGTGGTTTGCTTTTTTATTTTGTTTATATAGTCTTTAGCTGTGCAAAAGCTTTTCAGTTTGATATAGACCCATTTGTTTATCCTGTCCTTTATTTCCCTTGTGCATGGAGATAAATCAGCAAATATATTGCTGCAAGTGATGTTGGAGAGGTTATTGCCTATGTTTTCCTCTAGAATGCTTGTGGTTTCATGACTTACATTTAAGTCTTTTATCCATTTTGAGTTCATTTTTGTGAATGGTGTGAGTTGGTGGTCTAGTTTCATTTTTTTTTTTTTGTGGGTAGCTGACCAATTTTTCCAACACCATTTGTTAAAGAGACTGTCTTTACTTTATTGTATGCTATCACCACCCTTGTCAAATATCAATTGTTCATAGAGGTGTGGATTTATTTCTGGGTTATCTGTTCTGTTCCAGTGATCTGTATGCCTGTTCTTATGCCAGTACCAGGCTGTTTTGAGTACAATGGCCTTGTAGTATAACTTGAAGTCCAGAACTGTGATACCTCCCGCTTTATTCTTCTTTTTCATGATTGCTTAGGTTATTTGTGTTCTTTTTTGGTTCCATATAAATTTTTGGAATATTTGTTCTATATCTTTGAAGTATGTCCTTGGTATTTTAATAGGAATTGCATTAAATTTATAAATTGCTTTGTGTAATATGGACATTTTATGATGTTTATTCTTTATAGCCATGAACACTGTATATGCTTCTACTTGTTTGTATCTTCCTTGATTTCTTTTATCAATCTTTTATAATTTTCCAAGTACAAGTCTTTAACCTCCTTGGTTAAATTTACTCCTAGATATTCTTTTTTTTGTTGTTGCAATAGTGAAGGGAATTGTTTTCTTAATTTCTGTTTCAGACAGATCATTGTTGGTATATAAAAATGCCTCTGATTTCTGAGTATTAATTTATATCCTGCCACCTTGCCAAATTCATTTATCAGTCCCGTAGTTTTTTGACTGTGTCTTTAGGGTTTTCTAGGTACAGTATCATATCATCGGCAAATAATGATAGTTTTATTTCTTCCTTTTCAATGTGGATGCCTTTTATTTCTTCTTCTTGTCTGATTGCTGTGCCTAGGACTTCCAGAACTACAGTGTGTCTGTAAAGTCATGGTGCACTTTTGACTAGTCACAGAAAAGCAACAAAAGCTGATAGAAATGTGAAATCTCACCAAATAAAAGGAAAACTCTCCCAGTTTCATACCTATACAGTGCAGTTCAATGTGGGCTCACACACAGATTTTTTTTTAGAGCTCCTTAGGTAGCTATCCCGTATAGCCTCTACAGACTTGTCACTGACTGATGGCCTACCAGAATGGGGTTTCTTCACCAAACTATTGGTTTCTGTCAACTGCTTATCCCACCGAGTAATGTTATTCCTATGTGGTGGCGCTTCGTCATAAACGCGTTGATATTCATGTAGCACTTTGGTCACACATTCGAATTTAGTGAGCGACAGAACACACTGAACTTTCCTCTGTACCGTCCACATGCTGCCACATCATCCTACAGAAACTGGGAGAGTTTTTCTTTTATTTGGTGCAGATTTCACATTTCTATCATCTTTTGTTGCTTTCCTGTGACCAGTCAAAAGTGCACCATGACTTTACGGACATGCTGTATATTGAATAAGAGTGGTGAAAAGGGACACCCTTGCCTTGTTCCTGATCTTAAGGGGATTGCTTTTAACTTTTGTCCACTGAGTATGATGTTGGCTGTGGGTTTGTCATAGATGGCCTTTATCATGTTGAGGTGTGTTGCATGTATTCCCACTTTGCTGAGAGTTTTCATCATAAATAGGTGCTGGATTTTATCGAATGTGTTTTCTGCATCTATTGATATTATCATGTGGTTTTTGTCTTTCCTTTTGTTGATGTAATGTTATGTTGATTGATTTGCAAATATTGTAACAGCCTTGCTTCCCCAAAATAAATACCACTTGATCATGGTGTATGATTTTTTTCATGTATTGCTGGATCTGGTTTGCTAATATTTTGTTGAGAAGTTTAGCACCTGAACTCATCAGGGATATTGGCCTATAGTTTTCTTCCTTTGTGTTGTCTTTGCCTGATTTTGGAATCAGAATTATGCTTGCCTCACAAAAGGAGCTTGGAAGTTTTCCCTCCTCTTGAATTTTTTGAAATAGCTTGAGAACGATAGGCGTTAGTTCTTCTTTGAATGTTTGATAGAATTCGCCTGTGAAGCCATCTGGCCTAGAGCTTTTGTTTTTTGGGAGTTTATTGGTAAATGTTTTGATCTCATTTGTTGTAATCAGTTATTTAGGTTTTCTGATTTCTCCAGATAAGTTTTTGAAAGATTACATTTTTCAAGAAATTTGTTCATTTTACCTAGGTTGTCTAATTTTTTGGCATACAGTTCTCTACAGTATTTTCTTCTAATCCTTTGTATTTCTGCTGTGTCCATTGTTACTTCCTCACCTTCATTTCTAATTTTATTTATTTGAGTCCTTTCTCTTTTTTTGTTGGTGAGTCTGGCTAAGGGTTCATTGATCTTGTTTACTTTTTCAAAGAACCAGCCTCTCTATTTTTTTTTTTAGTCACTATGTCATTTATGTTATTATTTCCTTCCTTCTACTTCCTCTAGGTTTTACTTGCTGTTCTTTTTCTAGTTCTTTTAGTTGCAGGATTAAGTTGAGTATTTTTGAGTTTTTTCTAGCTTCTTAAGGTATGCCTGTAATGCTATGAACATCCCTCTCAGAACTGCTTTTGCTGTGTTCCACAGATTTTGAGTTGTTGTATTGCTCATTTTTATTTGTTTTAAGAAAACTTTTTATTTCTTCCTTGATCTCATTTGTGACCCAGTCATTGTTTAATAACATGCTGTTTAATTTCCAAGTGTTTGAGTGTTTTTCAGTTTTCCTATTGTAGTTGATTTCTAGTTTCATGCCATTGTGGTCAGAGAAGATGCTTGATATGATTTCAATATTTTTAAATTTGTTGAGACTTGTTTTATGCCTTAATATGTGGTCTATCCTAGAGAATGTACCATGCACACTTGAAAAGAATGTATATTCTGCTGCTTTAGGGTGGGAGATTCTGAAGGTATCTATTAAATTTAGTTGATCTAGAGTGTCCCTTAATTCTGTTGTTTCTTTGTTAATTTTCTTTCATGAGGATCTATTCATTGATGTTAGTGGGGTATTGAAATCCCCTACTATTATAGTATTGCTGTTGATCTCTCCCTTTATGTCCATCAAAATCTGCTTTATATATTTAGGTGCTCCTATATTAGGTGCATATATCTTTATAATGGTTATCTCTTCCTGTTGTATTGCTCCCATTATCATTATGTAGTGACCTTCTTTATTCCTTACCATAGTCTTTGTTTTAAAGTCTATTTTGTCAGATATAAATATTGCTACCCCAGCTTTTTAAAATTTATATTTGCATGAAATATTTTTTCCCACCCTTTTACTTTCAGTCTATGTGTATCTTTTGTTTTGAGGTGCATCTCCTGTAGACATCATATGTATGGGTCTTGTTTTCTTATCCATTCAGCTACCCTATGTCTTTTGATTGGAACATTTAATCTATTTACATTTAAGGTTATTATTGATATGTAGTTTACTGCCATTTTATTCTTTAAAGTTATATTCCTTTTACTATATTGTTTTCCCTCTTTGTTCTGTTTACAAAAGGACCCTTAACATTTCTTGCAACATTGGCTTGGTTGTAATGAATTCCTTGGGTTTTTTTTTTTTTTTGGTCTGGGAAGCTTTTTATTTCTACTTCAATTTTAAACAATAGCCTTGCTGGATAAAGAAGTCTTGGTTGTCGGCTCTTGTTCTGCATTCCTCAAGTGTTTCTGTTGAGAAGTCAGATGTCATCCTTATGAGGGTTCCTTTGCAGGTGATAGCCTTTTTTTCTCTAGCAGCTGTTAATATTTTTCCTTTATCTCTTAGCTTTGGTATTTTAATTATGATGTGTCTTGGTGTAGATTTTTTTGGTTTCTCTTTAATGTATTTTCTGTGCTTCTTGAACTGTGTGACTTTTTCTTGCATTTATTTAGGGAATTTTTCATCTATGATTTCATCGAGCAAGGTCTTTAACCCTTGTTCTTTCTCTTCTTCTTCAGGAACCCCTATGATGTGGATGTTGTTTCTCTTTAGGTTGTCACAGAGCTCTCTTAGAGTTTTCTCAGATTTATTCATTCTCTTTTCTTTTTGCTGCTCTGCTTTTGTGCTTTTACTTATCTTGTCCTCTAAGTCTCTGATTCAATACTCTGCTTCATCCAGCCTGCTTTTAATTCCTTCCAGTGTTGTCTTCATTTCTGATATTGTATTTGTCATTTCTTTCTGGTTCTTCTTTATGATTTCCATGTTTTTTTTGATACTTTCAATTTCTTTACTGAAGTGTTCATTAAGTAAATCCATTGTAGCTTTGAGATCTTTAAGCATCCTAAAAATCATTATTTTATACTTTGTATCTGGTAATTTGATTACTTCCGATTTGTGCAAGACTTTATCACAGAATTTATCGGGTTGAAGTATATGACTTATGCTTCTCTGTCTACCCATTATTCTCTATGACTTGTAAGCTTCTTCCAGCTGTAATCTCCTTACCTAGTATAGCCTCTTTGAAGTCTTAATTTGTTTGTTTTCTTCTCAGTTTTTTTAAACTCAGTAATCTTGTTTACTGATCTCAGCAGGGGCTTATTTGGAGCTGTATCCAGGAATGCGGTGGGTGTAACCTGAGACTCTGAAGGCCTGATCTGTGCCAGCTTTTCTCGGGGTGGGAGGGTGGCTTTCTCCATCTTAGTAGGGGGAGGTGTATCTCAGATCTCCATGGAGACCTGAGTTACTGCCCCTCCTTTCCACTTCCTGTTTTCAACTGTGTCTTGTTGCTCTGATTGGAGCTGGAGAGCTTTCTGGAGGTGGGTCACCTGGAACCACTTTAGGCTTGTGCTTTGTTGAGGGTTCAACCCTTCCCTCAGCTATGGCCACCTCCACACTGGATGAGTCAGCTTCTTAGGTCATTCCATGGATTCCTCTGCCCGATACCATCTGTGTCTCCCCACTTTTCTTTTGGAAGACAAGCCAGCCTTCTCAGCTCACCTCGTTCCCATGTCCTCAGGCAAGTGGCTGTGAGCAATATTCTCTCCTCTTCTTGTAATGAGAGCTCTTCTGGGCTCTCAGTCTCATCCTGCCTTTGTTCCTGGAAGCAGGGAACACCCACTGTGTCTCAGCACTCCCTACCAGGCTCTGTGTGGCTTCTTCTTTGCTCCTTAGTTTTTGAGACCTGTTCTTTTAATCCAAAGTTGGGTTTTCATGCTGATTGTTCCAAAATTAATTTGTAATCCAGTTTGGTGGTGTGAGCTGGGAGTCTGTGTGTCTTCCTACTCCACTGCCATTTTATGAAGGGTTCCTCCAGACCAAAATCTTTTATGAAAGGTTCACAGTGACTCTGGATCAAAACACCAGGCACAGCTCCCTGCACATTACAGCCATCCAGATCAGTGATCCAGCCCTCTACATCTGTGTGGTGGCCACACTGTGCTCCCCAGTCAGTTGCAGCCAGTACCAAAACCTGCGCCTGGTGTTTGTCAAGGAGGCTTAGGAGGTGAAGCAAGAGCATCATTTTTTTAGGATGTATGTAATTTATGAAGTGAGCTAGTACATTTTTCTCAGGCCTAATTGAGTTTGAACTTGAGCCTAGATGTTTATATAGCATAAAGTTAAATACTCTCACTCAACACCTAAATTTAACCGCTATTACCAAAGGCAGGGGTCCCCAAACTTTTTACACAGGGGGCCAGTTCACTGTCCCTCAGACTGTTGGAGGGCCAGACTATAAAAAAAATATGAACAAATCCCTGTGCACATTGCACATATCTTATTTTAAAGTAAAAAAACAAAATGGGAAAAAATACAATATTTAAAATAAAGAATGAGTAAATTTAAATCAACAAACTGACCAGTATTTCAATGGGAACTATGCTCCTCTCACTGACCACCAATGAAAGCGGTGCCCCTTCTGGAAGTGTGGTGGGGGCCGGATAAATGGCCTCAGGGGGCCACATGTGGCCCGCGAGCCATAGTTTGGGGACCCCTGACCAAAGGTAAGATTGTTATGTTGCATTACTACTACCAAAGTAGCTGATAATTTTGGTTCACAGGGAGAAATAAGCTCTGTCTCGGGTCCATTCCCCAGCAGAATGTCAACAATATGAAAAAACAAAAAGTGATGGGGCTGATAACAATAATTTTCAACAAATAATTTTTCAACTAATAATGGTTGTTCTTGGATACAATGAGATAAGGCAGTAAAGATAATAAAAAAAATTTCAAGTGTAGATTAAGGCTTAAGTTTCTACTTTTCTACTACTATTTGTTGTGGTTATGGCTGGGAGCCTCACTTTATTCCACATTGGCCTTATCTCATCCTGTTATTTGAATCAACTCTTTCTTGTTTGTTTTCTTTATGTCATAAGTGTTATGCAAAGAAAAATGACAATTTCTCAATTCTGGAAAATTGTAAGAAGATTCCATGCCTGTTTTATATAGCAGGGCTCAGATATAAGATCATTATACTGAACTACAATGTCAATAATTAGATCCATATATAAGAGCTCAATTAACAGGCTTTTGCATTGAGAGGAGAGAAAAAAATCTCTCTTGATTTTTCTTTTTTTTTTGTTGATTATGTTGTATACCCATCACCCAAAGTCAAATCATTTTCTGTCACCTTATATTTGTCCCTCTTTACACCCTTCCTCCCCCCGCACTCCCCCAAACCCCTCCTCCACATTCTCCTTTTCCTGATAACCACTTCATTTTTATCTATGCCCATGAGTTTCACTTTTATATCTCACCTATGTGTGAAATCATACAGTCCTTAGCTTTTTCTGATTTATTTATTTCATTCAATATAATGTTCTCAAGGTCCATCCATGTTGCTGTAAATGTCATTTTGTCATCATTTCTTATGGCTGAGTTGTATTTATAGTGTTTTGCATATCCAGCCTCTACTTCTGGAGATTTGGCACCTACTTTTGTGCTTTGAAGCACAGAGCTCTGAAATCATCTGCAGTCAGTACCACAGCCCCACAGCTGGTCCAGCTTGTGGGTAGGAGTGAAGGTGTTTTCTTTACTTATAGAGGAAATTTTCTTTATAATCTCTGTCTCCAAATAGAAGTTAAGGATAATACATTACTCTCCCTTGTGGTATAAATCTAAATTTATATTGAATTAAATTTCATTTTGTTACTGTGAGCTTTTATTCCTCAATGCAGATTGTACTGATCCTGGACCTGTTTTCCCACAGATTCTTTTCCACTGCTGTTCCCTTCACTGTAAGAAGGCAGACCCCTTTGTGGCTCAGGCTTCCAGTACATAAAGCAAATTTTCTCTCACCAGTAGCATTTATTTTACTCATAATCTTCATCATATTTTCTATATCTGTGTACCAGATATTTCATTATTTAATTAAATATTTAATTAAATTTTATATTAAATGGACTTTAAAAATAACTGTAAGAATTATCTTTGTTTTAACTGATACCATCTCTGAAACCATATATTTGGTGTGCTGGTTACACCAAATCTATTAAAACTGAAGTAAATTATATGTAACAATTAAAAAAATTAATCTATATGCTGCCTAGCATAATCCCCTGCATCAACCACACTTTAGGAAATACTGATTCAGCCCATGTTCTTCATTTAAGAAAGAAAAAATTAGGATCTACAGGCATTGCCTGATTCATTCAAAGCTTGACATAGCAAAGTGGAAGCTAGGAGTAGAACCCAAACATCCTGACCCTTTGTCAATTGCTTCTTCCACTAAAGATGCAAGGTAGGATCCAGAGTTTGAAGAAAGAAGTTGTGTGTTTTAAATTTAAGTTAAATTTAAAAATTATTATGTAATTGTACATATTAATTTTAGATAAGTTAGAAGATATAAACACCCAGAAAAGAATAGAACTGTCCCATAATTTCATGACTTAGAAATAATGATTATTACCAGTTTTCAAATTCTTTGGTGTATTTATAGAGTTACATTCTGCTATGAAAATGGCTTAAAATGTATACACTATTTATTTTTTAAAATTTATTTATTAAATTTAATGCAGTGACATTGATAAATCAGGGTACATATGTTGAGAGAAAACATCTCCAGATTATCTTGACAATTGATTGTGATGTATACCTCTCCCCCAAAGTCAAATTGCCTTCTGTCACCTTCTGTCTGGTTTTCTTTGTGCCCCTCCCCTCCCCCAACCCTTCTCTCCTTCCTCGCTCCCTCCCCCCTCCCGACACCCCCCACCTCCGTTGCCATCATATTCTTGTTCATGTCCCTGAGTCTCATTTTTATGTCCCATCTATGATGGATTCATATAGTTCTTAGTTTTTTTCTGATTTACTTATTTCACTCCATATAATGTTATCAAGGTCCATCCATGTTATTGTAAATGATCTGATGTCATCATTTCTTATGGCTGAGTAGTTATCCATAGTATATATGTACCAAAACTTTTTAATCAACTCGTCCTCTGATGGACACTTGGGCTGTTTCCAGATCTTTGCTATTATGAACAATGCTGCCATAAACATGGGGGTGCATTTCTTTTTTTCATACAGTGCTATGGTGTCCTTGGGGTATATTCCTAACAGTGATATAGCTGGGTCAAAAGGCAGTTCAATTTTCAATTTTTTGAGGAATCTCCATACTGTTTTCCACAGTGGCTGCACCAGTCTGCATTCCCACCAGCAGTGCAGGAGGGTTCCCTTTTCTCCATATCCTGGCCAGCACTTATTCTGTGTTGTTTTGTTGATGAGTGCCATTCTGGCTGGTGTGAGGTGGTATCTCATTGGTTTTAATTTGCATTTCTCTAATAATTAGTGATGTTGAGCATTTTTTCATATGCCTATTGACCATCTGTATGTCCTCTTTGGAGAAGTGTCCATTCATTTCTTTTTCCCATTTTTTGATTGGATTGTTTGTCTTCCTGGTGTTGAGATTTACAAGTTCTTTATAAATTTTGGTTATTAACCCCTTATCAGACGTATTGTTAAATATGTTCTCCCATTGTGTAGTTTGCCTTTTTATTCTGTTCTTATTGTCTTTAGCTGTGCAAAAGTCTTTAGTTTGATATAGTCCCATTTGTTTATCCTATCTTTTATTTCACTTCCCCGTGGAGATAAATCAGCAAATATATTGCTGCGAGAGATGTCGGAGAGCTTACTGCCTATGTTTTCTACTAAGATGCTTATGGTTTGACGGCCTATATTTAAGTCTTTTATCCATTTTGAGTTTGTTTTTGTGAGTGGTGTAAGCTGGTGATCTAGTTTCATTTTTTTGAAGGTTGCTGTCCAATTTTCCCAACACCATTTGTTGAAAAAGCTGTCTTTACTCCATTGTATTTCCTTATCTCCTTTGTCAAATATTAGTTATCCATAGAGCTGTGGGTTTATTTCTGGGTTCTCCATTCTGTTCCATTGATCTATATGCCTGTTCTTATGCCAGTACCAGGCTGTTTTGAGTACAATAACCTTATAGTATAACTTGATATCCGGAAGTGTGATACCTCCCACTTTATTCTTCCTTTTTAAGATTGCTGGGGCTATTCGTGTTCTCTTTTGGTAGGGAACCATGGTCTTTTAAGTAAACCTTCTCCCAGACTCAGTGTGGGTAAAAGCCAGCCTAGGTGTGCAGCTTGGTATTTTCATGTGCACCTGGGCCCAGTAGAGGCTGCCACAAACTCTGGATTATTTAAAGCTCCAAGAAGGTTGCTGAGATACACTCAGCAAACCAGTGTCTCCCATTGGTTTGCACCAGGTTTCCTCCAGGGAGGCCCAGTACTGACATTATAGTGGCCAGCTGCAGAAAGCATTGGTTCAGGACCTAACAATCCTTTCTGGTGGTGTGTCTTAAGGAAGGGCTCCTCACACTTGGCCTAGCTGAGGTGAGTTCCACTTTTTGTGGTCAGCATCGGCACAGCAACTCATGTGCATTGGACAGGGTGGAGTTTCACAGTAAGCCAGCCTTGGTGCTGGATATAATGAAGGAGTAGAAGAAAGTATTTCATGTAAATGGAAATGGAAAAAAACAGCTGTGGTAGCAATACTTATATCTGACAAATTGCCTTTAAAACAAAGGCTATATATAGTAAGGGATAAAGGTCATTATATAATGATAAAGGGAGCAATCCAACAGGAGGATATAACTACTGTAAATATTTATGTGCCTACTATAGGAGCAACTAATTATATGAAGCAGATTTTGATGACCATAAAGGGCAAGACTGATAGCAATACTGTAATTGTTGGGAATTTTAATACCCCACTAACATCAATGAATAGATCCTGCAGTCAGAAAATTAACAAAGAAACAGTGGCCTTAAATAACACACTAGATCAACTGGGTTTAACTGATATCTTCAGAACTTTTCACCCCAAGCAGCAGAATATACATTCTTTTCAAGTCCTCATAATACATCCTCTAGGATAGACTACTTATTAGGACACAAAACAAGTCTTAATAAATTTAAGAAGATTGAACTCATATCAAGCATCTTGTCTGATCCCAATGGTATGAAACTAGAAATCAACTACAATAAAAACTGAGAAACATTAAAACATTTGGAGGTAAATAGAATGGTATTAAATAACAAATGGGTTAACAATGAGATCAAGGAAGAAATAAAAAGTTTCCTTGAAACAAATAAAAATGTACATACAATAACTCAAAATCTATGACACAGACAAAGTAGTCCTGAGAAAGATGTTAATAGCATTACAAGCATACTTTACGAAGCTAGAAAAAGCTCAAATAAACAACTTAATCCTGCATCTTAAAGAACTAAAAAAGAATAAGAAATAAAGCCCAGAGGAAGTAGAAGGAAAGAAATAAAAAAATATCAGTGTGGAAATAAATGACATAGGGGCTAAAATGACAATACAAAAGATCAATGAAACCAAGAGCTGTTTCTTTAAAAAACTAAACAAGATAGATGAACCTTTAACAAGAATTATCAAGAAAAAAAGAGAGAGGACTGAAATAAATAAAATTAGATATGAAAGTGGAGAAGTAACAACTGACAACTGTAAGAAAATACTATAAAGATCTATAAGCCAAAATATTGGACAACTTAGGCGAAATGGATAAATTTCTGGAAACATACAATCTTCCAAAACTCAATCTGGAAGAGTCAGAAAACCTAAACAGACAAATTAAAACAAAAGAAATTGAAACAGTTATCAGAAAACTCCCATCAAACAGAAGTCCTGGATCGTATGGCTTCACAGGTGAATTTTGACAAATATTCAAAGAAGAACTAACACCTATTCTTATCAAGCTATTTCAAAAAATCCAAGAGGAGGGAAGACTTCCAAGCTTATTTTATGAGGCAAGCATTATCTATATTCCAAAACCAGGTAAAGACACTACAAGGAAAGAAAACTATAAGCCAATATCTCTGATGAACATAGATGCTAAAATTCTCAATAAACTATTAGCAAACAGGATCTAGCAATACTTCAAAAAAATCACACATCATGATCAAGTGGAATTTATTCTGGAGAGGCAAGGCTGGTAAAATATTCACAAATCAATAAATATGATTTATCACATAAACAAAAAGAAGAATATATATCACATGATTATATCAACAGATGCAGAAAGAGCATTTGATAAAATCCAGCACCCATTTATGATCAAAACTCTCAGCAAATTGGGAATACAGAGAACATACCTCAAAATAATAAATGTTATTTAAGACAAACCTACAGCCAACATCATACTCAATGAGCAAAAATTAAAAGCAATCCCCTTTAGATCAGGAACAAAGCAGGTTACCTCTTTTCACCACTCTTATTCAACATAGTACTGGAAGTCCTAGCCACAGCAATCAGACAAGAATAAGAAAGCATTCATATTGCAAAAGAAGAAGTAAAATTATCATTATTTGCTGAGGACCTGATACTGTACATAGAAAACCCTAAAGTTTCAGTCAAAAACTATTAGACGTGATAAATGAATTGGGCAAGGTGGCAGGATACAAAATAATCAGATATAAGTGACATTTTTATACACCAACAATAAACTGTCTAAAAGAGAAATTAAGGAAACAATCCTATTTACTACTGCAACAACAACAACAACAAAATAAAGTATCTAGGCATAAATTTAATCAAGGAGGTAAAAGACTTGTACTCAGAAAATTATAAGACATTGAAAAAAGAAATCAAGGAAAGTACAAACAAATGGAAACATATACTGTGTTCATGCATAGGAAGAATAAGCACAATTAAAATGTGTATACTACCCAGAGAAATTTATAAATTTGATGCAATTTCTATAAAAATATCAATGGCATACTTCAAAGATATAGGACAAATATTCCAAAAATTTATATGTAACCAAAAAAGAACATGAATAGCTTCAGGAATCTTGAAAATGAAGAATAAAGTGAGAGTAATCACAGTTCTTTATATCAAGTTATTCTACAAGGCCATCGTAATAAAAAGAGCTTTGTATTGGCATAAGAACAGGCATATAGATCAATGAAACAAAAAAAAGAGAACCCAGAAATAAACACACGTCTTTATGGTCAATTGACATTTGACAGAGGAGGTAAAAGCATACAATGGAGTAAAGACAGGCACTTTAATAAATGGTGCTGGGAAAATTGAACAGGTACATGCAAAAAAAATGAAACCAGACCACCAGTTATCATCATTCCCAAAAATAAACTCAAAATGGATAAAAGACTTAAAATGTAAATTGTGAAACCATAAACATCTTGGAAGAAAATATAGGTAGTAAACTCTGATATCTCTCACAGCAATATTTTTGCCGATTTATCTCCATGGACAAGTAAAATAAAGGAAAAAAAATAAACAAATGGGACTATATTAAAGTAAAAAGCTTTGGTATAGCAAAAGACATCATTAACAAAATAAAAAGACAACCCACACAATGAGAGAACATATGTGCAAATACATCTGATAAAGGGTTAACAACCAAAATTTATGAAGAACTTCTAAAACTCAACACCAGGAAGGTAAACAATCCTATTAAAAATGGGCAAAAGAGCCTGACCTGTGGTGGCGCAGTGGATAACACATCGACCTGGAAATGCTGAGGTCGCCGGTTTGAAACCCTGGGCTTGCCTGGTCAAGGCACATATGGGAGTTGATGCTTCCAGCTCCTCCCCGTTTCTCTCTCTCTGTCTCTCTCTCTCTCCCTCGCTCTCTCCTCTCTAAAAATGAATAAAGAAAAAAAAAAGATTAAAAAAAAATGGGCAAAAGAGGCCTGACCTGTGGTGGCGCAGTGGATAAAGCGTCGACCTGGAAATGCTGAGGTCGCCAGTTCGAAACCCTGGGCTTGCCTGGTCAAGGCACACATGGGAGTTGATGCTTCCAGCTCCTCCCCCCTGTCTCTCTCTCCTCTCTCTGTCTCTCTCTCTCTCCCTCTCCCTCTCCTCTCTAAAATGAATAAATAAAATAAAATAAATTTTTAAAAATGGGCAAAAGAAATGAATAGACATTTCTCCAAAGAGGACATACAGATGATCAATAAGCATATAAAAAAATGTTCAACATCACTAATCATTAGAGAAATGGAAATGAAAACCACAATGAGATACCACCTCAGACCTCTCAGAATGACACTTTTTAACAAAAAAACACATAATAAGTGCTGGCGAGGGTATGGAGAAAAGGTAGCCCTCCTGCACTGCTGGTGGCAATGCAGATTTGTGCAGCCACTGTGGAAAACAACATGGCGTTTCCTCAAAAAATTACAAATGAAATTGCCTTTTGACCCAGCTATCCCACTTTTAGAAATATATACTAAGAATACCAAATCACTGGTTCAAAAGAAGGTCAGCATTCTCATGTTCATGGCAGCATTGTTAACAATAGCCAAGATCTGGAAGCAGCTCAAGTGTCCATCAGTGGACAATCGAATGCTATGCAGCCATGAAAAGGAAGGAAATCTTGTCATTTGCAATGGCATGGATGAACGTGAGATTATTATGCTGAGATAAGCCAGGCAGAGAAAGAAAAATATTATACGATCTCACTTATGTTGAAATGTAATGAAAAAAGTGAACTGAAGAACAGAATAGAGGAAGAGGCAGGGTCATAGGGAGCAGAGGGACAACTGTCAGAGTGAAGGGGGATGAAGGGTTGGGATCAGCGAAGGTGAACAGATTTAGTGAAATTAAATATACATAACAGAGGTACAGATAACAGGACAGCAAATCCCATAGTAAAGGGGAGAGGGAGCAAGGAAGAGGGGGGCAAAAGGGGTGTAATATGAAATACATGAGTGGAGGGTGAGGGTGTTATATTGAGTGGGACACTTGAATCTATGTTAACACAATAAATTAAAATTAATATTAAAATATGACTGATGAGCAAGAACTGGTTATTAAATTCTTCTTCCTTTTTCCCTGCACCTAATATCAGTTTGAACGTAGCTTAATTCTTTCAACTGCTCACACTAAAAACTTTAGTGTTCTCAGGTATTTCATTACAACTTTAGCAAAGACCAAATGTGTACAACCTGTAGCTGGCCTAGCATGCTTCTTGCACATAAGTAGAAGGATAAAGAGAACAGAGGGAGGCTAGGATAGCTATTCTGCATAATGACCTTCAATTTGTCCCCTTGCGTTCTGTCCGTCCTGCCCGTGATAATACCTAGTCTCTTTCTAAGCCCAGAAATGCTCCATGTTCTTAAGGAGTATGTTTCCATCAAACATGTTTCCACTGAAATCTTCACATGGTTCATTCTGGGCTGTGCGTTTCCCCTCTCCTTCTCATCCATCAGTGTGCTCATATCTACTTTCCATCTTATGGGAACTGTTTATATCTTTCACCTTTTTATTACTTTTCCCATTATAGGTTTAGGTTCATCCTGTTTATTCTTCTAAATTGCATTTTGCTGGGGATTCTGGAGAGAAGGGAGGAGAGTACAAATGCTTAGTCAGAAATTATGAATCAGAATCATACCACAGAGACATTAAAAATTACAAAATGACTAACTGACTTAGTTCCATATGTGAAAGAAAATTAATCAGCAGATAAAAGAAGTAAGTCAGAAGCACAAGGGAGAACTGATATCAAGCTAGTACAACTCAGTAGAGTACCCAGAAAGGAGTTAGTTGTTCTGATCTGATGGAAAGGACTTCTGTTGGCCAGATTCTCATTTCACCCATAATTTCTCTTCTTAGTTATTTCAGTTTTTTGTTCTAGTATTATCTATGCTAAAATTAGTTGGGTAGGAAGATCTCCCTTAGGAGTTTTATCAATGATACCATAGAATTGACTTTCCTTGTTTGATTGTTCCTGCCTTCCAACCACACGGAGCTGTTGCTTGTTTACCTATGCTGAGTGTCATTGTCAATCTACTCCCATGTCTTTAATACCTACAGAAATTCCTCTTATTTCTACTCTGATGGTGACACTCCTTCAGCTACATTGAGTTCATATAGGTTTATTTTTCTTTTTTTCTCCTGAATTCTTTTCAGGATCACTTATTTATGTCATATTTCCCTTACCTTTATAATTCTGTTCGAGCTTCTCCACAGATGTTCTTCTGTCAATGTTCTTTTTAGTGTGAGGTGCACATAATGTGGCATAATAGATCAGCTTATTCTGAGTATTGACCAGTGGAAGAGAGCTCTCATTTCCCCTACTGAATATGTGGTGTCCAAGTTATTTACTCATAGCCTACAAAAATATAAAAATTTGTTCACCTGAAACCAAAGTGTTCACATTTTCTGCTTGACAAAGAAAATTATTGCCTTAATTAGTTTGTATTGATTAAATAATTAGTGAGATGTGTTCCAGGCTGATTTTAAGTATGAGACTATGGTCTAATTTATTTATTTTTTCCTTTTAGAACCAAATAAAGGAATAATCTCTTCCCCTACTTTGATGCTCATATCCAGAAATGCAAGGCCATATGAAGCTTAGGTCAACTGAGGGAGTTGATCTTGGTATTTCTATCTAATGAAGGGCTTTAAAAATAAATAATATTCTCAACAGTATTCTAAAGTCTAGAATATTGTCTTCTGTAATTTCTCAAGAAGTTACTCTTCTATTATTACTGAACTTCCACTTGTCCTTTATTTTAAGACGAACACCACCTAATAGAGCAAGTGACATCTTCACAGATTCAGGAAGGAAGAGACACATTATATTGCAGTTTTAACATCACATCTCTATGATGGAAACCCAGCTCTCTTGGGTTTTGGTCCTGCCTCTTGCCTCCAGAGGGCGACATTGTAAAAGCGAGACATTTATTTTTGCTGTAAATCATCACATACACTTAGCCCCTCCTCCCTGAAGCTGCCTGTTGTGTCCTCACTGATGTCTGTAAGATAGGAACCTGTAATGTGAATGAGACGTCAGAAAAGATTCAAACCCATTAAGAGAAAGCCTTAAGGCCAAAGGCTTGGCCAACTCAGCCTCCCGAATGGTTTTATAGCTTAGAAGGCTCAGTGCCCTCAGCTACTGTCCGACCTGCTCAGGAGCCTGCAGCCCTTCCACTGCTCAGCCATGCTCCTGCTACTCATCCCAGTGCTTGGGATGATATTTGCCCCGAGTAAGTAACATTCCCTTCCCTTCTACTTGCACAAGGTGACGATGTTCTAATTGGAACGTGATTGAAGAAACCTTTTCGTAGCTTAGCCTGTCTTGCTTTTACTTACACAGCATTGATGTTTCAGGAGGAACCGAAGCACAGTCAGTGGACCAGCCTGACCACCACATCATCGTCTCTGAAGGAGCCTCACTAGAGCTGAGGTGCACATATTCATCTCCTGTTTCACCGTATCTCTTCTGGTACGTGCAGTATCCCAACCAAGGACTCCAGCTTGTCCTCAGTTACTTATCACAGTCCACCCTGGTTAAAGGCAGCAAAGGTTTTGAGGCTGTACTTAAGAAGTATGAAACCTCTTTCCACCTAAAGAAACGCTCAGTCCACCGGAGTGACTCAGCTGTGTACTTCTGTGCTGTGAGGGGCACAGTGACTGAGACTGCAGGGGGAGCTGAACACAAACCTTCTGAGACGCTGGGCTTCTGTGACTCAAGAACTCAAACTGGGGAATTTGCAAGAAGGTGTTTTTTTTTGTTTTGTTTTGTTTTCTGTGAAGGCAAAAGGACAGTGTGGGCTGAACTCTGGGGATTTCTTCAATATCAATGCTGTGCTGCCTTCAGATAAACTTTGTCCTAGATGGAAGTCTAATGAATTTCTCCAAGGACATACTCCTCCACAATTTCCCACCCTACTTCCACACTGATGTTAAGTATGTTGTAAGGTGAAGTGAAAAAGACAAGAGCATTTTTATTAAAAAAACTCTTCTAGCATTTATTATTTCTAGTAATCACTGACTCAGATGTTGATTAATATGTAGAAATCTCAAGTATTTGCTTATATTGTTAGCTGCCAACCTGTTCTGAATAAAAATTCTCAATTAGGGTAACCTGTACAACATAGATTCTAATTAGTGCAGAATACATTTTCAACTTAGATTTGAAGCTTAATTTCTAGTACATACATAATACCTCTCTGTGTAATATTAACATATTTTAAATTAAATAAAAAAATACCTAGATTTCTAGTCTTGTGTTACATAAAACCAATAAACATATTAAATGCAAATAATTTTTATAGACACTTTATTTATACATTTTGTTAATGAGATTAAATATTGTATTTATTTGTTTTTATTACATTTATTGGGGTGACATTGGTTAATAAGGTTATGAAGGTTTTTTTTTTTGTATTTTTCTGAAGCTGGAAACGGGGAGAGACAGACTCCCGCATGCGCCCGACTGGGATTCACCCGGCACGCCCACCAGGGGGCGACGCTCTGCCCACCAGGGGGCGATGCTCTGCCCCTCCGGGCGTCGCTCTGCCGTGACCAGAGCCACTCTAGCGCCTGGGGCAGAGGCCAAGGAGCCATCCCCAGCGCCCAGGCCATCTTTGCTCCAATGGAGCCTTGGCTGCAGGAGGGGAAAAGAGAGACAGAGAGGAAGGAGGGGGCGGGGTGGAGAAGCAAATGGGCGCTTCTCCTATGTGCCCTGGCCGGCAATCGAACCCGGGTCCCCCGCACGCCAGGCCAACGCTCCACCGCTGAGCCAACTGGCCAGGGCCGGTTATGAAGGTTTTAAGTGTACATTTGGATGACACATGAAATCAAAACTACAATGACTATAATTCTTAATGCATCATGTCTTAAAAATCTAAAAGCCAATCAGTTGTAATTGTTTTTTTAAAAGTTATTCTAGTGATTTTCAAATTAAAAATTTGAGGCCAGTAACTCATAAAAATATATCACAACTCTCCAATATTTTATAAACAGTCACACTAATTCATATATATAATTACTTAACAAAATTTTCAAATTTTCAAATCACATTAACAAAGTTCATAGGAAAATAGACCTCTATTATGAAACTTCACAATATCAAAGAGTACCTTAACTCTAATAGGGATATCAAGATCAGGGAACATTTTTATTTATGCTGAAACATTGTATCAAAAAGCAAACTTGTTCAAAATATTTTATATACATTATATTCATTATATATATATATATACTTCAAATGGTTTTTGTGACTCGATTCATACAACAGAAAAAAAACTAACCTCCCCAGATATTAGAAATCTACTCACACAGACATTAAGCTTCTGTTAATTCACCATTTCATTATATCTAGTGGCAGAAATTATGAAGAGAACAATTTCAGTTCTTAAAAATTTTACAATTACCTAACTCTAATTGTTAAAAATGAGATAAAGGCCCTGGCCGGTTGGCTCAGTAGTAGCGCATCGGCCTGGCGTGCAGAAGTCCTGGGTTCGATTCCCGGCCAGGGCACACAAGAGAAGCGCCCATCTGCTTCTCCACCCCTCCCCCTCTCCTTCTTCTCTGTCTCTCTCTTCCCCTCCCGCAGCCGAGGCTCCATTGGAGCAAAGATGGCCCGGGCGCTGGGGATGGCTCCTTGGCCTCTGCCCCAGGCGTTAGAGTGGCTCTGGTCGCAACAGAGCGACACCCTGGATGGGCAGAGCGTCGCCCCCTGGTGGACAGAGCGTCGCCCCCTGGTGGGCGTGCCGGGTGGATCCCGGTCGGGCGCATGCGGGAGTCTGTCTGACTGTCTCTCCCCGTTTCCAGCTTCAGAAAAATACAAAAAAAAAAAAAAAAAATGAGATAAAGTAGAATTTCTGCCTTATTATAAATATGCCTCAAAAGCTATGAATGCATGCACTTAAAATAGTTTATAGAAATAGTTCTATGAATTGAACAGAATGAGGGCAGAGTGTTGTATTCAAAGATATACAGACTTGGCTTTTTCCTCTCTTGTATCAAAGATTCATCTGTCCTCTATTCTAGTTTCTTTGGTTGCTGCTGACTCCTTAGTTTCTAGATCTTGATGTATGTACTACCTTTTCCAGTGTTTCTTTTGTTCCACTTTTCATTTTAGTTTGTATTTTTTTTTCTGAACAGTTTTGTCTTTTTATTATATCTTTTATGGGCCTTTCATATGCTTAGGTCACATTTTCAGGGACAGAATTCTTATTGGTTTCCTCCTTCTGTGTCCTTCACCAGAACTGTCCTTTCTCTTGGGCATCTTGTTGAATGTGGTGCTTGCAGTGCATGATGCTGACTGAATGCCAGCAAGCAGCCAAGTGGTAAAGTACATTCATAACTTTTAACTTTATCATTTTATTTCATTTCATTTCATTATTTCATATGTATCTCAAGCAGTAGAGGACTGGCTTTTAAAATCATTGAGATTGTCTTTGTATCTTAATTGAAAAATTTAGCTTTTTAATATTTATATATACATGTATTTATTGGTACAACTAGTATTTCAGTTTATTTAATTTGGAGAAGTGTCTCAGTCAGTTTGGGCCAAACTAGCACAGACTGGCTTATAAACAACAGGAATTTATTTCTCACAGTCTGGAGGCTAGAAGTTGAGTTCAGGGACCCAGCATGATCAGGGTTCTGGTGAGGACTCACTTCTAGTTTGCCAACTGCTGACTTCTCATTGTATCCTCACATGGCAGAGAGCAGAGGGAGAAGCAAACTTTCTTGTATCTCTTAAAAGGCCACCAATCCCATGATTAGCGTAAGCATAGGTTAGGTATTAGAAGGAGAAACTGGCTGAGACCGATTAAGTCAGGAAACCATAATTTTTTTAGTTCTCTTTTTTATTTTAAATTCTATTTAGAGAATTAACTTTAACATGGTGACATTGATCAATAAGAGTACATAGGTTTCAGGTAAATATTTTTACAGCATTTGAACTATTGATTATGTTGTATATCCATCATCCAAATTCAAATAATTTTCCATTACCTTATATTTGTCCCTCTTTGCACCCTTCCCCCCACACCCTTTCCCATATCCCCTTCCTAATGTCCCCTTCCCCCTGGTAACCACTTATATCTATGTCTACAAGTCTCAGTTTTATATCCCACCTATGTGTGAAATCATACAGTTCTTAGCTCTTTCTGATTTACCTATTTCACTCAGTATAACGTTCTCAAGGTCCATCCATGTTGTAAATGTTGCTATGTCATTGTTTCTTATGGCTGTATATATGTACCACTTCTTCTTTATCCAATCCTCTATTGAGGGACACTTTGTTTGATGTCTTGGCCACTGTGAATAATGTTGTGATGAACATGAGGGTGCATGTGTCTTTACATACCAATGTTTTCTAGTTTTTGGGGTAGATACTCAGTGGAGGGATTGCTGGGTCATATGGTAAGTCTATATATATTTTTTGACAGAGACAGAGAGACAGAGAGAGGGACAGACAGGGACAGACGGACAGGAAGGGAGAGAGATGAGAAGCATCAGTTCTTATTGCGGCACCTTAGTTGTTCATTGATTGTTTTCTCATATGTGCCTTGATGGGGGTGGGGAGCTGCAGCAGAGCGAATGACCTCTTGCTCAAGCCAGCAACCTCGGACTCAAGCTTGTGAGCCTGGCTCAAACCAGATGATCCTGTGCTCAAGCTGGCGACCTTGGGGTTTTGAACCTGGGTCTTCTGCATCCCAGTCCACTGCCCCAGCGCCTGGTCAGGCTGGTAAGACTATTCTTAAATTTTTGAGGAACTGCCATACTTTCTTCCATAATGGTTGTACTAACTTGCATTCCCACCAGCAGTAAATGAAGGTTTCTTTTTCTCCACAGCCTCTCCAACACTTGTTATTTTCTATCTTGTTGCTAATAGCCAATCTAACAGGTGTGAGGTAATATCTCATTATAGTTTTGATTTGCGTTTCTCAAATAGCTAGTGAAGATGAACATCTTTTCATCTATCTGTTGGCCATTTGTCCTCTTGTGAGAAGTGTATGTTCAGGTCCTCTCCTCACTTTTTAAATTGGATTGTTTGCTTGTTTGTTGCTGACCTTTGTGAGTTCTTTATATATTTTGGATATTTACCCCTTATCAGAGCTGTTGTTTGCAAATATCATCTCCCATTTAGTTGGCTGCCTATTTGTTTTGTTATTTTCTTTTGCTGTACAGAAGCTTCTTAGTTTGATGTGGTCTCATTCATCTGTCTTTACTTGACTTCCCTTGCTTTGGGGTCAAATTCATAAAATGTTCTGTACAGCAAGGTCCATGAGTTTAGTATCTATATTTTCTTCTATGTAATTTATTGTTTCAGATCTTATATTTAGGCTTTTGATCCATTTTGAGTTGATTTTTGTGCAGGGGGACAAACTGTAGTCAAGTTTCACTTTTTTTGCATGTGGCTTTTCCCCACCATCACTTATTGAAGAGGCTTTCTTTTCTCCATTGTGTGTTTTTGACTCCTTTGTCAAAGATGATTTGTCCCCGTATATATATGTAGTTTTATTTCTGGGCTTTCAGTTCCTTTCTGTTGGTCTGTATGTCTGGTTTTTTTTTTTGTTTGTTTGTTTTTTTGCCAGTACCATGCTGTTTTGATTATTGTGGCTCTGTTGTATAATTTGAAGTCAGGTAGTGTGATACCTCTCTCTGGCTTTATTCTTTTTGTTCAGGATTACTTTGGCTCTTTAGGGTTTTTTATGGTTCCATACAAACCCAGTAATTTTTTGTTCTACTTCTTAAATAATGACATTGGGAATTTGATGGGGATTGCATTAAATTTTTATATTGCTTTGGGTAATGTGCCCATTTTAACTATGTTGATTCTTCCAATCCATAAACATGGAATATTTTTCCATTTCATTGTGTCTTTTTATTCTTTTTTTTTTTTTTTTTTTTTTTGTATTTTTCCGAAGCTGGAAACGGGGAGAGACAGTCAGGCAGACTCCTGCATGCGCCCGACTGGGATCCACCTGGCACGCCCACCAGGGGCGCCACTCTGCCCACCAGGGGGCGATGCTCTGCCCCCCCCGGGGGGTCACTCTGCCGCGACCAGAGCCTGGGGCAGCGGCCAAGGAGCCATCCCCAGCGCCTGGGCCATCCTTGCTCCAATGGAGCCTTGGCTGCGGGAGGGGAAGAGAGAGACAGAGAGGAAGGGGGGGGGGTAGAGAAGCAAATGGGCGCTTCTCCTATGTGCCCTGGCCGGGAATCGAACCCGGGTCCCCCACACGCCAGGCCGACACTCCACCGCTGAGCCAACCAGCCAGGGCCCATTTCATTGTGTCTTTTAAAATTTCTTTCAATAATGTTTTATAGTTTTTGGTATATAGGTCCTTCACATCCTTTGTTAAGTTTATTCCTAGATATATTTTTTTCTTTTTTTGTTATTGAAATTGAGTTCATTTTCCGATATTTTATTTTTGGCATATGGGAAAGCAGTGGACTTTTGGAATTGATTTTGTATCCTGTGACTTTACTGTACTAGTTTATTGTTTATAACAGTTTTTTAGTGGAGTCTTTGAGTTTTCTATATTCAGAATCAAGTGATCTGAAAAGAACGATGATCTATTTACTTCTGTTTTCCAATATGGATGCCTTTTGTTTCTTTCTCTTGTCTGCTCGCTTTGGCTAAAACTTCCAGAACTATGTTGAATAAGAGTGGAGCGAGTGGAAAACTTTGTCTTGTTCCTGATTTTAGAGGAAAAGCCTTCACTTTTTCATCATTTAGTATGATATTGCTGATGGTTGTCATATATGGCCTTTATTATGTTGAGATCCTTTCTTTCTATTTCAATTTTATTGTGCATTTTAAAGGTAAAGGGATTTTGTAGCTTATTGAATGCCTTTTCTGCATCCACTGATAGGATCATATAATCTTTGTTTTTTGTTTTGTTGATGTGGTGTATTACATTGATTGTTTTTCATATGTTGAACCATCCTTGTGCTCCTGGAATGAATCCTACTTGATCATGATGTATTATTTTTTTTCATGTGTTGTTGTATTTTATTTGCTAGTATTTTATTTAGGATTTTTGCATCTGTATTCATTAGATTTATTAATCTGTAGGGTTTTTCTTGTTTGTTTGTTCTTGCTAGGTTTTGGTGTGAGGGTTATGTTGGCCTCATATAATGTGTTGGGTTGCTTCTTCTATATTTTGAAAGATTTTGAGAAGGGTCGATATCAAATCTTTGAATGTTTGGTAGAATTCACTAGTGTAACCATCTCATCCTGGACTTTTGTTTTTGATAGTTGTTTCTACATATTTCCTTCCTGCTTATAGGTTTGTTTAGGTTTTATAGTTCTTCATGACTCAGTCTAGGAAGTTTGTATAGTTCTAGGAATTTATCCATTTTCTCTAGGCTGTTGAATTTGGTGGCATATAATCTTTGATAATATTCTACTACAATCCTTTGTATATCTGTGATGTCTGTGGTAATTTCTTCTCTTTCATTTCAGATTTTGTTTATATGAGTCCTTCCTCTTTTTTCCTGAGTGAGTTTAGGCAGTGGCTTGTCAACTTTATTGATCTTTTAAAAAAACCAGCTCTTTGTGTATTAATTTTTTCTTTAGTTTTTTTTTCTCCTCTATTTCATTTAGTTCTGCTCTAATTTTATTATTTTTTTCTTCTGTTGACCTTGGGTTGCTGTTTTTTTTTTTTTTTCTAGTTCCTTATAGTGTGATGTTAGGTTGTTTACTCAGGATCTCTCTTTTTTTTTTTTTAGGTAATTCCACTTGGCATAGTTGATTGACTTTAATAGATCCTGATTATGCTGCTCATATTGCATGAAATTAAAAAGCTTACAAATGTTATGAGCCATTACCCTTCCATTTAAGGGAGTTTATGACATGTTAGCAACATTAATGAAATTCTTTTCAAAATGCCATCGGCAGACTCAGTGAGATTTCATCTTGAAATTCAGCTTGAAGAATGCTTTGAGAAACTTTGTTTTCTATCTGCCTGTCCTTGTAATGTGTGGAACCCACTTTGAGGCCAAAAGAAGTGTCTCAGTACTTAGCAGTGATTTGCAGGTATGAAGAAGTGTTTCTACTTTGACAATGAGGTGTTTTCCAGTATAGAGAGAGGTTACAAAGACTGCCATGTTTGTGCTTGTGGTTACAGTAAGAGCTCTGAACAGCCTGTATTTATATGCATTGGCCTGTATTAGTCTTACGTCTCTTCTTTGGAGTTCTGTCTGTATTTGCTGAAGATCTAAAAGATGCTAGCAAATACTCCAGAATGTTATTGCCTTCCCTGTCTTCAGTGATCTCTGATAATTGGGGAGATAAGACTTTGTGCAAGTAGACAAAGCATCATAAGAAATGAGGTGATTAACTTTTAGATTTTTTTTTGTTACTGATTATTTATACAATAAAAGTTCAGGAAGTGAAAATATTAAAGTCAGCTGACTGGGAATTTTTAAGAGATTTTAGTTATTTCAGAAGAACTCCTTCTGTTAAATCTTTTATTTTAACTTTTATGATGGAGCTATTGAATGGCAATATTCATTTATTTTTGTCTCTTTGATTCTGAAGGCTCACTGGCCATATCCCCATCTTGTTGGTGACATCCCCCACTGAGATCTTATCGGTCAATAAGTATACTATGTGCTTTCTCTATATTTTCCTTAAATTCTCTTTTTTTTTTCTTTTAAATTAATTTTAATGGGGTGACATTGATAAATCAGGGTACATATGTTCAGAGAAAATCTCTTGTTTCTTGATAGAAGCCTATAATAAAATAAACTTTCCTCTTATTATTGCATTCACTGAATTTCAGAAATCTTGATATGTTGTGTTGTCATTTTCATTTGTCTGTATATATTTTTTGATCTCTACTTTTATTTCTTCTTTGACCCAGTCATTTTATAGAAGTATGTTGTTTAATTTCCACATATTTTTGGGTTTCTTTACTTTCCTTTTACAGTTGAATTCTAATTTCAAAGGCTTATAATCAGAAAATATGCTTGGTATAATTTTAATCTTCTTTGATTTGTTGATGTTAGTTAGTTTTGTGGCCCAACATATGATCTATCATTGAGAATGTTCTATGCACATTGCAGAAGAATGTATAATGTGACATTTTGGAATTAAATGTTCTATAAATGTCTATTATGTGTCCATTTAGTCCAGAGTGTCATTTAAGGCCAATATTTCCTTATTGATCTTCTGTTTGGATGATCTATTTAAAGCCATCAATATTGTGTTGACATCCCCAACTATGATCATGTGTTTGCTTCTATTTTTAGATCACTTAGTAGATGTCATATACTTTGGTGCTCCCTGGTTTGGTGCAGATATATTAGGAAATGTTACGTCTTCTTGATATAATATTTCCTTTATCATTATGAAATGTCCATCTTTGTCTCTGGTTATCTTTGTTCTCTTGTAGTTAGCATTATCAGATATGAGTATGGCTACACTTGCTTTTCTTTGGATATTATTTGCTTGGAGAATAAATTTCCAACCTTTCACTTTATGTTCACTTTTGTCCTTGCAACTTAGATGTGTGTCTTGAAGGCAGCATATGGTTATGTTTTGCTTTTTGATCCAATCTGCTACACTATATCTCTTTATTGGTGAGTTCAGTCCATTTACATTAAGAGTAATTATTGACACTTGAAGATTTCCTATGGCCATTTTATGTTTTGTTTTCTGGTAGTTCTGTGTCTTGTTTGTTTTTTCTCTTTTTTGTCTGTCAGTTGTTTTTGTTTGGTGGTATTCCATACTTCTTTCCTATTCTTTTAAGCCATGTGTTTTAGTGGTGGCTTTTTTCGTGGGTGGTTACCATTAGGTTATTAAGAGAAAAATGTTTATATGTACAAGATTCCTTTGTATTATGAATACTTCTGCTCTCCATCCACCTTTGCTACTGAAGATCTTTATCCTCTCTCCTTTTGTGTTATTGTTGTCACAGATTATTCTTGCTTTTATTGTGACCTTTTTGGAGCTTTTACTAGTAGTTTAGTTTAGTTTTGTTCTTTGTGTCTGGTCAAATAACCCCCTTAGTATTTCCTGTAGTGAGGGTTTTCTGATGATAAATTCCCTCAGCTTCTGTATTTCTGGAAAAGGTTTTATTTCTCCTTCATATTTGAAGTATAACTTTGGTGGCTACATTATTCTTGGGTGATAATTTTCCTTTTTTACTATTTTGAACATTTGGGTCCACTCTCTTCTGGCTTGTAGAGTTTCTGTTGAGAAGTATGATGATAACCTACCTAATGAGTTTTACTTTATATGTTATTTTTATCCCTACCTGCCTTGAGAATTCTTTCTTTGTCATTGATTTTTGACAATTGTATTACAGTGCACCCTGGAGTAATTCTTTTTGGGTTGTGGTAAATCAGTGTTCTATTTGCTTCTTGTATTCAAGGCTCTAACTCTTTCCATAGACTTGGGAAATCCTCATCAATTATTTGTTTGAATAGGCTCTCTAGTCCCTTCTTCCTCTCTTCTTATTTTGACATATCCTTTATTTTTATATTGCTCTTTCTGATGGAGTCAGACAATTCTTGTGGAGCTCTCTCAGTTTTTTTTTTTTTTGTATTTTTCCAAAGTTAGAAGCGGAGAGGCAGTCAGACAGACTCCCGCATGAGCCCAACCAGGATCCACTGGCGTGCTCACCAGGGGGCGATGCTCTTCTCACCTTGGGCATTGCTCTATTGTGGTTGGAGCCATTCTAGTGCCTGAGGTGGAGGCCATGGAGCTGTCCTCAGCACCCGGGGCATCTTTGCTCCAATGGAGCCTTGGCTGTGGGAGGGGAAGAGAGAGAGATAGAAAGGAAGAAGAGGGAGAAGCGTGGAGAAGCAGATGGGAGCTTATCTTATGTGCCCTGACCAGGAATCAGACCCAGGACCTTTACATGCTGGGCCAATGCTCTACTGTCAAGCCAACTGGCCAGGGCCTCTCTCAGTTTTTTAAAAATGTGAGTCTCTCTCCTCTTCTCTCTCTAGCATCTCTAGTTGCCCATCTTTGATGTCACTGATTCTTTCCTCTATCAAGCTTGTTCTATTAGCTAAACTTGCTTCCTCAGTCTTCAATTCATGTATTGAGTCCTTCATCTCTATTTTTAAAGTTTCAGTCTCCTTGGTGAGGTATTTGTTTTGTTTATTAATTTGTTTTCTGAGTTCATCATGTTGCCTATTGGTGTCTTCTTGCATCTTGCTGAGTATTTTTAGAACTTCAATTTTGAATTCTCTGTCATTTTACTCCAAGGCTTCCATGTAATTGAGATTTTTTCTGGAGATTTTTCATTTTCTTTCTGAGATACGTCTCTGTTATAGTCATGGTATTTGATTTCTTCTTCCTTGAAGGCATCTGAGAGTGGTATTGTTAAGAACCCTAACAAAAACAACTAAAAAATAAAAAATTAAATAAGGAACTGTAATACAAAATATAAAAATTTAAAAAATTATGACAAGAGCAATCTCAGAAAAAAGATAAAAACCAAACATAAAAATAAAAAACAAAACCACAAAAATAAGAATAAAAAATATAAAATTTAAAGTAGATAAAATTCAGAGAAAAAAAAATAAGAATAAGAAAAAAGGGGTAAAAGGAAAAATAAATTTCAGTTTTGAGAGGTTTCTTCTGGTAGCTGTTGCTGTAATACAACTTTTAGCTCTGTGGAGGTCCTGGGCTGTCTGCTGAGATGTTGCTGTCTCAATGATGTAGGCCAGGCTGCAGTGATGTTGGTGGGTGGAGCATCTGGTGAGGACTTTATGCCCTGGCCTTATGGCTTCTTCGACCTTATCACTTCGGCTTTATGGCTCTAGTAATGCTGATCCAAGGCTTCAGTGTATTCCTTCCCATGTCTCAACAGACCTGGAGACTGGACACAGAGCACCTCTGTTCTTCAGGGGAGTGAGTGGCTCTGGAGAGCCAGCTGTGGGTGTATCGCAAGGTGAGCGAGGCAAATCAGGGAGGGTGGAGGGGGCGCACTTTCTCTGACTCTGCTGAGTGCAGGCTGTAGGCAGACTGAGGGAACACTGGCCATGACCACACACTCTGGTTGCTTGGTTCATCTCTCCCTCTGAATCTTCATCTTACTGCTCCTCCTAGCATGAGGAGACCCAATCATTCCAAGTTTTGCTCTCTTTACCCCTCAGATGAAATCCAGAGAGCCAGAGCTTCCCTCCTTCCCATAGTTTAGCAGAGGAAAAAAAAATCCAGTCACTCCAGGTTTGTTTCCTCTCCTCTCCGAAGCCCACTACAAATGCATTTTATTTTCTGCCCCTGTTTTCACCTGGTCCCACCTTTAGTCCATTTGGTGTGTGTATATTTCTGGTATATCTGTAAACCCAGCTGGGGTTCCTTGCTGTGTTATGGTTGTTCAATTTGTTGAAATTTCTTTCTTTTTTATGACAGAGACAGAGAGAGAGTCAGATAGGAACATACAGACAGAAAAGGACAGAGATGAGAAACATCAAATCTTCATTGCAGCTCCTTAGTTGTTCAGTGATTGCTTTCTCATATGTGCCTTGACCAGGGGCAACAGCAGAGTGAGTGACCTCTTGCTCAAGCCAGCGACCTTTGGTTCAAGCCAGTGACTTTGAGCTTCAAGCCAATGACCTTTGGGCTTAAGCCATTGACCACGGGTAATGTCTATGATCTCACACTCAAGCCAGCAGCCCTTCACTCAAGCAGGTGAGTCCACATTCAAGCCAGATGAACCCATGCTCCAGTCAGTGACCTTGAGGTTTCAAACCTGGGTCCTCCATGTCCTAATCCACACTCTATCCACTGCGCCACTGCCTGGTCAGGCTCAATTTGTTGAAATTTCAAGGGGAAGTACTAGTGTCTCTCATGCTGCTAATACTCTGACATTATCTCTCAGGAAACTAGTTTCACAGAGACTCCTGGGAATAACTCCTGGGAATAACTAATTGCTCTGCCAAATGGATTAAGGACTGAGTGAGTGGGCAGGAAAGACTGGTTTTCCAATCACTTTAGAGAATACTGGCCAGTTCCCAGGGATTAATAGGGAAGGCTGGGGAGAAAAAAATAGTGAAGGGAGAAATTCCTTTACTGAGTGTAGGGAAAATGGTTACAGTTAGGCTTGCTCACTTGTTCTTTTGGCTGCATAGCCATAACGCCTGATGTAACTAAAGACACAGGAACGTTAGCCACGTTTTTTGGCCAAAAGCCACTTTTTTTAAGGCAGCTTATAAGAGGTTGTGGGCACTAGCCCAGAAAGTGGTTTTTTGAGATTTTTTTTTTTTTCTGGAGGAGTAGTGTTCTGAAGGGGTTTCTGAGGGAGGAATGGTTTCTTCTTGTTTGCTTGCAGGCCACTGCAACACTGAAGCATTTCTTCTTCTGCCAGCTCCCCCATTGGAGGCAAGAAGTAGCTCCTTTCCTTGACTAGTGTCTCACACGCCTTGTGAGACTAAATAAATGGGAATGAAACACTGCCCTCTGGCTCCATTTATATTTATTTTTCTGACGGGATCCTGTGTGAACCTGCATGAGGTCAAGCTCCTGCATTACACTAAGTGCACTAGAAGCCAAAATAGCAAGGGAGGAGACAAACCTGGGAAAGAGATAGAGTAGGACATGGATATTAGCCCAGGAAAGAGATTAGAAAGTTTGAGAGAAAGCCTTCTCTCTCCCAGGTTTAAGGAAATATAAAGAAGAATAACAAAGGCCCCAGTTTTTTTAGTAGCTCTGAGGGCTGAAGACATGTAGACACAGAATGAGCACAGGGAAGGTACGTAAATTGCCCAAAGTCAGCCTGGGATGCTGGGGTAATGGCACAGCAGCTCTGGGCCCTGGCCCTTTTCCTGGGCTTGGTGGGGACAAGTGCAGGCTTGTGGCCCTGGAAGATAGATTTATTTTGCAGCCAGACAGAGCTGAACTACCTGGTCATGGATGAGACATTACGTGTGGTATAGCTGTGGGCAGATTGACTAATCACTAGCTCTGCTGCTGGACCTTCCAGGGAAGTGCCTTGTGGAGGGGGCAAGGGATTTCAAGCATAAATCTTGTTATGATTTTCTGAATTCCTCATTCTTAACTGTCCCTGAAATTACTTTCTTGTGACACCATAAGAACCTATTTACAGATCCTGAAGCAGCAGACCTGCCTTGGTCCTAGTTGTTCTCTAGTGACACCGTCATGAGGGCTCCATCCAAATTTCCTCCCAAAAGACCCACCTCCTAATACCAACACACTGGTATTCAACATATATATTTTGTGGGTATGCAAGCATTAGACCATAGCAAACAGTGACATTTGACATTATAGAATGCTCCCTTTTTGAAATAGTGAGGACCAAGAACACTTTGAGTCTCCTCCTTTGTTGTAAGGTGCTCCTCCTCTGTCACCTTTGCTGGTTTTTTCTTCATTTCCCTGATCTCTAAATATGGAAATGTCTCAGGAATTTATTCTTGAAATTCTTTGCTCTCTACCAATACTTTATTCACAACTGACTTCATCCAGTCTCTTAGCTTTAAAAATCCATTTTAATAACAAAATATATGTCTGAAATCTAGATGGCTCTCTTGATTTCCGGATTTGTATCTTAAATGACATTTTGACATCTCTATTTGAGCATCTTTTTAATCATCTTAACATGATCTCCTGATTTCAACCTTTCCAGCTACGGAGCCCTCCTTAATTCTCACCTGCTTCTTGTGAACTCTTAATCTAGGTATAAGGTAACTCCATTTACCAATTTCTCTAACCCCTTTGGCCCAAAACCTTAGTCATTCTTGTTTTCTCAATTTTCCTTATACCCTTATACTCCTCTTTGATCTACTAGGAATTCCAATCAGCTATTTCACCAAAGTACGCCAGAATAGGTCAGATTTCATGACCTCCACTGCTCCATACTCCCCCAATCCAAGCCACTCTCATTGTTTGCCTGGTTGGTGGCAATAACCCTAGCTGCTCTCTTTCTTTTTCTTTTTTTTTCTTAAACAGCTTTTTATTGAAGAACTAAAAGAATTAAATAGAAGGCACAGTAACACTGTAAAGCTTTTCAGATCATAACAATCTTTCTGTATGCATATAGGAAAACCAGACTTTGTCTCTTAGACAATCTGAAAATCCTTATTTGTCATCTTTCCCTTTAGTTTTCCTGTACCATCTCTTGAAAACTGGCCAGAATCTTGTTTTCTCTCTTTCATCTCTCTTCTTGGTTAAAGGATGCGAGAGCTCTCTTCTCATCAGCACTATAGATCTGGTTCTCTTTTCGTAGTCGCACGGCCTCCATTTGGCGATGCCTGCTACCACTCATCACGTAACCCGAGAATTCAAATGATGCAATTTCTTCACTTGTCAAACCAATTTCACCTCTTCATGGGATAGTTTTCCAGCTTTTACATATTCAGCCATAGCTGCACCTTCACCAGGTAACAGAGCATGGCCATAGTTCAGGGGTTTATCATCTTTTTTTAATCTTATTTTTATTAATTTTAGTGCAGTGACATTGATAAATCAGGGTACATATGTTCCGAGAAAACATCTCCCAATTATTTTGACCTTTGATTGTGCTACATTCCCCTCACTCAAAGTCAAATCATCCTCCGTCACCTTCTATCTGATTTTCCTTGTGCCCCTACCCTCCCCCAACTCCCTCCCTCTCCTTCCTCACCCCCTCCCCACCCCTCCACCCCACTCCCTGTTACCATCACATTCTTGTCCATGTCTCTGAGTCTCATTTTTATGTCCCATCGATGCATGGGTTCATATAGTTCTTAGTTTTTTCTGATTTACTTATTTCATTCCGTATAATGTTATCAAGGCCCATCCGTGTTGTTGTAAAAGATCCGATGTCATCATTTCTTATGGCTGAGTAGTATTCCACAGTATATATGTACCAAAGCTTTTTAATCCACTCGTCCTCTGACGGACACTTGGGCTGTTTCCAGATCTTTGCTATTGTGAACAATGCTGCTATAAACATGAGGGTGCATTTCTCCTTCTGGAACCGTTCTATGGTGTCCTTGGGGTATATTCCTAAAAGTGGGATGGCTGGGTCAAAAGGCTTTTTGATTTTCAATTTTTTGAGGAATCTCCATACTGTTTTCCACAGTGGCTGCACCATCTTAGAAGAAAACATAGACAGTAAGCTCTCCGACATCTCTCGCAGCGATATATTTGCTGATTTATCTCCACAGGCAAGGGAAATAAAAGACAGGATAAACAAATGGGACTATATCAAACTAAAAAGCTTTTGCACAGCCAAAGACAATAAGAACAGAATAAAAAGACAAACTACACAATGGGAGAACATATTTGACAGTATGTCTGATAAGGGGTTAATAACCAAAATTTATAAAGAACTTGTAAATCTCAACACCAGAAAGACAAACAATCCAATCAAAAAATGGGCAAAAGAAATGAATGGACACTTCTCCAAAGAGGATATACAGATGGCCAATAGACATATGGGAAAATGCTCAACATCACTAATCATTAGAGAAATGCAAATTAAAACCACAATGAGATATCACCTCACACCGGTCAGAAAGGCGCTCATCAACAAAACAACACAGAATAAGTGCTGGTGAGAATGTGGAGAAAAGGAACCCTCCTACACTGCTGATGGGAATGCAGACTGCTGCTCTCCTTTTATCATTGTCCTCTTCGGTCTGTTCTCCACACAGCAGAGTGACCTTTTAAAAATCTAATTCAGGTCATGTGGTTTCTGTGCTCACAACTTGCATGGATTTTTATCACGCCTACATGAAAAGCAAACTCTTTACTATAACCTACAAAGCTGTGTTCTATCTGGCTTTCTAGAACTCTTTGATATTCTGCCATGCAAACATTTGCCTGCCCCAGGGCCTTTTCAGCTTCTCATTCATCTATGTTGAGTGCTTTTATCACAGGTAGTCACATAATTTATTCTTTCACTGCATTGTGGTCTCTGCTAAGGAAACAAGCTCAAATTATATTTATTGTAGCATTTGTGTGTGTGGAGGATAATAGTGGGAAAAAATAAACAGTTTTTTTCCCCAGAGAATTGGTACAGAGCTATAATAAATCCATTTTATGAAATATTATGACTAATAACATCAATAAGTCATCAGGACACAAAATTGGGTACCATAACTCAAATTGTAACTCTTATTCATCTGGACATTGTAGTCAGAGAAAACTTTATATACATGTACATAATATGCATATATTTTTCAAAATGTATTCAAACGGCCTTTAAAAATAATAAATTCATAATAAAGATTAGGCCATTATAGTTCATAACCCACAATATCTTTCTATAATTTTCCTTATCTCCTTTTTTATTTTCATCTAGGAAGTATCTATGTTTCACTTCAAAGCTAATATCTCTACTTAATCCTTTGATAATATTTCTTTTTTTTATGTAAAAGATAAGATGATCATGTTCTCACTAAGTTTGTCTAAGTGTCTTCTGTTATAAGGAATGTCTCCTTATTTCTGGGTTCCATTAGTCCTCTTTTGGGGTGCTTCTTGATATATGGACGCACACACATACATGTTTTCCTTCCTCCTATGCATGCTGCAATGTCTTTTGAGTAGAGACAATGTTCCATCCATTTATTAATACTTAAGATCAAGGACAAGATCCAGCTTATAGAAGACCTAAAAAATTGTTTGTGCACTTATTATGAAATAGATGGAAATAAATCACATTTAACTCTGATGATGAAATTTGACAAAATATTTTAAGATAGTAATCTCTGTTAAATGACATTTGGAAGAAGAAACCCGTTTACTTAAAGAAAAAAAAAAAAGCCCCGCCAGCTGGATAGTTGGTTTGCTCCTGATAACATGTAGATCAGTGGTCCCTAACCTTTTGTGGGCCACAGACAGTTTTATGTCAGAAAATATTTTCAATGACCGGTCTTTAGGGTGGGACGGATAAATGTATCACGTGACTGAGACAAGCATCAAGAATGAGTCTTAGATGGATGTAACAGAGGGAATTTGGTCATTTTTTAAAAATAAAACATCGTTCAGACTTAAATATAAATAAAACAGAAATAATGTAAGTTATTTATTCTTTCTCTGCGGACCGGTACCAAATGGCCCACGGACCCATACTGGTCTGTGGCCCGGGGGTTGGGGACCACTGGTGTAGATGGTTCTCAGGAGAGAATGGAGTGAAAGTGCTGGAGGTTTGGTAACTATTGATGAGCTATTTTGGCCTGATGGTTTTGGATCCCTAGGAGGCACTCTAGGCTTTACTCTAAATGGTTAACTTTAAATGAGAAAGTTCTGACATAGTTGAATCTTAGTTAAAATGTAAATGAGGGTTAGCAGCAGTTAGGAGAGTCTCTGAGCTAGTCATAAACTCTATGAACAGGGGCAATCTCCATATATGCATGTGTGAGGAAGTTCTGCTGCTGTGCTGAGTGTAACAAAAGTGACTGCAAGCAGAGAGCATCAGGTAGGGCTGCGGTAAAGCTGGAAGCTTCCATAGAAAACACATACAGGGCCTGACCTGTGGTGGCACAGTGGATAAAACGACCTGGAATGCTGAGGTTGCTGGTTCGAAACCCTAGGCTTGCCTGGTCAAGGCACATAGGGGAGTTGATGCTTCCTTCTCCTCCCCCCCCCTCTTCTCTCTCCCACTCCTCTCTAAAAAGTGAAAACACATACATTACCTATTTACAGCTTTGGTTCTCACTTCAAAATTATCCTAGTGATATCCAACTTCTATTATACCTCTTCTGAGTTTAGAAAAACAGGGGAGAGGGAAGGAAAAGATGAAACAGGACAAAATGAGCATATGCAGAGAGGAGGAAAGAGAGAAAAAAAAGAAATTGGGGAGAAAGAATAAGACACAGTAGTTATTTACTTGAATTTCAAAATGTGGCCTATACTTTACAGTCACAGATCAGAATCAGCATGGTGTACCTGAGGAATGTTTGGGGAAAGTGTTGGACAGAATATCGAAGATAGAAATGTGGTTAGGTAGCCATCATGTATGTACCTGTCCGATTTCTCTCAGCCAAGAGTCTTGTAGAAGTCACTGTATTTGTTCATGACGACAATAAGACTGAAGTTTACAGAATTCTCCTAATGTCATTGAATTGTATTTACTTCAGTAAGAGGATTAAATAAATAAACAATGTATCCATTGAGATATTCTTTCTTTGTGAAGAGCTTTCTTGTAAATGAAATCTCAATCACTTTTCAAACTATGGGCCTGGATTATGGGCTAAAGAGATTGAGTCACTGACCCTGATAATTTTTTCAGACTATATTTAACCAGATGAGGGCCTTGTTTCTTTCAGAGGTATCCTTTCTCTATCTTTACTCCCCTCCTGACATGTCAGATTACTGGGGCACATTAAGTGGAGGCAATCCTGTGAGGGTATGTAGAGCAGGGGTCGGGAAACTTTTTGGTTGAGAGAGCCATGAACGCCATATATTTTAAAATGTGATTCCATAAGAGCCATACAATGACCCCTGTACATTATGCATTATTTAATAAAAATTTGGTGTTGTCCCAGAGGACAGCTGTGATTGTCTCCAGCCACTCGCAACCATGAACATGAGCGGTAGGAAATAAATGGATTGTAATACATGAGAATGTTTTATATATTTAACGTTATTATTATTTTTTTTATTAAAGATTTGTCTGCAAGCCAGATGCAGCCATCAAAAGAGCCACATCTGGCTCACAAGCCATAGGTTCTCGACCCCTGGCCTAGAGGTTTCTGTGTCTGTGGTCAGCAATGTAGCAGCAAAGAGCACGACATCAGCAGCAATGTCAGGACCTGCAGAAACACTGGAAGGAGACCTCTTGGCTCTCCGATTCTCTGGACTTCCTCTTCATTAGGGACAGATGGGACTCAGCCTACTTGTTACTTTCTTCTCAGCTATTTGGGGGCTAGAGGAGAGGCTTTCCCAAGAAAATGTTTCTTTCTTCAAGTCCACTAAAACCTATAGAACAAGCTCTCTTATAAAGAGAGTTTTATTTTTATAGTTGCCTGGTCAAGGCATATATGAGAAAGCAATCAATGAACAACTAAAGAGACTAAGGAACCACAACAAAGAATTGATGCTTCTCATCTCTTTCCCTTCCTGCCTGTCTGTTCCTATCTGTCCCTCTCTCTGTCTCTGTCACACACACACACACACACACACAAACAAAAACAAACAAAACAACAGAAAAAAGGTAGAGTTTATTTTCCTCTCACATAAAGAAGCTCTATCATATGCAGTCCAGGCTGGTATGCTAGCTTTATCATATTCTGAGGGATCAAGGGTTTACTTAGTTCACTGTCTCTGGTCTTATTTTCATATTTTCAAGAAAATTCCAGAGATTCACCCACTTTATACACCTTCCAGGAAGAAAGACAAAGTCAAAGGACAAATGAGTACATGCTGAATGAGTCAATGATTTTCAGAAACTCCACCCAACACTTTCTGCTTATATATCACTTACCAAAATGAGATGTGATGTCCCTATGCCTCTCCCATCTGCAAGGGAAGCTGAAAAAGTCAGGATTATTATTTTTTATCTCAACACGTTGAAACTCATATCAAAATTGTGGTTGTGCCTGACCAGGCAGTGGCATAGTGGATAGAGCATCAGACTGGGATACAAAGGATCCAGGTTCAAGACCCCAAGGTTGCCAGTTTGAGCGCAGGCTCATCTGGTTTGAGTAAAGCTCACCAGCTTGACCCCAAGGTCGCTGGCTCCAGCAAGGGGTTACTCAGTCTGCTGAAGGCCTGCGGTCAAGGCACATATGAGAAAGCAATCAATGAACATCTAAGGTGTTGCAACGCATAATGAAAAACTAATGATTGATGCTTCTCATCTCTCTCCGTTCCTGTCTGTCTGTCCCTGTCTATCCCTCTCTCTGACTCACTCTCTGTCTCTGTAATAAATAAATAAATAAAAAAATAAAAAAATGGTTGTATTATTAGTAAGAAAAAGGAGAGAATGAACATTGTATGGGAAAATAGTAGTTTCTGCCATATCCTCAAGTTTAGGGTATATTAAAAATCATTTATTTTTTTAATTCACAGATACTCATTTTTGAAATACCATATCCAATCTATCTCCCAGTTCTGTTGATTTTGCCTTCTAAAATTCATCTAGAAGATATCAGAACCTTCACAACTCAATTCATCTCCACAATCCTAATTTTACAAAAAAATCTTAATCCTTGGCTTCCCAGCCCACTTGACACACCCCGTCTCTCAGTTTGGTCCTTAGTTCCACAATGACAGTGATCTGTGAGTGCCAATGTGACCATGCAATCACTTGGATTTCCATTTGCTTTTAGAAGTTCTTAGTGTGATCTACAAAACCTTGAATAATTTCTTATTTTGCGACTCTTTTTTATCTTCATTGCACAAATATGCTCCTAATCTTTATTTCTCTCTTCTCTCTTTCTTTCAATAATATTGGTATTCTTAACTTTCCAATAGTATGCTGTTTTTCTTATATGACCCTTTCATAGAAATTTTAAGTGATTTTTTCTGATTATTTTTCCTTTTCCTAAAATTATTTTTCTTCCATCAAGAGTTAAAAACCAGTAAGTGCTGCTCATTCTGTGCATCTATCCAAGAGTCAGTAACTGAAGAAAACTCAATGTGTAGGCTGACAATCACAGGACTCTGCCCTTTAAATTTACAGTTTTTCTTTCATTAATTGATTATTTGATTAAAATCTATTTCCACTACTACTCTGTGAGTTTCTTAATGGCGGGGATCATGTCTTTGTTTCTTGTCCTTGAATCCTGAGATTCAAAGTATCTTAGGTATTAGGAGCATCAAACCTCCTTCTTCCTCCTTTCTATCCAGTAACTCATTCAGTATGCTTCATATATTTTAAGCCTCCTCAAAGAGCTATGATAATATTGTAGAAAGAGTAAAAATAAAATATTGTTGAGTTTCTCAGACTGGAGTCCATGGATCTCTGGAGGTTTATGGATAAATTCTTGGGGTACAGTAGAGGTTGGCAAATTACGACCTGCAGGTTAAAACTGCCGACCACCAGCTTTTTTTTAAACAAAGTTTTATTGAAAAATAATCTTGCCAATTTTTTACACATTGACTATGGGTGCTTTGTGCTTTAAAAGCCAAGCTGATAGTTGTAACAAAAATAAAATGATCTCAAAACTTAAATTACTCACTATTACCTTTTACAGAAAAAAGTCTGCCAACCCCTAAAGGAAAAGAATTACATGAGGATTTTAGATTTTTTTTTTAATAAATTTTTATTAATGGTAATGGGATGACATTAATAAATCAGGGTACATATATTCAAAGAAAACATGTCTAGGTTATTTTGTCATCAAATTATGTTGCAAACCCCTCGCCCAAAGTCAGATTGTCCTCCGTCACCCTCTATCTAGTTCTCTGTGCCCCTCCCCCTCCCCCTAACTCTCTCCCTCCCTCCCTCCCATGTCCTCCCCCCCCCCCACCCTTGGTAACCACCACACTCTTGTCCATGTCTCTTAGTCTCATTTTTATGTTCCACCAATGTATGGAATCATGTAGTTCTTGTTTTTTTCTGATTTACTTATTTCACTCCTTATAATGTTATCAAGAACCCACCATTTTGCTGTAAATGATCTGATGTCATCATTTCTTATGGCTGAGTAGTATTCCATAGTGTATATGTGCCACATCTTCTTTATCCAGTCTTCTATTGAAGGGCTTTTTGGTTGTTTCCATGTCTTGGCCACTGTGAACAGTGCTGCAATGAACATGGGGCTACATGTGTCTTCCCGTATCAATGTTTCTGAGGTTTTGGGGTATATACCCAGTAGAGGGATTGCTGGGTCATAAGGTAGTTCTATTTGCAGTTTTTTGAGGAACCACCATACTTTCCTCCATAATGGTTGTACTACTTTACAGTCCCACCAACAGTGAATGAGGGTTCCTTTTTCTCCACAGCCTCTCCAACATTTGCTATTACCCGTCTTGTTGATAATAGCTAATCTAACAGGAGTGAGGTGGTATCTCATTGTAGTTTTGATTTGCATTTCTCTAATAACTAATGAAGCTGAGCATCTTTTCATATATCTGTTGGCCATTTGTATCTCTTCCTGGGAGAAGTGTCTGTTCATGTCCTCTTCCCATTTTTTTATTGGATTGTTTGTTTGTTTGTTGTTGAGTTTTATGAGTTCTTTGTAAATTTTGGATATTAGGCCCTTATCTGAGCTGTCGTTTGAAAATATCAGTTCCCATATAGTTGGCTGTCTGTTTATTTTGATATCAGTTTCTCTTGCTGAGCAAAAACTTTTAATTCTGATGTAGTCCCATTCATTTATCTTTGCCTTCACTTCTCTTGCCATTGGAGTCAAGTTCATAAAATGTTCTTTAAAACCCAGGTCCATGATTTTAGTACCTATGTCTTCTTCTATGTACTTTATTGTTTCAGGTCTTATATTTAGGTCTTTGATCCATTTTGAATTAATTTTAGTACACGGGGACAGGCTGTAGTCGAGTTTCATTCTTTCGCATGTGGCTTTCCAGTTTTCCCAACACCATTTGTTGAAGAGGCTTTCTTTTCTCCATTGTGTGTTGTTGGCCCCTTTATCAAAGATTATTTGACCATATATATGTGGTTTTATTTCTGGGCTTTCTATTCTGTTCCATTGGTCTGAGTGTCTATTTTTTTGCCAATACCATGCTGTTTTGATTATCGTGGCCCTATAATATAGTTTAAAGTCAGGTATTGTAATGCCCCCAGCTTCATTCTTTTTCCTTAGGATTGTTTTGGCTATTCGGGGTTTTTTATAGTTCCATATAAATCTGATGATTTTTTGTTCCATTTCTTTAAAAAATGTCATAGGGATTTTGATTGGAATTGCATTAAATTTGTATATTGCTTTGGGTAATATGGCCATTTTGATTATATTTATTCTTCCTATCCAAGAACAAGGAATATTTTTCCATCTCATTGTATCTTTTTCGATTTCCCTTAACAATGCTTTGTAATTTTCATTATATAGGTCCTTTACGTTCTTTGTTATGTTTATTCCTAGGTATTTTATTTTTTTTGTTGCAATCGTGAAGGGGATTATTTTTTTGAGTTCGTTTTCTAATATTTCATTGTTGGCATATAGAAAGGCTATGGACTTTTGTATGTTAATTTTGTATCCTGCGACCTTACTGTATTGGTTTATTGTTAGGATTTTAGATTTGAAGTTTTAGGTTTGATGTAATACTTGTGAGTTTAAAAAGTTCATATTTAACTTCATTTCTTGTGTATATAAAGTACCATAAAATTTAAAAAGTAGTCAGTGTGAGAATTGTCCTTTAGATGAATATCTTTATTTATTTATTTAAAAAATTTTTTTTCCCACAGAGACAAAGAGAGTCAGAGAGAGGGATAGACAGGGACAGACAGACAGGAATGGAAAGATGAGAAGCATCAATCATTAGTTTTTCGTTGCGCGTTGAGACACCTTAGTTGTTCATTGATTACTTTCTCATATGTGCCTTGACTGTGGGCCTTCAGCAGACTAAGTAACCCCTTGCTGGAGCCAGCGACCTTGGGCTCAAGTTGGTGAGCTTTTGCTCAAACCAGATGAGCCCTTGCTTAAGCTGGCGACCTTGGGTCTCGAACCTGGGTCTTCCGCATCCCAGTCTGATGCTCTATCCACTGTGCCACCGCCTGGTCAGGCTGAAGATCTTTATTTTGAGAAACACTGGATGCACCTGTCATTCAAGTTCTGGATCTGCCTCTGGAAAAAGCTAGTCACACTGAGGTCCTAAGATATATGCTTTTATTGAGATTATACTTTTTAAAAACATAATTGTACCTATCAGACATGTGCAGTCATTCATTTTTTCACTCATTTTTCAGATAATTTTTGAAAATCAAGTATGAACTAAGGGATTGTTTATTTTCTTTCCTTTTTTTTTTTTTTGCTAGAAAGAGAAAGAGACAGAGAGAGGGACAGATAGGAAGGGAGAGAGATGAGAAGCATCAATTCTTCAGTGTTGCACCTCAGTTGTTCCCTGATTGCTTTCTCATATATGTCTGACCAGGGGCCTCCAGCTGAGCCAGTGACTCCTTGCTTGAGCCAGCGACCTTAGGCTTCAAGCCAACAAACTTTGAGCTCAAGCCAGTGACCATGGGTCATGTCTATGGTTCCACACTCAAGCCAGCAACCTCACGCTTAAGCTGGTGGCCTATGCTCAAGCCAGATGAGCCCATGCTCAAGCCAGCAACTTCAGGGTTTCAAACCTGGGTCCTCTGCATCCCAGGCCGACTCTGTAGCCACTGCACCACTGCCTGGTCTTGCAGGGACTGTATATTTTCAGAATTTGGTTATTAAGACTCATAAGATTAAGTTCCTGATCTCAAGGGTGCCAACTCAAGTTTGAAAAACAGGACACAGGTGATACTAATATGATATAATAATGACAGCACTGATATGTATACAGGTATAGTGGGAAAAGAGATGGGCACTAATTCAGCCTGAAGAGCTGGGTGGACACTTTCACAAGAAGGAGATGTGAAAATTGTTTCCTAGAGAATGAATAGAAGTTAGCTGGCAAAGGCAGGGGAGAGAAGGGAGAAAATTCTAAGCAGGGGGACTCATCCCTGGTTCCAGGGGACCAGTGGTAGAATATGTAAAGGAGGGCCTCAGATAATGCCTTTTTGCCACTCTCAGTATCCCCAAGGTGCCTACAACTTACTCAATACTCAGTGTGAACAGACAATAGATCCTACGACTAAGGAACACTTAAGGGAGCCATATTGTCCAGAATCCTAAAGAGGGTGACCAAGAAACTGCACACTGTCTCAGCCTCATAAACCACTGTGAAGTCTGCAGAAGGTATTTGGTGCTTCCTTCCTTGAGCTCTACTTCTCACCCCAGATATCTACATTGCCCTTGTATGTACAATTTAAGCTCCATTCCAGGGTAAATATAAAAGTCCAAGATGTAAAGCAGACTGTAGGACAGAGGAGAAACCACAAGAGGGCGCTACTCCCCTAGGGAGGTGGTGTGAGGCATCTTCCATTTCTGAAGACATCTCTTTTTGACAGCCTGTAACACGAACTTGCAATGCAGTTTCTCTTGCTTAACACATGAGTCAAAATTTTCCTAGAAGATTCCACCAAAGGATCGAGAAAGTAGAGGAACAGCCCTCTCAACAAATCTGCTCCTGCTTCTCCCCAAGCCATGCTGTCTCCTTTCTGCTCTGGACTTGTGATCTTGTTGACAGTGTGTAAGTAACATTTATTTAAGATTTCTAAGATATTTTATTCCTTGATTTTAGAATGATTTTTAATCCCTACAAAACAAATGACTACCTTTCTTCATTGCCAATATAACAAAGCCTTTCTTTTAGGGGGTACCAATGGAGACTCCATGAACCAAACAGAAGGCCCTGTTACCCTCTCAGAAGGGGCATTTTTGGCCCTGAAATGCACTTACCAGACCATCTATTCAGGTTTTCTTTTTTGGTATGTCCAATATCAAAACAAAGAGCCTGTTCTCTTTCTGAAAAGCGCATCGGATAAGGAGGAGGTGAACAACAGAGGTTTTCAGGCCAATCTTGTGAAGAAAGAGAGCTCCTTCCACCTGAGGAAAACTTCGGTGCAGATGTCAGATTCGGCTGTGTACTTCTGCGCTCTGGGAGACACAGTGAGGGAAGCTGTAGGGGGAGCTGAGCACTAACCCAGAGGGGCGCACCTGGGGCTGAAGGGGGACAGCTTGGTTATTCCAGGAGCCACAGTGAGCCTCAGTGGCTGTTGTCAAGAGACATACAGATATTTGCCATGGAAATGGTGACTATATTTTCCAAATACAAACAAAAATACTTGATATGACAAATATGTCTCCTCATTGAGAGTGTAGACACAGCATTTTCTGTTCTGTTACAGTGTGCATCTCATTAGAACATTTTGTTTTTACCCCAGTTAGTGAATACAGGTATGATGTCAGCATGATGTTGAAGTTTCATTGATTCTCTGTGATTTTTTAAAGCACATTAATAATTTGTGCTAAACTAAAGAACTATCAGATCAAGTTTCTTATTATAAGAAAAGCCACAACTATACTTAAGTGTAAGCAGAGTATTTTTTAGTGTGTTCAAGAATTTCTAGAGTTTTCGAGGTAAGCCACCTGGTGAAACTGAGAGCAAGGATTAAGACTGTGGAACTATCCCTACTTTTGATCTCAACAATAGTGATTTATGAAGAACAATTACATTTAAAATTTTAATAAACCTAATCTTGTTGGAAATACATGTTCTCATGGACCTTTATCTAGAGAGGTGAAACACAAGTCCCAATATTTAAGGCTACACAGGGTTTACTGGCTATGATACAAGGGAGAAATACCAATGCAGATTGAACTCTACTGGTATTTTTAATGAAATTTCTACTTTTTTTATAATGGTCTGGTTACAAAGTTGTATAGTCTATCCCAATTTTCACCATGACTATTATGTGTTGTTTGGAAGAGCAAGAGGATTTTCAAAATACATGTATTGAGTTATAATATAAATTCCTGTACTTAGGCACTGAGTAGAATTTTCTGAATTTTTGTTCACAAATAACACACACACACACACACACACATGCACACACACATGTATATGTTTTCTCCCTGTTGTTACTGAACATGGCACCCACACGACACATTTTGTGACTCAGGGGACATGATGTGAAATCATTCTTTAACAACAAAATATTTTGCATGTAAACTCTACTGGATTCCATGAAAAGTAGAAACAGAAAGAGACTAAAAGTTTTGGCTTCCTGTTAAAAAGTTAAAACCTGATGATTACTTTTCACATTAATTCTCTTGTGAGAAAAGGAGGCATATATAAGACTGAAAGGTACATAACTATGTTATCCAATATATTCACCACAGTTCATAATAAATTGTATTCTATAGAAGTTCCACTTTTTCCATCAAAGAGAAATGAAATGAACAGGGTTCCCTTACCCTGTTATTTCCAGTCCAGTAAGTTATAATTAGATAAAATAGGTCTAGTGCAGGAGTCAAGCACTTTCCATCTATACAGGAAACATGTGACACAACATAGGCAAACCTGTCCCATATCTGGAACTCTATTTCCTGTGTGGGGACAGAGCACCACACAGCCCAGTAACTTTGCCTATACCTCCTGAGCAAAGTATAGAATTAAGTTCTGGGTTTGAGACAAAATATAGGACATTTCACTCAAGAGAAGAGTCAATTGGTCCCCCCTAATCAATATGCTGGTTGCCAGTGTTCCAAAGGCAGTCACAGCTGTTAGATTCAGGGAGTACTGGGGCTGCCAAAGAGTGTAACTATTGAAGGAACAGGGAGTGCTGCAAAGAGTGTAACTATTGAAGGAACAGGGAGTGCTGCAAAGAGTGTAACTATTGAAGGAACAGTAAGTGCTGATATGGCTCCTGTGAGGCTGGGAACAAAGAAGGTCAGAGACCCTTATCAGAAGTTTAGGTTTGAAATTCGCTACTAAGCTAAAACCAGCCCCTGTTGCTATGCTGCGTGTGACCTCCCTAGCCAATAGCTAAACTGCCACATCTGCTTCTGTACTATGCTTGCTCACTTACTATATATAAGGGCCTGGCTGTAAGCTCCAGGTGCGGCTTCCATTTGCAGCTCCTTGTGGGCACAGTGTCTCCGGACATCTTGGGAGTTCGCCCCTGCGCAGGTTAAACTGGCCAATAAAGTAACATCTTAACTTCTGAAAGTCTCCGACGTTTGTTCTCATACCCGGTGGATGTTACAACAGCCTCTATCTTGGTCAGGATGGCCACAAACATGGGATTCAAGCTTCTCTCAGTCCTCAAGGTTGTAGGAGAAGCAAATCATTGTTGTCTAAAGAAACTAAAAAGGGAGGATAATGGGCAATGGAACCAGAGCACTGGGTCCTAAGCCACTTCATCTCTTACTCACTCATGGTTACAATCTATTTTTTTCCTCTTTTTTGCAGGACCCAGCATGACCCAGAAGTTGATTCAAGTCCAGTCTGCAGTTTCTGTGTAGAAAATGAGGCTGTAACCTTGGGATGTATAGGTGAAGTTAGCAGTTACACTCATTCCTTATTCTGTTATAAACAACCACCAAGTAGAAAAATGACTTGTCTTATTCACTAGGAGTCTTCTAATGAGCAAAATGCAACAGAAGGGTCAACACTCTATGAACTTTCAGAAACTAGCCAGTTTTGTCAACCTTGCCATCACAGAATCACAGCTTGAGGATTCAGCGATGTATTTTTTATTTTTTGTTGCAGAGACAGAGAGAGGAACAGATAGGGACAGACAGACAGGAATGGAGAGAGATGAGAAGCATCAATTCTTTGTTGTGGCATCTTACTTGGTTGCTGATTGCTTTCTCTTATGTGCCTTGACTGGGGGGCTACAAGCAGAGCAAACGACCTCTTGCTCAAGCCACCAACCTTGGGCTCAAGCTAGTGTTCTTGGGCTTCAAGCTAGCGACCTTTGAGCTCAAGTCAGTGACCATGGGGCCATGTTTATGATTCCACGCTCAAGCCAGCAACCCCATGCTCAAGCTGGTGAGCTTGTGCTCAAATAGGATGAGCCCATGTGTAAGCCGGTGACCTCAGAGTTTTGAACTTGGGTCCTCTGTGTTTCAGGCTGATGCTCTATCTACTGTGCCACTATTTAGTCAGGATTATCATTTATTTGTTTGAATAAGATATTTCCTTCTCCCTCTTTTCCTTTTCTGATATACCCATTATTCTTATATATATTTTTTTCTAATGGAGTCAGACAATTCTTATAGAGATCTCTCATTTTTTTAAATTCAACATGGATTGACCTTGGGAACATTATATTAAGTAAAATAGGTAAATCAGAAAAAGCTAAGAACTACATGATTTCACACATATGTGGGATATAAAAATGAGGCTCATGGACATAGATGAAAGTGAATTGGTTACCTGGGGGAGAGGGTTTAGAGGAGCAGGTAGGGGTGGAGGGGAGTAAAGAGGGACAAATATATGGTGATAGAAAATGACTTGACTTTGAGTGATGGGCACACAACACAATCAATAGTTCAAATGTTATGGTGATGTTTACATGAAACATGTACTCTTGTTGATCAATGTCACCCCATTAAATTTAATTTTCTAAATAAGATAATTTAAAAATGCTAAAAGAATGTTTTTATGCTAAAAGGAAATGGTATAAGATGGAAACTCAGATTTACAAAAGGAAACAAAGAATACCAGAAAGGGTAGATATCTGTGTAAATTTTTAAATTTAAAAGTTTTATTGGTAATTTTAATAACTTTATTTAAAGTTTTATTGGTATTTAAATAACTTTATTTTTAAAAGCTACTGTCTCTTTAAGTCAAAATAAAACAGAGTATATATCCCCAAAACTCAGAAATATTGATACGTAAAGACACATGCAGCCCCATGTTTATTGCAGCATTGTTCACAGTGGCCAGGACATGGAAACAACCAAAAAGCCCATCAATAGATGACTGGATAAAAGAAGATGTGGCACATATACACTATGGAATACTACTCAGCCATAAGAAATGATGACATCGGAACATTTACAGCAAAATGGTGGGATCTTGATACATGATACGAAGCGAAATAAGTAAATCAGAAAAAACCAGGAACTGTATTATTCCATACGTAGGTGGGACATAATACTGAAACTAAGAGACATTGATAAGAGTGTGGTGGTTACGGGGGGAGGGGGGAATGGGAGAGGGATAGGGGGTGGGGAGGGGCACAAGAAAACAAGATAGAAGGTGACAGAGGACAATCTGACTTTGGGTGGTGAGTATGCAACATAATTGAACGACAAGATAACCTGGACTTGTTATCTTTGAATATATGTATCCTGATTTAGTTGTGGGTATTTATAGCATATTTAGATGCAACAAGGACATATTTTATTCATGAAGAAAAGTAATATTATTTGAGAGTAAACTAAGATAAGTTAAAGATGCATATTTTAATCTAAAACACTACTAACAATAGCAGAAAACAAACCCTAGCTGGGTTGATCAGTGGTTAGAGCCTCATCCCGGTGCACTGAGGTCACAGGTTCAATCCCCAGTCAGGGCACATAGCAGAAGTAGTCAAGGAGTGCACAGCTAAATGGAACATCTAAATGGAACAAGAAGTTGAGGCTTCTCCTTCTCTCCTTTCTTTCCTTCTCTCAAATCAATGGGAAAATTAAAGAAAGTAATACACAAAATAGGTAGAGATTACCTTTGAGACCTCAGAGTGAGTAGATAGAAATTTCTTTAGCATGGTACAAAATATGCTAATCATTAAACTAGATCGATGAGTAGAGCACAAGCAAATAAATATTTCTGCTCATCCAAAGACAATATTAAAAAGAACAATAAGCAGTTAGAGGTCTGAAAAAATATTTTAGAAAGAGACATCTGGGAAAGAATTACTTCCCGAATTTGTAGAGAACTCTTATCAGTCAATGATAAAAACATAACACAATAACACAACACATAAATAAGATGACTAATAAGTACATAAAATATGCTCAGCATTATTAGTCATTGGGGACATGCAAATTAAATCCACATTCAGATGCTACTCATCCCCACTAGAAGGGCTAGAAATAAGCCACCATACCACCTCAAACACTGACAAAAATTTGGAGCAACTGAACCTTCTGTGGGAATGTCAAATTGTGAATCACTTTGGGGATTTGTTATGGCTGAGAAAGTCCATTCACAGGTATTTACTGAAGAGAAGTGAAACAAAGACCCCCAAAATAACCCATATAAAAATGTTTGTAGCAGACTTATTAATGTTTGTCAGACACTAGAAACAACCCAAATGTCTATCTGTAGCAGGATGTATAAATACTTATGGTATATAAGGGATATTTTCTGGTAATAAAAAGGAATACACCACCGACTGATTCACACAACAGACTATGGATCTTTACAACCTTATGTTGAGCAGTAGAAGGCAGAACCCCCTACCCCGCCAAATATACGTACTATATGATTCTATTTTATACAAATTCAAGAACAGAAAAAAACTGAACTATGGTGATCGAAAGTCAAAAGGTGGTTTTCTTTGGGAAGGAGGGTTGACTGGAGAGAGGCACAGGGGGCTTTCTGGGATTATTGAAATGGTTTTTTCTTTTGTTCAGGAGTATTTTTAAAAAACTTAGAAGTCCGCCCTGGCCGGTTGACTCAGTGGTAGAGCGTCGGCCTGGCGTGCAGAAGTCCCGGGTTCGATTCCCGGCCAGGGCACACAGGAGAAGCACCCATCTGCTTCTCCACCCCTCCCCCTCTCCTTCCTCTCTGTCTCTCTCTCCCCCTCCCTCAGCGGGGCTCCATTGGAGCAAAGATGGCCGGGGCGCTGGGGATGGCTCCTTGGCCTCTGCCCCAGGTGCTAGAGTGGCTCTGGTTGCGACAAAGCGATGCCCCGGAGGGGCAGAGCATCGTCCCCTGGTGGGCAGGGTGTTACCCCTGGTGGGCATGCCGGGTGGATCCCGGTCGGGCGCATGCGGGAGTCTGTCTGACTGTCTCCCCCGTTTCCAGCTTCAGAGAAATAAAAAACAAACAAACAAAAAAAAAACTTAGAAGTCCATCTTAGATATATTGTCTGAATATGGTAAATGGTTGCATCATTAATATTCTACAATTTAATTTAACTCATATACATGTTCAGATATAATTGTTAATTAATTACAAAAAGACTAATTAGGCAGGTTAGAATCTCCAAACATGTCAACAAACTATGGCATAACGTAGGGAAACTGATAGCAGCAAATTATAACGCCTGTTCTGGCGTGGAATCATTTTACAACTCAGTCACTGTGCATCAGCCCTGACAGGCACAGCCAGGCATTTCGACCTGAAGTTGCGATAGAACACAGCACATTTCATTTTGAGCAGAGCCTCCAAAATCCTGCTCCCCAACCTGCTGAGAGTAGTCACAGCCTCCATCTGCCTTGGTAGGCTGGTAAGGATGGCCACAAACACAGACTCAGGCTCCTCTCAGGTACCAAGTCTGGGGGTAGAAGCAGGTTATTATTGTCTGGAGGGGTTTAAGAGAGTAGAGTTTTATGGGTGGGGGAGTCAGCGTTCCTAGAGATTTATATATATTAATTCCTTACAAGTCTATGAGTACCATGAAGAAAAACAGCCTCATTCATTCATTTATTCTCTCTCTCTCTCTTTCTTTCTCAGGATTCAACATGGTCCAGAATGTAACACAAGCTCAGCCTTACAATTTCTATGCTGGAGAAGAAGGCTATGACCTTGAATCATGCATATGAAGCTAGTAGTTATAGTTATTATTTACTCTGGTACAAACAGACACCAAACGCCAAGTAGGGAAATTATTTTCCTTATTGATCAGGAGTCTTACAACAGGGAAAATGCAACAGAGGGTCAGTATTGGTTGAACTTCCAGAAATCAACCAGTTCACTCAGACTCATCATTACAGCTCAGGGACTCAGCAGTAAATTTCTGTGCTCTGAGAGATGCTGCAGTGATGTGGGCATCTGTGGCAGCCCTATGAAAACCTCAGGCCACAACATGAGGCATCACCCAACTATGAACACCTGGGGAAGAATCTCAGTTTGCACAGGAAGTGACCAGCGTTGTGTCAGCAGAGGTGGGGGTTTAGAAGCAGAAGCCTCACTCTGAGATAAATGCAATCTCTCTGACTCAGAGAACGTCTAAAAGTCCATTCAGGAAAAGTACCTTTGTCTTTAATTCCTTATCATTAATTCTTTATCTTAAAGTTGATCATTTGGCAAAAGATTTTTAAAAAGCAACAAAACTTTTTTTTTTTTTTTTATAATTTTATTTTTTTAATGGGGTGACATCAATAAATCAGGATACATATATTCAAAGATAACAAGTCCAGGTTATCTTGTCGTTCAATTATGTTGCATACCCACCACCCAAAGTCAGATTGTCCTCTGTCACCTTCTATCTTGTTTTCTTTGTGCCCCTCCCACCCCCTATCCCTCTCCCATTCCCCCCTCCCCCCCTAACCACCACACTCTTGTCAATGTCTCTTAGTTTCACTTTTATGTCCCACCTACGTATGGAATACTACAGTTCCTGTTTTTTTCTGATTTACTTATTTCTTCGTATCATGTTATCAAGATCCCACACTTTTGCTGTAAATGTTCCGATGTCATCATTTCTTATGGCTGAGAGTATTCCATAGTTATATGTGCCACATCTCTTTATCCAGTCATCTATTGATGGGCTTTTTGGTTGTTTCCATGTCCTGCCACTAGGTGAACAATGCTGCAATAACATGGGGCTGCATGTGTCTTTACGTATCAATGTTTCTAGTTTTTTGGGGATATATACCCAGTAGGAGGGATTGCTGGGTCATAAGGTAGTTCTATTTTCAGTTTTTTGAGGAACCACCATACTTTCTTTCCATAATGGTTGTACTACTTTACATTCCCCCAACAGTGTATGAGGGTTCCTTTTTCTCCACAAGCCTCTCCAACATTTGCTATTACCTGACTTGCTAATAACAGCTAATCGAACAGGTGGAGGTGGTATCTCATTGGCCGTTTTGATTTGCATTTCTGTAATAGCTAAAGAAGATGAGCATCTTTTCATATATCATTGTTGGCCATTTGTATTTCTTCCTGGGAGAAGGTGGCTATTCATATCCTCTTCCCATTTTTTTATTGGATTGTTGTTTGTTTTGTTGTTGAGTTTTATGAGTTCTTTGTATATTTTGGATATTAGGCCCTTATCTGAGCTGTTGTTTGAAAAAATCATTTCCCATTTAGTTGGCTTTCTGTTTATTTTTGTTATCAGTTTTCTCTGCTGAGCAAAAACTTCTTTAGTCTGATGTAGTCCCATTCATTAATTTTTTGCCTTCACTTCTCTTGCCTTGGAGTCAAATTCATAAAATGCTCTTAAAACCCAGGTCCATGAGTTGAGTACCTATGTCTTCTTCTATGTACTTAATTGTTTCAGGTCTTATGTTTAGGATCTTTGATCCATTTTGAGTTAATTTTTGTACAGGGGAGAGAGACTGTAGTCCGTTTTCATTCTTTTGCATGTGGCTTTCCAGTTTCCCCAGCACCATTTAGTGAGAGGCTTTCTTTTCTCCATTTGGGTTGTTGGCCCCTTATCAAAAATTATTTGACTATATATATGTGGTTTATTTTCTGGACTTCTATTCTGTTCCATTGGTCTGAGTGTCCTATTTTTCTGCCAATACCATGCTGTTTGATTGTCGTGGCCCTATAATAGAGGTTTGAAGTCAGGTATTGTATGGCCCCCACTTCATTCTTTTCTTTAGGATTGCTCTTGGCTATTCGGGGTTTTTTATAGTTCCATATAAATCTGATGATTTTTTGCTCTATTTCTTTAAAAAATGTCATTGGAATTTGATGGGAATTGCATTAAATTTGTATATTGCTTTGGGTAATATAGCCATCTTGATTATATTTATTCTTCCTAGCCAAGAACAAGGTATATTCTTCCATCTCATTATATCTTTTTCGATTTCCCTTAACAATGGTTTATAGTTTTCATTATATAAGTCCTTTACATTCTTTGTTATGTTTATTCCTAAGTATTTTATTTTTTTGTTGCAATCGTGAAGGGGATTATTCTTTTGAGTTCCTTCTCAGTTGTTTCATTGTTGGCATATAGAAAGGCTATTGACTTCTGTATGTTAATTTTGTATCCTGCGACCTTACTGTATTGGCTTATTGTTTCTAGTAGTCTTTTTGTGGATTCTTTGGGGTTTTCGATGTATAGGATCATATCATCTGCAAAAAGTGATACCTTTACTTCTTCTTTTCCGATATGGATGCCTTTTATTTCTTTGTCTTGTCTGATTGCTCTGGCTAGAACCTCTAGTACCACAAAAAAAAAAAAAAAAAAAAAAAAAAAAAAAAAAAAAAAAAAAAAAAAAAAAAAAAAAAAAAAAAAAAAAAAAAAAAAAAAAAAAAAAAAAAAAAGAACAACCCTGTCTTGTTCCTGATTTAAGGGGAAAGCCTTCAGTTTAGTGCCATTTAATATGATGTTAGCTGATGGTTTATCATATATGGCCTTTATCATGTTGAGATATTTTCCTTCTATACCCATTTTGTTGAGAGTCTTAAACATAAAATTGTGTTGTATTTTATCGAAAGCCTTTTCTGCGTCTATTGATAAGATCATGTGGTTTTTGTTCTTTGTTTTGTTGATATGGTGTATTACATTAACCGTTTTACGTATGTTGAACCATCCTTGAGATTCTGGGATGAATCCCACTTGATCATGATGTATTATTTTTTTAATATGTTGTTGTATTCGATTTGCTAGTATTTTGTTTTAGTATTTTAGCATCTGTATTCATTAGAGATATTGGTCTGTAGTTTTCTTTTTTTGTGTGCCATCCTTGCCTGTTTTTGGTATGAGGGTTATGTTGGCCTCATAAAATGTGTTTGGAAGTATTGCTTCTTCTTCAATTTTTTGGAAGACTTTGAGTAGAATAGGAACCAAGTCTTCTTTGAATGTTTGATAAAATTCGCTGGTATAGCCGTCAGGGCCTGGACTTTTATTTTTGGGGAGGTTTTTAATGGTTTTTTCTATTTCTTCTCTACTGATAGGTCTGTTTAGGCTTTCTGCTTCTTCTTGACTCAGTCTAGGAAGGTTGTATTGTTCTAGGAATTTATCCATTTCTTCTAGGTTGTTGAATTTAGTGGCATAAAGTTTTTCATAGTATTCTACAATAATTCTTTGTATATCTACGGTGTCCGTGGTGATTTCTCCTCTTTCATTTTGGATTTTGTTTATATGAGTTCTTTCTCTTTTTTCCTTGGTAAGTCTTGCCAAGGGTTTGTCAATTTTGTTGATCTTTTCAAAGAACCAGCTCCTTGTTCTATTAATTTTTTCTATGTTTTTCTGTTCTCTAATTCATTTATTTCTGCTCTGATTTTTATTATCTCCTTTCTTCGGCTGGATTTTGGGTTGTCTTTGTTCTTCTTTTTCTAGTTCCTTAAGGTAGGGAAGTTAAGTGGTTCACTTGGGCTCTCTCTTGTTTGTTCATATATGCTGAAGCGATATGAACTTCCCTCTTAATCACTGCTTTTGCTGCATCCCATAGATTCTGATATGTCGTATTGTCATTTTCATTAGTCTGTATATATCTTTTGATCTCTGCACTTATTTCTTCTTTGACCCATTCATTTTTAAAAGTATGTTGTTTAGTTTCCACATTTTTGTGGGATTTTTTTTCCTCTTTTTTGCAGTTGAATTCTAAGTTTCAAGGCTTTATGATCAGAAAATATGCTTGGTACAACTTCAATTTTTCTGAATTTGCTGATGTGTTTTTTGTGGCCAACATATGGTCAATTCTTGAGAATGATCCATGTACACTTGGAGGAAGAAAATGTATACTCAGTCACTTTGGGATGAAATGTCCTGTAGATGTCTATCATATCCAGGTGCTCTAGTGTTTTGTTTAAGGCCACTATGTCTTTGTTGATTCTCTGTTTGGAATGACCGATCTAGAGCCTGATCAGCGGTGTATTGAGGTCTCCAAGTATGATTGTATTTTTGGTCAGTTTTTGTTTTAAAGGTCAATAAGTAGCTGTCTTATATATTTTGGTGCTCCTTGGTTTGGTGCATATATATTAAGAATTGTTATGTCTTCTTGATTCAGTGTCCCCTTAGCCATTATGAAATGGCCATTTTTGTCTCTGAGTACTTTTCCTGTCTTGTAGTCAGCATTATCCGATATGAGTATTGCTACACCTGCTTTTTTTTGGATGTTATTTGCTTGGAGTATTGTTTTCCAGCCTTTCACTTTGAATTTGTTTTTATCCTTGTTACTTAGATGAGTTTCCTGTAGGCCGCATACAGTTGGATTTTCTTTTTAATCATTCTGCTAACTCTGTGCCTTTTTATTGGTGAGTTTAATCCGTTTACATTTAGTGTAATTATTGATACTTGTGAGGTTCCCTATTGCCATTTTATATATTGCTTTCTGTAGTTTTGTGTCTTGTTTGATCCTTCTCTTTCGTTTTTCTATCTTTTGTTTTTATTTGGTTGTATTCCTACATCTTTCCTCTGTTGCTATCTTTTTATCTCATGTGCTTCTGTGGTGGTTTTTTCATGGTGGTTACCTTTGAAGTAATGAAAGGGTCCCTAACCTGTTCATTGTAGCGAACTATTTTGTGAGTACTTTTGCACATCCTCGTCCTTTGCTATGTTAATCTCCATCTTCTCCCCCCTTTCTTTTTGTTGTTGTCACAGATTAAATTTGGTTTTATTGTGTTCTTCTTGGAGCATTTAGTTGTGGCTTTGTTATTTTTTTGTTCATTGTATCTGATTAGAGAACCCCCTATAGTAATTCCTGGAGTGGGGGTTTTCTGATGATAAATTCCCTCATCTTTTCTGTATCTGTGAATGTTTTTATTTCTCCTTCATATTTGAAGGATAGCTTTGATGGGTATAGTATTCGTGGCTGAAAGTTCCTCTCTTTCAGGACTTTAAATATTGGGGTCCACTCTCTTCTAGCTTGTAGAGTTTCTGCTGAGAAATCTGATGATAATCTAATGGGCCTTCCTTTATATGTTGTATTCTTCTTTTCCCTGGCTGCCTTGAGGCATTTTTTCTTTGCTGTTGGTTTGTGTCAATTTCATTATGATATGCCTTGGAGTAGGTTTGTTGGGGTTAAGAAAACTCTGGTGTTCTGTTTGCTTCTTGAACTTGAGGCTTTAGTTCTTTCCACAGGCTTGGGAAGTTCTCATCTATTATTTGTTTGAGTATGTTCTCCATTCCATTTTCTCTCTCTTCTCCCTCTGATATACCTATTATTCTTATGTTATTCTTTTTGATGGAGTCAGATAATTCTTGTAGGGCTATTCATTTTTTTTAATTTTTGAGTCTCTTTCTTCTTCTCTCTGTGTGCCTCAAGTTGATTGTCTTCTATTTCACTAATCCTCTCTTCTATCTGACCTGTTCTATTAGCTAAGCTTGTTACTTCGTTTTTCAGCTCAGTGAATTGAGTTTTTCATCTCTGTTGATTTGTTTTTTATAGTTTCAATTTCCTTGGACATTATTCTTTGTGTTCATTGAGTTGTTTTCTGAGCTCCCTATATTGCCTTTCTGTGTTTTCTTGTATATCTCGGAGGTTTTTAGTATTTCTATCTTTGAATTCTCTGTCATTTAGCTCCAAGGTTTCCAATATATTAAATTTTTTCTCCATAGATTTTTCCTCATCTAGCTGTGTTACCTCTCTTTCTTTTGTATCCATGATATTCGATTTTCTCTTCCTTAATGGATCTGAGGTGGTTTTGTTGATAGTATTAATGAGATTTAATAAAGAATAAAAAGTTAAAAAATAAAATAAAATAAAAAATCGAAAAGAGTTGTTTTTTAAAAACAATTAATAATGAAATAAAGAAAATAAAATAAATAAAAATTTAAAAAAAAAGAAATTATTCCCCCCCTCCCTTTTTTCCTCTCCTCTCCTCTCCCCTCTTTCTTGAGAAAATCTTGTGGTGGACCTGTGAGTTATAACAAACAATGCCTGTGACTGAGGGCCTGATTGGGGAAAAGTAATAAAGGGGCAAAAAAGAAAACAAAAAAAAAAGAGCGTATTGACCCACAAAAAGCAAATAAGGAAAAAATTTGGGTCAAGAAATAAAATGATTTGCTTTTAGGTGTTGGTTGTCTAAGAGTTATGATGAGAGGAATAAGAGGAAAACGGAAAAATGGTGGGACAAATTAAAAACTTACTATTGTATTTAGTGGAACAAGAACTAGATAATATGGAGAGCCAAGGGATGGAGCACTGCTAAGTGAGTTAAAAAGGTGAAGTAAAAACCCCCCAAAATGCCACAAACATAGGTTTGAGTCCCAGATAGATAATTTGTTTGTTATTGAGGTTTGAATGAGAGGAGATGTAAGGAGAAAGGAAGAAACTAATATAGAGGGAGAAAAGAAAGAGAGAGAGAGAAAAAAAGAGGGAACCACTAAAAGAAGAAAAAGAAAGGAGAGAGAGAGAGAGTTAAGGGTTTTGGAGTGCAACCCTCATAGAGAGAAAGGAAAGAGAAGAGAAAAGATAATGGGAGATGTAACACTTATGGGGTAGTGTAGTTCAAGGAGAGGAGAGAGTAAGACCGGTAGAGAGTTAATCGGCCAAATTGGAGGAGGAAAAAAAAAGTATCAAGAATGAAGATAAGAGAAACAAACTGAACAAATATAATAAAATGTGATAGGTTATAAAGTCTGCAGATTATTCTTGATTTTGAGAGGTTATCTTCTTGCTTTTTCTTTTCTCTCCCTCTTCTGGTCGGTGACTCTGTACCTCCGGGTTCTGCCCCTTTGGCACGCTCAGGTAGAGGTTTGCAGTTGATAAGTCTCTATGGCAATGTCATGTATTGTGCTTTAGTCTCGTTGGCAGTCGAAGCTCATTAGCATTTATAGGCTCCGACAGTGAGAGAGTCGTGATCCTGGAGCCTTTCTCCTAGTCTTTCCTTCCTCAATTAGTAGCCTGATAATCCAGCTATGGGGTTGCTGCTGCCTTCTGCCTGGATAGTAAGAGGCTCAAAGAGCTGGCAACTCCCCACTCTATTTCCAACTCAGCACAGGGCTCTGGGTAAGGCTCAGTCAGTCAGAGCTGCTAGGCATAATCAGGCGGGCTTTCCGCCCACTCAAAGACCACTGGCTCTGCCACTCTGTCCGGTAACACAAGCGGTGCGCCCACTTCTGGGGGCGCTTGGAGGAAACTCTCACTCACTGTCTGCGACCCAGGATATCCAGCCAGCAGTCTCACGCTCTGAGTGAAACCCCCAACCGCAGGGAAAAGTTGCAGCGTTGGAATTGAGTCTCGCTCCGTCCCCGTGCGCAGCATTTGCAAGGCGCTGGGGCGGCTCGAGATTCTGCTTTGGCCCACACAAAGGCCCCTGACTTGCCCCTCTGTGCAATAACACGGGCGCACACTGCCGAGGCACTCGGAGGAATTCGCTCAATCCTTATCTGCGAGCGCCAAACCAGGATATGAGGCGGCCGCGGTTCCACTCTGAGTGAAACACCGTCCAGCACGGAAAATCTCCACCGTTGAAGTAGTTCTCACTCCTCCCGTGCGTGGCTTTCCCAGGGCGCTGGGGCTGCCCAGAGACTCTGTCCTCGGCCACAGAAAGGCCTCTGACCCTGCCTCTCCGTGGGGCAACACGGGCACCCACTCTCGGGCCTAGGAAGAAATTCTCGCCCACTAACTGCGAAGCGACCAGGAGACCGGGTAAAATGGCGCTCCGCTTGTCTTTCTTTGTTTGGGTTTGGCGCAGAGTGTAGCTTATATTGCCCGGTTTGCCACAGGATCAGATTTTCCTCGGCTTGGATCTCCGTGTGCCACAGCCTGGTTCGGCCGTTTGTGCCGCGGCGGCCTGGATCTATTTCACCCCCTTTGCCCGACCTCAGTTCTATATTCACAGTTACCAGAGAAAGCCGCCCTGTTTAGGTTAGTGAGGAAGGCGGAGCATTTCTTACTCCCTATTTCCTTCGGGGTTTGGTTATATATTTAGCCACTTTTTCACTCAAATCATACCTTTGGGTGTATTGCAAAGAATCTGGAAGCTCCAAGTATAGGTTTTTCTGTTTCTGGTTGAAGATCTTGTTGAGTTTTGGGGGAGATTTATCGGTATCGCTTCCTACTCCGCCATTACTCTCGCAACAAAACTTTTTAATGGTGATTAAGTGGAAGGCACAATACCTAAATGGCTCCCCTGTTGGAACCAGTACGGCTCAGAGTGGATGCTTGTCACACTGCAGCCCAGATCTGTCCTATTGTTGACAAAAGGACATTAGGATTTGAAAGATTTAGGACTGAAGCTGTGTCTGTTGTTCTTTCTTGTTTCTACTTTGCTCTTCAGAAGCCTGCCTTATATCCCCTTTTGTTTATTACCTGCTTTTCCAGAGAAACCACAATTCCATAAGTAGATTAATTTTGCTTCTTTTTTTTTTTTTCCATTTTTCTGAAGCTGGAAACAGGGAGAGACAGTCAGACTCCCGCATGCGGCACCGACGCCGGGATCCACCCGGCACGCCCACCAGGGGGCGACGCTTCTGTCCTCCCAGGTGGCGACGCTCTGCCCATCCAGGGTGTCGCTTCTGTTGCAAACCAGAGCCACATCTAACGATCTGAGGCAGAGGCCACAGAGCCATCCCCAGCACCCGGGCCATCTTTGCTCCAATGGAGCCTTGGCTGCGGGAGGGGAAGAGAGAGACAGAGAGGAAAGCGTGGCGGAGGGGTGGAGAAGCAAATGGGCGCTTCTCCTGTGTGCCCTGGCCGGGAATCGAACCCGTGTCCTCCGCACGCTAGGCAGACGCTCTACCGCTGAGCCAACCCGCCAGGGCCTCTTTTTTGAACTTGATGTAAATAGAATGACATATTTTAGGTTTTTAAAAAATGTGGATTCTTCTTTTCACATTATATTTGTGAGATTCTTTCATGTTGTGTATACAGGGCATCCTCGGGTTATGACACAGTTTTGTTCCATGACAGGGATGTAACCCCCAAAATTTTTATTTTTATGGTGTGTTTAAAATACTTACTTTTGTAAATTTTAAAAATCCAAACGACCATGAGAACACACAGCTAGAACCAAGTCTTGAAAGAAGCCTGTTAAAGTTAGAGATCCTGGATTTTAAGCTTATTTAACTTTTCTCTATCGCCCTCCCCCTCTCCCTTCTCCCTTTCTCTCTTCTATTCCGTTTCTTACTAACCACCTGTTCTCTTTCCTGACTTCTCTCTGGGTGTCTGCTTTATTCTTTCTTTTTAAAAATATTATTATTAATTTTAATTTATTGTGTTTATATAGATTCAAGTGTCTTATCGAATATATCTCTGCCTCACCCCAGTGTCCCTCTCGACATCTCCCTTACCCCCTCCCCACAAAGCCTTCTCACCTTTCCTCCAGGATTTGCTGTCCTATTTTCTATAATGCTGTGTAATGTATATATTATATAATTTCACTAATCTCTTTCCCTTCTCTGATCCCATCCTCTCATCCCCTTTCCCTCTGACTGCTTTCTCTCTGGTCCCTTTGATCCCACCTCAGCCTTTATTCCGTTCCTCAGTTCACATTGTTCATTAGATTCCTCAAATGAGTGAGGTCATATGATGTTTTTCTTTCTCTGCCTGGCTTATTTCACTTAGCATGATAGTTTCCAGGTCCATCATGTTGTTGCAAAAGGTAAGATTTCCTTCTTTTACATGGCCGTGTAGTATTCCATTGTGTATATGTACCACTGCTTTTTAATCCACTTGTCCACTGACAGACACTTGGGCTGTTTCCTTATCTTGGCTATTGTAAACAATGCTGCCATAAACATGGAGGTCCATTTCTTCTTTTGAATCAGTGATTTGGTATTCATAGAATATATTCCTAAACGTGGGATGGCTGGGTCAAAAGGTAATTCCATTTTTAATTTTTTGAGGAATCTCCATGCTGTTTTTCACAGTGGCTGCACCAGTCTGCATTCCTGCCAGCAGTGCAGGACAGTCCATTTCACCTAGGTTGTCTAATTTCTTGGCATACAGTTCTTCATAGTATTTTCTTACAATCCTTTGTATTTCTGCTGTGTCAGTTGTTACGTCTCCATTCTCATCTCTAATTTTATTTATTTGAGTCCTTTCTCTGTTTTTTTTTTTTTTGATAACTCTGGTTAAGAGTTCATCAATCTTGTTTACCTTTTTAAAGAACCAGCTCTTGGTTTCATTGATCTTCTGTATTTTTTTTTTTAGCCTCTATGTCATTTATTTCCACTCTGATCTTTACTATCTCCTTCATTCTACTTCCTCTGGGCTTTACTTGCTGTTTCTTTTCTAGTTCTTTTAGGTGCAGGGTTAAGTTGTTTATTTGAGCTTTTTCTTGCTTCTTAAGGTATGCCTGTAATGCTATGAACTTCCCTCTCAGGACTGTTTTGCTGTGTCCTATAAATTTTGAGTTGTTGTATGTTCATTTTCATTTGTTTCAAGGAAGTTTTTGATTTCTCCCTTGATCTCATTGTTAATTCATTTGTTACTTAATAATATGCTATTTAGTTTTCAAGTGTTTGAATGTTTTTCAGTTTTTCTATTGTAGTTGATTTTTAGTTTCATGCCATTGTGATCAGAGAGATGCTTGTTATGAATTCAATCTTCTTAAATTTGTTGAGACATGTTTTGTGTCTTAACATGTGGTCTATCCTAGAGAATGTACCATGAGCACTTGAGAAGAATGTATATTCTGCTGCTTTAGGGTGAAAGGTTCTGAAGATATCTATTAAATTGAGTTGATCTAGTGTGTCCTTTAAGTCTGCTGTTTTTTGTTAATTTTTTTTCTTGACGATATATCCATTGATGTTAATGGGGTATTGAAATCCCCTATTATTATAATATTGCTGTTGATCTCATTCTTTATGTCCATCAAAATCTGCTTTATATATTTAGGTGCTCTTATATTAGGTGCACAGAGATATTTATAATGGTTATATCTTCCTTATTGGATTGCTCTCTTTATCATTATGTAGTGACTTTCTTTATCCCTTACTATAGCCTTTGTTTTAAAGTCTATTTTGTCAGATAAGTATTGCTGCCCAGATTTTTTTTCATTTCTATATGCATGAAATATTTTTTTTCATCTCTTTGCTTTCAGTTTATGTGTATCTCCTGTTTTGAGGTGGGTCTCTTGTAGACAGTATATGTATGGGTCCTGTTTTCTTATCCATGTAAGTACCCTATGTATTTTGATTGGAGTATTTAATCCACTTACATTTAAAGCTATTATTGATATGTAGTTGTTATTGCCATTTTATTCTTTTAATCAAATTTTCTCTTTCTAGATTGCCCCCCCCCTTTTGTTCTGTTTACAATAGGCCCCTTAACATTTCTTGCAACACTGGTTTGGTTGTAATGAATTCCTTGAGTTTTTTGTTTTGTTTTTTTTTTGTCTGGGAAGCTTTATATTTCTTCTTCAATTTTAAATGATAGCCTTGCTGGATAAAGAAATCTTGGTTGTAGGCTCTTGTTCTGCTTTACTTTGAATATTTCTTGCCATTCCCTTCTAGCATGAAGTGTTTCTGTTGAAAAGTTGGATGTCATTCTTATGGGTGCTCATTTGTAGGTGATTGATGGCTTTTCTTTTGCAGCTTTTAGTATTTTTTCTTTATCTCTTTAGTACTTTAATTATGGTTTGTCTTCGTGTAGGTCGTTTTGGGTTCCTCTTTTATGGGATTCTCTGTGTTTCTTGAACTTGTGTGACTTTTTCCTTCATTAACTAATGAAAGTTTTCAGCTATGATTTCTTTAATCAGGTTCTCTATTCCTTGTTCTTTTTCTTATCCTTCAGAAACCTCTAGGATGTGGATGATGTTTCTCTTCATGTTGTCACAGAGCTCTCTTAGAGTTTCCTCAGACTTTTTGAGCCTCTTTTCTTTTTGCTGTTCTGCTTTTGTGCTTTCATTTATCTTGCCTCTAAATTGCTGATTTGATCCTTTGCTAATTCTGCCTGCTTTTAGTTCCTTCTAGTTTCATCTTTATTTTTGATATTGTATTTGTCATTTTTGTTTGACTCTTTTTATGATTTCAATATCCTCTTTGATGCTTGCTATCTCTTTATTTAGGTGCTCATTATGTCCATCCATTGTTCCTCTAAGATCCTCGAGCATCCTAACAATCATTATTTCAAACTCTGCATCTGGTATCTTGGTTATTTCCATCTCATTCAGTTCTTTTTCTGGGGATTTCCCTTGTTGATTCATTTGGATTACATTTCTCTGTCTTCCTGCTTTATCTGTGTATAGATTCCTCCTTTGAGTGTGCTTTTTTTGTAGCTAGCTGAGTATAGGGTTGGTGTTGTCTGCCTTCAGCTTCTAGTTATGTTATTTCTAGATCTTCTTGGGTTGGCCTCAGCTGTTGTTTGTAATTCTCTGTGGGTTACTTGTCTGATGCTACTGCTATTTCTGCTATTTGTGTGGGTGTTTTCTATGCCTTAGCTAAGTCAGGTGTGAGGAGCCCTTCCTTAAGATACCACTCTAGCTAGGGTTGTTAGGTCCTGAACTCATGCTCTCCATATCTGGTCACTGGATGTGCCAGCCCTGTACCTCCCTGCCCGTAACCTGGCACAGATCAGTGGGGGTCACTGCTTATGACTGGCCCTTAACAACCTTCTTGGAGCTACAGGTGACCCAGAATTTGTGGCTGCCTCTGCTGGGTTCAGATGCCATTGTAAATATCAGCTGCACTCCTAGGCTGGCTTTTATCTATCTTGGCCAGTATGTTTGGTCTCTCTATTCCTGAGGTGTGGTCTGTATGCTGGCTCACCACCACCACCTCTTTCAGTGCTTGGGCACTGGGCCCCCTGCGGGTGCATGTACTGCCTCACCGGGCTGTGCCTCCACTGCTGTGCAAGCCGCCTTGCCAGGTGCCATCTCTGCCACTTCCAGTGCTGTGGCTACTGCCGCCACAGCTGGGCTCACCTGCCCTTTGGAGGGTACTCAGCAGCATGGGGGTGGTGGTGTAGCCCATACCTCAGCACTCAAAACCTATATTCCTGATGTGCCACCTGCTTCTAAGTGACTCTTTGCTCTGACTGGAGCAAGAGAGCCTCTGGTGGGTGGGGTAATTGATTCCCTTTGCTGGCATTGTCTCTCCCAGGAAAAATGCTGTGGTTAAGTGGCTGTGAACAAGGTTTTCTGCATGGTCCCTTTAAGATGGAGCCTGAGTCTGAGAGTTCTGTATCCCTCTTGCAAATAGTAACCTGGCTCTTCTTTCAGCTAAATACTGTCCATAGGCTTCTTCTAGACTCTGGAGTCTAGGTTGGGGCTCCAGTCTTGGGGCTGAGGACCCACAATTCTCCAGGCAACCGACCCCACTATGAGAGATCCTCCAGACTGCTGTTCACTCCTGGGAGCGGCACAGCCCTTTCTGCATCTCCGCCCTTCCTACCAGTCTTAGTGTGTTTTTTGGATAATGCTTGGTTATAGATTCCTCTTAGTTTAGTTCAAGGTTGGTTTTTCAAGATGATTGTTCCCGAGTTAAGTTGTATTCCACTTTGGTTCTGGGAGGTGGGAGTTATAATGCCCGCCTACTCTGTCTTCTGGATCCTTTTATTCTTTCTTTCTGAAGTCTAGCAGACCTTTCTCTGCTTACCTGTGCACATGGTCCCTATAGCCCTAATTTTGGTGTAAGTCAAAACACACCCTAGCTTAAGTCACTTTCACATCCTAACACAGTTGTAAAATCATAATATAGAACATAAAAACACAACTAAGCCATAGGAAAAAAAAAAGACATAAATATACTCTACTCTACACTGTCCTGTAGTAACAGAAAAAAGACAAAATGATGAGTGCAAAAATATGACTTACTTTTATTCCTGTGGTTGGCTTGCACACTGCAAGGGGCATTGCAAGGTGGGAGAGAGTGACCTAATTGGGAGGTGGAAGTTGGAGAGTCAGGAGAACCTGCAGAATGTGCTGGAGATACTGGATTAGATGAATCAGGATTGCCTAAGGAACATGCAGGAGACACTGAAGATTATTCTACTTTACTACAGGTGTTTTTTCTTGTGAAGCAGCTGATGTAAAGGGTACAAGATCTGTTGCAGGCATCTCTACTTTTTTAAAGAATTGTTCCAGGTTAGTCAGGAAGGTTGATGATTTCTTCTCTTCCAAAATCTGCCTATAGCATTGCAAGGCATCCATAACAGCTCTGTAGACCTTACTGAATCTGTCATCACTGGGGTCCTCAGCCTGAAATTTTGCCAACCCATCCTCTACCATAGAAAAACTTTCTGCCAAGACATGGAAACAACCAAAAAGCCCTTCAATAGAAGACTGGATAAAGAAGATGTGGCACATATACACTATGGAATACTACTCAGCCATAAGAAATGATGACATCAGATCATTTACAGCAAAATGGTGGGATCTTGATAACATTATAAGGAGTGAAATAAGTAAATCAGAAAAAAACAAGAACTACATGATTCCATACATTGGTGGAACATAAAAATGAGGACTAAGAGACATGGACAAGAGTGTGTGTGGTTACCAGGGGTGGGGGGAGGGAGGACATGGGAGGGAGGGAGGGAGAGAGTTAGGGGGAGGGGGAGGGGCACAGAGAACTAGATAGAGGGTGGCGGAGGACAATCTGACTTTGGGCGAGGGGTACACAACATAATTTAATGACAAAATAACCTAGACATGTTTTCTTTGAATATATGTACCCTGATTTATTAATGTCATCACATTACCATTAATAAAAATTTATTTAAAAAAAAGAAAAAGAAAAACTTTCTGCCAAACTCTTGGTAGTAAAGCTCTTTGGTTCTCGGGTTTCTATCTCTTCTTCAATCAGCTGCTTCTCCAGCTGAATGAGGGCCTCAGCAGACAGCTCCTCTCCATGTGATGACAGTAGTTCTGTGACAACTATCGTGATGGCTTTCCTCTTCTTCGAAGTACTACCAGCTGAAGACTCTGACTTTTGTTTAGGAGCCATGATAAAAGCCAAAAAATTGCCAAACAAAGCAACACAAATGGAACACTTGTGCTTGTAACAGTTCAAAATGGCATAGGTAAGTGTACTGGGGGACGCCAACTCCCTCACTCATATTCTGCATTACTGTGTATTCTTCCATCATGCATAACCTACTTTGTCCCTGTAGTCCATGAGTGCAATGCTAACAGTGTAAGCCAAAACACATCTCAATTTTTTTAAAAAGTTTTTATGGGAGTGAGCATCTTAAACTTGAAACATCATGTGTCAAAACTGATGTAACATAAGCACCCCTTGTAGTTTACTTTTTCAATTCTCATTTCTATATGGAAATAAATGTTAAGCAGAAACCACAGTTTGTTTAGGCAACTACTTAAATGGTTACTTGGATTTTATTAGAACTTGGTTACTATCAATAGTGTTGTTATGTATATTCTTATGTGTGTTATTTGGTGAACATATTTATATACTGCTATCAAGCATATATGTTAGAATTTCTGGGCCAAAGGATATACATATATCTGGCTTTCATTTCTCTACTAGTTAAGTCTTCACTAAGTGAGTACCAATGATGTTTGTGTGGTAAATCAACAGCAATTTTTATTTCTCATAGAACTGACTTCTAAGAAACTTTTGACACATGAGTTATGGCCACTTATTCTTACTTAAAACTCTGCTCCCCCAGGCTTCAATGACAAACCACTCTGGAGATTTTATCTCCTTCTTAAGTTGTTTCTCTTTGACTCTTACACACACTCTCATCTCCCTTCCAATCACTAACTGTAGAAAGTCTTTAAGGTTAAGCTCAGGCTACCTCCTCTCCTTAGGTTATTCTCTGTCTCTCTCGCTGTCTCTCTCTCTCTCTCTCTCTCTCTCATACATGTGTGCGCACATGCGCGCGCACACACACACACATTTTATTCTTCACTATATGACTCACATATTTATATATCTGTACCAGGCCTAACTATCTACTTTCTCTTGTCTTTCACTCAATAAAAAAAGTCACTTATCTTTCATGTATTGATACATAGATAAAAATACCAGTAATCAGCTACAAATATAGTAAAATGAGAGAACTGCTACCTAATGAGAGCCTTGAAATCCTTCAAACCCTAAGGTACTCATTTCAAACTATTTGAGCAATGTCCTGAATCTTCCCTAACTTGGCTTTGTAAGATTGGAAATGTCAATTCTCTCCTACTCTTAAATGAATTCTAATTTTTCTCATATATCTTTATTGTGGATAAGCTAAGAAAAAAAATTTAAAAATAGGTTTTATATTTTTTCTGCAAGAGTTCTCAAGCATGCATGTATTGTGTTCTTTCTCCATGTGGTATCAGGTAGTCAGGGCTCTCTCCAAAGTTTGGGACCAAAAACAATTATTTCAATTATATAATACAGTTTTTTACATCTATACTTATGTTTATATCTATGCCTACATTTAATTATTTAAAATTGCTGTTATGCATACAACTGTGCACCCCACAATATGAGGACACATGTATATATTGTGCATTACACAGTAGTTGACACACAGTGGTTGCACATTAAATATTTGTTGATTTAAGAAGAATAAATTAATTGATAACCTCAATGCATACAGAGTTTCTATCCTTTGGATGCTGCTAAAGAAGTATCGATCAATTATTTCTTGTATTTGTCCAGTTTTCGTCACCATGAGAACACTTCTATTTGCATGTGCCATAAATTCCTTTTTGTTTTTGCACATTTTCCTTGTTAGGTAAAATTTTCAGCTTTGGAGACATGAGTCCTATGAATCTAAGAGCAGTAATGGAGGCAGGGTCCAATCAGAAAGAAAATCACAGTTAACTCAGTTCTGTGATAGTTTTCCTTGTTATCCTAATTTCTGGAGCACAAATGAAACGGCCTTTGTATGATAGGTGTTCTCCATACTCTGCCTGCTGCTCTTATATACAATTAGATGAGGTCAAATTTTCTGTTGTTATTTGTCTTTATCATCGCTATGACTCACTCTGCTTCTTTGTATATATTTTTTTCAAGTCTAGTGACCTGGTTGATATACTTAGCTTTGGGGTATATATTCCTATCATTGGGAGTTCTAGTACAAGACTTAAGAAAAATGAACCTGTTTGTCTCATTCCTGACTCTTGTTCTTTTTTTTTTTTTTTTTGTATTTTTCTGAAGCTGGAATCGGGGAGAGACAGTCAGACAGACTTCTGCATGCGCCCGACAGGATCCACCCGGCACGTCCACCAGGGGCGAAGCTCTGCCCACCAGGGGGCGATGCTCTGCCCCTCCTGGGCGTGGCTCTGCCGCGACCAGAGCCACTCTAGCGCCTGGGGCAGAGGCCAAGGAACCATCCTCAGCGCCCGGGCCATCTTTGCTCCAATGGAGCCTTGGCTGCGGGAGGGGAAGAGAGAGACAGAGAGGAAGGAGGGGGTGAGGGTGGAGAAGCAAATGGGCGCTTCTCCTGTGTGCCCTGGCCGGGAATCGAACCCGGGTCCCCCACACGCCAGGCCGACGCTCTACCACTGAGCCAACCGGCCAGGGCCTGACTCTTGTTCTAAAGGCTGAATTATTTCAACTGAAGACCCTTTAAAGTTCCTGGATTCTTCTTAAGAAACGTTTTAAAAAGTATTGTCCTGAATTGTAATGTTGGTCTTTTCAAAATCCTCTCATGAAAGCAAAATCAGGACTCGGCCCTGGGATAGTAGCAAGCATCACTATGTTCTGCAGGAACTGAGTTTTGGCCTTAAAACTTCCAATGTGAAAAAGGTAGATGAATGCATGTAACTTTGGCCAAAATAACAAAAGGAAGTATTTTTCATTCAGGGGACAATTTGTAAAGGATATTCTTTTTTCAAGAAACACTCACTCAATTACCAGAAAAGAAGACAAAGAAGGAGAATCTTGCTTTTAGTTTAGTTTGATGACTTAAAGATGGTTGAATGTTTTTTTTTTCCGGAGAATTTAAAAGTTAAAAAAAATGGGAATGTTAGGAAGGATTACAGGTATCTTTGATCATAAGATAGATAGAAATGTTTTCCAAATGCATATTAGAAAACATTACTCTGTAATACATGATAGGGGATTTCAGAAGCTGCATAGTTGAGAAGGGTTTGCTTTGGGTGTTATATTTTAAAATTTATGCTTTAGATATAGAGAAACCATAGTAAGTATAAAAAGAAAAATCTGCAGACTCAAAATATAAAATCTTTTTCACTCTTCTATGAGAAATCCTCAGCCTACACTTGGGTTATGCTGCTTTGAGCTAGCAACTTGATCACAGTAAATAGGTAGCACCAAAGACAAAGATGACACATCCTTCTTTATATAAAATAAAAATTAATGCAAAGTGGTTCATGGGTTTAAATGTAAAATATAAAACTTTTAAAGTTTTAAAAAACCATAGAAGAAAATTTGCTAGACCTGAGGGTAAGTGAATAGTTCTTAGATTTAACACCATAAAGTGAATTCATAAAATTTAAAAGCTATTCCTCGGCAATAGATTATGCTATGAAAATGAATAAACTACAAACTGGGAGTAAATATTTACAAACTGTACAAGTCTGACACACAGGATTTGTACAGTGGTACCTTGAAATACGAACAGATCAACATTCAATTTTTTTTAAGATACGAGCTGCGACTCGGTCCGTATTTTTGTTTGAGATCCGAGCAAAATTCCAAGATACTAGTCGTGATTCGGGAAGCTGCAGCTAGTTGGCACATTGGTGCACAGGTCCAGTATCAGCAGTTTGATATATGAGTTGACTGACTTACGAGCTCGATTACAGAATGAATTAAATTCATATCTCAAGGTACCACTGTATTTTGATATAAAGAAAAAAACCCCCAAGTAACCAATTTGAAAATAAGCAATAAATAGATTTCTACCAAGAGATTATATAGATTGCAATAAGCACATAAAAAAATATTCAACAAAATTAGTCATCAGGAAAATGCAGTTAAAACCACAATGGGCCCTGACTGGTTGGCTCAGTGGTAGAGTGTCAGCCTGGCGTGCAGGAGTCCTGGGTTCGATTCCTGGCCAGGGCACACAGGAGAAGTGCCAATCTACTTCTCCACCCCTCCCCCTCTCCTTTCTCTCTGTCTCTCTCTTCCCCTCCCACAGCCGAGGCTCCATTGGAGCAAAGTTGACCCGGGCACTGAGGATGGCTCCATGGTCTCTGTCTCAGACACTAGAATAGCTCTGGTCACTACAGAGCAATGCCCCAGATGGGCAGAGCATTGCCCACTGGTGGGTGTGTTGGGTGGATCCCGGTCAGGCTCATGCTGGAGTCTGTCTGACTGTCTCCCTGTTTCCAACTTCAGAAAAATACAAACAAACAAAAAACCCCACAATGAGCTAACACTACATACTTATTAGTAGCTAAAGTTAAAAATAGTGAAAACAGCAAATGCTGGCAAACATGTGGGGAAACTGTTCACTCATAAATTGCTGGTGGAATGTAAAATGGCACAGGACTCTGAAAAATAGTTTGGCAGTTTCTTATAAAGCTAAACATACCTTATGATGTGATCCAATAATTGCACACTTGCGCAGTGATACTAGGGAAATGGAAATTCATATTCACACAAAAGTCCATACAAAAATGTTCATTGCAAATTTACTCACAACAATCAAAATCTAGCAACAACTCAAAAATCTTTCAAAGGGTGACTGGTTAAGCAAACTGTGGCACACCCATACCATGGAATACCATTCAGAAATAAAAAGGAACAACCAGGTTGGAAACACACAATAACATAAATGGATCTCATGCTGAGTGAAAAAAACCAACAATGTCAACAAGTTACTGCTATATAATTTCATTCATATAACATTATTGAAATAACAGAATTATAGGGATGAAGAACAGATTAGTAATGAAGAACAGATTAGTCAATCGTGGGAAGAGGGGATGAGTGTGGGTACAAAGGGGTGTAATGAAGAAGCCTTGAGGTGATGAAACAATTGTATATCCTGATTGTGGCACTGAATCTATACATAGGATGTATGTAAATACATGAATCTGTACATGTGTAAAATTGCATAGAACTATACACACTCAAGTGCATATAAAACTGTAGAAATCTGCAAAAGCTCTGTGGATGTAGCAATATTAATTTCTTGGTTTAGACATCACTGGAGGAGATGGGATGAAGAGTACTCTCAACCTCCCTGTACATTTTTTTGGAAACTTCAATGAATCTATAATTATTTCAAATTAAAAATATTTAAAAGATTAAAATTTTGTCAAACTCACACCTGTGAATCATCTCCTTCGGCTCTGTTACACATCAGCATTCTGCACGTTGGCTCCTTTAGATCCTACCCTGCAAATGTTCTGGCAGAAATCTTGCAGCTATCTCTCATCGTTTTTCTGAGATCCACATATTTGCAAACAGAGAAAAACTACCTTTAAGATATGATCTGTATATATGAAAAGATGCTCATCTTCTTTAGCTATTAGAGAAATGCAAATCAAAACGGCAATGAGATACCACCTCACACCTGTTCGACTAGCTGTTATTAGCAAGTCAGGTAATAGCAAATGTTGGAGAGGCTGTGGAGAAAAAGGAACCCTCATACACTGTTGGTGGGAATGTAAAGTAGTACAACCATTATGGAAGAAAGTATGGTGGTTCCTCAAAAAACTGAAAATAGAACTACCTTATGACCCAGCAATCCCTCTACTGGGTAATATCCCCAAAACTCAGAAACATTGATACGTAAAGACACATGCAGCCCCATGTTTATTGCAGCATTGTTCACAGTGGCCAGGACATGGAAACAACCAAAAAGCCCATCAATAGATGACTGGATAAAGAAGATGTGGCACATATACACTATGGAATACTACTCAGCCATAAGAAATGATGACATCGGAACATTTACAGCAAAATGGTGGGATCTTGATAACATGATACGAAGCGAAATAAGTAAATCAGAAAAAAACAGGAACTGTATTATTCCATACGTAGGTGGGACATAATAGTGAAACTAAGAGACATTGATAAGAGTGTGGTGGTTACAGGGGGGAGGGGGGAATGGGAGAGGGATAGGGGGTGGGAGGGGCACAAAGAAAACAAGATAGAAGGTGACAGAGGACAATCTGACTTTGGGTGGTGGGTATGCAACATAATTGAACGACAAGATAACCTAGACTTGTTATCTTTGAATATATGTATCCTGATTTATTGATGTCACCCCATTAAAAAAATAAAATTATAAAATAAAATTAAAAAAAAAAAAGATATGATCTGTAAGAGTCAGAGTTTGCTAAGGGTGGTTAAAATAAATCAAATCAATGATAAATTGTATATCAGTTAATACAATAAATTTAGATCACTGAGAAGTTTTCTAATCCTCAAAGAAAAAGCCACCCCCCAAAAAAACAACAACAAACATTGTTCATAGTGTTAGTACAATGAATTCTGTGTGGCTTATTTTTTCCTGTTACTGAGTGGGAGAAGGGATGGAGTGACATCAAAGCCAGGCATCTGAGAGTCAATGCTCTTTTTCAGTGTTATAACTAAAGGGAAAGACAAATTCAGAGGAAATTTTTACAAATGTTGACTAGTTTAATAAGATAAATATATGTTCAATGACAAAATCCAAACAAATTAGACAACTAGTTCTACCATGCATAGTTCAGTCTAATGTTACTAATTTCAACAGTTTTAAATCAGCTTGGAATTTAAGTCAGAATATTATTGAGGTTAATTTTCATGAGGTAACTATTTTCTATATTTAATATCTCTTATTTGTGTAGTAACATGATATCTAAAAATTTACATATTTATTCAAAACTAGACATGTTAATTCTAAAATTAAAATATGTGGAAAATCAGAAACAGTTTTGAAATAGAGGAACAATGGGGTGAAGTAGAGACGAGCAATACCACACATGACATATTATTATAAAGTTGGAATAATTAAAAATGGTTTTTACTAGCAAATGTATAACTTGATAGACTGATAAAAGAGAAGAGAGAATAAAGACATAGAAACAAATTAACATAAGAAACTACTATATCACAAAAATAATACTAACCAGTGAAAAAATAATTTTTCAGCAGCTAATGAGTCACTTAAAAAAATCAAACCTCTACTTTACTTTTTTTATTATAAATTTTTATTAATGTTAATGGGTTGACATCAATGAATCAGGGTACATATATTCATTCACTTATGTTGCATACCCATCACCCAAAGTCAGATTGTCCTCTGTCACCTCTTATCTAGTTTTCTTTGTGCCCCTCCCCCTCCCCCTTCCCCTCTCCTCCTTCCTTCCCGCGCCCCACCTCCCCCCCACCCCTGGTAGCCACCACACTCTTGTCTATGTGTCTTAGTCTCGTTTTTTTTTTGTTGTTTTTTTTTTTGGTATTTTTCTGAAGCTGGAAACGGGGAGAGACAGTCAGACAGACTCCCGCATGTGCCCGACCGGGATCCACCCAGCACACCCACCAGGGGGCGATGCTCTGCCCACCAGGGGCGATGCTCTGCCCCTCCGGGGCATTGCTCTGTCGCGACCAGAGCCACTCTAGCGCCTGGGGCAGAGGCCAAGGAGCCATCCCCAGCACGTGGGCCATCTTTGCTCCAATGGAGCCTTAGCTGCGGGAGGGGAAGAGAGAGACAGAGAGGAAGGAGAAGGGGAGGGGTGGAAAGCAGATGGGCGCTTCTCCTGTGTGCCCTGGCTGGGAATTGAACCCGGGACCCCTGTACGCCAGGCTGACGCTCTACCACTGAGCCAACGGCCAGGGCCTAGTCTCGTTTTTATGTCCCACCAATGTATGGAATCATGTAGTTCTTGGTTTTTTCTGATTTACTAATTTCACTCTGTATAATGTTATCAAGATCCCACCATTTTGCTGTAAATGATCCGATGTCATCATTTCTTATGGCTGAGTAGTATTCCATAGTGTTTATGTGCCACATCTTCTTTATCCAGTCTTCTATTGAAGGGCTTTTTGGTTGTTTCCATGTTTTGGCCACTGTGAACAATGCTGCAATGAACATGGGGCTACATGTGTCTTTACGTATCAATGTTTCTGAGTTTTTGGGGTATATACCCAATAGAGGGATTGCTGGGTCTACTTTACTTTTTAAATGAAAATAATTCCAAATTACAGACTTGAAGTATTAAATTTTAAATGTGATAAAAATTTCAGGGTTTTAAAAAATAGTCTTGAAGTGAGTCAAGACTTCTAAGCAAGGCTAAAACTTCAGAAGTCAGAATAAGGTAAATACATTTGAATAAACCATAAAAAAAAGAATATAAAGCAAACATTTCAATGTGGCAAAAACACCAATGATAATTCAAAATCAAAATGGAATAAAAAATAGAAAAACACAAAAATGTAATCTTAATATGTAAAGAGCTTTTTTTTTTTTTTTTTGTATTTTTCTGAAGCTGGAAACAGGGAGAGACAGTAAGGCAGACTCCCGCATGTGCCTGACCCCACCGGGATCCACCCGGCACGCCCACCAGGGGGCGACGCTCCGCCCACCAGGGGGAGATGCTCTGTCGCGACCAGAGCCACTCTAGCGCCTGGGGCAGAGGCCAAGGAGCCATCCCCAGCACCCGGGCCATCTTTGCTCCAATGGAGCCTCGCTGCGGGAGGGGAAGAGAGAGACAGAGAGGAAGGATAGGGGGAGTGGTGGAGAAGCAGATGGCGGTTCTCCTGTGTGCCTTGGCCGGGAATCGAACCCGGGACTTCTGCACGCCAGGCCGACGCTCTACCACTGAGCCAACCGGCCAGGGCCTGTAAAGAGCTTTTATAAACCATTAAGATTAATTCTCTAAAAGAAAATTGCATTAATGGCATAATAGCTAATATTGTGTTTGCTATGTTCTAGTCATTTCTATATTTTATCTATCAACTATTTATCATCTACCTATTATCTATCTATCTATCTATCTACTCTATCATCATCATCATCATCATCATCTATCTGGTATATGTCTATCTGTCTCAAAACAGATTTCAAATGATACAACTATTCTATAATGTGTATACTAGTCTTTCTCGATTGCTCAGTTGAGGAAATTAGTTTACAGAGAATCCCTGAGCAACTTGTTCAGAATCTCAGAGCAAATAAACCTGTCATTCTGACTCCAAAACAAACACTTAAACAATATTTGAATAAGCTTTTCAAAGAAAGCCATGACAAATTTAAGAATTGTTTTTAAAATCCAAGCTTCACTAATAATACATTTTAAAAATGGTACTCTCAATTGGCATTTTATACTTATTGGATTTAGAAAAATAAAGAAGTTTGATTATGTAATGTGGTGACAAGGGAGTAGAGAAGTAGACACTGTCACATTGCAAATGTGTTGATTGCCATTGCTTGTTTAGCAGCATTCAGTAATAGTTATTAAATGAAAAATGTATGTTTCCTTTGTTACAGTTTTTATACTTTCAATAATTTTTATGTTTATGCTGGCACAAATCATTGTATAAGAATATTTATTTTAGTGTAATATGTGGTAGTAAAATATTTGAAATAATCTAAAATCGAAAAGATACAAAACTGCTTTAGTAAAATGTAGTACACCCATACGGCGGTATGCTATGTGGCCATTTTACAGGGAAAGCACAGAGCTGAGAATATAGGTTTGTTTGATAATAACGAATGTGTGTGTGTTGGAATACTTGTCTTTGTGGATGAACTGTGGTATTAAAGGGTAAACGAAGATTTCTATTGTATATTATGTAAATATTTACGATTTAAATGAATAATAACCGCCCCCACCCCCACCATCACCCACCTTCCATGGTGACATTCTAATCTCTCTGAGGCCTAGAAATGGCGTCTGTTCTCTCTGCATGCTGTACTCTCCCTTCCTCCTAAGATCTATCAAGTTTGTGGTCACACTTGGACCCTGCAGCCAGGCATACAATTATTTGAAGAAATGGATTTCTTAACTTATGTTCTCAATTCAAAGAGGTTTTTAGACATATCCACAACCTATTTAACTGCTCTTTTTTATAGTACTCTAGTCTTCTTAAAGTTTCACCTGCTGCAATTTGTGTGTATTATAAAGGAAGCATAATCAATTACATCTACACTTGGGTTCAGCTGTTTTATAACCTCTGGTAATAGTTCAGTTTTATTAAAGGCTATACAGGAACAATAAAACAATTAGAAGTGCAACTGAAAGAAGGCTTTTCTGATTACTTTTTAAACCTCCTCTATACCATCAAATATCTAACATGTACTTTCCTCAAATCTTTTTTTTGTACATGGTATAAAGTAGGTACTTTGCAATTGTGTTGGTGACCACGAGGTGGCAGTGGTTCTAATCTTCTCATTCCATGAATGCCTTAAATGTCAAAAACATGACAGTTAATAGAGGATTTGCTTTTGATTGGTTCAGCCAACAACCGAAACTGCCTTGGGCATGAGAGAATAAGAACTAAAGCACAGAAACAGCTCCTCAGAGAAGAGAAGTTTTGGAATCATTACAAGTTGATGAAGACAGATATCAGGATGGACAATGTGCTAGAGTGTGCAGTCATAATCTTGTGGCTTCAGCTTGGCTGTAAGTTAGAGGTTCAGAGATAAAAACCACATGGTCCCATTTATCCAAAGCTGGGGAGACAAGATAGGGGTTTAGTCTCAGCTCATTTTAGGTATCTTGAAAGCTTTTTCAAGTCTGCTGAACTTAAAGCTCTGTCTCATTTCTGGTTTTGTTTTCTTCCACAGGGCTGAGTGGAGAAGACCAGGTGGAGCAGAGTCCTCAGACCCTGAAAATCCAGGAGGGACACAGTGTCAGCCTCAACTGCAGTTACACAGCCAGCTTTTTTAAAGGGCTGCAGTGGTACAGGCAGGATCCTGGGAAAGGCCCCAAACTCCTCTTTGCCCTGTATGCAATTGGGAATGAACAGCAGAATGAAAGACTGAGAGCCACAGTATCAGAGAAGAGAAGTTCTTTGCACATCACAACCCTTAACACTGAAGACTCAGCCACCTACCTCTGTGCTGTGAACACACAGTGCTCCCAGTCACTTGCAAACTGTACCAAAACCCTGCAGCTGGAGCTCTGGAGTAAGGACATTTCTGTTGTTTCTCCTTGATGAAGTATTCACTTAGCATCCAGAACCTCTTTCCAAGTGGTCTTATGGAGAAAAAAATCTTATGATGTAGCCAGATGTCAGAGATTACTGTTCATTCTACCCAGGAATCCGGGACAGTCCCCTTTGTGTATTCAAGGGTCAATCTACTTTCTACAGCACCCTAGAACAGAACTTCCTTCACCTAGACTCAGATGAGATTGCTGTGATAGGAAGCCCTGCTTTCTCATATTGGGCCACTTGAAAAGAGACTGCACAGGAGTACACTCTTCTCTGAAATTTCTTTATTTTGGATTCTCTTGTACTAATCTGGTCACATGCCTACAAGTGAATGCTTCTCATTTTAATATACTCTCTTGGAGCATGCACATCTGCCAGTCACATTTCTTCATTTCTCTTCTTTTTAGTAATCAAAGTAGATAAAAGAATTGTCTACTTGATATCTCCATTTTCTCAACTACCATTCCTCATCCCACTTGAATCTGGCCTCTGTTGGCATCACTTCAATAGAAGGTATCACTTTAACACCTATGGTTGGTGTTGATAAACCCAATGGATAGTTTTTAATTCTTGTCTTGTCTGAGATTACAATCAGTCTTTCTTCTCTTTTTTAAAAATAAATTTTATTTTTATCAATATAATACTGATATATTTTTAAAATTATATAACAGTCTCTTTTTAGGTCTCACTCCTCCACACGCTCCTGTCTTGCTTCCCTGTTGGAACCACTTTTAATTCTCAGGTGATGGCACTGACATTTATCTCAATATCTTAAAATACTGTTTCTTTTTTTTTCTCTCCTTTACAATCAAAATTCAATATATGTATAAAATAAAGTGCACAAAACTTATAATCTTACAAATTGATAAAATATTACCTTTGTTTTTATCTAATACCATTCAGGTCTATACATTGAACATTTCTGTTTCTACAAAAGATTTCCACAGGCACTATAGACTAGCTGATGTAAACAATAGATATTTATTACCTCACAGATCTGGAGGCTAGACGTCCAAAATCAAGGTTGGCAGGTGTGTTTCCTTCTGTGGGCTGTGGGAAAAAGTTCTCTGTTCCAGGCTCCTTTCCTTTGCTTGTGGAAAGCCATCTTCTCTCTATCTTTATATAATCTTCCCACCCCGCATGTCTCTGTTCAAATTTCCTTTTTAATGAGAACACCGGACATGTTAGATTAAGGCTCATCCTAATGACCTCATTTTAACTTGTTTACTTCAGTAAAGACTCTATCTTCAGTCCTGGCTGGGTAGCTCAATTGGTTAGAGCACCATCCTGATACACCAAGGTTGTTGGTTCAATCCCCGGTTAGGGCACATATAAGAATCAATCAATGAATGCATAAATAAGTAGAACAACAAAATGATGTTTCTCTCTCTCATCCTTCCTCTCTTTCTCTAAAGTCAGTTAAAGTATTTTGGCCCTGGCTTGTGCTCAGTGATCAGGGCATTGGCCTTGTGTATGGATGTCTCAGATTTGATTCCAGGTCAGGGCACCCAAGAGAAGTGACCATCTGCTTCTCTTCCCACCCCGGCCTCTCCTCCTTCTCTCCCTCATCCCCTCCTGCAGCCAGTGGCTCAATTGGTTCAAGCCTGGTCCTGAGCACTGAGGATAGCTCAGTTGGTCCAACTGTGTCAGCTTCAGGTGTTAAAAATAGCTTGGTATTTGAGCATTGGCCCAGATGGGGTTTCCAGGTGGATCTAGTCAGGGCACATACAGGAGTCTGCCTCGCTATCTCCCTTGCTCTCAACAAAATAAAATAAATAAAATAAAATAAAATAAATAAAATCACTTAAAATATTTTAAAAACCTTATGTACAAATAAAATCAGATTCTGAGGTAGTAAGGATTAGAATTCCAACATATGAATTTGAAAGGTACACAATTAAATCCATAACCCTCAGTGATGAGAGAAAAATTTTTCCTGCTACAGAGAATTTCTTATATTCACCAAGCTTAAGTGGAAATGTTAGAGAACATGGAGTTCTGCCTCTTGATCAGTGAGTATAGATAATTATAGCCATATTTTGTTCTTTTTGTTAAATGGGAATAAAAGAAAGTTGAAATAGGGGGTGGGAGTAAAGAAAAAATTTCTAGAGGTACTGTATGTTCTTTTTTTTTACTTAAAAAATGTTATTAATTTTAATTTATTGTGTTAACATGGATTCAAGTGTCCCACTCAATATAACTCCTCATTGCCCCATTCCCTTGTTCCCCATTACCCCCCTAGAAGTACTGTATCTTAACCTTAAAAATTTACCTTGGTAGTCTAAAGACAGTCTTATATATATTTTTCTCCTCTTAAGAATTATTGGTGGGCTTGACCTTTGGTGGCACAGTGGATAAAACATTGACTTGGAATGCTGAAGTCACTGGTTTGAAACCCTAGGTTTGCCTGGTCAAGACACATCTTTCTGTCTCTGACTTTCTAAAATGAATAAATAAAATCTTTAAAAGCAAAAAAAAAATTATAAGTAAAGTTAAGGCTGCACAACCCAATTCCTTGAACAGTGAAGAAGGAAGAAGTGAACACACCCTGTTCCCACCTTATCTTTGAAAAAAATGAGTACATCATCTGGTGTTGACAGTCTTATAACTAGGACCCATGGTATTTTATTTGAAGTTTAAAGAACAATGTGACCAATAAAATGGCTTCTTGTCCATAACTGTGAACAGAAAGGTTAGTATGCTGATCCTGTACCAAGTCGCCCTGGAAGACAGCACTGTGTATTACGGCACTGTGAGAGACTCACAGTGGGGCCGACTCAGTCAAGTCTATCTCTCTTGTGGGGAAGGGGAAGTAATCTCTATTCAAAGAGGGCACTACCCAGAAAATGTAAACCTAATGCAATAAGGTAAAAAAAAATAAAAAGAAGGAAAGGAAAGATATAAGGAAAAAGTATATGATATCTGTAGTCCAGTTTCATTCTTTTGCATGTGGCTTTCCAGTTTTCCCAGCACCATTTAATGAAGAGGGTTTCTTTTCTCCATTGTGTGTTTTTGGCCCCTTTATTAAAGATTATTTGACTATATATATGTGGTTTTATTTCTGGAGTTTCTATTCTGTTCCATTGGTCTGAGTGTCTATTTTTCTGCCAATACCATGCTATTTTGATTGTCGTGGCCCTATAGTATAGTTTGAAGTCAGGTATTGTAATGCCCCCAGCTTCATTCTTTTTCTTTAGGATTGCTTTGGCTATTTGGGGTTTTTTATACTTCCATATAAATCTGATGATTTTTTGCTCCATTTCTTTAAAAAATGTCATTGAAATTTTGATGGGAATTGCAGTAAATTTGTATATTGCTTTGGGTAATATGACCATCTTGATTATATTTATTCTTCCTAACCAAGAACAAGGTATATTCTTCCATCTCATTATATCTTTTTCGATTTCCCTTAACAATGATTTATAGTTTTCATTATATAAGTCCTTTACATTCTTTGTTATGTTTATTCCTAAGTATTTTATTTTTTTTGTTGCAATCGTGAAGGGGATTATTCTTTTGAGTTCGTTCTCAATTGTTTCATTGTTAGCATGTAGAAAGGCTATTGACTTCTGTATGTTAATTTTGTATCCTGCGACTTTACTGTATTGGCTTATTGTTTCTAGTAGTCTTTTTGTGAATTCTTTGGGGTTTTCGATGTATAGGATCATATCATCTGCAAAAAGTGATACCTTTACTTCTTCTTTTCCGATATGGATGCCTTTTATTTCTTTGTCTTGTCTGATTGCTCTGGCTAGAACCTCTAGTACCACATTAAATAAGAGTGGAGAGAGTGGACAACCCTGTCTTGTTCCTGATTTAAGGGGGGAAAGCCTTCAGTTTAGTGCCATTTAATATGATGTTAGCTGATGGTTTATTATATATGGCCTTTATCATGTTGAGATATTTTCCTTCTATACCCATTTTGTTGAGAGTCTTAAACATAAAATTGTGTTGTATTTTATCGAAAGCCTTTTCTGCGTCTATTGATAAGATCATGTGGTTTTTGTTCTTTGTTTTGTTGATATGGTGTATTACATTAACCGTTTTACGTATGTTGAACCATCTTTGAGATTCTGGGATGAATCCCACTTGATCATGATGTATTATTTTTTTAATATGTTGTTGTATTCTATTTGCTAGTATTTTGTTTAGTATTTTAGCATCTGTATTCATTAGAGATATTGGTCTGTAGTTTTCTTTTTTTGTGCCATCCTTACCTGGTTTTGGTATGAGGGTTATGTTGGCCTCATAAAATGTGTGTGGAAGTATTGCTTCTTCTTCAATTTTTTGGAAGACTTTGAGTAGAATAGGAACCAAGTCTTCTTTGAATGTTTGATAAAATTCACTGGTATAGCCATCAGGGCCTGGACTTTTATTTTTGGGGAGGTCTTTAATGTTTTTTTTCTATTTCTTCTCTACTAATAGGTCTGTTTAGGCTTTCTGCTTCTTCTTGACTCAGTCTAGGAAGGTTGTATTGTTCTAGAAATTTATCCATTTCTTCAAGATTGTTGAATTTAGTGGCATAAAGTTTTTCATAGTATTCTACAATAATTCTTTGTATATCTACGGTGTCCGTGGTGATTTCTCCTCTTTCATTTTGGATTTTGTTTATATGAGTTCTTTCTCTTTTTTACTTGGTAAGTCTTGCCAAGGGTTTGTCAATTTTGTTGATCTTTTCAAAGAACCAGCTCTTTGTTCTATTAATTTTTTCTATAGTTTTTCTGTTCTCTAATTCATTTATTTCTGCTCTGATTTTTATTATCTCCTTTCTTCGGCTGGTTTTGGGTTCTCTTTGTTCTTCTTTTTCTAGTTCCTTAAGGTGTGAAGTTAAGTGGTTCACTTGGGCTCTCTCTTGTTTGTTCATATATGCCTGAAGTGATATGAACTTTCCTCTTATCACTGCTTTTGCTGCATCCCATAGATTCTGATATGTCGTATTGTCATTTTCATTTGTCTCTATATATCTTTTGATCTCTGCACTTATTTCTTCTTTGACTCATTCATTTTTTAAAAGTATGTTGTTTAGTTTCCACATTTTTGTGGGATTTTTTTCCTCTTTTTTGCAGTTGAATTCTAGTTTCAAGGCTTTATGATCAGAAAATATGCTTGGTACAACTTCGATTTTTCTGAATTTGCTGATGTTGTTTTTTGTGGCCCAACATATGGTCAATTCTTGAGAATGATCCATGTACACTGGAGAAAAATGTATATTCAGTCACTTTGGGATGAAATGTCCTGTAGATGTCTATAACATCCAGGTGCTCTAGTGTTTTGTTTAAGGCCACTATATCTTTGTTGATTCTATGTTTGGATGACTGATCTAGAGCCGTCAGCGGTGTATTGAGGTCTCCAAGTATGATTGTATTTTTGTCAGTTTTTGTTTTAAGGTCAATAAGTAGCTGTCATATATTTTGGTGCTCCTTGGTTTGGTGCATATATATTAAGAATTGTTACATCTTCTTGATTCAGTGTCCCCTTATCCATTATGAAATGGCCATTTTTGTCTCTGAGTACTTTTGCTGTCTTGTAGTCAGCATTATCAGATATGAGTATTGCTACACCTGCTTTTTTTTGGATGTTATTTACCTGGAGTATTGTTTTCCAGCCTTCCACTTTGAATTTGTTTCTATCCTTGTTACTTAGATGAGTTTCCTGTAGGCAGCATACAGTTGGATTTTCTTTTTTAATCCATTCTGCTACTCTGTGCCTTTTTATTGGTGAGTTTAATTCGTTTACATTTAGTGTAATTATTGACACTTGTGAGTTCCCTATTGCCATTTTATATCTTGCTTTCTGTTAGTTTTGTGTCTTGTTTGATCCTTCTCTTTTGTTTTTCTATCTTTTGTTTTTATTTGGTTGTATTCCATACATCTTTCCTCTGTTGCTATCTTTTTTATCTCATGTGCTTCTGTGGTGGTTTTTTCAATGGTGATTACCTTTAAGTAATGAAAAGGGTTCCTACCCTGTTTATTGTAGCATACTATTTTGTGAGTACTTTTGCATTCCATCGTTCTTTGCTACTGTTAATCTCCATCCTCTCCCTCCCTTTCTTTTTGTTGTTGTCACAGTTTAAATTTGGTTTTATTGTGTTCTTCTTGGAGCTTTTACTTGTGGCTTTGTTTTTTTTTGTTCTTTGTATCTGATTTGAGAACCCCCTTTCGTAATTCCTGGAGTGGGTGTTCTCTGATGATAAATTCCTTCATCTTTTCTGTATCTGTGAATGTTTTTATTTCTCCTTCATATTTGAAGGATAGCTTTGATAGGTATAGTATTCATGGCAGAAAGTTCCTTTCTTTCAGAACTTTAAATATTGGGGTCCACTCTCTTCTAGCTTGTAGAGTTTCTCCTGAGAAATCTGATGATAATCTAATGGGCCTTCCTTTATATGTTTTATTCTTTTCCCTGGCTGCCTTGAGAATTTTTTCTTTGATGTTGGCTTGTGCCAATTTCATTATGATGTGCCTTGGAGTAGGTTTGTTGCGGTTAAGAAAACTCGGAGTTCTGTTTGCTTCTAGAATTTGAGGCTTTAGTTCTTTCCACAGGCTTGGGAAGTTCTCATCTATTATTTGTTTGAGTATGTTTTCCATTCCATTTTCTCTCTCTTCTCCCTCTGATATACCTATTATTCTTATGTTATTCTTTTTGATGGAGTCAGATAATTCTTGTAGGGCTATCTCATTTTTTTTAATTTTTGAGTCTCTTTCTTCTTCTCTCTGTTGTGCCTCAAGTTGCTTGTCTTCTATTTCACTAATCCTCTCTTCTATCTGGCCTGTTCTATTAGCTAAGCTTGTTACCTCATTTTTCAGCTCGTGAATTGAGTTTTTCTTCTGTGTTTGATTTGTTTTTTATAGTTTCAATTTTCTTGGAAATATATTCTTTGTGTTCATTGAGTTGTTTTCTGAGCTCCATAATTTTCCTTTCTGTGTTTTCTTGTATATCTCGGAGGATTTTTAGAATTTCTATCTTGAATTCTCTGTCATTTAGCTCCAAGGTTTCCAATATATTAAATTTTTTCTCCATAGATTTTTCCTCATCTAGCTGTGTTTCCTCTTTTTCTTTTGTATCCGTGATATTCGATTTTCTCTTCTTTAATGGCATCTGAGGGTGGTTTTGTTGATTGTATTAATGAGATTTAATAAAGAATAAAAAGAGAAAAAAATGAAAAATCAGAAATTTTTAAAAAAATTAATAATGAAATAAAAAAATAAAATAAAATATAAATTTAAAAAAAGGAAATTATTCCCCCCTCCTCCTTTTTTCCTCTCCTCTTCTCTCCCCTCTTTCTTGAGAAAATCTTGTGATGAACTGTGAATTATATTATATTAAACGGAACAAACAATGCCTGTAATGGAGAGCCTGAATTGGGGAAAAGTAATAAAGGGGGGAAAAAAGAAATAAAAAGGGGTATGGACCCACAAAAAGCAAATAAGGAAAAAAATTTGGGTCAAGAATAAAATGGTTTGCTTTTAGGTGTTGGTTGACTAAGAGTTATTATGAGAGGAATAAGAGGGAAACAGGAAAATGGGGGGACAAATTAAAAAATTACTATTGTATTTAGTAGATCAAGAACTAGATAAAATGGAGAGCCAGGGATGGGAGCACTGCTAGTGAGTTAAAAAGGTGATGTAAAAAAACCCCAAAATGCCACAAACGTAAGTTTGAGTCCCAGAGAAGATAATTTGTTTGTTATTGAGGTTTGAATGAGAGGAAATGTAAAGGAGAAAGGAAGAAACTAATATAGAGGGAGAAAAGAAAGAGAGAGAGAGAGAGAAAAAAAGAGGGAACCACTAAAAGAAGGAAAAAGAAAAAAGAGGAGAGAGAGAGAGTTAAGGGTTTTGGAGTGCAACCCTCATAGAGAGAAAGGAAGAGGAAAGAAAGGATAATGGGAGATGTAACACTTATGGTTAGTGTAGTTCAGGGAGAGGAGAGAGTAAGATCAGCAGAGAGTTAAACGACCAAAGTGGAGGAGGAAAAAAAATTATCAAGAATGAAGATAAGAGAAACTAACGAACAAATATAATAAAATGGGATAGGTTATAAAGTCTGCAGATTATTCTTGATTTTGAGAGGTTATCTTCTTGCTTTTTCTTTTCTCTCCCTCTTCCTGGTCGGTGACTCTGTACCCCTGGTTCTGCCCCTTTGGCACGCTGAGGTAGAGGTTTGCAGTTGATAAGTCTCTATGGCAATGTCATGTATTGTGCTTTAGTCCCGTTGGCAGTCGAGGCTCATTAGCATTTATAGGCTCTGCCAGTGCGAGAGTCTGTGTTCCTGGAGCCTCCCTCCTAGTCTTTCCTTCCTCAATTAGTAGGCTGATAATCCAGCTATGGGGTTCCTGCTGCCTCTACCTGGATAGTAAGAGGCTCAAAGAGCTGGCAACTCCCTACTCTATTCCCACTCAGCACAGGGCTCTGGGTAAGGCTCAGTCAGTCAGAGCTGCTAGTATAATCAGGTGGGGCTTCCGCCCACTCAAAGACCTCTGGCTCTGCCACTCTGTCTGGTAACACAGGCGGGTGCCCACTCCCAGGGCACTTGGAGGAAACTCTTTCTCACTGTCTATGCATGCAGACCAGGATATCAGGCCAACAGTCTCACACTCTGAGTGAAACCCCCACCCGCACGGAAAAATTCCAGCGTTGGAATTGGCTCACTCTGTCCCCATGCGCGGCTTTTGCAAGGCGCTGGGACGGCCTGAGATTCTGCTTTTGGCCCACACAAAGGCCCCTGACTCTGCCCCTCTGTGGGATAACATGGGCGCGCACTGCCGAGGCACTCGGAGGAATGTCTCACTCACTATCTGCGCGCACAAACCAGGATATCAGGCAAGCAGTTTCACCCTCTGAGTGAAACCCCCACCCGCACGGAAAAGTTCCAGTATTGGAATTAGTTCTCACTCCCTCCCCATGCGCAGCTTTCCCAGGGCGCTGGGGCGGTCCAGAGATTCCGCTTTCAGCCCACACAAAGGCCTCTGACTTTGCCTCTCTGTGGGATAACATGGGCGCCCACTCCCGGGGTTTGGAAGGAATCTCTCGCCCACTATCTGCGCGCACTGACCAGGAGATCGGGGAAAATGGCTGCCCCACTTCTCTTTCTTTGTCTGGGTTTGGCGCGAGAGTTAGCTTGTATTGCCCGGGTTGCTACAGGAACAGTTTTTCCTCAGCTTGGATCTCCGTGCCACAGCCTGGTTCAGCCGTTTGTGCCCCAGCCTGCATCTATTCACCCTCTTTGCCCGCCTTAGTTTCTATATTCTCAGTTCCCAGTGAAAGCTACCCTGTTTAGGTTAGTGAGGAAGGCGGAGCATTTCTTACTCCCTATTTCCTTCGGGGTTTGATTATATATTTAGTCAATTTTTCCCTCGACCATACCTTCAGGTGTATTGCGAAACATCTGGGGGCTCCAAGGATAGGTTTTTCTGTTTCTGGTTGAAGATCTTGTTGAGTTTTGGGGGAGATTTATCGGTATCACTTCCTACCCCGCCATTACTGTGACGTCATCTCCCCAGTATATGATATCAAAAACTGGACCAGGAAAAGAAAAAAGTAGGGGAAAGAGGAGGCTGGATATAAATTCTATCTCCAATGTAACATTTATATCCTTGCCTAAGGTCTAATGTGAAGCTTATAAATTTAACATTATTCCTCTGAGCAATGTATGGGTTTTCTCAAATTTTTCAACTATAGCACATGCATTTGAGAAATAAGTGAATCTTGAATGTTTGCTAGAAAGGGGAAATTATATTAATATTTATTATTTTGATTTTTCCTTAGTTTTCTATATAGCCATTACTTCTTTATTTTTATAATTAAGCATGTTGTCAGCTAATATTTAATTGTTTGAAGTATTGAAGCAGTTTTAATCATTTAGAATAAAAAGTAACACTTACTTATTTGTTCTTTATGAGTCCCCAATTATTATTTATTTTTATTTTTTTTACTTTTTGGCGAGAGAGAGAGAGAGAGAGAGAGAGAGACGAACAGATAAGAACAAGCAGACAGGAAGAGAGAGAAATGAGAAGCATCAATTCTTCGTTGCAACACCTTAGTTTTTCCTTGATTACTTTCTCATATGTGCCTTGACTGGGGGGTTACAGCAGAGCCAGTGACCCCTTGTTCAAACCAATGACCTTGGGCTCAAGCCAGCAACCATGGGGTCATGTCTATGATCCCACACTCAAGCCAGTGACCCCATGCTCAAGCTGGTGAGCCCACCTCAAGCCGGAGATGAGCCCATGCTCAAGCCGGTTACCTCAGGGTTTTGAACCTGGGTCCTCCGTGTCCCAGTCCAGTGCTCTATCTATTGTGCTACCACCTGGTCAGGCAGTCCTCAGTTACTGTTTAAGTTTTAGTGAGCATATTTCAACAGTTTTGATTTATTTACATTTATATACATATTAAACATACTGTTTAAAAATAATTTTTATTTATATGTAAAGAACTTTGAGTTCGTTGAATAAGTCAGAAAAGTTTTTGCAAATCAGAAATTTTTTTTTACAACTGCATAGTATACCATAATATAGTTCTACCATAATGTATTAAATATTTGTATTGAACATTTTTATTTTTTCAGTTGTTTCCTGTTGCATACAATGTAAAACTTTATACATATTTGAGGATATCTCTTAAGAAAGACAAGTGAAAAAAATTCCAGACAAGTGGAATTTTTGACATCCAATGATATATAAACAATAGTTGTTAATCTTTATTGGTTTATAATCCAGCTATTAGGTACAAAAGTGCCAATTTCTTGATATTATCACACACACTGAACATTAATGTTATGATTTTATAGTCTTTGCAATCTGTGGATGAAAAATAATATAAAGGAACTTTTCAAGAATGTGTAAATTAAGGGACATCAGTCATTAAAGAATAAAGTGGGAAGAGGAGGGAGAAGAAGAAATTTGTATTTCTTTTTTTCTAATATAAGGATTTATGCTATACATTTCTCTATGCACTGATTTAGCTACATTCTAGAAATTTGATATTTTAAAATGAAATCTAATGAACAAAGTAAACTAAGGAACAGAATAGAGACAGAGGCAGGGTCACAGGGAGCAGAGGGACAGCTGTCAGAGAGAAGGGGGATGAGAGGATGGGATCAGAGAAGGTGAAGGGATTAATGAAATTATACATACATAACACATAGATACAGATAACAGGACAGCAAATCCCAGAGGGGAGGAGGGAGGGAGTTAGGGGGAGGGGGGTAAGGGGGGTATAAATAGGGAAACGGGAGTTGGCAGTGAGGGTGTTATATTCAGTGGGACCCTTGAATCCATGTAAACACAAAAAATTAAAATTAATAAAAATGAAAAAAAATTGTTTTCATTCAGAAGAGATGAACATTTCTCTGGCAATGCTTCGTCCCTAGATGGCAGTGCTCCCATTTCTGTTTCCCACCATGCAGATCAGTGTGCTTTTGTGTGTGTCTTGTCTCTGATTGGCTGGGCTGACTATGTGTTTCCTGTAGAAATGTTTGAACATGTGAGATAGCATAGCAGATCATTTATCTTGTGACTCTTGTCAGTACCACAGACATAAGAACAGTTCTCAGTGAGTGTAAGTGACAGAAAGAATGGACACATTCTTGAGCCTGCTCATCTTTTGGCTGCAACTAGGCTGTGAGTTAGAGAGATCTGGAAATGGGCAAAAACAGGCAGACCCCAGGACATTTCTCCCTAAGGAGAAAAGAGAAATACAGGGAGCTATAATTGTGTAATTTTCTGGGAGTTACTGTGCAGATTAGAAAACTAAATTTAAAAGTAATTTCCAAGGAATAATCAGCCACTACTAACCAGCCCCTCCATATTCTTTTTCAAAACAGGGGTGAGCAGTAAACAGGAGGTGAATCAGAGTCCTGAAGCTGTGACTACCCAAGAGAGAGATAGTTTGTTTCTCAACTGCAGTTATACTGATAGCAATATTTACTTCCTTCAGTGGTTTAGGCAGGACCCTGGAAAAGGGCTCACATCTCTTTTGTTAATTCAGTCAAATCGGAGAGAGGAAACAAGTGGAAGAATTAAAGCCTCGTTGGATAAAACATCAAGACATAGTGCTTTGCACATTGCAACTTCTCAGCCAGGGGACTCGGCCATCTACCTCTGTGCTGTAAGGCACAGTGCACAGTGAGCACCTGTCACCAACACCCAAACCCTGTGGCTGAGGCTCCAACCACATGTACTTTCTTGAAGCTGAGAAACTGTTCTCCATTAAGGGGTTTTCAAAATTAACTGTCTCTTCATATTGAAGCAATTAAATATACAGAACTTGATACAATGGACTAAACTAAAATTGCAAATTCTTTGATCTTGAGATTTTTTATCAAGATCAAATTAAGCAATTGCTTTATTTTGATTAATTCATGTCATACAGTTTATTCTTTTAAAGTGAACAATTAAGTGGCATCTAGTACATTCACAATGTTGAGCAACCACCATCTTTATCTAGTTTTAAAACCACCCTGAAGGGAAACCACGTACCAATTGAGCAGTTATTCATCATTCTCCCCTCCCCTAACCCTGGTAACCATCAACTTCTGTCTCTATAAATTATCTATTCTGCATCTTTCATAAATCATACAGTAAAACAATAGCCCCTCCCAAACAGGAATGTAATCCAATCCTCCACTTGGAATAAACTGCCCTGCTCTGAGTGGCTGCCCAGTGTTACTTTTAACAATAAAAGTAGCAAACTAAAAAAACAAAATTTACAAACTCATTTTCCCAACAGCAGACTATTCTAGTTCACATGAGGACCTCAATTTTCCCAGAGACATAGTAACCCCGTAATCCCCTGTGAACCCTTACTTACAATTCTTGACCATTGTTGGGCAGATAAAATATATGATGCTCACTTTGTTAAAGATGGTGTTGCCCACATGGAAGCCCGTGGCCCAGTTGATAATATTAGTTGCCCTTCTTGCTTGGGATGGACGTGATTATATTAATGTGTGTTGGGGGTGGGCTGTGGGCAGGCAGGATCCTTGTACCCTGGGGCTTGGTTTTAGGACTAAGCCTTTCCCACCCTTTTTGATGTGGGGTGGTGCACTCTCATGAGGAATCCCATTATGCCTCAGATAAGTGACTTTGTATCAGAGACTTACTTGTTTGTATATTGGATTAAAGGTTTTGATTTCTACACTATAAAGTGGGGCAGACTAGGAGCTTGCTCTCTCTCAGTTCTCGAGATTAGCATTAGAGAGGAGAGCAGAGTAAGGCCACGTGGAGGAGAAGAGAAGTAGCCAATATGGTGGAGTGCTGAAGGAGAAGCCAGTTTGTGCAGTTTGTGCAGAGAGAAGGAGATGGGAAACAGAGATGAATAAGGCTGGTGAGGTTATAAACATTTGATTCTAGGAAACTCGGATAAGTCAGTGGCTTTGGGAGCCCTAAATGGAAAGAGAAGTGTTTTCTCATTGTGTGTAATTTTTGCCTGCTGGGTGCAAGCTAGGATTAAAGATGATGGCCCACCAGTTCTTGGCTCCATTGTTTTATTACCATCTGTTTGAATCTAATGCGAACCTGCATGGGCCAGGCAGCTGTGATGGTGGCTGTGGCTACTGGCTTTACAGCCATCATGGCTAAAGCAGTGGGTTTCCCCTGTGAACTTCATGCCTCCTACGTCAGACAACAATTATGTCACAGGACGGTATTGGGGAAGGGTAGGGAAAATTTGGAGGGGACCCAACACTTCCTTTGGCCCTGTGGGAGAGAGTTGGAACCCTCTCCTAGTGTCAGTCTCATTCATTCCACACTCATTGTTTTTCATACAACTTCTCACACACCAGTTGGGGTGACAAGTCACTACTCCTAACCTATGGAAGGCCTATGTGACTTTCAAGTCTTAGAGACAGGAAGGAGAGAGGCAGCTGGAGAGTTTGCCCTGATAATCTCATCACCCATAATCCTATCACACATGATCCCATCACTCATTCTCCTTCCTGGAGCTGCAACTCATTTCAAGGAACTGATAACCAGCAAGGTCCATACCCATGGTTTGTTATTTTCCAAACATTTCCATCTGGCTCTGTTCCCTTATCTTTCTCTAAGATTCTTCTAAAGAAAAGTTCTAATCTTTTCTATTTTCCTTCTTAATACTATTCCTACCCCGTATCTTCCAAATGGGTAAAACTTCTTTGGGTCATTATGTGAATATATGAAACTAGTTTCTACTCTATACTTCCTTCAGCATTCTCTTAGGTTTTTAGTTAGTTTTTAGCTTTAAGCAATATAATATTTCTATGAATTTTGCTAGTTTTATAATTTATGGGCTTTAGAACAGTTTTCTCAGAGTTGCCTTTCAGAAGTGACATCCATCTGCTGAGTCTACCTTGGGATATTCACTCTCCATAGCATAAGCCAGTAAGTATACACTCCTGACTAGGTTTTCTCCAGATCAGATGTAGTTGAGGGTTTATACTTGTAAAGCCAGTAGGCATGGCCACCATCACAGCCACCTGGCCTGTGCAGGTTCAGGTTTGATTAGGACAGATGGTGTTGGGGAGATAAAATATATTATGCTCATTTTGTTAAAGATGGCACTGCCCACATGGAAGCCCGTGGCCCAGGTGATAATATTAATTGCCCTTCTTGCTTGGGATGGGCATGATTATATTAATGTGTATTGGGGGTGGGCTGTGGGCAGGCAGAATCCTTGTAGCCTGGGGCTTGGTTTTAGGACTAAGCCTTTCCCACCCTTTTTGATGTGAGGTGGTGCACTTTCATGAGGAATCACATTATGCCTCAGATAAGTGACTTTGTATCAGAGACTTCCTTGTTTGTATATTGGATTAAATGTTTTGATTTCTACACTATTAGGTGGAGCAGACCTGGAGCTTGCTCTCTCTTGGTTCCTGCAATTAGCATTAGAGACAGAGCAGAGTAAGGCCATGTGGAGGAGAGGAGAAGTAACCAAGATGGCAGAGTGCTGAAGGAGAAGCCAGTTTGTGCAGAGAGAAAGAGATGGGAAACAGTGGTGAATAAGGTTGGAGAGGTTAGAAACCTTTGATTCTAGGAAACTCTGATAAGTCAGTGGCTTTGTGAGCACTGAATGAGTGGGTTTTGAAGCCCAGTGTGTGTTTTACTTGCCCACCGGGTGCAAGCTAGGATTAAAGCTAATGAATGGCCCACCAGTTCTTGGCTCCATTGCTTCATTACCATTTGTCCCAATCTAATGTGAACCTGCACAGGCTAGGCAGCTGTGATGGTTGCTGTGGTTACTGGCTTTATAGATGGTAATGAAACAATGGAGCCAAGAACTGGTAGGCCATTACCTTTAATCCTAGCTTGCACCTGGTGGGCAAGAAATACACACAGTGGGAAAATACTTCCCTTTCCATTCAGGGCTCCCAAAGCCATTGACTTATCCGAGTTTCCTAGGATCAAAGGTTTGTACCTCACCAGCCTTATTCATCTCTGTTCCCATCTCCTTCTCTCTGCACAAACTCTGCACAAACTGGCTTCTCCTTCAGCACTCCACCATCTTGGCTGCTTCTCCTCTCCTCCACGTGGTGTTTTTCTGCTCTCCCCTCTAAAGCTAATCTCAGGAACCGAGAGAGAGCAAACTTCCAGTTTGCCCCATTTTATAGTGTAGAAATCAAAAACTTTTAATCCAATATACAAATAAGGAAGTCTCTGATACAAAGTCACTTATTGAGGCATATATGGGATTTCTCATAAGAGTTCCCTACCCCCTTGTAAAGCCAGAAGCCAGGGCCAGGGCCACTATCACAGCAGCCTGGCCCATGCAGGTTCGCATTGGATTTGGACAGTTGGTAAAGAAACAACGGAGCCACAAACTGGTGGGCCATAGTCTTTAATTCTAGCTTGCACCCGGCGGGCAAGTAAAACATACACTGGGCTCCAAAACACACTTACATTCAGTGCTCACAAAGCCACTGACTTATCCGAGTTTCCTAGAATCAAAGGTTTCTAGCTCATCAGCCTTATTCTCCTCAGTTCCCCATCTCCTTCCTTCTCCAGCGTCAAACTGCACAAACTGACCTCTCACTCAACACTCATCCATCTTGGCTGCTTCTCCTGGCCACATGGCCTCTTTCTGCTCTCTGCTCTGTTCCCTCTGCTCTCTCATGCTAATCATCCAGGAACCAAGAGCCCAAGCTCCCGCTCTGTCCCCATTTTATAGTGTAGAAATCCAAACCCTTAATCCAATATACAAAACAGGGAATTCTCTAATACAAAGTCACTTCTCTGAGGCATGATTGGATTGTACCGCCCTACATCAAAAAGGGTAGGAAAGGCTTAATCCCAAAACCAAGCCCCAGGCTACAAGGATTCTGCCTGCCTTTAGCCCACCCCCAACACATATTAATATCACCTGGGCTACGGCCTCCTCGTGTCATCTTTAACAAAGTGAGCATAATACATTTTATCTGCCCAACACCCCTATCATGCAACAGTCAAGGGTGGGAAAAGCTTAGTCTTTAAAACTAAACCTTAGGCTATATGATCCTGCCCGCTTACAGCCTGTCCCCCACACCCAATGCAAACCATAAGCGAGCAAACTGATATATTTATAAACTTATTTGACCAACAATACTGACCTGCCAGTTGCCAAAAGAAGCTGAAAGGAGGCTTTCTCTATTCCTTAGTGAACCAACCTCCTGCAGCTTCAACCTAACAGAGATCAAAGAGGTGCTCCTGCTAGTCTCAAGGAAGCAAACTGCCACTAGTTCTATAGCTACAAGGAAATGAAATCTGCCAACAACCACATGAGTTTGGAAGAAGACCTTCACTCCTCAGACACATAGCAGTCTTAGCTGACCCCTTCATTGCAGCCTTGTGAGATTCAGCTCAGCTGTGTCCAGACTTCTTACCTACAGAAACTGGGATAAGTGGGTGCTGTTGTAAGTCACAGAGTTCATGGTAACTTGTTACACAGCAATAGAAAACTAATACAGACTTAATAAATTGGACAACATGTAAAAATAAGGTCTGAAGATATCCTATCTTTCTTTTCATTATTTTGTTTTATTTGATTCATTTCTTACAACATTTATAAGTCTTGGTTATTTCAGGAGAGTGCCATCCTTACATGTCATATATTCCAATAGTAGAAATTTATTAAGTGGATAATACATAACTTTAGGTTCTTCATCTTTTTTTTCTTTTTCAGGGAGAGAGAGTCAGAGAGAAGGACAGATAGGAACAGAGAGAGAGATGAGAAGCATCAATCATCAGTTTTTCATTTTGACACCTAGTTGTTCATTGACTGCTTTCTCATATATGCCTTGACCGCGGGCCTTCAGCAGACTGAGTAACCAATGACCTTGGGTCCAAGCTGGCGAGCCTCTTGCTCAAACCAGATGAGCCCACGCTCAAGCTGGTAACCTTGGGGTCCCAAACCCGGGTTCTTCCTCATCCCAGTCCGACACTCTATCCACTGCACCACTGCCTGGTCAGGTGACTTTAGGTTTTGTAAAGCCAGTAGCCAGGGCCACCATCACAGCAGCCTGGCCCATGCAGGTTCGCATTGGATTCGGACAGTCGGCAAAGAAACAACGGAGCCAAAAACTGGTGGGCCGTAGTCTTTAATTCTAGCTTGCACCTGGCAGGCAAGCAAAAAACACACACTGGGCTCCAAAACCCACTCACATTCAGTGCTCACAAAGCTACTGACTTATCCGAGTTTCCTAGAATCAAAGGTTTCTAGCTGACCAGATTTATTCACCTCTGTTCCCCATCTCCTTCCTTCTCCCTGCACAAACTGGTTTCTCACTCAACACTCTGCCATCTTGGCTGCTTCTCCTGGCCTCCTCCACATGGCCTTTCTCTGCTCTCTGCTCTCTCCTCTCTGCTAATCTCAGGAACCAAGAGCCCAAGCTCCTATTCTGCCCCTATTTTATAGTGTAGAAATCCAAACCTTTAATCCAATATACAAAATAGGGAAGTCTCTAATACAAAGTTACTTCTCTGAGGCATGATTGGATTGTACCACCCCACATCAAAAAGGGTGGGAAAGGCTTAATCCCAAAACCAAGCCCCAGGCTACAATGATTCTGCCTGCCCACAGCCTGCCCCCAACACACATTAATATCAATCACCTGGGTGACAGCTTTCACGTGGGCAGTGCCATCTTTAACAAAGTGAGCATAATATATTTTATCTGCCCAACAGGTTCTTATTACTTTGTATGACTGAAGTGAATCATATAATTAACTCATTGGTTAATAAAGATCCTTTGGTTCAAACAGGACCTGTTATTTAGATTTAAAATGTGGATATTCTTGGTATGATCTTCCCCAGGCTGTAATTAGCATAGATAAGGGAGAAGGCCTCTCCTTTTACTGCTCACACTCAACTGCATCCAAGATTGTCAGAAAATGTCCCTAAAGTAATAGAATAGTGACCTTTCATTTTCCCTTTCACTCCACCACTTTCCAACCCATTCTCAGCAGGGGTGAGGCTGGAGGGTGGGGCTTCCTGTCAACTGACTGAGCAGGGTTTGCTGAGTGCAGCTGATTGGTTACAGTTCAGAAACATTTCCAAACCAAACCAGTACCACTCCCCATCCCAGGGTGAAAATGTCCGGAGCAACACAACCTAGAATCATGAAGAGGCTATTGGGCACTGTACTGGGGCTCTTGTGCTCCCATGTTTGCTGTGAGCTGGGGCTGTCCCAGACGGGAGTCTGAAAGGAGTACTGCTGAAAATATACTGGGCGCATATGATTTGGGCCTGCTATGCCCCGTGTCAGCCATTAGCGCCTGGCACATTTAACAAATTTCCTCCTTCAATAAAACTCTTCAAAATTCATCTGGACTGGGTGTCTCTATGTGGACTCAATGAAGTGAAGTACAGTGCCTTTCAGAATCTGGGGTACGGTTCTTTATAACAATAGTTTTATTCAACTTTTCTTGTTTCTTGTTGATATTCTGCCTATTATTATTATTATTATTATTATTATTGAAAGTGAGATATCAAAGTCTCCCATTACTATTGTTGAATATTTATTTCTCCCTTTAATTCTGTTCATTTTTGCTTTATGCATTTTGGTGTCTCATGTTGCATACCTAAATGTTTTATAATCTCTTCCTGATAGGTTCCTTTTACCATTATAAAATATTCTTGTTTTGTCTAGTAACATTTTTTTGGTTTAAATTTCATTCTGTCTGATGAAGTATTGCATATCTTTCCCCGTCCTTTTAGTTTTAACCTATTTTTACTTTGAATTGGAAGTGTGTCTCCTAGAAGTGATATATAATTGTATATCATTTTCAAGTCAGTTTGTCTATTTTTTGATAGAATCATCTAATCCAGTGGTAGTCAACCTTTTTATATATACTTACTGCCCACTTGTGTATCTCTGTTAGTAGTAAAATTTTCTAACTGCCCACTGGTTCCACAGTAAAGGTGATTTATAAAGTAGGAAAGTAATTTTACTTTATAAAATTTATAAAGCAGAGTTACAGCAAGTTAAAGCATATAATATGATAATAATTACTTACCAAGTAATTTATGTTGGATTTTTGCCAAGTTTGGCAGAATAAATCTTTATAAAACAACTTGCTATAGTTAAATCTATCTTTTTATTTATATTTTGGTTGCTCCATGTTGGGCAGATAAGATGTATTATGCTCACTTTGTTAAAGAGGCCGTTGCCCAGGTGATATTAATGTGTGTTGAGAATTGTAGCATGAGGCTTGGTTTTGGGATTAAGCCTTTCCCACCCTTTTTGATGAGGGGTGGTACAATCCAATCATGCCTCAGAGAAGTGACTTTGTATTAGAGACTTCCCTATTTTGTATATTGGATTAGAGGTTGTAAAGCTACACTATAAATAGGGGTAGAACGGGAACTTGGCTCTTGGTTCCTGAGATTAGCAAGAGAGAGCAGAGGAGAACAGAGAAAGGCCACGTGGAGGAGGCCAGGAGAAGCAGCCAAGATGGCGGAGTGCTGAGTGAGATGCCAGTTTATGTAGACTTTGTATCTGGGATAAGGAAGGAAATGGGGAACTGAGGAGAATAAGTCTGGTGAGCTAGAAACCTTTGATTCTAGGAAACTCGGATAAGTCAGTGGCTTTGTGAGCACTGAGTGTGACTGGGTTTTGGAGCCCAGTGTGTATTTTTACTTGCCCGCTGGGTGCAAGCTAGATTAAAGACTATGGCCCACCAGTTTTTGGCTCCATGGTTTCTTTACCGACTGTCCGAATCCAATGCGAACCTGCATGTAAATGGTCACGATGGTGCCTCCTGGCTTTACACTCCACTTCTGCCCACCATGAGAGCTGGAATGCCCACTAGTGGGCAGGAGGGACCAGGTTCACTACCACTGATCTAATCCATTCACAGTTAATGTTATTATTGATGTAGTTGGCTTTGTCTTTTTCATCTTAATTTTGTATTCTACATGTCCCATCTCTTTTGTATTTCTCTGTTCTTTCTTTACTGCTTTTTTTAAGCATTAAGTAAACATTTCCTAGCGTAATATTTTAATTCTTTTAATTATTTTTCACTATATATTTCCAGTTATTTTCTTTGTGGTTACTTTAGGGCTTCTGATATGCATCTTAACGTTGTGGATGAAAAAGAGGCCACACACTAAACCTGACAAACTCAGGGAAGGCCTGCATGGCTTGCCTTGCAAACTCAGAGATGTAAAGTAACCAGATAGGATGGAATTAAAACTTTCTAACTAAAGGTGAGTCATGGTGGGTTGATAGGATGGAATTAAAACTTTCTAACTAAAGGTGAGTCATGGTGGGTTGTCATGTCCTACGCTGGTATCTTCTTTGATAAACATCAATCTTTACCTAAGTGACTCTGTCTGCTGTCTTTTTGCATCTACACTAACATATCTTTGGAATGTCAGAGTAATCTCCTTTCACCAAACCCCGCTGAGTGCAATCTCCCACCAGATCATGAGACCACAGAACCCCACATTGTTATTTTTATACTGTTAATTGTTAACTATCTGATACCCACTGATGTTAAACAGGCATATGTCTATCTGTTTGACTTTTCCCAATCCTAGAGATTATCAGACACCCCCCCTCCTTTGCTTTTCTCTGTTTCCCTAATTTAACACCAATAAGTTTTGCTTCCTGGCAATTGTCATTAGTTTGGCTTAAATAAACTCATAAAAATTCTCTATGGGTTTGGACTTTTCTTAATAGACAACTTATTAGCATTACTGGCATCAGGAGTTTTTGGAAACTCCTGAAATGAAAATAAAGAGAATTCTCCACAGAAATAGCATTAAAGCTAGAAGTTTATTAAAAAGCTTGTGCATGGAAGGGAGTTAGCCCTGAAGGAAAGAAAAAAATGCACTGCTCCCCAGCAAAGGCTGGGGAAAAGTTTAAAAGAAGTGGAGGTGGAAAAGATGACATCTAAGGGACATTTAAGAATGGAGGAGTTTCTGGTGGGATTGCCCAGTGGAACCACCATTCTATGAGTGAATTAGGTAAGGGAGAAAGAAGCCCAGTATTCTTAGTCTATCATGCCTATAGGGTAGAACTTTAGCCCTATGAGTGGGCAAAAGGAAGTAAAAGTAGCCCTAAACCTCCTATCTCCTCTTGCTTGCAATAAAGCTTCTGCAAAAACAATGCCAGAGGAGTTCAGAAATGTTGGCAACCTGCCCCTTCCAGGAAGATTCTGTAACTTATAGTAGAAGTCATGGGGAGAGGGAGCCCTGTGTTCTGGGCTGTACTCACACAGAGCAGAGCTTCCATCATGCTGAGATGGTGGTGGGGAGTGAGTTATGGTTCTGATGTGTTGGGCAAACCAATGTGTTTCAAGTTTGTAAGGTGTTTTTTAGGTTTGCTTGCTTGTATTGAGCCAGCACCATGTGTGTATAGTTTGTGGAAGACTGCTGGTGTTTGCCCTCAGGGCAGCAGATTGTAAATTGTGATGGCCTTCCTGCTTGGGAGGAACACTTGTTTGCTATTATTTGCTGGAGAATGTTTTTTTCCCCACCCAGGTGGTTTTGGCTAGAGAGTTCAGGGAGAGAGAGGGAGTGCTGAGAGGTTTGGGAGCCCTGAGATTTTGGCCCTGCATGGGTGGGGAGTGCGAAGGCTGGTGGGAGCCTATGCTGACGGGCTTGGGAGCCCTGGGAGAAAGGGAAGCAGTTGTTCCCTGCCTGTTTGCTCATCCGCGCTTATGAGACTTTAATAAATGGAATGGCCCACCATTTTCTGGCCCCACTGTTCCTTTACTGTCTGCCAGAATCCAATGAGAACCTGCATGGCTATGGTGGCAGCTCCTGGCCTTACATACATAGTACAACATACTCTTTCTGATTGATATCAGAACAAGCCAGAGCTGTGCTACCTGTAGCTATGAAGACAATACACAGAAACAGGGACTGAAATGAATATGTGTCTTTAATTGAATTGCCAGCAAACCCAAGAAGGTAGAGGACTTCAGCTCTCTTGGGCAGATAAAGTTATTTTTTCTCACCCTTATTGATTTTTTTTGTTTTTGTTTTGTTTTTTGTTTTTTGTTTTTTTTTATTTATTTATTTTTAATGGGGTGACATCAGTAAATCAAGATACATATATTCAAAGGTAATATGTCCAGGTTATCTTAAAGTTCAATTATGTTGCATACCCATCACCCAAAGTCAGATTGTCCTGTCACCCTCTATCTAGTTCTCTTTGTGCCCCTCCCCCTCCTCTTTCCCTCTCCCTCTCCCCCCTCCCCCCATAACCACCACACTCTTGTCAATGTCTCTTGGTCTCAGTTTTATGTCCCATCTGCGTATGGAAAAATGCAGTTCCTGGTTTTTTCTGATTTACTTATTTCACTCTGTATAATGTTGTCAAGATCCCACCATTTTGCTATAAATGATCCAATGTCATCATTTCTTATGGCTGAGTAGTATTCCATAGTGTATATGTGCCACATCTTCTTTATCCAGTCATCTATTGATGGGCTTTTTGGTTGTTTCCATGTCCTGGCCACTGTGAACAATGCTGCAATGAACATGGGGCTGCATGTGTCTTTACAAGTCAATGTTTCTGAGTTTTTGGGGTATATACCACCCTTATTGTTAAAGATGGCACTGCCCACGTGGATGGCCATCGCCTAGGTGATAACATTAATTGCCCTTCTTGCTTGGAAAGGGTGTGGTTATGCTAATGTGTGTTGGGGAGGGCTTTCATGCCAAAAGGTTTTAAAAGGAGGAGCTAGAAGGCCATTTGGAGGGAGATCACATTGTTCCAGGGGAAAGAGATCACATTTCAGGGTAGAGTGATCATGTTCTTGTGGAGAGGAACAGAGCAGGGAAGCTACATGGAGGAGGCAGCCAAAATGGCATCATGGGAGAAGGAGAAGCCAGTTCATGGAGGAGAAAGAGATAGGAAACAGAGGTGAATAAGACTGGTGAGGTGGAAGCCTTTGATTCTAGGAAAACTCGGATGAGTCAGTAGCTTTGTGAGTGCTGAATGAGTGGGTTTTGGAGCTCAGTGTGTGTATTTACTCACTTGCTGAGTGTGAGTCTAGAATAAAGGAAAATGAAACACCAGTTTTTGGCTCTGTTGATTCCTTACTGTCTGTTCAAATCAAACCTGAACCTGTGCCGGCCAGGTGGCTTTGATGGCAGCCGCGGTTACTGTTCATACAAGTCTACAGATTGCTTTACCACTCTTGTACTACTGACCCTTTTTTTATAAAGGGAAGTGTGGGGAAAACAGCTGTGTTAGGTTTGCTCGCTGCTTTACTGGCTACAAGCACTTTGTGCAATTTGTTGCATCCACCGGGTACGAGAACAAACATCGGAGACTTTCAGGAGTTTAGATGTTACTTTATTGGCCAGTTTAACCTGTGCAGGGGCGAACTCCCAAGATGTCCGGAGACACCGTGCTCATGAGGAGCTGCAAACGGAAGCCACGCCTGGCGCTTATAGCCAGGTCCTTATATATCCTAAGTGAGCAAGCATTACACAGAAGCAGATGTGGCAGTTTAGCTATTGGCTAGGGAGGTTGCACGCAGCATAGCAACAGGGGCCGGTTTTAGTTTAGTGGCAAATTTCAAACATAAACTTCTGATAAGGGTCTCTGACCTTCTTTGTTCTCAGCCTCACAGGAGCCCTATCAGCACTCCCTGTTCCTTCAATAGTTACACTCTTGGCAGCCCCAGCATATCAGTACTCCCTGAATCTAACACTATTATTGCATGAGCACATGACAGCATGATTGTAAGTGCTTCCCTTCAGGAATAATGAGAGCAGATCACACCCCCACCATGGCATGCAGTTTGTTTCCTGATTCCTTGCCCTCCACTGTGAAAAGCAGGTTTTCCTTTATTTTCTTTTCCTTTTCTTTTTTGGCTTGCCCGCCTTTGTGAGCCCCTATAAATTGGTATGGCTCACTGTTCTCCAGCTCCACAGTTTCTTTACCATCTGCCCAATATGAATTCAATGTGAATCTATGTGGTCACAACCACCAGCCTTACAGGGAGAAAAGGATATGTAAGGGTTTGGAATTTAGGGAAAAGTTAGATAAAAGTTGCAGTCCAGAGATTCTTCTAGCATATTTCTTTATACTAATTTATTTACTCAGTGAGAGGAGTTGAGGCAGAGAGACAGACTCCTGCATGCACCCCAAGCGGGATCCACCCAGCAAGCTCACTAGGGTGTGATGCTCTGCCCATAGGGACAAGCTCTTCTTAATGCCTGATGCAGAGGCCATGGAGCCATTCTTAGTGCCCAAGAGCAACTCACTTCAGTTGAGCCATGGCTGCAGGAGCAGAAGAGAGAGAGAAAGAAGTGAGTGAGAGAGAGAGAGAGAGATGGAGAAGCTTTTCCTGTGTGCTCTGACTGGGAATCAAACCCAAGACATCCACATGCCAGGCTGATGTTCTACCACTGAGCAAATCGGCCCTTCTAACATTTTTTACATCTACAGACCACCAATTCTTTATCTGTGTCTTTGTCAGCAAGTGTTCTATTTTTGGAGCATCAGGGCTTGGTACCATTTTGTTTGTGGATCTCCTGGGCCTGCCTGGAGACAAAGGTGGATTGCTTGCTGCCTCATGAAGTCACATTGGCCCATTTATGTATCTAGCTCTAGGAACAAAGCTTTTTTTTAACTTGCATTAATTATTAATCCTATTGACTATAACTAAAAGTTACTATTACTAAAGCTACATTTCTCACTCTTGAGTTCTCCTTGTCACTATGGAGATTTAGTTCATTTTTTCTGAGTAAATATTTCCCTGTAGATATTTTTTAGTTTGCTATATACAATGTCCAGTCTTAGGAAAATATTCAGAAAATTTATTTATTTTTTATTTTTTTTATTTTTCTGAAGTGAGAAGCAGGGAGGCAGAGAGACAGACTCCCGCATGCAGCTGACTGGGATCCACCGGGCATGCCCACTAGGGGGCGATGCTCTGCCCATCTGGGCTGTTGCTCTGTTGAAACAAGAGCCATTCTAGCACCTGAGGTGGAGGCCATGGAGCCATCCTCAGTGTCCAGGCCAAATTTGCTCCAATGGAGCCTTGGCTGTGGAAGGGGAAGAGTGAGACAGAGAGAAAGGAGAGGGGGATGGGTGGAGAAGCAGATGGTTGCTTCTTCTGTGTGCCTGGTCGGGAATCAGACCCAGCACTTCCACATGCCAGGCTGATGCTCTACTGCTGAGCCAACCAGCCAGGGCCTCAGAAACTTTAATTTTTAAAAAATGATTTTCATCTGTCTGATTGTTTTGCTGGGGAGAATAGCCATAGAACTACTCACACTTCCATTCTGGAATTCACAGCCTCCTGCTCCAGTTATTAGCACTTAGAAGATGCCTAGAGAGAAGATAACCAAAAGATCAGCTTTTCTTTGAAATAAATTGACTTTCTTCATTGAGAATGATCATCATCTTGTCCTTAGCCTAACCCTGCCACAAGTGTAATTAATCAAATATCATGTCTAACCAGCATAAAACAATCATGCATTTTGACAGTATTAATGATGAAAAACAGCAGTGCCATGACTTTTCTTAAATCAAGCACTAGTTATGCTTAGAGTTATTATCCAAAATAAATGAAGATTATACCTAACCAGGCAATGGCACAGTGGATAGAGTGTTGGCCTGGGATACTGAGGACCCAGTTTTGAAACCCCAAGATTGCCAGCTTGAGCCCAAAGGTTGCTGGCTTGAGCAAGGGGTCACTCAGTCTGTTGCAATCCCCCAGTCAAGGCACATATGGGAAAGCAATCAATAAACAACTGAAGTGCTGCAATGAATTGGCACTTCCTGTCTCTCCCTTCCTGTCTGTCTCTCTCACTAAAAAAAAAAAAAAGATTAAGGTTTGTCCCTTCTAAATTTCTGACTCTTTTTAAAAAAAATTTTTTTATTTATTCATTTTAGAGAGGAGAGAGAAAGGGAGAGAGAGAAACAGAGAGAGAGAGAGAGAGAGAGAGAGAGAGGAGAGAGGAGAGAGAGACAGAGAGAGAAGGTGGGGAGGAGCTGGAAGCATCAACTTCCATATGTGCCTTGACCAGGCAAGCCCAGGATTTCGAAATGGCAACCTCAGAATTTCCAGGTTGACGCTTTATCCACTGCGCCACAAGTTTCTGACTCTTTAACAGAAAACTTGGTTTTTACAGTGTCTAACATTATGAGTATAACATGTCTATGGAACACATTATTATTGTTTTTTACCAATGAAAATAATGAACAATCTTTTTAAATACCCACCATCTTAGGTCCTGCTACCTAGCAGCAGACATTGAGATAAGGATTTGTGGATCTGCATTAGAAATGGGAAAAGGCCAAAAAGTGTTACGTTTCAAATGACATTCCTGACATTCTGACAGCCTGATATTTTGGGGAGCTCTAGAGCATAAATCCTACTATAGTTTGTCTCACCCTTTGACAGCTATCTATGCATATATTCTATGGGAACTTGGGCAATTTTTACAATATTTTTCTTTTACACTCACAACAAACATCTGGAATGTCTGTCTTTATTTAAAACTCAATATCTGCAGAATTAGTTGACATAATATCAGAACTTGTAAAATCATCAACATTTATAATTATAGGAATGTCAGTATCTCTTTGCAGCTCATTCTGGTCAGAATCATGTTTACTGCCATTTCATGATTCCAAAGGTAGATTTGGAATCATGTATCCCTGCCATTTCATGATTCCAAAGGTAGATTTTTCAAGCAATTAATGAATTACTTTGAGGGTCATTGTGTCCATATAACAATAAGGTTCTTTATTCTATCGAGAACATGGTATTTGAAAAGAATCTCAGCTCTAGCCAGGTAGCTCAGTTGGTTAGAGCATAATCCCTATATGCCAAGGTTGTAGGTTTAATCCCTGGTCTGAGCAGATACATAAATCAACCAATGAATGCATAAAATAAGTGGAACAACAACTCAGTGTTTCTTTCTCTCTCTCTCTTCTTCTTTTTTTTATTTTTTAAATTAATTTTAATGAGCTGACATTAATAAATCAGGGTATATATGTTCAGAGAAAATATCTCCAGGTTATTTTGACATTTAATTATGTTGCATACCCATCGCCCAAAGTCAAATTGTCTTTTATCACCTTCTATCTGGTTTTTTTTTGCCCCTTCCCTCCCTCCTCTCCCTCCCTCTCCTCCCTCCCCCCCTACATCCTCCCCCCATAACCAACACACTCTTGTCCATGTCTCTTATTCACGTTTTTATATCCCACCTATGTATGGAATCATGCAGTTCTTAGTTTTTTTCTGATTTACATATTTCACTCCGTATAATGTTATCAAGATCCATCCATGTTGTTGTAAATGACCTGATGTCATCATTTCTTATGGCTGAGTAGTATTCCATAGTATATATGTACCACATCTTCTTTAGCCAATCATCTATTGAGGGGCTTTTTGGTTGTTTACATGTCTTGGCTACTGTGAACAATGCTGCAATGAACATGGGGCTGCATGTGTATTTACGTACCAATGTTTTTGAGTTTTGGGGGTATATACCCAGTAGAGGAATTGCTGGGTCATATGGTAGTTCTATTTTTAGTTTTTTGAGGAACCACCATACTTTACTCCATAATGGTTGTATTACTTTACATTCCCACCAACAATGGATGAGGGTTCCTTTTTCTCCACAGCCTCTCCAACACTTGTTATTACCTGTCTTGTTGATAATAGCTAATCTAACAGGTGTGAGGTGGTATCTCATTGTAGTTTTGATTTGCATTTCTCTAATAACTAATGAAGATGAGCATCTTTTTATATATCTTGTTGGCCATTTGTATTTCTTCTTGGGAGAAGTGTCTGTTCATGTCCTCTTCCCATTTTTTTTATTAGATTGTTTGCTTTTGAGTTTTATGAGTTCTTTGTATATTTTGGATATTAGGCCCTTATCTGAGCTGTGGTTTGGAAATATCCTCTCCCATTTAGTTGGCTGTCCGTTTGTTTTGTTGTCAGTTTCTCTTTCTGTGCAAAATCTTCTTAGTCTGATGTAGTTCTATTCATTTATCTTTGTTTACACTTCCCTTGCCTTTGGAGTAAAATTCATAAAATGCTCTTTAAAACAAGGTCCATGAGTTTAGTATCTGTTTTCTTCTATGGACTTTATTGTTTCAGATCTTATATATATTTAGGACTTTGATCCATTTTGAATTAATTTTAGTACAGGGGGACAAACTGTAGTCGAGTTTCATTCTTTTGCATGTGGCTTTCCAGTTTTCCCAGCACCATTTATCAAAGAGGCTCTCTTTTCTCCATTGTATGCTGTTGGCCCCTTTATCAAAAATTATTTGACCATATATATGTGGTTTTATTTCTGGGTTTTCTATTCTGTTCCATTGGTCTAAGTGTCTATTTTTTTTTGCCAATATCATGCTGTTTTGATTGTTGTGGCTCTATAATATAATTTGAAGTCAGATATTGTAATGCCCCCAGCTTCTTTCTTTTTCCTTCAGATTGCTCTGGCTATTCGGGGTTTTTTATAGTTCCATATAAATCTGATGATTTATTGTTTCATTTCTTTAAAAAATGTCATTGAAATTTTGATGGGAATTGCATTGAATTTTTGTATTGCTTTTTGTAATATGGTCATTTTGACTATATTTATTCTTCCTATCCAAGAACAAGGAATATTTTTCCATTTCATTGTATCTTTTTTGATTTCCCTTAACAATGCTTTGTAGTTTTCATTATATAGGTCCTTTACATTCTTTGTTATGTTTTTATTTAAAGACTTTATTTATTCATTTTAGAGAGAGAGAGAGAAGAAGGGAGGAGCAGGAAGCTTCAACTCCCATATGTGCCTTGACCAGGTAATCCCAGGGTTTTGAACCGGCAACCTCAGCATTCCAGGTCAATGCTTTATCCACTGCGCCACTACATGTCAGGCTCTTTGTTATGTTTATTTCTAGGTATTTTATTTTTTTTGTTGCAACTGTGAGGGGATTATTTTTTGAGTTCATTTTCTGATGTTTCATTGTTGGCATATAGGAAGGCAATGGACTTTTGTATATTAATTTTGTATCCTGCGACCTTACTGTATTGGTTTATTGTTTCTAGTAATCTTTTTGTGGAGTCTTTGGGGTTTTTGATGTGTAGGATCATATCATCTGCAAAAAGTGAAACCTTTACCTCTTCTATTCTAATATAAATGCCTTTTATTTCTTTATCTTGTCTGATTGCTCTGGCTAGAACTTCTAGCACCATGTTAAATAAGAGTGGAGAGAGTGGACAACCCTGTCTTGTTCCTGATTTAAGGGGGAAAGTTGTCAGTTTTATGCCATTTAATGTGATGTTAGCTGATGGTTTATCATAAATGGCCTTTATCATGTTGAGATATTTTCCTTCTATACCCATTTTGTTGAGTGTTTTAAACATAAAATTGTGTTGTATTTTATCAAATGCCTTTTCTGCATCTATTGGTTTTTGTTCTTTGTTTTGTTAATATGGTGTATTATGTTATTTGTTTTATGTACGTTGGACCATCCTTGAGGTTTTGGGATGAATACCACTTGATCATGATGTATTATTTTTTAATATGTTGTTGTATTCGATTTGCCAGTATTTTGTTTAGTATTTTAGCATCTGTATTCATTAGAGATATTGGTCTGTAGTTTTCTTTTTTTGTGCCGTCCTTGCCAGGTTTCAGTATGAGGGTTATGTTGGCCTCATAAAATGTGTTTGGAAGTATTGCTTCTTCTTCAATTTTTTGGAAGACTTTGAGTAGAATAGGAACCAAGCCTTCTTTGAATGTTTGATAGAATTCACTAGTATAGCCATCTGGCCCTGGACTTTTATTTTTGGGGAGGTTTTTAATAGTTTTTTCTATTTCGTCCCTGCTTCTGGGTCTGTTTAGGCTTTCTGCTTCTTCATGACTCAGTCTAGGAACATTGTATTGTCCTAGGAATTTATCCATTTCTTCTAGATTGTTGAATTTGGTGGCATATACTTTTTCATATATTCTACAATAATTCTTTGTATATCTATGATATTTGTGGTGATTTCTCCTCTTTCATTTTTGATTTTTTTCATGAGTCCTTTCTCTTTTTTCCTTGGTGAGTCTTGCCAATGGTTTCTCTATTTTGTTGATCTTTTCAAAGAACCAGCTCCTTGTTTTATTAATTTTTTTAATAGTTTTTCTGTTCTCTATTTCATTTATTTCTGCTCTGTTTTTTTTATTATTTCCTTTCTTCTGCAGGTTTTGGGTTGTCTTTGTTCTTCTTTTTCTAGTCCGTAAGATGTGAATTTAAGTGGTTTACTTGGGCTCTCTCTTGTTTGTTTGTATAAGCCTGTAGTGATATGAACTTCTCTCTTATTACTGCTTTTGCTGCATCCCAGAGATTCTGATATGTCGTATTGTTATTTTCATTTGTCTGTATGTATCTTTTGATCTCTGCTTTTATTTCTTCTTTGACCCACTCACTTTTTAGAAGTATGTTGTTTAATTTTCACATTATGGGGTTTTTCTTTACTTCTTTTTTGCAGTTGACTTCTAGTTTTATAGCTTTATGGTCAGAAAATATGCTGGGTACAATTTCAATTTTTCTGAATTTTCTGATGTTATCTTTGTGGCCCAACATATGGTCAATTCTTGAGAATGTTCAGTGTACACTAGAGAAAAATGTATACTCTATCTCTTTGGGATGAAATGTCCTGTAGATGTCTATCATATCTAAATGCTCTACTGGGCCCTGGCCGGTTGGTTCAGTGGTAGAGTGTTGGCCTGGCGTGTGGGGGACCCGGGTTCGATTCCTGGCCAGGGAACACAGGAGAAGCGCCCATTTGCTTCTCTACCCCCTCCCCCTCCTTCTTCTCTGTCTCTCTCTTCCCCTCCCTCAGCCAAGGCTCCATTGGAGCAGAGATGGCCCGGGTGCTGGGGATGGCTCCTTGGCCTCTGCCCCAGGTGCTAGAGTGGCTCTGGTCGCGGCAGAGCGACACCCCGGAGGGGCAGAGCATCGCCCCCTGGTGGGCAGAGTGTCGCCCCTGGTGGGCGTGCCGGGTGGATCCTGGTCGGGCGCATGCGGGAGTCTGTCTGACTATCCCCATTTCCAGCTTCAGAAAAATACAAAAAAAAAAAAGTAAAAAAAAAAATAATTGCTCTACTGTTAATTTTAAGACCAATATTTCTATACTGATTTTCTGTTTGGATGAATGATCTAGAGCTGTCAGTGGTATATTGAGGTCTTCTAGTATGAATATACTTTTGTCAGTTTTTGTTTTTAGATCATTCAGTAGCTGTCTTATATATTTTGGTGCTCCTTGGTTTGGTGCATATGTATTAAGAAGTGTTATTTCTTCTTGATTCAGTGTCCCCTTAATCATTAATCATTAATTAATCCATTTTTGTCTCTGATTACTTTTACTATCTTGTAGTCAGCATTGTTAGATATAAGTATTGCTACACCTGCTTTTTTTTATGTTTTTAGCTTGGATTATTGTTTTCCAGCCTTTCACTTTGCATTTGTTTTTAATCTTGTTGCTTAAATGTGTTTCTTATAGGCAGCATACAGTTGGATTTTCTTTTTTAATCCATTCTGCTACTCTGTGTTTTTTTATTGGTGAGTTCTATACATTTACATTTAGTGTAATTATTGACACAAGGGTTTTCTATTGCCATTTTATATATTTTCTGTTAGTTTTGTATCTGGTTTGATTCTTCTCTTTTGTTTTTCTATCATTTGTTTTTGTTTGTTTGTAATCCATACTTTTTTTCTCTGTTACTTCTTTTTTCAAGTTATGTGCTTCTGTGGTGGTTTTTTTAGGGGTAGTTATTATTAAGTATTGGAAAGGGTACCTACCATGTTCATTATAGTACACTATCTTATGAGTGCTTCTGCATTTCATCATCCTTTGCTACTGTTAATCTTTGTCCTCTCCCCTTTTTTGTTTTTGTTGTCACAGTTTAAATTTGGTTTTATTGTGTTCTTGGTGCAGCTTTTACTTGTGGTTTTGTTTTGTTTTGTTCTTTGTATTTGGTTGGAAAACCCCCTTTAGTATTTCCTGAAGTGGGAGTTTTTTAATGATAAATTCTCTCATCTTTTCTGTATCTTTGAATGTTTTTATTTCTCCTTCGTACTTGAAGAATAGCTTTGATGGGTATAGTATTTTTGGCTGGAACTTCCTTTCTTAAAGAACTTTAAATATTGGAGTCCACTCTCTTCTAGCTTGTAGAGTTTCTGCTGAGATTATTGATGGTAATCTTATAGGTCTTCCTTTATATGTTGTATTCTTCTTTTCCCTGGCTGCCTTGAGAATTTTTTCTTTGTCATTGGTTTGTGCCAATTTTATTATGATGTGCCTTGGAGTAGGTTTGTTGGGGTTAAGAAAACTTGGTGTTCTGTTTGCTTCTTGAATTTGAGGCTTTCTTTCCACAGGCTTTGGAATTTATTGTCTATTATTTGTTTGATTTTGTTCTCCATTCCATTTTCTCTCTCTTCTCCTTCTGATATACCTATTATTCTTATGTTAGTCTTTTTAATGGAGTCAGACAATTCCTCATTTTTTTAATTCGTGAGTCTCTCTCCTCTTCTCTCTGCTGTGCCTCATTGCCTGTCTTCTATGTCACTAATTCTTTCTTCTATCTGGCCTGTTCTATTAACTAGGCTTGTTACCTCATTTTTCAGTTCATGAATTGAGTTTTTCATCTCTGTTTGGTTTGTTTTCATAGTTTCAATTTCCTTGGTAATATATTCTTTCTGTTCATTGAGTTGTTTTTTGAGCTCCCTAAATTGCCTTTCTTTGATATCTTGTATATCTCTGAGTATTTTTAGGATTTCTATTTTAAATTCTGTGTCATTTAACTCCAAGGTTTCCAATCTAAAATCTAAATTTTTTTTACAGAATTTTCCTCATCTATCTGTGCTACATCTCTGTCTTTTGTATCCATGATATTCGATTTTCTTTTCTTTAATGACATCTGAGAATGGTTTTGTTAACACTAATGAGAATTAATAAAGAGTAAAAAGTAAAAAAGGCAATAATTAAAATTAAAAGAAATTATTATTATTTCTTTTTTTTGAGAAAATACCATGAAAAACTGAGAATTATAATGTGCTAACTGAAACAAAAACTACCTACAATGGAGGGCCTGAGCTGGCGAGAAGTGACAAAGGGGGAAAAATGAGATAGGGACCCACAAAATGAAAAAAATGAAAAAATTTGGGTCAAGGATAAAATAATTTGCTTGTAAATGATGGTCAAATGAGAGATATAGTGAAAGAGATAAGAAGAAAGAAGAAAAAGAAAAAAATACTATTGTATAAGTGGAACAAAAACTACATAGAATGGAGAGCCGGGGTTGGGGACAATGCTAATGAGTTAAAAAGCAAAGTAAAAAGCACACAAAATGCCACAAAGGAAAAATTTGAATCCAAAATAAAATAACTTGTTTGTGAGTGAGGATCAAATGAGAGGAAAAGTGAAAGAGAAAAGAAGAAACTAATAGAGAGGGATTAAAAAGAAAAAGAAAAAAAAGAAGAAACAAAAAGGAGAGGTAAGGTTTTTCAAGTGTAACCCTAATGAAGAGAAAGAAAAAAGAAAAGAAAAATAATGGGAAATGTAACACCTACAGGTAATGTAGTTCAAGATGAAGAGAAGAGAATAAGATGAGCAGAGGATAAAAGGACCAAGGTGAAAGAAAAAAAATAAAGTTAAGAAAGTGAAAAATACAAAAAAAAGTGGAAAAAGTTATAAAGACTGTGGATTATTCTTGATTTTGAGAGGTTATCTTCTTCCTTTTTCTTTCTTCTTTGTTTTCCTGGTTGGTAGCATTGTACCCCATGCTCTGCCTCTGTGGCACACTTAGGTAGAGATTTGCAGTTGATATGTCACTATGGTGATGACATATATTAGGCCTCAGTCTCGTTGGTAGTCGGGGCTTGTTAGAGTTTGCAGGCTCCAACAATGGGAGGGTCCATTTTCCCAGAGCCTCTCTCCTAGTTTCTCCTTCCTGAATTAGCAGCCTGGTGATCCAGCTATGAGGTGGTTGCTGCCACTGCCTGGAGAGTAAGAGGCCCTAAGAGCTGGCAAATCCCCACTCTATTCCCACTCAGTGCAGGGTTCTGGGTAAGGTTCTGTCAGTTAGAGCTGCCAGTGTAATCAGGCAGGGCTGGGAGTCAATTGCTCTCAAGGTGCCTTTCTATGAGTTTTCAGGCATGTCCAGTATGCCTCTGGGACCACTCTCCCCAGGCTTTTTGCACTTTGTAACCTGTATTGGCTGTGAAGAAGATGCCCTAGTTGCTGCCTGCAGAACAGGAGGTCTTAAAAGCTGCTAAGTCCCTCCTTTTAGTGCACAGGCCTGAGTATGAAAGCTCTGCCGGTCAGAGCCACCAGTTTAAGCAGGTGGGGGGGCATGTTGACTTCTCTTCAGGCTCTTTTCTAAGGTTCCCTGGGTATATCTATTTAAATTTGCCTTGTCGTTCTGTGGGATTGTTTTCTGCAGGCTTCTTCCTTGTTAAAAAGCCTGCAGCCTAGCCTGTCCAACTTCTGCAGTGTTCTCTGAGGTCTGTTCCATAAGAATGTGTTTTTCACCCTGTATCGGCTGGCAGAAAGTTTCCCCAGCCAGTACGTGCAGAGCAAGAGGCCCTAAAAAATATCACATCTCTTCTCTTAGATCACTGACCTGAGAATGAAGACCTTGTCAGTCAGAGCTGCTGCCGGCATAAACCAGTTGGGCAGTGAGCAGTCTGTGGGTTAAGCTAATTTCAGCGACTGGATCCATGGATCTGCTCCAGAGATTGTCTGCAAGCTGCCTGCGTGCCCCTCCCCCTAGCACTTTCATATTTTTTCTTCCCTGGTGTTGGGCAGATAAAATATATTATGCTCACTTTGTTAAAGATGATGTTGCCCACATGGAGGCTTGTTTTCCAGGTGATATTAATGTGTGTTGGGGGTGGGCTGTGGGCAGGCAGGATCCTTGTAGCCTGGGGCTTGGTTTTAGGACTAAGTCTTTCCCACCCTTTTTGATGTGGGGTGGTACAATCCCATCATGCCTCAGATAAGTGACTTTGTATTAGAGACTTCCCTATTTTGTATATTGGATTAAAGGTTTTGATTTCTACACTATAAAATGGGGACAGAACAAGAGCTTGCTCTCTTAGTTCCTGAGATTATCATTAGAGGAGACAGCAGAGAGCAAAGAGCAGACAGAGGCCATGTGGAGGAGGCCAGAAGAAGCAGCCAAGATGGCAGAGTGCTGAAGGAAAAGCCAGTTTGTGCAGAGTTTGTGCAGGGAGAAGGAAGGAGATGGGGAACAGAGGTGAATAAGTCTGGTGAGTTAGAAACCTTTGATTCTAGGAAACTCGGATAAAGTCAGTAGCTTTATAAGCACTAAATGAGTGGGTTTTGGAGCCCAGTGTGTGTTTTTACTTGCCTGCTGGGTGCAAGCTAGGATTAAAGATGATGGCCCACCAGTTTTTGGCTCTGTTGTTTCTTTACCATCTGTCCAAATTCAATGTGAACTTGCATGGGCCAGGAGGCTGTGATAGTGGCCCTGGCTACTGGCTTTACACCCGGGAATGTGCTTTATTTGCCTTGGTGGAGGTGTCCCGCTTGCCTGGAGAGGTCCGGTTGTAGGGAAGTCGGCTTTCCCACACTCCCCACACGCTGTTGTTCTGGGAGCAGGGATTACCCTGAGACTCTGGTCACAGCCCACACAGAAGGCTACTGCTGACAGTCTCTGACCCTGCCCCTCTGTCCAGGAATGCAGGCGCCCACGTGGGGTGCTAGGAGGAACCACTCATGCACTGTGTGCTTTCACTGACCAGGATATCGGGAGTAATGAAGACCACTGCTCGCCTGCCTTTGCAGGGGTCCAGTGCTGGTGTTAGCTCGCATGGGCTGAGCCCCCATGGGCACACTGTTTCCTCGGCTTGAACATCTGTGCCCCAGCCCAGCTCTTTCCATGTTCTAGCCCTCACTTTCTCTCCATTCCAAATGAAGGCAGCCCTTGCTCAGGTCAGTGAGGAAGGAAGAGTGTTCCATTCTCCATCTTACTTCCTTCAGGGTCAATTATATATTTAGCCATGTTTTCACCCAATCATACCTTTGTTCAGTGTGTGGGACTTACAGATGCTCTGGGATCGTTTTCTAACGCTAGTTGTAGAACTTGTTGGAATTTTGGGGAGAGGTATTGGGAGCACTCCTCATGGCACCATTTCTCTGATATTACTCTCTTTTTCTAAAGTCAATAAAAAAAAGAACAATCAACCAATAAATACATTTGTGAGTGAAACAAAACTGATGTTTTCTTTCTAGCCCTCTGTTTCTCAAATCAATAAATTAAAAATATTATAAAAATTAAAAGAATCTCAATAAAGGGTAAATTACCCAGTTTAAAAATCAGCAAATTATTTGAGCAGATTATTTTATAAAAGATATATGAATGACCAATAAGAACATAAAAAGATGCTGTACATCAGGGCTTAACAAAGCATGACTCAAGATTCAAATTCAGCCAGCAACTTATTTTTGTAAATAAATTTTTATTGAAACACAGTAATGCTCACTTATTTATGTATTACCAATGGCCTCTTTCATGCTACAGTGGCAGAGTTGTGTAATAGCAACAGGCTGAATGTCCTGTAAAGCCAAAAAATATTTACTATTTGATTCCTTAAGAAAAACATTTGCCACCTTCTGTGTTACATCACTAGACATCATGGAAATGCTAGTTAATACCACTGTGAGATCACTAGACATCAATTATTTTGGTTAAAACAAAAAGATGACTATATCAAGAAGTGGAAAGATGTAAAACATTATTTAATTTAGAATTTGTTTAAAGACATGTTCATTCTGAAGGGCTTCCTCTGATCTGATGCTAATATTATGGGAGGAAGAATAGCCCTATGCAGTAACTCAGCCTGAGGACCATTTTTTGCCTCTGAAGGAACCCAAAGGCAAGTGAGATACTACTAAGAATATTTCAGGAGCCTTATTCTGTCTTGGCATGCCCAGATCCCAACAGAGGTCTCCAGATCAGCCTGAGACACAATTAAGTAAAGAGCAACAAAGATTTCATAGGCAACCTCAAGAAAATCTTCTTCCATCTGAAGGAATCATTGGTTCAGGAAGACTCAGCCACTCCTGTCAGTGCTGTGATTGACATAATGGTTGCTGAACACTCTTTTAAGAAGCTTAGAAACTGTTCTGTGTAATTTCTCTAAATGGCCACAAAGGGGCAATGCTACTTCAAAGAAGATCAATGTTTGCACATATATACTTATATTTATTAAGTAGTAGAAATTATCTTTTAGAAATGCTAGTAAATTATTACCTATTCTTTTGCTTCAATTTATATCTATCAAACATGTATGTATGTATATATTTATCCTTCTGCCTAAATAACATCTGCATTTATTCTAATCTAATCAGTTTGAAACACATGACTTTGGAAACCAACAATTCTTTGAATAAAATATATTTACTTTAATATCAGGGTCGCATTAGCTTCCCTATATAAATTTCAAATGTTTTTACTCGTGCACAGCCCAATCTCCAGCCACACTACATTAATCTGTGTACAGGATTCTCTTATCTCATTCTTTTTTCTGGGAAATTTATGGGATAGAGTAAGTTCCAATTGAAGCATCTCTTATATCAAACCCCTTCTCTGACTGGACCCAGATTCAAAGTCCATTACTCTTTTTTGTCACATAGTATAGATACATAATTCTCTTTGGTAGGTTGTATTTGTTCTTGAGTATTGGGACTAGGGTGATTGAAGATTAAGACTTTGTTTCTTGTGAATGAGACCCAAGTATTACACACTTAGTAAATCCTTTTTAGGCACTTAGTAAATACATATTAAATATATGCAATAATGAATAAATAAATGAAAAAGAAAAAAACACATAAAAATTTCAACAAACAATACAAAATTTCACCTGAGTGTTTTAGAATTGAATGAACTGGATTGTAGATTGAGGAATGAGGGTTCTTACCATTTTTTCTTATTGGATTGTGATGACATTCTCTTTGATTCAATTTGAGATGATACAAAATACAAATTTTCTCTGTGCTTCAAAAACTCTGATCTTTACATCTTTTAATTTCTATTATTTATAATGCAGATCAATCTTACTTTTAGCCCTCTTTTGGAAGTTAACTTATGTCTGTATACCCTGCTGTGTTAACAAGAAAAGCCAGATTGATTCTTCATATTTTTATATTTCGTTCATGAGGATAAAATATAAAGGTAATATTTAATGTTTGTTCAAACTGGTGATGAGACCTACCAAAAATGCAGCATTACTGGATGGTCATGGCTCCATATCTTCTGATGTCTGCAGAAAGTTTATACCCTCTTTTTTCCATATGGAGATCAAAGATCCTCCAGAATAGATCATTCTGGCACTTACCAATTGTTTTCCCCAGTTATCTTTTTAGAAATTTTTAATTTACCTAATTTATAGTTTAAAAGAAATTAAAATAGATTTTATTGTCTTTTACATTTATTAGGGTTATGTAAAATATAAACACATCTGAACAATTGCAATAAAATTTTATGTTCCATGAGGGCATAGTGACCATATATTATCTATGTTTTGATCTGTGACCTTAGCTAGTAATGGGTATTATGCCACTTGTGTATCCTCAATAGACTTCAATTTATATTTTTAATAAAAATAATGCTTCTATGCATTCCAATCATGTGGCTTTGTGAAAATTCCTCTCCTCACTGTAAAATAATGTAATCTCCATTGACCTATCAAGTCGTCCTAGCAAATGGTTTTTAGTATTCTAGATGATGTGAGGAAAAGAAAGAGGAGGATTGGGAGAGATAAATTCTAAACATAAGTAGATTTTTTATTCCTAATGAAATTTGAAGCAATTCTAAGTTAGGGCAAAAAGAGGAAGTGCTTTCTTTGAAAGAAACAGTGTGAAGTGAAAGTATTTGTGAAAGGGTGGGACCTTTTGAAAAAATTAAAGCAGGTGTGAATTTAAAGTCAGAGCTCCAGCGCCTGAGAAGATCATAAGATCATTTGAGTTGTCACTGACCTTTGGTGCCAGAAAATGGACAAGATCCTGGGAGCATCATTTTTCATTCTATGGCTTCAACTAAGCTGTGAGTTGTGGAAGAGAAACTCTGGGATACATCATTAATTTGGGCAAATGAGAAAATTGGGGTGTGGACAAACTTATGTAGGTAGAAAACTTGAAGAAGAAAATAGAATTTTGGGACCTAATGACTTTTTTGTTATCCTTTTAAGCAGGGGTGAATGGCCAAAAGAAGGAAAAAAGTGACCAGCAGCAGGTGAAACAGAGTCCTCAATTTTTGGTATTCCAGGAAGGAGAGACTTCAATTCTGAACTGCACTTATGAGAACAGTGCATTTGATTACTTCCCATGGTACCGGAAATACCCTGGTAAAGGCCCTGAATTATTGATATCCATACGTTCAGCTGTGAATAAAAAGGAAGATGGAAGATTCACAGTTTTGTTCAGCAAAAGTACCAAACACTTCTCATTGTACATCGCGGCCTCCCAGCCCGGAGACTCAGCCACCTACTTCTGTGCAGCAAAGGCACAGTGCTCTCCAGACACCTGCAGCCTGTCCCCTAACCTGCAGCTGGGGCTCCATCCAACCCTGCTATGTAGAGAAATACCCCGTCACATACAGAAAAATCTGTTTAGCCATAAAAAGTCTTAATACATTTAAAAGGACTGAAATTTTATTGAATTTATTTTTTGACCAAAATGGAATTGATATAGAAACTCAATTTAGAAAATTAATTGGAAAACGATGTCTACAAACTCCCAAATACTTGGAATTTATGCACTAAACTTTAAAATAATCCATAGGTCAAAGAAGTAATTACAACGAATATTAGAAAATAGTTTTTGAAGAGAATATAATGAAAACACACACATATATAGACTTACATGAGATGCAGTTAAAAGAGTACATTGATGGAAATTTATCATTTAAAATACCTATATCACTAAAGAAGAAAGGTTGAAAAACAATGTTCAAAGCTTTCAACAAAAGAGGATAGATCAAGAAAGACAAAGTAAACACAATGTAAGCTAAAAGAAATAATAACAAAGTCAAATTGGTGCAATACAGAGCAACAAAACAGATAAGAAATCAAAGTTGAAACCCTGGCCAGATAGAGCATTGGTGCGATTTGAGGACGGCTGGGTTCCAGTCCTGGTCAGGGTACACATGAGAAGTGACCATCTGCTTCTCTTCTCCTCCCTTTACCCCTTCTCTCTCTTTTCCTCTCATAGTCAGTGGCTGGATTGGTTCAAGATTCGACTCCCAGCACTAAGGAGATCTCTGTTGATTCTAGCATGGGCCCCAGGTGGGGGTTTCCATGTGGATTCTGGTTGGGGTTCATGTGGAAGTCTCTATTTCCCCTCCCCTCACTTAAAAAAAAATAAAAGTTAATTTTCTTAAAAATTTTAAGAAAATTTGTATATAACTAGTTAGAATTATCAGGGGAAAAGGAGAGAAAACATAAATTATACATGTAAGGAGTGGAATAAAACTATACTACATATAGTATTTAACATTTACACTAAAATAAAACTATGTCATTACAATTTAATGCCACTGAGTAAGAGTTTGGTAATAGACCTACACAAATGGGAAAAACTGACTTTTTTTATTTTTTTTTAAGGTTGGGCTTGGGAGGACTTCTTTTTTTTAAGATTTTATTTATTCATTATAGAGAGGAGAGAGAGAGAGAGAGAGAGAGAGAGAGAGAGAGAGAGAGAGAGAGAGAAGGGGGGAGGAGCAGGAAGCATCAACTCCCATATGTGCCTTGACCAGGTAAACCCAGGGTTTTGAACCGGCAACCTCAGCGTTTCCAGGGTGACGCTTTATCCACTGCACCACCACAGGTCAGGTGAAAACTGACTTTTTTTACAAAGGTACAAAGTCAATTCAATGAAGGAAGGACATCATAATTAACAAATGGTGTGTGACAACTGGTTATTCATAGGCAAGTAATTGAAACTTGCTCTTAAATTTACAACTTATACAAATAATTAGATCATCTCAAAATAGATCATTCAATCAAGTGTAAAATATAAAACTATAAAACTTTTAGAGTAAGAAATAAGAGAAAGTCTTCACGACCTAGGGTTAGGTGAAGGATTTTTGACATGATACCAAAAGATAGTTCATAAAAATATAACTTAAGAGTTCATCAAAATTAAAACAGTTTTCCTGCAAAAAGATACTGTTAAAATAATAAAGAAGACTAACCACAAATTGTGAGGAAATATTTGAAAAATACATTTCCATCAAAGAACTGGTATTTAGAATATAAAGGACTGTCTAAACTCAACAGAAAGACAACTACAAATGTAATTTAAAAATGGACAAAAGATTCACTGAGACATTCACCAAAGAGAATATGCAAAAGGAAAATCAGCATAAAAATCAGCATACAAACAGATGTTCAACATTTTTAACCATTAGGAAAATGTAAATTAAAGACACAACTAGATACCACTTCACATCTACCAGAAAGCTGAAACAAAAAATATTGACTATACCAAGTTTTGGCAAGGATGCAGAGAAACTGAATCACTTATACATGCTGGTGGGCAAGCAGTACAGTCACTCTGGAAGACAGTTCAGCAGTTTTACATAAAGTTAAAATTTTATTTATCTTACAATTCCACCATTACTCTCTTGGGTTCTACATTAGAGAAATGAAAAACTTTTGTTCACATAAAAATCTGTACATGAATTTTTATGGCAGCTATATTTGTGGTGGCCAGAACTGTAAACCACTCGAATATTCTCACTAGTGAATGAATAGATATACTGTGCTACATTCGTATAATGGAATACTATTTAGTAATAAAAATTAATGGAATATTGATACATGCAACTACCTGGATGAATCTTTTTTTTTTTTGTATTTTTCTGAAGTTGGAAATGGGAAGGCAGTCAGACAGACTCCCGCATGCGCCCAACCAGGATCCACCCGGCATGCCCACCAGAAGGTGATGCTCTGCCCATCTGGGGCATTGCTCTGTTGCATCCACAGCCATTCTAGTGCCTGAGGCAGAGGCCATAGAGCCATCCTCAGGACCCGGGCCAACTTTGCTCCAATGAAGCCTTGGCTGTGGGAGGGGAAAAGAGAGACAGAGGAAGGAGAGGGGGAAGGGTGGAGATGCAGATGGGCACTTCTGTGTGCTCTGGCCGGGAATCAAACCCAGGACTCCTGCACACCAGGCCGACGCTCTACCACTGAGCCAACCAGCCAGGGCCCTGGATGAATCTTAAGGGCATTATGCTGACATATAAAAGTCAATTTCGGAAGGCTGCATACATTTCACTTATGAGATTATTATGATTCCATATATAATATATGAATCCACATATCCACCATTTTTGTTTTTTTTTACAGGGACAGAGAGAGAGTCAGAGACAGGGATAGACAGGGACGGAGAGAGATGAGAAGCATCAATCATCAGTTTTTCACTGGGACTCCTTAGTTGTTCATTGATTGCTTTCTCATATGTGCCTTGACCGCGGGCCTTCAGCAGACTGAGTAACACCTTGCTCGAGCCAGCGACCTTGGGTCCAAGCTGGTGAGCTTTTATTTTTGCTCAAGCCAGATAAGCCCGCGCTCAAGCTGGCAACCTTGGGGTCTCGAACCTGGGTCCTTCCTCATCACAGTCCAACGCTTTATCCACTGCGCCACTGCCTGGTCAGGCATACATCATTCTTTAAAGGATAAAATTATAGGGATGGACAAAGTACCAGTGGTTGCCACAGGTTATCAGGGGTTGCAGGATGGAAAAAGTGAACAAAGTGGGTTTCTTTAGAGTGATGGGACAGTTTTATATTTTATTAACAGTGGTGGTGATGCAAGCCTATACATGTCAATTTTAGAAGACTACATGGTGTATGATTCTACTTATTGGATTATTTTGATTTCATACATAATGTATGATTTCACATATACAACATTTTTTGAAGGACAAAATTCATAAGAATGGAAACGAGACCAGTGATTGTGATAGGTTATCACGAGTTGCAGAATTAAAGAAAATGAGCAAAGAGGGTTTCTTTAAAGTGATGTATCTTGATTTTTCCCCCTTTTTTATTGATTTTAATTTATTGTATTTACATAGATCCTAGGGTTGCCCTGAATGCATCCCCCCACCCCCGTATTCCCCTCTACATCACCCTTACCCCCCTCCCCACAGCCCTCCCCCTTCCCTTCAGCTTTATCCCATTCTATCACCCCCTTTCCCTCTGTTCCCTTTTCCTCTGGTCCCTTTGATCTTTCCTGATGTATCTTGATTTTAGTGGTGATGACACAAACATATAGATGTCATAAAGTTTTGTCGAATTATGCATGAAAAAAAGTGCATGTAAAACTGGTGAATCAGAGTGCTTCAGAGTTCTGTCTGTAGTTTAATAGTATTGTATCAATTTCCTGGTTTTGTCATTCTATTATGATCACTGGATCACAGATGTAATCAAAGGAAGACATTAAGTGAACTCTACAAGTGAACTCTGCAATATATTTGCAACTTCCATGTGAGTCAAAAATTATTTCAAAATATAAAGTGAGCATGTGCGATGACCAGATTCTGAAACATTGTTGGTTGGAATGCAAATGGGCAACCAGTTAAGCAGTTTCTCATAAAATTAAACATATATCTACCACAAACCAACACTTCTACTTCTAAGCATTTATCCAAGGTAAATGAATAGATGTTCACACACACACACAAACAACTTATAAAAATCATAGCAGCTTTATTTGTAATAACAATTAGCTAGAGAAAATTTCCACAAATGACAGATTGAATAAACTGTGCTATATACAATAGATAAAATGGAATATTCATCAACTATAAAATGGACAGAACTACTGATACCCATAACAACATGGCTAAACCTCAGTAACACAATGCCTAGCAAGATTCCAGACACAAATCATACTGTTTGATTTCATTTACATAAAATTCAATTTTTTGGATGGGCACAAGAAATCTTGATGGAGTGAAAGAAATATTTTATAGCTTAGTAGGGATGAGATTTATAAGTCTATAATGTTCAAACTTCTCTAACTCTGTACTTTTGACCCACTTATTACACTATATAATTATACTTTAATAAAAGAATAAAGTTGAAAAATTAATCAAAAGGGAGAAAAACAAAGCAGTAAATGGAGAAATTTAATGTTGATTTTTTTTGATGAGCTGAAAATATTGGTCTGCTGAAGGCCCACGGTCAAGGCACATCATATGAGAAATCAATCAGTGAAGAACTAAGGTGTCGCAACGAAAAACTGATGATTGATGCTTCTCATCTTTCTCCATTCCTGTCTGTCTGTCCTTATCTATCCTTCTCTCTGACTCTCTCTTTGTCTCTGTAAAAAAAAAATGTTCTCATTATAATCTATAGACTGTGAGACTGTATTATCTTATATGACAAAAGAAACTTTGCACTTGTGATTATATAAAAATCTTGAGTTGGGGAAATTATTCTGGATTATCCATGTGGGCCCCATGTACTGAGAATGTTATTTTTGTTTAATCACCTCTTATTTATTACAAATAAATAAGATGAAGGTGGTAGAGTCAGAGAAGAGAGGTTATGTGAAAACAGAACCCAAGGGAGAAAAGGGTATGTGATGTGGGAATTAGGACAGACTCTAGAACTGGAAAAGACAGGAATACAGGTTACTCCCTACAGCTTCCAGAAAAAGCTAAGACCAGTTGGCACCTTGAGTTTAGCCCCATGAAACTGATTTTTGACTTCTTATTGACATTCAGAATTGCAAGAGAATAAATTTATATTGTTTTAACCCACCAAGGTTGTGTTAATTTGTCAGGAAATTGATAAAAAGAATACTAAGAAATATTTAAAAGCAGACATAAATAGATATACAGTAAAAATTAAAATTTTATTAAAAAGTTATTAATACTTGAACCAAAAATTTTATTTTTTACAGAGACAGAGAGAGAGAGTCAGAAAGAGGGATAGACAGGGACAGACAGACAGGAACAGAGAGAGATGAGAAGCATCAATCATTAGTTTTTCGTTGTGCATTGTAACACCTTAGTTGTTCATTGATTACTTTCTCATATGTGCCTTGACCATGGGCCTTCAGCAGACTGAGTAATCCCTTGCTTGAGCCAGCGACCTTGGATCCAAGCTGGTGAACTTTTGCTCAAACCAGATGAGCCCACGCTCAAGCTGGTGACCTCAGGGTCTTGAACCTGGGTCCTTGGCATCCCAGTCCAGCGCTCTATCCACTGCGCCACTGCCTGGGCAGGCTTGAACCAAAAAATTTAAAAACCCCGAGGAAATGGAACAATTGATAGAGAAAATATATATTACCCAAAACAAATCCAGAAGAAATAAAAAACCTAAATAGAAATATAATCATTAAAGTAATTTGATAATTAGAAATAAAAATACCTAGAGAATTAATAATAGAAGGAAAAATTTTAATATGCATGTGTGCCCCACTACAAAATTTAAAATAACATATATATATATATATAAATATATAAATACTATAGTAAGATGTACTTTTGGACCATATAACTAAAGAATGGGAGAAAATATTTTCAAATCATAAGTCTGATAAGGGGTTAATACTCAAAATATATAAAGTACTCAAACTCAATAGAAAAAAATCTGATTTAAAAATGAGCAAAGAATCTGAATAAACATTTTTCCGAAAAAGATATATAAATGGCTAACAGGTACATGAAAAGATATCTTGAAAAGTTATCTGCACTGCCATGTTTACTGCATCATTATTTACAATAGCCCAAATATGGAAACAACTTAAGTGTCTATCATTGGATGAATGGATAAAGAAAATGTTCTGTATATATACAATGGAATATTATTCAGCCATAAAAAATCCTGACTTTTTGATGACAGAGGTGGACCTTGAGGCCACAATGCTAAGTGAAATAAATCAGACAGAGAAAGACAAATACTGTATAATCTCACTTACATGTGAAATATAAAATGGAAAAAAACCTCATATGTCCAGAGAGCAGATTGGTCATTGGCAGAAGTGGGGCTTGGGTAGCTGTGTGAAATAGGTGAAGGTGGAGAAAAGTACAGCCTTCCAGGTACAAGAGGACTTATTCTAGCAGATGTATATATAGGATGGTGATGATAGTTTAAAATTATATACATATATGAGCTCCTCTAGCTCTCAAAGTTTGTTTTGAATAGTTGAATAAGAAACTTGGAATAGTAGGTATAGCAGATTGGAATAGCTTTATTGGGTTAAAATATATAAGATGAAAATATATTGCCTAAGTTGGAATGTGTACTCAGCTTCAGAGGATAGCTGTAATCAAAGACATAAGAGTTAGAAAGAATAGAAAAGATCTGGGAACATTAATGGTGATTCTGTGGCTTCATATAAAGGAAGAAAGGAAAATCTGAGAATAGTTTGCCATGGAATAACTCAGTTATTCTCATTTGGGTTTCTTTAGGAGGTGGTTAAAGAAAATTAACATTTTTTAGTTTGATAATTTTATATAAACTCCTTCACAAGTTGCATTTTCAAGATAAAGTGGAGAGAAATATTTATTTCTTTAATATCCAGAAAAGAAAATATCTTTATTCTGGAAAACACTTATATCATTAGTAGTTTTAAATAATTTTATTGATAAAACAGCATTTTGGGACAATTTTGTCTTCAGGATAACTATAATACAAATTGTAGAATTTCTCCAAACAATATACGTGCATTCATGGCAACAACATGGCTGAATATTTGAATTTAGAAGACCCATGGATTTTCTCTTCCTAGAACATCTAGTAAATTAAGCATGGAATTACATTACAAATAAATATGATTTTATTGCTGTTACAACTTGGTATTTCAATACACACTGAAGAGATTACAGAAGTCAGAAACCTATTTTGTTATCATTTGTCTGAGCAATGTTTGTTGAGTAGTTACCAGTTTTCCTGGTTCGATGGGTAAGAAAGAAGGAAAGCAGGCAATGACTGGTTTGTCTCTTGTAGGGAAGCCAAGGATCAGTGAGCACATTTCACCTTGAAATCAGGTTGGAGGTAACAGAACATGAATTAAAACATGAGTAAATATTTGCAATCAGCCATGCTTGGCAATAAATTTGTTTCAGACAAGTTCCTCAGATCTTATTAAATATTAATTTACTAAACTTAGGAATTTTAAGTAATAAATTTTCCAATACTTCTTTCAATATTAAGCTTTATGCTTGTCCTTTACCAGATTTAATCATTTATCTTTACATCACAAGTAAAGATACAACAATGTTTAAGACAGGCTGAATCTCCCAACCTGGGTGTCACATCTTACTCAAACTTAACCCAGTCAGAATCCACATTTCAAAGGCAGCTACTATTTGTGTCCTGCTCAGGAACACAGAGCAGGACAGTTTCAACAAAAGAGAAATCCTATGTCATGCCGCTCCCCAGACTGCTGTGGGCACTCAGGGTCTCCTCTACTTAGTTACAAATAATTGCAAACCAGGGCCTCAGATACCTGTCAGCACTGAGAGGTGAAAGGGGATAGAGAAGTAGACATCTCAACTAACTATGAACTCTTTTCCCTGTGCTACTTTTTAATATTATTTTGATGTTAATATCAAAGAATTGGCCCTGTTTCATGAGACATTGTAGATACTTTCTTTCTAGTTGTCTATCTGCTTTTCGTTCTTTCAGAATAATTCATCTATTATAACAATAAAATCAAGTGGATGATTTGATAGCTACATTCTACATTATCATGTAACAGATCACAAAACTACAGCCACTAACTTCTGTGGTATTGAATGTACTAAGTGATTGGAGCCTATAGCTATCACATTCTGTAGGAGTGGATTATAGAATTATGTCACAGAGAGATCTGGTATGCTTATCTTGACTTTATTTTACAAATAAAATAAAATACCCACCCACAAAATTTATCAAGTGAGACTGAATACTTTGGACCAATGGGACAGAAAATGTGACGTCAGGACTGTGCTAGAGCACATGAACTATTAAATACAATTCTACGTGTGGAGACAATGGATTGAATATCCTGATCCTCTTTAGAACCTTAGAAGCCAGTAAAGAAGAAGAATTTTGAGTAAAATTGCCTTTTATTGAGTAATCCAAAGATTGATGAAGTTTTTCTTTTTATTATTATTATTATTTCATTGGATTCTGGTTGGAGAAAAGTACAGTCTAAGTGAGTGACCAGTAAGTAGTTACAAGGAAGGTTCACAAGCTATAATAAATTCTATTTTAAATGGGCCCCAAAAATTATTCTTCTGAAAATTATCAATGTATGTCAACTGGTTCAATTCTCAATTCTGCTCAGCTCCAACCTTTAGTGCTAATTGTGTTTTCCATGCCCCTTTTCAGGTACTGCCTAAGGTAATTACCAGCAAAATCAAGTGGACAAAAGAAAGGTTTAGAATGAGCCAGACTCCTTTCTCATGGGTGCATAGATTGTGTGGACAGTTAACTGAAGGAACCCTATTATGTGTTTGGGAAAGTAGCATCAGAACCCAGGGACTATGTATACATGTGCTCAGAGGCAGATTTAACAGCAGGTGCACTGGGTGCACACCCTGGACCCCAACTTCTGAAGGGCCCACAAAACCCCAACTTTATACTTTTTTCTAATGTCACTATGCTTGGTTTTATATGTGCAATTTTAACATTAATAGTACATAATATTTTTTATTTATTTAAAAATTTGGTTAATATGTATTTTTATTTTCCCTTTCTTTTTTTTCTTAAGGGGCCCAATATTTTCTTCTGCGCCAGGGGCCTCAACCAACCTTAATCTACCTCTGCATGTGCTGCAGGCACTCAGAGCCACCAAACTCTCAGCGTGAGGCAGAACTAAACACATCAGTGCAGGGAATCCGTGCCACATGCCGCTCTCCAGCCTGCTGTGGGTATTCGTGGCCTTCGCCTTCTCTGGTAGGGATGGTTCCCAACACGGGTAGGATTGTTCAGGGTGACAGGACGGCACACGGGTGTGTGCTACTTCACATGGACTTGAGAGGAAGGAAGGACTGGGGCACAGCAAGCAGGTTATGATTTCAATTTGGTTTGTCCATGAATCCTAAATTCGTCTAATTCTTAGAATATTTTATTCAGGGCTTTAGGAAATTAGCCTAGAGGTTCTAGATTGCCCCTTCCTTTGTGCTGGTTAATTAGCAGAAGAAAAAGAATGTACTCTCCCAAATTAGCCCTTTCTCCATGTCAGCAAAATGGCCACTATTCATTCTTTCCCCAATCACCTGATCTCCCTCCTCTGTAATCCTTTTACCTCTGTTCTACTTCTAATCAAGAAAAGCTAAGGGAGAAGGAGATTCAGAAGGTCCTCTTTGCCTCCCTTGGCAGGACTCCCCCTCTTCCTCTTGACGTAAGTTTGTGTCTTGAGTAGGTTTCTTCCATGTGACAATGATAGTTCCCAGCGGGCTGGAGCGTTACAAAAAAAAGTAGCTTCTCTTTCTGCAGTGCCCAGAAAACTCTTATCTGAATTGAAACAGAATAAAACTGTGCCCTTGGGAAGCTTTTTAATCCTAATAGTTTAATTTTTTTTTTTTTTGGCAGAGAGCATATCGGGAACCACAGTAAACTCTACTTTATCTGCAATATGGAGCTAGTTACCATCTAGAATTTCACTATAGTGGAAGAACATATGAGCACCATGATCCACACAGTTGATGAAGCCAAACCCATCTCCTATGGCAGCAAGTACAGCCATTTCTTTGGCTTCATCAGTGAACTTAAATCAATTGATAGAACTTCTATGTTGGTTGTTTGTTCAAATTTATCAAATCAGTCTGTTGAAATATTAAACCTAGTATGCTTGCCTTTTGGATTTTATACCTTTATCTCAAAAAAAAAAAAGTTCTTTAGGAATCACAAAGTCAACTAAGATGTGTCCTGGCATTAAGTCATTCTGGTTTTTATTGAGTACATTTCAAATAACTTCAGTTACAGTTCTTCAAAATGTTCACTGCTGATATCTTCAAAAATGACTGTTCCCTGAGGCAGTAGTCTGATATCTGTTTCAACTTCTTTACCATTTCTGTCCTTGATTATGAGTTCCATATCATCTCCTGGTTGTAAGGCTCCGTAAATTCACTTTAGTGAAAGAATATTTTTTTACAACATCACTTCTTTCAAAAAACCCAAACACTTTCTTCATGCACAAACTGCTCCCTGACAGTAGGCTTGTTTATTTTTCAACAACATAACATTTTGAGGATTTATAGCACTAAAATGTTTGTTGTTATCGATTAGAAAGTTTATCTCTGGGTTCCAGCTGAACATTCCTCTACATCTTCAGTAAGTCAGATAAAACACTTCTGTCCATTCATTTGCTCTTCAGGGAGGGTTTCTGCTTTCATCTTTACCAGTTTAACAGCCCTGGGTTGCCCGGGCCACTGGTCAGATATTATTTCTAATACAACATTATCTCCTAGTGTTTATTTTTTAAAGATTTATTTATTTATTTATTTATTTATTTATTTATTTATTTATTACAGAGACAGAGAGAGAGTCAGAGAGAAGGATAGACAGGGACAGGCAGACAGGAACATCTACTAGTTTTAAGCCCTGCGGGTTCTCATAATACTATAAGCAGAGGAGGAAAAGTTTAGCTTGACATTCTGAAGACTGAGTGAATCCATAAGACAGTATCGGTTTTTCAGTAACCTCACTTTCACACAGTGCTGCTGAGTGCCACTGGGGTATCCATGTATCCATTGTTGTGGAGACATGTGGATCAAAGCTCATCTTGCAGTGATAATCAAATATTGTGCTATCAGTAATATTTGCCGATTCTTCTTTTTTGACACATGTTTCAAAGGATAAAAGTTGCTATTGTTAATTAAAAAGATGTTAAAGAAAACAGCCTATAAAGCTAATAAAGAATAGCTGCTGCAGCAGGCAGTCTCACAGTACAGTTCTGAAGAAAGCAATGACTACCAGCAGTGCAGGGAAGTGCTCTTTCAAAGCTTTGAGTAGGCACAGACTTCTTGTTTCAGATTAAGTGTTGTGTACTCCTCTTTGGTCTTGTTGGATGTTTTGAGCTTTGTTCCTTGCCTGATCTAAACTTAAAAGAGCAGTTTTAGGTGGTAAAGTCTGTTCTGTTATACTTTATACTTAACAGGACAGTGCCTCCTTCATAACCAACAACTCAGCACCCCCTCTAAGTGCTGCCATAAGCAGCATAGCTCGGTACATAGTGTTTAGTTTGTGAAATCATATGAAATTTGTTTTTATCTGTTTGACCTATTTCACTTAGCATTATACCCTCTAGGCCCATCCATATTGTTGCAAATGGCAAGATTTCCATTCTTTATGGCTGATTAATATTTTGTTGTTTGTATGTCCCACTTCCTTATCCACTTGTCTACCAATGCACATTCAGTTTGCTTCCATATCTTGGCTATTTTAAATAATGCTGCAATATACATAGAGATGTCTTTTTGAATTAGTGTTTTGGGTTTCTTCAAATAATACTCAGGTAGAATTGCTGAGTCATTCTCTGTCTCTTAGTACAGCCTTTATTTTCAAATCTGTTTTGCCTGATATAAGTATTGCTGACCTTAATTTTAGTTTTATTTGTTCTTATAGTTTCATCAATAATATTCTGTTACCTTGTGTGTGTATTTACGTGTGTGTGTAAGATGTGGCACAGAATCAACTCCCAATAAATATTTGTTAAATGAATGAAGTATAATTACTGACACATTTACTCCCATATCTTGATAGTCTGATTTTTCCCACCTTAAGTTTAAAAAGTCTGTTGTTTATTAAATTTTGCCTATAAATCTAATCCTATATTTATTCAGGTGGAGCCCTGTGTTCAAAATGTACTCCATAATATTGGAAGATTCTATTTAGAATTTAAAGAGTAGCTCAACATAATTTCTCTCACTAAATTCATGAACAATGATTTATCTACTAATTTAGAAAACAAGTAATTCTTGAGTGCCTAATCTGTACCAACTTTCTTATAACACTGAAGAATATAAGCTTTTGAATCAACTTTTAAATATGAGAAGATTAGAGAGAAAAAGAATTTTCAAGAGAAGCCAACAACTAATAATCAGTGTGAATATTACTGAAATAAAGCAATAAACATAATTATAACCTTCCTGGGAGTGGTATAGGACCAGAAAACAATAATAAGTAAAGAGGTATTAAAATAAACTATCAATTTCAAATATGAGGAAAGCATCCTACACAAGTTTGCTGACTGATTCCTGGCCTGGTTTTGGTTATACAGTTCATTTCTTCAGTCACAAGAGGGGGTTGCTTTCATCTGCAAACAACACTTTTTTTTTCCTGGCAGCAGGGCAGATAAGCTTATGTTTTCCATTGACATTCAATGGAAAGCAGAAAAAAACAACATGCTTTCATCTTCTTTAGACAACTTGTATTTCATAATCTCTTGCTGAGTGTGTGTGGTCAAGGACTCAGGGACTCTTAGCCCAATAGCCTAAGTCCTTTCTATGACCCTTCCTAAAATACTTCCTCTCTTTTCCTTTCCTGATCATCCCTTACCTTGCCTTTTTTTTTTTTTTTAAATATTTATTTTAGAGATGGGGGGGGAGAGGGAGAGAGAGAAAGAGAAAGAGAGAAGAAGGGGAGAAGCAGAAAGCATTAACTTTCATATGTTCCTTGACCAGGCAAGCTCCAGGTTTCAAATCTACGATCTCAGTGCTCCAGGTCGACGCTTTATTCACTGAGTCACCACAGGCCAGGCACCTTGCCTATTTATACTAATTTTTCTTTCCTCCCTATCTTTTCTACCATTGCCACTTCATCCAAATTTTTTACATCCCTCTGTCTTTTCTTTCTGCCTCAGTGTCCTTGGTGCACAGGACACATAACATGGTCATAAGGAAAGTGAGTATTAAGGACATTTGTCTAAGAAGAATGAGAGTGAGCACCATTTGTGTCATCAGGTACTATATCAAGATGCATTGAAAAGCGTTTACCTAGGCAATAGTAGATGCTTGATTCCAGGGAACTTTATAGAAAATCTGAACTCCAAAAGGTTTAGCTTTTAGCCTCAATGTTATTACTTTTTCTTGTCCTCATGAGCACATCATTGACTAATTTTAAATTTCACATAAACTTTCTGAAATGTAAATGAAAATTTTATCTTCTCAAACACAGAGCTCAGTACAGTTTTCTGGAATTAAATGATATTTTGCCCAAACTCTAGGGAGCATCAGCCAATTTTTTTTTTTGGTACATTGAGGAAGAAATGATGAAAGAAAGGTTCTGGATAGATGCAAACTTGATTTTCCTTATTTAGAACCAAACTTTAAACCTCACAAATAATTTTAGTGGGTACCCTGTGCGTTGGATTGTCTGGTTGACATTCTCATCCTCTTCTTGTGGATATGAATAAAACAGAGGAGGAAGACCTAGAGAAGGAACTTCTCTGTCATTGGCTGACAAGATCCTGGCAACAAACAGGGGTAGCTGCACTTGTCATAAGTCTTTACTAGTAGCTTTTGCTTCCGTTCTCTGAAATCTATTTAAGACTAGGATCTGATATAAAGACTGAGCTCTAGGTGCATGATCCTAGTTTGTCCTTGAAGTATGAAGCTGGTGACTGGAATAACTGTGTTTCTCTTATTGGGTAAGTGTTCTGTGCTTATCAGAAGGGATCTTAAAAGGTTATTTGCTCTCTATTTCTTTTCTATGCTATGGATAGAATGAAGAACTGATCCATGCATTTGTCTAGAACACAAACTTCTATATGACAGAATAAATCATAATCATGATCCCAATAGATCCTTAGCAGTATGTACAATATAAGGAATCTCTGGATTTATTGAGCCACAGACCCACGGAATAGAGCCTATGGAGTCTCCAATTTTTGGCACGTATTTTTGGTATCTATAACAAACACCAATGATATTTTTGCATTCTAGCAAGACATAAATAGAAACACTGTAGTATGGGGTAAGGCCAAAGAGCTATGGGTGTGTTGTGTCCTTTTTCCATAGAAGCTAATTTGACTTTCTTGACTGATTAGGGACTGTGATTGATGCTAAAATCACCCAGCCCAACTCCATGGATTATGCTGAAGGAAAAGATGTGAACCTGCCTTGTAACCACTCTACTATTGGCGGAAATGACTATATACATTGGTATCGGCAATATCCCAGTCAGAGGCCACAGTATGTAATTCATGGCTTACGAAATAATGTGACTAACAACATGGCTTCTCTGACCATTGCAACAGACAGAAAGTCCAGTACCTTGATCCTGCCCCAGGTTACCCTGAGAGACTCCGCTGTGTACTACTGTGCTCTGAGAGACACAGTGGGCCAGATAAGGCTGCACCTGTGCAATATCTCCCAGGCAAGTGAAGGTGGGGGAGGCAGCAGCCATTGTGAGTGACTCTAGAGCCATCTGGGAGAGTGAGAGAGCAACAAGAAAGAGGGAAAATGAATGGAAAGAAATGAGGAGAATATGAATAAGGAAAAGAAGAAAGGCAGGATAAAAAGAGAGAGGCCAAGGTATATGTACTTCATTTGTTGATTTTACTGAGAAGTAGGAAGAACTAAGAATTATAATGTTAGTATAGCAATAGAAAGGTATTGAGAATTTGTCATGACTCCTCCTCATCTCAACACAATATTGATTTTAGTGTTTTAGCTTCAATCAAAACAGGGAAGAAAATAAAAATAATTATACTTTGCTCAAAGGTGTCTTTTATTTGGATCCAAAAGCAAATCCAAATTTGAAAGTGCATACTTATTATTGTCATTTCACTTACCAGAAACAAATTACTCTTTTAATGAGAGAAATCTGAAAAAATATTTTGTTGTTGTTGGTCTAGAACATCCAAATTTGTGTTAAAAAGTTTTAAAAAAGTGAATATTAATTTAAAAAATTTGTCTATAGGTCCTGGATCTATAAAGAGTTTTCATCATTTTTTGATATTTCTTAAGCAACACATAGATCTATCTCATCATATAAGACTCAGGCAGAGACTTGACTGGAGATTTCAGTGGATAATGCATTGTTCCAGTGCTGACATCGTGGGTTCGATTCCTGGTCAGGGCATGTACAAGAAGCAGTCAGTGAGTGCACAACTAAATGAAAAAGCTAAATGGAATGACAGGTTGATGCTCCTCTCTCTCAGTGCCCTCCTGCCCAACTCAATGGAAGAATAAATCAATGAATAAAAGACTCAGGCAGAACTAAAATAAAAGGCACTGGTAATATTTCTATTTTACTTATTAAAAATAATATACCAGCTTATTTTTTAAATAAATAATTTCATGCCATCACATTTACACACAAATACAAACTTGCTGTGTAAATTAGACTCATTTAAATTTTTTGTTACTTATCTTTTGCTTTTTATTTAATAGTGTCCTGGAGATTGTTATACAGTAGGAAAAAAAAGTACAGAAGTCCACTTCATTCTTTTTTATGCCTACATAGCACTTTGAAACATTCCATCATTTAATTAATTGATTTCCTATTGATAGATAATCTGTTTCTATTTCTCTGTGGTCATATAAAGCATTTTCTTATACATATTTGTAAATTAATTTTTGTATGTATGTGGAATTATCTATTATAATAAGATTTTTGAAATTGGAATTTCTAGGTCAAAGGAAAGCACATTTAAAATTTGGGAGAAAATGACAATTTGCTCTTCATGTAGTATAAACAATTATACTCTAACCTTCAGTGAGTAAGAAGGTTCATTTTATATTCTTGTAACATATTGGAAACTGCCATATTTTTAACAACCTAAATACAATTTATCTTTTTGCACTTTCCTGATTCCTAGAGCTTTTGAATAATTTTCTCCATATATTAACAATCTGTCATTTTCTCTTGGTCAATGCTTATTTCTACTTTATAACCATTTTTCTATTAGATCATTTCTTTTTTTATTTGTAGGAACTATTTCTATATCTTGGAGAGTACTTTGCTTTTATATTTGTTTGAATACTTTATTCTAACATACTACTTTTTATTTTGTCTATTTTTCAATGTGATTGTATTTTTTTAACTTCAAAAGTGAGTGTTTTTTAAAGAAAGCCCTAAATATATTATATCTTTTGATCTTTACTAGCATTTGGTGAGGTAAGGAATTATTTTGATATTTGTATTACTTATTAGAAATCTAAGCCTCAAAGAGATTTAAAAACTTGCCAACATCACAGTCTTAATTAGTGTTAGTATCAAGTTTTTCATTTACTTTTGAAACTGAGATTTTCAAGCTTCAAAATCCAAGCACATGTTGTTTAATATTGCCTTACTCAAAGCCATAGTATGAATAAAACCCTAAAATAATGAATCAAATGCAAAGTCAGTGTAATGTAATCATAACACCCACCACCAGAAGGTGATACATATTTTAAAGAAAAATATCAAAATATCAGAGTAAAAATCCTGAGTTATGAGTTGAGAAAAGCAATGGTTCCTAATCCTATAAAGAGATAGTGCTAGACCCCTAAACATTGAGATGGCAGCAGAAATATGTGTTTTTAATTGTAGAGAGATACTGAAACATCCTTAGCTCTTTATTAGCCATACGGTTTCTGAAGAATAACATATATAGATGAAATTAGTACACAAGGCAGAGAAAATAAGAAAGCAGAGTTCTGGCCCTTGATATGAATGGCATTCAAGATATTCTGGGATCTTCGAAAAAGCTGAGAAATTTGTTCTGGTACAAGAATGTATACATATTTATAAAAAACAAAAAGATCTTAAGAAAAAAAACCCAAGCAAACTGATAAAAACCTTGAGAACATTATACTGAGTGAAATAAGTAAGTCAGAAAAAGCTAAGAACTATATGATTTCACATATAAGTGGGATATAAAACTGAGATTAATGGACATATATAAAAGTGAAGTGGTTACCAATGGGAGAGAGAGAAGGAAGGGTGGGGAAGAAGGGAGTAAAGAGGGACAAATATATGATGATGGAAAATGATTTGACAGTTGTTTCTATTTCCTCCCTGCTTATGGGTCTGTTTAGGCCGGTGTTTCCCAACGTGGGGCCCATGCCCCACAGGGGGGCAATTCGATAGTTAAGGGGGCAATTTGAAAATGGACTCGACACGACTTTAACTCTTTTGCCCTGGGCCATTTAAATGCAATGCTAGATATCGGTGCCAAATTTAACAAAAAATGCAATTCTTAAATAATTGTGGTAAATAATTATTAAGTATCAATATAATTTCATTTGACGAGACCAAAATATCAACTGGGTGATTGGCGTCATCAAGTAAACTTCGTCCTGGGTTCACCGTGGAGCGTGCCGTCTGCCTCGGGGAACACCAGACGTTTAAAAACTCCCTAAACAACACAGTTATTCTCACCTAATTGGCCCATTGCAACTTCTGTAGTGTTTCACATCATTCAGTTGGTGTTAATTTGAAATAAGTGTCAGTCAAAACTGTTGTAAAAGCTCATTGATTTAATAAATATACATATATATATTGTATAGATATAATTGGTAAGTATTTGATTTTATTTTTATCAATATTAAATTCTTTATTAAGTACTTCTTGCATCGGGGCTAGAAAGCAATAATATTTTATAAATATTATTGGGGCTATAATAGTGCATGCATGACAATTTTAATTTTAGAAGCATAACTTTCCAGAAAATTTTGTCAAGTGGAAAAATATAGATACCTTTTGATTTGCGGTGGTAGTGTAGTAAATGTGTTATATACATTTAAATAAATATGAATTTTTAGTATACGTTTACTCTATGTCACATTGAATATATTTTAACACATATTTTAATATTAGTTTTTAATTGATCTTATTTTTATTATAGCCCATAGTAAAATGAGTGGTGCAAGCAAGAAAAAAATTCATCAATATTCGGAGGAATATTTAAAATTTGGGTTCATACCTGCTGTTCACAATGAGTGGATTCCTTTTTGTTTTTTATGCTAGCAATGCTTGACCAACGAATCAATGAAACGAGGTCATCTTGAGGCGCATTTGAAGGCAAAACATAGTGCTCATATTAATTCAGATTTGAGTTACTTTAAAACTTTAAAGAAAAATTTTGAAAAAAGAACAACATTAAAGTCTCTATTTACTGCTCATACTTCAACTAATAATCGTGTTCTTGAGGCTAGTTATCAAATTTCTTTATTCATTGCTAAAACTGGAGAAAATCACACTATAGGAGAGAATTTAATGAAACCATCAATATCAGCATTTCTTAAAATGGTTCTTGAAAAAGATGACAAAGATGTAAAAGCTATGCTACTCAGTAACAATTCTGTGAGCAGAAGAATAGATGAAATGAGTGAGGATATTGAAAAACAACTTATTGAAAAGCTGAAAACAATAAAATTCTCCTTGCAAATAAATGAATCAACTTTGAGAGACAGTGAGGCAGTATTGATAACTTACATAAGATATATTGATAAAGGACATTTTGCTGAAGAAATGTTGTTCTGTAAAAGATTAGAAAGCACCACTACCTCCAAAGATATATATAATAAGCTAAAAAACTACTTAGATGTTGATGATATACCAATAAAAAATATAACATCTTGTGCTGCAGATGGTGCTCCCAATATGATGGGCAAGAAAAATGGCTGCTTAAAATTGATGAAAGATGCGAATCCAGAAATGATTCTTGTGCATTGTGTTATTCATAGGAAAAACTTGGTAGCTAAAAACATCTCATCTGTTCTGAATGAAGTATTACATACAGTAATAAAGTGTGTTAATGCTATTAAAGCTAGTGCCAAATGTGAGCGTCTTTTCCAGCTATTTTGTGAAGAACAAAATGAAGACCATGTGAGACTTTTACTTCATACTGAAGTAAGATGGCTATCTAAAGGAAACTGTTTGAAAAGATTTATGGAACTGTTTGATACTCTTAGTGATATTTTAAGCGACAAACCTGAAATGAAGTATCTGTTAACAATAGATGGTAAAGCATTTGTGAGTTATTTAGCTGATGGCACAAAAAAGGTTGGGAAACACTGGTTAGGCTTTCTACTTTATGACTCAATCTAGGAAGATTGTATTGTTCTAGAAATTTATCCATTTTTTCTAGATTGTTAAATTTGGTGGCATATAGTTTTTCATAGTATTCAACAATAATTCTTTGTATATTTATGATATCTGTGGTGATTTCTCTTCTTTCATTTTGGATTTTGTTTATATGAGTCCTTTCTCTTTTTTCCTTAGTGAGTCTTGCCAAGGGTTTTTCAATTTTGTTGATCTTTTCAAAGAACCAGCTCCTTGTTTTATTGATTTTTTTATAGTTTTTTTTTGTTCTCTATTTCATTTATTTCTGGTCTGATTTTTATTATTTCTTTTCTTCTGCTGGTTTTGGGTTGCCTTTGTTCTTCTTTTTCTAGTTCCTTAGGATGTGAAGTTAAGTTGTTTACTTGGGCTCTCTCTTGTTTGTTCATATAGGCCTGTAGTGATATGAACTTTCCTCTTATTACTGCTTTTTCTGCATCCCAGAGATTCTGATGTCTTACTGTTATTTTCGTTTGTCTGTATATATCTTTTGAACTCTACTTTTATTTCTTCTTTGACCCACTCACTTTTTAGAAGTATGTTGTTTAATTTTCACATTTTGGGGGGTTTGTTTACTTCTTTTTTTTCAGTTGACTTCTAGTTTTATAGCTTTATGGTCAGAAAATATGCTTGGTATAATTTCAATCTTTCTGAATTTGTTGATGTTAGTTTTGTGGCCCAACATATGGTCAATTCTTGAGAATGTTCCATGTATAATCTGAAAATGTATACTCTGGCATTTTGGGATACAGTGTCCTATAGATGTCTATCATATCCAATTGTTCTAGTGTTTCGTTTATGGCCAATATTTCTTTATTGATTTTCTGTTTGGATGAATGATCTAGAGCCATCAGTGGTGTATTGAGGTCTCCAAGTATGATTGTATTTTTATCAGTTTTTATTTTTAGGTCAGTTAGTAGATGTCTTATATATTTTGGTGCTCTTTGCTTTGGTGCATATATATTAAGAAGTGTTATGTCTTCTTTATTCAATGTCCCCTTTATCATTATGAAATGGCCATCTTTGTCTCTGATTACCTTTGCTGTCTTGTAGTCAGCATTGTTAGATAATATAAGTATGGTTACACCTGCTTTTCTTTGGATGTTATTTGCTTGGAGAATCATTTTCCAACCTTTCACTTTGAATTTGTTTTTATCTTAGAAGCTTAGATGTGTTCCTTGTAGGCAGCATACAGTTGGATTTTCTTTTTTAATCCATTCTGCTACTCTGTGTTGTTTTATTGGTGAGTTTGATCCATTTATATGTAGTGTAATTGTTGACACTGAGGATTTCCTATTGCCATTTTATATATTGCATTCTGATAGCTTTGTATCTCCCAAAAAATAAAAGTCAAGGGTCAGATGGCTATACTAGTGAATTCTATTAAATATTCAAAGATGACTTGGTTCTTATTCTACTCAAAGTTTTCCCAAAAATTGAAGTAGAAGCAATACATTCAAACACACTTTTTGAGGCCAATATAACCCTCATATCAAAATCTGGCAAGGACAATACAAAGAAAGAAAACTACAGACCAATATCTCGAATAAATACAGATGCTAAAATACTAAACAAAATACTAGCAAATCGAATACAACAATACATAAAAAAATAATTCATCATGATCAAGTGAGATTCATCCCTGAATCACAGGAATGGTTCAACATACATAAAACAGTTAACATAATACACCATATCAACAAAACAAAGAACAAAACCCATAAGATCTTATCAATAGATGCAGAAAAGGCATTCGATAAAATACAACACAATTTTATGTTTAAAACACTCAATAAAATGGGTATAGAAGAAAACTATCTAAACATAATAAAGGCTATTTATGATAAACCATCAGCTAACATCATATTAAGTGGCATAAAACTGAGGACTATTCCTCTAAAATCAGGAATAAGACAAGGTTGTCCACTCTCTCCACACTTATTCTACATAGTGCTGGAAGTTCTAGCCAGAGCAATCAGACAAGATAAAGAAATAAAAGGCATTCATATTGGGAAAGAAGAAGTAAAAGTTTTACTTTTTACAGATGATATGATCCTATACATAAAAAACACCAAAGACTCCACAAAAAGACTACTAGAAACAATACACCAATACAGTAAGGTTGAAGAATACAATATTAATATACAAAAGTCTATTGCTTTCCTATATGCATGCCAACAATGAAACATCAGAAAACAAGCTCAAAAAAAATAATCCCCTTTATGTTTGCAACAACAACAAAAAAATACCTAGGAATAAACATAACAAAGAATGTAAAGGACCTATATAATAAAAACTACAAAGCATTGTTAAGGGAAATCAAAAAAGATACAATGAAATGAAAAAATATTTCTTGTTCTTGGATAGGAAGAATAAATATAGTCAAAGTGACCATATTACCCAAAGCAATATGCAAATTTAATGCAATTCCCATCAAAATTGCTATGTCATTTTTTAAAGAAATGGAACAAAAAATCATCAGGTTTATATGGAACTATAAAAAACCCCGAATAGCCAGAGCAATCTGAAGGAAAGAGAAAGAAGCTGGGGGCATTACAATACCTGACTTCAAATTATATTATAGAGCCACAACAATCAAAACAGCATGGTATTGGCAAAAAAAATAGACACTCAGACCAATGGAACAGAATAGAAATCCCAGAAATAAAACCACATATATATGGTCAAATAATTTTCGATAAAGGGGTCAACAACATACAATGGAGAAAAGAAAGCCTCTTCAATAAATGGTGCTAGGAAAACTGGAAAGCCACATGCAAAAGAATGAAACTCGACTACAGCTTGTCCCCTTGTATGAAAATTAATTCAAAATGGATCAAAGACCTAAATATATATAAGATCTGAAACAATAAAGTCCATAGAAGAAGACATAGGTACTAAACTCATGGACCTTGTTTTAAAGAGCATTTTATGAATTTTACTCCAACGGCAAGGGAAGTGTAAGCAAAGATAAGTGAATGGAACTACATCAGACTAAGAAGCTTTTGCTCAGAAAGAGAAACTGACAACAAAACAAGCAGACAGCCAACTAAATGGGAGATGATATTTTCAAACCACAGTTCAGATAAGGGCTTAATATCCAAAATATAGAAAGAACTCATAAATCTCAACAACAAACAAGCAAACAATCCAATAAAAAAAATGGGAAGAAGACATGAACAGACACTTCTTCCAGGAAGAAATACAAATGGCTAACAGATATATGAAGAGATGCTCATCTTCATTAGCTATTAGAAAAATGCAAATCAAAACTACAATGAGATATCACCTCATACTTGTTAGATTAGCTATTATCAACAAGACAGGTAATAGCAAATGTTGGAGAGGCTGTGGAGAAAAAGGAACCCTCATTCACTGTTAATGGGAATGGAAAGTAGTACAACCATTATGGAGTAAAGTATGGTGGTTCCTCAAAAAACTAAAAATAGAACTACCATATGATCCAACAATCCCTCTACTGGGTATTTAACCTTAAAACTCAAAAAGTTTGGTACATAAAGACACATGCAGCCCCATGTTCATTACAGTATTTTTTACAGTGGCCAAGACATGGACAATCAAAAAGCCCTTCAATAGATGATTGGATAAAGATGATGTGGTACATATATACTGTACTATGGAATACTACTCAGCCATAAGAAATGATGACATCCAGAGAGAAGATGGCAGCGGAGTAGGCGGATGCACAGACACCCAGCTCTCAACACCAAACTGGAATACAAATCAATTTAGAAAAAATCAGCATGAAAAACCAACACTGAACTGCAAGAACAGCTCTCAAAAACCAAGGAGCAAAGAGGAAGCCACAATAATCCTGGTAAGGAGTGCCTGAATCTCCTCTGCTTACAGGAAGGGAAGGAGGGGGGTGAGGCTGAGAGCCCAGAGAGGATTTCACAGAGGAAAAAGAGCAGAAACTACTGCTCACAGCCACTTACCTGGCGACCAGGGAGCAAGGTGGGTTGAAAAGACCAGCTTATCTCCCAAGTGGAAAAGACAGGGAGAGGGACAGACTGTGAGGGGCTAAGGTATGCAAGAAACAAAATAAAAAAGCTGACTCATTCGTGCTGGAGGCGGCCATAGCCGGGGGAGGGACTGAACCTTTCACAAAACAGAGCTGAATTGCTTCTGGATCAGAGATCTCCGGACATCTATCCAGCTCCAATCATCACAACAAGACACAGCTGAAAACAAGAAGTGGGGAGGAAGGGCAGTAACTCAGGTCTCCATGGAGATCTGAGATACACCTCCCCCTACTGAAGCTGAGAGAAAAAACCCTGCCCCCATTGAGATTAGTTGGAGGAAGAGACCTTCAGCGTCTCAGGTTACACCCACAGCATTCCTGGATACAGTTTCAAGGAAGCCCCCTGCTGAGATCAGTTAACAAGACTATCACCTGTTAAGAAAACAAACAAATCAAGACTTCAAAGCTGCCCAAATCCGAAAGTGGATTACAAATAATAGCTGATACCAACCCACGAAGACCTAAAAATAACGCAACTGAAAACTGGAGGCAGACAACACCAAGCCTAGACTCAATCAACTCTACAAATAAAAAAAAAAAAAAAGAAGAAGAAGATGAGAAAACAAAGGAGTGCAATCCAAATGAAACCACAAGAGACACTTTTGAGAGATGAACTGAGTGATATGGAAATAATCAAACTTCCAGATGCGGAGTTCAAAATAATGATTGTAAGGATGCTTAGGGATCTTAGAACAACAATGGAGGGGGAGTTTGAAAACCTAAATAAAGAAATAGCAAGTATAAAAAAGAATCAGTTGGAGACGACAAATACAATATCAGAAATAAAGACCACAATGGAAGGAATTAAAAACAGGATAGATAGAGCAGAGGATCGAATCAGCGAGTTAGAAGACAACTGGAATGAAGGCATGAAAGCAGAGAAGAAAAGAGAAAAGAGACTCAAAAAGTCAGAGGATACTCTTAGAGAGCTCTGTGACAACATGAAGAGAAATAACATCTGCATCATAGGGGTTCCTGAAGAAGAAGAAAAAGAACAAGGGATAGAGACTTTGTTCAATCATATCATAGCTGAAAACTTCCCTAAATTAATGCAAGAGAAACTCTCACAAATCCAAGAAGCACAGAGGACTCCATTAAAGAGAAACCCAAAAAAACCTACACCAAGACACATCATAATTAAAATACCAAAGCTAAGCGATAAAGAGAAAATATTAAAAGCTGCAAGAAAAAAAAATTATCACCTACAAAGGAGCCCCCATAAGGATGACATCTGACTTCTCAACAGAAACACTTGAGGCCAGAAGGGAATGGCAAGAAATATTCAAAGTAATGCAGAACAAGAACCTACAACCAAGACTACTTTATCCAGCAAGGCTATCATTTAAAATTGAAGGAGAAATAAAAAGCTTCCCAGACAAAAAACAACTCAAGAAATTCATTACAACCAAACCAATGCTGCAGGAAATATTAAGGGGCCTGGTGTAAACAGATAAAGTGGGAAAAGAATACAGAAAAAAAAGAAAGAAAAAGGAATACACCTTTAAAGAAGAAAATGGCAATAAACAACTACATATCAATAATAACCTTAAATGTAAATGGATTAAATGATCCAATCAAAAGACATAGGGTAGCTGCGTGGATAAGAAAACAGGACCCATACATATGTTGTCTACAAGAGACACACCTTAGAACAAAAGACACACACAGATTGAAGGTAAAAGGATGGAAAAAAATGTTTCATGCAAACGGAAATGAAAAAAAAGCTGGGGTAGCAATACTTATATCAGACAAATTGGACTTTAAAACAAAGAATATAGTAAGAGATAAAGAAGGCCACTACATAATGATAAAGGGAGTAATCCAACAGGAAGATATAACTATTATAAATATCTATGCACCTAATATAGGAGCACCCAAATATATAAAACAGACTTTGATGGATTTAAAGGGCGAGATCAACAGCAATACTATAATAGTAGGGGATTTCAATACCCCACTAACATCACTAGATAGATCCTCAAGAAAGAAAATTAACAAAGAAACAGCAGACTTATTGGAAACACTAGATCAACTCGATTTAATAGATATCTTCAGAACCTTTCACCCTAAAGCAGCAGAATATACATTCTTTTCAAGTGCTCATGGTACATTCTCTAGGATAGACCACATGTTAGGGCACAAAAGTGCTCTCAACAAATTTAAGAAGACTGACATCATATCAAGCACTTTCTCCGATCACAACGGCATGAAACTAGAAATGAATCACAGCAGAAAAGCTCAAAAATTCTCAAACACATGGAAACTAAATAGCAGGGTGTTAAATAATGAATGGATTAAGAATGAGATCAAAGAAGAAATAAAGAAATTCCTAGAAACGAATGACAATGAGCATACAACAACTCAAAATTTATGGGACACAGAGAAAGCAGTGCTGAGAGGGAAGTTCATAGCACTACAGGCACACTTTCAGAAGCTAGAAAAAGCTCAAATAAACAACTTAACCCTGCATCTAAAAGAATTAGAAAAAGAACAGCAAGTAAAGCCCAAATGTAGTAGAAGCAAGGAAATAATAAAGATCAGAGCAGAAATAAATGACATAGAGGCTAAAGAAACAATACAGAGGATCAATGAAACTAGGAGCTGGTTCTTTGAAAAGGTAAACAAGATTGATGCACCTTTAAGTAGACTCACCAAGAAAAAGAGAGAGAGGACTCAAATAAATAAAATTAGAAATGAGAGAGGAGAAATAACAACTGACACAACAGAAATACAAACTATTGTAAGAAAATACTATGAAGAACTGTATGCCAAAAAACTAGACAACCTAGATGAAATGGACAAATTCCTTGAAACGTACAATCTTCCAAAAATCAATCTGGAAGAATCAGAAAACTTAAACAGACCAATTACACCAAATGAGATTGAAACAGTTATCAAAAAACTCCCAACAAAGAAAAGTCCGGGGCCCGATGGCTTCACAACGGAATTCTACCAAATATTCAAAGAAGAACTAACTCCTATCCTTCTCAAACTATTTCAAAAAATTCAAGAGGAAGGAAGACTTCCAAACTCCTTTTATGAGGCGAGCATAATTCTGATTCCAAAACCAGGCAAAGACCACACAAAGAAAGAAAATTATAGGCCAATATCTCTGATGAATATAGATGCTAAAATCCTCAACAAAATATTAGCAAATCGGATCCAACAATATATGGAAAAAATCATACACCATGATCAAGTGGGATTTATTCTGGGGAGGCAAGGCTGGTACAATATTCGTAAATCAATCAATGTGATTCATCACATAAACAAAAAGAAGGAGAAAAACCATATGATAATTTCAATAGATGCAGAAAAAGCATTTGATAAAATCCAGCACCCATTCATGATCAAAACTCTCAGCAAAGTGGGAATACAGGGAACATACCTCAACATGATAAAAGCCATCTATGAGAAACCCACAGCCAACATCATACTCAATGGGAAAAAATTAAAAACAATACCCTTAAGATCAGGAACAAGGCAGGGGTGCCCCCTTTCACCACTCTTATTTAACATAGTCCTGGAAGTCCTAGCCACAGCAATCAGACAAGAAGAAGAAATAAAAGGCATTCAAGTTGGAAAAGAAGAAGTAAAACTATCATTATTTGCAGATGATATGATATTGTATATAGAAAACCCTAAAGTCTCAGGCAAAAAACTACTGGACCTGATAAATAAATTCAGCAAAGTGGCAGGATATAAAATCAATACTCAGAAATCAGAAGCATTTTTATACACCAACAATGAACAGTCAGAAAGAGAAATTAAGGAAACAATCCCCTTCACAATTACAACCAAAAAAATAAAGTACCTAGGAGTAAACTTAACCAAGGAGACTAAAGACTTGTACTCGGAAAATTACAAAGCATTGATAAAAGAAATCAAGGAAGATACTAACAAGTGGAAGCATATACCGTGCTCATGGTTAGGAAGAATAAACATCATTAAAATGTCTATATTACCCAAAGCAATTTATAAGTTCAATGCAATACCAATTAAAATACCAATGACATACTTCAAAGATATAGAACACATATTCCAAAAATTTATATGGAACCAAAAAAGGACACGAATAGCCTCAGCAATCTTAAAAAAGAAGAATAAAGTGGGAGGTATCACACTTCCTGATATCAAGTTATACTACAAGGCCATTGTACTCAAAACAGCCTGGTATTGGCATAAGAACAGGCATATAGATCAATGGAATAGAACAGAGAACCCAGAAATAAACCCACAGTTCTATGGACAACTGATATTTGACAAAGGAGGTAAGGAAATACAATGGAGTAAAGACAGCCTCTTTAACAAATGGTGTTGGGAAAATTGGACAGCTACCTGCAAAAAAATGAAACTAGATCACCAGCTTACACCACTCACAAAAATAAACTCAAAATGGATAAAAGACTTGAATGTAGGCCGTGAAACCATAAGCATCTTAGAAGAAAACATAGGCAGTAAGCTCTCCAACATCTCTCGGAGCTATATATTTGCTGATTTATCTCTATGGGGAAGTGAAATAAAAGACAGGATAAACAAATGGGACTGTATCAAACTAAAAAGCTTTTGCACAGCTAAAGACAACAAGGACAGAATAAAAAGACAAACTACACAATGGGAGAACATATTTGACAATACGTCTGATAAGGGGTTAATAACCAAAATTTATAAAGAACTTGTAAAACTCAACACCAGGAAGACAAACAACCCAATCCAAAAATGGGCAAAAGAGATGAATAGACACTTCTCCAAAGAGGACATACAGATGGTCAATAGGCATATGAAAAAATGCTCAACATCACTAATCATTAGAGAAATGCAAATTAAAACCACAATGAGATATCACCTTACACCAGTCAGAATGGCGCTTATCAACAAAACAACACAGAATAAGTGCTGGCGAGGATGTGGAGAAAAGGGGACCCTCCAGCACTGCTGGTGTGAATGCAGACTGGTGCAGCCACTGTGGAAAACAGTATGGAGATTCCTCAAAAAACTGAAAATCGAACCGCCTTTTGACCCAGCTATCCCAATTTTAGGAATATACCCCAAGGACACCATAGAACGGCTCGAAAAGGAGAAATGCACCCACATGTTTGTGGCAGCATTGTTCACAATAGCGAAGATCTGGAAACAGCCCAAGTGTCCGTCAGAGGACGAGTGGATTAAAAAACTTTGGTACATATATACTATGGAATACTACTCAGCCATAAGAAATGATGACATCGGATCATTTACAATAACATGGATGGACCTTGATAACATTATACGGAGTGAAATAAGTAAATCAGAAAAAAAAACTGAGATGAATCCATACATAGAAGGGACATAAAAATGAGACTCAGAGACATGAACAAGAATGTGATGGCAACAGGGGCAGGGGGGTTGGGGGAGGGGGGAGGGGGTGAAGAAGGAGAGAGGGGTTAGGGGAGGGGAGGGGCACAAAGAAAACCAGATAGAAGGTGACAGAAGACAATTTAACTTTGCGGGAGGGGTATACAGCACAATCAATTGTCAAAATAATCTAGAGATATTTTCTCTCAACATATGTACCCTGATTTATCAATGTCACTGCATTAAATTTATTACAAAATATTAATATTAAAAAAAAAGAAATGATGACATTGGATCATTTACAACAACATGGATGGACCTTGATAACATTATACTGAGTGAAATAAATAAATCAGAAAAAACTAAGAACTGTATGATTCCATACATAGGTGGGACACAAAAATGAGATGCATGGACTTGAACGAGAGTGTGGTGGTTACAGGGGGGGGGAGGGAAGAAAGGGGTGGGGGGAGGATAAGGGCACAAAGAAAACTTAATTGAAGGTGACAGAAGACAGTTTGACTTTTGGTGATGGGTATGCAACATAATCAAATGTCAAAATGACCTGGAGATGTTTTCTCTGAATCTATGTACCCTAATTAAACAATATCACCCTGTTAAAATTAATTGTCTAAATTAAAAAAAAAATGATTTTACTTTGAGTGGTTGCTATACATCATAATCAACAATTCAAATGCTGTAGAAATGTTTACCTGAAACCTATGTACTTTTTTTTTTCCCCCGAAGTTAGAAGTGGGGAGGCAGTCAGACTCCTGCATGCGCACCACCAGTATCCACCTGGCATGCCCATCAGGGGGCGATGCTTTACCCATCTGAGATGTTGCTCTGTTGCAGCTGGAGCCATTCTAGTGCCTGAAGCGGAGGCCATAGAGCCTTCCTCAGTGCCCGGGTCAATCCTGCTCCAATGGAGCCCTGGCTGTGGGAGAGGAAGAGAGAGGTAAGAGAGAAAATAGAGGGGGAAGGTGGAGAAGCAGATGAGTGCTTCGCCTGTGTTGCCATGACCAAAAAGAAAACTATGTACTCTAATTGATCAATGCCACCATTGATTTAATTTTCTAAATAAAATAAAAAAATGCAAAAGTCTTAAGCAGTTACTTTACAAAAAGAGATATTCAATGGCAAATAAAAATACCATTTCTACAATATAAAGTAAAATAAAAACAAAAACAGACATTAGCTATCTATACCTATGTTTTTTAACTGCCCGTTTGTAGACCAGTGCCTCTCCAACAGACATTTTGTACCCATTCGAGAAAGAGTTAACCATCCTAATATTGTATGAAGATTATAGACCCAATAATAGCCAAATTTGCTTATGCTCAGGGTGATTTCTGCCCTAGCGGTCCCTGAAATAATTCTATTTCACATGTTTTCAAGTATAAAAAGGATGAAAACCAGTGATATTTCTTGTTAGAAGTCTTAATAGTGTTAACTATGAAACAGAATTATAAAGGTCATAGAGGGAGCTCTGAAGTGCCAGTGATGCTCTGCTTTTGCATATGGATGCTGATTATAAGGATGTTAATATAATATAATAAATAAATACATATTCATACTTTCTTTTATGTATATTTTACTCCAAGAAACATTTAATATGATACCATAACCTCATATTAATTATAAGGTGATATGTAAGCTTAAGATTAATTTTCAGGTGTTTTAATTCTAGTTGTTTTTTTTTGTCCCTAAATACATATAAGTAAGAACACATTTCTTAAACAGACATGCCTTAGACAATGGCCCACTATTAAAATACCATAGATGAGAAATGTAGCTTTCTTCTGTTTGGGATACAAATGTAGCACTTTTAACCCTTGATAAGTAGTATCAAGAAGCTTAGCTATTCTATACTAGAAACATAAAATTTTATTCACTATTGTAACCCCAAGAAATTCAATTAAAAATCAAATAGTCAAATAGTGAAATCAAGCAAAAGAACAACAAAAAAGTGGCCTGTTTATTAACATTCTGGATTGTAGGAAAAAGTGGAAAAGTCTATTGATAAATTGGTTAGGACACATATCTTTATTGATTATATAAAGATGTAACAATTCATTAAAATAATTTTTATTCATGGAAAATAATCCTTTAGCCATTGTAGGTGACTGTTGGTGCAGTAGCTTCTTTTGCTCAGAAAAGGGAGTAAGATTCCATATGAAGTGCAACCTTCTGACGAGTCCTCCTCACACCACAGGGGAAGTGTAGGGGAGCCATTGCTGTAGCTGAGCGTCTCTGCACTGATGATATCGATCACCAGAGTACATGGTGACCTCAAACCTGCATATGTCTGGAGAAGGTATATATTTTTATCTAAGAACTTTGTTAACTAAAAGAATATCAACATTCTTTAAGTAAGAAATAAATTTACTATTTGTAGGTGACAAGCAACACCTGTGATAGCTTTACATTAAAGGCCTGCCATTCCATGGAGGCATATTATGTGTCCAATAAGATCTGTGAGCCAACATCATTGTCATAATTAACATTACCCCAGAATCTAATGCATGGTTGCAGTTTGTTGTAATAGTGAGTAAGGAATTTATCCTGCCTTTGGATTTAGCAAGCTGATTAAGTAGGAGAGAAAGCAGAATGTGTCGATTGCTGATATTTATAAAAGAGCTCTGGCATGATTGGTTTTAGACACCATATTAGATAAAGAAGCAAGAAAAAATAAGAGAACAATGATGTTCAGAAAAAAAGCAGAGGGATCAGATACTTAAATTATTAATAGATAGGAAAGCAAGAACGAAGGTTCATAAATAAACATTTCAAAGTCCTCTAGCACCTTACAGCCTCCATTGCAGAGACCCAGGCGATTATTTATGAGCAACAAGTGCAGTGATCGTGAGGCCTCAGGGGTGGTGCTCCAGGTGTGCCCTTTGCCACAAGGGCTTTGAATGTGTAGTGAGAATAGTTTTCTCTAGAACTTGACGATGTAAGAAACAACCAACACCAGTGGTGGGATTCAAATAATTTAACAACTGGTTCTCTGCCCTAATGACCGTTTTAAGTATTAAAAAACCCAATATACTAAAAGATAGTTTATTTCATGCATTTAATACTTAAGAACAATAAAAAAGGTACACAAAACTGGATTATGTTATAAGAAAGAGTTTTAAAATGTTAATGAAAAAACATTAAATAATACTTGACAAAAAACAATACAAGTTGTCACCCCCTGGCTGTTTGACACTTTTTCTCTTTGTTATATGTTTGTTTACTGAAGTAACGAACATGAGGGAATTAAAATGTAGTATTTCATCAAAGGTATAATGAGTTTTATGAAATGAATAAGTAAACATTATAAGAATAGTTCCATCAACTTTTTTCACCCATGAACGGAATGACCATTACTGCAGCGCTTAGGAATGCGCTGTTGTGCAGATGAACATTAAAAAAGAGTAAGGAATGTAAATTTGTGATTTCCACATTGGGCAGTTGCTCAGGTGCCCACCTTAGAAAGAATCCTGATTACAACAAGTGCTGTTTTAACTACTAGTTTGCTGAACTCACCAAGAAATTAGGTATCAGTTCTGACAAACCGGTGCAAACCAGCTGAATTCCACCACGGCTTTTCATATGGGCCATGACCAGGCAAGCCCAGGGTTTCAAACCAGCTAAGAAAACAAATAATTTTGTTGTGATCAGCACACTAGTACATTATGGAAAGTAAACTGAGTTCTGAATATTCTTGGCTATAAATTTAATTAAGCCAAGTATTTTCAACTTATGATATCACTGATCTGTTCTCTTGGATACATTTATCAGGAGTAAAGAGTGGGCAGGTAGAAGAAGGGTAGAGGGAAAGGTAGAAAGCAGGAAGAAACACTTTGAAATAACAGCACATATCAATCGTACAGACAGACTCATTTTTTCCTCCTTCTTTTCCAAGTGAGAGGAGGGGAAATAGACTCCAGCATGTGCCCCAACTGGGATCCACCAAGCAACCCTCCTGCCTCCTCCCTCCACCCCTGCCCGCCATCTGGACCAAAGCTTTGCCTATCTGGGGCCATGCTGGCAACCAAGCTATTTTTATCTCCTGAGGTGGAGGTTCCACGGTGCCGTCTTCAGTGCCTGGCCTATGTGCTTGAACCAATTGAGCCATGGCTGCAGGAAGGGTAGAGAGAGAGAGAAGAGGGAGGGGGAAGGGTGGAAGAAGCAGATGATCACGTCTCCTGAGTGCCCTGACCGGGAATCAGACCTAGGATATTCACACACCTGGCCTACGCTCTAGCACTGAGCCAACTGGCCAGGGCCCAGACAGACTCTTGATGGCTGTTGAATTCAGGGGCCACAGCATTGACCAAGGAAACATGGCACAACATTCTATAACCTTTGATTGATTTGTTGCCCTGCGTCTGGTCCATATAACTCTACAGGGTTCTAAATGCTATGTTCTTTATAACTGCTTCTTTTAATGATAAAATGGAGAATGTTTTGGCCCTGGCTGGTTGGCTCAGTGGTAGAGCATCGGCCTGGCATGCAGAAGTCCTCGGTTCGATTCCCAGCCAGGGCACACAGGAGAAGCGCCCATCTGCTTCCCCACCCCTCCCCCTCTCCTTCCTCTCTCTCTCTTCCCCTCCCGCAGCCAAGGCTCCATTGGAGCAAAGATGGCCCGGGCGCTGGGGATGGCTCCTTGGCCTCTGCCCCAGGCGCTAGAGTGGCTCTGGTCGCAACAGAGCGACGCCCCGGAGGGGCAGAGCATCGCCCCCTGGTGGGCAGAGTGTAGCCCCTGGTGGGCTTGCCAGGTGGATCCCGGTCGGGCGCATGCGGGAGTCTGTCTGACTGTCTTTCCCCGTTTCCAGCTTCAGAAAAAAAAAAATGGAATTACAACATTGTTTCTTCTACTAATTGAGCAACTATATGCATAGTCTTCTCTTGATTCTCAAGACTGTATGTAAGCCAATTGGTAAGAGAGGAGATGAAGATAACTTTTTCCCATTATTTAGTGGGTAAGACTTTATATGTGAAGCAGGAACTGGAAGATTACTTGCCGATATATCCTGTATTGTATGAACTTCAATTCTTTAAAAGTTCAATTTATAGCAGATCCTCAAGACTTTTATCGCCCCCACAGTTACCTTCAATAGCAGCAGGCTCCTTTCTTAAAATAGAAATCTTTATATAGGAATTACAAATATGGGAATGTGGTTGATGGTGATGTGTGTTTGGATTTTTCTGGGTAAGGAACCAGCTGAGCCTTAAGTGCCTGTTGAGGAGGAATGCAGGGATAGCAATGAGCTTTAGGGAATCATCTAAATAGGTTGATTGAGACACAATCCATTTTATAATATATAGGTAATCGTAGTCTATCCTCAAGACACAACCCGTGGAATAAGTCATGTAACCCCCATTTCACTGAATAGGAAACTATATGTGTGGATTAAATAGTTTATGTGAGCTAGCTGGTAAACAGCAATGATGCAGCTTTAATCTAAGTGTATCTGAGATAAACATCAAATCATTTAAACTGAATTGAGCATTCCTCCACCAAATGATTTTGTGTTAACTTGTTTTTATATTCGATATTCTATCTGTTCTGATCAGCCTTGAGCTCCCTTGAAGAGCTTTGAGGCTGTGAGAAGAGGCTTACAGAGAGCTGGCATCTTAAACTCCGTTTCTGCTACTAGGGAAGGATTCAGTGAGAGGAGCTTTATTGAAAGAAAATCGCTTTCTTATCTCACCACAGGAGGGCAGTATTTCAAAAGACAAAATCTTTCCCCAAGTCAAAGCAAAGTTTTAGGTTGGAGGAAGGGGAGAGTGGAAGAAGAATGATTTGATTTGGTGACACACAGAGGATCTGCCTTTTTAGGCAGATCTGAGTGGGTGGCAAGTGGTACTCTAATCCCTATGAGCCACTTTCAGGAGGGGAATCTTTCAATAGCAGCTGAAGTCAGTGACAAGGGCCTCCATGAGATATGAAAAGATGTTCCTGAAATTCTTGGTGTTGATCTTTTGGATTCAACTGGCATGTGAGTTTGAGACGTTCCCAAGTTAAACTAAAGGGAAATCCTAAGGAGATGGAAAACTCTTGAGAGCAGCTTATTTTATGTAAAAATTGACAAGAAGAACTAAAGAAGGACGGAAGAAAGGAAGAGAACCAGGGAAGGAAAAAGGAGGAAGGAAGAAGGAAACATCATTTCAGGTTGGGAAAAAGCCCTTGATTCTCTTCCCCAGTGCCTTCTGCTTTGTTTTTACACAGGGGAGAGCACCCAGCAGCTGGAGCAGAGTCCTCAGGTTCTAAGACTCCAGGAGGGAAAAAATGGCGCTGTGTTCTGCAACTCCTCGAGCGTTTTCCCCACCATTCAATGGTACAGACAAGAGCCTGGAGAAGGTCCTGTTTTCTTGATGATGTTAACTAAGGGTGGAGAAATGAAGGTGCAGAAGAGACTCACTGCTCAGTTTGGTGAGACAAGAAAGGACAGCTCACTGCTCATCACTGCAGCCCGACCCGAGGATGCAGGCATCTACCTCTGTGCAGGGGCACAGTGTGCGAGGGTCACCTGCTGCCTGCACCCAAACCTGCTGCAGGCCCCAGGCACACTGCTGTCACATTCCTCCAGCTCTTCCTCACACACCTCTGGGCATGAGCAATGATAATGACCTCAGCCCCTCATGGAACCACTTCTGCTGCCTTTCCAGAACATTCCCACATGCATTGGAGAATGATCTCTGCATTAGATGAACTTCTGAAAATGTAGCACACTATTTGAACCAATAAAAATATGGGTCGACAGCTCCCCAGCATCAAGAGTGGAAGAAAGAAGAGAGTCTGTATCAAAGGACAAATGGAGAAAACCAGACAGAGTGCATCATAATTCTGATAGGTTATTTTGTTTTATTTTAATTTTTAAGTGAGAGGAAGGGAGATACAGAGACAGGTTCTTGCATGTGCCCCGACCGGGATCCACCCATTGACCCTTGTCTGGGGCCAATTCTCTGTCATCTGGGGCTAATGCTTGCGACTGAGCCATTTTTAGCACCTTATCTTAGCACCGAGGTTGAGAGGTTCGATGGAGCCATCCTCAGTGCCCAGGGTATACCTGCTGGAATCAATCGAACCATGGCAGTGGAAGGGGAAGAGAGAGAGAAGGAGGTGGAGGAGGGGAGGAGAAGCAGATGGTTGCCTCTCCTGTGTGCCCTGACCAGGAATTGAACCCAGGACTTCAACATGCTAGGTTGATGCTCTACAACTGAGCCACTTAGCTGAGGCCTGATTGGTTATTTCTATCAGTAATATGTATTTTTTGAAATATAAATTTTTCTATAATTTTTTATTAAGAAAACAACTTATCTTTCATTCAAAAAGGCCTCATTTTGAATTTTTCAGTAATTTCTTACACTCATTTAGATTTTTATTCTAAGTCTTATAAATAAATAATGTTAATTACCATGCAAATAATTACTAACTTTGGTCCTACCTTTTTTTCACTTTTAGATCCTAAATGTTATTTATTTTTCTTGTTTTATAATCTCATACTATGCCAGTAACCTACTCCAAAGGCATCTCTGAAAAATTTATCACGTGAAACTCTCATTTTGAAGATTGTAAGGCAAATATAAATTTAATTCTCCCTGGTTGTAAAAGGGGAAGACACTTTCCTCTCCTTTTTCTTAGAGTATTTATGTTAGAAAACTTGTGATTATAAATTGTTTTCTGTCTTTTAGAGAAATAAGTAAATCTTTTAAAAAGGTAAATAAGCTTCTTACTAGTTTGACAATCCAGGAATTTTTTTCAAGCACCTAGGAGTTGTCACAATGTGGAAAGGAGCTAGCTCTTTGAAATGTAATCAAGTATACATCCAAATTTCTGTGAGTGGCAGGAGCCTTAAATTCACCTGGCACCTTGTCTAAGTTCAGACTTGCCTCCTATTGTAAAGACCTGAGAAAATTTTTTTATTAGATAAAGGCAATTAGCAAACACAGGTAGTGACACCAATTATCAGGTAAATTGAGAAAGAATAATGATAAATGGTGCTTTTGAGTTCTCTTACTTGAAGACTTGTTATAAGTTTATCTTGATGTATATAATGGGTTGTATCTTTCTGGCTGTATAAAAAAGTAAACTTTCTGTTTTTGCAATTTCATTAACAGATTTACTGTGATGCACCTTACATTCTGGTTTAATGCTTATGCTATAATAAAACTTTTTTTTTTTCTTGTCTTCCTTTGTTGAGAGGTGTTCTGGGTTGACAGATTTTGTTCTTATTTCCCCAGAAGAACGCCCAGTATCTTTCCATAATCACTGTTTTTAGTCCTCTCTGTCACTGAAAAGTGATGTGACACTGTGCAAAGAGTGGGCTGCTTATGGCTCTGCCACTTAGGGGGGGGTGTGACAAACAAAAAAAGGTAAACTATATATGGGAAGAAGAGGATGGATAAATAATGGGTAAAAGAAAATGGCAGAAGGTTGTTTGAACTGAAAATAATTATATACATGAGTTTCTCAACAGCAGTATTAACACGTAGGCCCAGGTAATTCTTCTGCAGGGGAGGAGCTTTCCTGTGGATCATAGGATATTTAACAACATCCTGGTTTCAACTCTGGATTCCAGTAGCACCTCCTCCTTTCCACATTGTGCCAACCAAAAATGTCTCCAGACACTGCCAAATTAGATATATAGAGTTCATATTATATCCATATAAGTCCTATCAATTTAATATATAGAACATTTAACATTTACTTAGTCCTTTTCATATATATTTGATATTTTTATATATATAAAAAGGACTGAGGAAGTAAACATTCTTCTTTTTAGTATTATGACACAGTTTTTATTTCTGCAGTGTTCATATGTCCTGGACTATTGATACCTCATTTAACTTCAATAAATTCAACAAATAGATACATGGAATATAAAAATGGCAATTTTTATATATGTAGTATTTATATATATTTGTATTATATATAATGCCTGTATAATACATTCTTGTGTAAAATATAAGTGTGTATAAATATATTTGTTATATATATATATAAATCTATCTATCTATTATTGAGATATACACATATATATAATCAAATTTTAGGTAGATCAGTTTCTCTTATGTATGACTCTTCATAGATATAGACTTTTCTCCATTCCTTCTCTAAGCTACTGTCGCCTCATTCTTTTTTTTTAAGAAATATATTAGCATCTTTTTTTAATTGATTTTAATTTATTATGTTTACACAGATTCTAGTCTCCACCCAAATGCTTTCCCCCCATCCTATGTTTTCCTCAACATCCCCTTTATCCCCCCTCCCCACACGCTCTCCACCCATTACTTCTAGGATTATCTTATCCTAAAATCCCCTTTCCCTCTGTCTGCTTTCCCTCTGGTTTCTTCGGTCCTGCCTGTTTCTATTTCATTCCTCAGTTCACATTGTTCGTTGGATTCCTCAAATGAATGAGGTCATATGATATTTTTCTTTCTCTGCCTGGCTTATTTCACTTAACATCATAGTTTCCATGTCCATCCATGTTGTTGCAAAAAGTAAGATTTCTTCTTTTACATGGCCCCATAGTATTTCATTGTGTAGATGTACCACTGCTTTTTAATCCATCCACTGATCCACTGACGGACACTTGGGCTGTTTCCAGATCTTCGCTATTGTGAATAATGCTGCCATAAACATGGGGGTGCATTTCTTCTTTTGAATCAGTGGTATGATGTTCTTAGGATATATTCCTAAAAGTGGGATGGCTAGGTCAAAAGACAGTTCCATTTTTAATTTTTTAAGGAATCTCCATACTGTTTTCCACAGTGGCTGCACCAGTCTGCATTCCCACCAGCAGTGCAGGAGGGTTCCCTTTTATCCACATCCTCCTCAGCACTTTTTATGTGTTGTTTTGTAAATGAGCACCATTCTGACAGATGTGAGGTGATATCCCATTGTGGTTTTAATTTGCATTTCTCTAATGATTAGTGATGTTGAACATTTTTTCATCTGCCGATTGGCCATCTGTATGTCCTCTTTGGAGAAATGTCTATTTATTTCTTGTGCCCATTTTTTGATTGGATTGTTTATCTTCCTGGTGTTGAGTTTTACAAGTTCTTTATAAATTTTGGTTATTAACCCCTTATCAGACATATTGTCGACTATGTTCTCCCATTGAGTTGTTTATCTTTTTATTTTGTTCATATTGTCTTTAGCTCTGCAAAAGCTTTTTAGTTTGATATAGTCCCATTTGTTCATCCTGCCCTTTATTTCACTTGCCTGTGGAGATAAATCAGCAAATATATTGCTGTGAGAGATGTCACAGAGCTTATTATGTTTTCTTTCAAGATGATCATGGTTTCATGACTTATGTTTAAGTCTTTTATCCATTTCGAGTTTATTTTTGTGAGTGGTGTAAGTTGGTGGTCTAGTTTCATTTTTTTTTGCAGGTAGCTGTCCAATTTTCCCAACACCATTTGTTGAAGAGGCTGTCTTTACTCCATTGTGTGCTCTTACCTCCTTTGTCAAATGTCAGTTGTCCATAAAGGTGTGGGTTTATTTCTGGGTTCTCTATTCTGTTCCGTATGCCTGTTTTTATGCCAGTACCAAGCTGTTTGAGTAAGATGGCCTTGTAGTATAACTTGATATCAGGAAGTGTGATACCCCCCACTTTATTCTTTTTTTCAAGATTGCTGAGGCTATTTCTGTTCTTTTTTGGCTCCATATAAATTTTTGGAATACTTGTTCTATATCTTTAAAGTATGTCATTGGTATTGTAATAGAATTGCATTGAATTTATAAATTGCTTTGGGTAATATAGACATTTTAATGATGTTTATTCTTCCTATCCACAAACACAGTATATGCTTCCACTTGTTTGTATCTTCCTTGATTTCTTTTATCAATGTTTTATAATTTTCTGAGTACCAGTCTTTAACCTCTTTGGTTAAATTTACTCCTAGGTACTTTATATTTTTTGTTGCAATAGTGAAGGGGATTGTTTTCTTAATTTCTCTTCCAGACAGTTCATTGTTGGTGTATAAAAATGCCTCTGATTTATATCCTGCCACCTTGCTGAATTCATTTATCAGGTCCAGTAGTTTTTTGATTGAGGCTTTAGGGTTTTCTATGTACCACGTTATCAACAGATAATGATAGTTTTACTTCTTCTTGTCTGACTGCTGTAGGTAGGACTTCCAGCACTATGTTGAATAAGAGTGGTGACAGGGAGCACCCCTGCCTTAAGGAGATTGCTTTTAATTTTTGCCCGTTGAATATGATGTTGACTGTGGGTTTGTCATAGATGTCCTTTATCATGTTGAGGTATGTTCTCTGTATTCCCACTTGTCTGAGAGTTTTGATCATAAATGGGTGCTGTATTTTATCAAATGCCTTTTCTGCATCTATTGAAATTATCATGTGATTTTTATCCTTCCTTTTGTTTATGTGATGAATCACATTGATGCCTTTTCTGCATCTATTGAAATTATCATGTGATTTTTATCCTTCCTTTTGTTTATGTGATGAATCACATTGATTAATTTGAGAATATTGTACCAGACTTGCCTCCCCAGAATAAATCCCACTAGATCATGATGTATGATTTTTTTCATGTGTATATATACACACACAGAAAACAGTATATATATGCAGAAAATGATATAGGGAGGTAGAGGCAGGTAAGAAGGTAGAAAATAGTAAAAAGGAGATAAATGATAATGGTAGTTAATTTGATGTTGTCCTAGTTTTTTCACACTTAACTTTGAGCTGCACCCTCAATTCTCAGTGCCCACATATCAATCTTAGCTAAGATTAATGATGTTTACCAATAACAAGATCTTTGCAGCTACACACTTCATGACATGCTAATGTAACAACAACAAATAAAATGAATCTGTTGTTTTGTTCATTGTTGTGTATCATTGTTGAACAGGTGCTTAGCTAACTGAGGTTATGTAGAAGTGACTAGCAGTTCACTAGCAATATTTTTTCCATGATCTTCAACATTTGTTTTGGGAATATTGTAATTGAATTGGGTAGATCATCGCCCCTGGTGGGCGTGCCGGGTGGATCCCGGTCGGGTGCATGCGGGAGTCTGTCTGACTGTCTCTCCCCGTTACCAGCTTCAGAAAAATACAAAAAAAAAAAAGATTATGTCCATAAAGTTTCTAAAACATGTTAAGTGTTCAGTGAGTTGCAGGTAATAGTTCTATTATAAACCATATGTGCTAATTTCAAGAGTGCATAGGTTCTCTAAATAAAATTGTAAGAGGTGACCAACCTAGTATGATGGTTTCAGGATTTTTTCTTTTATTTGGGAAGCATGACAGACTAGAAGTGAGAGTAGAGGAAAAGGATAATTTTCTTCTAATTTAATAAACTGACTAGTGACCTGAGATCATGGCAAATAATATCTCATCATAAGAGTTGTCTTTAATTATAGCTGAGTCCAGAGCAGACTGAACACCGAACAGAATGAAAAAAATTTATTTTGTCCTAGTGAAATGTTACCCAGGTCATAACTGTAAGCTTAGATAATCAGAAAAGAGACTAGACTTTAAAAGAAGGTGTTTGAAAACATGTATTCAGAGGGAAAAGAAACAGAAAACAATGCATGGGTTCTAGTACTACCATGAATATTGTGTGTAAGAATTTATATCTGTTCCCACAAAAAGATAAAGAGCTCTACCTGCATTTTAGTTTAAAGTATCTTTTCTTCATTTGTGAAGGAAAACATAGGAATTATTTTTTCATGTATTTCTGAATCTGGGAATAAATTGACATAAACCACATTTCTGGAGCATAATTGAACAACCTTTATTAGGAGGAAAAGCTATCTTAAACAAATCTAGTGGCTCAACATAGTCTATGCAATTATGAGCAGGACATGTGTTGATGACTCATTCCATTCACCACCACTAAACCAATTTTCTGTTCTGAGACAGCTGCATTGCCCATCTCCAACAATTACAAATGGAGCTTTACACAAAAATAAATGAGACTAGTCCCAAGCCTAGCACAGAAAATGTTATCTTAGAAGTAGAGGTACCAAAGTAACTCTTCTCAGCATATTATGGGCACTGATGTCTTCTGTCTTCCCTGATAAAGACAGCTACTAATAATGAGGCTAAGGACACTCTAGGATTCTGGGGAAATGATGGGGGGGGGTGTTGAACAATAGCTAACTGTGACAAACACTCCACGAAATTAGAAAAGAAGGAGGAAAGCTTTAGATTTTGAGTCTTTCTTCCTTGATTTAACATTTGACTCTTGCTTAGAAGTTCTTGGAAAATTTCTTAAGGTCTACTTTGGGGGTCAATCTTGTTATTTTTTATGTCTATGGGATTTAGCATATCCTAGAAGGTCATTCAGTTCCATCTAACAACGTCAAGGCAGGAGGACGAGATTGTAGAACCGACTGTTTATATGACAGAAAGGTTGTATATTATGTATTATATTGGTTGGTACAAAAGACCTCCCAAGGATGAGATGATTTTCTTCATGTCTCAGCACAAAAGTGTAGAAACCAATGTAACACAGGCTCAATATTCTGTAAATTTCCAAAGAGCACCTAATCTATCAAGCTCATCATATCCCCATCACAACTAGAAGACTCTGCAACATATTTCTGTTGTTTCAGAAAGCCACTAAAAAAAAAGGGAAATAAAAAGTATAGATGAACTTCACAAACAAATGGAACCCAACCTGGGGCAATAGCTTATTCTCATATTCTAAAGGAACAATTACAAACCTTACATAGATGTTTGTTAGCAGCTAGTGCTTGAAGAGCATAAGATAAGATCTGGTTAAAAAAGCTTTTGAATTGATTCTAAGAAGCACTCCCTGACAGTTGACTTGGAGACCACATAAGACCACGTGTAAAGCCATACTCTTCAGATAACATCATATTTCTTCTTTTGGAGTATAGTATAAAAAAGCAACATATAAAGGACAATATTTGAATAATATACTTGATTATTGCAGATTTTATACTTGCTCAACTCAATCTTTTGGGAAAGATAGTTTTTGGGTTTAGAGGGGGTTACCCAATTTCAACATGTGTGTGAAGGGATGAGATGGAGGTTTTCTCCATAAACAAAGTAGTTCTTCAGACAATAATTAGGTGTCCTAAAATTTAGCTCAATTCTAACATTATCTACTTGGCAATGCCATCAGATCCCAGAGTTTTAAGGCTCAGTCCTATGAGACTGCCTACCACTTCAGATTCCAATCCCAACCTTGACTTTTTACCTATGCTTCTGATCCACCTCTATTTTCTGGTGTTCTACTTTCTTCTGTTTCTTGAGATGACATAGCTTGACACCATTGTCCTAACCATGTTAGGCTGAGTGAATCACCGTTCTTTTTCATGTTATATTCTCTCCTCTCAATTTTTTATCTCTGTAGAGTTTTACCTTCAAAGATGTTTATTCATATGCTTTTACTCATTAGGTTTAATTCTGAGAAATCTGATAAAAATGATGTTTCTTACGAATATTTTATCTGTCCAAGACTTGTAATAGATGCTGATACTGCAAGTCCTGGGGCCTCTGGGAGGGTCCATCATAAGTCTGGGGAAGAAAGACTGCCATTCTTGTTCTCCTTAAGTTTCCTGTAGATACTTCAGAAATAAAACATAAATTCTGAAATTGACCAATCACCCATTTTTATTGTCTCAACAGTGTTCAGTGGCCCTAAAAAAAAATGGTGCAAACTTCTTCAATCCTGAATATCTGGAGGATACAGAGGGTTTTTATCAACTGTAGTTATACACACAGTTGGAATTATTTCTCTTGGTATAAAAAGGAAGCTGGAAAGGACTCTGCTTGTCTCATAGAGATTTGTTTAAATGTGGATAGTAAAGAGGACCAAGGATGCATTGCTGAATAAAAAGTTAATCATATCACAGCTACTCAACCAGGAGACTCTTGTACTTTTGCGCAGTGAGTACATGGAGTTCTCTAGACACCAACAGCCCACAACTGGGGATTCAGTCACATTCTTTGTCTTTACCAGGTTTGAGGTTATAGCAACTTGCTCTAATACACTTGTTTCTGACTTGAAATGAAAGCAGAGATTTACTAATTGCAATGATAAAAATTTTAATTTTCATATGAGCTACTACAATTTGTACTAACTCAATGTATTCTGGAGGAGGATTATTTTAATTAGATATGTAAGTTTTAAAGACAACCTCACCAAGGTATTTTAAGTTCTCTTATGAAAATCCTACACCTCCCATAATGGACCAAGAAGACTTAAAACTCTTCTAGGTGACAATTTGGTGGCCCTCAGAAAAAAAAAGAGAAAGATTGATTTTTAATAGTTTATTATACAATAAAAACATACTCATTATGGGCACTTTTTAAAATACAAGTACGGTAAAATAATGTAAAAATTAAAATTCTTCAAAATTCTTCTATCCAAAGATAATAATTTACTATAAGCATTTTTATACTGGGTGTATCTGTATATGCTTAATTCATATAAATTTAACATAGAAAATTATTTTTCATGACATGTTTATGTCCATTCTCTTATGAAACATCTTTAAAGTATGGAGGCTCAACCCCACATTCCTCATAAGTCCATATATAGGAGTGGGCCAAAGTCAGTTTACAGTTATAAAACAAATAATTAATACAATACTTAGCAAATAATAGTGCAGGAATAAACTCTGTGTTTCATGTACTCAACTACAAACCTACTTTTGCTCCACCCCATTTACGTTAGCAGCAGAGTAAACTTTCTCAGTTTTACCAATCAATAATCATTCAAGAAAAAATATAAACTGTTATAAACAAACTGTTCAAATTTCTTTTTTTTTTTTTTTTTTTTTCATTTTTCTGAAGCTGGAAACAGGGAGAGACAGTCAGACAGACTCCCGCATGCGCCCGACCGGGATCCACCCGGCACGCCCACCATGGGTGGCGCTCTGCCCACCAGGGGGCGATGCTCTGCCCATCCTGGGGGTCGCCATGTTGCGACCAGAGCCACTCTAGCGCCTGGGGCAGAGGCCACAGAGCCATCCCCAGCGCCCGGGCCATCTTTGCTCCAATGGAGCCTTGGCTGCGGGAGGGGACGAGAGAGACAGAGAGGAAAGCGCGGCAGAGGGGTGGAGAAGCAAATGGGCGCTTCTCCTGTGTGCCCTGGCCGGGAATCGAACCCGGGTCCTCCGCACGCTAGGCCGACGCTCTACCGCTGAGCCAACCGGCCAGGGCCTGTTCAAATTTCTTTACAATACAAAAAGTAATATTTATAAGAGGGTTCAGAGGAATGAAAATATTTTAAATGCAAAATATTCTTGTATTTTTAGTAAGTAATAAAAATACAATATAAAATAAAAATTATATAAGAAGATATAGCAAAAGTGTATATATATATATATATATATGCAGGGATACCTCAGTTTTCATGGATAATCCTTCTGAAAACAATTGGCAAAATCCAAAACCGATGAAAACTGAGGCAATTATTTCCATATGAATCAATGTAAATCCAATTAATTCATTCTAGACACTCCAAAATACATACCAAATACACATTTTATAGAGAATAAATCTAGTGTTTAATACTAAAAAAATAAGAAATTAATATAAAATGAATATAAAAGACTAATGTAAAGAATAAATGAACATTTAGCATGGCATTTACCTTTCTGAAGACTTTTCTTGGCCTATGGAAGATGGTGAGGAGGGGAGAGAGAGGTGCAGATACTGTTTATGCAGTAATCACTTACATATAATTGTAGTATTAGCACTCGCAATCAATAAAAAAAGCACAAAACCACTGGAAAGCAATGGAATTGTTTGGCTAGACGTGTGGGGTGATGCTTACACAAGAAAGAACACCACATTGAGTAGGAGAACACTTTGTTTTTGCAAAATTAGCAGCGAGGTCCTGTGGGCACGCTGGCAAAATCCAAGGCAACTGACAAAAACTGAGACAATTTTTTTGTAGAAAAAATCAGAAATCGACGATAACGGTCAACAAAAACCGAGGCATTACTGTATATACTTTTGCTATATCCTCTTGTGTGTGTGTATATATATATGTACATATATAAATATATATATTATATCCTGTTGTATATCCTCTGTATGTATATATAAATATATACAGTCTATGTACATACGGATATACATGCTATATACATGCTAAATCCTCATATATCCTCATATATATATATATATACTGATATATATAAAAATAACATTCCCTCCTACTTTTATTCCAGCTGTCCTCAACAGCCTAGTGAAACCACTGTTTAAATTAAAAGTTTTCTTGTGATATTTGTCTTTTTATTGTTGAGGTGGAAGAGTTCTTTACATATTCTGGATACTCAACCTTGCACAAATAATGATTTGCAATTAATTCCTCTCATTTTGTGGCTTGTTTTTTTTTTCAGTTTTCTAATAGCATCTTTTGAAGCAGAAGAGTTTTTAATTTTGAAAAAATCTGTTTGATCTACTTTCTCTTTAGCTACTTGTGCTTTGATGTTATATTTTAAAAACCATTGCCTAACCAAATTCATAAAGATGTATACCTATGTTTTTTCTTAGTGTTTCAGCTTGTAATTAGGAATTAATTCATTTCAAGTTAATTTTTTCTTTGTATTTTTCTGAAGCTGGAAACGGGGAGAGACAGTCAAGACAGACTTCCACATGCACCCGACCGGCATCCACCTGGCACGCCCACCAGGGGCGATGCTCTGCCCACCAGGGGGGATGCTCTGCCCCTCCGGGGCATCGCTCTGCCGCAACCAGAGCCACTCCAGCGCCTGGAGCAGAGTCCAAGGAGCCATCCCCAGCGCCCGGGCCAACTTTGCTCCAATGGAGCCTTGGCTACGGGAGGGGAAGAGAGAGACAGAGAGGAAGGAGGGGAGGGATGGAAAAGCAAATGGGCGCTTCTCCTATGTGCCCTGGCCGGGAATTGAACCTGGGTCCCCCGCACGCTAGGCCGATGCTCTACCGCTGAGCCAACCGGCCAGGGCCTCAAGTTAATTTTCAAAAATGATAAGAGGTAGGGATATAACTTCATTCTTTTGCATATGTATAAAAAGACATTTTAAGTTCTTATCCAAAAGAAAGATAAGTAGCTATACTAATATCAGATAAAGCAGACATTAATCTAGGATTTATGACTAAAGATACAGAGCAACATTTCAAAATGATTATGTGTACAGTCTACTAGGAAGCTAGAACTTTTCTATTTCTATTTGCACCTAATAACATAGCTTCAAAATATAGCAAACATAAATCAGTAGAGTTAATCAGTAAAATTAAAGTAATAGAACCTATTGATATATATAAAAATAAATAAATAAATATTCAAACAAAATGGTTAGTATTAACACACATCTCTCGGTAGAAATTTAGAGAAAATATGACCAGTACAATTTTACCCTTTCAAGAAACAGAATACATATTTTTTCAGATACACATGGAACGTGTATCAAAGTTGACTGTCTTATGTATATGAAGCCTTAATCAATTTAAAGCCTTAATTAATTTCAAAGGATTTAAATCATTTAGACTATAGTCTCTAATCACAATATATCAAACAAGAATTTAATAACAAAAAGATAATTAAACTTCATGTACCTTATCAGAAAAAATAGCCATTTCCAAATGTACTTTTACAGAAAACCATTTAGGCAATAAGAGGATTAGGGTGGGTTAGATGTTTAAGTTTCTGAATAGAGCAAATGTAAGATTCTACCTGTGGACTTTACTTCCTGTTTAGGGGCAGAAACATCTAACAAGCACTCAGAGAAAGGCTGGTCTCTGGGTTAAAATTGGAACAATAGAAATTTCAACCAGAAGACTTTCTTTCATCCTCTGTCCAAGCCTGCTGTGGGCATTCATGGTCTTCTTTAGATTCGATGCGTGTGGCCCCAAACATGAGGCCACAGCTTCCTCTTAGAGACAAGAATGAGACTATGAAAGTTGTAACTGATGGGGGTACAGGGATAGAGGCAAGGAAATGAAACACTATGTAGTTTTTTCCTTTGTTCTTGTGTTGTAAAGTAGTATATTCCTTGTGACCCATCTGAGACATTTCAGAGAAGCAACCTTGTTTCCTCATCTTTTCTATAACAGTCATCATGACTCAGAAATTCATTCAAGCTCAGACTGCAGTCACAGTGCAAGAAGGAGAAGCTGTGACAATGGACTGCACATATGAAACCAGCTGGAGTTTTTTTTTATTTTTTTATCTCACTCTTTTTTTTTTCTTAATGGGGTGACATAAATAAATCAGGATACATATATTCAAAGATAACAAGTCCAGGTTATCTTGTCGTTCAATTATGTTGCATACCCACCAACCAAAGTCAGATTGTCCTCTGTCACCTTCTATCTAGTTTTCTGTGTGCCCCTCCCCATCCCCTTTCCCTCTCCCATTCCCCCCTCCCCCCCCCGTAAGCACTACACTCTTATCAATGTCTCTTAGTTTCACTATTATGTCCCACCTACGTATGGAATAATACAGTTCCTGGTTTTTTCTGATTTACTTATTTCACTTCGTATCATGTTATCAAGATCCCACCATTTTGCTGTAAATGTTCCGATGTCATCATTTCTTATGGCTGAGTAGTATTCCATAGTGTATATGTGCCACATCTTCTTTATCCAGTCATCTATTGATGGGCTTTTTGGTTGTTTCCATGTCCTGGCCACTGTGAACAATGCTGCAATAAACATGGGGCTGCATGTGTCTTTACGTATCAATGTTTCTGAGTTTTTGGGATATATACCCAGTAGAGGGATTGCTGGGTCATAAGGTAGTTCTATTTTCAGTTTTTTGAGGAACCACCATACTTTCTTCCATAATGGTTGTACTACTTTACATTCCCACCAACAGTGTATGAGGGTTCCTTTTTCTCCACAGCCTCTCCAACATTTGCTATTACCCGTCTTGCTAATAACAACTAATAGAACAGGTGTGAGGTGGTATCTCATTGCCGTTTTGATTTGCATTTCTCTAATAGCTAAAGAAGATGAGCATCTTTTCATATATCTGTTGGCCATTTGTATTTCTTCCTGGGAGAAGTGTCTGTTCATATCCTCTTCCCATTTTTTTATTGGATTGTTTGTTTGTTTGCTGTTGAGTTTTATGAGTTCTTTGTATATTTTGGATATTAGGCCCTTATCTGAGCTGTTGTTTGAAAATATCATTTCCCATTTAGTTGGCTTTCTGTTTATTTTGTTATCAGTTTCTCTTGCTGAGCAAAAACTTCTTAGTCTGATGTAGTCCCATTCATTAATTTTTGCCTTCACTTCTCTTGCCTGTGGAGTCAAATTCATAATATGCTCTTTAAAACCCAGGTCCATGAGTTGAGTATCTATGTCTTCTTCTATGTACTTAATTGTTTCAGGTCTTATGTTTAGATCTTTGATCCATTTTGAGTTAATTTTAGTACAGGGGGACAAACTGTAGTCCAGTTTCATTCTTTTGCATGTGGCTTTCCAGTTTTCCCAGCACCATTTATTGAAGAGGCTTTCTTTTCTCCGTTGTGTGTTGTTGGCCCCTTAATCAAAAATTATTTGACTATATATATATATGGTTTTATTTCTGGACTTTCTATTCTGTTCCATTGGTCTGAGCGTTTATTTTTCTGCCAATACCATGCTGTTTTGATTGTCATGGCCCTATAATAGTGTTTGAAGTCAAGTATTGTAATGCCCCCAGCTTCATTCTTTTTCTTTAGGATTGCTTTGGCTATTCGGGGTTTTTTATAGTTCCATATAAATCTGATGATTTTTTTGCTCTATTTCTTTAAAAAACGTCATTGGAAGTTTGATGGGAATTACATTAAATTTGTATATTGCTTTGGGTAATATAGCCATCTTGATTATATTTATTCTTCCTAGCCAAGAACAAGGTATATTCTTCCATCTCATTATATCTTTTTTGATTTCCCTTAACAATGGTTTATAGTTTTCATTATATAAGTCCTTTACATTCTTTGTTATGTTTATTCCTAAGTATTTTATTTATTTGTTGCAATAGTGAAGGGGATTATTCTTTTGAGTTCCTTCTCAGTTGTTTCATTGTTGGCTTATAGAAAGGCTATTGACTTCTGTATGTTAATTTTGTATCTTGTGACCTTACTGTATTGGCTTATTGTTTCTAGTAGTCTTTTTGTGGATTCTTTGGGGTTTTCGATGTATAGGATCATATCATCTGCAAAAAGTGATACCTTTACTTCTTCTTTTCCGATATGGATGCCTTTTATTTCTTTGTCTTGTCTGATTGCTCTGGCTAGAACCTCTAGTACCACATTAAATAAGAGTGGAGAGAGTGGACACCCTGTCTTGTTCCTGATTTAAGGGGGAAAGCCTTCAGTTTAGTGCCATTTAATATGATGTTAGCTGATGGTTTATCATATATGGCCTTTATCATGTTGAGATATTTTCCTTCTATACCCATTTTGTTGAGAGTCTTAAACATAAAATTGTTTTGTATTTTATCGAAAGCATTTTCTGCATCTATTGATAAGATCATGTGGTTTTTGTTCTTTGTGTTGTTGATATGGTGTATTACGTCAACCGTTTTACGTATGTTGAACCATCCTTGAGATTCTGGGATGAATCCCACTTGATCATGATGTATTATTTTTTTAATATGTTGTTGTATTCGATTTGCTAGTATTTTGTTTAGTATTTTAGCATCTGTATTCATTAGAGATATTGGTCTGTAGTTTTCTTTTTTTGTGCCATCCTTACCTGGTTTTGGTATGAGGGTTATGTTGGCCTCATAAAATGTGTGTGGAAGTATTGCTTCTTCTTCAATTTTTTGGAAGACTTTGAGTAGAATAGGAACCAAGTCTTCTTTGAATGTTTGATAAAATTCACTGGTATAGCTGTCAGGGCCTGGACTTTTATTTTTGGGGAGGTTTTTAATGGTTTTTTCTATTTCTTCACTACTGATAGGTCTGTTTAGGCTTTCTGCTTCTTCTTGACTCAGCCTAGGAAGGTTGTATTTTTCTAGGAATTTATCCATTTTTTCTAGGTTGTTGAATTTAGTGGCATAAAGTTTTTCATAGTATTCTACAATAATTCTTTGTATATCTACGGTGTCCGTGGTGATTTCTCCTCTTTCATTTTGGATTTTGTTTATATGAGTTCTTTCTCTTTTTTCCTTGGTAAGTCTTGCCAAGAGTTTGTCAATTTTATTGATCTTTTCAAAGAACCAGCTCCTTGTTCTATTAATTTTTTCTATAGTTTTTCTGTTCTCTAATTCATTTATTTCTGCTCTGATTTTTATTATCTCCTTTCTTCAGCTGGTTTTGGGTTGTCTTTGTTCTTCTTTTTCTAGTTCCTTAAGGTAGGAAGTTAAGTGGTTCACTTGGGCTGTCTCTTGTTTGTTCATATATGCCTGAAGTGATATGAACTTCCCTCTTATCACTGCTTTTGCTGCATACCATAGATTCTGATATGTCATATTGTCATTTTCATTAGTCTGTATATATCTTTTGATCTCTGCATTTATTTCTTCTTTGACCCATTCATTTTTTAAAAGTATGTTGTTTAGTTTCCACATTTTTGTGGGATTTTTTTCCTCTTTTTTGCAGTTGAATTCTAGTTTCAAGGCTTTATGATCAGAAAATATGCTTGGTACAACTTCAATTTTTCTGAATTTGCTGATGTTGTTTTTGTGGCCCAACATATGGTCAATTCTTGTGAATGATCCATGTACACTGGAGAAAAATGTATACTCAGTCACTTTGGGATGAAATGTCCTGTAGATGTCTATCATATCCAGGTGCTCTAGTGTTTTGTTTAAGGCCACTATGTCTTTGTTGATTCTCTGTTTGGATGACTGATCTAGAGCCGTCAGTGGTGTATTGAGGTCTCCAAGTATGATTGTGTTTTTGTCAGTTTTTGTTTTAAGATCAATAAGTAGCTGTCTTATATATTTTGGTGCTCCTTGGTTTGGTGCATATATATTAAGAATTGTTATGTCTTCTTGATTCAGTGTCCCTTTAGCCATTATGAAATGGCCATTTTTGTCTCTGAGTACTTTTCCTGTCTTGTAGTCAGCATTATCACATATGAGTATTGCTACACCTGCTTTTTTTTGGATGTTATTTGCTTGGAGTATTGTTTTTCAGCCTTTCACTTTGAATTTGTTTTTATCCTTGTTACTTAGATGAGTTTCCTGTAGGCAGCATACAGTTGGATTTTCTTTTTTAATCCATTCTGCTACTCTGTGCCTTTTTATTGGTGAGTTTAATCTGTTTACATTTAGTGTAATTATTAACACTTGTGCGTTCCCTATTGCCATTTTGTATCTTGCTTTCTGTTAGTTTTGTGTCTTGTTTGATCCTTCTCTTTCGTTTTTCTATCTTTTGTTTTTATTTGGTTGTATTGCATACATCTTTCCTCTGTTGCTATCTTTTTTTTCTCATGTGCTTCTGTGGTGGTTTTTTCAATGGTGGTTACCTTTGAGTAATGAAAAGGGTCCCTACCCTGTTCATTGTAGCAAACTATTTTATGAGTATTTTTGCACTCCATCGTCCTTTGCTACTGTTAATCTCCATCTTCTCCCCCTCTTTCTTTTTGTTGTTGTCACCGTTTAAATTTGGTTTTATTGGGTTGTTCTTGGAGCTTTTCCTTGTGGCTCTGGTTTTTTTTTTGTTCTTTGTATCTGATTGGAGAACCCCCTTTAGTAATTCCTGGAGTGGGGGTTTTCTGATGATAAATTCCCTCATCTTTTCTGTATCTGTGAATGTTTTTATTTCTTTGAAGGATAGCTTTGATGGGTATAGTATTCGTGGCTGAAAGTTCCTCTCTTTCAGGACTTTAAATATTGGGGTCCACTCTCTTCTAGCTTGTAGAGTTTCTGCTGAGAAATCTGACGATAATCTAATGGGCCTTCCTTTATATGTTGTATTCTTCTTTTCCCTGGCTGCCTTGAGAATTTTTTCTTTGCCGTTGGTTTGTGTCAATTTCATTATGATATGCCTTGGAGTAGGTTTGTTGGGGTTAAGAAAACTCGGAGTTCTGTTTGCTTCTTGAACTTGAGGCTTTATTTCTTTCCACAGGCTTGGGAAGTTCTCATCTATTATTTGTTTGAGTATGTTCTCCATTCCATTTTCTCTCTCTTCTCCCTCTGATATACCTATTATTCTTATGTTATTCTTTTTGATGGAGTCAGATAATTCTTGTAGCGTTATCTCATTTTTTTAAATTTTTGAGTCTCTTTCTTCTTCTCTCTGTTGTGCCTCAAGTTGCTTGTCTTCTATTTCACTAATCCTTTCTTCTATCTGACCTGTTCTATTAGCTAAGTTTGTTACTTTGTTTTTCAGCTCATGAATTGAGTTTTTCATCTCTGTTTGATTTGTTTTTATAGTGTCAATTTTCTTGGACCTATATTCTTTGTGTTCATTGAGTTGTTTTCTGAGCTCCCTAAATTCCCTTTCTGTGTTTCCTTGTATATCTTGGAGGATTTTTAGGATTTCTATCTTGAATTCTCTGTCATTTAACTCCAAGGTTTCCAATATATTAAATTTTTTCTCCATAGATTTTTCCTCATCTAGCTGTGTTACCTCTCTTTCTTTTGTATCCATGCTATTTGATTTTCTCTTCCTTAATGGCATCTGAGGGTGGTTTTGTTGGTAGTATTAATGAGATTTAATAAAGAATAAAAAGTTAAAAAAAATAAAAAAATAATAAAAAATAAAAAATCGAAAAGAGTTGTTTTTTTTAAAAAAATTAATAATGAAATAAAGAAAAATAAAATAAAATAAAAATTTTTAAAAAAGGAAATTATTCCCCCCCTCCTTTTTTCCCCTCCTCTCCTCTCCCCTCTATCTTGAGAAAATCTTGTGGTGAACTGTGAATTATAACAAACAATGCCTGTGATGGAGTGCCTGAATTGGGGAAAAGTAATAAAGGGGCAAAAAAAAAAAAAAAAAAAAAAAAGAAAAGAAAAAGAAAAGAAAAGAAAAAAAAAAGAGTGTATGGACCCACAAAAAGCAAATAAGGAAAAAATTTGGGTCAAGAATGAAATGATTTGCTTTTAGGTGTTAGTTGTCTAAGAGTTATGATGAGAGGAATAAGAGGAAAACAGAAAAATGGGGGGAGAAATTTAAAAATTACTATTGTATTTAGTGGAACAAGAACTAGATAATATGGAGAGCCAGGGATGGGAGCACTGCTAGTGAGTTAAAAAGGTGAAGTAAAAACCCCCCAAAATGCCACAAACATAAGTTTGAGTCCCAGATAAAATAATTTGTTTGTTATTGAGGTCTGAATGAGAGGAGATGTAAAGGAGAAAGGAAGAAACTAATATAGAGGGAGAAAAGAAAGAGAGAGAGAGAAAAAAGGAGGGAACCACTAAAAGAAGAAAAAAGAAAGGAGAGAGAGAGAGAGAGAGTTAAGGGTTTTGGAGTGCAACCCTCATAGAGAGAAAGGAAGAGAAGAGAAAAGATAATGGGAGATTTAACACTTATGGGTAGTGTAGTTCAAGGAGAGGAGAGAGTAAGACCGGCTTAGAGTTAATCGGCCAAATTGGAGGAGGAAAAACAGTATCAAGAGTGAAGATAAGAGAAACAAATGAACAAATATAATAAAATGGGATAGGTTATAAAGTCTGCAGATTATTCTTGATTTTGAGAGGTTATCTTCTTGCTTTTTCTTTTCTCTCCCTCTTCCTGGTTGGTGACTCTGTACCCCGGGTTCTGCCCCTTTGGCACGCTCAAGTAGAGGTTTGCAGTTGATAAGTCTCTATGGCAATGTCATGTATTGTGCTTTAGTCTCGTTGGCAGTCGAGGCTCATTAGCATTTATAGGCTCTGCCAGTGCGAGAGTCCGTGTTCCTGGAGCCTTTCTCCTAGTCTTTCCTTCCTCAATTAGTAGCCTGATAATCCAGCTATGGGGTTGCTGTAGCCTCTGCCTGGATAGTAAGAGGCTGAAAGAGCTGGCAACTCCCCACTCTATTTCCACTCAGCACAGGGCTCTGGGTAAGGCTCAGTCAGTCAGAGCTGCTAGCATATTCAGGCGGGCTTTCCGCCCACTCAAAGACCTCTGGCTGTGCACTCTGTCCGCTAACACAGGCGGGCGCCCACTTCCGGGGTGCTTGGAGGAAACTCTCACTCACTGTCTGCGCGTGCAGACCAGGATATCCGGCCAGCAGTCTCACGCTCTGAGTGAAACCCCCAACCGCAGGGAAAAGTTGCAGCGTTGGAATTGAGTCTTGCTTCGTCCCCGTGTGCGGCTTTTGCAAGGCACTGGGGCGTCCCGAGATTCCGCTTTGGCCCACACAAAGGCCCCTGATTCTACCCCTCTGTGCGATAACACGGGCGTGCACTGCTGAGGTACTCGGAGGAATCTCTCATTCACTATCTGTGCATGCAGAGCAGGATATGAAGCCGGCCGCGTTTCCCTCTGAGTGAAACCCCCTCCAGCACGGAAAATCTCCACCGTTGGAATTAGTTCTCACTCCCTCCCGTGCGTGGCTTTCCCAGGGCACTGGGGCTGCCCAGAGACTCTGCCCTTGGCCCACAGAAAGGCCTCTGACCCTGCCTCTCCGTGGGGCAACACGGGCACCCACTCCTGGGGCCTAGGAAGAAATCTCTCGCCCACTAACTGTGTGCACGCCGACCAGGAGACCAGGTGAAATGGCTGCTCCGCTTGTCTTTCTTTGTCTGGGTTTGGCGCGAGTGTTAGCTTGTATTGCCTGGGTTGCCACAGGATCAGTTTTTCCTCGGCTTGGATTCAGCCGTTTGTGCCACGGCCTGGATCTATTCACCCCCTTTGCCCGCCTCAGTTTCTATATTCACAGTTACCAGAGAAAGCCGCCCTGTTTAGGTTAGTGAGGAAGGCGGAGCATTTCTTACTCCCTATTTCCTTAGGGGTTTGGTTATATATTTAGCCAATTTTTCACTCGACCATACCTTTGTGTGTATTGCAAAGTATCTGGAGGCTCCAAGTATAGGTTTTTCTGTTTCTTGTTGAAGATCTTGTTGAGTTTTGGGGGAGATATATCGGTATCGCTTCCTTCCCTGCCATTACTCTGACGTCATCTCCAGCTGGAGTTTTTATGCTTTATGTTGGTATAAACAACTTCCCAGTGGGAAGATGGTTTTCCTTATTGCTCAGTTCTGTTCTGACCCAAATACAAAGCAGGATCACTACTTTGTGAACTTTGAAAAGGCAAAAACATTTTATCAGCTTCACTATCTTTCCTTACAACTGGCAGACACAGTGACGTACTTCTGTGCTCTCTGGAGTCTCACAGTAACAGGAATGACAGTGGAAAGTTAACAAAAATCTTGGAGCTACATAAAGGCAGTCACCTGCTCAGAGGCTAGGAAAAGCTCATGAACCACATACAGGAAGAAGGCAGGCTCTGTGTGTGATGGCACAGCAGAGACCTTCTAATGAAAACTTTCTTTCTATAAAAAATGCCCACTAATGAGCTCAGTGTATAAAACAGCATTATTCCCTGAGATTTTCAGGTATTATGTTTGTATCTTGGGTTAAAAGAAATCAAAAACTGCTTTTCAATTTTTTTCTAAACATTTAGTTGAATGAACAAATTTATTTCAGGAAAATCAGAAGTAATTTTCTAATTCTCGCCTTGAATTGTTGGATTTTCAGATCAAAATAGCACCAGAAACCATTTTCTCTTCTATCACACTGATATTAATAGTTCTTATAAATATAATAATATATTTTATCATCTTGTAAATTTATATATATAAATTGAATAAAACAAAAATTATAAATACACAAATTTATTTTGTTTTCATAGATTAATCTGAAATGTAATTCCACATCCAGAATAATTTTTGACTTTGCTCACTGAGGAATTCTAAGAACCACACTGACTTGTGGCCAGTGTTTGCTAGGGCTGAAAGGTTTGACAACTTTAAGTGTTATCAAGTTGCCAGCACAACTTGACTAGTGCATAAAGTGTCCAATTTCAGTAAGAGATGGAGGTTCTCAATCTTGACCTAGACTTGTTTGTTATGAAGGATAAGGGTAAGAGTACAGTGGTGCTGCTTAATGAGATAGATAAATATCAGTCCAGCCAACACTGACCTCAGAAAGAAAATCTAGGTCCTCTTGGGCAATCTTCTGTTATGAGCAATGTGATCATGGCCAGACTGGCTTGCAATACATTTTTAATACATAAACATATGACTCAGTGGAATTAAATAGATAAGAAGGCTACTAACTTTTTGAAAGTATTGTATGGCTAGAAGTAGCTTTGACTAAAACAGACTATCACCATTAAAGAGTCAAAATAATTCTTCGGCTCTTAACCAAACCCAGAGAAGGGCTGAAGAAACTACCTCAGAAAAGAAATAGCTTTTAATATGTGGCTGAAGAAGATAGTGGAAGAAGACTATCCCAGAGGGCTGAGACAGAGAGTGTGAAAGCAGTCCCACTAAAACAGGATAGGGGATGCCAAGTGCCTCCTGGGAGTGCACCTGCTTCAGCCAACGCTGTGTTTCTCTTCATTCTCATTTACAGGGGAACTTTATAAAACATAATACTGTAATTGTTCCATAATTATATATTAGGCATGTGGAGAAAACAGTGTATTTGTTTTTGTTTCTTTCTTTCTTTGCTTTCTGATTGTTTTTTCATAGTTCTTCAAAGGAGTCATATCAAGACCTGTGAAAGACTAAAAGGCATCAATTAGAGATCCTTCCTTTGATCAGAAGAAGTCATTGAAAGGGAAGTTTAAATCAATCAAAGTAATAATTCACATGACTAAAAACATTTGATCATCTCAATAGTTACACATTATAATATATAGTAAATATTCACCCATAATAGAGAAATAAATTCCTAACAGATCAGAAATAAGAGAAAGACTTCCTCATTCTTGTAAAGGTGTTATACTATAACACCATTTGTCTATGAAAACTACAAGAAAATGCCACTTCACAAATATAGCCACTGACATGGCTTAATCAGAAAGACAGAAAATAAAAAATGGTGGTGAGGATATAAAGAAATGTAACCCCTTCTTACACATTTATGAGGGTGTAAAAAGGTGCAGCCACAATGGAAAATGATCTGAAAGTTCTTCAGACCATGAAATGTAGAGTTATTATATGATCCAGCAATTCTATTCCTACATGTAAGAGGAATGAAAACGTGTGCACACAAAAAGTTGTTTATAAATGATTACCAAAAATGTAAATAACCCATATGTGCCTCAGTTGATAAATAAAATATAGTATATCAATGCAATGGAATATTTTTGAGCAATAAAAACTAACACAGGACTCATACTACTGTGTAGTATGCTACTACATGGATGAGCTCAGAAAACACTACACTAGATGAAAAAATGCAGCCCCAAGAGCCCATATACTGTATTGTATAATTCTATTTATAAGAAATATGCAGAATGAGAAAATCTATAAAGACTGCAATGGTCTGAATGTGTTCCCCCAAAATATATTAGTTATGTCTTAAAACTGAAAATGATGGTATTAAAAAGTGAGACTTTTAGCATTATTGCTTTTATAAGAGAGGGTCCAGAGAAATGGCTTTCTCCTTGCACCATGAGAGCACACAGCAAGAAGGCACCATCTATGAACCAGCAAGCAGGTCTTAACTAGACACCATACCTGCCGGGGCTTTGATCTTGGATTTTCCAGTCTCCAAAACTATGAAAAATGAATTTCTGTTGTTTTTAAGTTACACAATCAGTTGTAATTTTTTTTTATAGCAGTGCAAATGGACTAAGGCAGAGAAACAGAGTAGCTAACTGGTTGCCTAGAAGGAGTTTCATGGGAGGGGAACTGGTAAGTGACTGCAAATTAGTTCAGGTGCTTTTTTGAGATCATTAAAAGTTCTAAAATTAATTCTGGTGAATACAAAACTCTAAGAATATACTGAAAACCATTGAAGTGCACACTTTATTTTTTTTTAAGTGTCTAAAAGTATTTAATGATATTATATTATGTTGTTCATGTATCAGAGAGGCCTTTCCTGAATATCAGAGAGGCTTTTCCTGAATACCCTGTATTAAGTAGTACCCTCCCATACCTCTCTGTACCTTACTTTCTTTTTTTTTAAATAATTTTATTTTTTTAATGGGGTGACATCAATAAATCAGGATACATATATTCAAAGATAACAAGTCCAGGTTATCTTGTCGTTCAATTATGTTTGAAGTGCACACTTTAAATGGGTGAATTATGTGGTACGTGAATATTATATCCCAATGAAGCTATTATATAAAAACAAATAAACAAAAATGCCCCCAAATTCCACAGTGTTTGTTTTTTGGACTTGGTCTGGATTGTTTGAACCAGTAATGGGCACTGGTCATAAACTTGTTCTGACTTTTGTATTATATAACTAGTTGACATAATGACTCTTACCTTTCATATTTCTTTTAACAATCCCAATATTTTTTTATGTATACATTTATACCAGCTTTGAATTATTGTTATTACTTTAAGCTGGCATGACTATATGATCACAATGACATAGGCTGCCATATTCTTATAGCTTGGCTTTTTCTGTCCTAGATTTGTGAATTTTTCTTTTTTTGAAGGATGGGGTATAAGAGTTGATATGCTGTCTATTTGAATTTTGTTGTTGTCTAACTTTTCATTTATCTCCACTGTTGGATACTTTTGCTCTATTTGTTTTCCAGAAATGTAAAAGCTTTTATAATTTTGACAGTCATCCTGTATAACTTCACTCAATAAGTATTAATTAAAACACTTACCCAACAAAGCATTATTAAGTGCTTAGTCTCTGCCAAATCCTATGCTAAACAATAAATAATGTGGCCTTTGTAACAGCTGTCAAACATAGAAAGACAAGATACTAAGGAAAGTTAAGAAATTTGATTGCGAATAGGGTAGAACAATTTCTGTGAGGAAAAGGCCACAGAAATAATTTTAAAATCCACAAATGACTGAAATAATTGATGCTTTAGAGTATTATGGTAGGATGCTCTTCACTGAGCCTTGCCACTAGAGGGAGGTAGCATGTATGAGATACCCATCCTTAGACAGGAAATAAACCTTGACAGATTGCTGACTTGGTTCCCAGGTCTAAATGAAGGAATGCATACGTACAGTCACAGGAGGGGGCTGTTACAGCAGCAAACTGAAGCTCTTTTGGGTGAGTTAGAGGTTATCATTGAGTTGTGAAAAATTTATGTTCATGTGCTCTGTTTCCTTGTACTTCATAATCTCACACTGAGTGTGTGCACAGCCTCAAGGACATGAATGAGTGCTTTCCCAAATGTAGAGCACAGAGTCCACCCCTGGTATGAAGAGGAGAGACATGTGATTAATATATAGTTTAATTTTTAATGGCCAAATATTTGTTCTTTTTTTTTTTTTTTTTTTTTTTTTCAGAGACAGAGACAGAGAATCAGAGAGAGGAGCAGACAGGGACAGACAGACAGGAATGAGATATGAGAAGCATCAATCATTAGTTTTTCGTTACGCATTGCGACACCTTAGTTGTTCATTGATTGCTTTCTCATATGTGCCTTGACTGCGGGCCTTCAGCAGACCAAATGACTTCTTGTTCAAGCCAGCGACCTTGGATCCAAGCTGATAAACTTTTTGCTCAAACCAGATGAGCCCGCGCTCAAGCTGGTGACCTTGGGGTCTTGAACCTGGGTCCTCGGCATTCTAGTCTGACGCTCTATTCACTGTGCCACTGCCTGGTCAGGCCAAATATTTGTTCTTATAGTGAAATAAGAAGCTTGGTTATTGTAGCAGAGAAGAATGAATACCTTTAATTTATTTCTATCCCATTTCGTTAATAATAACCACTTTTGAGAATAACCAAAAGAATTCCTTTGTTTATTTCCACCTCTCTAGTCAAAAGTCTTTATACCTTTTTCTTTTCTAAATCTTTTCTTTCCATCTCTTCCTTCTCTGCTTTTCTCCTTAGAATCCTCAATGTATGCCACTTCTAGGCATGGGCATGGAGATGAGGACATGTCTGTTAAAGAGGATAAAGCGGAATAGAAATAAGTACTGTTTAAGTCATTGGTTCCTGTATCAAGACCAAAGGCATCCAACAATGTCCATCAAAAAGATGCTAAGACATGGTTCCAGGAGCCAATGGGAGACCTGAGTACCAGACAACTTGGCTCTTAGACTGGATTCTAATTGTATCTTATCCTGTCAGACTGAGCACAGCAGTATTATATAGCAATATTTTTTTGTTGTATATGCTGCAAATATTTATTTCACAGTGTCATTGGACTTTTAATCCAGGTTATGGTAATTTTTAAAAATTTTTGTCAGAAAGAACTTTTAAACTTTAGAAGTTAAGTTATGTTACTACACCTGAGACTTACTTCCTCTAGCTGGATATATGTATAGGAATTCTTTTTCCCCCTTGCAGCCCAAGGCTTATCATAGGCAACTTGGTTTAAAGGATATCTCATACCAACTCAATGGTGGTATGAGATACCACCTGCACCACAAATGAGGGATAGTTCACAACCATGTGGATGATGCTACTTTATCAGACTCACTCAGACATAGACTATTTGAGTTTAAACTTTAAAATGATTTTGGTGTAAACCCTCTGAAATAGGCCTAGACATTGGGGAAAAGAATCTTACCTCTTTGTAAATTTATGTTTAATACTGGGTGTGGGAGTAAACCCCACCAAGAGATTGTTCTTTCACTGATGCTTGTTTGGGGAACACCCAGCATGAAAGGTTCTTGGTTGAGGCTGTGCTAGTGGCTGATGTGTTGTTGTTGGGACCTCCCCAAACCTAGGATCAGGCACAGATTCTGAGCTCTGAGATTTAGAACTCCAGTTTACACTTGAACTATGAGATCACTGACAGGAATAACTATTCTCCTAACTTTGGGTAAGTGATCTGGGTCTGAGGAAGGATGGCTTTCATGATTAAGGACAAAAGTCAGGTATGTGTTGCTTCTGTTTCTCTCACTGACTTTACCAAACTGCTGGGGTAGGGGGATTACAAAATGCATCTATGTGTTTCCATGAATCTAATGTGTTTCTCTAGAGAATTTGGCATCACTGTGAGAAGGTTCTCATATCCACTACTCACAGAAGATCCTCTGAGTCTCACAGCTCTGATGCTGTAAGAAGCTTTGGTTCACTGAGCCCAGGGATCATGGAGTACAGCAATTGATCTTTAGCCTATGGCTCTGAATAGCTAAATAATAAATACCTGTAATATTTCTCTTCTCCTGTGCAACACAAATGAAAATGTTCATGTAGGGGGGTACAGCCAGAGAGAGGAGTTCAGCAGTGGTCATGAACCTGACCTTAGATAAACCCAAATTTGACATTCCAGAACTAATCCATTGTTTCTCAACCCCTCAGGTATTATGGGTGAGGCTAAGTCCACACAGCCAGATGCAGTGGAGAGCACTGAAGAAGCAGCTGTGGACCTGCCTTGTAACCACCCCACAATAGGTGGAAATGAATACATACATTGGTATCGACAGATTCCCCAGCAGGGTCCAGAGTATGTGATTCATGGTCTAAAAGAGAACGTGACCAAAGAAACAGCCACTTTGGCCATTGCAACAGACAGAAAGTCCAGCACCTTGATCCTGCCCCAGGTGACCCTGCGAGACTCTGCTGTGTACTACTGCATCTTGAGAGACACACAGTGGGACATGTGGGGCTGCACCTGTGCAAAATCTCCCTGGTGGGAAAGGAAACAGCAGCAGCATCGAAAGGGGTCACTGCACAAGAAAGAGCAGAAGCCCAAAAGAAGTAAAAAGAAAACAGAAAATCAAAGAGGAAAGAATGAAAGGAGCCAAGAAGATGAGAAATCAGCACTTACGTTATTGAAAGGACAAGAAAGCTTTCAGGAAACTAAGAATCACAGTTGTAAACCTGCAATGAAAGGGAAAGAAAATGAGAATTTGCCATGACTCTTTGTTTTAATCAAATGTTGCTTTCTGTGTAGGTCCCACTAAAACAAGTGAGAACACCATGGGCTGGCCTTAAAGACTTGTCTTCCTTTGGATCCAGGGAAGTGCCCAGGCTTTGGGAATTGCATCATGTTTCTAGTTATTTAGTCTCCAAAACTAAAATGAATTTCAGAAACCGAGTAATTTGTCTTCAAGAAAAATCTGGAATTTCTTTGTGGTGTATCTATTGAATACACACTTAGGATATAGATGATTTGGGGGAAGGAATTTAAAAAAGGGAGCAAATATGTGGATATTAATTTAATTTTTAAATTTATGTTATAATATGTCTAATATTACAAAAATACAACAGATGTTTTTTCTTATTGTAAAAAACTCAAGATGGTACATAAATTTGTACTGCAAAATCTAGAGTTTACAACTGACTCTGCCCATCTCCATTCCATTTCCTTCTTGATCTATAATGACCCATTTTGACAGTTTGGAGTGTCCTGACAATTACATTTTTTTAAAAGAATGCTTATATAAATATCTACCCAATTCTCTCACATAAATGGGATATTTGTGCATTTATTTGGAACTCTTATCTGTTTATTTTTTTTGTTTATATATTTTAATTGAATTTACTATGGTGACACTGGTTAACAAAATTATACAGGTTTCAGGTTCACAAGTCCACAACACATAATCTGTACACTGTATTGTGTGTTTATCACCCTAAGTCCTTGTCCATCAACATTTATCCCCCAAAGACCCTCCTCCATCTACTTCAATACCCCCTGCCTGTCGCAATAACCACATTGTTGTAAGTGTCCATGTATGATATAGTCTGATGCAGTCCCATTTGTTTATTTTTTTTCTTTATTTTCCTTGTCCAGGAGGATATATCAGAAAAAAACATTGCTATGATAAATGTTTGAGATTTTACTGTCATATTTTCCTCTAGGACTTTTATGATTTGAGTATATCTCAGTCTTAAATCCATCTGGAGTTTAATCTTGTGGGTATTGTATAAAGGTGGTCTAAGTCTTATTTTTTTACATGTATCCCTCCAATTTTCCCAACATCATTTATTGAATAGACTATCTTTACCCCACTGTATATTCTGCCTACTTTGTCAAATATTGTCTATAAAGTTGTGGGTTGATTTTTGGGTTCTCTATTCTGGACCATTGATCTGTGCTCATATATATACATATATACATAAACTTTATAGTATGCTGTATAATAATTTAACTTGCTTATGTGTCAATAATATTTAAACATATTAGCATATATTTAAATATTGTTGGTTAAATATTATTAATATATCTTTAAATATTATTAAAATTTATTTTATTAATTGCATGCATTGATTATAATATTATATGCACTGATTTACACATATACATATATAGTATATATATTTCTTTTCTTATTTTCAGAAGTGAAATTGCTGAGTCAAAGAATATGACTACTTTATATTGCTATAGGTATTGAAAAATTGCTTTCCAAAATGGCTCTAACAATCTACCCTGCCAACATTAGGGTATGGGAAATCTATTTCTGTGTGCCTTTGTTAATACTATTATCATTTTTTAATATTTTAATAATTTAAAGTATTTGTTAGTATTTATTTGCATTTTTCTTGGGCACCTGAATAATTTGTGCCTTGTGTTGTCACTTTAATAGATTATATTTTTTTGTTTATACAGTAATTTTTTAATAATGTGAATGCTACTTTGCTTATTACATACATTATACTTACTCTCTCCAAATATGTTATTTCTTTCAAATTTGCTTATTCAACTCTCATCAGAAATAGTTTTATTTTTATATCATCAGATCTAAGCCTTCCCATTCCAAGTTAATAAATCAAAATTCCCACATTTTCCTCTATTGAAAGGCATTCAAGTTGTCAGCCTGAGGGAGGGACTTGGGAGCTTTACTAAGGTTTAGATATTTGACAAGGTGAGACAGGACTCATAATCAAAATGGTGGGCTCCCATATTTTGCATTTTACCTGTAGAACTTAAAAAAATTAAATCAAAGGGTAACAGATTCATTGATTAAAAAAACCCTACTGTTTGTTATACAGTAAATTGTGTCACCACCCCCTACCATGCACTCACAAATTCTTATGTTGCATATATTTTTAATAATATTTTTTATTATTTATTGATTGATATTTAGAGAGAGAGAGAGGAAAAAAAGCATTCATTTGTTGTTCAACTTAGTTGTGTATTCATTGGGTACTTTCCATATGTGCTCTAAGGATCAAACCCTAACCTTGGAGTTTTAGGATAACACTAATTGACTGAGTTAATCAACACACACACACACACACACACATACACACACAGGAGACAATGTGAACATGAAAGCAGAGATCAGAGTAAGTCAATTACTAGCCTAAAGAGAGGAGGACTGGGACATACCCTTCCCTCACCAGGCTCAGAAGGAAATAACACTGCCGATACTTGATTATAGATATCTTGTCTAGACTGTGAGACAATTAATTTATGTTTTTAAAGCTATTTAGTTCATGGTGCTTAGTTCCAGAAACTCAACTCATATGACATTCCAATTCTTTCTAAATGGGTGCCATTTCTGCCAAGACCCACCTGCTTCCAGCCACGCTGTCCATCCATAGCTCAGTGTCTGGGATGGTCTTCACTCTGAGTGACACACCGGTTTTGTTCTCATTAATCCTTTGCCTAAAATGGAAGCTGCTGAGAAATATGTTCCCTTCAGAAGGTAAAATAATGTGGTTTTCATATAAACTCAGATGGATAAAACCTATTTCTGGAAGAAGTCTTATAAGACATACTAAAAAAAGTTCTTCAAGATGAAGGGCAATGATGTAAGATGATAACTTTGAATGTACGGTACATAAAGAAAAAGAAAGCAAAGGCAAAGTTAACTTTATGAGTAAATGTCATATAAAATATAAATATATATTCTCTTATTGATTTAGAAGAAAATTGCATGAAAGTATAAATTTCAAATTTTATTCTCAGGATTATAGTCTTTAAGTATAATACATGTAATAACAACAGCACAAAGAAGGGGCAGTTAATAAAGCTATTTGGGACAAAGAATATGACACCAGACAGTCATTGAAATAACCCTGCTAATGCTTTGATTATGGACTTCTAACCTGGACTATGAGACAAATAACTTGGTTTTTTAGGCCACCAAGTGTATGGTGCTTTGTTCCAGCAACTCTACAAAACATTCCCTTAGCCACTCAGCCAGGTCCTAGGCATTGAAACGCCAAGTTATCGAATCAATTTTACTCTTTTTTTTTAATAATTTTATTTTTTAATGGGGCGACATCAATAAATCAGGTTACATATATTCAAAGATCAACAAGTCCAGGTTATCTTGTCTTTCAATTATGTTGCATACCCATCACCCAAAGTCAGATTGTCCTCTGTCACCTTCTATCTAGTTTTCTTTGTGCCCCTCCGCCTCCCCCTTTCCCTCTCCCTTTCCCCCCTCCCCCCGTAACCACCACACTGTTATCAATGTCTCTTAGTTTCACTTTTATGTCCCACCTATGTATGGAATAATGCAGTTCCTGTTTTTTTCTGATTTACTTATTTCACTTCATATAATGTTATCAAGATCCCACCATTTTGCTGTAAATGATCTGATGTCATCATTTCTTATGGCTGAGTAGTATTCCATAGTGTATATGTGCCACATCTTCTTTATCCAGTCGTCTATTGACGGGCTTTTTGGTTGTTTCCATGTCCTGGCCACTGTGAACAATGCTGCAATGAACATGGGGCTGCATGTGTCTTTACGTATCAATGTTTCTGAGTTTTTGGGGTATATACCCAGTAGAGGGATTGCTGGGTCATAAGGTAGTTCTATTTTCAGTTTTTTGAGGAACCACCATACTTTCTTCCATAATGGTTGTACTACTTTACATTCCCACCAACAGTGTATGAGGGTTCCTTTTTCTCCACAGCCTCTCCAACATTTACTATTACCTGTCTTGCTAATAACAGCTAATCTAACAGGTATGAGGTGGTATCTCATTGCAGTTTTGATTTGCATTTCTCTAATAACTAAAGAAGATCAGCATCTTTTCATATATCTGTTGGCCATTTGTACTTCCTTCTGGGAGAAGTGTCTGTTCATGTCCTCTTCCCATTTTTTTATTGGATTGTTTGTTTGTTTGTTGTTGAGTTTTATGAGTTCTTTGTATATTTTGGATATTAGGTCTTTATCTGAGCTGTTGTTTGAAAATATCATTTCCCATTTAGTTGGCTTTCTGTTTATTTTGTTATCAGTTTCTCTTGCTGAGAAAAAACTTCTTAGTCTGATGTAGTCCCATTCATTAACTTTTGCCTTCACTTCTCTTGCCATTGGAGTCAAATTCATAAAATGCTCTTTAAAACCCAGGTCCATGAGTTGAGTACCTATGTCTTCTTCTATGTACTTAATTGTTTCAGGTCTTATGTTTAGATCTTTGATCCATTTTGAGTTAATTTTAGTACAGGGGGACAAATTGTAGTCCAGTTTCATTCTTTTGCATGTGGCTTTCCAGTTTTCCAACACCATTTATTGAAGAGGCTTTTTTTTCTCCATTGTGTGTTCTTGGCCCCTTTATCAAAAATTATTTGACTATATATATGTGGTTTTAATTCTGGACTTTCTATTCTGTTCCATTGGTCTGAGTGTCTATTTTTCTGCCAATACCATGCTGGTTTGATTGTCGTGGCCCTATAATAGAGTTTGAAGTCAGGTATTGTAATGCCCCCAGCTTCATTCTTTTTTTTTAGGATTGCTTTGGCTATTTGGGGTTTTTCATAGTTCCATATAAATCTGATGATTTTTTGCTCTATTTCTTTAAAAAATGTCATTGGAATTTTGATGGGAATTGCATTAAATTTGTATATTGCTTTGGGTAATATAGCCATCTTGATTATATTTATTCTTCCTAACCAAGAACAAGGAATATTCTTCCATCTCATTATATCTTTCTCAATTTCTCTTAACAATGGTTTATAGTTTTCATTATATAAGTCCTTTACATTCTTTGTTATGTTTATTCCTAAGTATTTTATTTTTTTTGTTGCAATTGTGAAGGGGATTATTCTTTTGAGTTCATTCTCAATTGTTTCATTGTTGGCATATAGAAAGGCTATTGACTTCTGTATGTTAATTTTGTATCTTGCGACCTTACTGTATTGGCTTATTGTTTCTAGTAGTCTTTTTGTGGAATCTTTGGGGTTTTCGATGTATAGGATCATATCATCTGCAAAAAGTGATACCTTTACTTCTTCTTTTCCGATATGGATGCCTTTTATTTCTTTGTCTTGTCTGATTGCTCTGGCTAGAACCTCTAGTACCACATTAAATAAGAGTGGAGAGAGTGGACAACTCTGTCTTGTTCCTGATTTAAGGGGGAAAGCCTTCAGTTTAGTGCCATTTAATATGATGTTAGCTGATGGTTTATCATATATGGCCTTTATCATGTTGAGATATTTTCCTTCTATACCCATTTTGTTGAGAGTCTTAAACATAAAATTATTATGTATTTTGTCGAAAGCCTTTTCTGCGTCTATTGATAAGATCATGTGGTTTTTGTTCTTTGTTTTGTTGATATGGTGTATTATATTAACCGTTTTATGTATGTTGAACCATCCTTGAGATTCTGGGATGAATCCCACTTGATCGTGATGTATTATTTTTTTAATATGTTGTTGTATTCTATTTGCTAGTATTTTGTTTAGTATTTTAGCATCTGTATTCATTAGAGATATTGGTCTGTAGTTTTCTTTTTTTGTGCCATCCTTACCTGGTTTTGGTATGAGGGTTATGTTGGCCTCATAAAATGTGTTTGGAAGTATTGCTTCTTCTTCAATTTTTTGGAAGCCTTTCAGTAGAATAGGAACCAAGTCTTCTTTGAATGTTTGATAAAATTCGCTGGTATAGCCGTCAGGTCCTGGTCTTTTATTTTGGGGAGGTTTTTAATGGTTTTTTCTATTTCTTCTCTACTAATAGATCTGTTTAGGCTTTCTGCTTCTTTTTGACTCAGTCTAGGAAGGTTGTATTGTTCTAGGAATTTATCCATTTCTTCTAGATTGTTGAACTTAGTGGCATAAAGTTTTTCATAGTATTCTACAATAATTCTTTGTATATCTACGGTGTCCGTGGTGATTTCTCCTCTTTCATTTTGGATTTTGTTTATATGAATTCTTTCTCTTTTTTCCTTGGTAAGTCTTGCCAAGGGTTTGTCAATTTTATTGATCTTTTCAAAGAACCAGCTCTTTGTTCTATTAATTTTTTCTATAGCTTTACTGTTCTCTATTTCATTTATTTCTGCTCTGATTTTTATTATCTCCTTTCTTCGGCTAGTTTTGGGTTGTTTTTGTTCTTCTTTTTCTAGTTCCTTAAGGTGTGAAGTTAAGTGGTTCACTTGGGCTGTCTCTTGTTTGTTCATATATGCCTGAAGTGATATGAACTTCCCTCTTATCACTGCTTTTGCTGCATACCATAGATTCTGATATGTCGTATTGTCATTTTCATTAGTCTGTATATATCTTTTGATCTCTGCACTTATTTCTTCTTTGACTCATTCATTTTTTAAAAGTATGTTGTTTAGTTTCCACATTTTTGTGGGATTTTTTTCCTCCATTTTGCAGTTGAATTCTAGTTTCAAGGCTTTATGATCAGAAAATATGCTTGGTACAACTTCGATTTTTCTGAATTTACTGATGTTGTTTTTGTGGCCCAACATATGGTCAATTCTTGAGAATGATCCATGTACACTGGAGAAAAGTGTATACTCAGTCACTTTGGGATGAAATGTCCTATAGATGTCTATCATATCCAGGTGCTCTAGTGTTTTGTTTAAGGCCACTATATCTTTGTTGATTCTCTGTTTGGATGACCAATCTAGAGCCGTCAGCGGTGTATTGAGGTCTCCAAGTATGATTGTATTTTTGTCAGTTTTTGTTTTAAGGTCAATAAGTAGCTGTCATATATTTTGGTGCTCCTTGGTTTGGTGCATATATATTAAGAATTGTTATGTCTTCTTGATTCAGTGTCCCCTTAGCTACTATGAAATGGCCATTTTTGTCTCTGAGTACTTTTGTTGTCTTGTATTCAGCATTATCACATATGAGTATTGCTACGCCTGCTTTTTTTTGAATGTTATTTGCTTGGAGTATTGTTTTCCAGCCTTTCACTTTGAGTTTGTTTTTATCCTTGTTACTTAGATGCGTTTCTTGTAGGCAGCATACAGTTGGATTTTCTTTTTTAATCCATTCTGCTACTTTGTGTCTTTTTATTGGTGAGTTCAATCCGTTTACATTTAGTGTAATTATTGACACTTGTGAGTTCCCTATTGCCATTTTATAGATTGCTTTCTGTTAGTTTGTGTCTTGTTTGATCCTTCTCTTTCATTTTTTTATCTTTTGTTTTTATTTGGTTGTATTGCATACATCTTTCCACTGTTGCTTTTTTTATCTCATGTGCTTCTGTGGTGGTTTTTTCAATGGTGGTTACCTTTAGGTAATGAAAAGGGTTCCTACCCTGTTCATTGTAGCGCACTATTTTGTGAGTACTTTTGCACTCCATCGTCCTTTGCTACTGTTAATCTCCATCCTCTCCCCCCTTTCTTTTTGTTGTTGTCACAGTTTAAATTTGGTTTTATTGTGTTCTTCTTGGAGCTTTTACTTGTGGCTTTATTTTTTTTTTGTTCTTTGTATCTGATTGGAGAACCCCCTTTAGTAATTCCTGGAGTGGGGGTTTTCTGATGATAAATTCCCTCATCTTTTCTGTATCTGTGAATGTTTTTATTTCTCCTTCATATTTGAAGGATAGCTTTGATGGGTATAGTATTCGTGGCTGAAAGTTCCTCTCTTTCAGGACTTTAAATATTGGGGTCCACTCTCTTCTAGCTTGTAGGGTTTCTGCTGAGAAATCTGATGATAGTCTAATGGGCCTTCCTTTATATGTTGTATTCTTCTTTTCCCTGGCTGCCTTGAGAATTTTTTCTTTGCCATTGGTTTGTGCCAATTTCATTATGATGTGCCTTGGAGTAGGTTTGTTGGGGTTAAGAAAACTTGGAGTTCTGTTTGCTTCATGAATTTGAGGCTTTAGTTCTTTCCACAGGCTTGGGAAGTTCTCATCTATTATTTGTTTGAGTATGTTCTCCATTCCATTTTCTCTCTCTTCTCCCTCTGATATACCTATTATTCTTATGTTATTCTTTTTGATGGAGTCAGATAATTCTTGTAGGGCTATCTCATTTTTTTTAATTTTTGAGTCTCTTTCTTCCTCTCTCTGTTGTGCCTCAAGTTGCTTGTCTTCTATTTCACTAATCCTCTCTTCTATCTGGCCTGTTCTATTAGCCAAGCTTGTTACCTCGTTTTTCAGCTCGTGAGTTGAGTTTTTCATCTCTGTTTGATTTGTTTTTATAGTTTCAATTTCCTTGGACATATATTCTTAGTGTTCATTGAGTTGTTTTCTGAGCTCCCTAAATTGCCTTTCTGTGTTTTCTTGTATATCTCTGAGTATTTTTAGGATTTCTATCTTGCATTCTCTGTCATTTAACTCCAAGGTTTCCAATGTATTAAATTTTTTCTCCATAGATTTTTCCTCTTCTATCTGTGTTACCTCTCTTTCTTTTGTATCCATGATATTCGATTTTCTCTTCCTTAATGGCATCTGAGGGTGGTTTTGTTGATAGTATTAGTTAAGGGTTTTGGAGTGGAACCCTCATAGAGAGAAAGGAAGAGGAAAGAAAAGATAATGGGAGATGTAACACTTATGGGTAGTGTAGTTCAAGAAGAGGAGAGAGTAAGACCGGTAGGGAGTTAAACGACCAAATTGGAGGAGGAAAAAAAAAGAAAAAAGAAGAAAGAAAAAAAAATCAAGGATGAAGATAAGAGAAACAAACGAACAAATATAATAAAATGGGATAGGTTATAAAGTCTGCGGATTATTCTGATTTTGAGAGGTTATCTTCTTGCTTTTTCTTTTTTCTCCTTCTTCCTGGTCGATGACTCTGTACCCTGGGTTCTGCCCCTTTGGCACGCTCAGGTAGAGGTTTGCAGTTGATAAGTCTCTATGACGATGTCATGTATTGTGCTTCAGTCTCGTTGGCAGTCAAGGCTCATTAGCGTTTATAGGCTCCGACAGTGAGAGAGTCCATGTTCCAGGAGCCTCTCTCCTAGTCTTTCCTTCCTCAACCAGCAGCCTGAGAATCCAACTATGGGGTTGCTGCAGCCTCTGCCTGGATAGTAAGAGGCTCAAAGAGCGGTCAACTCCCCACTCTTATTTCCACTCAGCACAGGGCTCTGGGTAAGGCTCAGTCAGTCAGAGCTGCTAGCATAATCAGCCGGGGCTTTCGCCTACTCAAAGACCTCTGGCTCTGTCACTCTGTCCGGTAACACGGCCGGGTCTGCGCGCGCAGACCAGGATGTTAGACAGGAAGTCTCGCCCTCTGAGTGAAACCCCCCGCCCGCACTGAAAAGTTCCAATGTTGGAATTGGCTCTCGCTCGTCCCCGTGTGCCGCTCTTTCAAGGCACTGGGGCAGCCTGGGACTCCGCCCTCGGCCCACACAAAGGCCCCTGACTCTGCCCCTCCATGGGACAACACGGGCTCCCACTCCCGAGGTGCTGGGAGGAGTCTCCTTCCCACTCTCCATGCGCGCAGACCAGGATGTGAGGTCGGAGTCTTGCCCTCTGAGTGAAACCTCCTGCCCGCACTGAAAAGTTCCAGTGTTGGAATTAGCTCTCGCTTCCTCCCCATGTGCGGCTCTCCCCGGGTGCTGGGGCAGCCCGGAGGCTTTCGGCCCACACAAAGGCCTCTGACTCTGCCTCTCTGTGGAGTAACACGGGCGCACCCTCCCAGGGCTTTGGAAGGAATCTCTCGCCCACTATGCGCCGACCAGGGGATCAGGTAAAATGGCTGCTCCGCTTGTCTTTCTTTGTCTGGGTTTGGCGCGAGTGTTAGCTGTATTGCCCAGGTTGTCACAGGAACAGTTTTTCCTTGGCTTGGATCTCTGTGCCACAGCCTGGTTCGGCTGTTTGTGCCGCGGCCTGGATCTATTCACCCCCTTTGCCCGCTTCAGTTTCTATATTCACAGTTACCAGAGAAAGCCGCCGTGTTTAGGGTAGTGAGGAAGGTGGAGCATTTCTTACTCCCTATTTCCTTTGGGGTTTGGTTATATATTTAGCCAATTTTTCGCTCGGTCATACCTTTGGGCGTATTGCGAAACATCTGGAGTCTCCAAGGATAGGCTTTTCTGTTTCTGGTTGAAGATCTTGTTGAGGTTTGGGGGAGATTTATCGGTATCGCTTCCTACTCCACCATTACTCTGACGTCATCTCCAATTTTACTCTTAAAACAATACTTTACCTCAAAAATTCATTTTGAAAAAGTAAAATTTTGTTATTATTTAAAGCTATATTTGCTTCCTTAATGAAAAGAATGTTTATACCATTATATTAATAAGTAACAGTAAACTTCTCCTTTTTGCATTGTCTCTGTCAGGGTTCTTTTTCTGTTTTTGTCTTTGCCTCTTATGCTAAGGCATTTTTTTTTCTCAAATGTCTAGTAATCTGCATGTTCAGTCATACTGAATGTGATACCTGTGAGGATCATAATAGTGATATCCAGGATGTGAGCTCTGGTGAACAACGTAACTGCAAAAGCAGTCCAGCTCCCACACTTTTCTGGGCAGCAGCCCAGCTCCTATGCCTTATCAGGCTGGCTAACTCAGCTCTGGTTCCCATGCCTTTCTAGGGCAGCCACGCCTTTTCAGGCAGCCGGACTCAGCAACTGACATCACCAACGGACATCATCTCACTGATGTAATATTGGCCCCATGGTGCTATTGTCCCCAAGCACTATATATACCTTGTCGGCACTGCTAGGTAGAGATTCCAGAACTGAAGGACTGCAGGACCACTTAGAATTCAGCACAGAATAAAGTATTGCATCATGACTCATCTTCCTTTGGCTTCTCATGCTTTTTTTATCTTGGGAATCTTGCTGCCTAAATCATCCCATGCAGAGCGAGTAGACTCCAACAATACAAATCTGAGATTTGAGCAAATCAAGGTGGCTCCAGTTCCCCAATTTTAACTATTGTCCTCACATCATTATCAACTAAACTTTGTATCCCAGATTCTTATTCTTCTTTATTCAATATTCTCAGAAAAATGGGATTCTCCCCTGAAAGTAGTTAGGAAGGAGTGGACATCTTATTTTTTTAGGTCAGGATGGGAGATTTGAACTGTAATTGCATTTCAGACAACTGTTACATACTAAGTAAAGTCCCATTTCCCCCATGCCTCACTCTGAGGCATCAGGTGCTCTGATTCTTGAGACTTTCAGGGCACCTGGGTTTTTGTTGCCATTTCCCTCTGTGGACAGTTAGGATTCAATTTTCATCAGTTGGCTAAGCCAGTCACTACTTGACATTCTCTCTCAACTCGGAAAATACCTCATGTTTTGTTGCCCACCACCTGTTCTGTATGTACTTTGTGGTTCACAAGTTAAAATAATTAGTGTCATTTCAGTGGGATCTCAAAAAAGGAAAAGAGAAAAAACTATGTCTTCAATTCACCAAAAGTCTAGTCTTCACTGATTTTTCATAGAAATTATAAAGTGCACAGGGGCAGGCAGAGTTCCTGTCTGTCTTGTCTGTGTCTCCATATTTCCTAACAGATAGTGGGTTCTCAATAAGTGCTCATCCAGTGATAAGGAAAAATAAGATTAGTTTTTAAAAACTCTCAGTGGCAGGAAATGACAGCAATCTAGTAACTAGCCATAGGGAGCAGTGTTTCTGTTCTTAGATAACCTGTAAGGTTAGCTCAAGGCTCTTGAGAGAAACCTCCAGTTAGAGATCAGATTGGCTGACACACAGAACAGATATTGTAACCCTATGATGATCTTATAGGCTACTCTAAGTCCAGGGGAGATTCTTGAAGCAAAAGCCCATTTAGGAAATAATTATCTGTTGAAGGACTTGTGATGGGCATTCTCCTTGAAGGTTTAATAATAATCCTCTGGATGCAGCTGACATGTGAGTCTTGGGGATTTCTGGTTTTTGCACCAGATCTCTAAAGGGGTGGGAATTCTGTGAGTGCAGGAGATGAGGTTTCATCCAGGTCTGTGAGAAGAGGGGAACAAGGAGAAAAGCTAGAGAAGGAGGGAGGAGAGGAAAAAGCACCAAGGCAGGACTGGGGGTTAGGGACAGAGTGTTCATCACAGCTCTGAGAAAGGTGACCTAAACATGACCTTGAATACTTTCTTTGTTTTTCTAAACAGGGATGAGTGGCCAACAACTAAATCAGAGTTCTCAGTCATTATCCATCCAGGAAGGAGAGGCTATCTTCGTAAGCTGCATTTCCTCAAGTGCACTCAACCCATTGCTATGGTACAAGCAGGATGCTAGAGGAGGCTCTGTCCTCTAGATAACCTTATATAAAGATGGTGAATTGACCAGAAATGGGAAACTGACTGCTCAGTTTTGTGGAACAAGGAAGGACAGCATCCTGAACATTTCATCCTCTGAGCTTGCCGATGCAGGCACCTACTTCTGCGCGGGGCAGCACAGTGCTCCACTAGCACCTGCAGCCTGAACTCAAACTTACAACCAGAACCCCAGTAACCATGCTGCCTCTGGCTCCTGCTCCTCTTGCCATGAAATGGGGCCATGCACACCACCTGTCTCCTGCTTTTCCCTTACTGTAAATTCTCAGGTATTCAATGGTTTATCTTCCAAAGAAGAATATAAAATCATGATAATCAATACTATGCCAATAAATGTTAATGTGTACAAGTGGTTAACTTAATAGGAAAATGATAATTGCTAAACTCTATTCAAGAAGAGATAGGAAAAACTAAATAAAGTCTAAAAACATAAGAGTAATAAAGTCAGAGGAATTTATAATGGGAATTTATAAAATTTCCTAATAACAGATCATTCCTATATTGCTGGAAATGTTTTAGAACATAGAAAAAGCTAAAAATATCAAGCTCATCCCAAAAAGTTTGCATTACCTTTACATAAAAAAAATACAATCATTCTAAAAGATGAAAAAAAATAAGTATTTATATTTGATAAATTTTAAACATTTTCTAAGTTAACAATAGAAGAAAAATGCAGCAATTAAAAATATATATCGGTCCAAACAGAAAAAAGATGGCAGCGGAGTAGGCGGATGCACAGACGCCCAGCTCTTACCACCAAACTGGAATACAAATCAATTTAGGAAAAATCAGCATGAAAAACCAACTCTGAACTGCAAGAATGGCTCTCAAAAACCAAGGAGCAAAGAGGAAATCACAGGAATCCTGGTAGGGAGCCCCTGTACCTCCTCTGCTTGCTGGAACAGAGGGGGGTGGGGTGGGGCTGAGAGCAACTTGCCTGGCGACCAGGGAGCAAGGTGCATTGAAAGGACCAGCTTATCTCCCAGGTGGAGAGGACAGGGAGAGGGACAGACTGTGAGGGGATAAGGAATGCAGGAGAGGAGCTAAAAGGGCTGACTCATCGTGCTGGAGGCGGCCATAGCTGGGGGAGGGACTGAACCTTTCACAAAACAGAGCTGAAGTGCTTCCGGATCAGAGACCTCTGGACATCTCTCCAGCTCCAATCAGCGCAATAAGACACAGCTGAAAACAAGAAGTGGGGAGGAGGGGCAGTAACTCAGGTCTCCATGGAGATCTGAGATACACCTCCCCCTACTGAAGCTGAGAAAACACCCTGCCCCCAGTGAGTCTAGCTAGCTAAAGAGGCCTTCAGAGTCTCAGGTTACACCCACCGCATTCCTGGATACAGTTTCAAGGAAGCCCCCTGCTGAGATCAGTAAACAAGACTATCACCTGTTAAGAAAACAAACAAATCAAGACTTCAGAGCTGCCCAAATCCGAAAGTGGATTACAGATAACAGCTGATACCAACCCAAGAAGACGTAGAAATAACACAACTGAAAACTGGAGGCAGACAACACCAAGCCTAGACTCAACCAACTCTACAAATAAAACAAACAAACAAAAAAAGAGGGTGAGAAGACAAAGGAGTGCAATCCAAATGAAACCACAAGAGACACCTTCGAGAGATGAACTGAGTGATATGGAAATAATCAAACTTCCAGATGCGAGTTCAAAATAATGATTGTAAGGATGCTTAGGGATCTTAGAACAACAATGGAGGGGCAGTTTGAAAACCTAAATAAAGAAATAGGAAGTATAAAAAAGAATCAATTGTAGACGACAAATACAATATCAGAAATAAAGACCACAAAGAAGGAATTAAAAACAGGATAGATAGAGCAGAGGATAGAATCTGCAAGTTAGAGGACAATTGGAATGAAGGCATGAAAGCAGAGAAGAAAAGAGGAAAGAGACGCAAAAAGTCAGAGGAAACTCTTAGAGAGTTCTGTGAAAACATGAAGAGAAATAACATCCACATCATAGGGGTTTCTGAATAAGAAGAAAAAGAACAAGGGATAGAGACTTTGTTCAATCATATCATAGCTGAAAACTTCCCTAAATTAATGCAAGAGAAACTCTCACAAATCCAAGAAGCACAGAGGACTCCATTAAAGAGAAACCCAAAGAAACCTACACCAAGACACATCATAGTTAAAATACCAAAGCTAAGCAATAAAAAGAAAATATTAAAAGATGCAAGAGAAAAAAAAGTTATCACCTACAAAGTAGCCCCCATAAGGATGACATCTGACTTCTCAACAGAAACACTTGAGGCCAGAAGGAAATGGCAAGAAATATTCAAAGTAATGCAGAACAAGAACCTACAACCAAGACTACTTTATCCAGCAAGGCTATCATTTAAAATCGAAGGAGAAATAAAAAGCTTCCCAGACAAAAAACAACTCAAGGAATTCATTACAACCAAACCAATGCTGCAGGAAATATTAAGGGGACTGGTGTAAACAGATCAAAGTGGGAAAAGAATACAGAAAAAAAAAAAAAAGGAATACACCTTTAAAGAATAAAATGGCAATAGACAACTACATATCAATAATAACCTTAAATGTAAATGGATTAAATGATCGAATCAAAACACATAGGGTAGCTGCGTGGATAAGAAAACAGGACCCATACATATGTTGTCTACAAGAGACACACCTTAGAACAAAAGACACACATAGACTGAAGGTAAAAGGATGGAAAAAAACGTTTCATGCAAATGGAAATGAAAAAAAAGCTGGGGTAGCAATACTTATATCAGAGAAATTGGACTTTATAACAAAGGATATAGTAGGAGATAAAGAAGGCCACTACATAATGATAAAGGGAGTAATCCAACAGGGAGATATAACTATTATAAATATCTATGCACCTAACATAGGAGCACCTAAATATATAAAGCAGACTTTGATGGATTTAAAGGGCGAAATCAACAGCAATACTATAATAGTAGGGGATTTCAATACCCCACTAACATCACTAGATAGATACTCAAGAAAGAAAATTAACAAAAAAACAGCAGACTTATTGGAAACACTAGATCAACTCGATTTAATAGATATCTTCAGAACCTTTCACCCTAAAGCAGCAGAATATACATTCTTTTCAAGTGCTCATGGTACATTCTCTAGGATAGACCACATGTTCGGGCACAAAAGTGCTCTCAACAAATTTAAGAAGACTGAAATCGTATCAAGCACTTTCTCCGATCACAACGGCATGAAACTAGAAATGAATCACAACAGAAAAGCTCAAAAATTCTCAAACACATGGAAACTAAATAGCAGCTTGTTAAATAATGAATGGATTAAGAATGAGATCAAAGAAGAAATAAAAACTTCCTAGAAATGAATGACAATGAGCATAAAACAACTCAAAATTTATGGGACACAGTGAAAGCAGTGCTGAGAGGGAAGTTCATAGCACTACAGGCACACTTTCAGAAGCTAGAAAAAGCTCAAATAAACAACTTAACCCTGCATCTAAAAGAACTAGAAAAAGAACAGCAAGTAAAGTCCAAATGTAGTAGAAGGAAGGAAATAATAAAGATCAGAGCAGAAATAAATGACATAGAGGCTAAAGAAACAATACAGAAGATCAATGAAACTAGGAGCTGGTTCTTTGAAAAGGTAAACAAGATTGATGAACCTTTAAGTAGACTCACCAAGAAAAAGAGAGAGAGGACTCAAATAAATAAAATTAGAAATGAGAGAGGAGAAATAACAACTGACATAACAGAAATACAAAATATTATAAGAAAATACTATGAAGAACTGTATGCCAAAAAACTAGACAACCTGGATGAAATGGACAAATTCCTTGAAACATACAATCTTCCAAAAATCAATCTGGAAGAATCAGAAAACCTAAACAGACCGATTACAACAAAGGAGATCGAAACAGTTATCAAAAAACTCCCAACAAAGAAAAGTCCAGGGCCCGATGGCTTCACAACAGAATTCTACCTAATATTCAAAGAAGAACTAACTCCTATCCTTCTCAAACTATTTCAAAAAATTCAAGAGGAAGGAAGACTTCCAAGCTCCTTTTATGAGGCAAGCATAATTCTGATTCCAAAACCAGGCAAAAACAACACAAAGAAAGAAAATTATAGGCCAATATCCCTGATGAATATAGATGCTAAAATCCTCAACAAAATATTAGCAAACTGGATCCAACAATATATGGAAAAAATCATACACCATGATCAAGTGGGATTTATTCTGGGGAGGCAAGGCTGGTAGAATATTCACAAATCTGTCAATGTTATTTATTACATAAATGAAAGGAAGGAGAAAAACCACATGATAATTTCAATAGATGCAAAAAAGTATTTGATAAAATCCAGCACCTATTCATGATCAAAACCCTCAGCAAAGTGGGAATACAGGGAACATACCTCAACATGATAAAAACCATTTATGAGAAACCCATAGCCAACATCATACTCAATGGGCAAAAATTAAAAGCAATACCCATAAGTTCAGGATCAAGGCAGGGGTGCCCCCTTTCACCACTCTTATTTAACATAGTCCTGGAAGTCCTAGCCACAGCAATCAGACAAGAAGAAGAAATAAAAGGCATTCAAGTTGGAAAAGAAGAAGTAAAACTATCATTATTTGCAGATGATATGATATTGTATATAGAAAACCATAAAGTCTCAGTCAAAATACTACTGGACCTGATAAATGAATTCAGCAAAGTGGCAGGATATAAAATCAATACTCAGAAATCAGAGGCATTTTTATACACCAACAATGAACAGTCAGAAAGAGAAATTAAGGAAACAATCCTTTTCACAATTACAACCAAAAAAATAAAGTACCTAGGAGTAAACTTAACCAAGGAGACTAAAGACTTGTACTCAGGAAATTACAAAGCATTGATAAAAGAAATCAAAGAAGATACTAACAAGTGGAAGCATATACCGTGCTCATGGTTAGGAAGAATAAACATCATTAAAATGTCTATATTACCCAAAGCAATCTATAAATTCAATGCAATACCAATTAAAATACTAATGACATACTTCAAAGATATAGAACACATATTCCAAAAATTTATATGGAACCAAAAGAGAACACGAATAGCCTCAGAAATCTTAAAAAAGAAGAATAAAGTGGGAGGTATCACATTTCCTGATATCAAGTTATACTACAAGGCCATTGTACTCAAAACAGCCTGGTATTGGCATAAGAACAGGCATATAGATCAATGGAACAGAACAGAGAACCCAGAAATAAAGCCACAGTTCTATGGACAACTGATATTTGACAAAGGAGGTAAGGAAATACAATGGAGTAAAGACAGCCTCTTTAACAAATGGTGTTGGGAAAATTGGACAGCTACCTGCAAAAAAATGAAACTAGATCACCAGCTTACACCACTCACAAAAATAAACTCAAAATGGATAAAAGACTTAAATGTAGGCCGTGAAACCATAAGCATCTTAGAAGAAAACATAGGTAGTAAGCTCTCCGACATCTCTTGGAGCAATATATTTGCTGATTTATCTCCATGGAGAAGTGAAATAAAAGACAGGATAAACAAATGGGACTATATCAAACTAAAAAGCTTTTGCACAGCTAAAGACAATAAGAACAGGATAAAAAGACAAACTACACAATGGGAGAACATATTTGACAATACGTCTGATAAGGGGTTAATAACCAAAATTTATAAAGAACTCGTAAATCTCAACACCAGGAAGACAAACAATCCAATCCAAAAATGGGCAAAAGAGATGAATAGACACTTCTCCAAAGAGGACATACAGATGGCCAACAGGCATATGAAAAAATGCTCAACATCACTAATCATTAGAGAAATGCAAATTAAAACCACAATGAGATATCACCTCACACCAGTCAGAATGGCGCTCATCAACAAAACAACACAGAATAAGTGCTGGCGAGGATGTAGAGACAAGGGAACCCTCCTGCACTACTGGTGGGAATGCAGACTGGTGCAGCCTCTGTGGAAAACAGTATGGAGATTCCTCAAAAATCTGAAAATCGAACTGCCTTTTGACCCAGCTATCCCACTTTTAGGAATATACCCCAAGGACACCATAGAACGGCTCGAAAAGGAGAAATGCACCCGCATGTTTGTGGCAGCATTGTTCACAATAGCGAAGATCTGGAAACAGCCCAAGTGTTCGTTAGAGGACGAGTGGATTAAAAAGCTTTGGTACATATATACTATGGAGTACTACTCAGCCATAAGAAATGATGACATCGGATACTTTACAATAACATGGATGGACCTTGATAACATTATATGGAGTGAAATAAGTAAATCAGAAAAAAAAACTAAGAACTACATGAAACCATACATAGAAGGGACATAAAAATGAGACTCAGAGACATGAACAAGAATGTGATGGCAACAGAGGTGGGAGGTGGGGGTTGGGGGGAGGGGGGATGGGTGAAGAAGGAGAGAGGGGTTGGGGGAGGGGAGGGGTACAAAGAAAACCAGATAGAAGGTGACAGAAGACAATTTAACTTTGGGGGAGGGGTATACAGCACAATCAAATGTCAAAATAATCTAAAGATGTTTTCTCTCAACATATGTACCCTGATTTATCAATGTCACTGCATTAAATTTAATAAATAAATTAAAAAAAAGAAATGCAAAAAAAATATATATATATTGGTCCAAAGAGCAAACAAGTAGAACAGTGAACATTATAGAGAGACCAGCAGTAGATCCATATATATGACAGTTAAAGAAAAGGTAAAATTACAAAAAATAATTAAGAAAAATAAAGCCTTTTCAATAAATGGTAATGGTTCAAATGAATACTCTCATAACTACCTCATATCATAACAACATTTCATTTGGGATGTATTGTATATAAATATAAAAAAAGAATTCTGGCCCTGGCTGGATGGCTCAGTGGTAGAGTGCCAGCCTGGCTTGTGAATGTCCTGGGTTTGAATCCCAGTCAGGGCCTACAAGAGAAGTGATCATCTGCTTCTCTACCCCTCCCTATTTCTCTCTCTCTCTTCTCCTCCTGCAGCCATGGTTCAATGGTTTCAGCAAGTTGGCCTTGGGCACTGAAGATGGGTCCCTGCCTCAGGTGCTAAAAATAGCTCAGTTGCTGAGCAATGGAGCAATGGCCAAGATGGGTAGAACATTGCCCTTAGGGGGCTTGCCAGGTGGATCCCTTTCTGGGTCCACGTGGGAGTCTGTCTCTCTGCTTCCCCTCCTCTAACTTAATAATAATAATAAAAGAAAGCAGAATTATAAGATATTTGAAATAATACAGGAGTGGAATTTTTTTTATGAATTTCTTTTTCTCAATTTTTTAAAAATTTATTGTTTTAACATGGTTTCAAGTGTCCCACTCAATATAACTCCCTCAACCCCCCACATCATGCTCCCATGCCCCATGCAAAGTCTCTTTCCATTCTCTTTCACCTTCTTTGCTTCCCTCCCCCACCACTATCCACCCTTTCCCTCTGAGGCTTGCTGCCCTGTTAGCTGTATCTGTGTGTGTGTGAACATAGATATATATGTTCTAACATATATATATATATATATATATATAAATATATAAATAATTGGGCTAATCCCTTCACCTTCTGTAATACTGTCCCCTCATCCCCCTTTCTTCTGACAGTTGTCCATCTGTTCCTTGTGACCCTGTCTCTGTTTCTATTTTGTTCCTTAGTTTATTGTGTTCACCAGATTCCACATATAAGTGAGTTCATATGATATTTGTATTTCTATGCCTGGCTTATTTCATGTAGCATAATAATTTCCAGGTCCAGCCTGACCAGGCAGTGACACAGTGGATAGAGTGTCGGACTGGGATGCGGAGGACCCAGGTTTGAGACCCCGAGGTCGCCAGCTTGAGCGCGAGCTCATCTGGTTTGAGCAAAAGCTCACCAGCTTGGACCCAAGGTCACTGGCTCAAGCAAGGGGTTACTCAGTCTGCTGTAGCCCCACGGTCAAGGCACATATGAGAAAGCAATCAATGAACAACTAAGGTGTTGCAATGAAAAACTGATGATTGATGCTTTTCATCTCTCTCTGCCCCTGTCTATCCCTCTCTCTGTCTCTGTGTAAAAAAAAAATAAAAAAATAAAAAAAAATTTCAGGTCCATACATGGGGTTGCAAAAGGTAAAAATTTCCTTCTTTTTCATGGCTGTGTAGTATTCCATTGTGTATATGTACCACAGCTTTTTTATCCACTTGTCTACTGATGGACACTTGGTTTGTTTTCAAATCTTGGCTATTGTAAGCAATGCTGCAATAAGTATGGGGGTGCATATCTTTTTTTGAATGATTTTCTGAAATATTTGTGTTTTTGATTCTTAGGATATATTTCTAGAAGTGGAATTGATGGCTCAAAAGGCAGTTCCATTTTTAATTTTTTGAAGAAATACCATACTGTTTTCCACAGTGGCTGCATAAGTCTATATTCCCACCAGCAGACTCCACACCCTTGCTGGCATTTGTTGTTTGTTGATTTGTTAATAAAAGCTATTCTGGTAGGTGTGAGGTAGTATCTCATTGTGGTTTTAAATTTGCATTTCACTGATGATTAGTGATGGTGAGCATTTTTTCATATGCCTATTGGCCATCTGTGTGGCTTCTTTGGAGAAATGTCTATTAAGGTTCTTTTAGGCAGAAATTCTTAAACATATATGAAGAATTAATCAAGAAGCTTAATCAAAGTGCATATTTAAGAAAGATATGAATGGAAGCTATGAATGGCAAGCTATGATTAGAAAAATACATTTCAATAGATTTAACTAGCAAGCTAGTTGTCCATTCAGAAATAACGGATTAAGAGCTGGTGAGTATAGTTCATTCTTCCTTCCTTTTGTGTGACAACTGAGTTACTGTGGTTGCAAACATTCTGCTGGTAAACTTTCTAATGCAATTATTAGATGGAGAGAGGGACAGATAGGGACAGTCAGACAGGAAGGGAGAGAGATGAGAAGCATCAATTCTTCGTTGCGGCACCTTAGTTGTTCATTGATTGTTTTCTCATATGTGCTTTGACCAGGGGGCTACAGAAGAGCAAGTGACCCCTTGCTCAAGCCAGTGACCTTGGGCTCAAGCTGGTGAGCCTTGCTCAAATCAGATGAACTTGTGCTCAAGCTGGAGACCTTGGGGTTTTGAACATGGTTCCTCAGTGTCCCCAGTCCGATGCTCTATACACTGCTCTCCCCCCCATCAGGTTAAATGAGAGTCTTATAGGGGCTGTTATGAACTTATTCTGCTATGTTACATTACAACTATTTATTGTAATCAAGCCTGAAATTTAAGAATTTATAGGAGGCAGCTAGCTGAAGAATGGAAATGAGTCATACAGCCCATCTAGCTAAGTATCCAGAGAGACATAAGAATTAAAATAATTCCAAACTAAATAGTAATGTGTGTGCTGAGGTTCCTGACTTCAAACTCACCACACACACACACACACACACACACACACACACAATTTCTAAATCTAATAAAAATTATAAACTAAAACCTTATAACAAACATAATACTGAGTAGATAAACTAGAAAGTATGTATTAAGCCAGGGGTCCCCAAACTTTTTACACAAGGGGCCAGTTCACTGGCCCTCAGACCGTTGGAGGGCTGGACTATAAAAAAAACTATGAACAAATCCCTATGCACACTGCACATATCTTATTTTAAAGTAAAAAAACAAAATTGGAACAAATACAATATTTAAAATAAAGAACAAGCCTGACCTGTGGTGGCGCAGTGGATAAAGTGTCGACCTGGAAATGCTGAGGTCGCCAGTTCAAAACCCTGGGCTTGCCTGGTCAAGGCACATATGGGAGTTGATGCTTCCATCTCCTCCCCACTTTCTCTCTCTGTCTCTCTCTTCTCTCTCTCCCTCTCTATCTTTCTCTCTCCCTTTCTCTCTCCTCTCTAAAATGAATAAAAAAATAAATAAAAAATAAAAAATATATTAAAAAAAAATAAAGAACAAGTAAATTTAAATCAACAAACTGACAAGTATTTCAATGGGAACTATGGGCCTGCTTTTGGCTAATGAGATGGTCAATATGCTTCTCTCACTGACCACCAATGAAAGAGGTGCCCCTTCTGGAAGTGCAACGGGGGCTGGATAAATGGCATGCCGCTTACGGGTTATAGTTTGGGGACCCCTGTATTAAGCAATCAGTAAATGATTAAATATGGTTCATCTATACTACAGAATACTATCCAGCCATTAAAGACAAATGAGATAAATGTTCATGTGGCGATGTAGAAATATATTTAAAATAGACTGTTCAAGTGAATAAAAGGTCACAGAACAATATAATATGAAGTAAAATTCCATTTTCTTTAAAAATAAAAAATAAATGCATAACTAAATATGAACACCCTTTCCCCCTTGATTGAAAAAGCTAGCTGTTTTATCTGTTTTTGCTCTCATTCAGCCCATCTCATAATGGCAGAAAGCAATCTTGGGTCATGGCAGAAAGCAATCTTGTCCTATAAGATTATAAATATCTCATTTTCACCAGAACTGAAAAAAAGATAGACTCCATATTCCTATTGTTAAAGCAGAAAGTTCCTGTTTGAATAGAGCATAGTGTTTCTTCTGGGAGAAACAAAGAAATAAAAAGATAATGAGGTTTCTGATGTGAAGGGATAAAGAGGATTTTTAAGAAAAACTGGGATGCTGAAGTGTCAGAAAGGAGGCAGACATGCAAGGCCAAGGCCCCTGATGCAAGAAAGGGATTAAGAATGGGCAGTAGTATGAGGAAGCAGCTGCTAAAGACACAATTTTAGTGGCCAAGGGCCAGGTTAGGTCATGACCTCAACCACTCTTTAGTGCTATTTCCAGGTGAGTCTTCAGAAAGCTGACTGTCCATGAAGCCTGTCACAGAGAAATTTATAGACTGCATGCAAGTTATCACCTTGCATCAGAGCCCGTTCACCCTCAGCCCAGCTGGAATGTATCATCCTGCAGTGCCTCCAGAAAAATTGAGGCCAGATGGCATCTTGGGCACTGAGGATGGTTAGGAGTTTCTCTAGCAACCATACACCTAGAAGAGCAGTGAAGTACCAGGACCCATCTTCCTCACCACTGCCAAAAGTTTACAATGTTTAGAAAAAATTTCCCTAGAAAATGAGAAAAGAAACTATATATTTTGAACAAATATGTGATATGTTTTATTAATAAAAAGAAGAAAGAGATCAGAGATAGGGGTTAAGACGGTGAGTGATTTGTTTTTGCTTCTCATGTTTCTCTGTATTTTGTAAATGTTCTGTAATATCAATACATTTCATTTATAATCAGAAAAATGTTATTTGCAGAGAATAAGTAGAAGTCAATTTCCTTTAGCTTAAAAAGAAGAGAAACTCAATCACATCACAATTAATGTACGAATCCTTCCCCAAAACATGTGGACAAGTACACCTTCATAATGTATTGTGGTAGATGTGTGCCCAAGTTGAGTTGTCACAGTCTGGTGACATATATTTGGTGCATGAATTTAGAAAAGATAGAAGTGTCTAGAATGGGTGAATGGAATAAGCAATGGGTCCCAAGGTGAAAAAAAATAACCAGATTTATTTAGTAGGAGGGGAGGGTCTCAGTGGATTTATAAAGAAAGCTATTGGGATGATGTCTTGCTTTTTGTTTTGACCAAGTCATGATGAAACAGAGAAGACAACTCTTCAATGTCTGTATTTCATTCAAATGTACCCTGTGAATTAACAGAGATCCTACTGTTTAAAAGAAATACTTCTTTCTAAATATATGTTCCAAATAATGAGATTAATAGTGAATCTTTTAAAGAGCTTCTGGAAAGAACTTTGCTCTCTCCCCACCCTTCCCTCCATTCCAGCTCTCCACAGTGCTTCAGCTCTTCATATAATAGGAGAGGTTCTGACTTGAACTAACCAACTTCCTGGTGTTCTGTTCCTCTCTGCTTTCACTGAGACCTAGAACCATTACTAGAGCTGTGGGTGGCTTTGGGCAATCTGGCCTTCAAGGGTGAGATGATTTTGGAAGAATCTGTCATCACTGATAATACATATGGACCCAAATTTTCAGCTTTTCTGCACCTGTTCACAAGATGGCAGTGCTCTCTTTCAAATGAGTCTCCTGAGTGAGTGAGTGGGAGGGATTGACGTGTGAATTAGGACCCAGTGATACTTGTTTTCTGGTTGGCTGAATAGCAGCATTGCTATTTTCCTTTCAGTGTGTGTGTGTGTGTGTGTGTGTGCGCGCGCGCGCATATTGGGGGAAAAAGAAAGTGTTGGTTCAAAAAAGAAAAGGTGAAGTTCAGGGCAGAGAGCCACATTTGCCCTGGAAAACAACCTCAAGACTGAAGGATGGAGAAATGGCCACAAGCCTCACTAGCGATCTTATGGCTTCACCTGAGCTGTGAGTAACACTACTGCAAAGGGTTAATGACATCCAGGAAAACTGAAGATTGGTCCTCAGAAAACTAAGAGAGGAAAGTGGAACTCATTTTGACTTATCTGGGAACACTTATGGTTTTAATGAGGAATGATTATGATCTCTTAGAAGATTTGACCTGACAGCACCTTCTCTAATGTTTATTTGTTGTTTTTTTCTAAACAGGGGTGTACAGTGATGACAAGGTGACACAGAGCCCCCCATCTCTGGCTGTCTATGATGGAGACAGTGCAACTCTCTACTGCCGATACAAAGTGACTAACTTTCAAAGTCTTCATTGGTACAAACAGGAGGAGAATGTTCCCACATTTCTGTTTAGGCTAATTACAAGTGGGAGTGACTCAGGAAGAATAAAAGGCACATTAGATAAGAAAGAACTTCTCAGCACCCTGCATATCCCAGCCACCGAGGCCAGAGACTCAGCCACCTACCTCTGTGCGGTGGAGGCACAGTGCTCTCTAGTCACCTGCAGCCTGTACCCAAATGCTACAGCTGAGGATCCTGCAAGTGTTAGGTGGGGAGCTTGCTAAATTGGGCATGCCCTCAAAAATAAGCTGTAAAGACAACAACTGTTGGTCAAGATCCCCATGCCCTTGTTCACAATTACTTATGCAGTTTACTGAATCATAACTCTGAATGAGTCATGTCACTGCATTCACCAACTTTCCTGTGCTTTTCTATGGGAGTTGGCATGGCTAATGTTTTTAAGTGAGTCACTCATATGATGCCAACTCCATACTACACCACTATGCCCTGTGGTAGAAAAAAAGCCCTTTTACGGAATTGCATCAGCAACTAGTGTGTGCACCACTCACCAAAGACTTTGCTTGACAGAATAGATAGATAAAAAGTCCTGTTTATTTTTGGTCTTATCTTTACACCCAACATAGACACACATACTTTATAGGTACAGTTCTGCCTGCAACTTATATTGCTGGACCAATTAGCAAAAAGCAAAGAGTAGAAAACACAAGGAATCATTGTTTGGTTCAAACCAAAGTTTTTCTTCCTCACTTGTAATATTCTTACTCTTTTCTCTTTATGTTCCTTGTCTATGTAGGTGCTTCATGAGGGTGGTAGTAGATTTTCTTAAGATGTTTTGCATTAATTTAAACACTTAGTACCTTACATAGTCTCCCAAAAGAAAGAGATTAGCTAAACTAAGTTTTGCAAAACTAACTTTAAACTTAATTTAGTTATATGGTATATGCTTTCAATAAAATATGTAATCATATATTTTGTATATTACCTCATTGAATTTTCAAATTAACTCTGATGGATCATTGTTATCATCTTCAGTCAACATATTAGGAAATGCAAACTCAGAAAGATTAAGGTTCCTCCGACTCCAGAGAAATACTTAATAAAATTTGAAATCAAGTCTACCTGATTTCAAATTCTATATGCACCATGTTAAATATCACAGGTTAGGAAAATTGACCCACATTATGGTCATAGTTATATACCAGAAAAGTATACAAAACATGGGAATAACAGGTTTAGTATAGGAATAAAATAACATGTTCACAATAACGTGTGAATAATCACCTAAATGTTTGCAGCAGTATTAGTCATCTTGGAGTATTGGGATTAACACTGTTTATTATTTTTCTGTTTTTCAATATTCTTTATTTTTTAACCCATCTACCAGGAACCCAATACTGAGTTTTATTTTAGAAATAGAAAAATATAAGACACTTCATTTTATAATATCAATATCCAAATAAGGTTAACCTGCATTATATAGTTATTATCTGGCACTCACAGTTCAGCTGAATTGCAATAAGAACTATAAATGATCAAATTCCACAGCATTAAAACAAAATTTTTAATTTCTCCTAACCCTTTCAATCACTGCAGATGAATGCTCCCTTTAAGTTGGGAAAGTGTTAAAGTTACAGAAACACCGATTTCTCCTGATACTTGATATTAATAACTACCTTATAAGTGGAGTGCTTTTGATGCCTTGCCTGTAGGGGAGTACAGAGAGTAAAGGCAATTTGGGTTCCTGAGTTTGTGAGGAAATGTGTTGCATTGAGCACAGTTGAGATTCCACTGCCCAGGAAATGAGGAGATAGTGTAGGAACACTGTAGGTAATCATTCAAAGAGGAGGGAAAACAGGAAGAAATACAAATGGCCAACAGATATATGAAAAGATGCTCTTCTTCTTTAGCTATTAGAGAAATGCAAATCAAAACTGCAATGAGATACCACCTCACACCTGTTAGATTAGCTATTATTAATAAGACAGGTAATAGCAAATGTTGGAGAGGCTGTGGAGAAAAAGGAACCCTCATACACTGTTGGTGGGAATGTAAAGTAATACAACCATTATGGAAGAAAGTATGGTCGTTCCTCAAAAAACTGAAAATAGAACTACCTTATGACCCAGCAATGCCTCTACTGGGTATATACCCCCAGAACTCAGAAACATTGATACTAAAGACACATGCAGCCCCATGTTTATTGCAGCATTGTTCACAGTGGCCAGGGCATGGAAACAACCAAAAAGCCCGTCAATAGAAGACTGGATAAAGAAGATGTGGCACATATACACTATGGAATACTACTCAGCCATAAGAAATGATGACATTGGATCATTTACAGCAAAATGATAGGATCTTGATAACATTATACAAAGTAAAATAAGTAAATCAGAAAAAAACAGGAACTGCATTATTCCATACGTAGGTGGGACATAAAAGTGAGACTAAGAGACATTGATAAGAGTGTGGTGCTTATGGGGGAGGGGGGAGAGGGAGAAGAGAAGGGGGAGGGGCACACAGAAAACTAGATAGAAGGTGACAGAGGACAATCTGACTTTGGGTGATGGGTATGCAACATAATTGAATGACAAGATAACCTGGACATGTTATCTTTGAATATATGTATCCTGATTTATTGATGTAGCCCCATTAAAAAAATAAAATTATTAAAAAACAAAAAAAAAAAAAGAGGAGGGAAAGAAATAGGGTAAAAATGAACAGAATATACTGACATTTTACAACCTGCACACAACTTTGCCCATTTTTTTTTCTTTTAAAAAAAAATTTATTGTGGGCCCTGGCCGGTTGGCACAGTGGTAGAGCATTGGCCTGGCGTGCAGAAGTCCCGGGTTCGATTCCCGGCCAGGGCACACAGGAGAAGCACCCATCTGCTTCTCCAACCCTCCCCCTCTCCTTTCTCTCTGTCTCTCTCTTCCCCTCCCGCAGCCGAGGCTCCATTGGAGCAAAGATGGCCCAGGCGCTGGGGACAGTTCCTTGGCCTTTGCCCCAGGCGCTGGAGTGGCTCTGGTCGCAAAAGAGCGATGCCCCGGAGGGCAGAGCGTCGCCCCCTGGTGGGCGTGCCGGGTGGATCCCGGTCGGGCGCATGCAGGAGTCTGTCTCTCCCCACTTCCGGCTTCAGAAAAATACAGGGAAAAAAAATTGTGTTAGCATGGGTTCAAGTGTCCCATTCAATATATCACCCTCACCCACAACCATGTGCCCTCCATTACACCCCCTTTGCTCCTTCCCCATTAACTCTTTCCCCCCTCCTCTCTGGGACTTGCTGTCTGTCCTGTTATCTGTATTTCTGTGTTATGTATATATAATTTCACTAATCCCTTCACCATCTCTGATCCTGACCCTTCATCCCCCTTCCCTCTGACAGCTGTCTCTTTGCTCCCTGTGACCCAGCCTCTGCCTCTATTTTGTTTCTCAGTTCACCTTATTCATTAGATTCCACATATAAGTGAGATCATATGATATTATTCTTTCTCTGCCTGGCTTATTTCACATTGCATAGTAATCTCCAGGTCTATCCATGCCATTGCAAAAGGCAAGATTTCCTTCTTTTTCACAGCTGTGTAGTGTTCCATTGTGTATGTACTGCTTTTTTATCCATTTGTCCACTGACAGACACTTGGGCTATTTCAAGATCTTGGCTATTGTAAACAATGCTGCAATAAACATGGGGGTGCATATCTTCTTTTGAATCAATGTTTTGGGATTCTTAGCATAAATTCTTAAAAGTGTGATAGTAGGGTCAAATGGCAGTTCCAGTTTTAAATTTTTGAGGGATCTCCATACTGTTTTCCACAGTGGCTGCACCAGTCTGCATTCCCACCAGCAGTGCAGGAGAGTTCCCTTTTCTCCACACCCTCACCAGCATTTGTGTGTTGATTTATTTTATTTATTTATTTATTTTTTCATTTTTCTGAAGCTGGAAACAGGGAGAGACAGTCTGACAGACTCCCGCATGCGCCCGACCGGGATCCACCCAGCACGCCCACCAGGGGGCGACGCTCTGCCCACCAGGGGCGATGCTCTGCCCATCCAGGGCATCGCCATGTTGTGACCAGAGCCACTCTAGCGCCTGAGGCAGAGGCCACAGAGCCATCCCCAGCGCCCGGGCCATCTTTGCTCCAATGGAGCCTTGGCTGCGGGAGGGGAAGAGAGAGACAGAGAGGAAAGTGCGGCGGAGGGGTGGAGAAGCAAATGGGCGCTTCTCCTATGTGCCCTGGCCGGAATCGAACCCAGGTCCTCCGCACGCTAGGCCGACGCTCTACGTGTGTTGATTTATTAATGAGCACCATTCTGATAGATGTGAGGTGGTATCTCATTGTGGTTTTAATTTGCATTTCCTTGATGATTAGTGATGTTGAACATTTTTTTGTATGTTTAATTGGCCATCTGTATGTCCTCTTTGGAGAAGTGTCTATTCATTTCTTTTGCCCATTTTTTGATTGGATTGTTTATCTTCCTGGTGTTGAGTTTTACAAGTTTTTTATAAATTTTGGTTATTAACCCCTTATCAGACATGTTGGCGAATATGTTCACCGATTGTGCAGGTTGTCTTTTTATTTTGTTGATGATGTCTTTTACTGTGCAAAAGCTTTTAAATTTAACCCTTTGAGTAGTACAAATGTTCATGTACATCCTTGTGTCTCCTGACCATCCAGAATACAATCATACAAAATTTTTTATTTTATAAATGTGTAAGGCATATAAAAAAGGGCAAATGTATGCTTTTCTTGTTTCCATAAATTGGTTATCAAACAAACATGATTTTAATTAATAAAATTGTAACTGGAACTAATTTCATTTTTGAAAAAGACTCACTCCCATGGGTCAGCGAGCATGAAAAAAATTCACTACTCAAAGGGTTAATATAGTCCCATTTGCTTATTTTGTTTTTTATTTTACTTGCCTGTGGAGATATATGAGCAAAAATATTGCTATGAGAGATATCAGAGAGATTACTGCCTATGTTTTCTTCCAAGATGTTTATGATTTTGCGACTTAGATTTAAATCTTTTATCCACTGTGAGTTTATTTTTGTGAGTGGTGTAAGTTGTTGGTCTAGTTTCATTTTTTTTTTTTGCATGTTCCTAATTTTCCCAACACCATTTATTAAAGAGACTGTCTTTACTCCATTGTATGCTTTTACCTTCTTTGTCAAATATCAATTGACCATAATGGCGTGGGTTTATTTCTGGGTTCTCTGTTCTGTTCCATTGATCTGTATGCCTGTTCTTATGCCAGTACCAAGCTGTTTTGAGTATAATAGCCTTTTAGTATAAGTTGATGTCAAGAAGTGTGATATCTCCCACTTTATTTTTCATTTTCAAGATTGCTGAGGCTATTCAGGTTTTTCTTGGTTCCATATAAATTTTTGGAATATGTGTTCTATGTCTCTAAAGTATGCCATTGGTATTTTAATAAGAATTGCATTGAAGTTATAGATTGCTTTGGGTAGTATAGACATTTTAATAATGCTTGTTCTTTCTATTTATGAACATGGTATATGCTTCCACTTGTTTGTATCTTCCTTGATTTTTTTTCAATGTCTTAAAATTTTTCGAGTACAAGTCTTTTACCTCCATGGTTAAATTTATTCCTAGGTACTTCACTTTTTTTGTCACAATAGTTAAGGGGATTGTTTCCTTAATTTCTCTTTCAGACAGCTTATTGTTGATGTATAAAAATGCTACTGATTTCTGAATATTAATTTTATATCCTACCACCTGCCTATTTTCTTTATTTCTCTCTTTTTCTATTTGCACTAAGATCCCAAAGACAGAAAGTAGAGTGGGAAGAGAAGTTGGCTTTCATTTATATATGAAATAGAAGTGAAAAATCCCACTGTTTCTAAGGCAAATATTTTTATTTATTTATTTATACTTATTTAGAGAATTAAATTTAACAGGGTGACATTGGTCAACTAGAGTACATAGATTTAGAGAAAACATCTCCCCATTATTTGGACAGTTGATTATGTTGTATACCCATCCCCCAATGTCAAATCATCCTTTGTCACCTTATATTTGTTTCTCTTTATGCCCTTTCCCCCAACCCCCTCTTTCTCCTCCTTTCTTGTCCCCCTGGTAACCACTGCACTCTTATCTATGTTCATGAGTCTCAATTTTGTGTCCAATCTATGTATAAAACCATACAGTTCTTAGTTTTTTTCTGATTTACTTATTTCACTCAGTATAATGTTATCAGTTCCATCCATGTTGTAAATGATACTACATTATCATTTCTTATGGCTAGGCAAATATTTTAAAATGAAAACAATAGAAAGAAGAAGGCAAATGTATTTATTTTCTTATTTGATGACCTAGAAAAGAAAGGTTTAGAAAGAGATCAACGACTGATCACTCTGACCGTATTTAATGCACTACATGCTCCTTAAAAGTTATGTACCAGGAGTCCTTGGTTTATGACACACTTCTGTTCCTACGACAGTGATGTAATCTAAATTTTGATTCAAGTAGAAGCTTACCCTAGCCTAAGTTACTTACAGATCCTAATACAGTTGTAAAATTGTAATGTAGAACATAAAAACACAACTAAGCCACAGAAAAAGGAAAAGGACATAAATATACTGTACTGTACACTGTACTGTAGTAACACAAAAAAATAAAAAAAAAGAGTGTAAAAGAAAATTCTTTACCTTTATTTCTGTGGTTGACTTGCACACTAGAACGATGCTAATGGCATAAGTTGAAACAGTCACATCTCAATTTTTTAATTTTTATGGGAGTGAGCATCATAAACTTGAAACGTGTGTTGAGACTGTTATAATGAAAGGACCCCTCTGAATAAATTGAATTTTTATCTTATTATCCTCTCCACCCTTAATTCTCAAGATTTACACAGGACCAAAGTTGAGAAATAAAAGTACAGTTACAACTGTTTTTATTCACTGTCAAAATCATCCCATTCTCAGCAATGTTACAGCCGACATGCCCTTGAATGTTTCCATGCACAATACCTGTTAGAGACTTAGTCTTCAATGTATTTCATACATACTTATAGACATCATGCCTCCCTGATGGCTTGTTATAAATTACAAAAAAAAGCTTTTATTAAATTCATATAGTGGGTAAAGGAAGTCTTATTATTTTATCTGCTTTTCAATTTTTAAAATATTTTATAATTTTAGATGATTCTTAACACATGGTTGGAAGAGGGTTTGCAGAAGGTTCCCCCTAAGAGGAAACAATGTGGCATTCACAGCAGCTGAAGCCTGAGCGTTGTGAGACTTCCTCCTTACAGGCCGAGTGCAATGCCTGTCTGTGGCAAGCTGGCACAGGGGTTTTACCTGGACAAGCTCACTGTCATTCTTAGCTACAAGAATGAATCCTTTTCTCCCTCAGCAGATGGCTGCGTAAATAGTCATGAATTTTAATGCATGAATTCCACTGATTTTTTTTAAAGAGAAAATCCACTAAAGAATACAAGAAACATGAAACATGAAACTTGAGGTATTGTATTCCAAATTATGAAACAACTTCAATATTTAGCTATAAGATTAAGCCATCAACTTGCTGGTGTGTTAAAAAAACAACAACCTCTAAACTAAAGATTAGAAAAGGTTATAAAAAGTGTTTGTAGAGTAACATTAAGTTAAAGTAACAGAACAAGGCCACCACCCTCTTCCTCTAGAGTTCTTAGTAAAACTCTCACTAAAATGATGTTTTATTTGTTTTTCTCTAAACAATTATGTTTCTTATTCAATGGGGTTTTTAAGGTTTTTATTACCACCTTCTTTTTTTATTCTTCCCTAGCATATCTGGATCCAGAATATCTGATATTTCTTCACAATACCCCCTGAAAGTCCTGAAAAGATATATTCAAATAATAAAAGTGCATATTTTTATAATGCCCAAGTCCCTGAGCTTGTATCTCAAAACACAGGTGTCTGACACCTTGAAGGAAAGAGGCCTCTGTCATGACCAAAACCACACAGGAAGAGATATTTACTTTTCCTTTCACTGGCTGTGAGCTGCACAAGGGAAGCGTTTATAAATTCAATTCTGCCTAGTGTAGGTGGATAAGGAGCCAACTCCCAAGATATTATAAATGGATCTTGGCCAAGATTTCAAAGTGACTGAAGAGAAAGGAAAGCCTCCTGAAACCCATTCCCAGCAATCCTGTACATAGTCAGTATTCAATGAATGGTGTTTAGGAGCAGTTAGATTGTTTTTACTACCTTATACCTAATGGGTGCTTTCCACAAATACTATTTCAGGCACTGATGCCACTTAAAACACAGGTCTCCATGGCTAACAGATCCTCTTATCCACAGCCAATCATACCAACAGTGGTCTGCCCCTGTCTGGACTCAAGGAAGCTACTCGGCTATTTTAGGATGTTTCCTCCTCCTTTCTTTCTCTCTTTTTCTTTCTTTCCTTCTTTCTATTTATTTATTTGTTTGTTTATTTATTTATTTATTATTTATTCATTTTAGAGAGGAGAGGGAGAGACAGAGGGAGAGAAGGAGGGAGGAACTGGAAGCATCTACTCCCATATGTACCTTGACTAGGCAAGCCCAAGGTTTCGAACCGATGACCTCAGCATTTCCAGGTCGACGCTTTATCCACTGTGCCACCACAGGTCAGGCTTCTTTCTTTCCTTCTTTATCTTTTTTTTTTTTTTTTACAGAGACAGAGAGTGAGTCAGAGAGAGGGATAGACAGGGACAGACAGACAGGAATGGAGAGATGAGAAGCATCAATCATTAGTTTTTTGTTGTGATACCTTAGTTGTTCATTGATTGCTTTCTCGTATGTGCCTTGACCGTGGGCCTTCAGCAGACTGAGTAACCCCTTCCTTGAGCCAGCGACCTTGGGCTCAAGCTGGTGAGCTTTTGCTCAAACCAGATGAGCCCTCGCTCAAGCTGGTGACCTCGGGGTCTCGAACCTGGGTCTTCCACATCCCAGTCCGACGCTCTATCCACTAAGCCACCGCCTGTTCAAGCCTCTTTATCTTTTTTAAAATGTCATTTTGACAGATCTCTCTATACTTTCAAAAGAAAACATTGGTGAGAGACTTATTTTGTTTGCTTGTCTGTTTATTTTGTTGTTTGTTTTGTCGAGAAGATTTCTGAGACATAAAAGACCTGTTAAGTCCTCCTCCAGTTGGTTTTCTCTGGCTTAGGGGATATGAAGAGCCTGTCATTTATGAAAGACTCAGCTGTTCTAGAGTACATGGGGGTGATGCAGCTGGAATGGGACAGTTTTCTTTTCACTCTTTCTTGTTTCTTACTGTAATAAGAACCAAACAAAATTTGCATCTCAAATAACTTCTCACTAAAATAAATACTCTATTTTTTTTAAAGTTTAATATTCATTTGTTAAAGAGAAAAAAATGTTAGAGAATCAGCTATAACTTCAACTTACAGAAATTACCACGGTGAATTATTTAGTATTTATACTTTCTATTTCACCTGTGTTCGTGATCAGTGGAAATAATAAGTCTGGAGAGATATGGGGTATTCACATTATTTCCAACAAAGAACAGTGTTTCTCAAAGTCACTGCAAAAGGAGGTACTTCTGTTCCTTCAACAAAAAAATCTCTGAATGTAATTAAGTTGAGCTCCTCCCATTTCTGACCTGTGAGTCATGGTAAAACCTCCCAAAAATTTCCTCCCAGTGATTTGATTTCTCAGAGACGGTATCAGTTTGAAGTATACACCGAATAATATCATCTCATTAATGAGGAATCCATGAGAAATGATGAATATCAAGTTTACCTTCACTTCACTTCTAGCCCTGGCTCTCCTAGGTAAGAGTCCTGTCCTGCATCCCGAGTTGCTCTCCTGGATGAGAGCTAGGATGATACTTGGCTGACGTGTGTTTTATGCTGCAGGACCTGGAGGAGCAGTCTGGATCCAATCCCAGGAGACAGAAGTGTCTGGAACAGAGGGGAAGAGTGTGGACCTCCTTTGTAGTTATGGTAATTCACCCACAAGCTTTGTTGAAATCTACTGGTTTCGACAGTATCCCAACCAGGCACTGGAATATATTCTCTACAGACAGTGGGGAAACTCTAGAAAAGGAGATGCTGATTTTGCCACTGGAAAGTTTTATTCCCAGACTAAAGCAAATGAAACAACTTTGTACATCAGAAATCTGGTGCCTGCAGACACTGCCCTGTATCACTGTGCACTGAGAGAGGCACACTGAGAGCTCTGCATAGGGCAGCTGTACAAGAACACCAGTGCATGGGTGGATGGACAGCATGGCCACATAGTCACACTGACTTTTTTTGTTTTGTTTTTTTTGCAAGATACAGCATGGTAGTTAGGAGATGTTGAATCAAGAGAGTTTTGCTCTAACTACATAATAGCTGTACAATTGCAAACAAGTAAATAACTTAAGCTTTTGAAATTTTCATTTCCTGAAATTAGAAATAGTAATGCTACTTTATAAACTGCTATAAACTTTATAAGAGCTTTAACATTTGAGTAAAGTGCATGTTCTAGATGATCATCGGATGGAAGATATCTTTTTTCTCTTTCTCAGTAACTATTTTGGTCTCAAGGGACATTCCTATTAGTATCTGAGGACAACACTGGCAAAAATAAAAACAATATAACCCTAAAAATACACATGATAACCCAGAAAAGGTCTTTTTGACTAAGGATCTCTGGCCATCATGCCAGGGGCTGAAGATCATGCTCAGCAGGTCAAATTACTAGAGACAGAGGGGTCCTGAGGTACTAAGACCTGAATTTCTGGCCATGGGCCGTTGGGCATTTCTTCTGATGTGAATAAGAACAGAGGTTAGTTCCTCACAAGAATAATGGGAAGAGGAAGAGGTTCAACATTAGGTGGTGAGTGAGGAGGGAGAAATTGCTTTGACAACTATTACCATGCTCCTGTGGCAGCTCTTACCTTTCCGGGTGGAGATGAGAAACCAAGGGAGGTGAGCGGCTTTTGGGGCTGACTGTTGGAGCCAGAGGGCAATCTGTTACCTACTGCAGAGCTTCAAGCCATGCTTCTACTGGATTGCTACCATCCAATTGTATCTGTGTAAAGGGTAGCATCTTTGATTGCACTGGAATAATGGAATGGAAGAAGAAAGAAGATTCAGAACCTTACTCGGTACAAAATCTGCAATAGCACCAACACTTTCTGGCTTCCAGGTTGGAAACCACAGGTTCCTGCAGTTCACTGGGAAGCCTGAACCAGCCTCACTTCCTGATGAATGACTGCACCAGCCAGTACGAGGGGCTTGGAAATAAAACAGCAAATCAGATTTCAAACACTGTTTTCTTCTATAAAAAAATAATAAAACAGAAAAAAGAAAAAAACCAACCACCTGAGTTAAAATAAAGGTTGAAAAATACTGTGATTATAAAAGAATTTTCAAAGATCTGCTTGAAATTAACTTTTTAGAAGAATATTGTTTATGAGACATAGTAATTAAAAATTTTTAATTGATTGAGAGAGGGTGAGGGTAGAGAGAAAGAGAGAGAGAAAGAAGTATAGCTCATTATTCCACTTAGTTGTATACGCATTGATTGCTTCTCTTACTTGTCTGGGTAGCAAACCAGCTATCTCTGTGTGCCAGGGCAATGCTTTATCCACTGAGCCACCCAGCCGGGGCCAAGGCATAAAATAATTTAAGAGGAGTAATATTTAATTTTTTTTAGCTTCAGTTTGTGGAATATTATTATTTTTGTATCCTGTTGGTAGCAATATAATGTATTGGTACAACACTTTACAGAGTGAATTACTCGGAATTGTGTTTTAAAATTCATTAAATAGTTCATATCTTTGATTTGTTTCTCAGAGTTTATATTAAATACTAATTTAAGGTCCTGGCCAGTTGGCTCAGTGGTAGAGAATTGTCCTGGCATGTGGATATCCCAGGTTTGATTCCTGGTCAGGGCACATAGGAGAAGCAACCATCTGCTTCTCTACCCTTCCTCTTCCTCTTCTCTCACTCTTTTCCCCTCTCTCTCTCTTCTCCTCCTGCAGCCATGTCTTTGTTGGTTTGAGTGTGTTGGCCCTGAGTGCTGAAAATGGCTCAGTGGAGCCTCTGCCTCAGGCACTAAAAATAGCTTGATTGTGAGCATGGCCCCAATAGGCAGAGCATTGGCCCCAAAGGGGGGTTGCTTGGTGGATCCTAGTAGGGTGCAAGTGGGGATCTGTCTCTCTATTTCCCTTCCTCTCACTTGGAAAAAAAAATACTACTTTTAAATAGAAAAACAATTTAAATAGATAAATAACTTTAGACAAGAAAACACATAATAAACATTTTCCTGCCATTTAGAAGAATGTGAATGCTGTATAGCCATTTAAAGAGCTAGTTACTGGCCCTGGCCGGTTGGCTCAGCGGTAGAGCATCGGCCTGGCGTGCGGGGGACCTGGGTTTGATTCCCGGCCAGGGCACATAGGAGAAGCGCCCATTTGCTTCTCCACCCCTCTCCCCTCCTTCCTCTCTGTCTCTCTCTTCCCCTCCCGCAGCCAAGGCTCCATTGGAGCGGAGATGGCCCGGGCGCTGGGGATAGCTCCTTGGCCTCTGCCCCGGGCGCTGGAGTGGCTCTGGTCTTGGCAGAGCGACCCCCCTGAGGGGCAGAGCATCGCCCCTGGTGGGCGTGCTGGGTGGATCCCGGTCCGGCGCATGCTGGAGTCTGTCTGACTGTCTCTCCCCGTTTCCAACTTCAGAAAAGTACAAAAGAAAAAAAAAGGGGGGGGCTAGTTACTAAGACTGATAACATGGAAATGCTCTTGACATACAGTTAAGTAATATATAGGGTATGTATTTGTAACTATGCTAAGCTTACATTCATATTAAGTACTCTCAACTGCAAATACTTTGCAGGTAATCTAACTTATTTTCTTTCTTGGTTTTGGTGACCTCCCAGTGAGAAGATGGTTCAAGTGATATTTCTTTTTTTTTTTTCTTTTCTTTTTTTTTTTTTTGTATTTTTCTGAAGCTGGAAACGGGGAGAGACAGTCAGACAGACTCCCGCATGCGCCCGACCGGGATTCACTCTGCACGCCCACCAGGGGGCGATGCTCTGTCCCTCCGGGGCGTCGCTCTGCCGTGACCAGAGCCACTCTAGCGCCTGGGGCAGAGGCCAAGGAGCCATCCCCAGCGCCCGGGCCATCTTTGCTCCAATGGAGCCTTGGCTTTGGGAGGGGAAGAGAGAGACAGAGAGGAAGGAAGGGAGTGGAGAAGCAAATGGGCGCTTCTCCTATGTGCCCTGGCCGGGAATCGAACCTGGGTCCCCCGCACGCCAGACCAACGCTCTACCGCTGAGCCAACCGGCCAGGGCTTCAAGTGATATTTCAATGTTCAGGAGCCTCTAGGAATGGACGGTTTTCTGTGAACTTGCAGAAAGCAATCAGGACTGTTCTCACCATCTCAGCTGTGAGGCCAGGAGACCTAGGGGAGTATTTCTGTGCACTCTGAATGCCTGCAGTAAGAGGAACAATAGAAACCATAAGAACAAAACCTCAAGCTTGTACCTTACTTACCTGCTACAGGGACTGGGGGGAGACCCACAGACCCTAAACTGAAAAGATGAGAAACTGTGGGAAGGGCAACTGAAGCTCGGAAAGGAAATGGGTAACTATGCTGTCAGAAAAGCCATCACCAACGACATTCACTGAATGTTTTCAGTCCATAATCCTAAAATTAACTGTCACCTTTAAGGCTTAGCAGACATTTTTTAAAAACAGTACTTTTTATTAATCTAATTATTTTATTTTTAAAAAACTTTTGAATATATTTAAATTATAAAAGCAGTACTGCTTATTGTAATAAATGAAACAATACAAAGATAGATGCAGAAAAAATTAATCCTTACTCACCAGCTCTCTCTAATCCCTTTAAGATAAACAATTTTAATAACTTGGTGAGTGTCCTTCTAATCATTCTCAGTGCTGATATAACTACAGACAAACAGATAGCTATATATACAGTTGCTGTCTGGTTTGTGTGCTTATTGCTGCATCTTTATTGATATGTATATGAGTGTATATACATATAAGTACATATATATAATAAACTTGTTTTATTTTATACAATGTATAATCATAAGCATCCCTATAGGTCAGTAGATATTATTAGTGGTGGGGTTCAAATAACTTAACAACTGGTTCTCTGCCATAATGACCATTTTAAGGATAAAAATTGATATACCAGAAGATAGTTTATTATTTCGTGGATTTAATATTTAAATAAGAAACAATAAAAAAGGTACACAAAACTAGATTATAAGAATTTTAAAATATTAATGGAAAAATATTAACTAATATCCTACAAAAAACAATAAAACTGTTATTTAAGATATTTCCATATTGGTATTGCTTCTTGATTGGTGTCCTCATTTGGAATTTTTTTCATCAACGGACAGAATGGATATTACTACGGGTGCTTAGAATACACTGTTGTGCAGATGAACATTAAAAAAGAGTAAGGAATGTAAATTTATGATTTCTACATTGAGCGACTGTGTAGGCGCCCACCTTAGAGAGAATTTTGATTACAAGTGCCATTTTAAAAGTCAGTTCACTGAACTCAACAAAATATTAGATATCAGTTCTGCTGAACCAGTGCAAACTGGCTGAATCTCACCACTGAATATTATTTTAATTCATTTATTTTTATCAATGTTTAATTGTCCCCAGTATAAATGAAGTTAATCTTTTCAAATATTTCTTTATTGATAGATATTCAGTTTTGCCAGGTGAGAATTACTGTTGTAATAAATAGCTATTCCTGTATTATTACAGTTTATATATTTAGGATAGATTTCTGAAAGTTGAATTATTGGATCAAAGTATATCTCTATTTTTATTGTTTATGCTTTTTCCTTAAATATCATTTTTCACTTACTTTACTGAGGTGACAATAGTTAATAACATTACATAGGATTTGGGTGTAACGTTCCCTAACGCATCATCTGTACACTTCACCATGCATTCACAACTTTCTATTCTTCTTTTGAAAAGACAATTTTGAATTACTGTCAAATACACTTACAGCATTTCATATTATCACTAACAATATGTGTAAATTTTCTTTTTTCTTTATTCTTATTAGTTTTAAAGAGAGCACTGTGTTGTTGAAACTATCTGACTGGATATGTAACTGAACCCCGTTAATGTCTTTATATAAACTTTTAAGATACTGATTGTGGGAGTGGAGATCTAGTTGTTTTGAGGCTACCAATAACAAGCCTCAAAAGTAAGTTTCCTTGCTTATGAAACCTGTCACCAATCTGGAGTGGTCTGCCTCTTTCATAATCTCTTCTTTCTTTCTGTGTATGGAGTCCAGTTTCAGAATTAATCCAGAAACCTTCCATGGTTTTGAACCAACATTACCTTACTAAAGAGTATTTTTATAATCAAAATTATAAAAATATTCCTAGATCTTTATCCATTTTGATTTCGATTTGATTTTTTTATTATCATTTTAAATTTTACCATAAAGTCATTTAACTTTCTGGAAATTATCATATTTTGTGCAACCAAATGGTATATATGTCTTTGTATGAACTTTACCTGCTTCCAAACATTACAGAAAGTATAAGAATTACAGCAGAATGGGGTGCTGGTGAGAACAATTGCTAAACTCTCCAGTGCCAACTTAAGGAGAAATTCTTGGCCATTTTACTTGGTGAGAGAGGCCAAACATGTTTGATTTTTAAAAATTTTATTTACAAAATTCAACAAAATGACATTGATTAATAAGAGTACATAGTTTTCAGATAAACATTTCTATAGCATTTGAACTGTTGATTATGTTGTATACCCATCAGCCAAAGTTAAATCATTGTGTGTCACTGTATGTTTCTCTTTACTCCCTTATCCCACCCCTCCCCCACATCTCCCACCCCCTCTCTTCTCCCACCCTTCCCCATATCTATTGCCCCCTAGTAACCACTTCACTTTTATCTATGTCCATGAGTCTTGCTTTTATATCCTACCTATGTGTGAAATCATGTAGTTCTTAGCATTTCTGATTTATTTATTTTACTCAGTATAATGCTATCAGGTTCCATCCATGTTGTCGTAAATGGCACTATGTCATCATTCTTTATGACTGAGTAGTATTTCATTGTATATATGTACCACTTCTTCATCCAATCCACTATTGAAGAATGCTCTGATTGTTTCTATGTCTTGGCCACTGTGAATAATTTTGCGATGAACATGGGGGTGCATGTGTCTTTACATGTCAATGTTTTTTGAGGTAGATACCAGGTAGAGGAATGGCTGGGTCATATGCTGGGTCAATTCTTAATTTTTTGAGCAACCACCATACTTTCTTCTATAATGGTTGTACTAATTTTCACTCCTACCAGCATGGAATGAGGGTCCCTTTTTCTCAACAGCCTCTTCAACACTTGTTACCCGTCTTGTTAATAATAGACAATCTAACAGTAGTGAGGTAATATCTCATATCTCATTGTAGTTTTTATTTGCGTTTCTCGAATAGCTAGTGAAATGAGCATCTTTTCATATATCCATTGGCCATTTGTATGTCTTCTTCAGAAAGGTGTCCGTTCAGGTCTTCTCCTCATTTTTTTAAAATTTATTTATTAAATTTAATGCAGTGACAATGATAAATCAGGGTACATATTTTGAGAGAAAACATCTCCAGATTATTTTGACATTTGATTGTGCTGTATACCCCTCCCCCAAAGTCAAAGTATCCTCTGTCATCTTCTATCTGGTTTTCTTTGTGTCCCTCCCCTCCCCCAACCCCTCTCTCCTTCCACACCCCATCCCCGCTCCCCCAACCCACCACCCCCCTTGCCATCACATTCTCAATCATGTCTCTGAGTCTCATTTTTATGTCCCATTTATGTATGGATTCATATAGTTCTTAGTTTTTTTCTGATTTACTTATTTCACTCCGTATAATGTTATCAAGGTCCATCCATGTTATTGTAAATGATCCGATGTCATCATTTCTTATAGCTGAGTAGTATTCCATAGTATATATGTACCAAAGCTTTTTTATCCACTCTTCCTCTGACGGACACTTGGGCTGTTTCCAGATCTTTGCTATTGTGAACAATGCTGCCACAAACATGAGGTGCATTTCTCCTTTTGGAGGCATTATATGGTGTTGTTGGGGTATATTCCTAAAAGTGGGATAACTGGGTCAAAAGGCAGTTTGATTTTCAGATTTTTGAGGAATCTCCATACTGTTTTCCACAGTAGATGCACCAGTCTGCATTCCCACCAGCAGTGCAGGAGGGTTCCCTTTTCTCCACATCCTCGCCAGCACTTATTCTGTGTAGTTTTGTTGGTGAGCGCCATTCTGGCTGGTGTGAGGTGATATCTCATTGTGGTTTTAATTTGCATTTCTCTAATGATTAGTGATGTTGAGCATTTTTTCATATGCCTATTGGCCATCTGTATGTCGTCTTTGGGGAAGTGTCTATTCATTTCTTTTGCCCATTTTTGGATTGGGTTGTCTTCCTGATGTTGAGATTTACAAGTTCTTTATAAATTTTGGTTATTAACCCCTTACCAGATGTATTGTGAAATATGTTCTCCCATTGTGTAGTCTGTCTTTTTATTCTGTTCTTGTTGTCTTTAGCTGTGCAAAAGCTTTTTAGTTTGATATAGTCCCATTTGTTTATCCTGTCTTTTATTTCCTTTGCCCATGGAGATAAATCAGCAAATATATCACTGTGAGAGATGTCGGAGAGCTTACTGCCTATGTTTTCTTCTAAGATGCTTATGGTTTCACGGCCTACATTTAAGTCTTTTATCCATTTTGAGTTTATTTTTGTGAGTGGTGTAAGCTGGTGATCTAGTTTCATTTTTTTGCAGGTAGCTGTCCAATTTTCCCAACACCATTTGTTAAAGAGGCTGCCTTTACTCCATTGTATTTCCTTACCTCCTTTGTCAAATATCAGTTGTCCATAGAACTGTGGCTTTATTTCTGGGTTCTCTGTTCTGTTCCATTGATCTATATGCCTGTTCTTATGCCAGTACCAGGCTGTTTTGAGTACAATGGCCTTGTAGTATAACTTGATATCAGGAAGTGTGATACCTCCCACTTTATTCTTCTTTTTTAAGATTGCTGAGTCTATTCGTGTTCTTTTTTGGTTCTATATAAATTTTTGGAATATATGATCTATATTTTTGAAGTATGTCATTGGTATTTTAATTGGTATTGCATTGAATTTATAGATTGCTTTGGGTAATATAGACATTTTAATGATGTTTATTCTTCCTAACCATGAGCACGGTATATGCTTCCACTTGTTTGTATCTTCCTTGATTTCTTTTATCAATGCTTTGTAATTTTCCGAGTACAAGTCTTTAGTCTCCTTGGTTAAGTTTACTCCTAGATACTTTATTTTTTTGGTTGTGATTGTGAAGGGGATTGTTTCCTTAATTTCTCTTTCTGACTGTTCATTGTTGGTGTATAAAAATGCCTCTGATTTCTGAGTATTGATTTTATATCCTGCCACTTTGCTGAATTCATTTATCGGGTCCAGTAGCTTTTTGACTGAGACTTTAGGGTTTTCTATATACAATATCATATCATCTGTAAATAATGATAGTTTTACTTCTTCTTTTCCAACTTGAATGCCTTTTATTTCTTCTTCTTGTCTGACTGCTGTGGCTAGGACTTCCAGGACTATGTTAAATAAGAGTGGTGAAAGGGGGCACCCCTGCTTTGATCCTGATCTTAAGGGTATTGTTTTTAATTTTTGCCCATTGACTATGATCTTGGCTATGGGTTTGTCATAGATGGCTTTTATCATGTTGAGGTATGTTCCCTGTATTCCCACTTTGCTGAGAGTTTTGATCATGAATGGGTGCTGGATTTTTTCAAATGCTTTTTCTGCATCTATTGAAATTATCATATGGTTTTTCTCCTTCTTTTTGTTTATGTGATGAATCACATTGATTGAGTTACAAATATTGTACCAGCCTTGCCTCCCCAGAATAAATCTCACTTGATCATGGTGTATGATTTTTTCCATATATTGTTGGATCTGGTTTCCTAATATTTTGTTGAGGATTTTAGCATCTATATTCATTAGAGATATTGGCCTCCAATTTTCTTTCTTTGTGTTGTCTTTGACTGGTTTTGGAATCAGAATTATACTCACCTCATAAAAGAAGCTTGGAAGTCTTCCTTCCTCTTGAATTTTTTGAAATAATTTGAGAAGGATAGGAGTTAGTTCTTCTTTGAATATTTCGTAGAATTCAGTTGTGAAGCCATGAGGCTCAGGACTTTTCTTTGTTGGGAATTTTTTGATAACTGTTTCTATCTCATTAGTTGTAATCGGTCTGTTTAGGTTTTCTGATTCTTCTAGATTGATTTTTGGAAGATTGTATGTTTCAAGGAATTTGTCCATTTCATCTAGGTTCTCTAGTTTTTTGGCATACAGTTCTTCATAGTATTTTCTTACAATATTTTGTATTTTTTAAATTTTTTTAAATTTTTTTATTTTTTGTATTTTTCTGAAGCTGGAAATGGGGAGAGACAGTCAGACAGACTCCCGCATGCGTCTGACCGGGAACCACCCAGCACATGCACCAGGGGGCGATGCTCTGCCCGCCAGGGGGCGATGCTCTGCCCCTCTGGGTGTCGCTCTGTTGCGACCAGAGCAACTCTAGCACCTGGGGCAGAGGCCAAGGAGCCATTCCCAGCACCCGGGCCATCTTTGCTCCAATGGAGCCTCGGCTGCGGGAGGGGAAGAGAGAGACAAAGAGGAAGGAGAGGGGGAGGGGTGGAGAAGCAGATGGGCGCTTCTCCTGTGTGCTCTGGTTGGGAATTGAACCCGGGACTTTCGCACACCAGGCCGACGCTCTACCACTGAGCCAACCGGCCAGGGCCATATTTTGTATTTCTGTTGTGTCAGTTGTTATTTCTCCACTCATTTCTAATTCTATTTATTTGAGTCCTCTCTCTCTTTTTTTGGTGAGTCTAGTTAAGGGTTCATCAATCTTGTTTACCTTTTCAAAGAACCAACTCCTAGTTTCATTGATCCTCTGTATTGTTTCTTTAGCCTCTATGTCATTTATTTCTTCTCTGATCTTTATTATTTCCTTCCTTCTACTACATTTGGGCTTTACTTGCTGTTCTTTTTCTAATTCTTTTAGATGCAGGGTTAAGTTGTTTATTTGAGCTTCTTCTAGCTTCTTAAAGTGTGCATGTAGTGCTATGAACTTCCCTCTCAGTACTTCTTTTGCTGTGTCCCATAAATTTTGAGTGGTTGTATGCTCATTGTCATTTGTTTCTAGGAAGTTTTTTATTTCTTCTTTGATCTCATTCTTAATCCATTCATTATTTAACAATCTGCTATTTAGTTTCCATATGATTGAGAATTTTTGAGCTTTTCTGTTGTGATTCATTTCTAGTTTCATGACGTTGTGATCGGAGAAAGTGCTTGATATGATTTCAGTCTTCTTAAATTTGTTGAGAGCACTTTTGTGCCCTAACATGTGGTCTATCCTAGAGAATGTACCATGAGCACTTGAAAAGAATGTATATTCTGCTGCTTTAGGGTGAAAGGTTCTGAAGATATCTATTAAATCGAGTTGATCTAGTGTGTCCAATAAGTCTGCTGTTTCTTTGTTAATTTTCTTTCTTGAGGATCTATCTAGTGATGTTAGTGGGGTATTGAAATCCCCTACTATTATAGTATTGCTGTTGATCTTGCCCTTTAAATCTATCAAAGTCTGCTCTATTTATTACGTGGTCCTATATTAGGTGCATAGATATTTATAATAGTTATATCTTCCTGTTGGATTACTCCCTTTATCATTATGTAGTGGCCTTCTTTATCTCTTACTATATCCTTTGTTTTAAAGTCCAATTTGTCTGAAATAAGTATGGCTATCCCAGCTTTTTTTTCATTTCCATTTGCATGAAACATTTTTTTCCATCCTTTTACCTTCAATCTATGTGTATTTTTTGTTCTAAGGTGTGCCTCTTGTAGACAGCATATGTACGGGTCCTGTTTTCTTATCCACGCAGCTACCCTATGTCTTTTGATTGGATCATTTAATCCATTTACATTTATGGTTATTATTGATATGTAGTTGTTTATTGCCATTCTCTTCTATAAATGTGTATTCCTTTTTTGCTATTTTCTTTTCCCACTTTGATCTGTTTACAACAGGCCCCTTAACATTTCCTGCAGCATTGGTTTGGTGGTAATAAATTCCTTGAGTTGTTTTTTGTCTGGGAAGCTTTTTATTTCTCCTTTGATTTTAAATGATAGCCTTGCTGGATAAAGTAGTCTTGGTTTTAGGTTCTTGTTCTGCATTACTTTGAATATTTCTTGCCATTCCCTTCTGGCCTCAAATGTTTCTGTTGAGAAGTCGGATGTCATTCTTATGGGGGCTCCTTTGTAGGTGATAGCTTTTTTTTCTCTTGCAGTTTTTAATATTTTCTCTTTATCGCTTAGCTTTGGTATTTTAATTATGATGTGTCTTGGTGTAGGTTTCTTTGGGTTTCTCTTTAATGGAGTCCTCTGTGCTTCTTGAATTTGTGAGAGTTTCTCCTGCATTAATTTAGGGAAGTTTTCAGCTATGATATGATTGAACAAAGTCTCTATCCCTTGTTCTTTTTCTTCTTCTTCAGGAACCCCTATGATGCAGATGTTATTTCTCTTCATGTTGTCACAGAGCTCTCTAAAAGTTTCCTCAGACTTTTTGAGTCTCTTTTCTTTTTCCTTCTCTGCTTTCATGCCTTCATTCCAGTTGTCCTCCAACTCGCTGATTCGATCCTCAGCTCTATCTATCCTGTTTTTATTTCCTTCCATTGTGGTCTTCATTTCTGATATTGTATTTGTCATCTCTGACTGATTCTTTTTTAATATTTCAATATTCTTTTTTATACTTGCTCTTTCTTTATTTAGGTGTTCATGATGACCATCCACTGTTGTTCTAAGATCCCTAAGCATTTTTACAATCATTATTTTGAGCTCTGCATCTGGAAGTTTGATTATTTCCATATCACTCAGTTCATCTCCTGAATGTATCTCTTGTGGTTTCATTTGGATTGCACTTTTTTGTCTTCTCATTGTGTTTGGGTGTTTTATTTGTAGAGTTGGTTGAGTCTAGGCTTGGTGTTGTCTGCCTCCAGTTTTCAATTGTGTTATTTCTACGTCTTTTTGGGTTGGTATCAGCTATTATTTGTAATCCACTTTCGGATTTGGGCAGCTTTGAAGTCTTGATTTGTTTGTTTTCTTAACATTTGATAGTCTTTTTTATTGATCTCAGCAGGGAGCTTCCTTGAAACTGTCTCAGGTTACTAAGTGTAACCTGAGACTCTGAAGGCCTCTTCTGCCAACTAATCTTTCTGGGGGCAGGGTGTTTTCTCAACTTCAGTAGGGGGGCTGTATCTCAGATCTCCATGCAGACCTGAGTTACTGCCCCTCCTCCCCACTTCTTGTTTTCAGCTGTGTCTTGTTGCACTGATTGGAGCTGGAGAGATGTCTGGAGATCTCTGATCCAGAAGCAATTCAGTACTGTTTTGTGGAAGGATCAGTCCCTCCCCCAGCTATGGCTTCCTCCAGCACAAATGAGTCAGCTTTTTTAGTTGGCTCCTGCATTCCTTAGCCCCTCACAGTCTGTCCCTCTCTCTGTCCTTTCCACTTGGGAGATAAGCTAGTCTTTTCAACACACCTTGCTTCCTGGTCACCAGGCAAGTGGCTGTGAGCAGTATTTTCTATTCTTTTCCCTGGGGTGAGATCCCCTCTGGGCTCTCAGCCTTCCCCTCCCCTCTGTTCCTGTAAGCAAGGGAGATTCAGGCGCTCCTTACCAGGTTCGTTGTGGCTTCTTCTTTGCTCCTTGGTTTTTGAGAGCTGTTCTCGTAGTCCAGAGTTGGTTTTTCATGCTGATTTTCCCTAAATTTATTTGTATTTCAGTGTGGTGGTGAGAGCTGGGCATCTGTGCTTCTGCCTACTCTGCTGCCATCTTCTAATCCTCTTCTCCCCATTTTTTAATTGAGTTGTTCACTTGTTTGTTGTTGAGCTTTGTGAGTTCTTTATATATTGGATATTAATCCTTTATCAGAGCTATTGTTTGCAAATATCATCTCCCATTTGGTTGGCTGCTTATTTGGTTTTTTTGGGGGGGGCTCAGAGACAGAGACAGTCAGAGAGAAGGACAAATAGGAAGGGAGAGAGATGAGAAACATCAATTCTTTGTTGCGGCTCCTTAGTTGTTCATTGATTGATTTCTCATACAATGTGCCTTGACCAGGGGGCTAGAGTAGACCGAGTGACCCCTTGCTCGAGCCAGTGACCTTGAGTTCAAATCTGTAAGCCTTGCTCAAACAAGGTGAGCCCACGCTCAAGCTGACAACCTCGGGGTCTTGAACCTAGGTCCTCCACATCCCAGTTTGATGTTCTATCCACTGCACCACCGCTTGGTCAGGTTGCCTATTTGTTTTGTTGTCAGTTTATTTTGCTGTGCAGAAGCTTTTTAGTTTGATATAGTCCCACTATACTTTTACTTCCCTTGCCTTTGGGGTCAAATTTATAAATTGTCTTCTATGGCCAAGGTCCATGAGTTTAGTATCTATGTTTCCTTTTATGTAATTTATTGTCTTAGATCTTATATTTAGGTCTTCAATCCATTTTGAATTAATTAACTTTTGTGCAGGGGGACAAAGTGTAGTCAAGTTTCATTCTTTTGCATGTGGCTTTCCAATTTTCTCAGCACCATTTATTGCAAAAAAAATATTTTCTCTAGTGTGTATTTCTGGCTTCTTTTAACAAAAGAGATGTTAGAGGGGAGATTGGGAAGGTAGAGAAGATACCTTTGAGGGAAGTGCAAACTTTGTGCAGAAGGAAAGTATATAAGTTAGTACCCCCTACTCCTTCCTATATGAGTGAAGGCACCAAGCTCAGCTTCCACCCACTTCACTAAGTTGAGGTCTGGCAGGAAATGTCAGGTTCTGATGGCAAAAAATGTAAAATGTAGGAGAAAGACAAAGGACTAAAACAAGGTACACTAGCACCTTTTAATTGAAGCAGTTTTGCATGTATTTTTTATAAATTTAATGAATATGTCTAGATTTTGAATGTACCTTTTTGAACCTACAACTGTCTAAGAGCAGCCACAGGGCAGAGTTCCTCACAGTGAAAGACTTTGAAGTGGTCCATGTGGGTTTGGTGAGAAAGGGTTTACTCCTGAGCCTGATCACTCCTTCCAGGAAACTGCAGGTGGAAGCTCTGCAGCCCTTGTAGAAACCACACACCATCATGAGAAAGCAAACATTTGGGTACCTGCCAACCTGTCCAGACAGAGATAAGAGCCAACAGGAAGGGGCAGAAACCTCTCCACCCAATGGGGCTGTTCACACAGAGGAAGAGCAGTCTGAACAGCCAAGGAGACAAGGCTATTCCACCCAGGAGAGAAAGTGAATGAAGAGTACTTTGCTATCTCCCACCTCTCTGCTCAACCACTGAAGGGTAAAAGAACAGCATAGCCCATCTGTCACTGGAGCCACTGGAGTCTTCCTGCTGAGTAGAGGTGGAGGGCAAAGCTATTACTCTAAAATGATAATTAAGGTTCACAATTAATACAAAAATTGTGTATTTTGAGCAAAACTGCTTTAACAACTAAATGGAAAGGAAAGGACAACCTGTTTCCCAATAAAAAAGAGAGGACTAATCAAGCAAAGCAGAGTATTAATCATTTGTATTGAAGATAACTCTTGAATTTATATGAGATTTTACATTTCTCAAGACTTGTAACTGGCATGGTTTTACTGTTTTTCCACCTACTTCTCTACTCTTCAGGATACTGAATTGTCATGAAGATAAGCCAGGCAGACTGTCCTCAGACATTAGGGCCAAAATCTAATTTAAACTCTTTAAAAAAAATTTTTTTTTAAAAAATCATCATGGACATATATGGTGCCTAATATGGTTTATTTTTAGAAAAGCATGTTTTGGTGTAGACAAAGCAGAATTGTCCTTCAGGCAGCAATATGCTACATTATTAGGGATCCTGAAGCTTCATTTTCTTATTAATTGGTATAGATTTTGATAAGCACATACAAAATAGGCATCAACACTATAGTAAATCTAAAATGGTTATTCTAGGCCCTGGCCGGTTGGCTCAGTGGTGGAGCATCAGCCTGGCGTGCAGAAGTCCCAGGTTTGATTCCCAGCCAGGGCACACAGGAGAGGCGCCCATCTGCTTCTCTGCCCCTCCCCCTCTCCTTCCTCTCTGTCTCTCTCTTCCCCTCCCGCAGCAAGGCTCCATTGGAGCAAAGATGGCCAGGGCGTTGGGGATGGCTCCTTGGCCTCTGCCCCTGGCACTAGAGCGATGCCCTGGAGGGGCAGAGGTAGCCCCCTGGTGGGCGTGCCGGGTGGATCCCGGTCGGGAGCATGCGGGAGTCTGTCTGACTGTCTCTCCCCGTTTCCAGTTTCAGAAAAATACAAAAAAAAAAAAAAAAAGGTTATTCTACCTTTTAGAGATTTAGTTCCCCATCATTTAGAAAGAGAAGCACTCTTTACATTTAGAAACTGATGAAGTAAGAGATATTAAAACCTTGTTAAACTTCTCTCCATTATCAACAAACATGCTCCATATAAAAAAGTAACCACAGAATTAGGGTAATTCCACTCGCCATTGTTCTTGTCAAGGAAAGATTTTCTTGGTGTAGAATGTTGGGTGATTCTATAGACTCATTTAGGATCTTGAATGATGAAAGAAACCAAGAATAATTTAGGAGAAAGAGAAAATAAATAGAAATGGGTTATAGACAGAGAAGACTTGTCCAAAAGGACACATTCAAGATTTGCTTTAATTTATCATTAAATTTGAAATGTGAGAGTTATTAGAATGAGTTAACAGCCTCTCAAAATCAGAAACCCTTGAAGAAAAGACGGTAAGCACAAAGAGGCAAGCAATAAATGCATTCATACTTATTTATAAACATCCATTTAAGTAGACATCTGTGGTTTTCACTTTTTTTTTTTCCAGCTCAGTAAAGTCACCATATCATTGAGAATTATATAACTATTTCTCTGTACAACTTTAGGGAGCACCATTCACATCTTAGTCTCAGACAGAGAAAGACATTGATGAGGTACAAAGAAGACAGATTTTTGAGAACATTGATTCAGCTGTGCTAGAGCTGCAAAAGTCAAAATATTCTCTTTAGAGAACAAGTCAGAAGGATTTGAAATTGTTATTTATGACCGACAGATCATAATACAGCCAAAGGCAGGAGAAATGTTTTGTACTGTACTATCTTCTGAACTGAATATATAGTGCATAGAAGGAGTTTTTAGTGGAAATGGATAGAATTATATAAATACAGATAGTGATTGGTTTAACTTTTTATAGTCAAAGTGAACCATGTAGTCCTATGAATGTTTTATGAATTTCTGATTGGAAAAAAACTGGAGCCCTGGCCTGTTGGCTCAGTGGTAGAGCGTCGGCCTGGCGTGCAGAAGTCCTGGGTTCTATTCCCGGCCAGGGCACACAGAAGCGCCCGTCTGCTTCTCCACCCCTCCCCCTCTCCTTCCTCTCTGTCTCTCTCTTCCCCTCCCGCAGCCGAGGCTCTATTGGAGCAAAGATGGCCTGGGCGCTGGGGATGGCTCCTTGGCCTCTGCCCCAGGCGCTAGAGTGGCTCTGGTCGCGACAGAGCGATACCCCGGAGGGGCAGAGCATCGCCCCCTGGTGGGTAGAGCGTCGCCTCCTGGTGGGTGTGCTGGGTGGATCCTGGTTGGGCGCATGCTGGAGTCTGTCTGACTGTCTCTCCCTGTTTCCAGCTTCAGAAAAATACAAAAAAAAACCACACAAAAAAAACCCTGGAAGAATACTAAAAACATATAACTGTCACATAAAGAAGCATTCATTTTTTTACTTATTTTTATCTTTTTCACGTTTTTTCACTTTGTGATAACATATTGTAGGAAGTTTCTTTTTTTAATTATCAAACTGATTTTTGTCATTAAAAATTTGCATCTATAGTTTGATTGATTCCTTACTATTCTACATCTTAAGTATACCATTTAATTTTATAATTTTCATTTTTTGGCTATTTTGATTATTTCCAATTTTTAATAAATTAAAATCACTTTATGGTAACCACCTTAAATACAAATTTGATTTGTATTTATCATTATTTTATTAACACAGCATCCCAGGACTGAAATTAGTGGTTCAATGGATATAAAGTGTTTATAATCTATTTGTTCCTTGTCTCTCTCTTGTTTCTAAAAGAACTCCTATAAAAGGTTTTCTAAACTCATCATCTCTCCTCCCTTTTCTTACCACATCCCAGTCATGTTCTCATCCTTACCATGCCGCTGAAATCACTCTTGCTTAGGTCACCAATCAGCTTTATATCAATGAATTCAGCAATCCATTATCATGTCTTTATCTTACTGAATTTCCCAGAAAAATATGATATTCTGGCTACTCTCTCCTTAAAACCCATCTTTGCCTAAATTCTGGGACCCTGCAGTCTCTTGGTTTGTCTTCTACCTCACCAACCTCACCAGCTTAGTTTCCTTTTCTAGATCTCCCTCCTATTGTTAACCTTTCCGTGTTGTGTTATTTCAGCATCAGTGTCATTATCTTCAAATAATCTTGAAAGAGTTTAAGATATGCCACTCTAAAATATGTTGCTTTGGTATATTGAATATTTTTAGCTGGAGACACTTGATAAACAGCAGGTGTAAGAAGGACATTCTGACCCTCACCTCTTTTTCTTCCTGAAAGCAGGAGATGAAACTCCTATTGAAAGATGCCCTCTCTAAACAAGAAAAGAAACATTCCAATCACCACAGAGAAGAGCTGAGGCTGAAAGAGGTCTGTGCAAAGTGACCTTGTTAAAGTAACTCTTATCTTTCTTTAATCTCTCTGTAACTGCCACTCTTTGTTCAAACTAGCATATAAGCACTTAGGTTGAGCCCCTTCTTTGGGTCTTCATTTGCCTATGAGGGTGTGCATGTGCATATAAAAAGTATTAAATAAAATCTATATGCTCTCTCTTGTTCATCTGTTTTATATCAACTTAATTCTTAGGTCCAACTGAAGATACTAAGAGGGAGGAGATAAAGGTTTATTTCCCAAACAATCTCATCTAAGAATATGGCTTTAATTACCATTATACATTGATGACTCACAAGTTTACATCTTCATCCCAGCCCTCTCCACTGAAAGCCAGTCTCATATATACTATAATCTATATGACATGTACACTGAATGTGTAATTAGCATATAATATTTAACATATCCAAAACATTATGTCTTATTTCCCCCCATAGGCTCTTCCCTCAATGTTCTCTGTCTCAAAACAAACAAACAACAATCTAATTCACCTAGTTACAACAGCCATAATTTTTGGAGTATTCTTTAACTTTTCTCTTTCTCCCATACCCTCCACTGTTAACAAACTAACCATCGAAGATTTATTTTCTGTCAGAAAAAGTTTGAATTCATTTTAAAATTTAAATAATGATGTCACATCATGGATTCCAGTGACAAACTACTCATTTTTGAATTCTAACTTTAAAATAAAAGATGGAAGCTGTAAACAGATAGATAGATGATATAAGATAAATAGATAGATACATACATGGATAGAGGCAAGAAATATGGCAAAAAATATCAGATTGTTGGTCTCCTTGTTTGGTACCTTAAAAATTTTTAGGACTTTGGAGCAATATCCTATAGTAAGATTGAGAATGTTGAGATATACTTTTTAAACAGAATGGTAAGTGTGAAGAGGAAAATGGAAAAAAAGCAGCATAATACCTGGACCTCAAGCAGATCAAATTATATATAGGTATATAAAAATATAAACTGGGTTTCTTTAGAATTATTTTTGCTAATATAACCCATGGAAAGTTTTCAAGGGTACAGAAAAAATTGTAAAGAACTTAAAAGCACAGGGATCTTAGCATGAAGACTACTTATCTAAAATGGGACACTATCAAAATCACATTTGTTACCTCACATCTAGAAAGATACAAGTTATTACCACATACTTACTGAGAAGTCATTCCTTCCCACAATGAGTTGAGATTGCATCTTTATCATATACTAAATTTCCATGAAAAATTGAGCCTATTTATTGCTTTGCTATTTCATTTAATTTACCTATTTGTCTAGTTTTAATTTGTACTTAAGAATATGTTTTCTTTTCTCTCTTCTCTCTCTCACTCTTCTATTATATTTATGATATAGAAAATGTGCTGTTTTTATTCCACATTTTCTTTTAACTGTTTTTTGGGGGGGGACATGTGAATGATAAGTTTTTAAAAATTGTTGTTTATATTATAACCTGTATTTTAGTAGTAATTTTTTCCTCTGTAAGTTTTTCTGATATATTATAATTTCATCTGCAAACATGCAGATGGTATTTTACCTCTTTATTTCCAATTCTTGTGCTTCTCACTAATTTCTCTGGGATGACTGCATTACCTAGTAGCATGATACAATGTTAAACAGTGGCAAAAGTACTGGATATCATGATCTTTCTCCTAACTTTTATCAGAAATCTCCTACCTAGCATTTCCCCATAAGTAGATGGTGATTTGGGGTTGTGGTTTATGCATTTTTATGTTAAGAAATTAAATATTAAAAAAAAAAAAGAAAAAAAAAGAAATTAAATATTAATTTATAATATTAATTCACATCCTTAGTGTTTTTAACATGAATGTGTTGTATTTTGATATATGTTTTTTCTGCATCAGTGGAGATAATTGTATGATTTTTCTTCTTAGCTCTATGCCAGTTATTAAGCTACTTACTCTTAACTGCAAACAAATACTTTGCTCATATAATTTGCTTCTTTGTGCAATAAGCATTGATGTCTATCATGCACTGCCCCCTAGAGTTAGTTAACTAGCATATTCTGTTTTGTACATCTTATTAAACATCTACAGGATTAAGGTGAATAAACTTATGTACCAGACATTCAATATTTATTGTTTACCTGCTACAATCCCTGTCTATCATTGTTCCTGAAAATTGTTAATCACCTTTCACTAGGTATATTCTGGTTAGTAGTGATCTAGAATGTTAAAATGATCACATCTGAGACAGGAAAAAAGACAATTCCAAGGAAAGTGCTGATGTAAATGTTAACTTCTCCCAGATAACTGGACCAACTTTTCTTTCTTTCCTGACTAATTTTTTTTTTCTTTGAAAACATTCCTTTTTAATATCCTTATCACCAGAGAGAAAATCTTAAAACACCTATAAGGTTTATTAGCATTTCTGCAGTGCCAAACTTGACAAGATTTGACAGTGTTCTGATTGGGAAAAAGAGCAATTTTATTCCCAGGAAAGTGAACCAATTTACAAATAGTCAGGTTCTCTAGCCACTACCCCAAGTGTCTGTTGTTTGTTTCTTAAGCAGTGAGGAGAGGACAGAAGAGGGTAGAGCACAGTTCATCTAAGACCCTCATCTCTGAGAGGGTGCTAACTCCAATCTGAGGTACAATTATACTGTACTTCAGGAAAAAAGCTAGAAGAAGCAGTCCACCTACTTTACATAATTTCACATGTGAAGAAGAAAGGAAAACTAACATCTACAATTAACATCACAGAAGATCACAGCTCTCTACACATCATACATTCTCAGCCACTTATTTCAGGCACACAGAAAGAAATGAAGAGAAGGAAGGATGGGGATAGCTTTTATAAGGCCAGAATTTATCCAGGGAATGTAGCCAAGAAAATGTGATTAAGTAGATACCTAGAGTCGTCAGAGTAGGAATGGATGCAAAGAATAGAAGAGAACTATCTTCTTTAATCTCTAGTCTTTCTAAGTCCCCAATTCTTGCTAAAAATATACAGGGTTTCAGATAACTAAGATGCAAAATATGAGAAATTACCAGAGTTTGCACAGGTGCCCAGATCTAAATATAAAAAACACTTAAATTTTGCATAAACATCAACATTTTCAGAGTTGTTGAGATACTAGGTTGCTCACTCAAAGCTGAGAATATATTTTAAAAAATAATATTATAGTTCCCTTCTTTACATTTTCAGAGAGAATTGTGGAAAGATCTCTTTTGACTAATTTAAAACTGCTCAGATTGAGAAACATAACAACGCATGGAAGACCCTAACCGATTGAGAGAAACACCAGTTCTTCTCTCAGCCTTCTGTTTACGGCCCTCAGAATGTAGTGCAAGGTCATCCAGACAAAGAACCTACATAGATTTCCACTAAAGGCGGGGGACCTGGGGAAGGGAGTACCAAGAACTAAAGATATTCATGGGATTCTTCATCCCTGAAGAACATTTTGAGACCATGTTTTGTTTTCTTTTTCTCCCTCTCTGTACATTCTAATTTTCTTTCATTGAGCATAATGAGTTACTTTGTACTAAGCGAGGAAATGATAAAAACTTTTAATGAAAGAGTTCAGACCACATGGGGGCAGTGCTTCCACTGACAGAAGTGACTGGCTGGTGGCTAGGACTCTGAATAGGAGCAGCAAGAAGGAATATTTTCAATGACAGGTTTAATGTGACAAGTGAGATTTTGATTGGTTGTAAAAACACAAGGAAGATCATCAGAGGTTTCCACACCAAAAGATGCAGAAGAATCTGGAACCGTGATCTAGGCCCACTGAACATGGTCAGTTCCAAGCCTCCTAACTGATTCCTCAGAGACTCCAGGAAGAAGCAACAATGGAGATTCCCCTGCGAGCTTCACTGATGCTCCTGTGTGTGCAGCTAACCTGTGAGTGAGAGGAGTGTGGGGGGAGAGAAGGGGTCAAGCCAGGGAAATGGGGCTCCTCTGATACTGAAATCTAGGAAGAATCCAGGGATAAACTAAGAAAAATTATTTAAAAGAAAAAAAAATAAGGAATTTATGTATGAAAAAAATTTCACTTCTGAACAGGGTCAAACCGACATCCGCGGGTGGAACAGAGCCCATCTTTCCTCAAAGTCCAGGAAGGAGAGAGCTTCATGCTGAACTGTAGTTATACAGACAGCAATGCCGATTTCTTCCAGTGGTTTAGGCAGGATCCTGGGGAAGGCCTCAGATCCCTCATACAAATGCGATCAAATGTGAAAGACAAGACCAGCAGAAAATTCACAGTGAGGCTTAATACAGAGGGCCAGCACTTTTCCCTGCACGTGAGGGATTCCCGGCTCCACGACTCAACCACGTTCCTGTGTGCAGCGAGCGCACAGTGCGGCTCAGGCACCTGCGCCCTGCACCTAAACCCTGCAGAGCCTTGTCCCTCCCCCCGTGAGGGTTCCAGGACACTGACTTTCCCCTTGCTCTGAGCAAAGGGAAACACGAGGGGCTTTTTACAGCATAATGTCAATTTTTTTTTTTTGAAGACCATGTGCAAAGGGATAATATTGCCAAATGCCACCTGATGTATTTTGTTTTTCAGTGTGAAGTTCTTGCAGAGAGCACTAAAAAGAACAAAAAGAAAACAGAAAATTCCTACTCTTTTTTTTTGAGCTCCTTTGTAGACTTTTACAAATATACTGAAAAAATATGATCTCAAAAGCCCTGATTATCAACTTTAGTAATGAAAGAAAAAATATTTTGACCTTCTGAAAAGACTGGCTTAGAAGATCAAGTACTAAAACCTGAGGGAAACTGGTATAACATTTATAAAGGACACCATGAAAAGAGCACACAGTGTGATGGAAATCTGCTTCTTCCTTAAGAGGGGTACGGTCAACCAGCTGGCTAGAGAAGAGTCAAAGGGGTGTGACCAGAGGTGATCAACAGTGGGTCTTTGGAAAGTGCCAAGCATCCTGTTATTTTCTAGAGTCAGAACCCTGAGCAAGAAGGGTAGGAAGAGAATGAGACACATTAAGGAGTGACCATGAACTGAGGAAACAGTATGTGCAGGCACAAACTGTTGGAATCATTATATCTTACATCCATATTCATTGGAGAAGAACTTTAGAAGAAACACTGAACAACCATGTGAGTAAGATAATCCATGTAGGAGATGTCACCAGCCTCTGTTTACTTCAGTGCTTGGACAGAAAACCTGTGAATAGATTAGCCAAGGTTACAGAATAGAGATTCTCCGTGATCCCAGAAGAATGGTTTTCTCTCACCAAGTTGCAGTTAGTTGCTTTTCCTGCCAAATAGCCAAGCTGTCAGCAGTAGATACCACACTGAGCCTTCAGAATGGAATCACATCTCAAGATGATCATGAGCCACTTGTTCGCAAATTGACTACATTGGACCACTTCTACCCTGGAGGCGACAAAAATTTTTTTTATTGGAGTTAATACATATTTCTGGGTATGAGTTTGATTTTCCTTCCCCAGTGCCACACATAACAGCATAGACTGAAGGCTCAGAGTGTCTGACTGATCATCAAAGGATTTCCTATTCCTCTGCATCAACAGCCCTGCTTTATAGCATGAAAGTGTGACGATGGAAATATGACCATTGGATATACTGATCCTACTGCACAGAGTATTATCTACAAACCACTAGCCTAACAGAACGTTGGTATAACAAAAGTTCGGATAAAGGACCAGCTTAGAGACAAGACTCTAAGAGGTTGGTGAGCTATTCTCCAAGGTGGTGCTGAGTTCCTAAAGCAACCCTTAATCAGTGGTGGGCAGTGAGTGTATGAATTATTTCACCTCCTTTATGTCTTACTTGGGATAACGCCAAAGGGTATGCTATACTGAATCCCAGAGCTACTCAGCTCTAATTGCCCATAGTAATAGCTGGCTTGATGACAACACCCTGTATTGGCTACCTTCCTTTCCTGATTCTCTTCTTACCAATGTTTCCTAGAACCACCTGCACAAAAAACTGCATACACAAATCTTTATATTGGAGCTATGTTTCAGGGCTCCAAAACTAAGATATAGAAATTTAAATCATTGGACAAGAATGGAATTTGTCTTCAAAGACATTCTATTGCTCCTTCTTCCATTGCTATCAAATTGGGTTTTGGAACATAAGAGATTCTAGCAGCCTCATACAGGGCTGGTCTCAACTCCCATGACTCCCTGCACCCCTCTCTGAGTGGAGAAGCTGAGTTACAGAGAACTGTGCTGCTCAGACAGTACCTGGAATGTAACAGAACTTCATTCATACTCATGGCTTGTGGACTCCAACTCTGAAGTACCTATGTCACTCCCTCTGGAAATACAAAATTCCAATGAATCATCGTACTTTTTTTTAATGTTTTTGTTCACAATATTTTATCAAAATGGAATGAGTGGTGAGAGCAACTCTTAATATGAGTTGTTTGAGGCAATTAGTGCTGATGAGTACTCTTGCAATAGTTCAGAGTTTCTTGATACAGCACAAACTTATTTTTTTAAGTATCTATGGAAAATAGGCACAATTAGACATGACAAGAACAGCTTCCAGTTAGGTAGACACTCTCTTCAATCACAAACATATATCTCTTTTCTCATTCTTTATAATTAGAAATTATAAAAATATAAAATCGAATGCATAAATATAATAAGTATAATCTTATCCATAATTAATTGTTCATATTTTTGTTAACCACTTTTTCATTTTTATTTAAAAGAAAAAAGAAATTACAGAGTTTGCCATTGCTACAAATGATATCCTCCCTTTTTTCACCATTCTAAGTCCAGTCTCCTCTCTAAGATTGTCTTCTCAGAAATAAATTTGCCAGCTCTCTTTCCTTTCTATTTCCATCCTAGAATAAAAGCCTATTTTCTGAAAGAGAGACCAAGCCTTACCGAGGAAGTTTCTCACTGAGACATAGTCACCCTCCCACCTATGATACCATTTCCTGTCACCACACAGAGAGAACCCTGATCAGAGCAAGAGTCTTCTCACCCTGCAGGGAGAGCTGTCAGCATGAAGTTTGCTACTTTGCTGTGGGAGGTCCTGGTCTCTACCTTTCTTGGTAAGGGAGCTGTAAGTTTTTATGTTATCTAATGGGGCTCTGAAACAAAAGAAGATTAATAACACAAGACCTGCATGGCATCACAGATCCCAGCTATGGGGAGCTGGGATGTTGATGTGTTCTGCCTGGGGTTTGGATCAACGAGAGAAAGGGAGGGTAAGGATGGGAAGAGCTGTGAGCTGCCTGCTCTATCTCTCTGGTGTCATACCCCAGTGCTGTCCTTTCTGTCCTCTTTCTCACAGGATCCAATGTGGCCCAGAAGGTCACTCAGCCTCAACCGGAAATGTCTGTGCAGGAGGCAGAGACTGTGACCCTGGCCTGCAAGTATGACGTTAGTGAGAGTGATTATTATTTGTTCTGGTACAAACAGCCTCCCAGCGGGGAGATGATTTTCATAATCCGCCAAGAAGCTTATAAGCAGCAAAATGCAACGGATAATCGCTTCTCAGTGAACTTCCAGAAAGCAACCAAACACTTCAGCCTCAGGATCTCAGACCCCCAGTTGGAGGATGCTGCGATGTATTTCTGTGCTCTCAGAGGGGGCACAGTGAGATAAGTGATGAGGAGAGGCTTACAGAAACGTCAGACCCAGCACCTGTGTGGGGGGAAGGGAAATGATTGGAGAACATAGAAAATCACTATCTTCTCTTGGGGATGAAAGCTCCTTATAACTGAATGCAAGAAACACAGAGAGATGCATGTCTGCAAGCTGTAATCGTTAAAATAACAGTAAAAATAATGGCATGTGTAGTGCCTTCCAATTACACTAAATGTCTTCATACCTACTATCACTTGTAACCCTCACAACTTAGTATGGTGTATATGGAAGATCAGACTTCGTAAGCCTTTCTTTTATTCATAAAATCTTTATAATTTGCCTGGGAGCTTATACCTCCAAAAATCTTAAACTTTTCCATTTTGTTAATTGAAGATTATTTTTAAAATATTTTAAAATTTCTTTAACTTTCCCATCCACTTCCAAAATTAAATCTCCTCACAAAGTACAGTATAAGCTGGACAAAATACCCAGCTTAAAACACAGCAGGTATGACAGTGGAGGCATAACTAGGGAGGGGATTCACTGGTCCACACATGAGCTGTGTCTATGGTACCTAGGTCAGATGATCTAGAAGAAATGATGGAGTGGCTTATTAAGAGCTCAGCTAAGAAGCTGCTCAGAGGTAACACTATTAGTGATTGGAATGCTATTCTCCAGGAAGCAGTAATATTTATTAAACCAATGGCTGATATTTGATGCTCTGGCATCCTATATAAAACATACAAGTGTAGAAAGTAAAAAATGGAAGTGGAACAAACTTTTCTCACATTATTCTCATAACCCATTTTAGAATTTTTCATTTTCTTTCCCACAACCTTAAGCTCTAATGGATAGAGGTTTAGTTCCCAGAGGAAGAATGTTTCTACCAGAGGATTCAGCAAGGGTTTCACAAAAACTATAGCTATGACTATCATGTAGGTCATTCTTAACTCCTTGTGCCAATGGTCTAGCAGTCAAAGCAGTTATTAGGCTGAAGTGTAATTGACCCTGATTGTCATGTAGCACCAAGTTGTTGTTACACAATGAGGGCAAGGAGGGATATGCAAGGAATTTCAGTGTTTCACATTGGGTATTTCTATACCCAGTAAAAACAGCATGTGGCTTTTGTTGTTACAAGGCCTTAAAAGAGCAAAGTGATCAAAAACTGTGGTCACCCCATCCGACAAGCAATCTAGGTCTTTTAAAGTGCTATCCAAGGAAATCTGAAGAGGATGGTGGAAGAGGGAGAAGATGACTATAAATTATACCCTTAGTATCTGTTAAAGAAGTGGAGCTCAATGCTTATGTCATGTTTTAAATAAGTTGCAGCCAGCCACAAGCTTGAAGACTCAGTGACAGTGAAAAAAGTAGGACAAGCATGTGTCTCTACAGTGCAAAGAACACATGTGCCTTGTTATTACATCCAAATGCCTACCTCTGATTTTATCAATAGATGTGGTAGACAATTCTCTAAAACACTGGGACTCATTCAAGCTGATAATTTTGTTATTTTTTACCTTCTACCCTAGGGCCTTTTCAAACACATCAGAAGGTTACTCAGCCTGTGGGCAAGCACAGCCTGAAAGAACAGGGGAATTACAAGCCTTGCTGGCAAGCACCAACCAGTGAAGAAAGGACTAGCTGATAAATGTGCAGCTTCCTGATTTCCAGCTGACAATCCTGAAAAGGGATCCTATACCCTTCTTGGGAGATACTGGAAGAATTAAGCCCTAATCTTGCCCTATGTACTTTCTAAGTCTTGCTTCCTAAGATATCTTCCTAAATAAATTATCTTCACCTGAATCCTTGCTTCAGAGTCTATTTTGGGGGAAAACAAAATTAAAACAGAGATTCTTTGAAAAATGAATAGAGAAATAACAGAAGAGTTCAAGGTGAAACCTATTGCTAGTAAGAATAAATGGGTACTTGAGTGATTAATTGGTAAAATAGAAGATGTCACCACATCCTTTCAAAAGATGGTGAGATAGATCACATTTACAAAACTCCAATCTCTGCAGATGTGTGAGCATGTCTTTTTACTTCATAACACTTTACTTAACAATTCTAAACTCTTTAATCACTATTTCCTTTTCTGAATTTGCTTAGGCTCTATCATTTTAAACTTCATTCCTACTTCTTCCCAAAATATACTTTTATTCCAGTGAGTCTGTTCTCCTTACTGACTCATAAGCACTTCAAGCCCTTGAATTTCTTTTCTGGTGCTCCACTCACCCAATTTCCCTTTTATGTAAATTTCAGTCTGCTCAAATCATGGACACCTTAAAGCTCAAGCTCCTCCAAAGGTTTTTTTTAAGTAGAGAATCCTTGAAGTCTTTCTTTTCCTATGTCATGCAGTGCTGAATCTGAACCAAACTATCTGGCTCTTGGTGGCTCCCCTTCTTGAAGCATTTACTGTTGTTTCAATTTACTAATCTTTCCAGACTTCATAAGGACAAAACTTTTTCATGTATACTTCAATGTTCCTTGAGGTTCTTGGCAGTGTTAGGTACATAATGAGCACTTAATAAAGCCCAAAGATTTTTGCCTAAACTTAATTTTATAATCATTACATAAAAGGAAAACTTTGTGTGTTCCAACAGAGTCATAGAAGGTTTTTCTGAGAAAGTAAGACATGATAAACGTTAGGATGTTTAAAAGTAGTGATAAAGAGAATAGAGAACATTTAAATAATCAAGGTCTCACAAATGAGACCTTGGGAGAATGGGGTTTGTGGATCTCCTTGTTAGGGATGAAACTAGACACATACTTATGGAGGGGGAAAAATGGCTCATACTCCAGATTCACAGCAGTCAGCATCTAATGGGTCCCTGACCAATTACCCAAGAAAGTGCACTGTAGGTCTAGGCTGGGTGCAGACAGCAAACATTTTAATAGAGTCTTAGCTCAGCATGAAGGGACCAATGGGAGTTAGGAGGTGGGGGTTGGGAGGCAAGGGTTAGTGGGGTCTCCTGTTGGGGGACAGTGCTGGTGCTGTGCAGGGAGGAAAAAATAGCCCTTGCTCTGTAGCCACAAACCTCAGTGTCTATCTGAGCCTCTGACAAGAGATCTTCAAGAAAATAAATGCATCAAAGGTCCCAGATGGGTGCAGCCAGCAGACTTTCTGCAGGGTTTGAGCTCAGCAGGGAAAGGCCAGCAGGACTCAGGAGGACAGGGTTAATGGGTGTTCTGTTGGAGGGCAGCCCAAGTGGCACATAGAGGATAGAAAAATATCCCCTGCTCCAAAGCCACCAAATTCAGTGACTGGCTAAGTTTCCTACACTCTTAGGTTTGCCTAGATCTCCTTAATTGTTCCCCAAGCAGAGCACAATGTGCCCAAACTGCAACAGACTTTTCTGCAGCCCGAAAATTGGCAGAGTGGGCCACAGGGAGTCAGAAGGACTGTGTTAGTGCACTCCTCCATGATGGTGCTGTAAGGATATGGGTGCTCAAACCAGGGAAGATGGCATCTGTGAGTGGTGTGAGATAAGAACTCAGAACAGAGACCTTTGGGGCTGAGCCTCCAGACCTCTCTTTGGGGTCATAAAACCCAGTTCTTCTCTGTATGAATCTAGCTTTCTCTGAGTTGCCTTCCTCCATCAAAGACACGAGTGAGTGGCCAAGAACAAGATTTTGTGTACTGTTTCTTTAAGAGAACACTTGGGTTTCTAGCAGACTCCTGTCTCTCCCTGGTGGACAGTTTCTCACTGACTTTTATAGCCAGATATATGGGTTTCTCTGGGCTGAGGATCCTAGCAAGTGGTTGAGACATTTTGCTCTTCATAGGAGACCTTTGCAGCTGAGATATCTCTCCAGATTCTCAACAGCTGCACATGGGTGTGGGACCCGCCAGCCCTTTGTGCATCTCCACCCTCTTACCAGTCTCCTTGTGTCTTCTTTTGTAAATCTTTGGTTATAAGATTTCTGTTCAGCTGGTCTTCAGTTGGTTATTCAGGTCAATTGATCTACAATTTAGTGGTAACTTGGTTTAGCACTGGGAAGAGACAGGTGTAATATGTACCTACTGTACAGCTATCTTGGATTCACTATATAGTCTTAAGATCTTATAAATCACCACCTTTACACTAAAACTTCAATAAATTTTTATGGGTTTACTTCAAAATACGGTAAAGAAATCAAGTAAATAGCATAAGATGAGACTTACCAAATTATTTTAAGATGCTAATTTTCATATAATGATATTTTAAAAGTAAGATTTTGTTCATTTGTAATCTTCAGTTTAGGCCAGGGGTCGGGAACCTATGGCTCACGAGCCAGATGTGGCTCTTTTGATGGCTGCATCTGGCTCGCTGACAAATCTTTAATAAAAAAAAATAATGTTAAAAATATAAAACATTCTCATGTATCACAATCCATTCATTTCCTACCGCTTATGTTCATGGTTGCGGGCGGCTGGAGCCAATCACAGCTGTCGTCCGGGACACCAAATTTTTATTGGATAATGCGTAACATACATGGGTCGTTGTATGGCTTTCATGGAATTACATTTTTAAATATGTGGTATTCATGGCTCTCTCAGCCAAAAAGTTTCCTGACCCCTGGTCGAGGCAGTTACTTTGTTTACTGACTATATGCATTTCCTTCGTCAAGAAACATGCTGTTAGCAGTGCTGGCGTGTGTGACTGCTGAGCAAGCTGATCTGAAGTCCTCTTTATTGATGGCTACAGCCCACTAGGGGGCACTGTAGGCTTTTTATTAATGATTTTAAATGCTCCCAGAAGATTGAACAATTAAGAGAAGAGACCAATGAGCTTGGTAGCCAGGCAAATTTTAGATAACAAAGATGAGGAGAGGGGGAAAAGTGTTTGTGTAACATTCAACTTGGATTTTCAGCTGTGGCCCTCTATGTAAACTGTAGAAAGCTGGAGTCCATACTTTACAAATCCATCATGATTATGATTCTCTGAGTACAGGAGCAAGAATGTTGTTGGCATTGTGAGTATGGAAGCCAAACAGTAAATATGTCTATATCCTGTATTCAGTTATTAATTGTTATGACTAATATCTCCAAACCAACTAACCTATAAATTAATGCAATACCACAGATATCTTACCATTTCATATATCTTTGTGAAAATAAATAGAACAAGAACAAAGAGAAAAGAGAAAAATAGAAAGAAATAAAAGAAATAAACATAGAGGGAAATAGGACAATATTTAATTTGACCAAGAAAGAATGATTGAATAGGAATCTGTATGTGGGTAAGCAGGGTGTCCAAGAGTTAAAGAGGAGAAAGGGATTGGTGGAAATCAAGTCAGAATGGATATTATGCACATATCTAACTTTTCACAAGCAAACTGTGTTGGAGCCATTTTCTATGCAGATGGTGACAGTATGTCTTAGTTTGTAGAATGCTCCTGACTTCAAAAAAAATTTTTACTTCTTAATACATGCTCTCATATAGTTTAACTTTATCAGAATTTTTATGTAACTGAATTCTCAAGCTCTCTGTTAAACTATGAAGTTTGGGAAATAGAGTCTTTTTTCTTAGGATTCTTTATGGTCCCACTTAACCTACTGAGGCACCAATTCTTCTTGAATCATCATTCACTCTTTCTCACACACTAACCTACACATTTCTCATACAAAAGTGTTTTAAGAAAAAAGAGCCTGACCAGGCAGTGGTACAGTGGATGGAGCATTGGACTGGGATGCAGAGGACCCAGGTTCGTCACCCCGAGGTCGCCAGCTTGAGCGCAGGCTTATCTGATTTGAGCAAAATCCCACCAGCTTGAACCCAGGGTTGCTGGCTCCAGCAGGGGGTTACTTGGTCTGCTGAAGGCCCACAGTCAAGGCACATATGAGAAGGCAGTCAATGAATAACTAAGGTGTTGCAACGCACAATGAAAAACTAATGATTGATGCTTCTCATCTTTCTCCGTTCCTGTCTGTCCCTGTCTATCCCTCTCTCTGACTCACTCTCTGTCTCTGTAAAAAAATAAAAAATAAATAAAAAAAAGAAAAAAGAAAAGCCTTATATATTTATGCATTGTATGTATTGCCCCTTACCCTACTATACTGTTCATACCCAGAACTTTGGAGAGACGGCTGTGTCATCTGACTAGGCCACTGTGGGTGGAGTTTGCTGTTAAGATAAATAACAGAGCTGAGAGGTGGCTGGTGCTCAGTGAGTCTGGTGGAACATATTGAGTGTAGAAACAAAATTTGCCTGGGTTCAGGACTCTACTCCTTCAAGAGCAAGGTCAAAGTCATCCTAGGAAGTTGGAAAGAGATCATGGAGAGACACTGGGGAGCTCTGCTGGGGATTCTGTGGGCCCAAGTTTGCTGTGAGTTGAGGCCATACCAGGTGGGGAATGGGAGTGTTCCACAGCTGCCAGTTGAAGGAGGGAAAGGAGAGCTGACAAATCTCCTTGACAGTTTCACTTGGATGTTTCTTAGAACATTTTACAGATCTAATAACTGCATCATTTGTCCCAGTTTCATCATTTGTGTTTGTTTTTCTCTTTCCAAGCAGGGGTGAGAGGGATGAAGGTGGATCAGAGTCCTTCAGCCCTGACACTCCAGGAAGGAACCAGCTCTACTCTGAAGTGCACTTTTGACACTTCTGCGTACAAAGTGCAGTGGTTCCGGCAGAATCCCGGGGGCAGCCTCATCACTCTATTTTACATGACTTCAGAGACAAAACAAGATGGAAGGTTAAGCTCCACAATAAATACTAAGGACCGGTACAGTACCCTGAACATCACGACCTCTCAACTGCAAGACTCAGCCACCTACCTCTGTGCAGCGGAGTCACAGTGCTCCCAGGTGATCTGCAGCCTGCACTCAAACTGCAGCTGGGCCTGCAGCCCCGCCCCTTCCACAGGGCAGGCATGTTGCCTCCACATTACTTTTGCACATCACTGGGTTTTCAAATTCATGTTTTAGTACTTTTTTCTGGTCCTAAAATTAGACTTTCAGCACTGTAGCTACTTGGTTTTCTGCCCTTCTTTTTCCAGACATCCCTGTACAAGTAAAGAGCTCTAATATGCAACCATTAAAGCAACTGATATATTCCAACATCTAATACCCTCTTAAAACAGATCCTCTTGCAGGTAGGACATCCATGACATATAAATTATTCTTCTGGAAAAGGTTTAGAAAAATATAGGGTGGTGAACAAATTAAAAGAGATAACTCAGTTTTTCAGTTAACTGCACCCCTGCAGTTTCCACTTTCAAGGAAAAAGAAGAGAAACTGCAATTATTTTAAAGTTTGTATTAAGGTTATTCTGTCCTAGAAATAAAAAATATAAGAAGAAAGTGTTGACTGGCTGGCACTCTATCTAGCTAATTATATGTATTATCTATTTCCTACTGATTAACACTATAAATAAGTACTCTCATTTCATGCATGGATAAAGTAAGTGTTGAAGTGTCTTAGTGACTGGCTTGAACTGAATTTGTTAATAAGTTTTTGAAGCTGGGGTGACATAAGATCTTATAAAGTGAGCTACCTGGTATAGGCCACTCTTTTGCATAACTTAGTTGAAATGATTTCTATTGATAAATTTGCACAATTTGTTTACATATATCATTATCAAAAATATCCACTCAGGTCATTTCTTTCTTTAGATTAAATTTATTGGAATGACATTGGTGTTTATTATACATTATATAAATTTCAGGTGTGAAATTTTATAATTATCACCTGTGATTCACATTGTGTTCTCACATTCCAAAGTCTAGTCTGCTTCCACCACCATATATTTGACTACTTTTACCTTCTTCTTCCTCCCTCAAACACCATTCTCCTCTAGTAACCACCATAGGATTGTCAGTGACTATGAGTTTATTTGTTGCTTTTTGTTTTATGTCCCATATATGAGTGAAGTAATATGGTTGTTGTCCTTTTCTGTCTGACTCTTTTCATTTTGAATAACACTCTCACCATCTATTCTTGTAGTCACATAAGGCAGTATTTATTCCATCCTTTCTTATGATTGAGAAGTATTCCACTCTCTATGCTATACTACAAATTCTTAACCCAATCATCTGTCTAAGGAAGTTGGATTGTTTTTATGTCTTGGCTATTTGAGTAATTCTGAAATAAATATAAGTGCACATACCTTTTTATGAATAGGTATTTTCAAATTTTTCTGGTAGTTATCCAAAAGAAAGATTGATAGGTCATATGCTAACTCTAGTCTTAATTTTCTGAGGAACTTCTATAATGTTTTCTTTTAAGGCTACACCAGTTGACATCCTTACCAGCAATGTACAAGGGTTTCATTTAGGGCATTCCTAAATAGCATTTTGTCAGAAAGAGCTCATAAAATTTTTTATTCTGTTCCATTAACTCCATTGTTCTTCCTTGCACTGTGAGTGAATCTATTATTCATAATTTTGTAACATCCTTCACAGTTTGGGGAAGGGAGCAGAAACCTTTAGTCATTACCCTAAAATATTTTTTATCTGTTGTAACCAGAAAGAAAGACTTCTGGCCACCTAACTCAAAGTTTAAACTTGCATGTGGACATTTCTAATACAGACTGAAGTCCAAAATGCATTGTCTTTATAATAATATAAGGGTGTTGATGGAAGGGCTGGGACTCTAAAATTGAGATAAAGACAAGCTCACAGACTCCAGTAAAGCAGTTGCAGAAGAAACTCTGTCCTTGGTTTAATATTCTGCTATCACTGTCTTGAAATTCTTTTTTTTTTTTTTGTATTTTTCTGAAGCTGGAAACGGGGAGACACAGTCAGACAGACTCCCGCATGCGCCCGGATCCACCCGGCACGCCCACCAGGGGCAACGCTCTGCCCACCTGGGGGTGATAATCTGCCCCTCCGGGGCGTCGCTCTGCCATGACCAGAGCCACTCTAGAGCCTGGGGAAGAGGCCAAGGAGCCATCCCCAGCGCCCGGGCCATCTTTGCTCCAATGGAGCCTTGGCTGCAGGAGGGGAAGAGAGAGACAGAGAGGAAGGAGGGGAGGGGGTGGAGAAGCAAATGGGAGCTTCTCCTATGTGCCCTGGCCGGGAATCAAACCCGGGTCCCCCGCATGCCAGGCCGACGCTCTCCCGCTGAGCCAACCGGCCAGGGCCCTTGTCTTGAAATTCTTAATTTTTTCTCTGTATTTGCTTAATATAAACAGATGAATAAGTGTGTGAGCAAAGAAGATACATAGGGCAGCAAGACACTGGACAGGAACACATACAGGCTAAGGTTCGCAGTCACAGCAGGGTATATGTGAGTGAAGCAGTTGTAAGGACCACTTGTTACGCCTGTGCATGCTTCCACTATCTGGGGCTTTGACATGCAACAAAGGGGAGCAGAAAACTTTGTTGGTCAATTGTTACAAAATGCAATTGTATATATGGACATTTCAATAAAGCAGCTCAGCAGTTTCTTATAAAACTACACATCTGTTTACTAAATGATTCAGTACTGGTGTTCCTGGGTATTTACCAAAAAGAATTGAAAAATTCTGTCCACACAAAATTTTGCTCACCAGTTTTTATAACAGTTTTATTCACAATTGGCAAAACTTGAAAGCAATCAAGATGTATTTCAATAAGTGAATAGATAAAGAAATGATAGTCTATCCAAATGATAGAATATTATTCAGTACCAAAAAGAAATGAGTCATGAAGCTATGAAAAAAATTAGAAAAAGGTAAATTTATATTACTTAATAAAAGAAGTCAATCCAAAAAGGCTACATGCTCTATGGTTTCAAACACATGCATTCTGGAAAAAGCAACACTACGGAGACAGTAAAAAGACTAGTGGTTGCCAGGGGTTGAGGGGAGCAAGAGGGATGACTAAGAAGAGCACAGGAATTTATATGACACTATAATGATGGATACATGTCATTATACATTTATGTAAACCTACGGAATGTAAAACTTGAAAAGAAAATCTTATGGTATGTTATGGTAATCATGATGTGTCAATGATGGTTTACCGATTTTAAGAAATATACCACTCTCTGCCCTGGTTGAATAGCTCAGTTGTCCAGAGCATAGTCTCAAAGGGCAGAGGTTGCTAGTTCGATTCCCAGACAGGGCATATACAGGGGCAGATCGATGTTCTTGTCTTTCTTTCTCCCTTCCTCTCTCTCTAAAATTAATACAATACACATTTAAAAAAAGAAATATACCACTTATTTGGAGAAGTTCATAATGGGGCAGACTATGCATGTGTGGTGGAAGAGGGTATATTGAAAATTCTGTAACATTTCATTTTTCTATGACTCTAAAATGTTTGATAGAAATAAATTCTCTAAAAAATTAAACTGAGACTTACAGAAACTTATCTGCATAAACATTTAAAGCATTTTAGACAAGTGGGTCCTCTGAAAACATTACCTAATAAACTTTTCTTTGCCTTTTGTGATGAGACCCTAATTTTTTATTTTGTGCTAGACCTCAAAAATAATATAACCAGCTGTGGTTATATTATTTTGAATCCCCAAACTACCCTTCAAAGAGAAATTCAGGAAAACAGAATGCAGTTAGGTTGTTTTAGAAGTGCTTCTGTTTGCATGTTAGTAAACTCATCCTACTCTTCTAGCTTCTCCCAGTCGTCAAGATTGTCTTTATTTTTTTCCAACAAGATCTATATGATGTAATACAAACACATACAAGAAAAGAGTCTCCAGAAGAACATCCTGCCTACCTGAACATCCTGCCAGCTCAGCCATGGAGCCACCTCAATTTCTCTGCCTGTGATGATATTCACACTCAGCTGCAAAGTTCCATTTCATTCCATTTTACTATCGACTTGGGTTGTCCTTGATCCATCACTGATTACAGGAAAAGTAAAAATGCAGATAAGAACTCATCCTGAGGCCTGACCTGGCGGTGGCAGTGGTGGTGCAGTGCATAGAGCGTCGGACTGGGAAGTAGAGGGTTCAGGTTCGAAAATCCGAGGTCACCAGCTTGAGGGGGAGGTTGCCGGCTTGAGCATGGGATCATAGACATGACCCCATGGTCTCTGGTATGAGCCTAAAGGTCACTAGCTTGAAGCCCAAGATCACTGGCTTGAGCAAGGAGTCACTCATTCTGCTGTAGCCCCCTGGTCAAGGCATATATAAGAAAGCAATCAATGAACAACTAAAGAGATGCAATGAAGAAATGATGCTTCTCACCTCTCTCCCTTCCTATCTGTCCCTCTCACTGACTCTCTCTGTCTCTGTCAAAAAAATAAAAAAATCATCCTGAGGATCAAGTCTGCTACTGAAGAGGTCTCATAGTTGGTTAAACTCACAAGACTGAATGTAAGTGTGAAAACGGTTTTGAGGATTCCAGGTTGCAGAAAAATATCTCACCATTTTAACTTGACCCTACATTGTGCAAAACGGGTCCTCAATAAATAGTTGTTTTGTTTAATAGCATAAAAAAATTTTAGACCCTCAAGAGCCCTTGAAATCTTCTATACCAGGAGTAATCAACCTTTTTGTACCTACTGCTCACCTTTGTATCTCTGTTAGTAGCATGATTTTCTAACCACCCACTGGTTTCACAGTAATGGTGATTTATAAAGTAGGGAAGCAACTTTATTTTATAAAATTTATAAAGTAGAGTTACAGCAAGTTAAAGCATATAATAATAATTACTTATCAAGTACTTTACGTCAGATTTTCTGTTTGGCAGAATAAATCTTCATAAAACAACTTACTATAGTTAAATCTATCTTTTTATTTATACTTTAGTTGCTCCGCTACCACTCACCATGAAAGCTAGAACGCCCACTAGTGGGCGGTAGGGACCAGGTTGACTACCACTGTTCTAGACCAATCTTATTTTTACAAAGATGAAGACTAAATGTAAGATGCAAGTATAAAACAATTAGGTAGCAAATGAGCTGGGAGTAGAAAGGAACTGTATTTCCTCACTTCCCCTTTAGCATTCTTTACCCTGCTGCTTTCTCATGGGACCAATACTGATGAGCCAAGAGAAACTGTCTAATGTAAGCCCTGCTACTTAGATCTGTGAAGTTTAAGCCTAGGGAAGCCATGGTCAATCATTTTTAATACCTGGATGGAGAATCAAAATTTGTATAAATGTTTGTTTGATACCTTGAGCAGGAAAAAAGACTCAGGCTGAGCCATTGTTGTTACCAGCAAACCAGTCAACCACTCACTGGCTTCTGTAAGAGAAAGCCAAAGATGATGCCATCACCAACATCCAGAAGTATTTCCAAGTACTTCCCTGGGAATAGCAAATATATTTGTTATCCCAGGTGGACATTCCTTGCAGACAAGATATCGATCTGATGAGCAAAATTCATACATTATCAGCAAAAATAATAATTGAAATTGGAAATCTAGCTAGCTGTGCTAGATAAAAGTTTTTTAGGCCAACTCATTGACAATAAATAAAGCAATATTTTGTTTAAGGAGTCATCCATTTAATCTTTGAGGGGGGGATTTTTCTTAAGTGAGAAGCAGGGAGGCAGAGAGACTCCCACATGTGCCTGACCAGGATCCACCTGGCAAGCCCACTGTGTGTTTTCCCTCAGAGTTTCAAGAAATTTTTAATTGAAATGTCATGATTGTTGCGGCAACAAATAGACCTGATGTGTTAGATGATGCCTTGTTAAGACCTGGAAGTTTAGATAAGATTATTTATATTCCACCTCCAGATGAGCAGGTAATCACTGTACACATTTACTATGCAAACGTCCTCAACACCACATCAGTGTCTGCACTCTCAGGAGTCTGGCAGACTTGAGTCCCAGACTGGATGTGGGTGTGCACGGTGTCTTGTACATTGGGTTCTGCATTCTCCCTTGCCTGGTAGCCCTTCATAAATCACCGCTTCGATCTGCCTTTTCTGTGTACTCTGGCCTTATTTTCAGAGAAATATAAGCCCAAAGGTAAGGTAATTTCAGTGAGTTTTTACAGAGTTTATTGAGTCTGTTCACTATTATTTTGCAAGTAGAATGGAGGAATCTGAAAGTGTTAAAAGTTTTGGAGCTTATGTGGGTCAGCATCCTTATTTTATAATGCAGAAAGCTGAGGTTTTAGAAATTATATAATGTATCCACAGCCAAAGAATTCTTTGCCCTTAACATCCAGAGCCACTGGTAGGGATTGGAGAAAGATACAGAGAATGATTTTTTTTCCTTCTTTGAGCTTTTATCAAGTTTTGAAGGGATGAAAAATTTTTTTAATGTCTACTGTATTTTTAAATTGTGTCTGATAGTTCATGTATTTACTTTAAAACATGTTTGATGGCACTGTTGTACCCAATAAAGAGATTCATCATGTCTCTTAAGAGATATATCTATGGTTAACTATTATAAAAATCAACTATAAAAATATTAAAGTTTTGCCTGACCTGTGGTGGCGCAGTGGATAAAGCGTCGACCTGAAAATGCTGAGGTCGCCGGTTCGAAACCCTGGGCTTGCCTGGTCAAGGCACATATGGGAGTTGATGTTTCCAGCTCCTCCCCCTTCTCTCTGTCTCTCTCCTCTCTCTCCTCCCTCCCTCCCTCCCTCTCTCTCTCTCTCTCTCTCTCTCTATCTCCTCTCTAAAAAAAAGTGAATAAATAAAAAAAAATTAAAAAAATATTAAAGTTTTATCATAATATCATTTTTTACCATTGTTATATGAGCCATTGATGAGTTAATCATTCTTACTCTTTCAAAAGTGATTCTTATTGATTCTTAAATATATATATTTTCTATGTAACATGTTAGGAAACTATACCTTGAAATGTTTTAATATAGCAAGTGTCAGACTAATGTTATAAGGTTTTAAACATATTTTGCTCCAGGGCAGGCTTTCTATTTTGAAAGTCTATACAAAAAAACATGCCAGTGGGGCCTGAGATTTCTTTAGAAAACCTGGCAACAGAAACCTGTTTTTTCTCTGAAGCTGATCTTGGAAACCTCTGCAAAGAAGTAAGTTAATTAGTGAAGAAATCTGTTTCAAAACATTTCTTCCTTTACTTAGGGCTTCATTCATTCGGTGGCATTTTCTGAAAGACATCTATGTGGCAGGCACCGGGCAAGGTGAAACAGACAGGTGTAGCCCCTTCCCTTACAGAGCATATAGGCTGATAGGGAGTGTGCAGAGAGGCAAATGAAAATACTGACTTGGCAGTGGAAAATATGTAGGCAGGGAAACTTAAGATGCTGTGGAATCACCTGGGAAGAACACTAAGTCAGGCTTGGGTGTCATAGAAGGCTTTCTGAGAGAGGTGTGTGCAAACTGAAATTGGGAGGATGGTGAGGGAGTTAGCTGGCTAAGGGAGGGAATAAAATATGCAGATGATTGGAGATAAGAAATGACATGACTTACTGAAGAAGTAGACAATGGCCGGATCACTCGGTACTTGAAAGCCACTCGAAGACATTTAGACATTGAGGGCAAAAGAAGCTATTGTCTGATGTGCAGATGTTTTCTCTAAATCTATGTACTCTGGTTGACCAATATCACTCTGTTAAATTTAATTGTCTAAATAAAAAAAAAGAAAGAAAAAAAGAGAAGCTATTGTCCATTTTTCCCTTTCCATAATTTTTTTTAGTTTAAATTTTTAATTACTTTTTTTAATTTTATTTTTTCAATTAAAGTTGACATTCAATATTATTTTGTATTAGTTTCATGTGCACAGCATAGTGGTTAGATAGTCATACTTTACAAAGTGGTCTCCCCAATATTTTCAGAACATACCTGTCACCATACAGTTATTACAGCATTATTGACTATATTTCCCATGCTGTACTTTACATCCCTGTGACTATTTTGTAACTACCAGTTTGTGCTTCTGAACTTCTTCACCTTTTCACCCAGCATGCCCAACTCCCCCTTCCTTCTAACAACCATCAGTCAGTTCTATATCTATGAGTCTGTTTTATTTTTTTAATTTTGTTCTTTAAATTCCACATATAAATGAAATCATATAGTATTTGTCTTTCTCTGATTGACTTATTTCATTGAGGTCCATCCATGCTGTCCCAAATGAGTAAGATTTCTTTCTTTTTTATGGTTGAATACTATTCCATTGTATAAATGTGCCACAGTTTTTTTATCCTCTCATCTACCAATGGACACTTGGATTGCTTTCATATCTCGGCTGTCGTAAATAATGTTAAAGTGGATGTAGGGGTGCATATCTTCTTTTCATAAACCTTTATAAAATATTACATTCAGAAAAATGCATAGATAAGGATACAGTTCATTAAATTAACATAAAGTGAACACACCTGTATATCCACCACTCAGGTTGAGAAAGAGTATTATCAGCACCCCAGAAGCCTTCCTCGGCCCTTCCCACTCTATGCCAAAGACAACCACTCCTGAGCACTTGAGTTACTACTATGTTGCCATTATGAACTATGCTCCTATGAACAATCTTGTACATGTCTGCTGGTATACATGCGTATGTATGTCTGTTTCATGTATGTATATATCTGCAAAGATAATTGCTGGGTCATAAAGTATGTGTTTGATCTGTTCCTTTCTGACCAGTGCTATGTCTTGTTTAGAAACTCCTAGTCTGAGGTCAGGAAGATAGTCTCCTTTTATCTTTCAAAGTGGGTACGTGCTCATAATGGATGTATTATTCTGCAACTTGCTTTTTCTTTTCTTTTTTTCCTTGGTTAAGGACAGAGTTTAATACAGAAGAAAAGTTCTACTAACAGGACTTTTAATCACTTGAACATTTTAGCTTAATGTTTTAATTTTCATAAATATTGGAATTCTATCAACTAAAACTAAGATTTTTATGTTTACAGTTTATATATTACAAAACATAAATGAAGCAAATTATTTTTTATTGTCTCTCATAGGCTGCCTTGCTGGCTCTGCAAGAAAATGGACTAGAAGCAACCACAGTGAAACAAGAGCACTTTCTAAAATCACTTAAGACTGTAAAACCATCCTTAAGTCACAAGGATTTGGCTTTATAAAATAACTTATTTTAGAAACAGGATTCTCTAACTTAGAAGATGTTTAAAAATTACATACCTGCTCAAAGATTAATTGAAATGTGAACTTGTACTGTAGTTTGCAACTTAACACTTTTAGAGTTGTATATGTTATTTCCTGTAAATAAAATAAACAACCTGTGCCTGACAAACTAAGATTTATCTTATTTCTAAACGATGTATTAGTATATGAATGTGTATTGATTTTTGTAGAGAAGATGATGGTTTTGTTTGTTTTTGATTAATTGCCTTTTAACTTTATTTTGAAATAATTTCATACTTACAAAAAAGTTGCAAGAGTAGAATAAAGAACTCATATTCTTAACTCATATTCACTGATTTTTAACATTTTGTCATATACTGAACTATAGACATACTTCGTTTTATTGCATCTTGCTTTATTGCACTTATACTTGTTTCACTTTTCACAAATTGAAAGCAAGACCTTCCACCAGCAAAATGATTATGGCTTGCTTTATTGTGATAGTCACTTTATTGCAGTGATCTGGAACTGAACCTACAATATCTTGGGTATGTCTGTATGCAAGAATAGATATTATATCTAATGCCCTTTCATCCTCTTTTAGTACTTTAGGATCTATTTCCTACAAATAAAGTTATTTTCTTACATGACTACAGTGCATTTGTTAAGTTCAGGAAATTGAATATTGATACAATATATTAATATATCATCCTGTGATTATTATCTATTGTGCCAGTAGTCATCTTTTTCCCATTACAGGATCCAATCTAGGGTCATATATTTCATTTAGTTGTCCTGTCTCTTTACTCCTTAGCTTTTTAAATCTGAAACAGTTCCTTAGTCT